>NC_142474.1:3057500-4295833 GCF_049115385.1 Moschus berezovskii
AAACATGTCATATGAGAGAAATATGTACGCTGTATGAAGTACAGATATTAAAGATAAGAGTCCTATTGAAAAAAGACTGCCTGGCGTGAGGTGAGATTTAAAATGCAAAATTCACCCCAAGTGACTGGCACCCAGCAAGCGCCCAATAAGTTCTGGCCCTCGGTTATAACATAATGAAGTCATGCGAGTTGAGGTCAGGAAAACTCTCTCAGCCTTTGCCTCCCTAAATTGGTGTGAGTCGCACACAACTGGGTTCTGGCATTGACAACTCCTGTTTTCTTCTTCTATTTCCTTCAAACCTCAAAGGAAAGGGGTCCCAATGACATTCTTTAGTCTGTTCTCCATCAAAGCAGTGAAATATCATCCAGGAAGTGCAGGAACTCCACCTCAGTCGAGATTTCCCAGAACCACAGCTATGCAACTACCGAACAATGATACTCTGTTTATGAAACTTGATAGGGAAATCGTACGTAACGTTAAACCATGGTGAAATGTCACACAGGTTTAAGCAGGTGTTTCGGTTGTGTACATTTTATCCTCTTTTCTTGCAAAATGACACAGAAAAGAAGTTGGCACTTTATTTTGGTCTAGGCAAAAGAAAAAGTTTCAGCAGGCAGAGTTCAGAGCCCCTGAAAGATGAGAAATGGGATGGGTCATTTTCTGCTTCCCCACCCTTGAGCAAGTGAGAAATGCTGAGAGACAGTCACCTTGAGGCCTGGACAAAGCAAGGAGCCTTCCTCTCAGCTGGCTTCCTTTCATCTTCTAACTCACAGGATTCCTTCTTGAGTGTGTTTCTAACACCAGTTCTTCAAGCAGGTCATGAATACCTCACAATCCTTTCTCCTTCCTTGACAGACATTTTGACTGTTGCCAGAAACTACCTTTGATGTGTTCCTGTAAAGAATAACACAGACCTTCCTGTTTGTCTCAGAGCTACTGAACTGAAGCTTCCACTGCAAAGGACAAAGTGATCTGTATTAAAAACAATATCCACACACCTCCGCAGACACACACACACACACACACAAACATACACAGAGACACATGAACACACATGCACACACACATGAACACACACACAGACACACACACACACACACACCGAACTTACAAACGCAGACCTGGCTTCCCCGGGGTTCAAACACATCTTGTCGTTACCTTCTTGGCTGTTTTAATGTGAATTTTCATCATACTTTCCCCAGTCTTGGCTATCTGTATCTGAAAATAGCAACAGTAATCACCCAATCGGTCTCCCCACTTTTCCTCCCACCCCTGGCTGAACTGGAGTGCCTCTGAGATTTCCCCACCAAACCTCTAAACCCATCTGAGGTTTGCTCATCTGTCTTTCTAAGTCAGCAGAAGGAAAAACACGGGAAGGCCGTGCCTTGAGCTATAACGAATCCTGGACAACCCCCAGCCTGCGTCAGTATCTCCTGAGGAAACTTTTCAGTCAGAGGGCTGGGAAGAGACCTCAAGAGATCAAAAAGTCCTGAAAAACAAGGGTTCTCAGAAACTCAAACTCACCGAATATTAAAAATGGAAAGAGCTGGGGCCACTGCTTGCCTCCTATCTTTTCTTATCCCAGTAAAATGACTTCCATCATTTCTGTTTTCCTCTGCATCCCACAAGCTGGCCCTGAGAACCTGTGTTCATCCTTTCTCTATGGCCTTCATGAGTTTCGTTTCACCTTAATACTGCCTGGGTTATTATTTACTTACTGTTTTTCAAAATTGATTTCCAATAGATTCATTTTTTTTCTTTCCCTTGGATTCAGCAATGATACCCATGAAATCACAACTTTAATATACTTTCCTCTTTGAACACCCAGCAAATTAAAACCAAAACTATTAAAAAATGCACACTTCCAATACCTAGAATTATCTTGTATGCAACCGTCTTATTCATATAACAAGCTGGGAATTCAAGTTCTAGATCAGGGGTCAGCAAGTTTTGCTCTAAAAGGCCGAACAGTAAATATTTTTGGCTTTGCAGGCCAAGAGACCAAATCAGGAATCCAGTGGAAGTACTTATACAACATGAAAGGAAGTGGATTTCCACATCCTTCTCAAAAAACTTTTAGAAATGCAAAAGCCGTTCTAGATCCACAAATCATAAAAAACAGGAGGCAGGCTGAACTCGGCTCATGGGCCAGAATTTGTCAAAATCCCTAGTAAAGAACCCACCTAACAATGCAGGAGGTGCAAGAGACGTGGGTTTGATCCCTGGTTTGGCAAGATCCTTGAGAGGAGGAAATGGCAACCCACTCTAATATTCTTGACTGGAAAAATCCTATGGACACAGGAGCCTGGCGGCCTACAGTCCATGGGTCGCAAAGAGTTGGTCATGACTGAGCAACTGAGCATGCGCGTGCGGCTCAAAATCATGGATCTGATATTTGTTTGAACCGTCTCTGAAATTTCTATAACATCATTGCTGTTGTTGCTGTTTAGTCGCTAAGTCGTGTCTGACTCTTTCGCGACCCCAGGGTCTATAGTCCGCCAGGCTCCTCTGTCCATGGGATTCTCCAGACAAGAATACTGGAGTGGGCTGTCATGCCCTCCTCCAGGGGATCTTCCCGACTCAGGGACCGAACCCATGTCTCCTGCATCTGTAGGCAGATTCTTTGCCACTGAGCCACCAGGGAAGGCCTCATAACACCGAGTGGGACATAAAAGACCCCCAGGATGACTGTGAGAATGATCAGCTGAAGGGACGCGCTGACACGCCACCTGGCACAGAGCGGTTAATAAACATGAGCTGTGTTTCCAGCTTTGTCACCGTCGTCTTCTCTCTCTTGATCAGGCCAGCGAGCCAGAGTCCTTTCCCTGGCTCACAGGGAGCACTCAGTGTATGACGGATAGTCATTAATTCAACTGGTTGAAGCAGTACTTCTCAACCTTCTATGCAGATCAAACTCAACTGTAGATTTCTTTTTTTTTTTTTTACAAACATGGCTGAGTCACCTCCCGAAATCCTGACTCTAAAATTCACTCAAGGAACAAGCCGAGCACACCTTTTTTTTTTTTTTAGAATTCTAGAGCAATTTTGATGATTCAAAACAGAAACCTGTGACTTAGAGCCTAATCTGGAGACCAGGGTCAGAAGTTTCAATCCCCAGGTGGGCCCACTGCTTCTGCTCTGTTTTAAGGTCACAAACAACTCAATTAGTGCTCAGTGCCCTTATGAATAGTCAAGTCCATCTGTCAATCAACTATGAATGTTTATTGAACACCTATAACATGCCAGTCCTTGAGCTAAGTGCTAGGGACACAACAGTGAAAAAGAGACCCTAGAATACGAGTCCTAATTCCTCACCTTCCATCCCATTGCCGTGCGAGATTCTTCTTCTTAGCCCTTTAAGCATCTTGCATCTTCAGTGTATACTGGCTCTGCCGCCTGAGAGCCTGATACCTTTTGTTGACTGCCATTCCCACAGCCTAAAAGGTGCTCAGCACACAGTAGATCTGCTCAATAAAGCTCTGTTCTAATGGGGTAAACAGGGAACTCTGCTAGCTACACCCTTAGCTGCATCCCAAGCTGATGGTCAGTGCAAGGCAGAGCTTGTCCCCAGTCTCCTTGGTGTCAGAGTTAAGAGTGAAGCATGCTTTCTGGTCCTGCAACCCCTCTGCTCTTTAATCTGAAATCTTTGCTTTAAGCCTCAGTTTACTCCTTTATAAAATTTCTAAAGTGTTGTATTGAATAGAATAATGCTTAATGTGGGGACAATGTTTAATGAGTAGCAGCTCTGTTGTGTTGGTTTTCTCATCACCTGGAATGGAATAAACAAGAGATGGTTCTAGAAATTTTCTGACTATCCTTAAGGAGATCAGCTGAGGCCAAGTATTTAATAATATGCCTCTACTAGTTCTCATTCTATACTAGCCTGATGGCAAGCATCTGTTTGTTGGACAAATACTTCTTGAGCTTCTACCATGTACCGGATGCAACGCTGTGGTCTTGGGACATGGGGAAGTTGATGAGACCACTCATGACTCCTGCCCTCATGGAACTTACCATCTGTGGGGAGGGGGCATGGAGGGAGACGGATGGGCCTCAGATAAACCAAGGATCCTAAAATACCAACGCTGAAAAGGGCAAAGCAGCGGCATTCATAGTGCTTTCTAGCTAATGCTGGGGAGGAGGGGTGGGATTTGACATAGTCTTAAAATTCAAGGTAGGCTTGCTACAAAGAAATGTATATTTATATTATATATATATATATACACACACATACAGAACATATTTGAGATGAGCTAATAGCCACAGAAGTCTTATAAACATGAAATCATCTCAAATCTGATCATTAAAGGATTAGGGACTGGGATGCTTTTGCTGTTGGAGTGGTGGTAAAGAACCCACCTGCCAATGCAAGAGACGTGGCATTGATCCCTGGGTTGGGAAGATCCCCTGGAGGAGGGCCTGGCAACCCACCCCAGTACTCTTGCCTAGAAAATTTGATGGACAGAGGAACCTGGTGGCCTACAGTCCATGGGGCTGCAAAGAGCTGGACACGAATGAGCACGCACGCATGCATGCTTTTGCTATTTGTGCCCAGACCTGAGGATTCCCCAGGCTTCTAGGTCTGAGGCTACTTGGGACTAGACATCCAAGGACCGCCTGTCCATGGGGGACTGAAACTGTGGGAGCTGTGATTGTCCCAAGAGGTGATCGGTAAGAAGCTGGTGAGGAGGCAGTGCTGAACCCACACAGGAGAGATGGGCCCATGGTCTAGGGCAGACGAAGCTGGGGAGTGAGTCCCCCTGCGGCGACATTCGGGGGAGGGTAGAATGAAGAAAGCAGCTGCCCGCTCGATGCCTCCTCTCTCCCAGGTCTACTAATTGTCTTCCGAAGACAATCTGGGTGACAAATATGGGCCCAAGAAACACTGCCCTTGTAAGCAATCCCAGCTGCTCCGACAAATGTCCCCAAACAAAGGTTGCACGCCTCCCCACGAGCCCATGCTTGAAGCTCAATTTAATTGCTCACCTCTGCAGCTTTAAATCAAAGGTGGCTCCTATTAAGTATAATTACCTTTGCCAGCAGCTTGTATAACACAGTGAGTGAGGGGCTACTAACCAGGAATGGCTTCTACAGAGCATTATATATGCCTTGGACTAAATCAGCGGCCCCACAGCTTCAGATGCACATATAATTCAGCCAGGAGCAAATGCATTCTGCAGGTAGACAGCTGCACACCCGCATAAACAAGGTGTTTCCTTCACAGATGTCAGCAGCCTGGAGTCACCACTCTGCAGAAGAATAAACTAGAAGGCAAAAGGTTTCTCTGAACCTCGACCGTACAAGACGCGTGGCTCTGGCAGTTTTTCTGCAAGAAGGCAAATTGCCATCCAACCAGTTAGTCTCCGAATGAGTCCCAGATTCAATGCAAGAAATCAGACAAACTCTAACTTTCTCAACCGAACGCCCATGTTGAACCACCTCTCTCAGCCCCAGAAAGCGGGGAAGTCACACTCCTCCCAGCTGGCTTTGACACAGTCATTTCTCTCCCACTCAACCTCACCACATCTCTCATTCTTGACATACAAAAACATTTTTTTAAATCACGAGCATCTTTATCATTTCAGGCTCGTCAATTCACATTTTGCCTAATTAATAAATAAATCAAACCCTGAAAGGAAATGAAAGTTGAGACGAACTTCTGGACCTAACCAACAGAGGCCAACAGCGAGCTGGATGAAGAATGCAGTGCTTTCAGTCCTGCAGGCTTCTTCCAGGGGTTACATTTCACCTCCATTTCTACCATATAGAAGCCTTTTTATTAAACTATGTGCCCAGAAGCATAAATGAAGACCTCAAGAAAATAGATCTCTCTCTCCAAGATGTAATCCACAGCTCTTCTAGTAGTCCTAAACTGTTGGCTCGCCCCTCTACAAACGCCACATTCACTAGCATTTACTGAGCGTTTACTAGCAACATTCAGAAAACTAAGACCATGGCATCTGGTCCCATCACTTCATGGGAAATAGATGGGGAAACAGTGGAAACAGTGTCAGACTCTATTTTGGGGGGCTCCAAAATCACTGCAGATGGTGACTGCAGCCAGGAAATTAAAAGATGCTTACTCCTTGGAAAGAAAGTTATGACCAACCTAGATAGCATATTAAAAAGCAGAGACATTACTTTGCCAACCAAGGTCTGTCTAGTCAAGGCTATGGTTTTTCCAGTGGTCATGTATGGACGTGAGAGTTGGACTGTGAAGAAAGCTGATCGCTGAAGAATTGATGCTTTTGAACTGTGGTGTTGGAGAAGACTCTTGAGAGTCCCTTAGACTGCAAGGAGATCCAACCAGTCCATTCTAAAGGAGATCAATCCTGGGTGTTCATTGGAAGGACTGATGCTAAAGCTGAAACTCCAATACTTTGGCCACCTCATGCGACGAGCTGACTCACTGGAAAAGAGTCTGATGCTGGGAGGGATTGGGGGCAAGAGGAGAAGGGGATGACAGAGAATGAGACGGCTGGATGGCATCATCGACTTGATGGACGTAAGTTTGAGTGAACTCCGGGAGTTGGTGATGGAGAGGGAGGCCTGGCGTGCTGTGATTCATGGGGTTGCAAAGAGTCAGACATGACTGAGTGACTGAACTGAGCTGAACTGAAGCATGCATGAAGCACGCCACACACACACAGGTGTGATCCATGTGGTGGCCCCACAGAGTATTAGGGGAAGTGTTTTCTTCCAAATTAAGAGACTAATGTTTAGAATAAACATTAGTTTATTAACAAACTAATTAGTTTATTAATTAGTTTATTAACAAACAGAAAATGTGTTATTAATAAATGTTAGATTATTAATAAACAAATAACTTGCCTAAGATCAGACAGAAAGTAAAGGCCTGGCCTCAGCCTGTCGTATCACGAGGTCAGGTACATGTAAAGACCTGGGACAGTGCCTGGCAGGGAGTGGACTCTCAGGACATGCAACAAGTCTGGTCATTATTGTTTCAGGCAACAAAACAGAAAGGGTGGATTCCATCCAGGGTTACAGTGAGCGGTGATAAGAGTGGCCAACTTGAGGCAAGTCTGGAAACCTTCACAGCAAGTCATTACTCATAAGAGCTGAGCAGGGGCTAGTGTGTGCAGGAAAGGAAGGACCTGGGCTCAGGAAGGATTAGTCAGAAAAGAAATCAGGGAACTAGCGCTTATGGAAATGTTCAGGGCTTCCTGGGATAAACAAGGCACAGAAAAACTAACAAACATAGAAACAGAAATGAACTTGAGTTCATCCATTTATGCAGCCATCCACCCATCCATCCAGCAATTCTAGGTACCCCATCTCTAACCTCTTAAGATAGGGGGCCTTACCTCACTCACCCCTGTAGCCCTGGCACACAGCACAGGGTCTTGAAAATACTAGAAACTATTAAATATCTGCTGAAAGAATAAAAGGATGGCTCTCAAACAGATCCACTCCTTTCAGGGAACGTATCTCCCATGAATCAGTTCGGTCTTTCCAACCCCCTCCCTTCCAAGCTTCCTTCGTATTACCCCTGGAGGGAGATTTTTACCATGGCAGACCTACACAGCAGCATCAGTGTTGGCTCAGCAAAGTTGAAAGCTCAGGCCCTTGCCCCACAGGATTTTCTTTGCTCCTCTGGAAGTCAGGCCTCTTATTTCTGCCATGTGTTTCTCCCACTGAAAATTGAAACATCTCAGCCTCACAGATTGGTTTGCTGAGTGCATCATTTGTTACAGTTCTTGTTTTCAAGATGCAAAAACAATAGGAAGCCCTTCCTGTCACTTTAATTCTTTTCTTTAATTTCTTTAATGAAGTTGTAAGTTTCCATTGCTACCGTTTTATTTGCGGGGAGGACTCCCCATTAACTTGTCCGATTCCGTCCCTCCACCGCAGGAGAGCAGTTTGAAGTACGTGCCTGAGAATTCAAATTGGAGTTACCAACCAGTATTCTTGTTTATTTGTCAGAGTGCTGTGGCAGATTCAGAAGTTAAACCAAAGCACAAAACTCTTCTTGTGGAGTGGGTGCTCAGGGGACTGTGGTCTAAAATGAAAATCAGATCATTGCTCAAAAAGAGGGGGGAAGAAAACCCTCACACAGTGCATTGTAACACATTTGAAAACATCTCCGCGTTCCTTCAATGTTCTGCTAAGAGTGCTAACAGGTCGGTCCACAGGAAATGCACGAATACGTTATATTTTAATCAGGGCACATAAAACACTGTCTAGAATGTTATGTTGCCCGGGGGAATGCAGTGAGCAGGGAACACTTACAAACTCCAGGTCAGTCTCCCCATTACGTCACTGTGAAAAAAAAGAAATTTATGAGGTTAAGTTATATGGATGTTATATATTGGAACTGTTAGCCCATTCCCAAATGAGAATGTTGGCTGAAATAGCCAGATTCCCTGAGAGAAATTCCTTAAGGCCTTCTATTATGGATGTTTTTATGGTAACTTTCCACAAAAAAGTGAAGACTTATTCATTCTTCGAAGATAATGAAATGAATAAAAGAAAGATGTCTAACCAAAAAACAAAGTCCAAATTCCAACAGAGAGGGCACCTAAAAGAGTTACGCATATTCTTCTTCTCCAGAGATGATAATACGGAAGTTATTTTGTGGAACTTACTCATGATTTATTTGATCTATTCCCCATTTAAGTGATTGGAAACACAGATGTTGACGCTATAACTTTGCTTCCAGTAAATAATTCCTCAAAGGACTCACATTTGTTTAACCTTAGTCACAAGATGATAAAACTTATTAAACATTTATGGAAGCAGCAACACAATTTTGTTGGTTTATGTCTTTGGCAAGTTTAGAAACTCATATCCCCAACTTCTCCACCTCCCTTCACCTCTCTAAAAGAAAAATATCTTTGAGGAAGTAACTGTACCTGAATTATGAAGTCCCCCCCCACTTTATTCCTCCATTTGTGGCTGCAGCCTGACAGTAAACAGAAGGGCTGCCATGCTGATCTCGAAGAACAATAATTGAACCAAAGGGACAGCAGGCAAAGTGTCCTACGGGGCCGACAGAGGAAGAATAAAAACCTCACCAGGGGACTGTTTTCTTAGGACTGCGAGCCTGCTTCTGAGATAAGCAAACATTCACATGTGTGATGTGCGTGCATTCATTTGGTCACTCAACAGCGTTCCCCAAGAACCTACTCCATTCGGTCCTGTGGGCATAAATAACCCGGGCATCTAAACATCCCAAAGACGCCAGGAATCTCGAGCAAGGTTTTCCATCCATCCAGTCACTCATTCTTTCAACAAAACACCTACTGTGCTTCAGCTGCAGCCAATGAAATTGTCCCCACGATGTGAAAGATTTGTCAATTCCTGACATGACATAATGTGGACAAGGAGACAGAAACCACAGCCGGTACAGAGCCTGCTTCCTGGTATCATCTGTCACTTACACCTTTCCTCGTGAGAGCTGACGTCTCCTGTGCAGGGAACACCCAGGGTAACTATGGCTCCGTTTTCCTGTTGCCTTGAGCTCTGACCCGGGGGGGCAGGGGCAGTGCAGCACAGGCTCCCCTGGGGAAATACACTGTGACACCGACTCACATTCACAGGGAAAATCCTGAAGAGCTTTGTGGTGACTACATTAGCCGCTTAGCCTTAGCATGGATATATGTACAGACACATGGGCTTATTCTGGGCTTTCCTGGTGGTCAGTGGTGAAGAATCCGCCTGCCAATGGAGGACACGTGGGTTCGACCCCTGGGTGGGGAAGATCCCCTAGAGAAGGAAATAGCCACCCACTCCCCCACTCCAGTATTCTTGTCTGGGAAATCTCATGGGCAGAGGAGCCTGGCGGGCTACAGTCCATGGGGTCACAAGAGTCAGAGATGACTCAGGACGACAACATAAGCATATACTATGTCCACAACAGACACGGAAGTCACAGATAATAAGGAGGTCTTACTCTTGCCCCACCCCACACACTAACACACACAGTGTGCGCAATCCAGATGCACGTGAAACACACACCCACAACACGCGTAACGTGCACGAATCCACAGCTCAGACTCACAATAAAACAGGCCCTCAGAGCGCACACACAAGGAATAGTGTTCTAAGGATGCTGCTGTTCTTGGCTGTGAAAAGCCTCTAGTACCACACAGACCTTCTAAATCCTGCCTTATCAATACATCTGTCCCCAGGACCTCCCAGTATGTGCTTGCTAAACTGCTTACACTACAGTGTAACTGTTTGACATGTGAAACTGCAGGGCTGACTACTGTCAATAATTCAACTTATAACACGGACGAACAAAATCCTTGCCTGGCCCCACCCATGCGTGTTCAATACCTTGTGGAGCTTCAGCATTAGTAAGGCAAGAGCCGTCCAGCTATGAAGCTTTATCATTATACACTCTGAGGACAAAGGCAATTTCTTTCAGGCTATTCATGCTTTTTTTTCTTTTTTTCCAAAACTTCTCTCCAGATCCTACCGCACCCCACTTCAAAGAGGCAAATGACAGTTTTCTTGACATACTAGGATTCAAGCCATATTGATGGCTGTCTCATTATTAAGATTATTGACACATTTTATGTTCAGTTTACTTACTTTAAGCAGACATTTAGCAAATGCCTACTAGATGCAAATTAGCTAGCTAAATTTTTGGTTCCGTTCCGTTCCGTTCGGTCGCTCAGTCGTGTCCGACTCTTTGCGACCCCGTGGACTGCAGCCTACCAGGCTTCTCCGTCCATGGGATTCTCCAGGCAAGGATACTGGAGTGGGTTACCGTTTCCTTCTCCAGGGGATCTTCCCGACCCAGGGATCGAACCCGGGTCTCCCGCATTGGGGGCAGACGCTTTAACCTCTGAGCCACCAGGGAATTGGTGCAGACACCAAGAATGTTCAAAATATGAAATATCAGCTGTTTAAATGATGTTTGTTTTTCTCAACTGATTATTCTGCTAAATGCAGTAAAATTCTCACAACTGTTAGTCTCCTCATAAATTAATTGTGACAATGGTAAAAATTCCCCAAAACGCTCATTACAGGGTTGTGTGTAGTAGTGAAAACTTTAAAATATGCTAAATGTCTATTAACAAAGGAATGATAAATTGGTAAAATTGTAAACGCTTATGGTGCACTGGAAAAGAATCTGATGCTGGGAGGGATTGGGGGCGGGAGGAGACGGGGACGACAGAGAATGAGATGGCTGGATGGCATCACCGAGTCGATGGACATGAGTTTGAGTGAACTCCGGGAGTTGGTGATGGACAGGGAGGCCTGGCGTGCTGTGATTCATGGGGTCGCAAAGAGTCGGACACGACTTAGCGACTGAACTGAACTGAACTGATGGTGCAGTATTATAAAGCATTTTTAAAAAGAATTAGTTATATCGATTTTCTTAAATCTATAATCTCTTTCTCTCTTTTTTTCCCTACCTCCATACTTGCATACTTGGATAGAGACTCAAACATAAAGTGAAAAAAAGAAAAAAAATTTAAATATAGTGTGAAATGATCTATACATCTCAATAAATCTGAAAGAAAAAATTTATTTTTTAATTGAGAAATAAAAAATTTTAATTAAAAGCAAACTTGTAGCTAATAAATTAAATCATATTAAAAATGAAAACAAACAAAACATTGTAAACACATAAAAAAGAAGAAGAAGGCACCTGCCGACATACATATGCAGGTGATCACTGACGCCACGAGAAACGGGCTGCACACACCGAGTCCGCCACGGTGCAGGGGGAAGCAATAACAGGTGAAAACCACCTGCTACGCACCGAGCACTGCTCTAAGGACTTACAGTCACAAGGGCCAGCTTTTTAAAAGCTCATAATAGTGAAGTAAACACCCTCCTTATACTCATTTTACAGGACTGCGGTGCAGAGATTTTAAGTTTGTTTTTCCAAGGGAACAACTTTATTTGTACAGTTTAATTCCTTTATATCTGAAATTTACTGATCAAGTGAAATAAGCTCAGGTTATTGACAGTCCTCTCCTCTATTCCAACTGATTGATTATTCCCATCCAGTATTCACAAAGAAAAGATTTACATTAAAGACAATAAAATAGGATGATAATTTCATTCCATTTCTTATTAAAATAACTTGAAATCAAATGGTGAGGCAGTTTGCCAAACTTTATATTTTTACAAAGGTTTGTTCCAAAATGTCATCCATATTAAAAAATAAAAAAAGAAATCACCATTAACTAAAAACAATCATTGATATTTTTTCAAGAATGATCCCATCATGATTTCTGCTATAAGCAACATTTTTCCCTCTGAGACCTGATCCCTAGAATTTCACCATCGTCTTTTTTTTAACCCACATTATTCAGAGTACTCATTTAAATGTCACCTATAATCAAATACTTACAAGTAAGAAACACCTTTAGAGACCCTGACCATAAATATTACAAGGGACTCTAAAGGGAAATCTGTGAGGGTAGCTTTTCATTTGCTAAAATAAATAATGCGGTAGCGTCACTGCATGTGTTCTGTATTTTTGATGGCCAGGAAGAGTCATGGAGCCTACAAGAGATTTATGGGGAACAGATGAGCAGTGTCTGACTTCAGGACACATCCTCAAGGATGCTGCAGGAAGTGGGTGAGCACGATTCCTTACTGAGCCACCCCAGATGGACTGAGCTGGAGATGTTCATGTTTTCTTTTTTTTTAACTTCTGTTTAATAAAACAGAAACGGACTTACGAAAATGCTGTTGTGTAAAGCTCAAGAGTTTCTAAACTTTTTTGTCTTTTAATCTTTGTAGGCTCAACTTTTAAAAATGGTGTTGAGGTATTTATATAAGGCTGATTCCTTCTCTCTTCCCCACAATTGACAGACTTCAGTCTTGAGGAACCCCTCGATTTTAGCTCATGCCCATGGTCTGCACATAGGTAAACTAGACTATGAATGTTTATTTAGGTGACTCTTTGCTGCTGCTAAGTTGCTTCAGTCATGTCTAACTCTGTGCGATCCCATAGACGGCAGCCCACCAGGCTCCGCCGTCCCTGGGATTCTCCAGGCAAGAACACTGGAGTGGGTTGCCATTTCCTTCTCCAATGTGTGAAAGCGAAAAGTGAATGTGAAGTCGCTCAGTCCTGTCCGACCCTTAGTGACCCCATGGACTGCAGCCCACCAGGCTCCTCTGTCCATGCGATTTTCTAGGCAAGAGCGCTAAATACTGTGAGAAGTAACAAAACATCGTGCCTGAGCACTTGGGTTCTGATAGGCAGACCCGGGTTTCAGCATCTTATTTAAAAGCTTCTGTTCTCTTCAAGTTACTTGAAATTTCCAGAACTTCATTTCCTTGTCTATTCAATGGGCCAATAATAATAATATCCAGCTCTCAGGATGTTGTGTGGAGAGACTTTTATGTAAACGACTTATATGTAGTCAATGCCAGGTAAACAGTAACCACTTAGTGCAGATTTTTGGTTTGTGCTATCCAAGTCAGTAAAGAGTAGGCATTATATGACGACGGCCATGGGCTTCCCTGGTGGCTCAGTTGGTCGAGAATCTGCCTGCAGTGCAAGAGACCCAGGTTCGATCCCTGGGTCAGGAAGAGCCCTTGGAGAAGGAAACAGCAACCCACGCCATTATTCTCGCCTGGGAAATCTCATGGACAGAGGGGCCTGGTGAGTTACAATCCATGGGGCCACAAAGAGTCAGACATGACTTAGGGCCAAGCCAAAGCAAACCGTGGCTTGGCGGCTAAACCAAACCTAGACAACAGACAGACACACATAGCGTTTTCTTCATCACTGTTGCCATCATCACTGTTTTCACAATCACAGGCACATACGCTAGATAGAAGGGGCTTGGAAGCCTGATTGCTGGGAATAATCAGGAAAGAACAGAGAGGAAACGGATCAAGGCAAACAGAGGTCATGCTGAAGAGGGCACGAGCATATATGAAAGATAAGAAAGTGAAGGAGGTTTCGAAGAACAAAGCGAGGTTTTCGGTCCTTTCTGCCAAGAGTTCCCAGCATTTCAGACAGTATGATAAATAAAGAACTGGGTCTAGGGGGTCCCTTTTGTTTCTTTCTTGTCTCTTGACTCGGTACCGAGGTGTCGGCCAGCTCCCAAGCAGATGGAGCCCTTGCTATATCTTCTGTTGGACTGTCTTTCTCCTTCTTGACCGAGGAGTTCTCTGGACTCTGATGTTTTGTGTTGTGACCAGACAGACCAGTGCATAAATGGGCATGTTTCCCTGTGGAAATACATTCGGGGAAATTGGCCTCAGCATTTCTAAAAGTACAGACCACTGTCAAGAGAAAGGGAGAGTGAAACAGAGAGACGACTTATATTTCTTCCGTTGACTAAAAGCCAAAAGTGAAAACGGACCCTAGAAATGATTGTGAACTGTGTAAGCTCTGGCATTTGCAATCCAAAGAGCGAGTGGGAAGAAAACGGCAAAGGAGAACAAGAATGACGAGGAGGGAGCTTAGGTGCCCCCATATCCTGTAGCACAAAGCCTCAGGGGGCGCCTCAATGGACTCACGGGCCTCAGCTCCACCCTGTGGACTCAGAACCACGAGGCTCTGGTCTGGGAATCCGTAGGTTTGCATTTTAACACATTTTTCAAGTGAGGAGGATACTAAATAAAAGTTGAGAGCCACTGCTCCATTCCAGATGCAAAAGCAGAACATTATTCCCTGTCCTTCCATACTTGCAAAGTTTCCCGGGCCAGCAAACACTTTCCAGAGCTTTTCTCTGATATCCTGGGAGGGGAAGTTCCTTCTGATTTTTAAAGTTCTTGAAGTGCTCATGAAAGCCGCTGTTTTCCGGGTGTTTCTCTGACCTGAGTGTGACTTGGCAACTGCAGCTCGCAGCTGGTTCGTGAATCCCTGCCCTGCTCAGGCTCTGGGCGTCCATGGTGTCCTCACGGTTAGTCATTCTGCCCCATCCTCATGGTCTGTGTAATACCCTCCCCCCACCCACTGCTTGCTCTATAATAATTCCCTCTTTTATTTACTGAAATAATTTTATCTAAAAATGAAAACTTATGCCAGTACAGTCAGTGGAAAGTCAGTCACAGTTGCCATAAGTGAGGGTAATCGGACAATGAAAAATCCACGTGTTAATATTTTATTATTCACTGTTGCTCATGATAGTCTCTGAATTTGTGGGATAAACAAATTGGAGAGAGAGGTGTTTAAGTCGCCAAGGGAGACTTTCTTCTTGATTAAATCAGAGGATTTGAACCCGTATTGAGCAAGTGATACTGTTTTTACTTCTTGCCTTCCTGCTACTTAAAACTGTCTATGTCCCCAGTGGTCCGACAGCACATAAGGGGGCAATTCTGGATGGGCTTCCCAGGTGGCCCGAGTGGTAAAGAACTTGCCTGCCAATGCAGGAGATGTAAGAGCCACAGGGCCGATCCCTGGGTGGGGAAGATCCCCTGGAGGAGGGCCTGGCAACCCACTCCAGCATTCTTGCCTGGAGAATTCCATGGACAGAGGAGCCTGGCGGGCCACAGTCCATGGGGTCAGAGAGTCGGACATGACTGAAGCAACCTGGCACTGGCTTTAAAAGCTTTTAGAGCTGGGCTTGCTTTCCTCGTGAAAACGCGGCACACGGCGCGCTGGGGCAGAGACGGTGGCCGCGGGGGCCTCCGCTGCTGAGGAAATGGCAACCCCAGTGCCCCTCTCCTTTCCTGCTTCCCAGAGACACACCTTTATTTGCCTCCTTGGGCTTTTTCACTTTAATGCCTAATAATCACATCACGTCATTCATTCTTTCCGACCAGATTTATTGAGCACCAACTCTGCCAGGTTCTGTGGACACAAAGCAAATAAGATGCAAGATCCCTTCAAGGTTATAGGCTCAGAGTCATGGTGACAATTCTAGTAACTTATCATTTAAAGAGCACTCACTGTGTACAAGGCACGGTTCTGAGTGCTTGGCAAGTGTTCAGACTTCGCTCCTCCCAAGCACGCAAGAGGGAGTTTCCAATATCTCTACCAATAAGGAAATCGAGGCACGGAGACAATTATTAACTTGTTAATGTAGTGACTGGATGTCCTTGACCCTGTCCCATGTACCGCCATGAACTACGCACACTACCGATTTATCTCAGTGAATCCTTGTGAAAACCCAGTGAGATGAGTCTTTCTAGTAGGTCTGTTTTGCAAATAAGGAAATTGAAAGTTTGGGAGGTAGAGGTACCTGAGGTCACACAGCAAGGAAATGACTGACGGGAAAGAAATGGAAGCCCCTCTGTCTGACCCCAGGGTCCATCCCATTGCCCTGACACTGTATTGTCTGATGGGATGGGGAGAAGCAACTTCAAGACCCCATGAAATGTACTTGGGAGAGACTAGCTTCCCCCTGCACAGTCATTTCTAGAGTCAAGGCAGCACCAAACACTTTCCTCTGTTCCCACTGTGGCTCTGAAAACAGCAGACTGACACTTTTTAGTAAGAACCTTCTGGACAACTACAGGAAAGAAGCAGGAAAAAGAATTCAGGGAGATAAAAGATAAACATGGTGAGGTTTTCATACACAGTTCTCGAGATACTCTTTTTCACTGACACCCACCTGCACTGTTCCGCACATCTTGTCTATCTTCGGACAAAGTTTCCCATCTTCTCCCCCATCAGTCTGGTCCAAATCATAACCAGGTTTTGACTAGATGGACAGGAGCCTCCAAAGTGGTCAATTTGCTTACAACCTTTGTGGACGTGCATGCTCAGTCCTGTCTGACTCTTTGCGATCCCATGGACTAAAGCCCACCAGGCTCCCCGGTCCATGGAATTCTCTTGGCAAAGAATACTGGAGTGGGCAGCCATGCCCTTCTCCAGGGGACCTTCCCGACCCGGGGATGGAACCCGGGCCTCCTGCATTGCAGGCAGGTTCTTGGCTCAGTGCAGATTGTAGGCTCAGCGCACTGACCTGCGCTTGCAGCCTTGGTCCCTGAGAACCAGTATGGCAGCAACACAATCCCATAAAGGCCTCAGTCAGAACCGTCTCGTCTCTCGCTGCGCCCTCGCCCTCCGAGGCTTCCCATTCGGTTAGAACCTTGGCTTTTTGCGGCCTCTCGGTCCTCGAACACCTCGGTGGCCCCACTGTTCACGCGCTCTCCCTCTGCTCCAGCCGCTGCGGTCCCCCTGTTGCTCCTGCAGATCCTGCAGCAGCTCCAGCCCCCCGACTTCACCACCCCCGGACCCAGCTTCCCCAGAGAATCGCCCTGTGCTCTCTGCCACCTTCCTGGAACCGAGTCACATCACCTGCACGGAGGGGCGGGGCCTCTGCTGACGGGCTTAGCTAATCCGGCTCATCCTCCTGGACATGGGACCCCTCGCCCTCCGTCAATTTTCTCTCCTGCACACCCCACACCCCGACACGGGGTGACGGGCCTCTGCTTGCTTGTTTGGGACTCGTCTGCCACACAAATGTAAGCCTCAAGAAGGCAGGCCTTTTGTCAAATTTTGACTCGAGCCTCTGATTCCAGCACCTTCCATGGGACCTGGTACCCAGCAGACCTCCAACGCATAGGTTAAATAAAGGTCCTAAGGCAGGCAGAATAATTCCCCAATACTTTCGGCTAACCCCAGGCTCTCCGTCCTAAGATATTCCTTAACAGGCACCAGCCAATCTCCCTTCTTTCTTCTGCCAGGCACTTATCTGCAGGTGACAATTAAAAAGTGAAGAAGGCGTTACCAGGAAACAGCCTATAGTCTTCTCCCATTAGCTTAACAACCCCTAAGCTCCAAGGCCTTGGGCCTGAGGGGATGAGCGCAGGGTTCCAGTAGGGGAGGGGGAGACGCCCAACCCTGGGAGGCTGTGAGCCCCTGGGGCTGCGGGCAGGAAACCGCCGCACCGGGGAGCAGAGAGAGACAGACAGACAGACAGACAGACGTCTGTGGTCCTAAAGGAGAATCCCCAGCCCCTTTGCTTCCACCAGAGTCTGGACTCCAGGAGGAAGTCTACCAATCCAGAGTATCAGCAAGCACTCTCTATAAGATGAACAAAGAGCATTTACTGAGAAGAAGGTGAATCACCGCTCGTCAACTGAAGCCAGAGGATGTCATGATGAACAGAACACAAGCTTCTCAGTAAAATCGCCATCTTTTTGTTATTCGCATTTCCCCCATTGATAAATATTCAAAGTGCAGCTACGATCGCGATTGGTACAGAGGTCTGCCAAAAAATTTGAGAGGTGTAAAAGAGATCCTTACACTCAAAATTAATTAATTAGTATACAAAATAACATGCTAATTAAAGTATTTATTCATTTACTTATTTATAGCCTCATGTATTCATTTGTCAGGAGATATTTATTTAGTGCCTAATAAATACAAGGCCTAATTCAAGTGCCTAGAAATCTCCCAGAATTCCTACAGAAAACAAAACATAAATTCCTGTACGGAGAGGACGCCATGTAAGTGCCAGAGACTGCACAGGGGCTTCACTGGCATCATACTGTCGCATCGCCACAAGCACAGTGCGAGGTGAGCAACACCACGCCTCCGTCCGCCAGGTGGGGAGACCGAGGCGCAGCAAGGTTAGGGGACTCCCCGTCGAGCACACTGGTGGCCAGTTGGGTGGGAAGGAGCTCAGCGGACCCCAGATTTGCTTGGGTTTTAATATTGCTCATTCTTTCCACAGCCTCATAGACGCCATCCATCCTCATACCCTAAAGCCTAGGCATGTGTTTTGACCTTCAGGGGTCACTTCTATCAGGCCTCTCTGGTGGCTCAGATGGTAGAGAATCTGCCTGCAATGCAGAAGACCTGGGTTTGATCCCTGGGTCGGGAAGATGCCCTGGAGAAGGGAATGGCTACCCACTCCAGTGTTCTGGCCTGGAGCATCCCATGGACAGAGGAGCCTGGTATCATTCTAAGTGTCCTAGTCACCACCGCTGAGGGGCCAAGTAAGTGCACTGAATGGATGAACACACCGAAGTCCACCACCACTTCTGAAATATAAACAAGTACCCCTGTTCTACTAACAGCCCAGCCAGATGGCATCACTCGGCTGCTCGAACCCTTCCAGCAACTCCCTGGAAAAGACCCTGATTCTGGGAAAGATGGAGGGCAGGAGGAGAAGGGGACGACAGAGGATGAGATGATTGGATGGCGTCACTGACGTGACGGACCTGCGTTTGAGCAGACTCCGGGAGACGGTGAAGGACAGGGGAGCCTGGTGCGCTGCCGTCCCTGGTGTCACAGAGTCGGGCACGACTTGGCGACTGAGCAAGGACAGCGGGGTGCCGTCGCGCTCAGGTTCGGATCTGGAGGGCCACCCAGGGTCCGCCCTGCCTCTCCCTCCCCCTCCTCTCCTGCCTCTCTCCCGTGTCTTCATCTGCTCCAGGCACAGCGGCCTCCTACGTATTCTTCAGGCATACAAGAATATTTCCGACCTCGGGTTTTTACTGCCTCATCTGCCTGGAAGGCTTCTCCCAGCTCTGTGCATGGCTAGTTCCTCACAGTTCGCTCAAACGCCACCACCCAACCACTCTCCACAAAATAGCAACTCTCCATCCCTCTCTAGTCCACTCATTCCAATTCTTTTTTTTTTGAAATGCCATTAGGACTATTTAATATTATATATTTATTTGTTCATTAGCTTTTTGGCCTCACCCCCAAGATTATTTGCTGGGATTTTCCCTACTTCAGTATTCTGGTGCCAGGATCAATGCCTGGCACATAGTAGGTGAACAGTCAACTGCCGTGGGGTGAATGAACGCAGATATACACACACTTGAAGAGGAAGTGCCGGCTTTACAAATGGTGGATGGTCCTAAGATTCCAGTTGGGGAGGCCACGGAGAACAACATCCACTGTCAGTGTTCTCAGGACCCACCCCACCACCAGGGTTAGACATCACCACAGATGCCCCCGAAGAATAGGAGCTGCAGGTCCTTTGCTGGCAAATTACTGTGGCTCTCCCAGGTAAAGTACCACAGTGGATCAAGTGCCTGGGTCTTGGAAGTGGAACGTTTCAGACCAACTTGGCCACTGCATGGCTGGATGAATTGCTCTACAGGCTACTCAGATCCCCGTCAGGAAAATAAAGATACTGTTCTCGCCTCTAACTCAGGAGTGTTCTAGGACTTCGCTCAAGGGTTCCCGCTTCGGGCAGGTCTCCTCTGACCACCCACACGAATGTTGCCCCATCCCGTTCTTTTATAAAATGTTGTCATTGTAGAGCTTTCTTCTATGTGAAAGCTAGCTTTTTTCTCTGTTAAATTCCTTGCATATTCTCTAGCTTCCCCCAACTGGAGGGTAAGATCCCCAGGGATCATCCCCAATCCTAATACCCCTGAGGATCCTGGTGGCCAGGACAGGACCAGGCACACAGTAAGGACTTGGAAAATAACTGTGGCTTGAAGGAATGGTTATAAAATTCATGAAACGCCGGTAAAATGCCTGGCATATAAAAAACAGGTAGGGACAAATATCGTTAATACAGACGTTATATTTGTTGTTGCTAGGGCTATAATTACTATTCCTTGGGATATAATTTTTTTTTTTTTTTTTGAGCTGGGACAGGGTTCTAGCCCGTTCAGCACGAATCTTTCTCAGAAAAGGCTAAACCACTACTGAGTGATTATACTCCAGGTTTTAAACAATCAAAAGGCACCCACATCTGACTTCTTTTGAGCCCTGAACCTCTGGTCCCATGACAACTGGCAGGTTGCTCTTTTCCCCTTCTGGTACATATTTTTCATGGTCTGTGTTTTCGGGACAAAGATACAGCGACTCTGTTAGGTGTGGCCCCAAGCAGTTTTGATGCATTTGTATCATCCTTTCCAAAATCCTGAGTCTTAAGAAGAACTGTGATTCCACTTCATGGATCACAGCCCTGTCGTGGCAATGGGACTTGCGCAACTCAATGAAGCCATGAGCCATGTCGTGTAGGGCCACCCAAGACGGACAGGTCATGGTGGAGAGTTCTGACAAAACGCGGTCCACTGGAGAAGGGAATGGCAAACCACTCCAGTATTCTTGCTCCAAGAACCCCAGGAACAGTATGAAAAGGCAGAAACGTATGACACTGGAAGACGAACGCCCTCAGGTCAGAAGGTGTCTGATATACTCCCGGGAAACAGTAGAGGCTCTTAACCCTGACTCGTAGGAGGGAACACTGGGGAGAGTTGAGCAACTGGTCTAAACATAAACCTCCAACAAAGAAGACCTAAGGATTTGAACTTGGGTTAGTGTGACTCCTGAACTCACACTCTTATTCTCTAGAGTAAGGTTTATCTCTGAGCTGGCCCAGGGCCACTTGACTAGGGTTGGGGAGCTGAAACCAGAACCCGGGTCACTTCCTTCTCTTCCATAGTTCCTTCCACAGCCTACACCTAATCCCAAGGGAGAAAACAAGAAGAAGGGCACAGCCACATACCCAACTTTCTAATAAAGGAAAATAGCTAAAGGCAGCTCTGATATAAAATGTGCTTATATAGCTTTTCATTTTGGCATTTTTTTACTGTACCAAGTGGTACCAAACACAGAATAGATTTAACTCTTCTCTACAGCATCGTCTTGGCCCAGAAGCAATTTGTATCTCCCTGAGGTTAAAAGAGAGAGGCTTCTAAATACATAGAAAAGTCTAAGCATCTGATAAATGAAAGTGATTTAAAGTCAGCCCCTTGCAGTTTATATATAAATATGTACATGCCGCTGCTTCTGCTCATACAAATCTCCCCTATAGAATGCCTTGACCTTTTGTCTTCTTTTTGAATCTCCCACGTCACCAATAGCCAGATTTCATGGATTTTTTTCATGACGCAGTAAAACATTTCAGGAGGTTTCTTCCAGATCCATTACAAACAGTATGGCCACTGCCAACTCTGTTTTTTATCTCATTCTGCCCCTCATAGCTGTTTTCATTAAAAACAATAACTGTGTTCTGCCCACCTTAATACCTAAACTGTATAATTTCCATAGAAATGACTTGGATGTAGCTTGAAGAAGAAAGCTCAGAGGTGATTTCAGAGTATTCACTCAGCTCTGAAAGCACTCAACTAATTAAGACCAGTGATCTTTAATTTTTGTACTGAAAGAAACTGCAAAATGCTGGCTTTAAAAAAAAAAAAAATCCACCTTACCATCTAGCAGCTTTACAGAAACACACGGTTTTTCCTTCAGCATAAATGGACACTACAGCTTTACAATTAAATTAGTCTTTGGAGAGACATGCAAAAGAGCTAAAAAGCTCCTTAAAAATCTTCCTTGCCTCACCGCCCTCCTGTGCCGGGGGAGACGTGCAGTTACGATACAATGCTATTTTCTTCTTGCCTGCTGAAACAAAGTTTTCAATCTTGAACCCTGAACTGGTGGTGTTACGGAGCTTGTGGAGGTTTTGCTTTTAGTTTTCAAGCCCACATTTGGTTTTCTAAAACTATTTTGAGGAATACATTACAACGTCCTCTATCTTTGTACTTCCAGAGAGAGCTTTGTTAGACCCTGTTTCAGGTCGGGCAGTAGTTAGAGGGGTATTGAAACTGTTTTTTAAATTAACACAAATGGAAGGAAACTCTTACTTAGACGAGCAAAATTCAAGACAAATCCTTTCAAATAGGATCCAGGTATTTTTTCTCCCATGTAATTTCTCTAAGCTCATTATCTCTAAAACTTTTGCATTGTGAATTCCCTGTTGTTAAGCATAGCTAAATAATACTGATATATTAATAACAGGATTAGCTAGCCATGCATCCTGAATTTTAATTTCTCAAATTTTTTTTTAACATTTTAGGCATTGCTTTGGCATCACAAAATGTTTGAGAATGCCCAAGAGGACATCTTTCTCCTTGGAGGGAAAGCAAAAGACTGAGAGGCGCAACAATTGGCAATTCCACATGGCTGTTTTAATGACTTTCGACTCCCTCCAAATTATTTACTCATTTCATCCATGGAGTTTGCTTTGGAAACAAATACATCAGCAACCCCCACCTGCATCTTACATTTCCCTTCTGTCAGGTCACATATGTATATTGGTAATATCTTCGGAAAGGACCTGCGTCCGATAGTCACCCTCTGACAAAACCAGTCACGCAAACACGGCCATGCCGCTGAAGATACTCCAGATGCACCTACAACCTGTGCACAAGCCCTCTGGCTCTGTAGACAGAGTCCAGAAGTCATATTTGGGCTCTAAAGTCTCTAGGTTTTATTAGCATTTCTTAAAGACCCAGAGTATCTTGAAATCGACTTTTCCATGCTAAACATATCCCTTCTCCCGAAAAAAAAAAAAAAAAGGTTCCTAAAACAAGTGACTGACACATCAGTAGCAGGGAAAAAGATGATGAACCCAGTGAAAACAGTGTCATATATAGAGGCCTGTAGTGATGGAGTGTGTTTCCCTCCCTGAAGCATCCAGGTAATCAAGCAGTCTCAACAAGCTTTTTCTTATGTGGTTAGAATGACTAAGCTCATTCATAACCATAGAGTTGCTTGCCAAAGGTCACCCTAAGGAATGGGAGAATTTCTAACTTTCACTGGAACTTAGGAAACTGAAAATAATTATAAAAATACACATTGTTACAAATTACTGAAAAATAGATTTTTAAAAAACCTCTTCCAGGGTGAAGAGGTTCTAGGAAGGTAGAAGGATGAGATCTCTCTGATAACAGACCAGAGAGAGGACATTCTGTATTTACCCCAACATTAGAAAATGAAAATAAATTTTTCCCAAAGGAATAAAAATAATGCAACGTTCTCAACTTGCAGAGCAACAGAATTATTTGTGTTCCGAGCCTCTTTTAATACCACTGTGATTTTTTTATAAAAGTCGCTCAATTTGATTGTAATTAAATATGTAATGAGAAAGCACTGCTTCAGGGAAGCGATGCAAGACACTCTCTGTTAGTTTAATGCATTTCCAACTGACTTTGCATCGAACGAAAATGATACTCTGTGTATGCCTGGTCTTAATATAGAAATTGTTAGGCAATTTTGTGTTTTTTAAAGGGGACTTGGGTGGACACAGACATTGCCTTTGAAATAGGGGCTGAGTCTTCCTAGACCATGACATACCTAAACAAAATTGATGGTAGAAATCCAGTGATGGAAAGGGAGCGCCACTCTGGACAT
This sequence comes from Moschus berezovskii, assembly GCF_049115385.1. Classification (NCBI taxonomy): domain Eukaryota; kingdom Metazoa; phylum Chordata; class Mammalia; order Artiodactyla; family Moschidae; genus Moschus; species Moschus berezovskii. The sequence goes on from NC_142474.1 coordinate 3,081,505, forward strand.
TTAACTCGTGTCAGCTAATTATGGACCCAGCATAAACATGAACAGGGCCTAGGTTTTCCTCCTGGCTGATTTCCCTAAGCTCAGCTGCAGTGATGAGCAGAAGTGCCTCACTTCAATGGCCTTCAATAATGCCAGGCTCAGTGCCCCTTTAAAACCTGCTCAATCGAGAGTACAACTCCCAAGATAAATAGATCAACCCAAGTATTACCCAGTTGGAGAAATTCCGTCAAATGAGTGAGAAGTCAGCTGGGATGAAATGAAAGCATAAGCCTCCGTTGGAGAAGGTGACAAAAGGCAAGATGCTTCTAGGGACAGAACTGCTAAAGATGCCTAGGAGGTATTGGGCGTGAAGGTTTCCTGAACACTAGCAATAGAGTGGAGGAGACTGGGAGAAAAATAAACGTAAGATGGTTGAAAAACAAACGCACAGTGTTTCTGAGGGATGCGTCTACCCTCCTCAGAAGCGGGCTCTGATTTCCGACCCCCGAGCCAGAAGAAGACTTTTCCTGTCCGGAAGTTTCTCGTGCCCGCTCCTCCTTCCCTGGCTTCCACTAGGGCTCCCTGTCACTTGCAATCTGCTGATGAGGGTTAATGGATTGTGTCCTGATATGGCAGATTAAAAATGAAATCAATAAATGCCTAAAACAAATGGGCTTTTGAGCTGTCCCACTCAATCTGAGTCTTTAAGGGTGAGGCGAGAGGAGGGAGAAGGGGCTCGGGAGGGCAGGGGTAGAAGGACCAGTGAAACCATCAATTTCCACCCCAGACACTGTGTGCAGAATGTGATTTCAAGGCACCCTTCTTTTTTCAGGGATCTGCCTTACATAAACAAGAATAGCCTGAACAGTTCACGCTGCTGAGCACCTTTAGGGATGGGAGTATGTATGTATTTTTTCGGTTTTCCATTCACCTGTTAAATATCATACTGTTTGGGTGAGTGAAGGGGTCTTCAGCATGCATATTTAAACCTTCAAGACATGAACTTGTCTTTCTGAACTATGCTAAAACAAAGTGAGGGTGCCAGGGTTGGGACTCCACCCTGTTTCCAGTTCTCTTGAACCCCATCCCACTTGCCAGTGAATTAAAGGTAAACTTCATCCTGAGCTGTCTGTCTAATGCTGAGACCTTGCCAGAGAATCTAGTCATTGCCATCATGAGTCTGAAAAAGAGACGGCTCAGGCCATCTCAGCCCTCCTCTGCAGTATTCCCAACTGTCCCTGCTGAATGTGCTTCCCATGTAAATAACCTGTGCTATTAAGGTGCAAATTGCAACTTTTAAGTAATGATTGCTAATAGTCTAATGTTTACTGCCACACAAGGACATTCATGAAAACAAAATCTGCATTATTCATCTCCATATTAAATAAACAAAATAAATTGAGAGAGCTGTTCTTTCCTGCAAGACTTTCCTCAGATCTGGATTACCAGATAGCTCCTGAGAGTCAGCAAAAAGAAAACATTTCATCTCTTCCAATAGACAGAAGCCTGTAATTTATATATACGTTAGACATTTATATATATATATATATATATGATTTCCAAAGATTTTGCTTCCTATTGGAATTGGCTGGCATTCTATAAAAACAAGAGTTCAGGATGGTGAAATAAAATATGTTGCACGTGGGCGTGCAGAGGCTGCGATAGATTGTAGGAAGTAGAAGGGTTAGAGTGTAAGTCTACAGTTTTAAATTTTTAACGACTCTGCGTCCTGCAAAATACAAACAAATCAAAACACCGTTCTATTTTACCTTTCTGCCATCTTCCCTGTCTTCCCTACAATGGATAGGGGGGGAACGATGCTGGTTCAGAATCCTGCAATATTTTCAGGTTAAAAAGTAGATACATTTTAGTGGTGAATAAAATATATATCAAAGGAAGCAAACATACACACGCACACGTACGCAAACCCCTGGGGTACTGCAGGCTGCTCTTTAAACTTTCTTCCTTGCCCAAAGTTATAGTATGGTGGAAGAGCTTAGCGTTAGAAAGCCAGGAAGAATGACATTTCGAAGGGAAATGTTCTGACTTAGCTGTTTCCTTAAAGAGAGCTGCCTACCTCACAGCCCTTTCCTTAAAGGAGGGAGGAACATAACCCGTAAAGGCTAACATCCCCATCACTTGTAATATCATCTCGCTCATTCTATCCACACACCTGCCTTATTAGAAAGTTCCGTAAATGATTTCTTGAAATGTGGAACTTAAAACTAATAATGCAAAGGAATCAAATTGCCTCCAACAGTTCTTGGGAAAGAGTCTCAGTTCTGATTCACTCACAGGCTTTCCCTATCTTACATTATTCATTAATCAAGCTAGAAACCGAGCTCTCAACATCAGCCCGTGGGAATAATTACTTACAGTTGTGCATTGTGTTTAATTTTAAGCAGTGATAAAAGTTAGCATGGCCACAGTCCTGGAGCCCACCTTGTTCTTCTCCCTGGGTGTTAACCGACAAAAGAATCTCAAAGCAGCTAATTTTACATGGGAATAACCACTTTAGCTAAAACAGAGCATATCATCGGTGACTTCAGAGGAAAGAAATATTACGTGGAAAAATATCCGCTTCAGTAATATGTGAGTAAATAACACCGTAAGAGGGGCCGCGTTGTTTACAAAGTGAATTATTCCCTTTCAGCTTGACAAGGGTTTCCACTTCTTCCAGTGAAAATAATAAAAGCCATGAAAACAAACACATAAAGACACTAGGAATACAATATGCCAGGAAACTGAAACTACAGTCAGAACTTTCTAACACACACACACACACACACACACACACTACAGTAAACAGATAAGCTAACTCCAACAGATAGCAGCTTAATGAAAAGGATCTAATTTAAATAATGTGATACAGCTTTACGTTATACACACCTGAATCCTCATTGATCAGAGGACAATTATAATCAAAGCAGTGCAATTCTGAGCAATGCACTTTTTGTAATGAGCTTACCAAGGGAGACATGTCCAGTCATTCTGGTAATTTAAATTACTGCCTAGTTGTTGATGGCCTTTACCGGAACAACAAGGGGGAAAAAAAAAAAGTACTTTTCAGGGCAGTATCACTTCTTGCTGAACTGTTGCCCGGGGTTCTCTTGTGAGACAACACTAAGGACTTTATCTCTAATAATCTAGCTATACTTAAACTTATGTTGCTAGACCTAGACGAAGCAAGCTTACTCTTCCTGAGCCTCAAAGGCCACTGCATACCCCAAAGCTGTTCAGATTGCAAAGCAATCTAAGTTTTAAAAAATAAGTGAGTTAAATGTAGAAAGGGACGGGGGTAGGAGGAGGAAACTGTTTGCAAAAGAGGTAGCCAGAGTTGAAAAAAGAACACCTCATTGACTAAGCAATTCTAAATATATACAGTACTAAAATACCTAAATTATTTTGCTTCTAGAGAAACCATTGGAAAATAAATGAATCAAAGCTTTATAAATGATGTTTCCCCATGCAATGTGAACCAATCCATACGCAGTTTCAGAAGCAATTCTGCGCTCAAAAGGGAAGATAATTGTGGATATCTCCAAGCACATGTACTGCCATTCTTGGCTGGAATCAGGCCACGATGGAAGATGAGCTTGGTGGTCCAGCATGTTCAGACACAAACACCCACTTTGCCCAGATTTGTGACTAACTTTGGATTTGTTCTGAGGGTGGCTCTGCAAAGTTTATGAAAGTATTCCACTGAACTTCTTCTCCCTAATGTTTTGCTCCAGTTGGAACAGAAGGAAATATTGTGGGGGGTCTGCAGAAGACCAGCCTTCACTGATGCTGCCTTAAAGCTTGAGGGTAAAGACAGAAAGAAGGGGAGGAAAAAACTTAAGCTCTTTGCTAAAGCCCGATTCAACTGAAGGACACAAAGAAATAAAAACGCCCACATTAAAAGCCAAACAAGATAATAATTGTGCATGTCTGGCTCTCAATCTAGAGGGCAAGGCTTGCGTCAGTGGCACTCTGAGTTACCATGGTGAGTGATTTATTGATATATATCAAGAATGAATAGATCAAAGGCAGTGAGATGACAGGTGATCAATCAAATGTCAAATCAAAACTAGCAATCAAGTGGAAAGCTGATTTTTCAGTGGGTGGGTCTGGCAGGAGAAAAATGAACTTTCATATTACACTTCCGAGAAACAAAACCCCAGCATACTATTAAAAAAGCAATTAAGCAACCCAAAAGGAAGAAAAAAATCCTTTACAAGCTCTAATGTCCTGATCCATTAACCTGTTCCTCTCTCTTTTTTTGGAGGAGGGGGTGCTAAGAATTCAAACGGGATAGTTCCCACCGCACAAATCAATTTACAAAGTTTGCAACTCACTCTGTGCAAAGAAGATCCAGAGCAGTTTGAGGGGCATTCCCGCCTCCCCCCCAACTTTTTTTTTTTTTATCAGAAGGGAGAGTGTTGATTAGATTTCCAAAGGAGGCTCCTCTTAGAAAACAGATTCAAAGGTTCCTTTCCTGGGGTGGTTTTTTACACCTTGGCGATCAAAGCTTAACTTCCAAGGCTTGCCCCAGAGCCAGCCTTGCAGCCCTAGGCTGGGGCACGGCTCTCAAAGTTCAGCGCCCCACACCCCCGCGAGAGGAAACGCCGTCCCCTGAGGCCAGAAGCCACTGGCAGCGACCACCCGGAGGGGGGCGGGGGCGGCAGGACTGCTCCCCACTGCGAACCCCAAATGCTCAGCGCAACTTTGGCCCGAGAGGCGAGAAGCAGACTGGGAGAAAGTTAGGGGAGGGGTAGAGGGTGGAGGGAAAAAAGTTCACGGAGGAAAGGCTTGGTGGGATAGCTCGCCCCCCCGAACCGGAGCCTGGAGGGGGCGGACTGGGGAGGCTGCGGACGGCGCGCGGGGACGGGGCTATCAGCGGGGCAGTGGGGGCAGCCGGGCGGGCGCCCCGAAAGGCGGGCGAGGGGAGGCGGCCCGCGGCGCCGGCCGGGCCCGCGCGGAGCCGCGTCTCTTACCTGCCGCCCGCCGGGGTGCCTGCTGCTTCCTCCTTGGCATCGCGCTAGTTCGCTCCAGTCCCACTTCTGGCGCCCCGGCCGCGCCGCCGCGCGCGGGGCCCGCTGTCTCGCTCGCCTCTCTGGCTCTCCTCCGCCTGCTGCCCGGCCGTTCCCAGGGCGCCGCTCGGCCTCTGGCCCCCTGTCCCTGCACCTCCTCCACCGGGGGCCGCAGAGCCCCCTCTCTGGCTGGCGGCTGTGCCGGCTGGTTTGAAGTAGAGGTTGGCTCTGCCTTGTTTGTTTGTTTGTTTGTGGATTTTTTTTTTGTTTTTTTCTCCTCTCTCTTTTTGTTTTTGCTTTTTGGAAAATTTTTTTTTTTTTGGTTTGGGTTTTTTGTTTTTTTTTTTGGTGACTGTTGAGACACTTGATTTCTTTATTAAACATCCAAGAGCGGGTTCGGATGGAAGGGACGAGGGACGCGCACACGCGCGCGTAAAGATAAGGAGAAAAAAGCCACACAAACAATCGTGGGAAGGCGGTGGGCTCCTCTCTCGCTCCCTCCGTCTCCTCCTGGCCTCCTGCACCTCCACCTCCTCGTCTTCCTCTTCCTCGCCGGCTCGATGGCGGACCCGCGCCGGGGGCAGAGATCGCTCACTGCCGGTTTGTGGCTGCTGTCAGATCCCCGTCTCTGAGTGATATGCGAGAGGACAGGAGCGGGTTTGGGGAAGACAGAAAATCTGGAATTCACTCGCACACACACACACGCACACTCACACACACACTCACACGCGCACTCTCGCTCCCTCTCACTCGCACACTCACACCCCACACAGATGCACGCACACACACACACACACCACGCGCACGCACACACACACACTCGCACACACACACAAGACAGGGCGAGGCGATGCCAGCAAACATCGATCCCGCTGAACAAACTGAACATTAACAAACTCCTCCTCCTCTCCCCGCGACCTGATGACAGGGAGAAATTTACTCCCCAGCCGCAGAGCGCCAGGCAGAGGGAGTCTATTAAAGGGACAGCGTCCCGCCGGCCGCGGCGCGGGGCGGGGACCCCGGCGAGCGCCCGCCCTGCCCTGCGCCCCGCTCGCCGCCGCTGCGACGCGCCCCCCGGGCCGCGGGGCCACCCCTGGGGGAGCGCTGGGAAAGGACGCGCTGGGGCAGGGGGATGTGGGGAGGAGCCGCGGCGCCAGGTGAGCTCCACCCACAGGGACAAAAGCAGGACCCCGAGCCCCGGATCGGGAGGGGCGGACTGCGCTTCCTTTGGGAGCGGGGATGACCACCATCCTCTGCTGCCTCTTAACCTGACCCAGGGATGTCCTCGCCACCCCCTTGCAATGAACGTCTCTGCTTCTCCCACCTTCCTGTTAGTTTCTGGATGGTAATAAAGCAAGAATCTCCCTGCTGTCTCCTGGATAGTTTAATCACACAGTCCTTTCTTTGGTTTATTTAAATAACATGTTTATTGAGCACCTACTGTGTGCCTCTCTTCTGGAAACACAGAAGTCATAGAGAAAGGGAAGATCCTGCCTGCCCCCCACCCCCAGTGTTTGTGTTCTAATGGGGAGCAAATAAGTTGCCCCCAAATATCCGGACTTTGCTTAAAATGTCACTTTCTCCTGGAGGCCAACCTTACTTAAAGTTTCACATGCGCATATCCACCCCTGTCACATTTCTCTGTTTTATTTTTCTCCACTGGGCTTACCAGTGTCACACATATGATCACACATGTTAAATACAGTTTTCTGTTTTTCTTGTCCAAATTTCCCCTCTGGGATATAAGTTCTGTTGGGAAGAGAGGTTTTTGCCTCTGTGGTGTATCCCCAGTGATGGCGCGACATAGAGTAGGTGCCCAATAAAACATTTGAATGAATGGAAATTAAACAGATAAGATAATTTTAGAGTGATACGCTCCATGAAGGTGTTAAAAGAGGGTTCCGTGACGCCTTCGGAAAGATAGAGTAGCTCTAGCCTCAGTGCAAGAGATGTTACTCCAGCCGAGAAAGATTCCAGCCAACCTGTGACTGGAGCCCTGCTATGGGCCAGGTCCCTTTTGAGCTTCTGGGGCCAGGATGAACCTGGACCCTGCCCCCAAGGCACTTTGTTCCAGTGGGAGAGACAGACAATTAAAGGGGCAAACGAGGTCTGCTGGGATAGGAGGTGCTCTTAGAAGGGGCAGTTAGCCTGGACTTGGAGGAAAGCAGGATGGTTAGTTGGGCCAAAAGGGAACTCTGACAGCATGTCCTTAGAATAAAAAGTCAGGCGTTATCTGGATCTTTCCAAGGGCTTCTTCCTCCCACATTAAAATCTCCTAAGGCTCTTGTTAAGAGACACATTCTTAGGCCTTACTCTAGAAGAAGATGTTCTACCCCTGGTACTACTGATCTTTTGGGGCCATAGTCCTCTGCTGTGGAGGCTGCTCTGTGCATTGTAGGAAATTTAGCATCATGTTGGGTGTCCACCCACTAGATGCCAGACTCTTCCACCCCGGTTGTGTCAACCAAAATTGTATCCAGATACTGCCCAGTGTCACCCACAAGGCAAAGTCACAACTCCATCTCCTAACTGGAAATTTCTAGGCCCCATTGCCCTTGACCTTCTAAATGAGAAACTTCTAGATGAGCTCTTTGGAATCTGCATTTTTGACCAAACAACTCCCAACCCCACAAGTGAACTTCCTGTTTACTCCGGTTTAAAACCTTCTGCTAAAAAAGTCTTTGTTCTTTTGGAATCAGACATACCTCAAATTGCTAACTATAGAGCCAGCTAAGGCTTAGATACTAAAATAATAATTAAAATGATTTAGGAGTTCAAGGGGTGACACTGTTACTGGCACTGTGATGGTTTCCACCAGTGCCCACTCCCCAGTCCCGCCCCCAGCATGTACGTGGCACAATCGAGGCCTGACCAGTATGGTCAGGGGCACTTTGTGCCTACAACTCCCCCACCTGTCACTTTTACCCTTGCGCATGGGGAATTACCGAGGATGATCCAGCCCACAAGTGTTTTTCTAAACCACTCTTTTGGGCCACAGGAAACTTTCCCATCCTACCAGTCAATTGCAAGGTGTTATTGTCACTCTTTGCAAAGTGCTGTTTAATCATTTTTAACATCCCTGCACAGGGCAGGGATGCTCATTTCTCCACACGTATGTGGTACAAGTTTTTAATTCACTCACCCTAAATCATCCCATCGGCCTCCACCCATGATCGGCCCCACCTAATCCCAGCCCAGTCCTTAGGCAACTGAGGCAGAGAAAACCCCACTTCATAGTTGGCAACGTCAGCAAAAGGGGCATTAGTACTAATTAGTTCTAATTACGCAACACACCTTTATGGAGCGCTGTGATAGGAAGCATAGCTTGTTGAGTAAAGAACCCCTCGTCTATGTCATTAAGAACCACAGTTACAAAATCAGGAGGCGCGGACTTGGGCCTGAACAGGGAGAAGACTGAGAGTCCAGGAAGCTCAGCCTGAGAAACCCGCCGCGCTCGGCAGAAGCCCCATGCCTGTCGGCCTGGCCTCTGTGGTCCATCAGTCCTTTAACAAACACCCACTGCGTTAGACGCCAGGTGTTGGCGCTGAGCACAGGAGATGCTGGGACGCATAAGAAGGACCCGGGCCTTCAGAAAGCGTCTGTAAAATGACATCTACAGGACCAGGAGCTAGGAAAGAAGGAGTTGAGGAGCTGACTCCAGCCTTGGAGTAAATCCAGAGGGAGACGAGCAGGAGACCCTGAGCTACAGGATCTCTGCCAGCCGCTCTTTAGCATTCTTCTCCGAAATTTCCCTCCACTCTTTCCTCTTTCTCAATCACTGGTGACATAGGGGTTGAGGGGAGCTCACAGTACCTGCTGTAAAAGTTTCCTTTTAGCTGGCTGCCACCTCATTCTCAGACCACGTTTCTGGAGTGTTCTTTCATTAATTTGTGTTTTTTTTCCCTACTGTTACTGCAGAGTGTATAGCCTGGTTATCAACAGAGAAGACTCTGGCTACCCCAGCGGGGTGCCTAACGCAGTGCTGCCCAGACATCATTCAGGGGTGTAGACTTGACGCTGGAAAACGCTGAATCATACAGTGAAAGTGTCACTACTCCCTTTCAATCTGGGAAAGTGTCCATTCGCTGCTGGTATGTCTTTTGTGCCCATCACTGGCCAACTTTTATTTTCAACCAAGAAACTGGAGATTTCTGGCTCAGAAGCTGGGGAGGGGCAAGAGTACCTAGTTAGACTTTCAAAACATGGTCTGTTTTCATTGAATTCACCCTAAGTTTACCTCTGTCCTAGAGAAAGATACTGCTGTCCATTTATGATAGCAATCTAAATTTTAATATAATTTATGGGTTTAAAAAGTATCCTTCAGGAACAATACAGGATAGGCAGTGGTGCGGGTAGGTTGAGAAGATGGCAAAACGTGAGGAAGGTGGTATGGGCATGGCTCAAATTTGCAAAATACCAACCCATAGACTCTGGCACTTGGAGAAGCTTCTTCCCAGAGTTGGTGGCTTGGCTATGTTTAAGTCTCCAGGGAACTTAGCATCCTAGGATCCAACACTCAAACTCTGGGATGTGTAAAGGCATGAACTGATTGGAATGACTCAACCTTATTTTCCAGAGCACACTGGCTCAACATCAGAATCTCCTGGGGATTTTTTAGGTAAGATAAAGAAACACAGGTCCCACCCCAGACTTACTAAATTAGATCCTAGGGTGGGGCCAGAAAAATATGAAATTTTGAAAGTTCCCAGGTGATTCTGATGAGGTGCCAGGCCACTGGAAGCTTCCTTGTGCAAGGACTGAATTTTGTAATAAGCGAATCAAGTTAGCAGAAGTTGTTGCATGCAAGGGACAGGCTGGGTTCACTCGCAAGGCGGTGGTGGTGTTGAGGAGCTTTTTCCATGCACCCAAAGAAGTCTGTGAATGCTCCGTTAAAGCACATACCTATTGCAGGTTTCTCCAATGGCTCAGAGATAAAGAATCCACCTGCCAATGCAGGAGACCCCGGTTCGATCCCTGGGTTGGAAAGATTTCCTGGAAAAGGAAATGGCAACCCAGGCCAGTATTCTCGCCTGGGAAATCCCATGGACAGGGGAGCCTGGCGGGCTACAGTCCATGGGGTCACAAAAGAATTGAATACGACTTAGCAACTAAACAACAACACTGTCATACTACATTTGGGAGGCAGTTAGTTTGCCTGTCTTACCGCTGGACTGCAACTCCATGTAATTAGAGCAAATGTTCTCTGAGTGCCCACTTTACCCTAGGCACTGCCCTGATTGTTGGACACTGGGCGGCCTGTGAGATTCTTGAGCACCTTAGTTACTGTCCTGTCTCCTGTACAAATTTCAAGACTTCTGCGTTTACGCTCCCTCCAGCAAGATTCTTCTCCCAGGTCTGCTTTCCTCTTTCCTCTCAACTCAGATGCCGCCTCCTTCTCCACCCTCTAGCCCTCCTCTTGCTCTCATCCTTCATGGCACTTACAACCACATGGAAGCCGTTTCATGTGCTTGCCTCTTTATTGTATGTCTCCCTTCATTAAAACAGAAGTGCTGCGTCTCTGAGCCCAGTGCAGGATTGGAGATCAGCAAAAATGTGTGGAATGACTGAAGGCTGAGGTGAGCATATCTCCAAGGGTGGATAAACTGTCAACATGTCTTAGAGCTTCCTTTTGGAGAAGGAAATGGCAGCCCACTCCAGCGTTCTTGCCTGGAGAATCCCAGGGAAGGGGGAGCCTGGTGGGCTTCCGTCTATGGGGTCACACAGAGTCGGACACGACTGAAGTGACTTAGCAGCAGCAGCAGCAGGGCTTTCTTTAGAGACTTCACTGTCGGCACAGTGGATAAGAATCAGCCTGCCAATGCAGAAGACACAGGTTCGATCCGTAATTCGGGAAGATTCCACAGGCCCAAGCAACTGAGCCCATGCACCACAGCTGCTGAGTCTATATGCTGCAGATACTGGAGCCTGAGTGCCTGGAACCTGCGCTTGGCTAAAAGAGAAGCACCCGACCTGCAACTGAGAGCAGTCCCTGCTCTCTGCAACTAGAAAAAGCCTGCACAAGGGCAGGCTGAATAAATAAATACATCTCAGGGTTTTCTGTGGGCTTCCCTGGTGCTCAGATGGTAAAAAATCCACCTGCAGTGAGGGAGTCCTGGGTTTGATCCCTGGGTTGGGAAGATCCCCTGGAGGAGGGCATGGCAACCCGCTCCAGTATTCTTGGCTGGAGAACCCCCATGGACACAGGAGCCTGGCGGGCTACATCCATGGGTTCGCAGAGAGTCAGACATGACAGAGTGACTTAGCGCAGGGCTTTCTGTAGAGAGATGTAAAGCGTTTCAGCCTGTGCCCCCTTCCAGTTGAGGCTGTCCTCCCCTCCCCAACTTCCCTTCCTTTTTTCCCCTCCCCTCTCTTATCTATTGTCTCCTTCATATCCTCCCTTAAATACCGCCTCTTTCAGGAAGTCTTCCAGGGTAGATCCTATGTGATTCAAACTTCTCTAGTCCGTGTCTTCCCCAAGCAAAGAGACTCAGTGTAGAATATGTCTCCAGATATATGAGCATACAGGCAGACAGAACTCATCTTGAACATCAGATAGGTTACCTCTGACAGGGGGTATGAGGAATTTCCGGGGAGGGGGCTAGTATTGTTCATAACTGGGGGCTGTTTACGCCAGTGTGTTTGGTCTGTGAAAATTTATTCAGCTGCAGGCTTATGATTGTGCACTACTTTATCTGTATGTAATGCTTCAGTTAAAAAAAAGCAGTGTTCTCAAACTTTGCTGCGTATTATAATCAACTGGGGTGATTTAAAAAATCCCAGTGCCCAAATCTTACCCCAGGCTCATTACATCAGTCTGTGAGGGCGGGCTCCAGCCATTAGTACTTTTTTAAAGCCCCCTGATGATTCCAGTATGCGGCCAAGTTTGAGAGCCAGTGGACCATACGATTTTGCCCTTGAGGATATAATTCACTGCCTTCCTCTTCTGTCATTTAACTCATTCAGGATGTCTCTCTTCCAGCGACTGTTCTGTGAAACTTCAAGGTAGCAATCTCCTCCCGTGACACGGGGTGCAGCGTCGTGTTGACGGGGGAAGGGGACGAGAGGAAGTGGCAGGTGGGTCATGGAGACAGATGGGGAGAGAAAGGCAGAGCAGTGTGACAGAGAGGGCGGGGCAGGATCCACTTTGGGTGGGGACCGTGGGACGCCTCTCTGAGAAGGTGTCCTTTAACCTGAGATCTGTAAGACACGACACAGCCAATCGGGAGCCACGGCCTGCAATTGGAAGAGGTTGCTCTGCTTCCAGAACCCAAAAGACGTAGCTGCCAGGTTCCAGGTTGGGAGAGCCAGGCAGTTGGGAAGAAAGAGCAGAGAGAAGGCAGGAGAGGCGAGTCAGGTCAAGATCACAGTGTGTGTGTGTGGGTGTGTGTGTGTGCGCGCACATGATGATTGGTCATAATATGGAGTCTGAATTTTCTCCTTTCAGCCATGGATAAAGGCTAATCGATTCATTTATTTACATCCCGAAACACCTAGTCCCTTCGGCTGGATTTGCTCAACCAACACAGAGGACACTATGTCTTCTTCCACTTGGTGGAAATTTACTCCCTGAAAACAGTTACGGGTGGATGACAGAGTTTGGAGACACGCAGGCATTGACAAGCTTGCTTCTTTGAATAAATCCTCCAGGAATCTTTAGTCTCTCTTAAGAAAAAAAAAGAAGAAGATTTTGATGCGGTTAGGTGTAGAATTAAGCATTACGGATATCTGAAACGGGGCAACTGCTGAGCAGGCCGGCTGGGGTGTGGGAGCTCTTCAGTCACGTCCCGTTTGCCCCTGGAGTTGACTACCTGCAGTTGCTGACAGTGTGTTGCTGCTGCTGAAGAGCCCAGACCACGTCGCCAGCCCAATAATCCACTGCTCAACCTCATTAACCACAGGAAGACATTACGTGAACGTAAGGACTGGAAAGGCCTGGAAGCCACGTGACGAGCAGCCTTTAAGTTCTGGGCTCCGGTATATCTTATGCCACTTCGACTGTGCATCAAGCTCGCGTCCCTGGACTCATTAGAACTGTGTGCCCATAGGTGCCCCTCAACTTTCAGAAGCAAATAGAGAATGATATGATTCGCTCTGAGAACACCTTTCTGTCTTATCCAGAGCATGTCTTATCTGTTATGATTAGGCATTAAGCGTCCTATTGTCTTGAAAATTTCATGAGATTCTACCCCTGCTTGCTAGGATTATGTCAAAGTGACTTTTCCTGGATGCTGTTTTTGCCCATCAATACAGCTTGTATTTTCTCCTTAACCATTGCTGGGAAGGCCAACACTGCTAAGGAGCCCACCGGATTAAAATGGTTGAATAGTTCGGGCTTGCAGATCCTCTTGTGTGTCTTGAAGGCTTGTGTGTCTTGCTTTTGGTTCCCCAAGAAGCACACCCCTCAAGATTAAGATTTGAGAGCAAGTCGTTTATTCAGAAGATAATCCTAGAAAACTCCAGTAGGGGGCTAAGAGAAGGATGCAGGCAGTTGGAGGGTGTTATCAAGCAGGTTGTCACCGCGGGCAACTGCAGGTTCATCCTGGTGGGGGAGCGACTGGACTTGGTGTGTACATACTCACCTTGGAGATACCCCTTCTGAAGCTGGAGAGAGCAGAGGTGTCCAGCCGCCTGAGAGCTGGGAGGAGGCTGCTTCTCCCGCCCTTCCCTGCGTCAAAGAGCTGCGTGTGCTGCTGAAGTGTGAGGGCGTGGGCCGGCCACCAGGCAATGTCTGTTAGACCGGAACCCCCGAACCGTGGGCTTCATGTGGGCGAGCCCCACGACTGTCTAATCCACAGTGTCTTATATGCGACGTCTCTGTTTCTTAGCCTGGTTCCGGGTACATCGCAGACCTTCAGTAATGATCTGTGTGTATTAGTTGCTTAGCTGTGTCCAACTCTTTGCGACTCCGTGGACTGTGGCCCACCAGCCTCTTCTGTCCACACGCTTTTCCAGGCAACCATACTGGAGTGGATTGCCACTGCCTTCTCCAGGGGATCCTCCCAATCCAGGAATCGAAGCCCAGTGTCCTGCCTCGCAAGCAGATTCTTTACTGTCTGAGCCACCAGGGAAGCCCTTCAGTAATGACCTAAACGCACTGTGAGTCTCCACACCACGCCTCTGTCAGTCGCTCCGTTTTAATGCTCTTGTCTGTAAGGCATTTAGTTCTTCTCAGTCTTGTTTACTGGCTCGTTGTGTCGAGTCTTCTCTCCCCACGGTGTGCCCGCTGGGCCCAGCAACCTCTCCTTCCCTCACATTGCTAGTGCAGAGCCGAGTTCTCATTATTACCATGGCTCGAGAGTTCAAACAAAATGAAAGATGTGATCCAACAGAAGGGTGTTCTTAACCATAGATGGGAGAAGCTTTGAAATCAGGATTGTCCCGGAAAACCCGGGACATAGGATCACTGTGTGCAGTCCAGGTAGGCGCCAGGAAAGGCAAATAAACCTAGGTGTGCAGTCAGACAGACCTACGTTTAAAAACAACTTCCACTGTTTACTGAGACTATAACCTTGGGCAAGTTATTCAGCCTCTCGGGGCCTCAGTTTTCCTATCTGTACAATGGGGATAATTATGTTACTGATTCCATTAGGAGCTCAGAGGGGACTGATATGACCTAAAATATTCCTCACAACACGGCACACATAGAAAGTGCTCCCACATTTTTAGCTTTTTAATTGTTTTACAAGAATTTGTTGATTGACTATTGTTTACAGAATGATTTCAACTGTATCTGAGGTTTAATCTACTCTGTACCAAGGGATAAAACGAACATCAGTTCAATCCTCTATGTTTGCAGGGATACCAATTTACAGAAGCCAATTGGGGAAGCTCAGATCTTCATGTACAAGTTGCAAAGACGGCATAGCACACATCCCAGCCATTAGTGGCAGAGAGCTCCTGCCAGCACCTTCTCTTCTTCAGAGCCTCCTCCTTTTCCTACTAGGGTTCATTAAGCACCTCCTCCTTGCTAGGCAGAGGGCTGGGCGCTACGGATGCAGAGAGAAATAAAGCAACTGCCTGGTTTTTAGGGAACTTAAACATCCAGGGGGGAGAAGGCAATGGCACCCCACTCCAGTACTCTTGCCTGGAAAATCCCATGGACGGCAGAGCCTGATAGGCTGCAGTCCATGGGGTCGCTAAGAGTCAGACACGACTGAGCGACTTCACTTTCACTTTTCCCTTTCATGCATTAGAGAAGGAAATGGCAACCCACTCCAGTGTTCTTGCCTGGGGAGTCCCAGGGACGGGGGAGCCTGGTAGGAGGCCGTCTATGGGGTCGCACAGAGTTGGACACGACTGAAGTGACTTAGCAGCAGCAGCAGCAGACATCCAGGGAAAGACAGGCAAATTATAGAAAGGGTCATAGCTGCAGTGAGTGTTTATGAAGTACTCATGCCGCACGCTGTGCTGAGCACTTGAAACAGGAATGTATCGATCCTTGGAACAATTCGATGAGATAGATGGTGGCCATGTTGTCTCCATTTTACATGTGAAGAAACTGAGGCAGAGAAGGGTTAGGTAACTCACCCAAGGCTACAGAGACAGCAGCTGTAGAAGCCTGGACTCAAACACCCTGAGAAGGCTCGAGCTTGTACCTTCAACTACCACACATTACTCTCTTGGGAATGGTACAGCCGCGCTGAGGCATTTTTTACTGTTATTTTTGACTGTGCTGGGTCTTCATGGCTGCACGGGCTTTTCTCTGGCTGTGGCAAGCGGGCGCTTCTCACTGCACTGACCTCTCTCGTGAAGCCCGGGCTCTGGGGTGCTAGGGCTTCAGCAGTTGCGGCTCCCAGACTGTTGAACACAGCTCAGTACTTGTGGCCCATGGGCTTAGTTGCTCCGAAGCATGTGGAATCTTCCCGGATCAGGGATCAAACCCATGTGTCCTGCCTTGGCAGGGGGATTCTTTACCACTGAGCCACCAGGCAAGACCCATGCTGACTTTTGTATCACAAAATATCTAGTCACCGCATTGCTTTTCCCTGTTTGTACTCGGCAGCTTAACAGTTCTTAAACTGTTCTTAAATATAGTCCATGTGTTGTCTCCTACAGAGTTAAAATAGATTCATTCCCAGGCCCCATCTTTAGGAATCCTGAGAGAGTAGATGTGGGGTGGAGTCTGAAAAGGGGCCTTTCTAACAAGATCCTGTGAGCTCACAGAGCACACTTTGAGTTGCATGGGTTCCAAGAGGGGTGCTTTTTGCTCCCAGGAGACACCTGACAATGTCTGCAGATGTTTTTGATTGTCACGATTCAGGGGTGTGTTACCAGCATCTAGCAGGTAGAGGCCAGAGATCCTGGCAAACATCCTATAGTACACAGGGAAGGCCCCTACAAGCAAAGACTGACCCAGCCCCAGATGTTAATAAGGGCCAAGGCTGAGAACCCCAGAGCAGAGCCTGGCCTCACCAGCTTTAATGTAGAGGAGGCATCTGGGGATCTGGCTTCCAATGCAGATTCTGATCAAGTGAGTGGAGACTGCCTGTGTTTGATTAGTCGCTAAGTCGTCTCCGACTCTTTTGCAACCTCATGGACTGGAGCCCGCCAGGATCCTCTGTCCGTGGGATTCTCCAGACAAGAATACTGGAGTGAGTCGCTATTTCCTTCTCCAGGGGATCTTCCTGACCCAGGGATCGAACCCGTGTCTCCTGGATCTCCTGCACTGCCAGGCAGGTTCTTTACCACTGGGCTACCAGGGAAGCCCATAGGGCGCCTGGGATGCTGCTGATGGTTCTGCTCCAGGGACCACACTTTGAGTAGCAAAAGCTAGACAACATTCTGCACTGACAGAGGTCTTGAATCAAGTCCTGGGGTCCAGTGAATGCCTAAGAAATAAAACCCGAACCTCATCCTGAATGAGTGTGGAACAAAAGTAACTCCGAGTTTCACTCACTCTCCTTCAACTCCCCCTGTGACTAGCTTCGCCCTTAAAGAAGTTCAGGGAGGCGGAGGGGCTCCCAGGGAGGAAGTCTCCTGCGCCCCTCCTGGGGCCGATTTAAAACAAGCAAGGACAGAGCTTGGTCAGAACTGCCTTCCTTCGTTCTGAGACATCAAGTCGAGTCTATTGTTGCCTGGAATCGTGGCTTCTTTCCAAGAGCCGCACACTGCATCTGCCTCTCAGGTCTGCAAACGCGAGATGAAAAAGTGGCTGTTTTTAAAATGGTTGCTCTCCTGGGAAAGTGGTATGGGAGAAAATGGACTCTCTGCGTCCAGCCCTCCAGAGATGGCACCCCAGCCCCCGTGATAAATGGCAGCATTAACAAGGTTTGGTTGAGAGGGGACCTGCAGATTTATGACTTCCTGTCTCCGCCAGCAGATGTCATTATGGCTGACAGAACAGAAGGCCTTTCAAGAGCTGGCTGGGGTGGAGCTAAGGAGAGGAGAAAAAAATTAAATAAAAGGCAGAAGCCAAAAGTAGTGTTTGCTCACTGGTGCTATTGTTGATACTGTCATTTTTAGGAACACAGGGAGGTTTTACATTAAACCGAACGTCTTGTAGTATTTCTGAGGTCCAGCTTTGAAGATGTAGGTGGAAACTCTCAAATGAAGGACAAACTTATTAACTTTGCTCAAATAAGAAAACTTGCAGGGTTTTGTCCCAGGTATATTCATACCTGAAAAGTTCTTCAGGATGAAGTGAACACAGCACTGAATAAATGTATATTTTTACTCCGGAATATCATTTTGATGGGGGTTTAAATACATTTACAAATGCAGCAGCTTCTTCTGAAATTCTTTTGACATCCATAAAATTTTTCCCCATTTCTAAGTTGTTTTACAGGGTGTCACTGGTATTTTATGGGCTAGATTTTTTGTGGTATTGAAAAATGGTGTAAATTTAGCATTTATCATTGGGCCCCTCCACCCATGCTAATAAGTACAACCGCTTATTACTTACTTAACAATAATTACAAGTCGCATTTCCACATTTCCTCTTTCTCATCCTCGCCTAAAGCTAAAAGAAGTATTTCTGTAAGTAAAGGAAGTATTTTTTTCTAGTTGATTGTCTCATCTCATGGGGGCATTGAATGTATTCTGTGGGCTCAGGTAATCCCTGCCTCAAAGAGTGACCGGAAGGAGCAGTTCTGGGCTGTCTTTATGGACCTGTCATCAGCAAATCATCTCCCATCAGGACCACACGACCAACGTACTCAGGCAAAAGTTAAGAATCATGGAGAGCCTCATGGAGGATGGCTACAAGGTCCTCTTACAAAATAAACTCATTTCAAGCCAAAACCTGATCCAGAGACTTCTATAATTAATCGATAGCTATGGTGTTAATGCATATAGGGTAGTAAGTATCTGATATTTGCAGTGACACTGAAGGATGAAAATGGCCACCCCACAGTCCCTTCTGCAAACCGCTTTGGATTGGCGGTGTGGTGGTCTGCTTAAAACCCAGGCTCTGGGGACTCAGTCTCCGAAATCTTTTCCTGGCTCTTTCACCCACTACCTGTGTTATTCTGGGCAAGCTACTTAAGCTACATCACCTGTCACATGATGGACAATGATAGCACCATTCTCTTAGCAATTTTTTTTTTTAAATGAAGATCAAATGCAGTGTTCACGAAGTGATTAGCCAAGTGACTGGCCCAGGGTAGGAGTTCACTAAATTAGCTATTGTTATAGTGATTAATGTTAAACTACCTTCCCTCTTCACTATTTCACAGGTAGACACATAGAGACGTGGACTAATTCATTGGCCACCCAGAAATGAAATCCAATAATAACAAAGTAACAACACTGATTGTACCTGTCCTGTACTGAGTGCATACGAAGCTCCAGACACTGTACTAAGTACTTTAATGCAAAACCTGTTGAATTTATTCCTTAAAACAACCTTAGGAGGGCAAGGAATATGACTCTCCTTTTACGGTAAGGAGACTTAGTGTGGATAGCTTAAGCCAGTGGTTCTCAGTGGTTTGGTATGTATTGGAATTACCTGTAGGGCTTGATAAAACTCTGATTATTGACTCCTTTCCCTGGAGTATTTGATTCAGTAGGTCTGATGTGTGGGCCCTGAGATTTTCATTCCAAAACTTCCCAGCTGATGTTGCTGCTGCTGTCTGGGGACCACATTTGAAAATCGCTGGTTTCAGTAACTTTCAAGGTTTGTTGTTACTGTTGTTTGGTGGCTAAGTTGTGTCCAACTCTGTGACCCCATGGACTGCAGAAGCCAGGCTTCCCTGTCCTTCACTATCTCCGAGAATTTGCTGAAGTTCATGTCCATTGAGTTGATAATGTTGTCTAACCATCTCATCCTCTGTCACCCCTTCTCCTTTGCCTTCAATCTTTCCCAGCATCAGGGTCTCTTCCTGTTCAAGATTACACAGTGACCTTGTTCTTGTTTAAGGTTCTTATTCAAGTTCAAGTTTACACAGTGAGTAAGTGGCAGAGTGAATTTTCAAATTTAAAACTTTAAGTATGTAAAAAATGTATTCTTAACAGATATCTATATTACTTAAGAGTTCCTAACATCAAACTTTTGATTTAATGGCTGATGGTTGAACTCACAGAGTATAATGTTTCAGATAGCTACCTGTTTAAATATTCTCTTCCATGAAGCTCTTCATAGTGCAAAATAGTTTTTAGTTCCCTAGAAGGGGAAAATTTCAGGGATATTTTCAAAAAGAGGAGTCCTGGTATCATCCTCATGCAACACCATTGAGATTCGCAGCAGTCCTGCTGGGGTGGAAGAGAATGCAAGGCCTGTGGCCCACCCCAGCTACAGAATCCACTAGAAGTTCCAAGATGGAGCCCAGCCACACAGGCTACGCCTGGATGCCATCTGTTTCTGAAAGACACAGTGTTTGCTCAGTCACCAATCGGAGGACTCTCAGACTCACTCCACTGGACATCGGAGGGCCCGGGGATTCTCCATTGAATGTCTAAGATCTAGATTTCTCCATGACCCAGGTGAGCCTCTTGAAACCAGTCAGCCCAGGGAGCGCTGGCACACGCTGCCTTGCAGAATAAGAACAGGGATGTGCTTGAGCCCACAGTGGGGAGTGTGGGAATGCAGGAGAGAGGCAGCCAGAGCGCCTGGTCAGAGATGCGGCTGGAGACAGAGGACAGCAGGAGGGAGTCAGGATAAAGCCCTGCACCCTTAGTGGGCACAGCAAGGGAGCAAAGGGCCACTGGCATCTTCCTCATTGAGCTGCAAATGACAAGAACTGAAATTCAAATACATAGACAAGACGGTCGTCAGGAAATGGAAACGTTCAAGGCTTGAGAAAATTGACGAGGCAGAAATTGGTTGCTGGAAGCCTGAGAAGCCCTGTGGCCACGATCAGGAAGAGGGAACGGAGGAGCCTTCGACTTGCTAATCGAGACTGAGATGCCGGTGCTGCTTCTGAAGGTGGATTCGCCCGTCACTGGGGACCCGCCTTGTCTGACACATTCGGAAGATGCTATTTATTCATCTGGTCACTCACTGATTCAACAGCTGTTTGCTGAGCACTGTTCGAGACTGCTCTGTGTTCTTTCCCCGGGAGCACCTGCCGAGGCCTCGTGCTCGTCCAGGCTGTGTGACCCTGGGACGTGCACTCAGCTCTGGGCCGATCACTGGAGTCGGGGGCGGGGCAGATGCTGACCCTGGAGCAGATGCTCTCTGTGGGGGCAGGGCTGCCCCCTGCCTCACTTCAGTCACATCGTTTCAGAGACTTCGTTCTTCAAAGCAAAATTAAAGAACTGTTACAAGAAAGATGCTTCATGGGTGCTGGACGTCAAAAAGCATAAACATTCACACTAATAGCTGACTTTCTGTTTCTGAGGCTCACTTTCCGCATCTCTAATACGAGCAGGTTAAGATAAAGTGAGGTCTGTGACGTTTTACTACCAAGGACACCTTACGTGCTCTCCTCTGCTGCCCACCGTGGGGGCCAAAGCAAACTAAATTAGAAAAATGTTTTCTGTCATCTACCCTTTCATCCATCAGTACATCCATGTGCATCTGACATGTGTTCACTGAGCATCTAGTTTCTTGTCTTGTTCTAGCACTGGGATTATAGCTGTTGTGGTCTGCACAACCCTGGGGCTTCGACATCCAACCTAGACTCAGCAGCATCCAGGTTTCTGATTAGATGAGATAATTCAAATCTTCATCGCTAAAGCCACTAGTAGAAGTATTCTATTACTTGCAGTTAAAAGCATTCCTAATTGATACAATCAGATCCAAAAGAGACCCTCTAAGCAGCTCAGAGTATGAAGATGTCCAGTGAATAAATGATTATAAGTGCCACAAGAGTCCTGAAGAGGAGTACAGGAGTTTAAACTTAGGAGAACTAATCATTTTTTTTTTAATGCATTTAACAAGCAATAACACTTTTTCTACTATGTTAGAAAATTAGCTCAGAGTGTGGCAAAGTTTTTCTTAAAGGACCCACAGTAAATATTTCTGCTTTGCTGGTCGTATTGACGTCTGTTGCCACTACTTGACTTTGTTGATGTAGTACAAAAGAAGCCACAAATGACATGTAAATAAGGGGGCATGGCTGTGTGCCAATAAAACTTTATTTACAAAAATAGGTAGCTGGCTAGATTGGACCCTGGTCCATACTTTACTGACTCCTGAATTAGGTACACACATTGTGTATGCAACAAAAACAAACAATCGAAAATAGTTCATAGTACGCTTATTAAAATATGGCAAATTTCTCAAAGTTTTGCTTTACAGATTCCCAGTGCCAAGTCTCAAACTCACACATTCCGTGATTCAGTGATTCCTCTGTCGAGCTTCCCCTTCTCCTGCAGAAGGGAATTGAGTGGTGGGTCAGCTGGGGAGCTACCTGAAGTACGAATCTCGAACAAGCTTAGAGACACTAATGAAAGAAGCTGGAAAAATACATATTTCCCCCCTTTGATAAAACATATATCACTATAAAGTGAAGAAGGCAAAAACACAAAAACATACCATTTATTAGCCCTGGAATATTTTTGCTGAGGAGTTTTGTAACTAAAACACCCAGCACTGGTAGTCAGCTCAAAGATGGCAGTTGTGGTTAGCAGAAATTCCAGAGCCACGTAATGTGTGTGGTGTGCTGTGATTTACAAGGGATGTGATTTACACTGTGAATGTTCAACCTTTCAATATGCCTCCCAAAGAAGTTGCTTGGTTCAGAAGAGTCGCAAAAGAATGCTAAAGGAAAACTAAACTGCAGAAAAGTTGGAAATATCTTGTTTTACTTTTTATAAAGAATATTGACTGTTTCGGGTGGAGAACGTCAGAAAGAGAAAACCAAATATCACATATTAACACATACATATGGGATCTAGAAAACTGGTACTGATGAGCCTGTTTGCCAGGAAGGACTAGAAACGCAGATGTAGAGAGTGGACTTGTGAACACAGTGGGGGAAGGAGAGAGTGGGGTGAGTGGAGAAAGTAGCCTCGACATATATACACTCTTGGTGTAAAGCAGGGAGCTGGTAGGGAGGTGCTGGGTAACACAGGGAGCCCAGCCTGGTGTTCTGTGATGACCCAGAGGGGTGGGGGGGCGGTGCGAAGGGCAGGGAGGCTCAGGAGGGAGGGGAGATATGTGTGTATATATCTGTATAATTATGGCTGATTCGCGTTGCTGTACAGCAGAAACCAACGCAATATTGTAAAGAAATTTTCCTCCAATTGAAATATAAATTCAAAGAGAATATTGACTGTTTCAGCTAATGGAAGTAAACTGTAAGTCATGTGGATTCTGAAAAATAGTCTTTCAAGAAAATTAGATTCCTTCCACCATCAGGGCCTAGATCTGGGGCAAAATTTGCAAGGACCCCGGATTGAAAAGTCAATGGATTATTCGTCCACAGGGCTCTCATTATACCAAGGCTCACAAACTCAACTATCCCTTGCATCCAAGAAGGTAGTAACAAAATGCAGCGGATTGGATCTGAGGCAACAGGGAATGGTGGGCACTAAGGCAGCCTGGAGGGCTCACGGCTTGTCTAAAGGCGGCAGTCACTGTACAAAACCACTGCAGACTCCAGACAGCTGTTTTCCCCCTTAGGAAAGAGCTCAAGATCTTTATAAGAAGATAGTAACCGAAACTTTTCAATAAAAGTTCCCTATTGTATAAATTTTGTGCCAACCAAGTAAAACATATTTGTGGTTCAACCATAAGCAGTAAGCCTCTCTCTCCCTTTTTCTTGCACACGCATGCAAACCCACACACTCACGAGTACCTTCTATTCTGGACAAGAGACACTCCTTCAGCTACTGTAGTCAGGAGACGCCAGACGATGCTGCAGTGTAGCCGTGCGTCTCAGCTGACCTGATTTCTCCTCCGCCTCCCCGATGAGAGGAAATGCTGTGCAACGCGGCACCCCTTCCCATAGCTCAGCTGTGGATCTATTAGTGTCGCTACTTATGGAGAGGAGAAGAGAGAGTGATAATTTATACACACATTTGTTTTGTAAAAATTATACTCCCATCCTCTGATTGGCTTGAGTCCCCCAGAATATCACTTCTCCGTGATAAATAACGTGTCTGGGAGGGGAAATGCTAAATCGTTTAAGAATTTCAAATTTTTATGTTGCCACTTGTAACAAACTGTGTCACCCACTGAACCATGCAACTTTTTCCCCCTCCTCAAAATGTCACAAAAAGAAAAGTGATCACAACAGCCTACACATGCCAAACACATTTGTCGAATAGTCAACATGGAAAGAATTGCAATCGAAGTACCACCCCTGTAAAGAAACGCCGAATTTAATCTGATTTTAATTGAAATGTTGCAAGTCAATACCTTTTGTTTCATCGGGAGACAAAGCAGATATAAAGGAGGGTAGTGACAATAACTACTCAAGACACTCTGAGCTCTGGGACTTCTGAGGCACTTTGAGGAGAAAAAAAAGCAACGCTATACTAACTTATATTAAAGAAATGTGATTGCATTTAGTGGAGAAAATGCTTCCAAGATGGTAATGAATAAGGCAATACAGTCATCTCTCAGTATCCACAGGATGGTTCCAGGACTCCAGAAGATACTAAACTCCAAAAATGCCCAAGTCCGTTATATAATATGACACAGTACAGTTGGCCCTCCAGATCCACAGATTTCACTTGTGTGGATTCAACCACCCAAGGGGAATCGGATGCAGTATCTACAATTCAAAGGACGAACTCAACTGCCCGTTTCTTGCATGTGTGCCAAGAATTAATAGCTTCAGTCATGTCAGACTCTTGGCGGCCTATGGACCATAGGTCACCAGGCTGCTCTGTCCATGGGATTCTCCAGGCAAGAACACTGCAGTGGGTGGCCATGCTCTCCTTCAGGGGATCTTCCGGACCCAGGGACTGAGCCCGAGTCTCTTATGTCTCCTGCATTAGCAGGTGGGTTCTTCACCATCAGTGCCACCTGGGAAGGCCGGCTGCCAGTTTAGTGTGGTTCAAAATTGAGGTACTGTGTGCTTCGGGAAGATGTTTCTGGGCGCTCAGTAGTTAAACAAAGAAACCAAACAGCTAGGTGTGGTGGGCCCCAGCGGTTCCTCCTGGCTAACTTCAGCTCCTCTTCCTCTTTCAGATAACCCCATTTGGAGTTGGACTCCCCCACCGTGATCAGCCATCAACTTCTGTGGTATCGATCCTTCCTCCAGCTTTTGAGAGTGGACTCTGACTGTCTAAAGCCAAAAATCCTATCCCATCTCATCCCTCTGGAAACCATGATTTGATTTATGATGAAAGAAACCCAGTCAAAACCAACACAATCTCTGGAGAATTTTTCTAGGGCTTCTGAGACGAAACAAGTGTCTCTCAACTCTTTGAGATCCAGTCCTTCTATGATTTGTGTGGTGTGAAGATACGTAGACTTGAACAACTTCTTCGCTTACGAAAACAGAAGACCGTGGGACTGCCGATGGGAATTCATCTGAAGCCTGAGGAAGTTGCCGATTCTGTGGAAGGCAGAGAAGAAATATAGAAGGGAACTCAGCTGGTCCTTGATGGCACTGGATCAAACTGGACCTTAAGCGAGCCCTGCCCCTGGCCCCTTCAGCGATGCAGACTGACGCATTTCTTCATTCTTCAAGCCAGTGTGAATTTGTTTTCTGGTTGCAGTGCAGGAGAAGACTCTTGAGAGTCCCTTGGACTGTAAGGAGATTAAACCCATCAATCCTAAAGGAAGTCAGCCTGACTGTTCATTGTAAGGACTGATGCTGAAGCTCTAGTACTTTGACCACCTGATGCAAAGAGCCAACTCACTGGAAAAGACCCTGATTCTGGGAAAGATTGAAGGCAAAAGGAGAAGGGGGTGGCAGAGGATAAGATGGTTAGATAGCACCATCAACACAATGGATACGAATCTGAGCAAACTCTGATAGATGGTGAAGGACAGAGGAAACTGGCGTGCTACAGTCCATGGGGTTTTGAAGAGTCGGACATGACTTAACAACTCAACAAGAACACACTTTACATGGTAAGATTCCTAACTCACCGTTTGGTTTTGCCAAGTTGATGATGACACAGTAATGCAATTTCAGTGAGTTATGCTGGGACAGTGAGGTCACACGGAGGGTCTCTGACTCACTGTTTTATTTAGCATGCTGCTTTTGATCAGTATGGATACCTTCTTAAATCAGTTTCTTACCAGTCTCCTGCCCACACTTTGCAACACAGATCAGACACCACCTTCCCTGTTCAGAATTCATTCTGAGCAAGAAGTACAAATGCTAGATTTTCAGATCTATTGAGGCGGCCCCAAGTAGTGGATAAAAGCATATGCGCTATGTTAGACAAACATGATTTTGAATGCTGGCTCTGTAATCTACCAGCTGTGTGACTTTGGACAACTCACCTAAACCCTCTAAAACACTTCACCCAATCTCTAAAAAATGCTGTTAAGAATAGCGTCTTACCTCAGATGACTCTTGTGAAGATGAAATGAGATAATTCATGCTGTGTGACACAGAAGACGTGCTCAGTAAATGCTGGGGCTGTGGCTGTGAGGTTCTTCATGCTTATCAAGGAACTCACTTTACCCAAAGAGCCCAGTACATCCAATCTGCAGCTATTAGCCCAATAAACATTTGCCACGTGAGTAATTAAAAATTTGATGAATAGATGGTTGAAGGCACACACGAGTGAATTAAAATATAATGCAATGAAAAAATGAATGAATGGGAGCTGGGAAGTGAGGAGCAGGGCACAAGCGGAGGTGCCGGGCCTGCGGATGAGAAGCAGGGCGAGGGGAGGGACGCTGTGTTTTATGGGGACGCCCTTCCCGCGATCTGCGCTCCCGTTGGGCGATGCTCTGCAATGCCGTTCCTTTCTCCCTCTCATTACTGCAGGTCATCCTTCGGAGGTTTTTGACGGGCAGCTTTACAGACAGCCATAAAGCAGCACTTATGGCCAGAGTCATCATGCTCTGGGAGCCTCTGTGTTTCAGGCGTACACGTCATTTTCTTCCTTTTCTCTGGGTTCCAGTCACTCAGCGCACAGATGGAATCCGGCATAGATGGCTTAATTCCTTCTAACATCTCCACATAGGCTCTGAGCTAAGGGCTTCCCTGGTAGCTCAGCTGGGAAAGGAATCTGCCTTTAATGCCAGAGACCCTGGTTCGATCCCTGGTTTGGGAAGATCCCCTGGACAAGTGATAGTCTACCCACTCCAGTATTCATGGGCTATCCTGGTGGCTCAGCTGGTGAGGGATCCGTCCACAATGCAGGAGACCTGGGTTTGATCCCTGGGATGGGAAGATCCCCTGGAGGAGGGCATGGCAACCCACTCCGGTATTCTTGCCTGGAGACTCCCATGGATAGAGGAGACTGGTGGGCTACAGTCCATGGGGTCACAGAGTTGGATACAACTGAATGACTAAGCACGGTACAGCAGGCTCTGAGATAGAAGTCAGAGGACCTCAAGACCCAAGAGGCCAGTAGGAATGAGTAGGATAATATGGACATGTACTGAGTACTCACTTTAGTCTAGGCCTAAGACCATTCTAAGGGAGATCAGTCCTGGGTGTTCATTGGAAGGACTGATACTACAACTGAAACTCCAATACTTTGGCCACCTCATGCGATGAGGTGACTCACTGGAAAAGACTCTGATGCTGGGAGGGATTGGGGGCAGGAGGAGAAGGGGACGACAGAAGATGAGATGGCTGGATGGCATCACCGACTCGATGGACATGAGTTTGAGTGAACCCCGGGAGTTGGTGATGGACAGGGAGGCCTGGCGTGCTGTGATTCATGTGGTCACAAAGAGTCGGACACGACTGAGCGACTGAAATGAACTGAACTGAACTGAAGACTCGGCTAGGGCAAGCAAGTTCACCGTCCTGAATGGAGCTCCTCATCCAAACTTTACGATTGTGTGTGGCAGCGATGCTCATCAGCTCAACTTCGTTAATGCGGTAACAAAGATACATCGAAACTGTGCTGCTACACGTTTGCAGGTTAGGAAGTAGCATCGGCAGGATTTTAACCCAGGCAAACCATACGCGCAATCTCTATGCAAAGGGCTTTTAGGTCATGCTCTACCTTGTGTCAATTTCTACAGCATTTGAAGCTATAAACTTACTTTTCCTTCTGTTTCCTTCAGCACTCTGGAAAATGCCCTGCATGGAAGTGAGTTTCTTAAAATAAAATTCTTCAACCATGGACACATTAGAGACACTTGGAGAAAATTTATTTAAGAGCTCATATTCATAGATTTTTTTGGAAAAAGAGGTTTTAAAAATTTCCCTATCTTATTCTGTGGATCCTTACTGGTCAGTGGACAGACACTTGGACTCCCGTTTGGATGTGGATTTCCAGGGACCACACGGTGGTATTGGTACCAGGAATCTGAACCACCAGTCTGGCTGTCACAGCCAAGTTTGGCCAGCCTGGCTTTAGCTGTAATTCTGTTTTAGACACACTTCCATGTCAAACTGACCAAGGAGTTATGCCATTTGCTAGGACCCAGCCCCCAGCTTCACAGAGCAGAGTTCAGAGAAGGGATTTGGAACTCAGGAACAATAGCTTAATAACCGGCACACTTGTAACTCACAGAAGTTCTCTTAATTCTGGGAGTGGGCTGCGATCCCCAGAGACGGGTCCTGGGCAGCCATGTGTGCATTCTGCGTGTTTGGCCTCCACTGGACTGAGAACATCTGACTCATGGGAGACCATCACATTCCGTTTCTCCAGAACTGGCATTGCGAGATGGCAAATTAGATCCCGTCACTGAGTCCAAATCATTTAACATCTGGGACAGCCGCTTTTCCACCAAGCAGATTAAGTGCAGAGGAAAAGCTACTCTCCGCAGCGATCATAGTCCGGGTAAGGAAAGCAAGGTAGAAATGAGATGAAAGAATTGAGAAACAGAGAATCCAGGTGGCTCTCTAGGTCTTGAATTCAGGCTCTTTCTGAGAGCTGGCTGCATTCTCGTTTTGTGTGTTCCCTGAGACACTCCCACCCTTAGAAGACGTAACTTGACATTTTGCACCAGCTAAGTAGGTTGTTTTCTGTCACCCACAGCCTAAAAGTGCAGAATCATAGGACGGCCAAATCTTTCTACTTCTCAGAATAATATTTAAATCCTTTCTGAGGCAATGTGACTTACAAATAACACATAAATAATTTACCGGTCAAAAATGTGATTGGCCAACTTCCTTGAAAAAAAGACAAGAAATGGGCAGAGCTATTTATTCATTGTTTCAGCAACAAGTGACAATAAATATTTCTGAGTTGTCTCCCAGCTCTAATTTCCTTAAAAAAATGTTTTTCTTTATAACTTATAATTGGTAATTAAAAAAAATAACAGTAGTGGTCAGGAAAATGGGAGGAGGGAGAAAGTCAGAATTCAGGAGAAAAACTAATTGTAAGTCAAGAAGATACATGGCCCCATTTTGAGGAGAATAAGATACACTTCAGGAAACGTGTTACCGTGGACAGGACACAGGAAAGGTGCCGCCAGTAAGGCCTGACGCAAAAGCTAAAGTGAGCGGGGACCTGCGAAGTGGGGGAAGGAGAGGGCATTCTCTGGTTATCAGGGAGAAACTTAACTCACGGGAGCTTAATAAAGCAGTTTCAAAAGGTTTTGATTTTCTTGTTTGCTTCCCACTCGGGTCTGGGAAGAGCGCGGTTAGTCACGTTTCAGGCACAGCTGGATCCAGGTCGGTGAATGACGCCACCAGGAGTCATTCTTTGTACCTTTTAGCTCCACGTGTGTTTGCACTGGCTTCATTCCCAAGCAGATTATTTTTTAATATCAGATGCCGCCAGATTTAGCAAGTAAGAATATAAGACACCTAGATCAATGTGAACTTCAGATAAACAGCAAATAGCTTTTTTGAGATTAAGTATATCCCATGCACGGAGAAGGCAATGGCAAGCCACTCCAGTGTTCTTGCCTGGAGAATCCCAGGGACGGGGAAGCCTGGTGGGCTTCCGTCTGTGGGGTCACACAGAGTCGGACACGACTGAAGTGACTTAGCAGCACCAGCAGCAGCATATCCCATGCAATATTTGGGACACACTTATACTATAAAGTTATTCATTATTTGAATTTTACGGGGGAATCAGGTATTTTATTGGGGCTTTCCAGGTGGTTCTAGTGGTAAAGAAGCTGCCTGCTAGCGCTGGAGACATATGAGACCTGTGTTCGATCCCTGCGTTGGGAGGATCCCTCAGAGAAGGGCGTGGCAACCCACTCCAGTATTTTATTGGTCAACCCTCCTCACGTGAGGTGGCAAAGATGACTGCCAGTACTTCTAGACTTATATTCTATTATCTGTGTCCCATTGGAACAATCCATGAACCAATCACTGTGGCTTAAGAAATGGAATAATCTGATGAGCCAGAAGACAGAAAAGATGTGGGGTGAAGACAGAAAAGATGAGGGAACATAGTAACTGTCCATGAAAAAAAACCAACACAGACTTAACAAATGGTCAGAGTGGAATATAGAAACAATGTGAGCTCAAGCTCCTCATTTAGCAGCTACAACAGTGAAGCCTGGAGAGCTGCTTTACTTCCCCAGACAGCAGTCGTGGGGGAATCCAGGCTGGAACACCCGCCTCCTACCTCCTCACCACCCAGGCTCTTCCCACACCACTCGGGGCCACTGCCATCCGAATATCCACCGGATAAGTCGATTAGTGCCCACAAGGGCTTCCTCTCTCTTCTCTGTATACAGAGTGAACAGGTAAAAAGGAAATGCTTGTCAAAACAAATCTCTATTTGGTTTTCTCCATCTACGGGACAATTTCTGTAACGTGTCAATCACTTTGTTGCAAAATAGCCCTTCCAACGCACAATCCACATTTTCTGATGACACCAGCCTGTCAGTCACTCACTACATCAAAGCCAAATTTCATGCCAAGCAAAGACCAGTTTGTCAATCACTTTGCCTGCCATGCATCTGCCAGAATCACCTGCCAGCTACAACTTTCTACTCTCAAATGGACCGGGTCTAGTTAAGCTTTTTTGTATCTCCTAATTGAGCTTCTTAGGACTGGTAGCTTAGCAACTAATAAGTCATTTTCCACGACAACTGGCCTAAATTTCATAGCTTTCGTGACCATTGCCATTTGTTAGAAAATTGTTTCCCCTCAAGTGGCTAAACAGCAGATGTAAGAATTATTTAATGCTGAACTGTTCTATTGCTTCTAATTCTAAGTATTTTCCTACTATTTAAAAGCAAACACAGGTTATGTTGTCAAATAGACAAAACTTTAAGTAATTATAAAATGTCTTGAAATTTTACTCCAAAGTTTCAAATTCTCCATCATTGGTAGCACTAGAGATCTGAAGAGGCTGATAAGATAAATACCCAGCATTTATTGGGTTGTAAATTACTTCAGAGTTGGACTGTGAAGAAAGCTGATCGCCGAAGAATAGATGCTTTTGAACTGTGGTGGTGGCAAAGACTCTTGAGAGTCCCTTGTACCGCAAGGAGATCCAACCAGTCCATTCTAAGGGAGATCGATCCTGGGTGTTCATTGGAAGGACTGATGCTAAAGCTGAAACTGCAATACTTTGGCCATCTCATGTGACGAGTTGACTCACTGGAAAAGACTCTGATGCTGGGAAAGGTTGGGGGCGGGAGGAGAAGGGGACGACAGAGAATGAGATGGCTGGATGGCATCACCGACTCTGTGGACATGAGTTTGAGTGAACTCCGGGAGTTGGTGATGGACAGGGAGGCCTGTCGTGCTGTGATTCATGGGGTCGCGGAGAGTTGGACACGACTGAGCGACTGAACTGAACTGAACTGAACTGAACTTACTTCACAGGCACCTGCTGGGAGCAAGTAACTCAGAGGTCTCGTAGGTGCTGAGTCGCTTTAGTTGTGTCCGACTCTTTGCAACCCCATGGGCTATAGCCTGCCAGGCTCCTCTCTCCAGGTAAGGATACTGGAGTTGGTTGCCATGCCTTCCTCCAGGGAGTCTTCCTGACTCAGGGATCAGACTCGAGTCTCCTGCACGGCAGAAAGATACTTTACTGCTGAGTCACCAGGGAAGCCCAATACTAGGAGGTTAAGCGAAGTGAAAGTCGCTCAGTTGTGTTGGACTCTTTGCGACTCCATGGACTGTAGCCCGCCAGGCTCCTCTGTCCATGGAATTCTCCAGGCCAGAATCCTGGCATGGGTAGCCAGGCCCTTCTCCAGGGGGTCTTCCCGACCCAGGGATCAAACCCAGGTCTCCTGCATTGCAGGCGGATTCTTCACTGTCTGAGCCTCCAGCTTATGTACAGAATATAACAAGTGCTCTCATCCTGAAGGAACTTAGTTTGGGGGACAGAACTGGCAGCAAACTCTAAATCCATTTTAAAAATACAGGCACTTCCTTGGTGGCCCAGTGGTCAGAACTCAGTGCTTTCACCCTCATGAGCCCTGGTTCGATCCTTGCTCAAGGAACTAAGATCCTACCTGTCACGCTTCATGGCCAAAATAAAAAGAAGAGTAAACGCAGTGTAAATAAGAGAAAACAACAGAGGCGATAAGAATTTTAAAAGGTGTCAAAATATAGTCATGACTGGTATAGGGGACTTTGTTCTTTCTTTGGGGCTCAACTTCTAATTTCCCTCCCTAGTTTTGGAGAAATTCCCCATTGCTTACAGCACATGAGGGAGATCATTCCTTTATCTCCTATTCTGGAAGCTGAAGGGTTGGACCTTGACTCTGCAGACTCTCTGCCAGCCACAAGATCACAGTTTGATCAATCAGATGTGTTTACCCTGCTGTGTTTAATCTACAGCTGTGAGAACATTTGAATCAACTCAAAGTAGCTGCTTCTGTGTCCACAAGCAATGATGGTAATATCTTATGGATTGTTCCTACCTGAAGAAGAATGTTAGGATTCTTGCCTCCTGGCCACTCCTGCATTTCCATGGCTCTAAGCAGACCCTCCAAGGTCTTTATAATTTGGGGTCTCTCTGATAAACTTTAAAAAAGTTTTTAAAGACTTTCAGAATTATTTTCTGTTGTCAGTAACCTATAACCATGGAATTTTTAATCAGCATAGCCACAAGATAAAGATTCTCTTCTCAATCTGAGCAGCAATAATTTGGGAAGGCTCCACGGAGAATAAGAATGGTAAGTACTCTTTGCACAAATAAAGACCAAGGGAACAGGTGTTCCACACCAAACCGCTGGTCCAGAGAAACAGAAGTCTAGTCCACCCTGAAAGGTTTAACACTGTGACTGGCAAACAGCAGCATTTACTCAAAATGTTGAATGAGTGAATGATAGTGGAAAGAAAAGACGCCCTGGGGAATCTGGCTAAACTGGAGACTCCCGGCAGTTTGGTAAGAGATCAGGCTGTAACATTAGCTCAAGGAATTTCTGTAGAGGACCTAAAAATTAGCCGTGGCTCTTTCTAATTTTATATCAGCTTTCAGCATGTTGTCAGTAGGATACACACCAATATGCATTAAACGATGGATCACAGCTCTCCAGATCTCTGCACAAAGAGCGCACCTGTGAGCCACTGGATGCGTCATCACGCTTGAGGTCTTGCCCAGTGGGTGACAGGCTCAGTCTGGAAGTTTCTTCACACGGAAAGAACTGGCTGTAAAGCTCCCTTTGACCACCACGGGAGAGGCCATTGAGCAGAGAGAGAAGTGCTCAGGGAGAGAAAGAGATGATGGTCTGCCTAGCAGACAGGAGCCGTCGTGTGTGGTAAGGCTCTGGTGGTAGGCATTTGCAGAGCATGCCATGGGATGTTTCTTTGGTTACACAGCTGTTCTGGGCTTGAAGGTGTG
Source organism: Moschus berezovskii (assembly GCF_049115385.1). NCBI lineage: Eukaryota > Metazoa > Chordata > Mammalia > Artiodactyla > Moschidae > Moschus > Moschus berezovskii. Next base: position 3,114,681 of record NC_142474.1, read on the forward strand.
TCTCTTGAGCAACACAGTCAGGGAATTCCCTGTTGTTAGTAATCGGTCTTCTAACATTGCAGAGAAGACTGCTCTGGCATGGGAGCTGGATAATGGAAAATATAAGCTAAGAGCCAGGATAATTCCATTAGATACATTTGGATAGTGGTTTGACCCATTTCATAGTGGGGGGCAATTCGAAGTTAATATCGAACCCACTCTGCGTTGCTTGCGGTGTGCAGACTTTTCTTACATTCCTTATTGTGCATTAGGCTTTGTTCTAAGGACTTGACATACATCACCTCATTCAATCTTTGCAACAGCCTGTGAACGTAGGTGTTGATCAGAGGAGGAAAGCTACTGCTTTGGAGAAGGTATTAGGTCTTATTAGTAAATGTGGAATGTCTGAAGTCTCTGAGACCTTGTGGAGAGAAGGACGAGACAGAGCGGGGAAATCTTTACAAAATTTTCATTCGAGTAATTACACAATGGTTTGGGCCAAGGAAAAAGTGTGATAGAACGCAGCGCGAGGTCCACGAGGGTTGTGCTCCTTTGCTCCACTTCCAGCGTCATGGCCCAGAGCGCTTTCTTCGTGTCAATAACACCGCAGCAACAACAGAGACACACAAAGAAGGAAAGAGCAACGAGAGAGCCACACAGGATCCTGTTGTTCCTCCATCGGCAAAGGCCCACGGGTGCGGGCAAACTCCTGTACAAGAGGAAAAAGAAGGACGTCACAGTCAAAACACCGATGACCGCTTGGAGGCTCGGAGCACAAGAGACATTCTCTGTGAGAGAACTGTGGCTCCCCTACTTGAGAGGGAGCAGGACCCCAAGGCCTTTGCCCCCTCACCATCTCCTCTGCCTGTCTTTTGTCTGTGGAAAACTTTAGTCACAGAATAAGTTTGATCAGAGAAGTGAGAAATGCTGAAACAAGGAAAATAGTCAAAGGAGAGTAAACAATAATAATGCAGTCATTAGGGTCGTCAAGGCCCTTGAGGTCTTCCCCGAGGGCTGTAGATGATGTTCTGCACCGTGTCCTGTGAGCTGAACTACAGACACCAGAACCCCAGGCAGAGAAGTTAGCCACGTGATGACCAGACTGCACCCGGGACCTGGGACCACAGTGCCACCGTCAGGGAGGCCCTACTGCAAAGAAACGGGAACAAACGACCCTGCAGCTGAACATGAACTGTACCTAAAACAAACAGGATGCTGCTTGTCAGACCACCAGTGACCAATCTGAAGATGACTAACTGTGCTGTTTCTGCATGTAGAACATCACTCCCCCTGCCCCCCATACCTCCACTCCCCCCCAATCACCCCCCACCCTCACCCCACTGCCAGGTGACTGGCCTCTGAAAATAAAGCAAGCTTTCCTTTCCACCAACCTGGCCTGTTTGTTGGTTTTTGAACCATGAGCAGCTGGGCTCCACACATACCTTTCAGTAACACATTGACTCTAATTCAAGTCAAGGCTGATCATAAAACCATTGTGCGTGGCCTGTTCTCCCTGTTGGTGTCACCGATTAGAATGGGCAAGGTTTAATTCTCCCCACCTTGGACCTCTACATGAACCTGGATGTGGAGCAATATGTTTAGGTTTCTCTTCCTAATGAGGGTGATTGGGAGAAAACCAGAACTTACACAAAGGGAAGTCAAGAATGAATATTATTACTCATCTCATTTTATAGATGAAAAAATAAAGCTCAACAAGATTATATAATTCTCAAAAAAAAAACAAAACACAAAAAGCTAGTAAGCAGCGGAGTCAGAATTTAAAATCCGATCAGCCCGACTCCACAGCTGGAGATGTTTTCTGTTGTGGTATGTGCAAATGACTGCTAGCTATTTACCAATACAAGTTCCTCCCTAGCTGCCCCTCTTGTTTTATGACAGGAATGCCGGGATTTTGGTGGAGCACACAGTTGCCCACCTTGAGACATTTCCTAACTGCCCTAGTTGCTGGTTATGGCCAGTTGGGTAAATTCTGGTCAATCGCAAGTACACAGACACGATCCGCGTTACTTTCAGCTTATGCCCGCAAAAGAGGGTGAGTGCACGTCTTCCCTTGCCTCTTTGCCCTCTCCTGGTGGCTGTGGACGGATGGGCCAAAATGGATGTCACGTGTTGAGTATGCGGCTATTGTTGTTCTGTTGCTAAGTTGTGTCCAACTGTTTGCACCCCCATGGACTGCAGCAGGCCAGGCTTCCCTGTATTCAATATATATAGAGAGAAATATACTTCTATTTTGTAAAGCCTCTAAGACTTTGGGCCTCTTTGCTACAGCAGCTTAGGCAGTATCCTAACTGATGCATAATATGATGTCTCCCCAAGGATTTTACCATTTTTGTATGAGGAACTACAGATTCCTATCAAAACTCATTTAATATTTCTTATAGTTTGATATAAAAGTATATGATATATTAAATATAGTAATGTTTAAGTGAAGAGTTTAGACACTACCTAAAAGAGGAGAGTGAAAAGGTTGGCTTGAAGCTCAACATTCAGAAAACAAAGATCATGACATCTGGTCTCATCACTTCATGGGAAATAGATGGAAAAACAGTGGAAACAGTGTCAGACTTTGTTTTTTTGGGCTCCAAAATCACTGCAGATGCAGATTGCAGCCATGAAATTAAAAGACGCTTACTCCTTGGAAGGAAACTTATGATCAACCTTGATAATATATTAAAAAGCAGAGACATTACTTTGCCAACCAAGGTCCGTCTAGTCAAGGCTATGGTTTTTCCCGTGGTCATGTATGGATGTGAGAGTTGGACTGTGAAGAAAGCTGAGCGCTGAAGAATTGATGCTTTTGAACTGTGGTGCTGGAGAAGACTCTTGAGAGTCCCTTGTACCGCAAGGAGATCCAACCAGTCCATTCTAGGGGAGATCGATCCTGGGTGTTCATTGGAAGGACTGATGCTAAAGCTGAAACTGCAATACTTTGGCCATCTCATGCGACGAGTTGACTCACTGGAAAAGACTCTGATGCTGGGAGGGATTGGGGGCAGGAGGAGAAGGGGACGACCGAGAATGAGATGGCTGGATGGCATCACCGACTCTGTGGACATGAATTTGAGTGAACTCCGGGAGTTGGTGATAGACAGGGAGGCCTGGCGTGCTGTGATTCATGGGGTCGATTCAGACATGACTGAGCGACTGAACTGAACTGAACTGAACTGAATTTTTATTTTTGTTGATTTTATTTTATTTTTGTTGATTTATTCTTTATGTTCTTTTCATGAGGACTTAAGTTAAAGAATCATTTTGAAACATTAATTTTATCTCTGTCCTTGGTAGACCTAACAGACCAGGGTTCATAACTCATAAACAGGGTTCTAAAGACCAAGCATCAGCAAACAAATCTGGCCAGCATCTGTTTTTGTAAATAAAGTTTTATTGAAACACAGCAAGGCCTTTGTTTGCATACTGTCTATGGCTGCTTCCTGCTACAAGGCCAGAACTGAGTAGCTGCAACAGACACTGTATGGCCCACCAAGTTTAAACTGTCTACTACCTAGTCCTTTCAAGAGAAGTTTTCCTATCCCTGCAATGGATAAATATTACCAGGGATGTGATGTTTGCTGTGGAAAGTCCAGGTGAGCTCTGGATATTTTCCCATTTAGATGTGACACACGCCTCAGCAGTAATTATTATGGTGGTTTCTTAAATGTGAAAATCTATCAGAACTTTCATAAGTGGGTGGCTGCTCTCTGTTTTCCTTCGGGAAATATCTTTTGGAGGAATTTGTTATTTTTTAATCTTGTGTTTCGTGTGAATGAATTAGGAGTAGAGTGGAGACAGAACACCAGATGGGGCTGGTTTTCTCTCTCTCCCAGGCACAGCACTGGGCACTGGGATTTCAGATGGAAAAGCCTGGTGCATTTTATATAACTGCCACACTCTTGGCTTCTTGCATATGTAGCATAAAGGACAACCATGATGTTATCAGATTTTGCAGGAGTTTGTGAGCGCTTGGGGGATGGGTTCGTGACTCCAAACTGCTTCCCGAGTCGGCACATATTGGAGTGTCTGAGGGGACACGCATGCAGAAGGGATATGGTTTGCATTCCCAGGGGCCTGCGGGGCAGGGAGCCGGGCGTGTGGGGGAACCACACTTCCCATCGCCTCCGCTCCTGGACTGTGGATCCAAGAGGACCTGGGGCAGGGGAAGCGAGAGGCAAAGACTGTAAATATTATTCAAAGAAAGAAAGCGCAGGGTCAGGAAGTGACAGAGCGCCCAACGCAGTTTCCTTGTTGTCCTTCTGAGATGCAGCGAAGGAGAAGGGAATCGCCATCTCGCGGGCTTCCTGGCCCTTGCGCTCGGCTGCCCCGCCCGCTGGAGAGGATCGCACAGGGCGCTGCAGCCCCCTGCATATTCACCAGCCTCTCTGGAGGTTAAGCCCTTCTCCCTGCTCTCTGTCGTCAGAGGCCGGCGAGCACCCTGGCCCCACTGCCTCCACAGTGGGCCCCAGGCTGACGGAGAAGCAGGGCGATGAAGGAGTCAGTTCTTAAAGGATGTTGCTCCGGGGCAACTGCGTTTTCGCTCACGTGTGATTGGACACGGCACGGCCCGTGACCAGGCCTGGCCGCGTCACGCTCCTCCAGGGCGGCGTGGCGCACGCGCTCTACCGGCTCCTCTCGCGCGTGGTCCTCTGCTGCGATACTCACACAGGGGCTCGCCCAGCGGCTCAGACGGGAAACAACCCGTCTGCAACGCAGGACACCTGGGGTCCATCCCGGGGCCAGCAAGATGCCCTGGAGAAGGCAAAGGCAACCCCGTCCAGGATTCTTGCCTAGAGAATTCCTTGGACAGTGAAGGCTGGCGGGCTACAGCCCATGGGGTCATAAAGAGTCAGACACGACTGAGCGACCATGTCTCAATACTCATATAACTCATCGTACAATAAAGAAAGCTGACACACAAATACAAGCTTGACCTGTCTGTCACAAATACCAAGATGGTGACCCGAGATCTGAAATCAGATTTTACTCTAATTCTGTCTGTTTCTAAAAGGACACACCTGTTTTCCCAGGTAGCTATGAAAGGTTGAATTAAAATGTTTACACACGTTATTACAAGATAAAGACCCCCCCCCCACCTCAAAGAGGCTAAACCAGGGTGGTGTTAGTCTGCATCCCATTCCCTAAATTATTTTCTAGAGGCTTAACAACGTATGAAAGAAAGCGATAGTTTGAACCATTGTTCTGTGTAGGCCAGGCACTGGGCTCAGTGCTTCACAGACCAAGTCACATCGACACTTTATAGAAAATCTTATGAGAAATATATTGCCACCCCAACTTTATAGAGACCGAAGCTACAGCTCAGAGAGGTTAAATAACTTGCAAAATGCCTCCCAGCTACTATGAAGCCTGCTCAGGGAGCACTTGGTATGTCCCTGTAGTTTTCTCCCTTGCCTTTCTAGAACATTGGAGGAGATTCCTGCTGCTCCCAGTGTGGGGAGAAGAGGGGGAGAATACAGAAGAGTCTCTGAATGTCCAGAGTGTTGCTCTTAGTTAATCTAAGGATTCCTCCTGCCCTAAGTGTAAACACTGATTGAAAAGACGAGGGAACCCAAACGTAATGAGAGAGGTGTGTTTTCTGGGGAAGGTGGGTGGTAATACCATGGGAAGCACTCCCAAGCCCACAATAAACAAGTTTGGGTTTAAAAATAACTTCAGATGCTTCGTGCTGTTGCTCGCTTCCATCAGCAAACACAGTGAAACAGAACTACACGACCAGAGGTGCGCGCCGTGTAAGCGGGTCATCACGTGTGAGCAGACAACCCTCAGACAATGTACTTGCATTTGTGTGTTCATGCGTCTAGATCTACCTGCCTGGAGATGAGGTTGGCAGGCAAGCCTTGTGTGTGTGCGCACGGGAGTGGTTTCTGCAGTTTTGTTGATAAGATCAAGCTGTGTACTATCTCCTTGACTGGAAAATGGGCACAATTCAGTCCAGAACATACGTCGTTGTGAAAAGCGAGTCAGATATATGGCTGGTGATTGTGAAGATGCTGCTTTGAGAGGGTTTGTGCAGCACAAACCTTTGGACATGGGCTCAACGGCGGTGGTCCAAGGTAGAGATACTGTCTCTGAGTGACTGCCTCCCAGACCGCCAAGCCGGAATTCGAATGTCGGGCCTGGAAATTCCCCGAGTTCCCTGATTACAGGAGAACTCTCCTTGTGGCAGTCACATATGCCACTCCCTGGCTCACCTCCATCCCTGAACTTGGCTCAGCCCCGGTCCTCCTTCAGGCGTTATCGTTATACAGGGTTTTGCAACCGTGACACTGTCACTTGTTGAGCCGGATAGCTCTTCCTTCTGGGGGTCCGGTGGGGCTCTCCTGGGCCTCACACGATCTTTAGCAGCGTTAGAGCCTCTCCCCTCTAGAGGCAGTAGCATCTGTCTTCCCAGGGGTGACAACCAAAGATGCTTAGTCGTGTCCAACTCTGCGACCCCAGGGACTGTAGCCTGCCAGGCTCCTCTGTCCATGGAATTTTCCAGGCAAGAGTACTGGAGTGGGTTGCCATTTCCTCCTCCAGGGGAACTTCATGATCCAGGGATTGAACCCGCAGCTCTGGCATCTCCTGCATTGGCAGGCAGATTCTTTACCACTAGTGCCACCCGGGAAGCCAAAGATGTCTCCAGACGTTGCCAAATGTCCCTGTACTGGGAGTCCCGTTTCGTTCTGTGAGCTCCGCTACCCCGGGAGCTGCATTCACGCAGGGAGCCTGCTGCCGTGGCCACAGCTTGGTCTTGGAAGTGGACATGGATTAGCCCGGATCCAGCAGGCTCTCAGGGAGCGGTTGGGTGGCTGAGGACAGAGCACTCGGACTTTTCTTCCGGCTTGGAAAGGAGGAATAACTTGGCTTCACTAAGTGACCTAGAAAGACTCCTTTATGCCCTTACTTCATGGGAAATGTGATTCTCACAGAGCACACCCCTGCAGTCTGATATGTGAAATCGCCCATTAGAGAACACAGCAATGCTACTGTGCAGACTCCTGGGATTTCCAGAAAGAAGCCATGAGTCTTGATTTCCGCCCGCCCCCCCAGGGTCCAGCTTAACACAGAGGCACTGGAGTGAGACTGGCCATAGCCCAGAGATTCATTTCCCCCCAGTTTCCCTGAGTACAGCCTTAGAAATATTGTTTTTTGAAAAATGACCTTAAGCTTTCCTAAAATCCTCAGGAATGACACCTGCGGGGAGCATCTGAAAGACTTCACATTCATTAACTAAACCTTCTTGTTAGGTTATCTTCCCAGAAATGCATTTGACAGTTAATGAAGTAGAAAAGATGGCAGTCAGAGAAAAAAAATAAAATTCTGTCAGATTCTGGAGCTAGAACAGGGAGCTGGAAAAGCGGGAGCCTGGAGAGACAGTGATAGATCAGCACCCCACACTGAGTGTTTTATCGCCGGCTACGCTGCTTCAGATCAGAGCCCCGGCTGCAAAGTTCAATTCCTACCTGGCTTCCTGTTCAGATCCGAAGACCGTACATAAGTCAGGGAACCTGGATAAGGTGCTTGTCAGGGCAAAAGCAGCAGGGATATGGGGCTGACTGGCAGATATGTGAAACAGTGATCAGAGAAGAGAAAGAAAAAGGAAAGACATGTTCAAAAATATTTGGACTGCGTTAGACACCTTTCCCCTTTTCCATCGGATTGCAATTTAGCCCAAACCTTGCTTGAATGCTCAGAAGGTAAAGCCAGCTTGCAGGCAGTCGAGTGAGCAGACTTTCTCTGAAAACATTCAGTTTTAAATGACCTCGTGGGATGTTATTCATTTCCGGTTTCCTTCTCATCTGCCCAGTGCCCTCTGTGGGTTCAGGAAAGGGCCAGGGATGAAGGAAAAAGGGGGGCTTGCTGGGGTACACCCCTGCAGTTGCCAAAAATATTATTTGGTGAATTCAGCTCAGTCCAGCCTTCCTGAAGTTGGGCAAACCTGTTTTCTTCCCCACGAGGCATCACTTGGAAACACCAACTGCAAGGATTTCTTGTGTTCTCACAGAAAAGGGAAGGAAACAGCTGGTAAATGTTTCACAGATGGCAAAGCTCTTGGCACCTCTCTCAAGAGAGGGCCACCCATGCAGATGGCTCATTATTTTAACATTTGGATTTTCATCTTATTAAAACATCTTTTTTTCCCTGGTTTTATTTAGCATCATAAATTCTCTTACACTTTAGCAAGCAACTAAGCGATCTGAGGACGCGCAATCTAAGGAACATCCTTTGGCTAAAACATAGATTGGTAACATCATTATTCCCAGCTCTGATCTCAACATGATGGGTTTCAATCTGATTAAAAATTCCAATGAAAGGGAAAGCTCGGAGTAGTGAATTTATCAAGCAAAAGTCCATGAAGTCCATATAGTAGCTGAATTATTCAGCAGAACGATAAACCGAGTGAAATTGGGGGAAATAGTTTTATTCAATGCATAAAATCCCTATTACTATGCAATATGCATATATAAAAATAGACAAATGCACGCTGGGTGTAGATTCACAAACACACCCTCTCTACATATGTAGAGAGGCTTCTGCACAACAGCCGGAATTTAAACCAAGCGATGCCCGTTCCCGGCAGGGCAAACAGGAAAGGGGCGAGATTTCAAAGGGTAGTTCTCTGCCCACTCAGGCTGCGGCAAGACCTGCCCTGCGCCTTCTGTCCCGGCAGCTCCGCCTAAGCACAGAGACGGGAAGGCTGCTGTGTGGCTGCGCAGGAAGAGCCAACACCCTCTCGTGGCCCTAACTTTGTTGGGAAAGCAGGCCTTGGTATTCTGCTTTCCAAATATTGCTCCCAAGGGTTGGCAAAAGTTGAGGTCACCTCAGCGTCCCTAACTATCGCACTGGGGTGTGGGAACTGTTGGAGCTGCAAATGCAAGTGACAAAGCAATGTAATAAGAACCAACCAATCTCTTTAATGCGGTGAGATGCTGGCCTAAATACAGGCTCCGTCACTGTGCTCCCGCAAATGGGCCTTATGGAGCGAGGTCTGTGTGTGCCACGTTGTAACTGTTATTAGCAATGGTACACAATGCACATTATGGGTCCACGGAGCTCCAAGCCGCCTCACTTTTGGGGGTCAAATCTAAATCCCTGAAATGCTGAGAAAATGTTAATAGTTGCCGACACCAAGAATGCATCAATGGGAATATACGCAGGCATCATAAGTGGAGGCTCTCTGCTCATCAACTTGCATCACCTCTGGTGCCTCTGGCCCGAAGCATTAGCTCACATAATGCATTCTGAGAGCTGCTGGCTCGTCCATCAGGTGGACAGCAAGATGGTAGGTGCAGAGAGTGTAGTTTCACCAACAAGAACTGGAAAGAGTGGTGCTGATTAGGCACGTCCAGAAAGCAAGGAGTCGTGGAGAAATAAGAGAAACATTTTCCACTGTAATTCTCTGCAGGAGGATTTCTTCTAGGGGTGCCATGTTGCCTCATGGTTTATGGCATCTGTAACACAAATTGAATTCACAAGAGTACACAGTCTCTGTACAGAGCCTCCAGCTAGTAAATGTTACCCTTCTTTTTAGGCTCACCCACTCTGGCTTCCCTGGTGGCTCAGAAGGTAAGGAAGCTGCCTGCAATGTGGGAGACCCGGGTTCAATCCCTGGGTTGGGAATGGCTACCCACTCCAGTATTCTTGCCTGGAGAATTCCATGGACAGAGGAGCCTGGCGGGCTGCAATCCATGGGTTGCAAAGAGTCAGACACGACTGAGCGACTAACACTTTCACCCTGATCACTCTAAGGCTGCAGTTCTTAAGAAGGGATCCCCAGGCCAGCAGCATCAGTCCCACCTGGACCCACTCAGATCTCTTGAATCAGAAACTCTGCAGGAGGATCCTGGTAGCTTGTGTTTTAACAAGCCCTCCAGGTGATTCTGATGCTCAAGTTTGAGAACCGTCGCTCTAAGGCACAATCGTTTGTCACTCCACCAGTGCCCAAGAATCTTTTGGGTGACACACATCAAGTGTGATTCCGGTAAAATCCTGGCAGCAGAATACATTTGTCTATTTAACTGCATGCAAAACGCTTGTCAAGAAGGATTCAGGGAGTTCTTTTTGCGAGGGAGGGCTTCCTCTCTCCTGCCTGCGATCCATCCATCTCTTTGGAGACTGTACAGGCTTTCAATCCAAGCTCCCATCTTCCAAGCCATTTTAAAGACACCCACCCCTGCCCTTTTCACTTGATATTGGCGCATAAGACAGAGGATCCCTGAAACTGGTTTTTGGAGTCTAGCTGGAAAGAGTGACAGATTTCATTACATTTGTCACAGGGTCTCAAAAATCCACGTGGGGGAAAATAATCCCACTTAGTAAAAGCATCTCACTGTGCCTTTGAGTGGGGACGGAGGAGCAGAAAGAGTATTGTTCCTGGGGAAACTGCAAGGCATGTGGTGTGTGTTTGCTGAAGTGTGATGACTATTCACCAGCCTCCGGTTTAGGTGGCTGAGAAAGCCCCCATGATACTGCACAGGGACTGGGATTTATATACATCTGTGAAATGGCATACGAATCAAAGGGGAAATGAATTTCCTGCGGCGCAGATGAGCTTCGTAAAATCACTCCCATCTGAGTACACCTCCTTCTCCTCGAGCACACTGAAAACCATTTGAATAATGCCCGTTATTCAGTTGCATTGTGTGCTCTGAAAGCCATTTAATGAAGGTAGACAGGCTTCCAAGAAGGTGCATTCTTTGACTAATGTAGATACTCCTGGAAAAATCTTTCCCCAACACAGAAGGCAAGATTTACTGAGGGAGTGGAAGGAGTGCTCTTAGAACGTCTTGTTTCAATCAAATCGAATGGGAGTGACCTCGGGTTCAACTTGATCTATTCTGGGTGAGCCTTACTCTATGCAATGTATGCACTGAAAAGCTGCAAGTCAATCAAATTTTAGCAAATCAAACCGTCTTTCCATTGACTTCTGTTACACTGTCGAAGTTGCTTTATCTTTCTGATTGATCCCAATTAGCAGTGGCTACCAGCTACAACCTTTCTGCTAAATAGCTAATAATCTATAATCTGACACTTTATTTTGTTTGAAGAGGGCCACTCCTATCTCAGTAACATTTCATGAATATTTAGGAAAGTTACTTGTACAGGAGATATATATATATATATATATATATTTGATCCCTGGGTTGGGAGGATCCCCTGGAAGAGGAAATGGCAACCCACTCCAGTATTCTTGGCTGGAGAATCCCATGGAGAGAGGAGCCCAGCAGGCTGTGGTGCATAGGTTCGCAAAGAGTCGGACAGGACTGAAGTGACTCAGCCCGCACACACGCATAAGGGATACATCCTCAAGAAAGAGTCGGAAGGAGCAAGTGCTGTAGGAGTGGTCTGGTCCAGCGTTTACAGACAGAGAAACTGAGTCCAGCACGGAGAAGAGTGCTTGTCATTTGGAGCAGATGCTGGCCTCGGTCAGCTGGAACCGCCATGACAACACACCCTGGGTGGCTTAACTGACAAAAATTCACTTTCTAACACTTCTAGAGGCTGGAGGTCTGAAACCAGGTGCCAGTCTGCTGGGGTTCTGGCGGGAGTTTTCTTTGTGGCTTGCAGATGGCTGCCTTCAGTGCCCCTGCATGGGGCAGGAGGGGACAGAGAATTACAAAGTCACCGCCCTTGGGACTGAGGCTTCACCCTTATTGTCTTATTTAGCCTTATTTAGATCCTAAAGACCCTCTTTCTTCAGATACAGTCACATTTGGGATTCGGGTTCAGTATGTAAATTTTAAGAGAATATGTTTCAACTCATAAGCAATGTTCAGTAAGTAATAATCGGGTGTCCACAAATGAGAATATGACTTTACCAGCAAAGCCAGAAAGAGACCCATACCTGGGTCATTCCAGTATTTGGTCTCTTGAGCAAACCACACAGCTGAGAATTCCTAAGAAAACTTGTTTCCAATAACATTCTTTGGAGCCCTGTAAATTTATGTGTTGTTATCATTCTTCTTCTGTCTGTTGATATCCCTGTACAGTGCTCATTTCCAAAGAGTGAGTGTCTCAAAATGTCTCGAAGCTGAGTAATCTCATTTCTTTTCTCCTTTAGTCTTTTTTTTTCCCTTCAATTTTTTCCTTCTATTTTACTGGGAGTTCACCCTCCTGCAGGGGTCCTCACTTTACTGAGCCAATCCGTACAGTTGGGAGTAGCTTCAGAGCTCAAGAAACATGTCTTGATTGATAGATCTTTCTAGAAGGCGTTCAGGACTGAGGACTAGAGAAAGTAATAGACTGAATCAGGTGAAAATCTTCAGTCCGCTGGTCACAGCGACAGCGTCACAACAGATATGAATAACAGCCGGCAAAGGGGGCAGTGACCTCATGTAGCTGAAGCTCCAGGGACCGCAGGACAAGCTGCATCCAGAGCCCAGCCTCTTCCTCTTTCTCAGCTCTGCCTCCTCGGCGTCCCCCCGACTCTCAGGCAAGCTCTCCCCCGTGGCGGTGCAAGGTGTGTCCATGGAGTCTGGAGCGTCACGCTTACTTACTCCTATCCAGCAGAGGTGAAAGGTCGACCTCAAGATGAACTATTGAGATGACCCCAAATCCCAGGTTTGAATTTTATTGGCCTTAATCAGCCTGATTTGAATCATAGGCCCCTCTCTTAACCAGTCCAGATGGAGAGGAAAAGACAGTATACGGCTGCCTTAAAATTTAAGTCAGGGGCCAACAAACTCATTCTGCAGGTCAGATAGTAAATACTTTAGGCTCTGAAGCCATGCTGACTTTGTCGCAACTACTCAACATGGCCATTGTAGCCTGAAAGCAGCCAGAAGTGGTACAAAAATGAATGTATCTATTCGTATTTGGGCTGCAGGCCATAGTTTGATGACCCTGGCTTCAAGGAATCAGGTTCTAACACTGGGACAGGCTCCTTGTAATCTCAAGTCCCTCTTGGCCAATGGGATAGCTAGTGTAACCCTGATAAATCTAGGATTCCAGATGGCCTAGTCCCTTCATAGAGGCTTATTCGAAGAGGCACAGTCTAGACATCAATTAGTGATTTTTTAAAAAATTCCAGTCTTTTCTGAGGTCTCCCCCCAGAATATTATAGGGCATTCAAGACCTACAGAACAACAGTTCTCAAGACCTCTTTATTTACTCTGCAATTCTCCTGTACTTCAGAGCTTCCCGTGGGACAAAGCCCAGACTCATGGTCATGGCCAGCTGTACATCTTTCTTCCTTTTCTCTCTGAGCTCCCCTTCTGTGTGGTCAGGACAGCACCTGTCTGTCTTTTTCTGCCTCTGTCTCTCCCTCAGTCCTCCCCCCTTTTCCCTTAATCTTCAGCTTCTTCTGTCTGCCCTTTTCTCAGACCTGAATCACAATGTATCTTGAACTTGGCTGTCAAAGATTCCTAAGATTGGGTGGTGTGCAGAGGAGAAGGAAACACGACTCTGATGTGTGACCATATCTTGCTCTTGTCAGACTTGCAAACACAGAACCCAGGCTTCAGGATAGTCAGTGGTGAGCCCTTCGGAAGGGTTTATTATTGTCTTTGTTCAGTTGCTAAGTCATTTCCGACTCTTTGCCAGATTGTAGCCCACCAGGCTCCTCTGTCTATGGAATTTTCCAGGCAAGAATAGTGAAGTGGGTTGCCGTCTCCTTCTCCAGGGGATCTTCCTGAACCAGGGATCGAACCCTTGTCTTCTGCATTGGCAGGCAGATTCTTCACCACTGAGCCACCAGGGAAGTCCTGGGAAAGGTTGGGGTGACAGAAAGGAATGGAAAGTGGGATTTTATTTGAATTTGAAAAGTTAAATTAAAAAAATTAAAACGACATCTGAAGAAATATGATAAAGTGATAACATTCATTGTATTTGGGAAACACACAAACGTTGGCCCTTTATTTTCTATACATTTGAAGTAGTTCATATTTAAATATTCAAATAATTAAATCAAAAGATTGAAGGAAATGGTGTCTGTGAGAGTGCTTTCTTAGCTTAAGATGCATTAGACTCATCTCAAACTTAAGCAGCACACAGGTTGCCTGGAGGTCATGCTAAGACACAGGATTCTGAGTACCAGTCTGTCTGGGTGGAGCATGAGACTCTGCCTTCCTAACAAGTTCCCAAATCACGCTGATGCTGCCGGTTCTGTGGACCACAATTTGAAAAGTATTAAGTGAAGTGAAAGTCACTTAGTCGTGTCTGACTCTTTGAGACCCCATGGACTAAACAGTCCATGGAATTCTCCAGGCCAGGATACTGGAGTGGGTACTTTTCCCTTCTCCAGGGGATCTTCCCAACCCAGGGATCAAAGCCAGGTCTCCCACATTGCCCGTGGATTCTTTACCAGCTGAGCCACTAGGGAAGCCAGAAAAGTGTTCAAATAGAGAGCAAACTCCATAAGGGCAAGGATCATGAGTGTCTCATCACGTTCTTAAAACCTAACTTGACTCCTGACACTTGGAAAACGTTCAACAAGCATTTCTGTTTGTGAATGAAACCTACAGGCTCCCTAACATGGAAAAAGCAGACACTGTCACAACTTAATCTGCTCGTTCTACCCTTTGGTGAGTAGAAAGGATTCTCTTCCTTATCTTCAGAACAGGACAAGTGGGTTCGACTGAGAAAAACTGAGGTTCCCGGGGGTGAGATTAGGAGGAAATCAGGCAGGGAAGTAGCTGTCTTTTAGGTAAGTGAGAGAGTAACTGAAGGGACTGGGGAGGGAGGCTTGGAGCATCCCCTTTGGCCTTCTCCCTCCTCTCAGACAGAGCCCACAGCCTCAGGTGAGAGGCACGGCGCCTTACTCCTCCCAACCAGCAACCACCGCCACCCACCCCCGCTGCAGCTTCCACGGCCTTCGTCAACGCCTCCGGAGCCCTCACGGGGCCTCCACGCTTGCTGTTCTCTTCGCTTTCGCCTGTTTACGCCCCCGTTTAACCTGAACATCTCAGTTTCAACAGCACTGCCTCCAGAAGGCCTTCCTTCACCTCCTGAACTGAGTCAGAGACGCCAACCACATCTTCACGTAGAAAGCATTCCTTTCTTCAAGCCCTTCACAGTTTGCAATGATGTTTCCTTTTTCATAACTAATGTTCAGCTTCCCAATTTGACTCTAAGCTTAATGAGGGCTCAGACCCTCATTTGTGTCGTATTCCCCAGCTCAGAGGCCAGTATCTGTATGGCATACCATGAGTTTTTAAAATCACTGCCCTATCTTGCACTCAATAAGTACTTCGTTTGTTTGGGTAAAGACTCTGAAAGCATGATCATTATTTGTTTATTCATTTCTTGGCCATGCCACACAGCTTTCGGGTCTTACTTCTCCTACCAGAGATTGAAGCTGGTATTGAAAGCATCAGCATTGAAAGCACCAATTCTAACCCCTGGAGCACCAGGGAAATCCCAAATACTTGTTTCTTTAAAATGTAATATATTTTTCCAGTTTTATTGCGATATAATTGATGTATGATACTCTTACTTTTAGGTGAATAACATGATTGAATACGTGCAGATGTTGCAAAAGGATCGCTGAGTAAGTTTAGTTAACATCTATCACTTCACACAATTAAAATTATTTTTCCTGTGATGAGAGCTTTTAGGATCTTACTCTCTTAATAAATACTTGCTGAATGACTATACAGTCTGTATCTTTTAGCCCCACCTAGGTTTATGTGAAACTGCAATACTTTGGCCACCTCATGTGAAGAGTTGACTCACGGGAAAAGACTCTGATGCTGGGAAGGATTGGGGGCGGGAGGAGAAGGGGACAACAGGGAATGAGATGGCTGGATGGCATCACCGACTCTGTGGACATGAGTTTGAGTGAACTCCGGGCATTGGTGATGGACAGGGAGGCCTGGCGTGCTGCGGTTCATGGGGCCGCGGTGAGTCGGACACGACTGAGGGACTGAACTGAGCTGAACGAGTAAATGAGACGTGCCTCGTGCGCCTCTCCCCACCCAGCCTACACTATCATCACATAAGTGAGATGGCCAAGGACAGGCGCCATCTTTACTTCGGTGCCCTTCCTTCCAGTCCTGCTTCAAGTCTGGAGTGTGCTGTTAACGTCTGAAGCCTGATGTGTTAGTCGCTCAATCGTGTCCGACTCTTTGCAACCCCATGGACTGCAGTCTGCCAGGCTCGTCCATCCATGGAATTTTCCAGGCAAGAATACTGGAGTGCACAGTCATTCCCTTCTCCAGGGGGTCTTCCTGACCCATGGATGGAAGCCAGTTCTCCTGCACTGCAGGCAGATTCTTTACCGTCTGAGCCACCATCATCTGAAGTACCTGCTCCTCTTTCAGGAATCTCTGATGCCTTACCCCTTCTGCCCCCAACTTCAGAAGCTGAGAGAGAAAGCCTGGACTAGAGTCAGCTTTCCACAGGGGGAAGGAGGAGCAAGAAGCAGGAATAGTACCAGAGGTTCTGGAAGAGGAAGCTGGGCTGAGATCCTTGTGGAAATCTCCAACTCAAATGGAGCAAGGCAGACCCCGGGGCGCTAATTGGACAGAGTGAAGGTCTCAGAGCGACTGGGGCTTTTTTGTTGTCATTAAAATACTGGTTTGCTCAGTTTTCCTCTTGAAGGGGAACCTTTACCTTGGCTTGAGCAAACGTTTCTTTAGTGCCACTTAAGCCACAAAGGCTCTTGTGTAGAGCTGTGGGTTGAAGGATTTGGACTGTCTGATCACAGCTTGTCACCTTTAAGCCCGTTTGTTTGTTTTAATCATTGCCCAGTTTATGAATCATTGTCTCTACTTGCTTTAGAAATACTTATTCTCTGCTTTTCCTTTTCGAGATTCAACTTGTGCTGGCTTTTTGTATATCCCTTTAGTTTTTCATCTGCTTAAGGAAAAGGACACATGTTCTTTGTAAACAACTATAAACATATGAACTGAAAGGTGTCTCTGTAATTTACCTTTCAGGGATAGCCAGTTTTTCTCTATATCCTCCTACAGTGTTAAGGCAGATACAAATCTCTTCGCAGCAGGATTATTTTTACAACAAATGTTGTAATACCAAATACATTATTTTGAAATTAACTTTTTTTTTAATCATTACACCCTTATTTGCCATTTCATGTCTAGTCTGGTTAACAAAAATCACTTATGCCACTCTATGTTATGCCAGACAATATTAGATACTTATCCCAGAAATGGCAGTGACATTGTTTTTAAATATTTCACTTTAATATGAAGTGATGATGAATGTCTTTGAACATATAGCTTTGTTCACCCAAGAAACCTGTCCACTTTCTTTTTTCCCTGTAAAGAAATGTGCCTGCTGAATACTAACCAAAGTCACAGCCAAAGGAAATTCTTTAATAATTACCACTGGTTCTTTGGATTTTTGTTGTTGTTGTTTAGTCACGAAGCCATGTCCGACTTAGTTGAGTATAGCCAAGTATTTGAGTATCGCTGACAGCACCAACGATTTTCAAACAATGCAGTACGACACAAAAATTCAAACGAAAGAACAACACAAAAGATCAGACCATCCAGAAACAGTTCCAAACTAAAAAAAAAAAAAAAAAAATCTGGGCTTCCCTGGTGGTTCAGTGGTAAAGAATCTGTCTGTCAATGTAGGAGACACAGGTTCAATTCCTTGTCCAGGAGGATCCCACATGCTAAGCAACTAAGCCCATGTTTAGTTTGAGCCTCTGCTTTAAAATCCAGGAACGGCAACTATTGAGCCCAAGTGCTGCAGCTGCTGGAGCCCCCGCGCCCAGAACCTGTGCCCTGCAGCAAGAGGGCAGCACAATGAGCAGTTGAGCACTGCAGCGAAAAGCAGCCCACGCTTGCCGCGACCAGAGAAAAGCCCCACCCAGCACCAAAACCCAGCACGGCCTAAAATAGAAATAAACAGATCAAATTATTGTTTAAAAATCTAAGTAGTATTACAAAAAGAAAGGAAAATGGAACCATATTTTGCAAGTGATAGTGGAACGATTAAATGGCAATCTGGATAAGAAAATAATTTATTTATTCACTTTTTCATCCAGCGTTCAGTTTACTTCTAAACAGTACCATGTATCATTCCAAACATTGTGATGAAATACACAAAAGAGGTCTTGGCTCTTGTGGGTAAATGTTTTATTAGGGAATGAGGAAAATAACAAAACAAAAAAGCAAAAAGAAAGGAAATTTTGGCCAAAGCAAGCTGACACCGTGCAAAGTATATTAAGGGGAAGAGTTTTCCAAAAGAAGAAATGGCCAGGGTGAAATCTTTGAGAGGAAACAGCACATTGATGGAACAGGGCGGGAGCCTCGTGAGCTCCAGGGAAAGCAGTCCAGGTGGGGCGTGGGGCGGGGCTGGTTCACCTGCAGGGAAGCGGAAAAACAAAACAAAGCTATTGCGCGTCTTAGAAAGGATCACTCTGGCCCTGGGTTGGAATTACCTGGAGCAGAACGGGCGGTCAAAGAGTAGGTGAGAAGTGTCCAGTCCGGGAGCTGCCATCAAGGGGAAGCAGCCGGACCAAACCAGGCAGTCCAGCTCCGGGGCTCAGAAACGACGTCCAGCGGACTGGAAGGGCCAGTCAGTGGCAGACTCAAATCGGGCAGATGAAAGAGACCCAGAAGACCAAGAAAAAGCCAGGAGCCACCATCCAACGCGTCTGAAGAGGACGGGGCCCTCTGGGCGGCTGGGTCGCTGGGGGTCACAGTGCCGCAGAGCACGCCTGGTGGGGTACCGGCTTGACCGAGGCCTTGGCCTTCAAGGGCCTTTCATCTCTGGGCAGCAGAGGCCCTCGGGGCCGGCTCCACCCTACGACAAATCTCTCTGGGCTTAAAGGAACAGGCCAGGGCTTCATGGTGATCTCCGCCTCTTTCAGACAGGAAATAATGTTCATAAATCTGGGATATCTCTGCTTTCTGGTCAGACTGAAGGTCAGTGCTGGCGTTACATCTTCCGAAGTCTTGCTGGGTCAACCCACCTTGCTGTTTACAATTGGTGTCCGGCATCCGTGCTCCACTGGCTCAGCTACCTGGTTCTCAACCATAAACCTTGCACCTGGAGATTTGAATGGATGACTCAAAGAGAGTCAGAACTGCCACTCTTTAATATGGCGTGGCATCCCACTTCTGAACATCCAGCCTCCAGAAATAGGAACATAAACACACAAGATGCTTGTGCAGTGATGTCCAAGAAACAGTTTTGCGTGTTTTCCCCTCAGTCTTGTATACAACACTTGGGCTCCCTGGTGGCTCAGATGGTAACAGATCTGCCTGCAACACAGGAGACCCAGGTTCAATCCCTGGGTTGAGAAGATCCCTTGGAGGAGGGCATGGGTACCCACTCCAGTATTCTTGCCTGGGGAGTCCGATGGACAGAGGAGCCTGGTGGGCTACAGTCCATGGGGTCGCAACGTGTTGGACACGACTGAGCGACTCACATAGATTTCACAGTATAAAAGTAAATACTTTCGTCTATATATGTCAACTTAGGTGTGTGCATAAGAAAGCTCCAGAAGCACAAGTTTCCAGTAAATGGGATAGGGGAGGAGATATTCCATATTTTGCTTTATAAGTTTGTATTAGGTCAAATTATGTGAAATGGTCAGGTTTGGCAGGTGAAAAATGACTTAAGATTAGCAATTTCAAATAGCTAATTCTAAAACGGTTTGAAAATTTGGAGCCAGGACACAGAGGTTGCTAAAATAATGGACTCTGAAACCACGCAGAGTGACCTAAAGGGTAGAGCAGCCTTTTCCTGTCGATTTAACCTTGGGCATATAGTATCACATTTCTGTGCCTCAATTTTCTCATTTGAAAAATGGGGATAATAAAAATGCTTAGCTCAGAGGGCTGTTACGTAAATTAAATGAGTTACATGTAAAGTACTTATAACTGTGCCAGTACAAGCCTTCAATAAATAGTAGCTATTACTTTTTCAAAGAGGCTATTACCTTTGAAATTAAGGAAAATTTTTCTTAGAGAAAAGGATCTGTTTAGAGTTCCTCGAAAAACTCTGTCCCTCTAGCTGAGAGAGAAAATTCTAGACGGGTCCTCTTCTGATAACTGTCCACAGTCCAGGACCTTGACCTTGGCCCCTTGGCAGTCCTGGGGGTGGAATGATGAGGGACATCGCAGCATCACTGCCCTTAATGACCCCACACTTCCTGAGTTCTCTGCTGTTTCTCTGGGGGGTTTTCCCCCTGCTCTGTTTGCTGTTTATGCGGTATCTCCCTGCTCTTTTAATTATATTGTCAACGTTTCTGTGAAGTCATTCGCCTTTCCCCCGCTTTTCCTTCTTTGTGAGCTGCCCTAAATATAACCACGGAAACAGAACAATGCAGGCCCACAAACAAAGGCGCCCAGGCCGGGTCAGCAGAACCCTTCTATAGGACTTGAGTCAACTGCTATTTCTTGTCTTCATGTCTTATCAAACAAGCCCATGGCTCTCACAATAGCAAGGGAGGTGACTCTGATTAAATGGCATGCGTTCCTGTAAAAGGGAATTAAAAGTGATGCAGAGGTTTGCACTAAACCGCATTAGGCAAGGATATTCAGGAACGAAGTTGCCTGGGTGGTTTCCAGTCCAACGCACAGGTTCTGAATCTGCAGTGACTCACTTGCTCACAAAAGAATTGTTCTCCTGGCTAATTGCTTCATCAGTCAGCCATTCTCCTTTTTTTCCCTTAAAAAGGAATAACAGGACTATAGTTTCGGGATTGGGAACTGGGTGGGGTGGAAAGGTAATCTGAGACGTTTGGGACTAAGTGTACAAGTGAAAAGTGGAAATGGATAATGATGTTAGAAGCACTAAAATTTGGGTGTTTTATTTAGGATAACTGAAAATGATAACAATAAAACTGTTTACCAAGTGCCTACTATGTGCCAAACACTGTCAGTGGCAAGAATTTATAATGATAAACAAAACAGTCAGAGCCCTACCCACATGGTATTAAATTCTAGTGGTGGGAGAAGAAAACACAAATGAATAATTATGATAACCTCAACTTCTGGAAATTCTATAGAGGAAACAGAATTTCCTCTAGGGGCCAGGGGACTGGTGCAACAGAGGTCATCTTGAGGTCAGGGAAGAGCTCTCTCCCAGAGGTGATATTTGAGCTGAGACCTGAAGGGTGAGCCAGCCTGAGAAAAGCCAGGGAGGGGGAGGAGTCGTCTAGGCCGAGAGGGAAGAGCTTGCCAAATCCCTGGGCGCTCAAAAGGCTTGAACTGGAGAAACAGGAAGGTGTCCAGGGCCTAATGCAGGCTGTTACATAACTTAGTAGGGGGCTTACTGCTTCTCAGAGCCAGAAAGGAATTTTAAGAAAACCATAACCCTCCCCTCTCCCAAAACTGCTTGCCTCAGACCACCCAAGTCTTAAGTAGCAAAGGTGCAGGAGAACCCAAATCATCTGAGTTGCTGGCAAGGGACCTCACTTCCGGGTTGTCAGCATGGAGCACGCAGTGCACCCATGACACATCCTGAAAGCTTCCTTCCAGCCGTGTCTGTAGAGCTTCTCCAGTTTGCTTGCCTTGGAGTAACTTGGGGTGCAAGACTTCACCCCAACTCTTATTCATGTTTGATCTTTAGTGTGTCCCTTATTTTTCTGGAGCCTCATCTAAAGGACCTCACTGGCCTGCCATGACCTTACACAGGGCACCAGATAGTGTTTAGACCAGTACTTGGCACAGAGAAAACGTGCTAAATGTTGTCTATCATTACTATTATTATCTTTATTATTTTGTCAATATCTCCTCTGTGCCTATATTAATAGTCTCCACTCCAGCAGATTGTATTGTACATCATTTTACATTTCATCTCCCGATATTAGAAGGGGTTATGGCTTCGCAAATGCTTTATGATTCAAACACTTGCTCATTTATCACCACCCCAGCTCTATATAAAGTTTGGTACTAGGTCTGGGGAAAACCAAATATTTAAAAGCAATAACTGATCAATTGAGCCATGTTCATTGTCTGAGTCAAGGGATTGAGTCCTAGATCTGTGATGTATTGTTCATAACTATGTGACACCAGCAGGTGACTTAATCGCTAAAGGTTTCAGGATTCACATTTGAACGATGGGGATAATACCAGCCATAGAAGGAAGTGGAGTGTTAGTTGTTCAGGTGTGTATGACTCTTTTCGAACCCATGGGCTGCAGCCTGCTAGGTTCCTCTGTCCATGGAATTCTCCCGGCAAGAACACTGGGGAGGATGGCCATTTCCTTCTCCAAGGGATCTTCCTGACTCAGGGATTGAACCCAACTCTTCTGCATTGCAGGCAGATTCTTTACCATCTGAGCCGCCAGGGAAGCTGCTTTGATCTACATTAAACGGTGTGGCACCTGGAGGATTCCAGAACCTGGAACATAATCACAGCTCCAGTTACCCAGGCATATTGGCCTCAGCCTCACAAAGCAGTAATCTGAGGGGGTGGAAGCAACAGGCAGGCAATTTGAAGGGGCTCGTTGTAAGTGAAATATAGTAGGGGTGCTCACTTCTACCCCCCCAGAAAAGAGCTCCTAGACCCTGCAGCTGGTTCTGAATGTATGGTTAGGAATTTTCCGAATAGAAAGGATGAAGCGCCCCAGACAGCACAAACATCATGTGCCAAGGCGTGGAAGCTGAAACCAGACGTCTTCTTGGGGGAGATGCTGAGTGGCCTGAAACAGCTGTTGTGTGATCTGGAGGGGGGGCAACAGACGCTGAGGGGTAAGGCAAAAGGCCGTCGTTCCTTCCTAACAAGTGCGTGCTCTTCAGGTTCCTGCTGCCCATCGTCCTGCAGCTGCCTCTAGGTCACTGTCCAAAAAGACTTGCAGTCTTGTGCAAGCTCTTTTTCTTTTCTTCCCAACAGCTGAGATTGATGCTACGCCAAAAGCTGAATATATGGATGTCTTTGTGGCTCTCAGATGTCAGATGACAAAGCACCACGCGAGCTTTGATTTTCATACCAGCCCAGGGAGCCCCAGATTTGGCCAGGGTCCCTCCTCTCCCCGTCGGTAACACGGTGACATTCAAGTGCATTAAGCAATTGTTTGAGGACTGAAATATTATTTTGAGAAAAATCTCAAGAAAATGCAACTGTGTTTGTCGCCAGAGCAGAAGGCACAATAATGTTTTTGGAAAGTAAACTGGAGAAGCTCATCCTCAGGTATAGAAAGGAGAGTTCATCAGGGTTACCACAATTACCTAGGCATGTCAGAATAAATGGGAGCAACGAAACCTTCCCGAAAGGGAAGGGGAAGATGAGAACCACATCCTCCCCGTGACACGGGCGGCCATTCGGCTGACATGACCCAGCATCCATGTGCGACACCCTTCTTGAATTTAATGATCTAATTTAAGGGTTGACAAACATACTGTTTCTCCAAGGGGCTAGAAATGGCCCTCCCTTTTCCTCAACCAAAGTAATTATTCCCCCAACTTGAAGCAATAGTAGTGAAAGCACTTTTTGTTTCTGCAATTCTGCAGTCGAACCCCCAGGCTAAGGTTTTTTTTTTTTGGTAAGGCATTGTTCATGCACAGTGGCATAGAATTTCATTTGCTGGATTTCAAGTATTAAGAGCACAACACAAAATCTAAGCAATTTTAGACGTGTGTCAATCTCAAATAAAAAAGGCTTTGTGCTGGCACAGGATGTCAGTGCTTGAATTAAAGACATGGAGAATTTCCCTGAGCGAAAGCTGTACATGCTGACATAATACATCGTTAAGCTTCTGTGTTACGATACAACCAATATGCTTTAATAATTTATTGGTATTTATTTAACACACAATACTGTCACAGCAAACCCAAACCAAGAGGTCGAGCTCCCGCACTGACTCCTGTGCGTGGCTCTCATCAGGATCACTAGGTGCCCCTTTAGAAAACCTCTCATGTGTGATAAAATTAGCAAAGCGTGTTCCTGAAACTTCACCTTCCGGGGACCCTCGATGGGATATTTCTGGAAGGATTCCATTCAGCTTTGTCTTTTTCCGTTTTTATTTATCAGATTTTATCTCCCAATGAAATCACTGCTCTGTGAGTTAATATCATTTGAACACTTCGTCAAAATTTAGCCAACTAAGAGTGCTGGAACACCGGAAACGCGGGGGATACAGAATCGAGGTTGAATTCTGCTGAACCGCCTTAATCATTAATTCATCTGCTTGAAGGTTCATTCATCTTTATTTCACCATTACCTAATGAGTATAACAGAGACTATCAAAATCTAATGCCTAATTATTTTTTTAAGTATTTGGTAATTATTAATTAATAAAAATGTCAACAATAACCTTAATTTCCGGGTATTTCTCCTAGAGATTTGCATCTTAATTATACTTGCCATGAGGAAAGATTAACTCCCCCAGAATTAAACTTTGGTTTACAGTTTTCAAATCACAGGAGCAAGGAGAAGCTATCTTCATGTAAAAATAATCAGACTTTTTTTTGAAGAGCCTCAAATGGCAGAGATGAAGAGAGAATAAATACAGCTGATGAGATTCCGTGTGACATCAGTAATTCTCAAAGGGGCTCCACGCCATGGAGTGCGCTGGTATGGATGCTCACTGCTTTTATGGAGGTGACAGGCCTGACCTGCCAGGTACTAGTCACACCCAGGACAGACTAGAAATGTCACAAACTACTAACAGTTGCCACACAGGATATACATGCAGCCGTCTAGTAAGGGGGTGGCTCCTGAAAACTGGCTTAAACCTGTCTCAAAGTTCCTATTTCTTTAATAAGTCCATCCTCTTTCCTTACAGAACACAGAATTCATTTAGAAATTTGTTAAAAAAATTTTTTTAATGGTCAAGTTTTATTTTATCTGGGACTATTTTGATTCAATGTGATGGAGACCCAGCTCACACTGAAAGTTGAAGTTGAGTGTTTAGTCGTTCAGTCGTGTCTGACTCTTTGAGAAATGAACTGTAGCCCACCAGGCGCCTCTGTCCGTGGGATTCTCCAGGCAAGAATACTGGAATGGGTAAGTAGCCATTCCCTCCTCCAGGGGATCTTGCTGACCCAGGGATCAAACCCAGGTCTCCCACACTGCAGACAGATTCTTTACCGTCTGAGCCCCCAGGTGGCCCATGCTAGCTTTAGCTTTTAAGGGCCAGGGAATTTTCTCTCATGCCTGAAAAGCTCAGCGACACAACCTTCAGGCGTGGATGAATCCAGGTGCTCAAATGATGACCCTGGGAGCCTCTGTTTCTGTTTCTCAATGCTTCTTTCTTCTGAACTGACTCCATTCCCAGAAGGGTATAACTTACCCATATGAAACCCCCAGAAGCACCACATACACCTATTACCAACCTTAAATTCAGTGGAAGAGAACGTCTCTGTTATGAGTTGAATTGTCCTCTCACAGTTCATAGGTGGAGTCCTAACCCTTAGTACTCCAGGATGTGACTTGATTTGGAAATATGGTCATTACAGATCTAAGTAGCTAAGATGAAGTCATACTGGAGTAGGTTTCCTCAATGATGCTGGTGGTAAAGAACTCACCTGCCAATTCTTGCCTGGAGAATCCCATGGACAGAGGACCCTGGTAGGTTACAGTCTATGGGGTTGCAAAGAGTCGGATACTACTGAAGTGACTTAGCATGCATGCATGCATACTGGAGTAGGCAGAACCTCTAATTCAGTGTGATTCATATCTTTATAGGCTTCCCAGGTGTGCAGTGGTAAAGAATTTGCCTGCCAGCATAGGAAACTCAAGAGATGTGGGTTTGATTCCTGGGTTCGGAAGATCCCCTGTAGTAGGAAATGGCAACCCACTCCTGTATTCCTACCTGCAAAACTCCACGGACAGCAGAGTCGTGGGCTACAGTTCATGAGGCCATGAAGAGTCAGACTCAAATGAGAGACTGAAGACACACACACACCGTTAGAAAAGGAGACACTTAGACACAGATTTGCACACAGGGAGAACGTCACATAGATTGAGTTTTGCTGCCATAAACCGAGGAACTCCAAGAAGTCTGGAGGGAGGCCTGACAGACCCTTGCCCAGCACTCTCCAAGACAACTTGATTTTTCACATCTAGCCCCCAGAACTGTGAGATAACGCGTTTCTGATTTTTCAGGCACTCCGTTTGTGGTCCTTTCTTACAGCAGCCCTGAGAAACGCATGGCTTCCCCCTCCCAGTGATTCCATCCATTGTCCTGAGATTCGCTCCATCCAGTTTGACTTGGACCGCGTCGACTTCTGTGGCCAGGGGCGTGGATGCGGGGAGCTCTGGCTCACGTGCCCACTCACAGATCTGGGACCGAACCGGTCCTAGACTATGCACATGTGTCAAGACTGGGCAAAAGGTAGTTCTTCACGGAAAGATCAAAGTGCTACCACCAGAGCGAGGGAGGCAGGCGAAAACAAAAGATGTCTGCTACAGATGCGCTCATCAGAGAAGAGGAAAAAGCGAGATGATTTTAGCTCAGGTTGTTTGCTTTGAATAATCAACATCTCCTTTTCTACGTGGTTGATAAACACCTACCCTTCAGGCACCTGCAGGAGCATCTCTCCTGTAAAACCTTTTCTGAGTCCCTCTGATAGAACTGGGAACTGCCTGCACAGAACCCCCACCCCTGCCATAACTTGGCAGGCTGTAGTGGCAACAATAGCGATTAACCTTTTCACAGCGCTTACTTAGGATGTGCGTGCCACAGTTCCAAGCTGTTTAACTCATTTAATCCTGATAACAACCCAATGAGGTAAACACTCTATTATCCCCATTTACAGGTGAGGAAATTGAGGATCAGAGAGGTTAAGTAACTTTCCTGAAGCTAACTTCCTCAGCTAATAGGTGCTGAGATATGAAACAGCTCAGTTTAGCTCCAGGGTCCATGTCCTTTACCAGTTCATTAGGCTGAACCAAACAGTTCCTATTCTTCACCTCTCCTTCTGTCTGCGCCTTCTGTGAGACCAGTGATTACAAAATGTGGAATATGTGTCACTGACGAACTTCACAATGATTTTAGATTTTAAACGTTTAATCTTTTTTTTTTTTGAAGATTTTTTTTTTTTATGAGGACCATTTTTAAAGCCTTCAGTGAATTTTTTGCAGTATTGCTTCTTTATGTTTGATGTTTTGGCCACGAGGCATGACCAGGGATCGAACTCACGTTCCAGTGTGATCAAACTCACATTGGAAATCTTCACCACTGGACTGCCAGGGAAGTCCCTAAACATTTAATCTAAACAAACCATTAGTAGTTATGCATTTGTTTTCATGGACATCTCTCTGTATGGCAAGAAATGCCTATTTTTTGTTTCCAGCGGTGCTATATACCTTCCTTCTTGAGCAAATTTATTTAAGTAGAGCAAGTTGACTAAAAGATATGACAAGGATATATAGTACAAAACTCCCAGTTATAAAATAAATAAATTGCAAGGATGTGATATACAGCATAAGTAATATAGTCAATAATAGTATAATAACTCTATGATGACAGATGGTAACTAGACTTATCATGGTGATCATTTTGTAGTGCACAAAAATATTGACTCATTATGCTGCACACTTGAAACTAATGTGGTGTTGTAAGTCCATTATGCTTCAATAATGTTATTGTTCACATAGCTTGTAAACACGGCCAAAATGTTGGAGGTGAGATAAAAATAACTGATGTTTGAAGCCCATATGCTTAGGTGGTAAATGCTTTGCAGAATATACTGTCTGTGTGCCCCAAGTGGTGATGCCCACTATAATGTCCAGCATACAACAGGCACTCACTAAACACTTGCTGAATCATTTTGTATTGATTTGGTTACTGGCAACATAAAATACAGGACTGACAGGTCTCAGTTGAATTCAGTACAATGACTTATGTGAAATAGGAGGAATATTGATCCCCTCAGAGTTACTGAAATTCAGCCAAGGACAATCATGACGGCCATACAACTGCCAGGTGTTATTTGGACAAAGTATAATGAAAGCTGGGGTCTCGGGTCAGTGCCAGCTCACTGGACAACTTTATTTTTCAGAAGTAGTTTGTGCCTGTGACATATATTTTCCATCGAGGAGAAACTTTACAGACATCAGCTATTATTTGTAATTTGCTTCTTTAAATGACTAGTTCTTCTTCCCTTTTCAGAGTAACATCAGATGAAAATTTTCAATGAATTTGAGAGAGTTCAAGTACAAAAGCAAAAAATCATTGCCATGTTAAAAGGTTCAACTTTTAGGCTGACGGGACTTAAAAAGCAGAGGGATTATTCTTTACCTTCTCTTACAAATACGCTTCTTTAACAGTCATATCCAAACCAAGGCTGGTAAAGTACAATGGATGAGCATGTGAACTTGAATAAGTTAATTAACTCCCAGGTGCCTCCTGTACTTTTTTATAACATGTGGATTATAATGGACTTTTTGAAAGGATAAAATGTGTTAATCTATGTAAAGCACTTAGTTTACTGTTAGGCAAGCACTTAGTTATAATAGGCATTGTTATAATTGCAATTATTAATACTGTTGATTGCAATGGATGCTTTCTTAGCCACATTAGGAGATCTCATCTCTGATGAGATCTTTCTGTATGTCAGGCATCAACGGGGGTGTGAGCTAGCTATCAGACATCAACACAACTTGAAGCTGGTGAGACTGGACCTTCAGTCTTAACAGGGGGCTCTGGGCAGTGCAGCAGTGTCCGCTGCAATTCACCCATTGAGTTCAGGCCCACTTCTTTATATGAGTCCTGGGGGAAGCATCTCGAGGATTCTGGTGGGCCTCTTCACCTTGGATAAATTTATAGGATTAGTGGGATGGACCAGCTGCCATGGTGGCTGCCGTTAAGATTGCAGCTGACCTTCAGTGTCTCCGATTTATTCTTAGATCTCCTCACTCTCAGCGAGCATCACTGCCAGTCTTGCCAGCATATCTGGAGGCACAATCCAGACCCTCATGGAGGCTAAGCCCGTGACCTTCTCTGCCAGAACAGTGATCCTTCTTCTTGCCTGTTGGATCCTTGACATAAGAAGCTCAAAATTCCCGCATGGAAGCCAAGACTTAATGTTCAAGAAACTCTTGCTATGCCTTCTGGTAGGATTGTGTATCAAACACTATACAGGACTCCACCTACCGTTCTATGCTAAGGCTGTAGGTCAGTTCAGTTCAGTTCAGTCGCTCAGTCGTGTCCAACTCTCCGCGACCCCATGAATCACAGCACGCCAGGCCTCCCTGCCCATCACCAACTCCCGGAGTTCACTCAAACTCATGTCCACAGAGTCGGTGATGCCATCCAGCCATCTCACTCTCGGTTGTCCCCTTCTCCTCCCGCCCCCAACCTTTCCCAGCATCAGAGTCTTTTCCAGTGAGCCAACTTGTCACATGAAGTGGCCGAAGTATTGCAGTTTCAGCTTTAGCATCAGTCCCTCCAATGAACACCCAGGATTGATCTCCTTTAGAATGGACTGGTTGGATCTCCTTGCAGTCCAAGGGACTCTCAAGAGTCTTCTCCAACACCACAGTTCAAAAGCATCAATTCTTCAGCGATCAGCCTTCTTCACAGTCCAACTCTCACATCCATACATGACCACGGGAAAAACCATAGCCTTGACTAGACAGACCTTTGTTGGCAAAGTAATGTCTCTGCTTTTTAATATACTATGAAGGTTGGTCATAACTTTCCTTCCAAGGAGAAGGCGTCTTTTAATTTCATGGCTGCAATCAGCATCTGCAGTGATTTTGGAGCCCCAAAAAATAAAGTCTGACACTGTTTCCACTGTTTTTCCATCTATTTCCCATGAAGTGATGCGACCAGACGCCATGATCTTAGTTTTCTGAATGTTGAGCTTCAAGCCAACCTTTTCACTCTCCTCTTTCACTTTCATCAAGAGGCTTTTGAGTTCCTCTTCACTTTCTGCCATACGGGTAGTGTCTTGATTCCAGCTTGTGTTTCTTCCAGCCCAGTGTTCCTCATGATGTACTCTGCATATAAGTTAAATAAGCAAGGTAACAATATACAGCCTTGACCTACTCCTTTTCCTATTTGGAACCAGTCTGTTGTTCCATGTAGAGTTCTGACTGTTGCTTCCTGACCTGCATACAGGTTTCTCAAGAGGCAGGTCAGGTGTAGGTAGGAAGGGCAAATTCATAACTGGACTCTCTGTTTATTCCAGTGAAAGTAAACTGTTACCCAGGGTAGATGGGCAAAGGGGCTGCTTTTTATTGTCTCATGTAAGACAGACTTTGGTTTCAAGTTGCCCTCAGAAAAGGAGTATAACCTTGGGTGAGATGGCTTCTAGACATGAACTGGTAAATGTTTAACAATTAACAATCTGAAAAAAAGTTCTAATTTTTAGTGTTTGCTGATTTTCATGATGTCGATAAGGGGTTGTAAAACTACAACATCCTGGCCCACCACCTGGTTTTATGAATAACATTCTATTGGAAGTCAGACACATCCATTTGTTAAAAAAAATATTGGTATGGTTGTTTTTTTTGTAACAATGGCAGAGTGAACTAATTGCAACAGAGACTATTACAAAGCCAGACATTTTTACTATCTGGCCCATTAAGAAAAAAATTGCTCACCCTCTTGTATAAATACTCCCACCAAATGTGATTTCAAGCTATCAGTTGAACTCAAGAGTTGGAAAGCGGTGCCCACAATTATCCCTCATAAGCCTGTGTGAGTCAATTACAGTCCACAGCAGTGGCTAAGGTCAGTTCCCACACAGAGCTGAGAACAACGCTGGCTGCAGTCCCAGCAGAAATATGGGTGGTGCAGTTGAGCATCCATCAAAATCCTCACAGTTTCCTTATGAGGAAGATGCTTTAATACCCATTCTCCAGGTCAGAAAATTGAGACTTAAAGTGTTAAATTCTCTTTGTCCTCAATTGTGGCACTTGTAAACAGTGAAACTAAGGTTTAAACGCAGATATGTTGTATTCTAAATAACATTCTTGGAGAAGGCAATGGCACCCCACTCCAGTCTCTTGCCTGGAAAATCCCATGGGCCGAGGAGCCTGGTGGGCTGCAGTCCATGGGGTGGCAAAGAGCCAGATACGACTGAGCGACTTCACTGTCACTTTTCACTTTCATGCATTGGAGAAGGAAATGGCAACCCAGTCCAGTGTTCTTGCTTGGAGAATCCCAGGGGCGGGGGAGCCTGGTGGGCTGCGGTCTATGGGGTTGCACAGAGTCAGACACGACTGAAGCGACTTAGCAGCAGCAGCAGCAGCAAATAGCATTCTATACTTCATGTCCACCTGGTTGGCTTAGCTTTACCATCTAATACCATTCATTCAACTACTATTTAGTGAACACCAGCTATGTGCTAGACAATATGACACAGCAGAAAGTAGGAAACAAAGGAATCCTTCCCTTAGCCAGTGACATTGAACTTCTGAATGTTTACTTACCTGAATATCTAAATCAGTCATTATCAGAAAAACTTAGCTCAATTTCTGGAGCAGTAAGCTTATCACTGATATCTCTGTTTTCTGATTTAATCCCTATTGTGCTAATGAAAGTGAAAGTGTTAGTCACTCTGTTCTGTCCAACTCTTTGCAACTCCATGAACTGTAGCCCACCATGCTCCTCTGTCTATGGGACTTCCAGGCCAGAATACTGGAGTGGGTTGCCATTTCCCGACCCACTCCATTTCCCAGGGGATCTTCCCAACCCAGAAATCAAAACTGGGTCTCCTGCACTGCAGGCAGATTCTTCACTGTCTGAGCCACCAGCAAAGCCCACTGTGCAAATTGTCAACATCATTTAAAATGGGACTTCCTGATCAGGTCTGTTACAAAGACAATTCACGGTCTACTGAAAATGATGGTATTTAAGAGGTCAATAAATCACATCTACCTCCCACCAAACTCACAATTAATTAATAAAGTGACACTAGATTCAAAGATATGAAGATCAGAGTATGATAGAAAGTGCTAAAGACTTTGGGACAATCTGCGATGACAGACAATCTGCTCAATTAGTGATTACTCAGCACCCAGTAGGTGGCAGGCCTTGTTATGAATCCTGAGAATACAACGGGAAGAAATGTATAAAATCCCTTCTCTCACAGAGTTTACATTCTAATAAATCTGGACTCTCAACAGGTCCTCAGTCTGTACTTTAGAATCATCCATTGTAGGATGGATTCCCAAGACCACCTCATACCTGTCGAGCTTCAAGACTAGAGAAAGAATGAGCTTCCAGATCTGACCTTAGAAGACAGGCCTAGTTCCGCACCCATGGACAAAAATCACATGGAAGAACGACGAAAAAATAATGTGTCCATCCAGGGTCTAGATGGCCTAGAGGAGAGAAGGACAGTGTCTAAGCCATATTTGTCAATACCCTCATCTTATTTTTATCAGTTTAGGTGTTGATATAATTGAAATCATGGAAGAAGATTCTAAAAGCATTACTCTAATACTGCTTTCTCCAGCTAAGAGAAATTCCCCACGGAGATAAGAAGAGAGGGGCTAGCTTTTGTTTCTGAAGTGGCAGAAACAATGTTCTGTATGCAAATCCGTTGAATTGCCTAGAAGTGGTTAGAAACACAGTAGGTGCTCAAGACAGCTTATGGACGGCTTAATTCCAATATTCCCACTTATTCTTTGGTAAACTGCAAGACTGAGGGATTGTCATTAAAGGACAGGCAAGCATCCTGCTGACTGGAATGAGTCTCAGTCTTCTTTTTTGATAATTATGGTGTCAACAATATTGATAAATATCTTGAGGCAAATGCTTTGTACTTGGCTGAGTAACGTGTGCCTTTAACAAGGCACACCCACTGTGTGCCTTGTTAAAATTACACGGTTTCTTTCTGGATGGAAAATACTCTGTTTATAAAATGTCTTATTGTCATGCTTCATGATGAATGAGCTCTGTTTATTTGTTTCTTTCCTGGCTGTCTTTAGGAGATGATCTAAGGTTAATGGTGGAAATGCTACCAAAATAAATGGTTTCATGTAGTCAAATATTTCATCTGAGCACTTTGTTTCAGGAAACTTGGAAGAAAACAAATGAATATTTTCGGAGGGTTTGAATTCATTCTTTAACTTTGGTGCTGCTAAGGTTTCCAAGATACATTGAAAAATATACTTTTCAAGTAACCCACAAAAGTCTACAATGCTTCCACCAACATGTCAATTAGAATATTACACATATTATCTTCTGGAAAATCCTCAAAAGGATGTAGAAAATGATTTCAGATGCCTGCATAGAACTGGCTATTTTCCACATGAAATGGTTCTATAGAATCATAATCTTTCATGAGAGTGATATTCACCAGACCTGGTTTAAAACATTTCCTTAAATTGACATCTTGTTTTGAAAATAAGCAGATGTAATATTTGCAACTAATCCTCACAAGTTTGGACACTTCTGGAAAAAAAAAAGTACAGTCATGTGGGTAAAATATAGGACTTTTCTTTAATGTCAGAGATTCTGACTTAGGTCAGACTTAGTTGAGAATTGCTCTAGGCTTACATGAGAATCTCTCACTTTTGGTCAAAGTTCTACAATAAATCGCTGCTCCTAAGTGATGTTGCCAGGATGAAGTCATTACCGTTTCCCCCCCTGAGGTTTTGGAATTCTTCTAAGAATCTCCTTTATGTCCAGCTAAGTACAAAGGATTATTTATCAGATATCTCCTTCCTGCATGGATTATATGTACCCAGAAATATTTGCAATTGCCAAAGTCATTCTTAGTCCTGCAGTCGATATTACTTTGGAGATAAACAGAGATTTAAACATCAACAATAAACTTAAAATGACAGCTCAATAACAGAAGGAATCTATGCTGTCAGACATTTTTTTTTTCACATCAGGATTTTTCGTTAGAAAAAATTAATATATGCATGGCAAGGCAAAGAGTGAATTTTTCTTCCAAAGCCTTCTGGTAAACGCCAGCATAAGAAGTTATGCATCTTAGTCTTGTAAACTTAACTTTATTGCCTTTTTCTAAACTTTGAGTTAAAATGGCTTTAAGAGAGGGGTCCAAAATTGAGTTAAAGAGGAAAAAAAGACCCATTATCAATCGAGATTCCACTGGAAACATTTTTTATGAAAGGTGCTTATTGGCTCCTTGATAGGTTATATTCCATTTTGGTCTCTTAATTTACTATTGTCTAATATAAAATAAATGTAATTGCTTTTCCAAATTATAAGAATATCTTTTGTTCTTTTTTAAATTAATCAATTAATTTTCATTGGAGAACTTTTGTCCTTTAGAGGTTGGCAAATATAGGTAATAGAAAAGAAAAGAAAAAACACAATGCTACCTGCCTACATATAACCACAATTAATAAAAGGTGTGTGATTCTGCATATTCTACAGATTTAGATCTATTTATTTAATTCAATATTTGTTGATTTTCTATGGCAGGTGTTTTTCTAGATACCAAGAACAGAGGCACCTATAAGATGCTGCCTGAATGCAGGTTACATTCCGGTGGAAGAGACAAAGAGTAAACAAGTAAATACCTTGATGAATAAAATAAAGACGGGGCATTTTTTAAAAATGTATCATGAGATAGAGAGTGATGGTGGGGGGTGGGTGATTTTAATCACAGAAAGACTCTCTGGGGAGGGGGCATCGGAACAGGAACGAGAATGCATGAAGCTAAAGCTGGGAGCTGGGAAACAGCTGTCACCTTGGCAGACAGCAAATTCTAAGACCATGAGACGGAAATGACGGTGTAGCTCAAGGTAAGGCCAGCCATCCAGTGCAGAGGATGGAGAATAGGAAGAAGCAGCGTAGAGGCAGGGGCTCGTTAGGAACAGGCTTTGCAGGCCCCAGGAGGTGGTTTGCATCTCATTCTTGTCTGGTCCGTCTCTGGTTTCACAAGCTCGGTTCGGTTGTCATATGAAGTGGGCGGCAGAGGATGAGACGGTTAGATAGCATTGCTGACTCAATGGACATGAATTTGAGCAAACTCCGGGAGACAGGGAAGGACAGAGGAGCCTGGTGTGCTGCTGCAGTCCATGGAGTTGCAGAGTCAGACACGACTGAGAGACTGAACAGCAACAACAGATGGAGACTTTAGAGGAGCAGGAAAGGAACCAGAACTGATTAGGGAATGTTTTCACTAGTCCACGTGAGAGGTAAAAATGGTTTGGATTAGGGTGGAAGCAACGGCCGCCGTGAGAAGTGGACATGGGGGATTATTGTAGGATTGGATGATGCTCTGGACGTGGGAGGTAAGGGGACGACATCAGACAACAGGCGATCATAATAG
Organism: Moschus berezovskii; assembly: GCF_049115385.1. NCBI lineage: Eukaryota > Metazoa > Chordata > Mammalia > Artiodactyla > Moschidae > Moschus > Moschus berezovskii. The sequence continues at coordinate 3,149,743 of NC_142474.1, forward strand.
CACAGAGATCTGCCCCACCTTCTTCACGGCCATGTGGTGTTCAATAAACCATCCTCCTGTAGTTTATTTCTCCCATCTCCAAGTGAGAAAACTTTAAGTTGTTTTTTCTATTTAGAAACACTGAAATGACTACTTTTGTCTCCGTAACTGTACATTTGTCAGTTTATTTCCAAAATCCATTGCTAAAAGTTGAATTGTTGGATCAAAGAATCATCCACTCAAGATTTGGTGCCCTATTTGGTCCTCTCTTCTTTATTTGAAGGCAATCATGGGATGTTAAAACTCAGTGTCATAATTTTCAACGCAGAGGCAATTTGGGCTTGTTTATTTTCTTAAGCAATGGCTCTTTTGGATAAAACAATGAATTTGTAGACAGCTGGTAAACAAAAGAAAATTTTCTGAATGATTTTGAAGAGAAGATGCTCACTGGATTAGAGGGTTTTATTTCTTTGAGTATAAGGCCAGGGTTTCTGCTACCAGCTGACTTCTGGTCACTCTTGGCTGCCATGTTGGTGTCCAAGGGCAAGGCCAGTCTGTGCAGCTGTCCTTCAGAGGGAATGCACGTGTCCAGATTGAGCATCAGGTCAATCTTTATAAAGGCAGGGAGGATGTTGTTGGAAAAAATGGGAGAAAAGATACTAAAAAGCAAAAAACAAACAGCAAACCTCACCCCTGAAGTGCTTCCCCAGAATGAATGGCACAGCTAAAGAAAGAGAAGCAAGCAAAAATGCCCCCATTCAGATCTGAGCACTGCCGCTTACAACCTCTGTTCTTATAAAGGTTATCACTACTCTGAACTTCACCTTTACCGTCTACAAAACGAGATGTCGACTCCTACCTTGTGTGATTAACGTGTGCAAGCTGCTGCTGTTCAGTCGCTCAGTCCTGTCTGACTCTTTGCGACCCCGTGGACTGTAGCCTACCAGGCTCCTCTCTGTCCATGGGATTTCCCAGGCAAGAATACTGGAGTGGGCTGCCATTTCCTTCTCCAGGGGGCTTCCTGACCCAGGGATCGAACCCATGTCTCCTCCTTGGCAGGTGGATTCTTTACTACTGAGCCACCTAGGAAGCTCAACCATGTATAAGGGTGCTTGTCAAATATGTTACACACAAAGGCAGCTGCTACCAGACAAATACTATATGCCAATGTGTGCACCAGTCACCTGATATCTACTGTCTCATTTACTCCTCATAATAAAACCAAGGTGGATAATGTTTCTATTTCATATTTCAGATGAGGAGAGTGAGACCTCTTGTGACTTGCTGAAAGTCACAGAGCTAACCCATGGTAAATCTGGAATGCCAGTGCAGGGTGTCTGATTGCCAAGGACCATGCCATCCCAAGCACGTTCAATTTTACTTTTATCCATGAGGGACTCTGGTAGAGGAATCTAGAATCTGGTACAGTGGAAACTTGTTTTTCATCTAAAACTTGGTAGAAACTCAGAGTCCTAGGTGCCTTTCCCCGGGTATCACCTATCTGCTTCCTGCTCAGGTGTTTTTAGCTCCAGGAGTTTAAAATGATCAACTAGAGCTTATCACACCCACAGCAGGGAGTCTGTGTTTGGTACATTTGACATAACTTCATTGTTTGGTGATTCAGAAGTATCCCTTCTTTTCCTGGCTTTCTGCCTTAACTCACAGAAAAGGAAGGGCAGGCCTTTCAGAAAACCTGAGGACTTTTGCCTTTTCCTCCACTCCATGTATGGGGGAAGCCACTCATCTGCTTGCTGTGATTAGGAGAAGTACTGGCACGCATGGATTACTCTCCTTTCAGGCTGGTCAGCCTGGACCTTAGCAGGAGAGTTCTCTTCTGTGTGGACACATCGTGTATAAGGCCAACCTGGGCTGGGTCCAGGTCAGACCAAAAACCCTGCTCATCTCTTGGCTGGTCTCTGGAACCCTCTCAGAGGAACAGCAAGCACATCAGAACTAAGAGCTGCTCCTGACGCTGAGCCTGATGGTCTTACTTTAAAGGCCAGCAGCATCTCTGCATAATGTTTAACTGAATTAGATTTTCTGAAAAGAAAACAGCAGCCCAGCCCTCCTCTTTGCCTTATCGATTCGGCCACTTTGTCCAGCCTGGTCGTTTGTTTATCATTAATTTCCACTGGCTTCAACTGGTCAGGTTTCTTTAGAAACAAGGGATGGTGACACAGATCAACAGAGAAATTCCAGGAAAGAATCTTTGCCAGGATCTTAGACCTAGATGTTCAATCCGTGACACTTACTCCGTGAGAGACAGCAGAGGGAATTAAATAATACGAATAGTATTTACAGGACATCCAAAAACCATTCTGGAATAGGACTCAGGAAACGATGCACCTTAGGTCGGATGTAGCCTGCCATCAGTTTTTACAGTAAAGCCTTATTGGGCCACAGTGCCAGAGGGGTAGTTGTGACGGGGACTGCACGGCCCACCACGCCCAACCCGTCTCCGGTCTGCTCCTATCAGAAACCGTTTTCTGACCCTGGCTCTAGATTCCCAGCGCCTCCCAAACTATAGTGTGCAAATGAGTTATCTGAGGATTTCATTGCTAGGTCTCTGGGTGGAGAACAGGACGCTACATTTCTAAACAAATGCTCAGGCCATGCCTGTGCTGCTGCTCCTTGCGTCACATTTTGAGTAGCGAGGTTCTAGAACAGTGGGTGCTGTCCAAAATAACTTTGTGCAAAGATGGGCGTATCCTGCAGCTGTTCAGTATGGTAGCCACTAGCCACATGTGACTACTGAACATTTCAAAAGTGGCCAGTGTAACTGAAGAACAGAGTCTTTATTTAATTTCATATATTTTACATTTGATTAGTCACATGTGCTAGTGGCTACCTTATCAAATAGCACCATCCTAGAGGATAAGTCCCAGATTCGCTTTGCTTGTTTTCATGAGAAAACCAAACCACACAGGGCTGACTGAGCCTTTCTTCCTATTTTTTTTTTTTCCCCAAGATAGGTATTAGCATTACAGACAAGTTTCGAGGATATTAAGTCTTGGCTTGCTCACGGTGGGGGTGGGGGGCTTAGAGATACTGCAATCTGGCCTGAGTATAATAAACCCCTTTGTTACATTTAAATACCATCATACTATCTTATATACAGCAAAGCATCGGGATGTTTTATAGTAACAATACAGAAGCACGAAAACCCCAGACAACTTTAAAAAGGCACTAATTATTATTATTAGTGTTTTACGCTAACAATAAATGTCAAATGGAACCCTGAAAACAAATAACTACCTGTCACCCAGTGAATGAAAGGCAATTTTAGTAAAGTGAATTAAAACCCCAAACATCGCCAAGCCCAACCAGCGAGCGATGCCAACGCAGCTTAGCGGACGCCACGGCGAGTTCCTTTCCAAGAGCGGCAGGGATAGGATGTCCTTGGGGGTAAATCGATGAGGTTGTGCCAGTCCGTTAGCACCCAGGGCACCTGGAAAGGGGAGGTGGATGGAGCTGAAGTGCAGGGACAGGTGCATCTTTGGGAGCAGGCCCTCCGTCATAACAAATGGAAATCGGAGACCATTAAGGATGGAGAATCTTTATTTATTGGCTGGGCTGCAGTCTGCTCGAGTGTTATCAGTGAAAAATTAAAGTTGGACTGCAGAGTGCGGATTTGTTTTCATGACACATTTCCCTTAGATTTTTCAAAGTGCATTCTGGGTGTCTCCCAAAGACTATTTTTTAAAAATAAATTGCACATTTTATTTTTTCAAACTTCATTTATCTTTGATATCTGATTGACATATTCAGGACAGTCTAATCCTTTCTGCTGAAGTGAGCTATGACAGTAGCTGCTACAGCAATCAACATCAGAGAGTCCTCCCCAGGAAGAGGGGCTGCGTCTCACCAAAAGCCAAGAAGGAGGCTCTGGCGGGGTCTTTCTAGATGTCTGCACAGGCGGTGGGATGCGTCTCTTGGGTCACCAGGTAGGTGACACTCAGAGATTTGAATCAGCTCTCTAATTATTGCAGAATCATCAGAGAAGTCAAGAGACTCATGAAACAAATGAGAGGCTAGGGCTTGCCTCTCTAATTTTTTTTTTACTTTGTTAAAGGGACACATGAAGTCAAAGATTTTTAGCCTTGTTACCTTGAGCAGCTTCGTTCATTCCTCCTGGTCCAAGGCTGGTTTTCTTCTCCCTCTCTTCCCCTTCCTTTCTTTGTCTCCTGAGTTTATCTGTTCCTCTTCAGCGTTTGAATGGCTAACACAGCCACACAGCCATTCTAAACTCAGAGTGCACTCTGAATAGAGCAAACAGTCTTCCTCTCATCTTGCCCCGTAACCGTCCGGCCACCCTCCTCTCCAGTCTTTTCGTCAAATCTGCTTTGCCTACATGAACAAATGCACGTACATCTAAGCACATGCACAAACACACACTTGCGCTTTTCCCTTCTCTTCTGCACAAATAGTAAAATATCACACACACTGTTTTCCACCTTGCTTTTTCCTTTAAAGTGCTTTATCTTGAAGATAATTTCAGATCAATTAATACTTCGTTTTTATTTTTTTAACATAATACACTGCAATGCATGGCTCTAGCATAAATTATTCATTAAGTTCTCTGAGTCTAGAGGCATTTAGGGAATTTCCAAATTTTTCCTCTTACCAACAACCCTGCAGTAAATAACCTTGAATGCATGTCCCTCTACACATGTGGGAGGGTGTCTGAAGAATAAATACCTAGAAGGGAACCAGCTGGGGCAAAGGCTAAGTGCATTTGTAATTTTGATAAATATTCCCAAATTGTCCTACATAGAGGTTGCAGAATTTATGTTGCCATTATTCATAGACAAGAAGGCCTATTTCCTATACTTTCACTCACTGAGGGTATTATCAAACATTTTGAGTTTTAAAAATCGTGTGCGTGCTTAGTCATGCCCTACGCTTTTGTGACCCCATGGACTATAGCCCACCAGGCTCCTCTGTCCATGGAATTTTCTAGGCAAGAGTACTGGAATGGGTTGCCATTTCCTCTTCCAGAGAATCCTCCCAACCCAGGGATCGAACCTAGGCCTCTTCCATCTCCTGCATTGGGAGGTGGGTTCCTTACCCTAGTACCACCTGGGAAGCCCTTTTTAAAAATTGGGAAAAGAAAAACAGTCTCCTAGTGAAACTTTAATTCACAATCCTCAGTCAGGCACTACGTATTTGGTAACATATTTATTTATAAAATATATTTTCTCTTTGTAAACTGTCTATGCAGAGTCTGTGCCACTTTTTCCATTGTCTTTGCCAAAGGAAAGATGCTACATTTTGGGAAAATTAGTTCATGGCCTATTAGTTTGTTCAGTGTTATTGCTGTTCAGTTGCTAAGTCACGTCTGACTCTTTGCGACCCCACGGGTTGCAGCTGGCCAGGCTTCCCTGTCCTTCACCATCTCCCGGAGTCTGCTCACCTGTTCAGTGGTGGGTCATTACTACGGGCAAAGGAAAACTCTGATGTTCACTCATTCATTGATGAAACACGGCAGCTGAGTAGCTCCTGCTTGCGAACCACTATGCTGGGTGCTCGGTTGCTAGTTCTAATGGGGGATTCAAGCAAGCGAGGATAGTCATTCGGGGTGAGCAGAAAGATGAGGGATGTGTAGGGCGTGCAGGCACCAGGGAAGGGCGAGCACCCTTCCTCTCGGGGCGGGTGCATCATGGAAGGCTTCCTGGTGGATGCAATCTGGAAACTGACACCTGCAGGGTAAGAGGTGGCCAGGCAAGAAGTGCAAGTGAGAGTGGGGAAACTGAAGGGCGGTGTCGGCAAGGAAGGGGCTTGTGTCAAAGAGGGAAACCAGCTCTGTCTCACAGGCAGTGACCAGAATTCAGCGTGACGGATGCAGAGACGAGAGAGCGACGTCAGCCTTAACGAGGAAGGACCAAGTGGCGCCTGTTTCGAGGGCGAGGACAGACGCGTTCTCACATGGACGCTGTCCACACACTTGGGATGTCCATGAACTAGATAGACAAGTCCTTTCCTTCACGGAGTCTGAATTTCATTGGGGCAGGGGCAGGCAGGCCAAGATAATAAACCAAGGAATCATCTTCGTTTTCAGTGCTGTACAGTAAAATACAGGAGGCTGTTTTGGAAAATAATAGCAGGGTGTCACCCAGAGAAGGGTGCTCGCGGGAGGCGACTCTGAGGGCTGACATTCAAGCCTGGACGGACTGAACGCGAAGAAGCAGGCTGGTGCCCAGCTCTGCGCCCCTCACCAAGCCCAGTTCAGATCAGACGCTCAGTGCCCACCTAAGGGATGTTCACTTTAATGCTTCTTCTCTAAATAAGAAGAAACGAGCTTAATTTGTGTTCAGAGGGAGCTTATTCGGACACAGCAAGCTCTGTCTCAAGTCTGTGAAACTGTTTCAAGAGATTTGTGTCTACTCCTGGCGAGACCGCCTGCTCTTTTCTTCAGGTTCACTAAAGGCCCAGGTCAGGGCTGTGTGTAGAGCAGCAAATGAGGAAGAACATCAAAAATGGGGAAAGAAAGCTGTGCAACAGAGCCCATGCCTGAAAGCTGAGCCCTGCAGGCACTGGACTGGGACCGCATCCCATGCCTTCTAGACTGGCAGGTCTTTCAGCCCTAAGTCTGGAGGCCGCTAGGCACCTTCGCGGAGGCTGTCTCCCTTCCATCAGGCACCAGTCAGTGGCTGTCTCATTGTTCTGAGCCTGCAAGTAGGTTTTCTTGCATGCCTTACGTATGAGTAAGTAAGCAATGAGGTTCTTGAAATGTGGAAGACAAATAAAGAACAGGAAAGGGATACAGTGAGGATGCTACAAATCTTATTTTGTTGATGCTGGCAACACTTGTGTCTGGAACCAAAAATTATTCAAAGATGAAAAAGAACACCAGAAGAAACTAAAAGTCTAGGATTGGAGACATCGAAACAAACTGCCGGTTACATTTCCAGAAAAGAAAAGCAAATAACAACAACAACACTTCTTTAACGATGTACTAGGCATGTATGCTAATCGTTTTCACATCTCATTGCACTTGATCCCAGTGACAACACTGGTTGTGGATGGGTATATTATTTCCATTCTGCAGTTGAGGAAGTTGTAGTATTCAGAGTTTTAACAACCAGGATTAGGCCCCACAGTTGGTAAGGGGCTGAGTGAGAATTTGCACCCCCAAAAGCTGATGACAGGCCTACTCTTAATTACTGCTCTGAGGAGCACCAGGCTTCTATTGCACATGAGAAACATAATCTCCACTTGTCCGTGGGTCCACAAAGTTTTTCCGGTAGAGGCGCCCGACAACAAATACGCTCTGCTCTGTGACCTGCACAGTCTTTGTCTCAACTACTGAAGGGAGAAGATCTGATCGAGAGAAAGGGAGAGGAAGAAAGGACAAAATACGCAAGCTGCGTTAACTGAAAAGCGACTGCTTGGACGGAAGATAATTTTGGGCACAAGTTACCAAGAAAACAACTTAACAATACGTGTAAAGTTATTTAATAAAGTGCCTCATTCTTCTTAAAAAATTCACTTTGTGAGAAGTGTATCCAAGCAAGCAAATATATAAAAGTATATCTGCAAGATGCTCTAGGAAATTATGAGCCATGCTGTGTGGGGCCACCCAAGACGGCCGGGTCATGGTGGAGAGTTCTGACAAAACGTGGTCCACTGGAGAAGGGAATGGCAAACCACTTCAATATTCTTGCCTTGAGAACCCCATGAACAGTATGAAAAGGCAAAAAGATAGGACACTGAGAAAGGAACTCCCCAGGTTGGTAGGTGCCCAATATGCCACTGGAGATCAGTGGAGAAATAACTCCAGAAAGAATGAAGAGACGGAGCCAAAGCAAAAACAATACCCCGTCGTGGATGTGACGGGTGATGGAAGCAACATCCGATGCTGTAAAGAGCAATATTGCATAGGAACCTGGAATGTTAGGTCCATGAATCAAGGCAAATTGGAAGTGGTCAAACAGGAAATGACAAGAGTGAACGTCGACATTTTAGGAATCAGTGAACTAAAATGGACTAAAATGGGTGAATTTAACTCAGATGATAATTATATCTACTACTGTGGGCAAGAATCCCTTAGAAGAAATGGAGTAGCCATCATGGTCAACAAAAGAGTCCGAAATGCAGTACTTGGATGCAATCTCAAAAATGACAGAATGATCTCTGTTTGTTTCCAAGCAAACCATTCAATCAATATCACAGTCATCCAAGTCTATGCCCCAACCACTAATGCTGAAGAAGCTGAAGTTGAATGGTTTTATGAAGACCTACGAGATCTTCTAGAACTAACACCCAAAAAAGATGTCCTTTTCATTATAGGAATGCAAAAGTAGGAAGTCAAGAAACAGCTGGAGTAACAGACAAATTTGGCCTTGGAGTACAGAATGAAGCAGGGCAAAGGCTAACAGAGTTCTGCAAACAGAATGCACTGGTCACAGCAAACACTCTCTTCCAACAGCACAAGAGAAGACTATGCACATGGACATCACCAGATGGTCAACACCGAAATCAGATTGATTATATTCTTTGCAGCCAAAGATGGAGAAGCTGTATACAATTAGCAAAAACAAGACCAGGAGCTGACTGTGGCTCAGATCATGAACTCGTTATTGCCAAATTCAGACTTAACTTGAAGAAAGTAGGGAAAACCACTAGACCATTCAGATATGACCTAAATCAAATCCCTTATGATTATACAGTGGAAATGAGAAATAGATTCAAGGGACTAGATCTGATAGAATGCCTGAAGAACTATGGACAAAGGTTCGTGACATTGTACAGGAGGCAGGGATAAGACCATCCCCAAGAAAAATAAATGCAAAAAGGCAAAATGGCTGTCTGAGGAGGCCTGACAAATAGCTGAGAAAAGAAGAGAAGCGAAAGGCAAACGAGATAAGAAAAGATTTACCCATTTGAATGCAGAGTTCCAAAGAATAGCAAGGAGAGAAAAGAAAGCCTTCCTCAGTGATCAATGCAAAGAAATAGAGGAAAACAACAAAATAGGAAAAACAAGAGATCTCTTCAAGAAAATTAGAGATGCCAAGGGAACATTTCATGCAAAGATGGGCTCAATAAAGGACAGAAATGGTATGGACCTAACAGAAGCAGAAGACATTAAGAAGAGGTGGCAAGAATACACAGAAGAAAAAAAAAGATTTTCATGACACAGATAATCACGACGGTGTGATCACTCACCTAGAGCCAGACATCATGGAATGTGAAGTCCCGTGGGCCGTAGGAAGCATCACTACAAACAAAGCTAGCGGAGGTGATGGAACTCCAGTTGAGCTATTTCAAATCTTAAAAGATGATGCTGTGGAAGTGCTGCACTCAATATGCCAGCAAATCTGGAAAACTCAGCAGTGGCCACAGGACTGGAAAAGGTCAGTCTTCATTCCAATCCCAAAGAAAGGCAATGCCAAAGAATGCTCAAACTACTGCACAATTGCACTCATCTCACATGCTAGCAAAGTCATGCTCAAAATTCTCCAAGCCAGGCTTCAGCAATATGTGAACCGTGAACTTCCAGATGTTCAAGCAGGTTTTAGAAAACGCAGAGGAACCAGAGATCAAATTGCCAACATCCACTGGATCATTGAAAAAGCAAGAGCATTAAAAAAAAATCTACTTCTGCTTTATTGACTTTGCCAAAGCCTTTGACTGTGTGGATCACAATAAACTGTGGAATATTCTGAAAGAGATGGGAATACCAGACCACCTGACCTGCCTCTTGAGAAATCTGTGTGCAGATCAAGAAGCAAGAGTTGGAACCAGACATGGAACAACAGACTGGTTCCAAATAGGAAAAGGAGTACGTCAAGGCTGTATATTGTCACCTTGCTCATTTAACTTATATGCAGAGTACATCCTGAGGAATGCTGAGCTGGAAGAAGCACAAGCTGGAATTAAGATTGCCGGAAGAAATATCAATAACATCTGATATGCAGACAACACCACCCTTATGGCAGAAAGTTAAGAAGAATTAAAGAGCCTCTTGATGAAAGTGAACGAGGAAAGTGAAAAAGCTGGCTTAAGGCTCAACATTCAGAAAACTAACATCATGGCATCTGCTCCCATCACTTCATGGCAAATAGATGGGAAAACAATGGAAACAGTGAGAGATTTTATTCTGGGGGGCTCCAAAATCATTGCAAAAAAGAAAAATCACTGCAGATGGTGACTGCAGCCATGAAATTAAAAGACGCTTGCTTCTTAGAAGAAAAGTTATGACCAACCTAGACAGCATATTAAAAAGCAGAGAGATTACTTTGCAAAAGTCTGTCTATTCAAAGCTATGGTTTTTCCCGTGGTCATGTATAGATGTGAGAGTTAGACTATAAAGAGAGCTGAGCACTGAAGAATTGATGCTTTTGAACTGTGGTGTTGGAGAAGACTCTTGAGAGTCCCTTGGACAACAAGGAGATCCAACCAGTCCATTCTAAGGGAGATCGATCCTGGGTGTTCATTGGAAGGACTGATGCTGAAGCTGAAACTCCAATACTTTGGCCACCTCATGTGACGAGTTGACTCACTGGAAAAGACCCTGATGCTGGGAAAGGTTGGGGGCAGGAGGAGAAGGGGACGACAGAGAATGAGATGGTTGGATGGTATCACCAACTCAATGGACATGAGTCTGAGTAAACTCTGGGAGTTGGTGATGGACAGGGAGGCCTGGCATGCTGCAGTCCATAGGGTCGCGAAGAGTCAGTCACATCTGAGCGACTGAACTGAACTGAAAGACGCTATTGTCTTATTACTTGGAATAAGAAAAAATTCACAACCCTAAACATCGAGTGAATGATGCATTGATTAAATAATATTGCAGTGGAAAATTATGCCTCCATTAGAAATGATTGTGTAAATATATTTGTTGACACATCCATCTAGTCAAGGCTATGGTTTTTCCCATGGCCATGTATGGATGTGAGAGTTGGACCGTGAAGAAAGCTGAGAGCCGAATAATTGATGCTTTTGAACTGTGATGCTGGAGAAGACTCTTGAGAATCCCTTGGACTGCAAGGAGATCCAACCAGTCCATTTTAGAGGAGATCAATCCTGGGTGTTCATTGGAAGGACTGATGCTCAAGCTGAAACTCCAATACTTTGGCCACCTCATGTGACGAGTTGACTCACTGGAAAAGACTCTGATGCTGGGAGGGATTGGGGGCAGGAGGAGAAGGGGACGACAGAGAATGAGATGGCTGGATGGCATCACCGACTCGATGGACATGAGTTTGAGTGAACTCCGGGAGTTGGTGATGGACAGGGAGGCCTGGCGTGCTGTGATTCATGGGGTTGCAAAGAGTCGGACACGACTGAGCGACTGAACTGAACTGAAAGATACTGATGATAAAAAAAAAAAAAAACTGTAGGTCATAAAGTATTGTTTCGTTTGAGTCCACTTTTATAATACGCAGAGTTATTATATGTATCTGCACACACATATACACATAGGGAATGTATAGGGAATGCTAGAAGGTTACATGACAAAATATTTACATTGGTTGCTCCTGGATGAAAAGATTATGGAGTTTTATATATTTCGTATATTTGTTAAATTTTATGTTATTAGAAGATGTTGCTTTTATCAGCACAGAAATAGGTTCTAAAAATAGAATAAGGCAATTTGGGGGGAATCTCAGTCTAAAAATATCTTGAAAATACACCTCCCTCAGATTTCTACTGCAGGTATTTTCTTCCATCTTCTTCTGAGTTACACATATTGAATCTGAGTTTTTCTTTGTGGATAGTTACATTCATAACTTCCCCACCCTCCTGCTATGATAACCTGCCATCTGTCTTCTTTCTGACCAACTAGGGACTCTCAAAAGCCTGTGTTCTCTCAAAGGCACGGCGCTTGGGAGTGACGTCGGGGGAGAGATGGAATTTTTATCACTTTTCCTCTGTTTTCTTTTCTCCAGGCCCTCCTTTTTCTCTGCCTTTGCATCAGGGGGACCTTGCTCCCACACTCCATCAGCCCCTGGAGCCACACTTGCAGTGTGACAGTGACAGCAGCCATCCTGGTTGGGATTTATCTTCACAAGTGGCCAAATCGCTCTTGGTAGCATGTCTGGGCTTGGTGAATGATGAGAAAGACCTACCACTCATCTGAGGGTAACACACTGTGAGCAGTTACATTTAAATTTAGCTATTTCCCCCCGCCCCCCAGCTTATTTCTTATGTTCAGATCAAAAAGGACCCATTTAAGGGACTTTGTGGTAAATACCCAAATAATCGTGTCACAAAGATGGGGGATCACTTTTCACCAGAGTCGATGATCGTCATGGATGGGCTGCCATCCTGAAGTTGCCAACTCTGCTTAAACCCTGGTCCCTTACAAGCAATTTCTCTGGACCTTCAGAAGGGACTCATTTCAATGTGTGTCTATTAACTAAGGAAAAACAGGTAATTGCACCAGTCCTGCCATGTGTAGATTGCAAGAAGACAACCTCCACATAAAGCAACACCTGGGATCTGGACATGTCTCCCTGATATACAATGAAGGAAGGGTGAAGCACATAAATATAATATCCACCAGATGTGAGGTGTGGGGAAAAGAAACTGTGGGCACAAACAGACTTGAATCTGAATCTTTGCTCACCCCCTTACTGTCCAGTTGCTTGACTTTGAGCAAGTTATGTATTTGCCCTCCTCTATGAAATGGACAATTCACCTCTGTTTGCAGTGTTGTAATGATGGTGTGGCAGATTGTCTTTTCCAAAGACAGCAGTAGAAATACTCCCTGTCCTGTGATTTCTAGAATATATCCACTGCCTCATCCAGAGGTAGGGTCTAATTTTCCTTCCCATCAGTCTGGGCAGGACTGTGGCTCACGTACAACCAAAAGAAAACATGTATGACTTTTGAGTATAGGGCAGGAAAGGTGATGTGGCTTCTACTTGGAAGCTGAGGCATTCACAACTGGAGCCTGAGTAAGAAGTCCAAGTGCCCTAAGGCCGCCACGCTGAGAGGAAGCCCAAGCAGCTCCGGGAGGTCCCACGTGTGAGGGTGGCCGCCCACAAGCCCTGCTGAGGTCCAGCCAACAGCTAGCATTAGCCATCAGCCACGCAAGAGATGCTCTGTGTAATTTCAGCTCCCCTGGTGCTCCAGTCTCCCTAACTGAAGACCTAGATGTTGTAGAGCAGAGACCAGCCATCCCCTGTGCCCTGACCAACTTCCCTACCCACGTGGTCTGAGAAAAAGTGAAAATAGTTGCTTTGTGCAACTAAATTTTGGGTAGCCTTGTTATGTAGCAGTAGTAACAGGAAAAGAATACTAGGAAAATAAAATCCCCTAAAGCAAGTGACACAGAGAACACGTAACAAGCAGCAGTTCTAATTATTTACATTATTTTCTCTGAATTAAGATTAAAAGACACTTACTCCTTGGAAGAAAAGCTATGCTGACAAAGGGTCTTATAGCCAGAGCTATGGTTTTTCCAATAGTCATGTACAGATGTGAGAGCTGGAGAATAAAGAAGGCTGAGCACTGAAGAAATGATGCTTTTGAATTGTGGTGTTGGAGAAGACCCTTAAGAGTGACATGGACTGCAAGGAGATCAAACCAGTCAGTCCTAAAGGAAATCAGTCCTGAATATTCATTGGAAGGACTGATGCTGAAGCTGAAGCTCCAATACTTTGGCCACCTGATGCAAAGAGCTGACACACTGGAAAGGACTCTGATGCTGGGAAAGATTGAAGGTGGGAGGAGAAGGGGACGACAGAGGATGAGATGGTTGGATGGCATCCCCGACTCGATGGACGTGAGTTTCAACCAGCTCCAGGAGTTGGTGATGGACGGGGAAGTCTGGTGTGCCGCAGTCCATGGGGTCACAAAGAGCTGGACACGACTGAGCGACTGAACAACAACAACTCAGCCCACGTGCAGCAATGACTGGAGCTACCAACCCCACAGCCTGCGCTCCACAAGAGAAGCCACCGCAGTGACAAGCCCGTGCACTCAACAGAGCCATCCCGCTCTCCACAACTGCAGAAAGGCCCACGCACAGCAGCGAAGACCCAGTACAGCCCAACATAAACACATAAATAAATATTTTTAAAAGGTATATTCATTTCTTTATACTTTGCCATCGATTAAGCTTTAATCAAAATTTTGGATGACTGAATAGCAGTCCAGAAAATCTGAACTTGTGCGAGTGTCTGCATGTGACTCCTGGCATTTAGGGATAGATGACCCTTGTCCTGAGCAGGCTTAGCCCTTTGCTCTAATAATCCAGAGGTCAGGGGCAGATTCGCAGAAGCTTTGCCTCATGAATGATTAGTATTTCAGAGAGCCTGATGAACATTCTAAAAAGTAGAAAATACTGTTTTATAGGCTGCTGTACTATATCGTGAAGAGCAGGGAGGGGACTGGGCGAGAGGCACGGTGCAGAAAAACATGACACAGAAACAGAATTGTTTCCTAATAAAAAAATCTCTCAAAGTTTTCTGTGAGGCCCTGTCAGCAGCTCTTCAAGCAGCACGGCTTATTTTAAATTTTATTTAAATCAACAAATTGTACACACTTGAACATGGAAACAGAATACAGGGAAAACACAAGCTGCCCTAACAGAGTAATGTCTAATAAACATTATGCTACTCAGAGATATTTGCTGTTTAATCACCCCTTGAAAAGATGTCAGATAGCATCTTGCTAAAGGCAATGGTGCCAGCTTTCCTCGCTTTGGAGTTCATGCAGCTAATTTTTTTTCTCTCTCTTCCCCTTTTGCTGTTGTTTTTTTTTTTTTTCTTGTTTTTTAAATAGCAACCTCTGAGATGCTCACTCAGAGGATAAAGCATTTGCGCTTTAAGTACTGATAATAATGTGTTTCCCTGGCAGCTCCTGCAATGCAGGAGACCCGGGTTCAATCCCTGGGTCAGGAAGATCCCCTGGAGAAGGGAAAGACTACCCACTCTAATACTCTTGCCTGGGAAATCCCATGGACTGAGGAGCCTGGTGGGCTACAGTCCACGGAGTAGCAAAGAGTCAGTCCTGACTGAGAGACTAACGCTGGCTTATTGATAATAATATCCACTTATTGAATAGTTTCTTTGTCAGGACTGGCTATACACTTTGTGGGGCCCAGAGCAAATGAAAACATGGAGTCCTTTTTCAAAAATTAAGAGAATTTCAAGGCACTGCTAGCAGAACATTAACCCTAATATGAGGTCTTTCTGAGTCAGGCCCTGGTCTCTACCAACTAAATATCAGTAGGCGCGCTTCCTGACACCCCTGGGTGATGATCAAAAGTATCTCCAGATTTAGTCAGCTATCTCCTGAAGGGTGAAACTGCCCCAGCTGGGAACCACCTGTATAAATGAACGAATCCCATACTTCCATCAGAGAAGGCGATAGCACCCCACTCCAGTACTCTTGCCTGGAAAATCCCATGGGCCAAGGAGCCTGGTAGGCTGCAGCCCACGGGGTCACTAAGAGTCGGACAGGACTGAGTGACTTCACTTTCACTTTTCACTTTCATGCACTGGAGAAGGAAATGGACACCCACTCCAGCGTTCTTGCCGGGAGAATCCCAGGGGCGGGGGAGCCTGGTGGGCTGCTGTCTATGGGGTCACACGAGTTGGACATGACTGAAGCGACTCAGCAGCAGCAGCAGCAGACTTCGATTGTGTGAGTCACGCGCCTAGTTCCGATAGAAGGCGTTGTTGTTGAGCTATTGTTCTGGTTTAGTCGCTCAGTTGCGTCCGACTCTTTGCCACCTCATGGACTGTAGCCCGCCAGGTCCTCTGTAAATGGGATTTCCCAGGCAAGAATACTGCAGTGGGTTGCCATTTCCTTCTCCAGGGGATCTTCCCGACCCAGAAGCAGCAGGCAGATTCTTTACCACTGAGCCAGGGAGCCCCCATTAGCCTTGTTGTAAAGTAAAAAAAAACAGCCCACACACAAGAGGGATGTCTTAACAGGCTTTAATGGCGAGGCGCTCCCCGGCGGGATTCCCGGACCCAAGCAAGTGAGGTCGAGGAAGTCCTCGCGCATCCCGGGTCAAGAGGCAGCTTATAGAGGTTTACAGTGGAGGGCAGCAAAGTGTTTTTCCAAACATGGGGTGACAGGGAAGGAAGCGTCTTCATAGGCTGGTGGGTCGAGGTGGCGTGGTCTGATGGGTCCTCTGAGGCAACCCGGGGGGCGGCTCTGCGGTCGCCGTGGAGGCGTGCTATAGGGTTTTACTGGGTGGGGCGACATGGGACTTTCCATTGGGGGCCTTCCCGCCAGCGGGAAAGGGAGAGAGAGGGAGGGAGAGGGAGGGCCAAGATGGCCACTGAGGTCCGGCCTTACACTTGTCTAAAGAGGTCAGCCACTACTCACCTCCAGGGGACTGTTGTTAAGAGGAAATATTTACTCATCATTTCAGATCTTACAAATTTTCAAGAAATGTCTGGTTTTATATTTTTTCAGACTTTTACATGCTGGCATCAGTTTTTTATAATTTGATGTAGGCCAAATTAGAGACGTCTGTGGACCATACTTGGCCTCCTGCTGCCCGGGTGCAAGCTCTGGCCTAGAGGACTCCCCAAGATGCGGTCCCAGGTGTCCCTGATGCCAAGCAGCGCTCCCACGTCTCAAGGACGTTTCCCCCAGGGAACGCTGCCTTTCAAAACAGTTGCACGGATCAAAGTAGCACCTAATGCACTTCACTGATTAGGTTCCTGGACAGTTTTACTTTTAACCTCTACCTTGATAACAAGTGAATTCTTGAGTGGGTGAAAGGACAAGAGTTATTTAGAGGATACTCTTTCAATTGGAGCTGTCTATTTTTCACCCACCCTGACGAATATTTTCTTTGCTTGTAAGTACTAGAGCCTCCTTCAAGCTAGCTCTCCAGTGTGGCAATTTATTATAAAGATATACAGGAATATTTCTGAACCCATGGACAGCAAGTATACTCATACCCCCAGAAGGGACCAAAGAAACTGTCTTGAATCAAGTGATACTCTTGTTTTCTTTGATGTATCTTTCATTATTCCTTTCTCTCTGGAATGGCTTCCTCCTTCTGGAAGTACAGAGCTGCCCCACTGCTACACGTTGCTCACACTTCATCTGAAATTTCTAGTGTGAAAGTAACAGAAACAGCTGGAAGTAGATGTCAACTTTTGTTTTTCTCAAATTCTCAAATTATT
The DNA here is from genome assembly GCF_049115385.1 of Moschus berezovskii. NCBI lineage: Eukaryota > Metazoa > Chordata > Mammalia > Artiodactyla > Moschidae > Moschus > Moschus berezovskii. The sequence goes on from NC_142474.1 coordinate 3,166,824, forward strand.
CTTGACCCCACCCCCCCAAAAAGTGTGAAATACAGTTTTAGCTAGAGCTTTTCTCTCTGTATTTAGCAGTAATCACTGGGATGAATTTTATGGATCTTTAACACCAAAAGTGTAATTTACATTCAGTACTTGGAAAATATCAAGAAAGAATTGCTTATATGTGAGGAGTAGACTAGAACAATCACAGGCCATTGGTGAAACTGAAACACACCTCAGCTTTATCAATGATATTTCGATCAACGCATACTAAGGAGATAATCATGAATACGTTGAAACACTATTCACAAGAATATTGATCACTGTATTATTTATAATAGTGAATAACTGAAACCACTTATATGGTCAGTAATAACAAATTACCTTAAAAATTACAGTCTGTCAATGCAATGGGCACCATGATATCTTTTAAAATGGTTTTGAAAAATACTAATGACATGTAAAAAATAATCCCATCCTATATCAGCAGTCAGCAAACTATGGCCATGGGGTAAACCCTGCCCATCACCTATTTTTGCAAATAGTTTGTTGGCACAAAGCCACACACCCTTTCGTTTTCTTCTTGTCTATGGCTGGCTTTGTTCTATGGCTGCAGAGCTGAGTGGCTGTGACCACTCATGGCCAGCAAAGCTGAAAGCACTTACAACCTGGCTTTTTACAGAAAAGGTTACTGACCTCTGTTCTGTATCATTAGTGACAAAATAGTATTATTTCAGAGAGAGAGAGAAAGAAAATAGTCAAAGTAAACATACTGAAATGAAGAACAGTGGTTATCCTGAATGATAGGAAAACAGGTAATATTTATTTTTATCCCTTTGCTTTTCAGTCTTCTCCAAAATCGATACAATAGCTATTACTATTGTCATAACATACAAAACACTTACAACTTTTTATACCATCCTGGAGAAGGAAATGGCAACCCATTCCAGTATTTTGGCCTGGGAAATCCCATGGACAGAGAAGCCTGGTGGGCTACAGCCCATGGGTTCACGAAGAGTCGGACACGACTTAGCAACTAAACGACAAGCTAACAGAACAGAGATTTCAGTGGCCACACATGACAGAGTTTATAGAACTAGTTCAGAAAAGGACACTAAATTTTTTTACACCGCTGAAAAGCCTCCATTCTATTCCCCCCAGTCTCCCAGTCTCTCTTCTCGGATACAGTGACAGCAGAAGAGTCCCTGGTTCTTTGTTGAGTGACTGTAAAGCCGCCAATTGCCCTGTAACCAGGTTCTACTCAATATTATGCCTGGGAGGACATGAGCAGCAGAAAAAGAGGAACAGGGCCACAGAGCTCGGAGAAAATTAAGATCAGCAGACATGACATTTCCTAGAAATCAGCCCGTCTTGGTTCCTCCCATAATTATTCACCATTTTGTTTACAAATGGGAAATAGCATTCTGCTGTTCAGTGTCTTCCAAGAGACTGAAGTTAATTTGAAATAATCCTCCAGCAAAAGCACCAATAAAAGCATCTGGAATGCCCTGATGCCATCCCCTCTGGCTCCTGACACGACATTATTGATACACAAATCAAAGTTGACTGCTCTGGTAACATTGAGTCCCCTAGCAGCAAGAGCTTTCAACAGAGAAGGTGTTCCTTTCTTAAGACAGGGCCAACTCAATACACGATCTCATTGTAACAGGCTTAGTTAAGACATTAAAGGGATTCCAAACAGAAATTTTACATCTCCTTCCTTTCTTTCCCCTCAGATAGAATGGGCCTGTCCCCCGCTAAAATCATAAATAAATAAAAGAAGAAATTCAAACTATGCCTAAGAATAGGCTCATGAGACATAAAGGAGGCTGGAAATGTAATGTGAAGTGAGGGCTGTCACAAGATTTCACTTGTCAGAGATACTAAGAGGAAACTTACGCCTGCCTGGAGTTTCCACCATTACAGTCATTTCTTTAGAGACACTGTGTTGTTTTTTTTTTTTTTAAGGGCTTTGCTCAAATATAGAATTATTGAACTTCTGGATTTAAAGAGCGAGTCCTTAGAGGTCATAAATCCATTGCTGAACTGATATGCAATTCCCCACTCCTGTATTCCTTCTAAGATATCTCCTGACCCTTATATGATCTCCTCCCAAGACAGGGAACTCATTACTTTAAAAAAGAACAGCCATTCCATTTTGAGCTGGCTTTACCTATCCAAAAGCTTGCTTTCTGGTGAAATAAAATCTGCATCTGGGTAATTTTTATTCTTGCTCATTAGTTCTGTTTCATTCATCCAAACGAGTGTTTAATAACTAACCTCTCAGGCACGGTCAACAGAGTCACCATCAAAGTTTGTGCTCCCATGGGGCTTATACAGTGAGGAAAGCAGCTAGCATACAACACATGATAAGCAAGGCCATCTCAGGCAAGGCCAAGCCAGGGCGAGGACCAGAGAGAGTGAAGCGGGCTGCTTTGGATGAAGATCAGAGTCGCATCACGGTCCCGCTAAACATGCTGAAGTCTCAACCTCAGGACCGTGAATGTGACCGCTTCTGGAAATAGGGTCTTTGTGGGTGAGAGCGGGTTAAAATGAAGTCACAGGATAAGCCAGGAATTGTGTCCATAGAGGAAGAGAGGAGGAGACTGTCAGCAGAAGCCCACGAGGAAGCACAGCGGGGGCGCCAGGAGGGTGGCGCGGGGAGACTGCAGTAACGCAGCCATAAGCCAAGGGTTGCCAAGGCTTGCTGGCGACCAGCAGGAGCTAAGAGAAAGGCAGGGAACAGATGCTCCTGCAGAGCCTTTAGAGAGACCACAGGCCTGCCAACACCTAGATTTGGACTTCTAGCTCCCAGAACTGTAGGAGAGCCGATTTCTCTTGTTCCCTGCACCCAGCCTGTGGTCTTCGCTACGGCATCCCTGGGAAACGGATGCAGAGGGTCAGGGGAGACCTCACAAAGAGGCGGCTTTCGTGCCGATGCACCAGTTTCCACAAGGAAGAAGCTTCTTCCAAGCATAGGAAGAGCAAAAGCCCTGCCATTGGGATGAGCTTGGAACGTTCCAGGAACAAAAGGAGGCCAAGGGACACGAGGTCTGAACAGAGGGGGACGTGGCAAGAGATGAGCTTGGAGGAGGGGCTGGAGCTAAACGATGGGAGAGGTTCCCAGCTCACACTGTGCAGCGCAATGCAGGTCTGTGGGCCCCACCCCGGACTGATGGACGCGCGGTGGACCCAAGCACCACATACATGGAGCTGGCTGAGTCTGGTAAATAGCCTGGAGTTTATTCTTTACACAAGGTATCTTAGCTCACTAGGACGCTCTACCGGGTGCAGTACAACCCTTCAGATGGTGGAGAGCAGCCCTTACATGCCACTTCCAGTCCCAATGGCCCTTCTCCTCCCCATCGTCTCTTCTTCCAAACCTCACCAGTTTCTCACATGCAATTTGGCTTAATCTACTGCAGACCTAACAGGAAGCCACAAAAGTAGAACACCTCCGTACACCTCAACATGATAGCACACGTTTGGCTGGTGGCTTAGCCAGCTCAGCGGGTCTCAGCCTTCCCTCCTGTCCCATGGGGCTTCCTCCCATCGCCGCCCCACTCTGCGTGGGCACGTCAGTGCTGGAATGGATTTGAACACCACCCACCCCCGCAGAGAGGGGTTGTTCTGCTCTCCCACCGGTTGCAAATAATAAATTGACAGGTACCTAGAGAAGAGTCAAAGGCTCAGGGAATTTGGGGGTGGGGAAGAGGCAGGATTCCAGGGTTCATTCAGCGAGTGTTTCAAGGCTCCCTTGTGTGCTTTACCTGGTGAGGTGAGGTCTCCTCATTCTGATTGGCAGGGCCGAGGTGGCTCAGGAAGAGCCGCCCGTTGCTGTTGGTGGAGGTCGAGACGCTAACAGGTCGAGGCAGGTGGATGTATTGGAGTCACCGCAGTCACTTCCTCTACTTCTCAGGCTGGAAGAGAATAGACCCAGGAGTGTCATTCCCACAGTGAAACGTTTGAAACCTTGACACTGCAGTTTCGGCCCAGTATATCCTTGGCTTTTAGCTCTAAGGTATTCTTTGAGAAACTCTTTCTCAAAGAAGATACATAATATATTGTTCAGACTATGTACCTATTCATTTTTATTTTTTCCTTTTCAGAGATTGACAAGAACCTTTGATGAACATAGAGGCTTGCTGGCTCAGCAGGTAACAAATACCAAAAGATCAGGGCAACAAACTGCGAACTTGTGAGAAGGTAGATTGGCTACTTACCCATCTGACTGTTTACCCAGTACTATATAGACCTCTAGATTGTAGGAGGGCTTCCCTGATAGCTCAGTTGGTAAAGAATCCACCTGCAATGCAGGAGACCCCGGTTCAATTCCTGAGTCAGGAAGATCCCCTGCAGAAGGGAAAGGCTACAAACTCCAGCATTCTTAGGCTTCCCTGGTGGCTCAGCTGGTGAAGAATCCACCTGCAATGCAGGAGACCTAGGTTCAATCCCTGGGTTGTGAAAATCCCCTGAAGAAGGAAATGGCTACCCACTCCGGTATTCCCCTGGAGAATTCCGTGGATTGTATAGTCCACGGGGTCACTAAAGTGTCATACACCACTGAGCAACTTTCACTTTCACTTTCTAGATTGTAAGAGTCCCGGTTCATTGCCCAGGTCCATGAAAGAACAAACTCTGTGATACTCAGATTTCTGAGAAGACCTCATACTTCCTCCACGGTATGCGTTGGCATGGCCCAGCCACCTGTTCAGCCTATAGAAATCAACCTGTGTCTGATTTCTGGTTGGCTGGTACTTGCTGTTAAATATTTTCAGTATTACTTCTTTATCTCAGGGCTCATAGAAACCCTTACAGAGCAATGGAACAGCAGCGCTAAGACTCACCCTTAGAGGACAATTACTGGTTGTCTGTGAAGCCATCAGTGGTCACTCTCCTGGTTGCCAGTCTATTCTGACCTACAGGGTGAACTCTGAGAAACTCCTTCCTGCAGTGGCTTTGCCCCCCCCCCCCCCCACACAAGCTAACTATACTGACTGGTCCAAGAGCAGGAAATGCTCAAAGTCCCTTCTCTAGGAACCGGGTTCCGGCCAAGGGGAGATTCCGTCTCTTCAGCTCCATCATTCAGTCTCACTGGGTTTCGATTTCTATCTCTCTCATTTTTTCTTTCTCTCTCTTTAGGTTGCAAAAACTGAGGTGTTGTCACAGCCATATTTTAAAGCCTAGAATCTGAGAAGCTGAACAAGGCAACCTGCTGTATAAGAAGAGAGTTTATCCAGTGCCACTAAGTTCTCTACAGTGTGCTCCAGATTAGATTGAACGAGATGAGACTGCCAATATCTGACCGTTTGAAAACTGACCACGATTAATAAAACTGACAAGAAGCATAGTTCTAGCTGTGCTATTTAGGATTTACAATGGTATTGTCCTTTTCAATTTTCTCTAGAATTGATTTGTTTCTGTTCATGTTTATTTTTCATGCTGAAACAAACACACATGCTTATTTTTCATGCTGAAACAAATTCACACAAAGCATGAATCCTTTTTCTTTTATATGAATTTCATCAGGGGCAAAGAATACCTGAAGAAGGCAGAAATATCAATGTGGCCTTGGGAGAGGGTTTGGGTAGCCAAAGGACTATTCCACAGTGGTTTGAAATTTTCATTCTAAAATTTATTTGAATTGAAGATCATTTAGAATTCATGCTAAAAGTCAACCTTCAAAGCAATGTGAGGCCTGTAATAGACAAAAGAATTTCTCAGAACCCGGGTACAATAGGGAAGGTGAAAAATTAGACCATGGTACCACACCAATGGATAGGAAAACAATGCTGAAATGTTTGGTGAGTTGCTTATTGTTTAAGTTTCAAAATCATACAGGTACATTTTTGGAAGAGATTATAAGCTATGACCCTAAATAGATACCGGTTGACAATTGAAAGAGATCTGGGCATTGACTAAAGGTTGAGGACACTCTCAAGTCTGTTAGGAAACCATCATTAAAATCAAAGAATGTTCTGGTACCAACATGGTAGCCTATAGAAGCCACAATGCAGCGCTCTTTTTTAAAGCAGTGTGAGAAAATAACCACAGAAGCATCTCGTCACAAAGCTGTTCCAAGCTCGACTGATAAACTGTTCTATGACTATGTGCTGCTTTGGCGGACTCTCGGTCCCCTCACCATCATGACAAGTATTCTGTTAGAGCAGGGGTCAACAAGCTATGACCCATGGGCCAATTCTAGCCCACCAACTGTTTCTGCATAGCCCATGAGCTAAGACTAGTACTTACATTTTTAAATAGTTGAAAATAATCCAAAGAATGATATTTCTTGACATGTGAACCTTAAATGAAATTTCAGTTTCAGTTCATAGGTAAAGTTTTTGAAACACATCAACAACTTGCTTACATATTATCTGTGGCTACATTTCCACTAAAAAAAAGATGGCTTGAGTACTTGGGCAACAGAGACAGTAGGGCCTGCAAAGCCTTAAAAGTTTAGTATCTGGCTCTTTACAGAAATAAGTGTGCCAGCCTCCATTCTAGAGTATCTTTGCTTCGGCAAGACTTTTCTAGTAAGATGCTGGGGTACATAAAAGGAGAAAGTTTGGTCTTCATCAAACTTGAAGAGGCTTTGCTGTTTTGTACATCCTTGTTGATAAATACCAAAAATTTGACCTGAGACCTGCTCTCCTTGGAGTCTGGTTGTGAGTTGTGGGAGCAGACTCAGAGCTGACACCGATCTCTCTAACTGTTGGGGGTTAATGAAATTGACCAAGAAGAATTTAACTGTATGAAGCCCAATTTGCTTGGATTACTTTGCAGAAAATGCCTTGAGAGGGGCAGAATTGATCTGAGTGTTGCAAAAAATACTCATTGAGATTTTAGTACCTGATTCCAGACCCTTCCTAGGGCCCAGTTGTTTAACTGTCCTTGTACCCCATGAAACATCAAATATCTTTCAAATGCATCCCTTTTGTTTTGCTTAAGCTACATCCAGCAGATTTTTATCACTTGCAACGAAGTAGAATCCTTATTTATGCACTCTTCATGATCAACAGAAGGGGATAAAGATGCAAGAGCTGTAGCTGTTCATTTTATGGAACCATAAGACCTTCCTGAATTATTTAGTTCACCCTCCACCAGCACTTACAGCCAGGCACCTCTCACACTTAACCCAGAAATCTTAGTTATTAAGGTGATACTTTATACTCTTTGCATTGGGCAGCAACCCAGCAAAACTGCCGATACATTTTAGGTAAACCTGGGGAGTATGTAGCGTGTTGATGGGTAATAAGTAACATGCACCTTAACTCTTTTTAAGAGAAGCCCAGACATCATACACTTAAGACAACCCAAATGCCTCATCCATTATTCACAGATAGCTCCAAAGATTCAGCAGGTGATCAAACAAGCATTTCAAAGATGTAATCAAGGTCAGTTGCAAAAGTCCTCCAAGGGGCCAGTGCTTCACTTCACCCATTTAATTTTCTTGGTCCCATTTGCCTTCTTTATCCTCATCCTCACCCCACCATCACGACTGCCACTCTTCTCCAAAGTCACCAGTCTCACATTTATGTGCCGATATCAGTAACCCTTTGAGAGATGTGCAGAGGAGAAAGCTGGAGTGTGTTGTCTGCAGTGAAATTCCAGGTCAATAAACACCTTCATGCATGCCTGTCCCAGTTAGCAGATCAATGAATCCTGCTTTAATTACTAAATAAGAGTTGGCGAGAGTCAACAGATAGGCACTTCATGAGACACAAAATATTTCCAATACTACATTGAATTGGGTGTAACATTTTCCTGACTGAATCATTTTCATCATCCTACTTATCAATATAGTAAGTGAGAACTGAAAACAATCCGCTAACCAATGGACATGTTGACACTTAGGGTCACTACTCCTGAGAGCAGGGGCTCCCCGGTGGCTCAGTGGTAAAGAACCCACCTGACAATGCAGGAGATGCAAGAGACTCGGGTTTGGTCACTGGACCAGAAAGATCCCTGGAGAAGGAAACGGTTACCCACTCCAGTATTCTACCCTGGAATATCCCGTAGACAGAGGAGTCTGGCAGGCTACCGTCCATGGGGTTGCAAAAGAGTCAGCCATGATGAGAGACCAAGCACCCTTGAAAGAACATTTGGGAATTTTCCAAAGATACGCTAATTTGCTACTCTGTACCTGTGTTTGCAATGACGTTCATCTTTTGATGAGCTCCATGGTCCCTCTCGGTGGGAGCACCTGTGAGCCCAGGAAATTCTTTTTCTAGCCTATTCTAGTGGTGGAAACGTGTCAGTTTCAAAAAGGCTGTGCAACATAGAGCACTCACTTTTCCTGCACTAATTCTAATGAATCCAGGAGAGTGCAGCGCGAAATGCTTGGAGATGGACCCAGGCCCACCTCAGTATAATGGAGCTTTTATGCTGACATGCCCCATTAGGGACCACTGCACACATCTTCCTCAATAAACAAACTTACTGCTCAAGTAATAAAGTCGTTTATGGAGAGAAGTCAGCCAAAAGACCAGGACTTATGGGAGGTTCTCAGGGAGGAATCATACCGAGTTAGGTTGAAAGAGAATCCCATAGATTCAAATCAAAAGACCAATTTTCAACGGGGAGCCCTAATTTCTATGGACCCATTACCTAACCTTTTCTTCGTGGGCTCAGAAAGAAAAGTTCATGTGCACTGTCCCAAACAGGGAAAGGGAATTTGGTGACTTTAAAGCCAATTAAGCCCTTTCTGAATGTTAGAGTAGTTTTCTCTGCTTTTTCCAAAACACAAGAATTTCTGATCAAACAAGAACTTCTCCAACTTTTCCACTTTTAATTAGCCCCTTGTGTTCTGAGAAGAAAAGCAAGGGCGAAAGTTATAAAAATCTCTTATTTAAAGTCACCGTTACAAGGTCTTTTAATTTTTTAACTCTACTGATTATTAAAAGAAGATGTCATGAGGAAGTGAGCCCTTCTCTTTCTTTGAGTTTGAGTGTTTTTTGTGGTAAAAGTTAATTCTGTGTCTTATCTAAGACCTTGCAAATCTAGGGGATACAGGAAGGTTGACAAGGGGTAGATGTGAGATGAAAGAGTAAATTTCCATTAGGACGTGGTCGCCTGAGAAAGAGATTGGATGTTGCTAATATATTCTGCTGACGCTCATAATGTACCAGCTGCTCTTAATGAGATTCAGTGCATGCTAGTTATCATCGCTTGCATATGAATATGTGTAAATATGTGTGTACATATAAGATACAGAATGTAGGCCATACACACACGTGCATAGATGCATACATAAATGTATGTACATACCTGCATGTATGTATAAATCTAAACGAGGGCATAAAGACCCTTGTAATTTTGGGGGAGGGTGCCATTTTACACCTTCTTCTCTTTTATTAATACATAATCTTTTATCGAATATATGCAGTAAAGTGTACACAACTTTAGGGGAACAGCATGATAAACTTTTACACATTTATACCTGACTGATTTCCCTAGTGGCTCAGCAGTAAAGAATCTACCTTCAATGCAGGAAACATGGGTTCAGTCCCTGGGTCAGGAGGATCCCCTGGAGAAGGAAATGGCAACCCACTCCAGTATTCGTGCCTGGAAAATCCCATGGACAGAGGAGTCTGGCGGGCTACAGTCCATGGGGTCACAAAAGAGTCGGACACAAACTTAGCAACTAAACCACAACAGCAACCCATCATACAGAATAAGAAACAAAACACTGCCCAGAACTGAGCGTTAAACACAAGTTTGCCCGTTCGGAGCAGCTCTCGTCTCGGCATCCTGCAGAGGCAGCATCTAACCAGCGGGCAGGGTTCCTGTCCTCCAGTCTGAAATGGCTGGTGCTATGATAGTGACTCTGGGGAGCGGGGCAGCTCCCCGTGAGCAGATGCTGGCAGAGGTCATCCTCGCATCCTGGCGGGAGGGCGCGCCTCCGAGGGCGTCTGCAACGCCAGCCAGCCTTTCCCAGCATCGCTTGCGGCTTGGTGCTGGGAGGCGTTTCCGGCCAGGGGGAACCGAGGGCGTGCCTGCCGGGGCCTCTGGGAAAGACCTGCCCTTCTGAGAAAAGAGAGAAGGAAGGGAAACACTCTCTCCCTGTTTCAGTCAAACATCTGCAGACACGGAGCTCAGCGCCGGGGCAGCTGTCCACGGCAAGACGCAGAAGACGGTGGGAAGATGGAGGCTGAGCTCTTAACAGCAAATCCCTAAACCAGCGGTCCGGTAACTTGGATTGTGAAGGGCCAGACAATAAATAGTTTATGGGACGCACACAGCCTTTATTGCTATTCTTCTTTTCTTTCTTTAGCATCCTTTCTTGGTTTTGTTCTGTTAAACGGTGTTTGACTCTTTGCATCACCATGGACTGTGGCCCACCAGGCCCCCCTGTCCTCCACTATCTCCTGGATTTGCTCAGATTCGCTTCCATTGAGTTGACGATGCTATCTAACCATCTCATTTTCTGCTGCTCCCGTCTCATTTTGCCCTCAATCTTTCTCAGCATCAGCATCTTTTCAAATGAATCGCCTCTTCACATCAGGTGGCCAAAGTATTAGAGTTTCAGCTTTAGCATCAGCCCCTCCAATGAATATTCAGGACTGATCTCCTTTAGGATGGACTGGTTTGATCTCATTGCAGTCCAAGGGACTCTCAAAAGTCTTCTCCAACACAATTCGAAAGCATTATTGGTTTTGGGTTGCACAAAAACAACGTGGGTGGATTTGCCTCACAGGTGAGCGTTTGATGACCCCTTCTCTTAACCAACCCAGTAACCACCTGTCTGCAGGGTTTTTATTCAGGAATATGATTCAAAAGCAAACTGTTTCTTAAGCTACTCTATGTCAGATATTCTATTACTTGCAACTAAAAAATACCCCAATGATACTGCATTGCACCTTTCTGAGATTTATTCCATCTCAAAGAAAAGGGAATAATAGTGAAGGAAGTATTTGAGAGGCCAAGGATAAATACACTACAAGTGTACCAGAACTTTATTCTCAAAATGTAGTGACTGCTTCTGCTTTGGAGACTGGGCTGGATCAAGGGGTGGGGGCGGTGGAGTGTAAGGACCAAGAACCGGGAGTGTGGAGCTTTCGAAATCCTCGGAGGAAAAAGTAAGACTCTAAAAACTCCAGAACAGACCCCAGGAAACGAGATTTCCCCACCTGAACAATTCAAATGGTTTGCAGCCTTCATCTCTCTCCTTTCAATACCAAAACTGGGGATAGTGTTAGGTGTCAACTCAACTAGGCTCCAATCCCTGGCTACTCAATCAAACGCTCATCCAGGTGTTGCTGAGGGTACATTTTGTAGGTATGGGTTAACAGATGTAACCAACTTATTTCAAATAAAGGAAATAATCCCTGATAATATGGGTGGGCCTCCACTCATCAGTGGAAGGAGACATTCTGCCCCAAGACTGTAGCGTCAGCTCCAGTCTGAGTTTCCAGCCTCTGACCTGCCTTCAGGATTTGAGAGTGGGCAGCTTCTACAATCCGATGAGCATATATATATTCTTTAATTTGTTAATATCCTTTATTCACTAAAATGCACTTGTAACCTTAAATCCAGTACTCGTGGTGCTTCTGTCACTCACAGACATGTGCGCGTGTGGATGGCCAAAGCTCCGAGTCACCCGATGTGCACATCCTCAGCCGAGGTGCGGTGAGCCGACATTCTGCCTTCTTGCTTCAATCCTCCGACTAGAAATATGTCCTGTTTAGAATCTACATTGTACTACATTTTCCCCCAGGTTTTTCAGTGCTTTCTGCCAATGATTTCACTGTTTCAAAGGGCTCCCCTGTAGACTGCCACAGTGCTTCTGGTGTTCCCAAGTCTAGAAATCCTGGGATGTGCCTTGTGCAAAAATATGCATATTGTATAAGTTTTGTTTGAGCATGAGTTACAGTGCCATCACCTGTGAGTTCAATGTTAATAAATACTTAAAATAGATGTCTTTAAACTGAAACACATATAAAAGAAGGTTATGTATTGATCAGCTGATGAAAATATTGTGACCAGAGGCTCATAGGAACTTAACCCTATACTGCTTCTAGGAACAGTGTTGCTAATTCGGTGTTCATGGCAACTTTACAGAATGTAATTAGCACAAATAATGAGGATCTGAGCACCAGATAAATACACGTATTATGTATATTTATTTATATTTATGTAAAGAACCTGCTTGCAATGCGGGAGACATGGATTCCATCCTTGGGTAAGGAAGACCCCCTGGTGAAGGCAATGGTAACCCACTCCAGTATTCTTGCCTGGGAAATCCCATGGACAGAGGAGGCTGGCAGGCTACAGTCCATGGGGTCACAAGAGTCAGACATGACTTACTGACAAAATCACCACTGCCACACACATAAACACACACAGAGGGTTTCTGTCTCTTTGGTGAACACTAACTGATACACCAGCTCACCAAGTGTGGTCTCTCTCCAGTCAGGATGATTCGAAAACCGTTCAGTGGCTCCTGCTCTCCTCAGGATGAAGGCTACACTTGCTGTCACAGACCCCTCAAGGCCAGCAGGACTCTGAACCCTGCAGACCTGCGGGGTCTCACTCTCCTCTCTCAGACACGGGGTCTGATCCTCAGCTAACCCTGACCACAGGCGGTCCCCGTGTGCACCACCTCATTGTCCTCTTCCATGTTTGATTCACTGCCTTCTGCTTTGCCTTGTCAGACTTCTGCCCTCTGCTTCAGCCACATTTCACAACCATTTTCCCCTCACTTGCTCCCTAGTCCAACATTTCTGTGCCAGGATCCCAGAGTCAGCACCCCAACACTAGCGCTCCTGCACCCCCATCCCGCCTCTGCATCTCTGTAGTAGCATCCCTGGGTTCCCTTAGCCCCGTCCATCTCAAGGCAAGTTTTCCGTGCTGTTTCCTTCTCCTGTAATGTTCTCTCACTCCTTCCTTGCTAGTTAAAACTGACTCCTCCTCTGCAATCTGGCTCACACCTTAGTTCCTCAGGGAAGCCTCCCTCATGAGGTTCATTTCATTGTTTAACTTCTCTCTGCAGCTCTTGGCACAACTGCAATTTTTATTAGTGTTGGTGATTATTTAATCCGTGCAGGGGTTCTTAATAATTTTGTTCCATGGGTCCCTATGGCAGTCTGGGAAAGCCAGAATAATGTTATCAAATCCATGATATAAAATGCATAGGATTACAAAGAAACTTGCATTTTGGTATAACTGGTTATCAAAATATTTTCTTAAATGTAGCATAGTAATAAATGTGCTTCTTTATTAAGACATTAAATAACAGGATCTAGTGGAAAGTCTAATAACTACTGTAATTTTGAAGTGGTGATAAGTACAAGTGATATTCCACAGTGTCTGCAATAATTGTAATGGAATATAAAAATATGAAATCTATATTGGTGAACAAGATCACAAATATTAGTAATTCTCTCACTTCTGATGCTTAAATTCATAATGGAAGGGAATGCAAAATATCATTAAGGGTTTCTGAAAAGAAAGATGTCATTCTTTTTTCATTCACGTTTATAGATCCCTTCCTCCTCTCAGATTCCGTCTATATTCTCTAGATTAGAGAGTATGGGTTTATGTCTGAATTCTCCACTTGATCATAAACCCTGGAAGTGGACTTGCCTGGTGGTCCAGTGGCTAGGACTCTGCACGCCCAATGCAGTGGGCCTGGATTCGATCCCTGGTCAGGGAACTGGATCCCAAGTGCTGCAACTAAGAGTTTGAGGGCCACAGCTAAGATCTTGTGCAGTCCAAAAAATAAATATTAAAAAATAAGTAAATAAACTCTGAAAGGTTGACCATGTCTGATTTTGCTTACCATTATATCCTCAATACTGGGGACATAGCAAAGACTCAATAAAAAGCTGTTAAAGGAAAAAAGGAATTCCATCACGTGCTTGGCTAAGTAGCCCTTTACTCAGTGTTCCACAACTTCAAAGCCCAGGCCAGCTCTGTCCCCTCCAGGACAGCCTTCCCGCTCACTGCCCTCCCAGCCCGCGGGCTGGTGCTCTCCCTTCAGAAGCACCGCCTCCCGACCTCGTGCTTCCCTCAGCTGTGCGTGAGCGCTCTCCCTCTCACGCCCACGCTTTTGGATGGGAGGCTTTGGTTTTTGTTTGGGGGCAAGGGTGATGTCTGCTTTAGCTTTCTGTGCCGCCAGTGTCTACAGCGCAGGGACCGGGGTGCAGGTTCGCAGCTGATGGGTGTTTTAGCTGGAACTGAATCGCATTCTCTCCTTTCTCACAGAAGTGCCGTCCGCTCTGACTCTCGGCTCACATGGTCACGTTACCCTTTGCCCTCCCCCAAGTCCGCTTCAGCGGGTGCATGGCTCAGGGTTTATACAATCGCATATGCACGGATTGACTCTGAATCATACTCCGTGAGCAGGAATAATGACGTGCACTTTATAAAACGTAAATTTTACCTTCTTTTTATCTATTCCCAGGTGGCACTAGCGGTACAGAACTCACCTGCCAATGCACGAGATGCAGGAGACGTGCGTTTGGTCCCTGGGTCGGGAAGATCCCCTGGAGGAGGAAAAGAAGACCCACTCCATGCTCTTGTCCGGAAAATTCCATGGAGCCTGGCAGGCTACAGTTCATGGGATTTCCCAGGTAAGAATACTGGAGTGGGTTGCCATTTCCTTCTCCGGGGGATCTTCCTGACCCAGGGATCAAACCCAAGTCTCCTGCATCACAGGGAGATCTTCACCATCTGAGCCACCAGGGAAGCCCCAAAAGAATCCAAAAGACAGCATATACACTTGCATTCATCCCACTCAGCTGAAGATAGCTGAGACTGAGTGCTCCCAGAGGCTCCCAGCTTGAAGGTGTGGGATCAGAAACATGCATAAAGGCTCCAGCCTCCTGCTCCTCCTGTCTCTGCTGAGTTTGCAGGAGGATGGACACTGGCTGAACTGGCTGGCTGTGATTCAGTCTGTTCTCTTGGCCCAAGACTTGCTTGAAAAGTACCTTGGTTGTAAGGAGGAGTAGGAAGAAGAGGAAAGTACTTTGAAATACACATGGAATTAAAGCATTTGCTTTGGATGAAGGATTGCTTCAGTTCAGTTCAGTTCAGTTCTGTCGCTCAGTCGTGTCCGACTCTCCACGAGAGACCAAGAATTTCCCAGTCTGAAGTGAAAGTGAAAGTCGCTCAGTCATGTCTGACTCTTTGTGACCCCATGGACTATGCAGTCCATGGAATTCTCCAGGCCAGAATACTGGAGTGGGTAGCCTTTCCCTTCTCAGGGGATCTTCCCAACCCAGGGGTCGAACCCAGGTCTCCCACATTACTGGAGGATTCTTTACCAGCTGAGCCACCAGGGAAGCCCAAGAATATTGGAGTGGGTAGCCTATCCCTTCTCCAGCAGATCTTCCTGATCCAGGAATCGAATTGGGGTCTCCTGCATTGTAGGTGGATTCTTTACCAACTGAGCTATTGGGAAGCCCATTTCCCAGTCTACACAAATGCAAAACTGGGAAGTCCCTGATGGTCCAGTGGTTAGGACTCTGAGCTTCCCCTGAGAGGCACAGGTTCGATCTCTGCTCAGCGAACTGAGATCCCATGAACTGCATGGTGAGGCCAAAAAAATGAAAATTAAATAACAAACAAGTTCAAACCTTGTTCTCTCTCTTAAGGTGCTATATGAATATGTCACTTTTTGTTGATCCACTTCCTCGTGGATAAACATTTAGGTTTTTCCAGTCTTTCAATACTATAGACAAGACAGCATTAATTTTCACATGAGTCTCCTTAGGTACGTTTATGATAATTTCTCTAATGAATATACTCTAGAGTGGAATTTCTAGGTCATGGAGTATGTACATCTTAAACTGCATCAGATATAGCCAAATTCTCCCAGAAATGCTTGTACCATTTACATGCCCTCTTGCAATGTGAAAGAGTAGCTAATGCTTCATATTCAATATTTGATACGGTCAGGACTTTTCTGGGTGTGAAATGGCAGGACACTGCAGTTCTAAGGTGCGTGTCTGACCCGTGTCTTCTGAGAGCTGCAGCTGCCCACTGCTGCTCTCGATGTGTTAAGGGCACGGTCACCATCAATCTGCCCAACAGCCTTGTGAGATCAGTACGACTCTGCCATATCTTACAGATCTGCTTCCAACCCCACAGCTAATCCCTAGACAAGGAAATGGCAACCCACTCCAGTATTCTTGCTGGGAGAATCCCATGGACAGAGGAGCCTGGTAGGCTAGACTCCATGGGGTCACAAAGAGTCAGACCCGACTGAGTGACGAAGCACTCACATGCCACAGCTTATACCCCAATGCAGACTATTTTAAAGCACGCACTCAATATTAAGAAGAAGTGGCAAGAATGCAAAGAAGAACTATATAAAAAAGATCTTCATGACCCAGATAAGCATGATGGTGTGATCACTCACCTAGAGCCAGACATCCTGGAATGCGAAGTCAAGTGGGCCTTAGGAAGCATCACTACGAACCAAACTAGTGGAGGTGACGGAATTCCAGTTGAGCTATTTCAAATCCTAAAAGATGATGCTGTGAAAGTGCTGAACTTAATATGCCAGAAAATTTGGAAAACTCAGCAGTGGCCACAGGACTGGAAAAGGTCAGTTTTCATTCCAATCCCAAAGAAAGGCAATGCCAAAGAATGCTCAATTCAACTACTGCACAATTGCACTCATCTCACACTCTAGCAAAGTAATGCTCAAAATTCTCTAAGACAGGCTTCAACAATACATGAACCATGAACTTCCAGATGTTCAAGCTGGATTTAGAAAAGGCAGAGAAACCAGAGATCAAATTGCCAACATCCACTGGATCATCGAAAAAGCAAGAGAGTTCCAGAAAAACATCTACTTCTGCTTTATTGACTACCCTAAAGCTTTTGACTGTGTGGATCACAACAAACTGTGGAAAAGTCTTAAAGAGATGGGAATACCAGAGCACCTGACCTGCCTCCTGAGAAATCTATATGCAGGTCAAGAAACAACAGTTAGAACTGGACACTGAAAAACAGACTGCTTCCAAATTGGGAAAGGAGTACATATTGTCACCTTGTCTATTTAACTTCTATGCAGAGTATATTATGTAAAATCCCAGGCTGGATGAACCACAAGCTGGAATCAAGATTGCCAGAAGAGAAATCGATAACCTCAGGTATGCAGATGATACTACCCTTATGGGAGAAAGCGAAGAGGAACTAAATAACCTGTTGATGAAAGTGAAAGAGGAAAGTGAAAAGGTTGGCTTAAAACTCAACATTCAAAAAACTAAGATAACAGCTTCCAGTCCCATCACTTCATGTCATATAGATGGGGAAACAATGGAAACAGTGAGAGATTTTATTTTGGGGGGCTCCAAAATCACTGCATATGGTGATTGCAGTCATGAAATTAAAAGACGCTTGCTCCTTGGAAGAAAACCTATGACCAACATAGACAGCATATTAAAAAGCAGAGACATTACTTTGGCAACAAAAGTCTATCTAATCAAAGCTATGGTTTTTCCAGTTGTCATGTATGGATGTGAGAGTTGGACTATAAAGAAAGCTAAGTGCCAAAGATAAACTGTGGAACATTCTGAAAGAGATGGGAATACCAGACCACCTGACCTGCCTCTTGAGAAACCTGTATGCAGGTCAGGAAGCAACAGTCAGAACTGTACATGGAACAACAGACTGGTTCCAAATATGAAAAGGAGTGCGTCAAGGCTGTATATTGTCACCTTGCTTATTTAACTTATATGCAGAGTACATCATGAGGAACGCTGGGCTGGAAGAAGCACAAGCTGGAATCAAGATTGCTGGGAGAAATATCAATAATCTCAGATATGCAGATGACACTACTCTTATGGCAGAAAGTGAAGAGGAACTCAAAAGCCTCTTGATGAAAGTGAAAGAGGAGAGTGAAAAGGTTGGCTTGAAGCTCAACATTCAGAAAACAAAGATCATGGCATCTGGTCCCATCACTTCATGGGAAATAGATGGAAAAACAGTGGAAACAGTGTCAGACTTTATTTTTTTGGGCTCCATAATCACTGCGGATGCTGATTGCAGCCATGAAATTAAAAGACGCTTACTCCTTGGAAGGAAAGTTATGACCAACCTTGATAATATATTAAAAAGCAGAGACATTACTTTGCCAACCAAGGTCCGTCTAGTCAAGGCTATGGTTTTTCCCGTGGTCATGTATGGATGTGAGAGTTGGACTGTGAAGAAAGCTGATCGCCGAAAAATTGATGCTTTTAAACTGTGGTGTTGGAGAAGATTCTTGAAAGTCCCTTGTGCTGCAAGGAGATCCAACCAGTCCATTCTAAGGGAGATCGATCCTGGGTGTTCATTGGGGGGACTGATGCTGAAGCTGGAACTGCAATACTTTGGCCACCTCATGCGACGAGTTGACTCACTGGAAAAGACTCTGATGCTGGGAAAGGTTGGGGCGGGAGAAGAAGGGGACGACCGAGAATGAGATGGCTGGATGGCATCACCGACTCTGTGGACATGGGTTTGAGTGAGCTCCGGGAGTTGGTGATGGACAGGGAGGCCTGGCGTGCTGTGATTCATGGGGTCGCGGAGAGTCGGACACGACTGAGCGACTGAACTGAACTGAACTGAACTGAAGTGCCAAAGAATTGATGCTTTTGAACTGTGGTGTTGGAGACGACTCTTGAGAGTCCCTTGGACTGCAAGGAGATCCAATAGAATAGAATAGAATAACCAATAACAAATACAGAAAAGTTATTTTAAAAATCTTAAGTTTATAATAACTATATTGGAAAACAACTTTACATGGGTTTATTTTGAAATGAATAATTTCCTGGAGCTGTATAATCTCTATATTGCAGTTTGCTGATATTCAAGTCCATTTTTATCAGGCATGACTTTCTTTTTTAAGAAACAGACAATGTATATAGGTAAAAAAATAAATCAGATACAAGAATATAAAGTACAGCGAAGAAAATTTGGCCAATATTTTTATAATAATTTTAAATGGAATACAATAAATGAAAACACTGTACACGTAAAACTAATATAGTTTTGTAAAAATCAATTATGGGCTTCCCTAGTGGCTCAGTGGTAAAGAATATGGCTGCAATGCAGGAGTTGCAGGAGACATGGTTTTGATCCCTGGGTTGGAAAGATGCCCTGGAGAAGGGCATGGCGACCCACTCCAGTATTCTTGTCTGGAGAGTCCCATGGACACAGGAGCCTGGAGGGCTATAGTTCATGGGGTCACAGAGAGTAGGACACAACTGAAGCAACTCAGCATGCACACACACAAATCAATTATACATTAATAAAAATATTTTTATTAAAAAGTAATTCACGTTCTACAAAGTTCACCCAAGAAAATATTTTTAAATAGAAAGAAGAAACAAATAGACAAAGTATGAAAACAGAGATAGAGATTCCATTTATGTAACGAACAAATCTACTGCCTGAGTTTATAGTTACTGATGGAAATGACTCAAACTCCAAAGCAAAATAAAAAATAAAGAACTGAGAGTATCCCAAGATGCTTCAATACTCATTAAATATTATTTATTAAGCATATACATGTAATATATTGTTACAGTATAAAATTATTTATTTGCTAATCCAAATGAAGTAAAAGTCTAGAATTAAATATCATTTATCACATGTATGTAATAATTATAAAGCTATTAATATATAAGTAAATTTCTCAAAAAAAAAAAAAAGCAGAGACATTACTTTGCCAACAAAAGTCTGTCTAATCAAAGCTATGGTTTTTCCAGTTGTCATGTATGGATGTGAGAGTTGGACTATAAAGAAAGCTAAGTGCCAAATAATTGATGGTTTTGAACTGTGGTGTTGGAGACGACTCTTGAGAGTCCCTTGGACTGCAAGGAGATCCAACCAGTCCATTCTAAAGGAGATCAGTCCTGGGTGTTCATTGGAAGGACTGATGTTGAAGCTGAAACTCCAATACTTTGGCCACCTGATGCGAAGAACTGACTCACTGGAAAAGACCCTGATGCTGGGAAAGATTGAGGGCAGGAGGAGACGGGGACAACAGAGGATGAGATGGCTGGATGGCACCACCGACTCGATGGACATGAGTGTGAGTGAACTCCGGGAGCTGGTGATGGACAGGGAGGCCTGGCGTGCTGCAGTCCATGGGGTCGCAAAGAGTTTGGTATCACTGAGCAACTGAACTGAACTGACCTATTCTGCAGGTAACTCCTCCTCCTGATATCCACACGTAGGCTGTCACTTACTACGAAATACTGAAGCTCAGCACATGCCTCTATCAGGTGTTACTTAGCACTTTTTCTCCTTGCTCCGTCTCTTTAACTAAATTATAAGCCAAGAGGGAGACTCCTCAAACCCTCAGAGCCTGATCCAGTTCTGTGTGCACAGAAGGTGCGCAGTGTATGGATTTATATACATGTAAAATAACCGGTCTGCACCAATGGTCCAGCAAGTCAAGAATCGCCTGCAGTACAGGAGACACGAGAGCTGAGAGTTCAGTCCCTGGGTCACGCAGACCCCCTGGAGAAGGAAATGGCAACCCACTCCAGTATTCTTGCCTGGGAAATCCCACGGAGAGGGGAGCCTGGCGGGCTGCAGTCCATGGGGTCATGAAGAACTGGACACGACTCAGCGACTAAACACACGAGACAATGATGGCGGTAATACAACCCCGGCAAATTCTGCACAGTTTGGAAGGCTTAAATGCTGTCTTTCTTTATGGAGTTAAGCTCCGTACAGGTTAGAAGCTTGTCAAGGCTGTAATGCCACATCCTCTTGAAGTCTGCCTTGCAAGCTGAAACTTAGTCTCCTCTCTCACTTCTGACCTTCCCCCTCCACCATCTCAATGTCTCTCCCAGCTCTTCTCTCTTTTATTCCAGTGGATTTTTGAGGGCTTATTTTTCTGTTGCTTGTGTGTATTTTTTTTTCTTTTCTTTTTTGACCTTCGGGGATGAATTTTCTTTGGATATTACTTGTGAGAGGATGGAGGAGGGATGTGAGAGAGTTTCTGATAGAGTTACGGCAATAACCAGATAGAGTTCCTTGGGGGTGGGAGATTTCGTCAACTGTATTGACTCATTTTTATTTTAAACTGGGCACGTCTACTGAGGGACTTGGCGGAGGGACGTCTCTTTATCATTCAAGACTATCCTCAGGACAGGCCTGCGTAGAGAGAGCCGGGCTTGATTTAGGGATGTGTCCCAGGTGCCTGAATGAGGTCTGGGGAATCAGACTTTCCATAATACACCCCAGATTAGTCATTCGGTGAGCAGGTGAATATTTGCTTTTGCAATTGTGCCTCACTAAATAATCTAGATAGATATAAAAACAGTGAATTCAGCTGCTTGTGAATAGTATGGATATTTGAGCTTTTGTGCAGTACCAATCCCTAGCAGTATTTTTTTGTATTAAATACCATGAATCCACTTCACCTGTCAGCACTATTCAAAACACGAAATGCTGTCTGAATAGGAAGGATGCTCTGGATCTCTCAGATGACTGCTGTTGCTAGGAAAGCCACTTCCTGATATCTTTGTGCTCGCTGTATGTGTCTCTCTTTGTGTGCAGCTTACACTGACAAGCAAATTCATAGCACGGTATTGGGGAGCAATTGGGAAAGTTTAGAGATGTTTAAAGAACACTGCTTAGAGTTAAAAAGGGGGATGTCACCGAAAATAATAGTTATGAGTTTTGCCTGCTTTCATGTGGAGGATTATAGCTGTCAAAAGGAGCCCGTCGGAGCTGCGTTTGTGTTACGGTGGTACCGACTTCAGGGCCATTCCAGCCATCCTTTTCTGGAACCTCACAACTGGGTTATGCTTTTTTGGTGCCTGAGGAAATGACCGTCTTTTGCTCTGTGTGAATATTATGCCAACTACTGTTTCTATAGTGTCAGCTCTGCTTAAAGTTGCAGTTCTACACGACTGATGGGAAGGAACTGTGTGAACCCTCTCTGGGACATAGCTGGGAATGAAAGCAGGGCCGGTACGATAAGCCCATTCATTTACTCACTCAGGACAAAGCACTTTTCTCCAATTCTGCATCAGAGGTGAAACAGGCAAATCTCCTTCTGGAAACAGGACCTTCCCAGCAGAGCCCGAGGCAAATACGGCTTCAGCATGAGTGTCTGGTATAAGGACTTTCCTAAAACAGGTATAAAACAAGGGTGGAATGGACACCACCTCAAACTCTAGGCTCTACGGAGAGCCACACTCCACACTCCTCTGCGGAACACTCCCAGGTGGAGGGCCCTGGATCTGGAGTCTCACCACTCGCGGCCCCTCTGTCCTTATCTATAAAATGGGAGCAACCTGCTTATCTGCATAATAAGGCTGGTGGGAAGGCTCAATGGCAAACGGATGAAAATGACTCATGCTAGCAACTGGCGCACAGTAGAGATTTCATTAAATACCCCTTTAAAGACCTAGGAAAGAAACACCCTGCCCTACCATCTAGTCAAGTGCTTCACACCATCCCCTCAAGCTCCCATCACGTACCTCCCCGGTTCTTAACAGAATTACAGTCTAGATGCTGATTTGACATTGTTTTCTTGAAATAGGTCAAACATTAAAACTGCCGCATGGGTTACTGCTTTTTGTTTGTATTTTTTTTAACCAATAGTGTAATAATCATGCTAGCAATGGTAATGGTTCTTTACTATCTGAGCCACCGGGGCTTCCCTGGTAGCTTAGTTGGTAAAAAATCTGCCTGCAGTATGGGAGACCCAGGTTCGATCCCTTAGTCAGGAAGATTCCCTGGAGAAGGGAATGGCAACCCACTCCAGTATTCTTACCTGGAAAATCCCATGGAGAGAGAAGCCTGGCAAGCTACAGTCCATGGGGTCGAAAGAGTCAAATGACTTAGTGACTAAACCACCCAATGGTAATGGTGAAATGAACACATCTCAATTATCTGCTATTAATCACACTACTCCGTAGTCGGGGGCTTCCCAGGGGGTCCTAGTGATAAAGAACACCTGCCAATGCAGGCAACACAAGAGTCAAGGGTTGGATCCCTGGGTCGGGAAGATCCCCTGGAGGAGGAAAATGCAACCCACTCCAGTATTCTTGCCTGGGAAATCCCATGGACAGAGGAGCCTGGCAGGCTACAGTCCATTGGGTCATAAAGAGTCACACAGTGGAGTGACTGAGCACTCACACAGTCTGTAGTTGAGCAGAACCCTACGTGGTCTTCCCAGGAAAGACCACCCTTCCCCCACTCCACCACCATTGTCCTCTGCCTACTTTTTGTCTGTAGAGAAACTTTAGCTTCCTAGGCCTTCCCTGAGTTCCAAAGAATAAATTTAACCAGAGAAGTTAGAAATTGCAGAAAGAAAGGAAAACAGACTAACAAGACAAAATAATAATAGTTTTCCATTAGACAAAGTCTAGGACCTTTAATTCCTCCTCAAGGACTATAGACAATATTCTAAGCAAAGACCTCTGAGCTGCTTTGTAGACGACGAAACTCACCCACCAGACAGAAGAAGTTAACTGGATGCTGTCCACAAACCGTATGACCCCAAATCAGCTGGAGTCAGAAGTTGATGATGTTGACTCCCGATGACCTCACCACCAACCGATCAGAAGAGTGTCCACAAGCTGAGCACATACCCCACAACTCCCTCCCTCATCCTGGTTTTAAAAAACCTTTCCCTGAAAGCCTTTGGGGTGCTGTGCCTTTTAAGCACTAGCTGCCTGGACTTGTTGCTTGGTGCCTGCAACAAAGGTGGCTGCATTTTCCTTCAGCACAACCTGGTGTCCATTGATTGGCTTTACTGTGGATGGGTGTTCAGTTCAATTCAGTCGCTCAGTCGTGTCCAACTCTGCGACCCCATGGACTGCAGCACGCCAGGCCTCCCTGTCCATCACCAACTCCCAGAGTCCACCCAAACCCATGTCCATTGAGTCAGTGATGCCATCCAATCATCTCATCCTCTGTCGTCCCCTTCTCCTCCTGCCCTCAATCTTTCCCAGCATCAGGGTCTTTTCAAATTAGTCAGCTCTTTGCATCAGGTGGCCAAAGTATTGGAGTTTCAGTCCTTCCAATGAACACCCAGGATTGATCTCCTTTAGAATGGACTGGTTGGATCTCCTTGCAGTCCAAGGGACTCTCAAGAGTCTTCTCCAACATCACAGTTCAAAAGCATCAATTCTTCATTGCTCAGCTTTCTTCACAGTCGAACTCTCACATCCATACATGACCACGGGAAAAACCATAGCCTTGACTAGACGGACCTTTGTTGGCAAAGTAATGTCTCTGCCTTTTAATATGCTGTCTAGGTTGGTCATAACTTTCCTTCCAAGGAATAAGTGTCTTTTAATTTCATGGCTACAATCAGCATCTGCAGTGATTTTGGAGCCCAGAAAAATAAAGTCAGCCACTGTTTCCACTGTTTCCCCATCTATTTGCCATGAAGTGATGGGACCGGATGCCATGATCTTCGTTTTCTGAATGTTGAGCTTCGAGCCGACCTCTCCACGCTCCTCTGTGCATGGTTGAGAGGACCCACGTTTGGCTCTGTAACACTTTCACATTCATTCTCCTATTTGAGCCACCTCCCATCCAGCTCCCTTGACCAAACAAGTGTAGAAAGAGGGAAGTTGCGTGTTCACCACTCAGTCCTATCTGAATCTTTGTGACCCCAGGGACTGTAGCCCGCCAGCCTCCTCTGCCCCTGGGGCTCTCCAGGCAAGAACACTGGAGTGCGTTGCCATTTCCTCCTCCAGGGGATCTTCCTGACCAAGGGCTTGAACCCAGGTCTCCTGAATTGCAGGAAGATTCTTTACCATCTGAGCCACAGAGACATCTGGAAAGAGGAAGCTGAGGCTCAAATAAACCTGAACCATTTGGCTATGTTCCCCAAGGGAAACAGAACAGTAACAGCACCCACACTTGACTTCTCATCCTGTGTGTGTGTCACTGCAAAACTGCAGAGGAACCCCGATGCAGGAAATGGAGAAGAAAGGCATGAGGGTGCGCGAAGGTTATTTCCACGATCAAGACCCTCATTCTCATCTTTAAGATACCATCCTGAGTGTGACACTAAAATTATCCTGTCTTTACTCCCAGGAAAGTTTCAGGATAAACTGTGTCTGAAATTGCAGCAGGGAGCCAGGATATTAACACACACCTTAGAAATGGGGACTCTTCTGTCTCCATTTCAGTTTCCCAGCAGATGTGAAACACCCTCATCCCAGGACAGTGGCGACAGGAAGGCAGAGTGAAGGGTCATGTGAGCTCTAGAATTTGCTGTGCTGTGCTCAGTCGTGTCTGACTCTTTGCAACACTTAGGACTGCAGCCCGCCAGGCTCCTCTGTCCATGGAATTTCTCAGGCAAGAATACTGGAGTGGGTAGCCACTTCCTACTCCAGGGGATCGTCCCAACCCAAGAATCAACCCATGTCTTCTGTGTCTCCTGAATTGGCAGTGGGGTTCTTTACCTGCAGCACCATCAGGAAACCCTGAACTGTAGGATTTTAGGAATACCAAAAAATGTACCACTTTTCTATGTGTTGTGCCCTGACAGCTTCACCATGAAGCTGCTGTTTCTCCCATCAAGAAACAAGTATCTCTTATCTGGGAAGGGCAAAGCTATTGAACTACTCTCTGCTCTTAGGACCAGATCTTGAGCTGACTTGTCAGTCTAGCCTGGTCCCTATGAAGACCTCATTCCAATGGAGCACAGAAGTGCTGCATTTGGAGCTGCAGAGGAGCAAGGTCTGGAGTCTGGGCTGCAGGTTTTGTCGTATCAAAATGAAAGCAAAGATGGAAAGCAAACCAAGGGATGACATGTTCGGAGAGGTAAACTTCTTCCTAATTCAAGAGGTTGGAAGAGTTGACTCCATTCTCCTCGGACCTGAAATAATGGGGTAGAAAGCACTCGGAGAATAGCCTTGCAGAGAACATGTAAGATGCCCTTACTTCATAAGAGCCACATGTGATGCTTCTGCCTGCAGACTGCTGGGAAATTCAAGGTAAATACAGTCTGACGTTTCCAGTCTGCTCCCCACATACGCCGAGGTAAATTCCAGATTCCTCATGCAGAGACTCTGCCCCTTGCTGCTGTGGTCCTGGCACGGAAGATAACCTCTGCGTGGCACTTGATGGATGCGTCTGTTTGGGGAGGGTGGGGAGTCGGAGGCACCAATAGCTCTGGGGCAGGGGTGGGGCTGTGATGGATGGCATCCAGTTTATCTCCTGGCTTCCGCTGAGCCAGGCTGCCTGGTGAGTCCTCCCCCAGAGTTAATTTGCAGTAAAGAGAACAAGGAGTTCCATCACATTCTGACAATCGCTCGTTTGTATTTACAACTAACCTCTTCTGAGTGTTTCCTCTTTGCCTGCACGATGCCCAGTGCTTCCCACACGTTATCTCCGGTGCGGAACCTGACTTTCTCACCACGTGTGAGCATGACGGCTTCAGTGTCTGATGGAAAGGTCCATGGTTTATCCCTATTGTGTTGCATAAAGGGAGATTTTCCATTTTTAATATTAAATTTAATAAAATGAAACCTTGCGATTCCACTGAAGGAATAGTCAGACAAATGAAAAAAAAAAATTCAGGATGAACATTGCTGCAAAGTGTGTGACCTAGAAAAATTAAAAACTAACCTGTGTACCCACCAACTGGGGATGTGTGTGTGTGTGTGTGCTTATCAGCGTGTGTTTAGGTCTGTGTGTGTTTCTGGGTGTGTGTGTGTGTGAATACATGGCCCGCACATATATGCATATACATGCACCCGTGCATGCGCACACATCTGCGCACTTGCACAAACGTGCATATATATGGACACACATCGTGCAAGAGCATATTTAGTATGTTCAAGATATATTTTGAAGGGCAAATTTATTAAAATGGTTAAAATCCAAGTTTAATATGCTTTATTAATATGCACATTAATAAACCAATAAAGACGTGTGTGTGTGTATATACTAACATGGGCATATATATACATGTATATATACAGAATCCGCCTGCCAACACAGGAAACAAAGGGTTGATCCCTGGGTTGGGAAGATCCCCTGGAGAAAGAAATGGCAGTCAACTCCAGTATTCTTGCCTGGAAAAATCCCATGACAGAGGAGCCTGACAGGCTACTGTTCATGGGGTTGCAAACAGTGGGACAAGAGTTATCTGTTCATAGTTACTTTCTCCATATGAGCAGGAGAGGAATTTCTGGGCAAAGATATTATCTCATTCTACTATATATCTACACTTCTTTTTAAAAAAAAAAAATAAGCACAAATTGATTGTGTAATCAGTGTCTCCCCAATAAAGCTATTTACCCTTGGAGGAATAGGGGATAAAAAGGCTTACTATACACAAGGTTCACTGCAGTGATGTATCAGCCAGTTAATTACCACTGGGAGGGAGGAAATTAGCCAGTTCCACAGGTATTAGCGCTTCTGGTCCTTCAGTTCAGCTCAGTTCAGTTCAGTCACTCAGTCGTGTCCGACTCTCCACGACCCCATGAATCACAGCACGACAGGCCTCCCTGTCCATCACTAACTCCCGGAGTTCACTCAAACTCATGTCCACAGGGTCGGTGATGCCATCAGCCATCTCATTCTCTGTCGTCCCCTTCTCCTCCCGCCCCCAACCTTTCCCAGCATCAGAGTCTTTTTCCAGTGAGTCAACTCGTCGCATGAGGTGGCCAAAGTATTGCAGTTTCCTTAGCTAGCTTTATTTTCTTCATTTGCTTGATTATCTATTTTCATTCATGGCACTGAACACATCAAAATGGTAATTAAACATAGAAAAGGAATCTTAGAAATAAAAGAGCAAGGAACACAGGTAAAATCAAGTACTTTGTGAGGTCAATATGCTCATCTTTATAGGCTAACAGTCTATGAAGGCAGAGGCCCTCAGGAAAATACACAGCCCAGTTTCATGAAAACAGGATTAACAACGTCTCTTCTAAAGGAGATGTATAGGGTACTGTAACACTTCTTACAATCTTTCCCTCCTACAGATGCAAATATGTGATGGCCATTCAGGACTAGAAAGTCTCAGAGAGACTTGCGTGAATAGTCTGTGCCAAACTCTCATGGAACTGTGCAGGCAAAGGGTGAAATTAGGATGTTGTTAGGGCTGAATCAATCTGGACCACCAAGTATAACTGTTGAAGCAGAAGGCAAGTGCTTTCATCTTTCTACACCTCACTTTCCTTATTTCTGAAATGGAAACAGTACTCAGCTCTTAAAATTGGAGGTAAGTGCACTATATCTCGGGCTTCCCAATTGGCACTATTGGGAAAGAACCCACCTGCCAATGCAGGAGACACAAGAGACAGGTTCGATCCCCGGGTGGGGAAGATCCCCTGGAGAAGGAAATGGCAACCCACTCTGGTATTCTTACCCGGAGAACCCCCTGGAGAACGATGGGTACAGTCCGTGGGGTCACACACAGAGTTAGACACGACTGATGAACAATAGCACGCACACACACACCACACCTCACACAACAGCCACTGGCCGGTGTTGATGAAGTAGTGGAATTCATATCCGTTCAGTTAACATTTATTAAGTTGCCCTGGTGGCTCAGAGGTTAAAGCGTCTGCCTGCAATGCGGGAGACCTGGGTTCGATCCCTGGGTCAGGAAGATCCCCTGGAGAAGGAAATGGCAACCCACTCCAGTGTTCTTGCCTGGAGAATCCCATGGACGGAGGAGCCTGGTGGGCTGCAGTCCACAGGGTCGCTGAGTCAGACATGACTGAGCGACTTCACTTTCACTTTTCACTTTCATGCATTGGAGAAGGAAATGGCAACCCACTCCAGTGTACTTGCCTGGAGGATCCCATGGACGGAGGAACCTGGTGGGCTACAGTCCATGGGGTCGCAAAGAGTCGGACACGACTAAGCGACTTCACTACTCACTCATGCGGTACCATGGACTCTGCTTGGATCAGGAGGTTGAAAGAGAAACCAAAGGCCACCTCGGGCCTCAAGACCTTATAGTCTAGAAGCAGTTATTGACCTCCTTTCTCCGTGGTTCTTTATTTCCTCAGACACACCTTCATGTCAGTCATAAGGCTTGTTGCGTATAAACAAGTTACTGCTACTAAAACACTACGTTTCTCCGCGGTTTCCAGCTTTTGCAAAGCTGAGGGCTTTAAAGGCTGTGCACATGGCCTCATCATTCTCCCTCCCTCCCTCCCTTCCTTCTGCTTCCTCTCTTTCTTAGAGCTTTATTGAGAAAGTTCACATATTATACAATAGCCTGATACACTTTCATCAATGGTTTAAAAAAAAAAAGACAAGCAGTTAGCACGGGGAAATGATATACAAGCCAAAGTCTTTTATTCTGATGTGGTATGGCACCCCTTTATGAACACCATGTTAAAAGAATAGCCTTTTTTATTCAGCTCTGGGTTATCTTTTCTGTGGGAGCATAGGGGAGGGTTGGGCATCAGAAAGCAAAGTATATCACTGCAAATGTACGAATCCATCAGGAGGGCTGGGGTAAGAAAAATGAGGCTGCAACCCACTTATCTACTGGAGTGCTATACAGAGAGAGTCCACGAACACATGCTTTTCTCTGGGAGCTTTCAAAGAGTGTGGATGGAGAAGATACCACAGCGACCTAATTTATTTGGTAGATGAAAGAGTTAATTGCTGTTTTCTACCACAAACACAAACAGGGGGTGGGGAGCAGGCGCTGCTATGGCTCTTTTTCTGTGCTGGGGGAGGGCTTCCTGGAAGAGGCAGGGCCTTGGGAAAAATGAGGAGTGTGCCACAACGGGAGGAGTGTGCCAAGTCTGGGATCAGAGGGTGTCCAGGCCTGCGGGGGAGGCAGCTATCCAGGCATTATCCTGCCTGCCTTAATTGCCCCGTTACGGGGCCCCGCGCTCAGCCATGACAGCTGGTGGAGGCAGCATCTTCTGTCCCTGCGAACCATTTTAATCAAATCGTGGAGAACTCAGAAACAAAAACACACGCGCATCTCTCTCTGAGTATCTTTGCCATTTTATCTTTCTCCCCTTCCTGTAAGTGGGACTCATGTAGGCAATTACTCTCTGCCTCAGATCTGCCTAATGGAGTGAGCCAATGGCAGGAAGATTAAAATGCAGCAAGAGGAGGGGAACAAATCAAAGAGCCAGCCTCACTGGGTGGCCGGCAGCGGGTGTGAGAGAAAGGCCCCACGCTAGCATCTGGGGACCCAT
The DNA here is from genome assembly GCF_049115385.1 of Moschus berezovskii. NCBI lineage: Eukaryota > Metazoa > Chordata > Mammalia > Artiodactyla > Moschidae > Moschus > Moschus berezovskii. The sequence continues at coordinate 3,196,901 of NC_142474.1, forward strand.
GAGGCCACGTGTTATCAAGGGAGTGACCCCTTCTTAACAGCCAATCATGCGGCCTTATAAATAGATTTCCTGGCTCTGGTGGAACTCACCAGTGTGAAGCCTGATGCCGAGGGGTGAAGCAAGCAGTTTAATTTGTGCATGCTCCAGACCTCTCAGAGGGAAACAAGCCCCTCTATCTTAAGGCACTGCAGAAGATTCACAACCCAAGAGTGAAAGAAATGCCACTTTTCAATAACAAATTGATTTTTATATCGTGCTTTTTTGCCGTTGGCTGGAAGAAACCATCTCAGTCCATTCATGGTTCCTCGGTCAACAGAACCATAGCTATGCATCTAAGTTTGGGGACATACAAGAGCAAAGACTTTGGGATGGGGGAATTTGGTCTAGACATGCACAGTCCAAGATGGTAGCCACTAGCCATGTGTGGCCATCAGAATGACTTAAAATTTAACTAAACTTTAAAACTCAGATTCCTCAGCTGCACTAGCCACATTTTAAGTATTCAGCAGGCACGTGTGGCTAGTGTCTGTCATACTGGGCCACAGGGATACAGAACGTTTCCATCATCACAGATATTTCTACTGACTGCAGCTGGTCTACACTGTCATCCTCTAGCATCGAAAGACTTTTCTGAGATGTCCTTAATATCTGTTTTTCTGCCAAGGAAACACTCAGAGCGCCTACTTAACTTGCCTACAGACACTCAGACTCTAGGTAGCCAAACTGGAACTCAGATTTCTTCCTGGGTGTCCTATAATTTTTGCTACTTCCTTCTATTCCCCGTCACAAGTCTAGGGAATCTGCACTTACCAAGAGAATGAGTACTCTCATTCTGCTATGTTTTAACAGAAACTTCATGCTTTCTTGTACTGAAGTTTTCAGATACTCAAATGTCCAGAACTGCGAAACTCAAAAAACCTATTCTCTGCATTTCTACTGGGCTTCTCTGGTGGCTCAGGCTGGTAAACAATCTGCCTGCAAGGCAGGAGACCTGGGTTTGATCCCTGGGTCTGGAAGATCCCCTGGAGAGGGGAATGGAAAGCCACTCCAGTATTCTTGCTTGGAAAATTCCATGGACAGAGAAGCCTGGTGGGCTACCATCCGTGGGGTCACAAAGTTCAGACAGGACTGAGTGACTTCACCTTCAGTTCACTTCACTGCATCTCTACTATTAAAACTCTTCTCTGAGGAGTATCGGCCTCTCAGTCTAGATCGGATGATGATAAAAAGGAAAGTCCCTGGATAAAAAGCACATCAATTAATGTAACAAAAAGTGGTCCAGCCTCAACAGGTCTGAGAATGTTTGGATAGATGAAGGCACAGAGTCAACTTAATGACCTCAAATGACTTCCATCCTTCCAGTGTAGACAAATGAGCATCTCTAAATCTGAGTGGCTTGGCCCACATAAAGTCCTCTGGAGGCTGAGCAACTCTCCAAAGAAACTCCAGGCCACGACTCAGTGGTCCAGGTTGCATCATCCCTGAGACTCTGGCCTTTAACGCACGCTGCCAAAGAGAACAGGAGTGTGTGGAGGACTGCAGGGGGGGCGGGGATCTCTCTGTCCAGAAGGACTCCCGACACATGTTCACCCCACGGCAGCAAGTCATACCACTTGCCTCACCCCCAAGGACCTGGGCAAGGCCAGGGAGGATATGGACTGGTGGGTGGAAATCTTGTCTTTACCATGCCTGTGAGTTAAGATAATTCATATAACAAACACAGCAATACGGGATTGAGCACTTGCCTGGGACTGAGTGCCCTGTGTGTAATATCTCATTTAATTCTCACAACAGGTTTCTGAAGAAAGTACTATTACTTTCTCTCTCTCTCTCTTAAAGATGAGCACAGTGGAGCACAGATACGACTGAGGTCAAGCGGCTAACAGATGGCAGGGCCAGAGCATGAACCCAGGTCGGACCAACATTAAAGCGCAGGATTGCTTAGACATCCAGATTTCATTTTAAGGAAAAGTAAAGTTGCACTCTAGAATAGTGCTGTCCAACAGAACCTGGGGCAAAGACAGGATTTTCACTCTGCGTGATCCCAAACAGTGGTCACGAGCCATACGTGGACACTGAGAACTTGAAACGTGGCCAATCTGAGGAACTAGGATTTTAATTCAATTCAAATGGCACCAAGATAGAAAATATGCAGAATACATCATGAGGAACGCTGGGCTGGAAGAAGCACAAGCTAGAATCATGATTGCTGGGAGAAATATCAATAACCTCAGATATGCAGATGACACCACCCTTACGGCAGAAAGTGAAAAACTAAAGAGCCTCTTGATGAAAGTGAAAGAGGAGAGTGAAAAAGCTGGCTTAAAGCTCAACATTCAGAAAACTAAGATCATGGCATCTGGTCCCATCACTTCATGGGAAATAGATGGGAAAACAGTGGAAACAGTGTCAGACTTTATTTTTTGGGGGTTCCAAAATCACTGCAGATGCTGATTGCAGCCATGAAATTAAAAGACGCTTATTCCTTGGAAGGAAATTTATGACCAACCTAGAGAGCATATTAAAAAGTAGAGACATTACTTTGCCAACAAAGGTCCGTCTAGTCAAGGCTATGGTTTTTCCAGTAGTCATGTATGGATGTGAGAGTTGGACTGTGAAGAAAGCTGAGCGCTGAAGAATTAATGCTTTTGAACTGTGGTGCTGGAGAAGACTCTTGAGAGTCCCTTGGACTGCAAGGAGATCCAACCAGTCCATCCTAAAGGAGATCAATCCTGGGTGTTCATTGGAAGGACTGATGCTGAAGCTGGAACTCCAATACTTTGGCCACCTCACGCGAAGAGTTGACTCATTGGAAAAGACCCTGATGCTGGCAGGGATTGGGGGCGGGAGGAGACGGGGACGAAAGAGGATGAGATGGCTGGATGGCATCACCAACTCAATGGACATGAGTTTGAGTGAACTCTGGGAGTTGGTAATGGACAGGGAGGCCTGGCGTGCTGTGATTCATGGGGGTCGCAGAGAGTCAGACACGACTGAGCGACTGAACTGAATTGAAGATAGAAAATGGAATTAGTAGTATTGTAACTTAACTTTCTATGTGTAAATGATCCTTCCTCAAAAATAGAGTGAAGTTCTTTGAAGTCAGAGACCATAATTTACGCATCTTTTTAGCGTAGGCAGCGCACTTTGCAGATGATCATGCAGTAAAAATTTATAATTATGATTTGATACTGATCCACTGCAGGACTTCTCAGCTTCTTAAAAATGTGGATATTCAGTGACCAATTCTGTTTTCCTAAAAAGGGTCAAAGGACTTTAAAACTCCATCTGGCCAGCTACTTGCTTTTTGTGTTCCTTCTACCTGCATGACTGTCAGTAATAAGACATATTTTGGTACTTGCAGAAGTTGCCGTCAAGGTTTCAAAAATACTGCTGGTTTTTGGGGGGAGGGAGGAGAGGGAGAAGGAGGCACTGTTTTCCATACTGAATTTTTAAAAGTTAAATGAAGATCTGCTTTAAAGTGCTTTCATACCAAAGTGGAGCCGAATGAAATGGAGAGACTTAATGGACCTCTTTCTGTGAACAGAATGACAGATAGAATATCTATTTTCCTCACATATTTTTCATTCACAGACAGTTCATTTCAGTAAATATCTTACCACCCGCACTTGTCTATTTTCCAAGGTTTTGGGGATATTTCCAATAAGTTCAGTTGGACTCTATAGCTGGTATTTATGAGGCTGTGCTTAAAGGGAAATTGCATCATGGATATAATCAGCTCAATTTTTTTCTGTGTTTTTCTTGAATGTGTAGTTGGCAAGCTCTCAAACCCGCATCGGGCCGTAACTCGCAGCCGCACGTGGCCTCCACAGCTGGGTGAGTGTTTAGGAAGGGCGCTTCTGCCCCGCCTCGGTGTATTTCTCATGTGCCTCGCTCCCGTGGCTCTTACCTTCCCGTAGGTGTGCCAGTACTGAAAACGAGAAGAGCCCAAGGCTACACTGACAGCAAACGCTTTCTGTGGCCTCCGCGCAGGGAGTCTCCTCCAAAACTGGCTCTGTCGGGCTTTAGAATTGAGCCGTGAGGTCTCTAAAGGTTGCTCAGCCGAGTGTCTGCTCTGAAGCACTGGCATTTGGGCTCGCACAGTCCTGTCAGGGAAGCCCCCTGCGCTGCAGGGTGGTCAGCAGCATCCCTTACTTCGACTCACGAGATGGCAGCAGTGTTCCCTCACCTGGTGACGACAACCAAACTGTTCCCAGACAGTAACAGTGTCCCCCGATGTCCCCAGCTGACTCGAGTTCTGTTTCAGTTCTCAGCTCATGTGTCATTTCCAGGGGAACATGTTCCGGGTCAAGTTTTCTGCTGGTCACTCTCTTAGAACCTCTGAAGCATGTAATCACAGTCTGTGGCTCCCTGTTCATTGATGACCATACCACTGGTCCTAAACTATCCATCGACACAGATGGCAGGGATACAGGTGAAGATTTTCCACTAAGTAAGAACTGCCCTACTCTAAAAATCACTCTGGGAATTGCCTTGTATTTTCAGGATTCAGAAATACTGATAATGTCTCCCTTCTCACACACCAAGGGTGAACAACACCTGTGCATTCAAAGACTCTGCTTGTCCCTGGTGTGAAGTTGTTAATAGCAGAGCTTGGAGTTGAGATGACCAGAAACTTTCTTTAACGTGATGGTGGATTTAGTGTCATGGTGACTCTTTATGGTAGAGAAATCCATTTTCAGCTTAGAATTTTCTGCAGATCATGTTTCCAACAGGAGAACAAGACTATGAAGCTGCACAGCAAGGCAGGAGCCCTAACAGCCTGGGTAAAATCTCTGATCATCTGTCGATTTACCCCTTTAACAGATATTTCATATTTGTTGGCTGAAGGAATAAGTAATGGCTATGTAATGAGTTCTCTGCCAAAGCTGAAAACACAATAATGAACAAAAGCATGGTCCCTGCCACCTTGGAACAAGAAGTTTGGTGGGAAAACTGGCACTAACTAAATGATTATCAGCTCCATCGATGAATGTGCAGCTCCAAATTAAGTTTCTATGCTTCAAAGGCCCCGAAAGAGTGACGAACATGGAACACGACCCATATCATGTCCCCCGATGAATGGCACACGAGCTGAGAACTGAAACACAAACGTAAGTCCTCCAGGTGAAGCGAGGGGAGAGGATTCCAGACAGACAGACCCGCAGGGACAGAAGTCTACTGGAGAAAGGGATCAAGATGAGTAAAAGAAACTGGGGAAGCTCGGAAAGGCAGCGAGCCTGGAGCACAGAGAACACGGAGTGGGCTTGGGAAGAGGAGGCTGCGCTGTCACAGGCAGCGTGTCGCTCTCAGGAAGCCCACGCTCTCTGCGCCAGCGGTGGACACTCGTGAATGGACTCCAAGCAGTGAAGGGAAAGACCGTACTGAATTCCGCAGGGGTCTCCAGATGCAGCCTGGAGAGTGAACGGGGGAGCTGTTTGGAAGGGAAGGGGGAGAGAATAAACTCAGGTGGGCGTCCAGGTGAGACAGAGGCTGCTTTGGCTAGGAGGGTCCGTTAAAGAAGAAGAGAAGAAAGGATGGCCCCTGGAAAGTGAACCAACAGGAAGTGAGGGGTTAAACCAGAAGGCCCAACTGGGGTGCACTAGTTGCAGCTGGCGTTCTGATGGGTTGAAGTCCTGGCTGAAGCAGCGTTCCACACGCTGCATACAAGCCCTGGAAGGATCAGAGTAGGGTGGTCAGGATGCCTCTTAATTTTTTACATGACCGGTATTGTCATCCGTCCACAGACTGAGCACTAGGGGAGAAACACCTTTGTGCTAGAAAATCATGAGCTTTGCGCTGGACATGTAAAATCCGAGATGCCTTTAAGATGCTACTGAAAGAATAAGCCGGGTGTGCTGCACTGCAAAGAAGGAACTTCCCCAAGCACAAGAAGAGTTAACCAGGGGTGAGCATTTTGTCGAACATCCATTAGCCATTTACTACCTGATGTGAAATTTAAACAATTACTAACCAGGGGCTAATTAGTTTTCACATATGACAATATGGACTTCCCTGGTGGCTCAGACAGTAAAGCGTCTGCCTACAATGCAGGAGACCTGGGTTTGATCCCTGGGTTGGGAAGATTCCCCTGAAGAAGGAAATGGCAACCCACGCCAGTACTCTTGCCTGGAAAATCCCATGGACGGAGGACCCTCGTAGGATACAGTTCATGGGGTAGTAAAGAGTTGGACACGGCTGAGCGACTTCACTTTCACTTCATGACAATATAAAATAAAATTGTCGACCACAATTTCCCTTCTCACCCCCATTTCAGCTCGGCCTTTGATAAAGGAAAGCAGCCTATGCACAGCATCAGCCTGAGTCCCTGGTAAGGAAAGTCACAGACAATACCAGGACTGCTCCGTCTGTATGGAGACAACCCACTTCCTACCTGCTGCCTTACCCAGCACATTCGGAGGTGAGCATCTCCTTTTCCTCACCTTGTATCTGCTCAGTATCTTAATCCCAAATCGTGGGAGTGAAACTCTGGCAACTTTTAAGGATACGATTTGCTTCCTATTACATTACTTCTTCCCATACAGGAGAAACCAAGTGTTTGTCATTTGCAAGTGCCATGTCATTACATTTCATACTGCAGTGTAATGATGTGAAATGATTAAATGACAAAATGCCAGCTCACTGCCAAAAACTTAAAGTGGCATACTTTTATTTGTAGATTGCAAAGCTATTATTAATCCTTATACTGACTTTGCCAAATGAAATAATACAAGCAGACCGGTGCATACAGAAACGGGGTGCCACTAAGTGAAGTTCAGCACCCCAATTCCAATGTAGAAACGGGAAGAGTCCTCTGATTCTAACACATTCCTCAGGCTAACATCCAGAGCTAAACTTATTAGTGTAGAATAGTCTTGTCACCCGATGAATTTGGAGTGACAGGCATCAAAATACAACCTGACTGGAGTTTTTATTGAGAGGAAAAACAGGAACTCAGAACAGGTGGCGGAGAAAATAAAATGGCCTACATTCCCTCTGCCCCCTCCTGAACCACTTTTTTTCCACTAGCACTTATTGGGAGATAGAATTTTATTCTTTTCTAAAGGGAAAAGAGCGTACAAAAAGCATTTCGTTTACGTCACCAAATTACCGGAAGACTCTGAGATGGGTAAAGTAACAACTTCTTCTTTTCTTCCCCCTAGGCGATAAAATCTCATGTGGAGAGCTATGAAAGAGGGTTAAAAATTACATCCCCAGGACTACATGTTTTTCAAGCTTTTAAAGTTCAAATCCATGTGACCTCAAGTGTTTGAGGGTTTGTGAAGAAACCTCTTTTCACCTGCTTTTTTTTTTTCTCCCGACCATTTATGGATGCCCATTCTGGCAACACTTGCACTCCCCAATTCTAGTAAGAACCTTCTGGCAACCATAGTCAAGTGACTTTCTTTTATCTCCTTTTGTTTTCCCTCCCCTGAGCATTTTTCCCCTTTTCGTGGTGGAGATAAGAGGAAGGCCAGATGCCTCAACCTGGTCACTTATATTAGGTCTCTTAACTAAGAAACACTTATTTTAGGAAATCTCTGCCCAGACTTGGTTTAACTTTTGCTTTACTTTTCTTTTAATTATTTTCCTTTAACCTAGACAGCATATGAAAAAGCAGAGACATTACTTTGCTGACAAAGGTCTGTGTAGTCAAAGCTATGGTTTTCCCAGTAGTCATGTATGGATGTGAGAGTTGGACCATAAAGAAAGCTGAGCGCTAAAGAACTGATGCTTTCAAGTTGTTTTAGAGAAGACTCTTGAGAGTCCCTTGGGCTGCAAGGAGATCAAACAGTCAATTCTAAAGGAAATCAACACTGGATATTCATTAGAAGGACTGATGCTGAAGCTCCAATACTTTGGCCACCTGATGTAAAGAGCTGACTCATTGGGGAAGACCCTGATGCTGGGAAAGATTGAGGGCAGGAGGAGAAGGGGCAACAGAGAATGAGATGGTTGTGTGGCATCATCGACTCAACGGACATGGGTTTGAGCAAACTCTGGGAAAAAGCAAAAGATAGAGAAGTTTGGCATGCTGCAGTTCGTGGGGTGGCAAAGAGTCAGACATGACTTAGTGACTAAACAACAACAATGTCAGTTAGCTTCTTATATTTTTAGCTCTCTGTTTATTACACGCTATTATCACTTCGGTGTAAAACCTTCTTTGGTTGTAACATGCTCTTGGCTGGAAGCTGACTTATTGAGTAGGGGAATTGAAAATAAAATTTAAAAACATAGTGTTCTTTTATTATTTATGGACACTGGCAAGACTGCTCACCTGCAGCTCAATCATTTTAAAACAAGAAGACACCAAACACTAATAAGCTCCTAGAGTTATAGACAATGACCCCAAGTCTGCCAAGATGGCCAATAATCTTTGCTTTTGCTTCAACACAGGGGGCAGGTTGTCTCACTTCTGGCACAGTGGCAGGGGCATAGAGAACACATTCTTCATGGAAAGGGACTCGAAAATGGACAACGGCTCAGGGAACAAAACGGCCAGGAGCTCACTGGCCTTAAAGGAAATGCTACAGAGTTTCGTGATTGGAAAGATATCACTGGTTCAGATCATCTGCACTGTGGATGAAATCATGTGCCCTTTCATCTGAGTTTTAGGTGAATTACGGCATCTTTGTTGCGTCCCTCTGTTGTCTCCATCAGGAAGTCCAAAGTGGCCAGAGCTCACGCCTGGACTGCTGCGGTCAGTAAATGCTACTCCATCCTGATCCTTTTTTTCCATTATTTCTTTCGAGATTTTACTTCTATGTCTTTTTGGCACAAGCTCTTATTTGGCAGGTAGTGAGAACTCAGGGTTCTCTTGGAAGACAATACACTGAAGAGCACTGGAGGTTTTTTTTCCCTTTTATATATAGATGGCTTTGTCGTTCTGTCCTAAATCATGAATACATGAAATAGCTGCCAAGAACAGCTCACGTGGCTGCAGCAAGGACCCTGAAATAATAAGCTGGCTCCACCCACATCTGCAAAAAAGATCGTAAGATGCCTGTCCTGACCAGCGCGCACAGAACAATGGGAGAAGCTCAGACCTTTGTCACACTGTGATGGCCTGTGGGCACTGACTGTATTTTCATGAAGAAATCCTCCTCTTCAATGAGCCCTTCCCCTTCCCTGAAATCACCTAAAACCCTGGGCTTCTCCCTGATAATGACTGCTGGTTCACTTTCTTCCCCTGCAGTAAACACGTCTTTAGGGGTTCATCTACATGTTCCAGGCGAGTGGAAGCAGAGGACACATACCAACCCGGTGGGCATGGAGCTCGGATCCCAACAGGAATGACAGAGAACAAGAGATGAGCATGACACTTTCAGGTGGTGAAAAGGCTGTGAAGAGATGGACACAGAGCAGCATGATGGAGGATGAGTTTGGAGAGGCCATATGATACGGCTGCTGGAGTCGCAGAAGGCTCCCGGGGGAGGTAACATTTGAACTGAGGATAAGCATGAGTGAAGTCTCCATCTTGTTACAGTAGGGAGAAGCATATTTCAGGCTGTCAATGGGCAGGAAGAAAAACCATGCACCAGGAATGAGCTTGGGCAGGAACCCGTCTAGCATTGCAAGATGGCCTTGAACTACGGGAAAGCTAAGAATCGAGGATCAGAGTGGTCAACAGAAGCCCAACTCGGGCAAAGACTTTCAAACTTAGGATACAACCCCAGGCTTGCCTGGCCTTCCCTGATCTCTGTTTTGTTTTCAGAGTGAGTCACACGCACCACTCTACTCTCAGGACAATAAGAAATACCGTTGCAATATAAGCACGTATTTCTCCAGTGATGTTCTGGGGGCGTAAATGGGTTACTAAGTGTTGATTGATGTGTGAAATTTACCTTCACTACACCGAGGGACATATATACTTATGGCCAAGTTTGTCAGCTGCACAGGGGAGTATAAAGGATGCCCATCACGGTGAGGGGCAGAGTACAGTTTACAACGGTAATAAGGAAGGGGCCGCCTTCCCTATTCTCACTGCTTTGAATGAGGGTATACTGCACAGAGTGGGGGCTGCCATCTGAAAATCAAGACCAAGAAGGGGGGGATCTGCCCAGAAATTCTCAGCCTCAGGTCTCTGAATAACCGAGCCGGGGTCAGCAACCATCTATCTCCAGACTTCTTGCTATGTGTGAGGGGAAAATCTGACTTGTTCAAAGATAATGTGATAAGTAAGATACTAGAATAGGGTTCAGCTTGCCAAAGCAAGAGCAAGTATTTACTGAAAATGCAGGAACTTTGGCTCGTGTGTTTATAAGAGAACTTAGTTGGGGCAGCAAACAGTTCTCCTCCAGCAGTGGCCCAGCGCCAAGATGGCCTGGGGAACCGAGTAATGTTGGTGAGGCAGACTGGAGTGATGGTTATGTTGTAATTGTTACTATTTTAGCAGAGCTTTTTAAAAAAATTCTTCTTGAGAATACAATGAATCTTCTAATAATCTAAAGAACTTTAAAAAATAGGTGGGAGCCTCTGATAGAGCCAGATTTAGTGGAGAGGAAAGACCCTTCCCCAAAAGCAAAAGGTTGACCTTTGTCCGGCATAAATGCAGCACATTATTATCAAGATCTTGCCACCTGGAACCATGGTTCAGACACAAAGAGCAATTTATTCAGCTTACTTCTGCCTGCCCACTCCCAAATGGCATCAATTCCGGTTCAGGTTCCCTGGATACATCAGGGGCATATGGCTTCCAGTTTCCAAATCCTATTGTTTCCCCAGTTACCTCTAACATCTCACATCTTTACTGAATAACATGGAAAGGCTGACCAAATATCGTGATCTTCAAATGTGTATGTGTATGTTGACCTCATAGTCACCAAAAGAGTCTGAAATGCAGTACTTGGGTGCAGTCTCAAGAATGACAGAATGATCTCTGTTCGTTTCCAAGGCAAACCATTCAATGTCACAGTCATCCAGGCCTATGCCCCAACCACTAATGCTGAAGAAGCTGAAGCTGAATGGTTCTATGAAGACCTACAAGACCTTCTAGAACTAACACCCAAAAAAGATGTCCTTTTCATTATGAGGGACTTGAATGCAAAAGTAGGAAGCCAAGAGATACGTGGAGTAACAGGCAAGTCTGGCCTTGGAGCACGGAATGAAGCAGGGCAAAGGCTAACAGAGTTTTGCCAAGAGGACGCACCAGTCACAGCAAACACCCTCCTCCAACAGCACAAGAGAGACTCTACACGTGGACATCACCAGATGGTCAACACCGAAATCAGACTGATTATATTCTTTGCAGCCAAAGATGGAGAAGCTCTATACAGTTAGCAAAAACAAGACCGGGAGCTGACTGTGGCTCAGATCATGAACTCCTTGTTGCCATTTTCAGACTGAAATTGAACAAAGTAGGGAAAACCACTAGACCATTCAGGTATGACCTAAACCAAATCCCTTATGATTATACAGTAGAAGTGACAAATAGATTCAAGGGATTAGATCTGACAGACAGAGGGCTTGAAGAACTATGGATGGAGGTTCATGACACTATACAGGAGTCAGTGATCAAGACCATTCCCAAGAAAAAGAAGTGCAAAAACGCAAAACAGGTGTCTGAGGAGGCCTTACAAATCACTGAGAAAAGAAGTGAAAGGCAAAGGAGAAAAGGAAAGATTTACCCATTTGAATGCAGAGTTCCAAAGAATAGCAAGGAGAGATATGAAAGCCTCCCTTAGTGATCAATGCAAAGAAATAGAGGAAATCAATAGAATGGAAAAGATTAGAGATCTTTTCAAGAAAATTAGAGATACCAAGGGAACATCCATGCAAAAATGGGTACAATAAAGGACATTGTCACCCTGCTTATTTAACTTATATGCAGAGTACATCATGAGAAACGCTGGGCTGGAGGAAGCACAAGCTGGAATCAAGATTGCCAGGAGAAATATCAATAACCTCAGATATGCAGGTGACACCACCCTTATGGCAGAAAGTGAAGAGGAACTGAGGAGCCTATTGATGAATGTCAAAGAGGAAAGTGAGAAAGTTGGCTTACAACTCAACATTCAGGAAACTAAGATCATGGCATCCGGTCCCATCACTTCATGGCAAATAGATGGGGAAACAATGGAAACAGTGACAGACTTTATTTCTTTGGGCTCCAAAATCACTGCAGATGGTGACTGCAGCCATGAAATTAAAAGATGCTTGCTCCTTGGAACAAAAGCTATGACCAACCTAGACAGCATATTAAAAATCAGAGACATTACTTTGCCAACAAAGATCCATCTAGTCAAAGCTACAGTTTTTCCTATAGTCATGTATGGATGTGAGAGCTGGACTATAAAGAAAGCTGAGTGCTGAAGAATTGATGCTTTTGAACTGTGGTGTTGGAGAAGACTCTTAAGAGTCCCTTGGACAACAAGGAGGTCAAACCAGTCCATCCTAAAGGAGATCAGTCCTGAATATTCATTGGAAAGAGTGATGCTGAAACTGAAACTCCAATACTTGGCCACCAGATATGAAGGACTGACTCACTGGAAAAGACCCTGATGCTGGGAAAAATTGAAGACAGGAGGAGACGGGATGACAGAGGATGAGATGGTTGGATGGCATCACTGACTCAATGGACATGAGTTCGAGCAAGCTCTGGAGTTGGTGATGGACAGGGAGGCCTGGAGTGCATGGGGTCGCAAAGAGTTGAACATGGCCTAGAGACGGAACTGAACTGATATGTGAGGGGGATAATGAGCAGTGCGTCATTTCCTTCAGGGGCTTTCCTGTTGGCTCAGTCTGTAAAGAATCTGCTTGTAATGCAGGAGACCGCCAGCAATGCAGAAGAATCAGGTTTGATCCTGGGTCAGAAATATCCCCTTGAAAAGAAATGGCAACCCACTCCAGTATTCTTGCCTGGGAAGTCTCATGGACTGAGGAGCCATATTCTCTGCAAGTTAAATTTTGTGCAAAAATCCACTAAATTAAAGAGATGAACATAGGAACATCTCAGCTGAAATGAAGGGGTAGCTCCTCGTTTGCTAGACACGCAGTCCCCAGGGACAGTGCCAATGGGCTAGAGAGTCCTCTGACCATGAGAGTTTTAAGGGAGAGGGAAAAAAACTCAGGCCCCACGAAGTGTGGAGAAGGACAAGAAGGGTGGCATAAAAACACACCTGGAAGCGAGTCGTGGCGGAGAGGCATCTGGATTCTGATGTGGATTAGGTGATCTCTGCTAAGAGTCCAGGTCTCTAGAATTTGCTACCCCTACAGAATTCTCACTAGGGACCAGTGATGAAGAGATGAGGCTCGGCGCCAGAAGGCCTGTGTTCAACGTCTCGCTTTCCCACTTGAAAACTGTGCCACATTCAGCAAACTATTTACCCCCTTGGACTATTACAGTAGTTCTGCATCGGGAAATGGAGATAAGCACCAAGGATAGGCAGGGGGTTTAAACGGCTTGTCCAAGGTGGAGATGTTGCGTTTCAAATTCTAGCTCTTCTGACTTGAAAAGCAGCACTAATTTTTTCTGATCACAAGAGGACTTTGCGGCAGATTGGCAAATGATGTGAATCTTGAGAAAAAGAGAGGGAGAGAGAGAAAAAGGGACGAAGGCAGGAAAGCAGGAAGGAAGGGGGGAAAGAAATAGATTCTCCAATATAGATACACAGACATTTGCCAAACAAAAATGACCTAGAATCTGCCTTCATTGGATTAAAGGAGCCATACATTTCCTTTCCTTGATGGGATGATTCTTTTGATTTTTGCCAAATTTTGTGATCACTGAGATGATAAGAAACCAAGAAACTTGCAATAAATTAAACACAGCAGCAGAAGGTTCAAATTTTACAAAATAAATTGACTGAGATAATGTGCGATATCCTTGGGTTATTCATTGGTTAACCCAGGGATGTCCTCATTGCTGAATGGATGACAGTAGGGGAAAAAGAATTCCAACCACTAAACATAGGTCTGTCATGTGCCTGGGGGAGGCATGCAGGATAGCTGACAAAATTAATATTCATGAACTTTTGTTGCCAATTAATTAATAGGATTAATTGCATCAGAGAGCAAGGTCTGAAGGAAATAGGACAAAAGATAGATAATGAATTGATAGAGGTGCTGGGCACATAAGGAAAGAAGGTCAAGCGAAATATTTAAGCCAGGAGCCAGGAGAATGCATTGTGTTCAAGGCAACCTCACGTACAAAAGACGGAGTGAAACGTGGAACCCTAACCTGATCTCAACCGTCCACATCTGGGCTCCTGACCAGGGCACAGCCGTCAGCGACATCAGCACAAAGCTGACCATTCTGTGTAGTTTTCCTACATTGAAGAGCCTAGATGAAAGTGTGTGGGGAGCTTATAAGCCCTCCTTCATAATGAAAACAGCCAACAGGAAGTTACTTAACAAAACGCTCACCAAGGGATGAAGTCAACGTGAAGTGCCTTGCATCTACAAGTTTCATTCTAAAGAAGTACGGCTCACTTCATCTTTGAAGGTAATTTTAATGAATTCTTTCCAAAAAATGATAGAGCCTGGCTTTCCAAATTTACTTGGGAAGAAAGAGGCCTCAGACAAGTAATTCTCAGTATTATTAACATTACCATGCTCACATAAATCTGATGACAATACAAGCACTTTTTCATTGGGAGAAATCTTACATTAAAACTAGAGCTCATGTTTGGCCGACTTCGGTAGGTCAACCAAAAATAGAAACTGGCTTACGTATCTTTCCATTTTTAGGGAGGTGAAGATATGGATCTAGACACTTGATTTTCTTAGCTCAGGGAGGACTGTAGGCTAAACTGCTTTGGCCCTGAGGGACTCTTTGCTATTGGCAGCCCTGGGCAGCGTGAGGTTTTTAAAATTCATTTCTGATACACCGTTGACATGGCCTTTTTTTTAGGGTTTAAAATTGTCCTGGTCACTGCCATGGCCCTCAAAGAATTCTGTTCTCACTCACTCCTGGGTCTAGTTCCTTCTCTTGTTTTCCTAACTTCACCCTGAGTTTTGTCTCCCAAGTGGGATGTTTATCTCTAGGCCTGAGCAGGAAAGAAATGTGTGAAAATCTAGAAACAGGGAAAGCCAGGAGCGCCTGAGATGCTTCAGCGCTAGCTACAGATGGACGAGCCCTCGTACCCAAGGCCCCGCTGGGGAAGAGACGGGGATGGGCTGGGGCAACACAAGCAGCGTCCTGCCGGAGAAAGCCAAGCACACCCACCGATGGATCACGTGCAGGAGCTCAAACTCGGGCAGCTCAGAGGGTAAAGCGTCTGCCTGCAATGTGGACGCCTGGGTTCAATCCCTGGGTCGGGAAGATCCCCTGGAGAAGGAAATGGCCACCCATTCCAGTATTCTGGCCTGGAAAATCCCATGGATGGAGAAGCCTGGTGGGCTACAGTCCATGGGGTCACAAAGAGTCGGACACGACTGATCAACTTCACTTTCGCTCCCCGTGCGGAAGGGAATGTGGATGGATGAGTAATGCAGTCAGCTGAATCACACAAAACTCAGGGTGAGGTGGACGCTGTCTTTCCAGAATGACGGAGGACAGCGAACCGACTGTGTGCCCTCTTCCAGTCTGTCCTTTGAGACCTAAGCAAGCTCATGGGGCTAGAAAACTGCTAGAAGCTAAAGCTCCACAGTCCACCACGGAAGTTGCTTATTCGGTTTCAGAATGCTCACATTTGCGCTTCGGGCAGTCACTGGAGACATGACGCGCCCTTGGTTTAAACTCTGTCTAGAGTCATGCACACCTGCTCCCCGGAATGTGGTTTCTGCCTCAAAACCGACGACTTCTTTCTCTATGATTTGGCTTCACCCTCAGGGACAGCGGAGGGGACCCAGCAAACAGTTACTAATTCGGCACATAATTCAGCATATATTTACGAAGCACGTGCTCTGTGCTGGCCGCAGCTCTAGACTCTGGGACGTGGCAGTGAGCAAGGCAACCCCAGATCCCGCCCAAGTGGAGCTGACTTCTTCTCAGGGTGGTGGGGATGAAGGCAGTTAGAGACGTTAAACACAAGAAAAGTGAACGAGAATTTTTAAGGTCCTGTGACAGAGAGGGTCTGGGGGTTCTGGGGTCAGGAGTCCCATTTTACGTGGCTGGACAGGATAGCCTATCTAGGAGGAGACATTCATAGAAGCTGAGATGTGAGGTATAAGAGGAAACCAACCATTCCAAGATCACGCGGCAACGTTTCACACACAAGAAACAGTTGGGGCAAACCTCGGAGCCGGGACCAAGACCACTGGGTGAAGGGACAAACAGAGAACACCAGGCAGAGGAGGGGGCGCCGGGCGGGAGAGGGCCGTGGGACGAGAGGAGTCTAACTATTTAGTAAACGCAGTGAGGGGGCTCTGGGAGGCTTTAACTGTAGGAGCCGTACAGTCTGCTTTGCAATGTAAAGCTGTCCTCCCGACTGTGGCTTAGAGAGTGGAGGAGCATCCTCCACACCTGTAAGCTCAGCTGATGGGAACAGGAACAGAAGCGGTCATCTTATACGCTGTCCCTAACTCCCTAA
Source organism: Moschus berezovskii (assembly GCF_049115385.1). Taxonomy (NCBI): domain Eukaryota; kingdom Metazoa; phylum Chordata; class Mammalia; order Artiodactyla; family Moschidae; genus Moschus; species Moschus berezovskii. Next base: position 3,213,373 of record NC_142474.1, read on the forward strand.
GGAGCTGGACTTTGGTACAGGGGTCAGTCAGTGCTCAGCCAGTCTCTCCGTGGGGTTAATACTCTGACAGACGTGGTTGGGGCCAAGGGGACTGAGAAGGGGCCCCCCGGGTTCTTCCCTCTTCTGAGTCTCAAGTGAATGCTTGTCTTAGAATTCTACCCGAGTCAGGAGCCCAGCTGAACTGGAGCGGGCTGAGCTGCCAGAAGTCAGAGTAGCTGCTTAAGACAATGAACCAAAATGAACGAAAGAATGCCGTCTCCTTCACCTACTGCAATGAAACGTAAGCCAAGAGGCTAAGCCAGAGAAGGCACCAACTGCAGTCTGCTCCACGTCCCCCAGACAGTGGAACTGATAAACACCCCGGGGATCAGTACATGTGCTGGGGGTCTGAGTCTCTCACTGCCAGGGGCGCAAAAAGCAAAAGCCCCCTGCAGCTGAATGGACCTGGGCTGGGAGGAGAGAGAAGCGCGAGGGCTATGGGTGGAAAAGTACTGAGGACCGAGTCACGGTGGAGAAAAGTGCCTTCGAGCTCCTCCTCTCCTCTCCTCTGCAAGGTGATCCTGGCAGAGGCTTCCAGGGAGAGCCTCTGCTGAAGGCCTCCGTTAAACAGGGTGTCAAATAGGGGTGCCTAGGCTAAGGCACACAGCTGTGCATAAGAGCATGGCGACCGGGGAGGCTGAGTGCTTAAGTGCAGCCCCTTTCAGAGAAGGCAATGCTCTGACTGTCCCCCAAGTCCAGTGGGAGGAGGGCAGCTTTCCCCCAAGCCCTAAAGCGTCTGTAGTTGCCTGTGGTCGTCAGAAAAAGCATAAGACTGTAGGCAGAGCTAGCTTCCTAACAGACAGCGTCCATCATTACTATAAATCCCCTCTTTGTTTCCTGCAGTAAATTTAGTAGTTCCTCTGGCGTGCACCTGTATCCTAACCGTGCACCTGTATCCTAACCGTAAGAACCAAAATTCAGTTTTAATCCCTCAGTCGTGTCTGACTCTTTGTCAGGCCCATGGACTGTAGCCCACCAGGCTCTTCTGTCCATGGGATTCTCCAGGCAAGAACACCAGAGTGGGTGGCCATTGCCTTCTCCAGGGGATCTTTGCGAGCCAGGGATCGAACCGCGGTCTCTTGCATTGCAGGCAGATTCTTTACCATCTGAGTCACCAGCGAAGCCCAAAAAATGGACCCAAAGTGACAGAATCAAGTAACACACTATCTTGAGGGATGGTGACAAGTAAAAATACCAGACAGGTACGCACCGCTGCCCACAGAAAGCCTATGTCTGGGGCACCTTGCAGACTCTGGACTGGAACAAGAGCCTGAGGCTGTAAAGTATGAATGGCAATTCAGAGAGCTCGGCCCAGGAGCAGGAGTTGGAGAATATGAAACGTGAGCAGAGTGGCCGGTCTCTGGGTTACCTGCTGGCCTGTCGCTGGTGTAGCAAGAATGCTAACGGATGGGACGGGAAGGAAGACAGAAGGGACAGGAGCCCCCGACCATCTCCAAACCCACCGCCTCCCGCTTCCCTCCCCTCGGCTCTGCTCCGCTCCTGCTCACCTTCTCCCTGTTGCCAGACAAGTCCACACCTCGGTCCCTTAGATCTGCACCCTGTGCCCGAACCACTCTTCCTTCCAGCCCTTACACAATGGAGTCCCCATTTGTTCAGATCTCTGCTCCCAAATCTCCTTTTCCCCAGGGCTTTTTCTGAGCATCGCCCCAGAAAGGCAGCTCTCCCACTTTCTGTCCCCTCACACAGCCTCGCTTTTCTCCCCTCTTTAGCATTTATCACTGTCTGACAGTCGCGTGACTGACTGTCCTGTCTTCCCAGCCCCACACTAGAACAGCAGCTCAGTGAAGGTAAGGACTGTCTAAGGTCCCAAAGCACTGCCTTCTCAAAGCCTGGAATCGCTCCCAGGAAGGAGTGGTGCTCCAGAAATACTAATTGCATGCGTGAACGAGTAAAGGATATGGTAAAGGAGAGAGAAAAAGAGGAAGAAGGGAAAGAAAATATGGCCTCTAATTAAAGAAGCAAAAATTGATTACAAAACGTAAACATGTAAATTGGAAAAATCCGTATGTTTTATATTTAAAATTGGATCTCTATGTTTTGTTTTATTCATTCATCATTCCTCTAACAAATATTTGAATCATAAGAATGTCCTGCAGGCTTGGACAGGGCACCAGAGCAAGAAGGACCCTTGGGGGAGTTGTGATTTAGCAACCAACACGGAAGTATTTCTGCATCTTCCCAACTGAACCACCGTATCTGTTGATCAGCCAACCGTCAGTCCTGCCTCGAGAAATCAGGCAGAAGGAGGAGGAGGGAAGGCAGGGGTTCCTCTCTGGGCAGGCTTTGTATTTCTCCCCCTGTTTGGGGAGGAGCATTCTCCCTAGAGACTAACACCCAAATCTAATGGGGTAAAAGCACGCCACATGACCATGTTATCCCTTATGGTCCACCTTCTGAGTGCTCCAGACCTCTATAATCAAGGCTGGATGGGGAAAACGGGGACCATAGATGGCTTTGGAAAGCCAGTTCCCAGTTTCCGCTTCAGGTTACCATCACAGCTTGGGAAGGACAGAGTCACCGGTCCTAGCGGTGGACAAATTGAGAATGAGGACCTCAGAAAGCAAAAAGCCCAGCTTAAAGTAATGCATTGTATTTTGAACCCTGAATGTTTGACAATACGTTTTACGGCTCATTTCCTGCCTCTCGTGAGCACTGGTAAACACTCAGACAGCGAATTCACATTTTTCATGTCAAATATCCTTATGGCCCCCTTCCCACCTCCAGCTTGTCACCAGTTAAACAGACCCTATGAGGACAGTCTGTTCACACTATAATCTCTTGTGACACTAAACCTTAATCTGTCTTACAATTTCTATTGTTTTTCACTAAAAGGTTATTCCAGAAATATTTTATAGAGGACATTCATTTTCTTGGCCAAGAATAAATTGTATAATCAGAGTCACGCTAACCAATACTAGCTCTCCCTTCTCAATCCAAATTTAAGAATTTCATGCGGATTACTCATTGCCATCTATCTAGCTAATTCAGTGTCATTATTTTTCTCTGAATTTCGCCTTCCTTGAAATGAGCTTATCTCATAATAAGATACTGAAGAAGGAAGGACAGGGCTGCTGGGCTCGCGTCACCGGTCTCACACCCACTCTCAAGCCTGGAATTGAGAAGCCGTCAGTGGCTTCCACTCGAATGGAGAATCTATTTTTAGGAAAGAATTGCAACTTGCCACTTAATTTTGTTTTTTAAATCACAAAAGAGTCTGACTTTGCAAGCTGCGGGTTTCTCTAAATCCTTGGTTTTCCCCACCCCAGCTCACCCTACCCCTGGCCTAAAGCTCAGTTACCTCCCAGGTCACAGTTTGTGTTCCTTCCCTTCACACACCCTCTCTGTTCCCAAGACTGAGCGAGGAACACTGTCTGAACCTCCTCACCCTCCACGCTCACTTCTAACATCCCATCAAGGGCACGCCGTAACATCTCTGCAGCGCTGTCTGAAACACTAGAACGCAAGCCACGGATGTAATCTGGAAATTTTCAGTAGCTGTGCTTAAAAAAAGTAAAAAGAAACAGGCAGAAGTAATTCTTATTAATATATTAATTAAATAATATATTTAACTGCCCAGGGAAGCCCGAGTATATCTAAATAATACCATTTTGACACACAATCAATGTAAAAATAGCACTGGGATATTCAGTTCAGTTCAGTCGCTCAGTCGTGCCTGATTGCGCACCCCTTAAGTAAATGCAGCGTGTATTTCAGGCTTACAGCACTTCTCAGTTCACCTCAGCCACATACCAAGTGCGTGACAGCCACACGTGGCCGGTGACTTCTCTGCCGGGCAACACACTTCTATAGCATTTGGCTGTTCATCTGCGTTTCTTCCACATTGCACTCAAGGGTGGAGGTTATATTTATTTCACCATTGTTACCCCTAGCATCCAGCACAAAGCAGAAACTTAATAAATGCTTGATGAAAACATAATTGAACAAGCCCATCTCTGACACTATTTAACGATGTGACTTTGGGTTAGTTGATTTCTCTGGAGCTCCTACCTTATTAAGGAAGAGGATATCATAGTCCATGATTGCCAAGGTCCCCATAAATGCAAATATTCTGGGTCACTTAATTCAGTTCTCTCTCCCTCTCTTTCTCTCATTTTAAGTGTCTAAATGCATGCCCTTGATTTTCATAGTGTTTTAAGTCCACCTGAATTCACCAGGCTCCACTTTTTTGCATTTTTCGCTATTGGTCTTTGAACCTTGGAGACATTGCCAGTTCAGTCCCTCAGTCGTGTCCGACTCTCCGTGACCCCGTGAACCACAGCACGCCAGGCCACCCTGTCCGTCACCAACGCCCGGAGTTCACTCAGACTCATGTCCGCAGAGTCGGTGATGCCATCCCGCCATCTCATCCTCTGTCGTCCCCTTCTCCTCCCGCCCCCAATCCCTCCCAGCATCAGAGTCTTTTCCAGTGAGTCAGCTCTTCGCATGAGGTGTAGGATTACGATACTGTTTCCTTTTATAAAATAGTGTTCATTGTTTTCCTTTGATTATAAACTATCTTCATAATAGAAAATTTGGATAACACAGAAAAGTACTGAGTAAACAAATTGCTTGTATAGCTATTTGATATGACACAGAGATAACACAGCTAATATTTGTGTGTCTATCCCTCTGGTATATTTTCTCTATTTAGTAGGAGTAATACATATCAGTACACATTTAGTTCTTTTTTTTAGCAAAATGAGGGTCATAATATATATACTTTTTCAAATAATCCTTTGTTATTTCACAATATTTGGATGGGAATGCACACTCAAGTCATCAAGTATTATTTTAAAGCATAGTTTGCTGGATGCAATATATGCCATCATTTGACTACATGGAGTTACCACCTTAAAGAGGTGAAGGAGCAGGCCACGTGTATATTTGGGAATGATGTTTACCAGGGAAGAAAACAGCAAGTGCAAATGCTGAGCAGTAGGATCAAGCCCAGCATGCAAAAATGGCTAAAGATGAAGCAAGGTAAAAAGGTGCAGAAAATGAGATTGGACATGGAAGCCCAGACACAATAGTGATTGCAGAGCTTTCCTCCGGAAGCCACGGTAAGGTTTTCAGCATCACACGTGGTGGTGAGGTGATACGGTGCTTGTTTCCAGTGAGTAGAGTTCAGGGATGCTGCTCAACATCCTACAATATCCAAGACAGTCCTTAACAACACAACAAAGAATTATCTGTACACAAATGTCAATAGGGCCAAGATCAAAAAAGCTTGCTCTGTATAAAGATAAGAACAGGAACCAGAAGACCAGCTTAGAAGTTGCTGAAAGGAAAAGTCTTGGCTTGAGAAGTGGTGCTCCGGACCCAGGCAGGGGTGGCGGAGGTGCAGATGAGTAATCAGAACCTGTACAATCCTGAAGTTGCCGAGTCATCAGGATCTGATGATGGACTGGATAAGGAGCGGAAGAGAAAGGGAGGAACCAGCATTGACTTATGCTTGAGGTCCGGGCAGTTTAAAAGATGGAATTTCCACTGGCTTGGATGGAGGAGCATCCAAAGGAGGTTTAGGGAAAAGATTAGGAGTGTGGAGAGCAGGGTTTCAGAGAGCGATTCAAGGGGGCTTGAAGACTGGTCAGAAGTGAGAAGTGAAGAAGAAAGAGCAGTGGAGGGTGACTGCAGGTGTGTGGCCTGGGCTACTAGTCAGGTAGAGAAGCCGGGGAGAGGGTCCAGTCTACACCGAGAAGATGGCAGGTGTGGTTTAGACGGACTGAGCTGGTTCAACGGTAGCAACAGCTACTCCATCCCCTCACTTGTCTGTTTGAGAACCAACTAAGATCATGGAGGAAAACCACACTGTAAAGTTAGGGTCTCATATGCAAGTTACTTCCATAATCACAGCACTTAATAGGTCATTGGCTCCGCTACCCAACTTCCCAGGAAACCAGAATCATGTTCTGTCACATTCTGCCCTTCAAGGTTCTGGGGAGAGTTGACGCTGACAGTAAGAAGAACACATATTTTTTAGGCTGTTTAAAAATTAAGTTTATAGCAATTGAACTTCCCTTTATTTGGCCTCAGAGCACATTAACATTCTTTGAACTACACTGTTAAGAACATTTTAAGGGTTATTTTTACATCAGTAAAAGGATTTCAAACCCAGAGAGTACACAGGATGCATCATTCTCAAGTAAGACCCACCCTAGGTAATGCTGGACTAATGTTCCTACACATGATACATAGGAGTTACGGCTATTATTCATTGAGTCACACTGATAATTCTGCAATAATACATTTTTTGGCCATTCTCTCTTTCCAGGGAAATATTCACAGACTCCTATGAGGTATGTTATACTAGTCTTCCCATTTTGCTGATAAAGTGAGGCTTAGAGAAAGGAAGTAAGACACTCAAGGACACTGGGGAGAAGACAACCGCAAGTTGGGGAAAAGATGGATTGTGAAGAGATCCTAAAGATCATTTGTTCGTCAAGCCCTCTACTTTACGGGTGAGGCCACCGAGGTCCCCGTGACACTACACGACTCAGCCAAGGCGCCATAACTAAAAGGCAGGAGAGGCAGCCATGGACAAGAATTAAAGGCAGAAAATGTAATTCTGTGTACCTGAAATCTACAAACAGCTCAGTACCAAAGGACATGGGGGGATGAGAGGGAAAGCCAGCCGAGCGATGGGGCTGGACAGGCGTGAAGGTTCCAGACGCGTGAACTGTCTAGAGTCCATCTTCAGTTATTTCCCAGAGTGTGCTCGGCAAACACCAGCTCCCTGCGAGCTTACTGAGTGTTCTATGGATGTCTGCGGTGGTTGTGAAGATTTGAGAAATGAAGGGATCCTAGAGCTTACAATGGACATACGACTCTCCTGGGGAGAGATCTGGAATACACAGGAGCTCCCCAAACTTACCTGACCCGCAACTCTGTGTCCTCGGCGGAAATCACATGGAACTAGTATTCCGGGGAACACCAGTTTAAGTCAGGCTGTTCTGAAGAACATTAATTAATTTATTAATTTGGCCACGCCAGGTCTGCATGTGGGATTAGTTCCCTGACCAGGGATCAGACCCACGCCCCGGGCTTTGAGAGGGCAGAGTCTTAGCCCGTGAACCACCAGGGAAATCCCAGAGGGCAGTTTTAAATGACGATTTGAAATGGGAATGAGAATGTTGAGCTCACTTTTTTAAAAATTGGAAATTAGCTTAAAAATCTGATTTTGTCAGCATTTTTCCCCCCTGGTTCGTTGTACTGTTTCACACCTTCTTCTTGCCACAGGTGTTTGATAAGAGATTGTGTGAGTGATGGGGGAAAAGACGAAAGAATTTTTAAAGTTTCAGAAATTCCTGGGAGGCACTGTGGAGCTAAAGTCTCATTATCTGTTTGCTTGTTTATTTTCCCAATATAGAGAGATACCAAATATAGACTTGAACTCAAATCTGTAATCTCTTCTTTCAGGCCTAACTCATGCATGAACCTCAGATGGTAAAGAATCTGCCTGGAAAACAGGAGCCCTGGGTTCAATCCCTGGGTTGGGAAGAGCCCCTGGAGGAGGGCATGGCAACCTACTCCAGTATCCCTGCCTGGAGCATCCCATGGACAGAGGAGCCTGGCAGGCTACAGACCACGGGGTCGCAGAGTCAGACGTGACTGAAGCAACAGAGCGCTCACACGTGACTGGTAGACATCCATGTTGTTTCCCATAGTGACGGCACCAATTTACACGCTCACCAACAGTGCACAAGGGCTCCCTCCTCCCCGTATCGTTGCTAATACTCGTTACCTCTTGTCTTTCTGACAACAGCTACCCTAACAGGTGTGAATTGATGGCACGCTGTGGGTTCTGCGTTTCTCTGATGATCTGGGATTTTGAGCCCCTTTTCATGTACCTGTTGGCTTCCAATGACTATTTTTGATCATCTATCACATGCCAGGTGTTAGGATCAGTTCTGAGTATCTACTAAACAAGAAAACTGAAAGGTAATAGTCCCAGGGAGTTCACAGAGGAGTGAAGAGGAAGACAACAAGCAACGAAACAACGTCTAGTGACAAATTCTGACAATCATATAAAGGAAATGAACAAGATTCTGAAAGGGAGTTGATAACAGAATTTGACTCCACTTTAGATGTTCGACCACTGAGCGCATTCAAGGGCCACAGTTCTTCCTTCCTGCCCGGCTCCGCATCTGAACAAACGAATAAGAAATCTGAGGCGCTCCTTCATTTAATGTTGGTGCATGCTAAGTCTCTTCAGTGTCTGACTCTGGGCGACCCCATGGGCTGTAGCCCACCAGGCTCCTCCACCCATGGGATTCTCCAGGCAAGAATATTGGAGTGGGTTGCCATGCCCTCCTCCAGGGTACCTTCCCGTCCAAGGGATCGAACCTGAATCTCATGTCTCGATGGACATGTCTCGTGTCTTCTGCAGTGGCAGGCAGGTTTTATTAACCACTTGCACCCCCTGGGAAGCCCCTTAGCGCTGGGAGGAAGCTCAAACCGTGCAAGGCATGCTACAGTCCACGGGGTCACCACGCGACACACAACTGGGAGCACGTAATTGGAGGAAAGTTTCTTTACAGTGTGGCACTGGTTTCTGCCGTACGATGCACATCAGTCTAATTGTATGTATACCCCATCCCTGTCGAGCCTCCCTCCCCTCCTTCAATCCAACCCTTCGAGGTCATCACAGAGCACCAGGCTGAGCTCCCTGTGTTACAGAGCAGCTCCCACGGACTGTAGCCCACCATGCTCCTCCGTACATGCGATTTTTCAGGTGAGAATGGTAGAGTGGGCTGCCATTTCCTCCTCCAGGGGAATCTTCCAGACCCAGGGATCAAACCTGTTTCTCCTGCATTGCAGGAAGACTCTCTACCCTCTGAGCCACTGGGGAAGCCCTAGCTTCCCAGTCAGTCAGTCAGTCAGTTAGTTCAGTCACTCATTTGCTCAGTCATGTCTGACTCTTTGTGACCCCATGGACTGCAGCGAGCCAGGCTTCCCTGTCCATCACCAACTCCCGGGGCATGCTCAAACTCATGTCCATCGAGTCGGTGAGGCCATCCAACCATCTTATCCTCTGCTGTCCCTTTCTCCTCCTGCCTTCAAGCTTTCCCAGCATCAGGGTTTTTTCCAATGAGTCAGTCCTTCATATCAGGTGGCCAAAGTATTGGAGCTTCAGCATCAGTCCTTCCAATGAATATTCAGCGTTGATTTCCTTTAGGATGGACTGGTTTGATCTCCTTGCTGTCCAAAGGACTCTCAAGAGTCTTCTCCAACACCACAGTTCAAAAGCATCAGTTCTTCAGTGCTCAGCTTTCTTTATGGTCCAACTCTCACAACCATACATGACTACTGGAAAAACCAAAGCTTTGACTAGACAGACCTTTGTCAGCAAAGTAATGTCTCTGTTTTTTAATAAGCTGACTATGTTGGTCATATCTTTTCTTCCACGGAGCAAGCGTCTTTTCATTCCATGGCTGCAGTCACCATCTGCAGTGATTTTGGAGCCCGAGAAAATAGAGTCTGTCACTGTTTCCATTGTTTTCCCTTATCTTTGCCATGAAGTGATGGGACTGGATGTCATGATCTTAGTTTTTTGAATGTTGAGTTTTAAGCCAGATTTTTCCACTCTCCTCTTTGACTTTCATCAAGAGGCTCTTTAGTTCCTCTTCATCTGCCATAAGGGTGGTGTCATTTGCATATCTGAGGTTATTGATATTTCTTCCGGCAATCTTGATTCCAACTTGTGCTTCATCCAGCCTGGCATGTCGCATGATGTACTCTGGAAAGAAGTTAAATAAGCAGGCTGACAATATACAGCCTTGACGTACTCCTTTTCCTATTTGGAACCAGTCTGTTGTTCCATGTCTGGTTCTAACTATTGCTTCTCGACCTGCACACAGATTTCTCAGGAGGCAGGTACTGATGCTAAAGCTGAAACTCCAATACTGTGGCCACCTCATGTGACGAGTTGACTCACTGGAAAAGAGTCTGATGCTAGGACGGATTGGGGGTAGGAGGAGACGGGGACGACAGAGAATGAGATGGCTGGATGGCATCACCGACTCGATGGACATGAGTTTGAGTGAACTCTGGGAGTTGGTGATGGACAGGGAGGCCTGGCGTGCTGTGATTCATGGGGTTGCAAAGAGTCGGACACAACTGAGCAACTGAACTGAACTGAACTGAAGGTGGTCTGGTATTCCCATCTCTTGGAAGAATTTTCCACAGTTTGTTGTGATCCACACAGTCAAAGGCTTTGGTGTAGTCAATAAAGCAGAAATAGGTGTTTTTCTGGAACTCCCTTGCTTTTTCAATGATCCAGTGGATGTTGGCAATTTGATCTGTGGTTCCTCTGACTTTTCTCAATCCAGCTTGAACATCTGAAAATTCTTGGTTCATGTACTTTTGAAGCCTAGCTTGGAGAATTTTGAGCATTACTTTGCTAGCATGTGAAATGAAGAGATGAAGGCAAGTGTGCAGTAGTTTGAGCATTCTTTGGCATTGCCTTTCTTTGGGATTGGAATGAAGACTGACCTCTTCCAGTCCTGTGGCCACTGCTGAGTTTTCCAAATTTGCTGGCATACTGAGTGCAGCACTTTCACAGCATCGTCTTTTAGGACTTGAAATAGCTCAGCTGGAACTCCAGCACCTCCAGCTTCCCACTAGCAATCTCTTTGGAGGGTAGTAGAGCACACACCTCAGAGGCTCTCTCTCGGTTTGTCCTGGCCCCTCCTCCCCCCGCACTGAGTCCACAAGTCTGTTCTTTACATCTGTGTCTTCATTCCTGCCCTGAAAATAGCTTCCTCAGCACTATTTCTCTATTAGTCGATTCCACGCTGTTGCTGCTGCTGAGTTGCTCAGTCGTGTCCGACTCTGCGACCCCATAGACGGCAGCCCACCAGGCTCCCCCGTCCCTGGGATTCTCCAGGCAAGAACACTGGAGTGTGTTGCCACTGCCTTCTCCAGGAGATTCCATACATGCACATTAATATTTGGTATTTGTTTCTCTTGCTCTGATTTACTCCACTCTGTATCACAGCCTCCAGGTCTTAGTCTGGGAGGCCCTGTGTGTTTGTTCTCCTCATCTTTGAAAATTATGATGTTCTTTTCAGTTTCTTTTTACTTCTATTTTAATCTGCTTCATCTGGTTGAATGTGGCTATGTGTGTGTGACCCTGAAAAGTCTGATACGAAAACCAAGCCTCACTTCTGTAATTATTTTCTAATTATCCCATCAGCAATAAAGGTCACCTGGTGGGTGAGCCAAGACAGGTTAGGACAGTGTAAGGTGCTGAAGTGTGAGCGGAGGCTGTAAACAGAGCTCAGCAGGAGTTTAAGGGCTGGAGACCCTGGCACTGAAGCCTGGCTCTGCCCAGTCCGCATTTTCCTCAGGTAAAAACAGAGATTTTAATAGCAATTCCCCACTATGATGGTCTTATTGTCATATATAAACGGACAAATCAACACATCACGCACCTTAAACTACACGGTGTTATCTGTTATCCATATACTCAGTTTCTAGTATGAAAACAATTCTGACGGAAACGGTATTACAGTTTTCTTGTAATAGTGTTTGACATCTCTCTGTGTATCTGTTTGGTCTTTTGTCTTGTGTCTGTGTTTGCATGCGTGTATGTGTGTTTATATACATCAAGTGTAAAGGGACATTACACTCAGGGTGGCAGTGGAAACACAGACGCAGCGAGCAGCCTTGCGGACATGGTGGGGGAAGGAAAGGATGGGAGGGACTGGGAAAGCAGCGTGGAGACATGTGCATTACCATACAGAAAACAGAGCCAAAACAGAGCGCCAGCAGGGAGCTCGCACCCGGGGCTCTGTGACGACCTGGAGGGGTGGGACGGGTGGGAGGGGGAGGGGGGCTCGCGAGGCAGGGGACACACGTATGCCTGTGGCCGATCCATGGGGATGTGTGGCAGAGACTAATACAATATTGTAAAGCAATTATCCTCCAATTAAAAATAAACACATTTTTAGAAAGTGACATTATACCATATACACAAATATAAAATATATACTATAAACAAGTGTATATAATTTCATAACTTGACTCTTTGTCATTCAACAATGTATTCAAAGGATTTTCTCATATTATCTGACATTCTATCAAGCCTGTTTTTAAGGGCTGCATATTATACCACTCGGATGGGCCCTAATTTATGCTGGTTATCGCCCAATATTGCTTGTTTAGGTGGTTTTCAAGTTTTTCCTACACTATAAATAGAACCAAAATATCAATGGTTGAATGAAGTGATACTATTTTGCATGGCGTTAATACTAATGGTGAATACATGTCATTTGATATTTGTCGAAACTCATAACTTGGTACAGCAGCAAGCACGAATGCTCGTGTGAAGCACGGGCTCCGAGTGATCACGGTGTGCCAGCACGCCGGTGAGCCTGCACCTCACGTGCTGCAGTGCGCCCATGCTGGGGCAGCCGTGTGCATGCAGACCCGTGGGCACGGGAGACTCTACTCTCACTCAATTTTGCTGCGACCCCAAAACTGCTCCAAAAATGAAGTCTATTTATACACACACACACACACACAGACACACACACACAACAGGGATTTTAGCAGAAATTCCCTGGTAGAGTTGGTATGAGAATAAAAGCAATATTTCAAGCAAAGTTCTACATAAGCACTCAATAAATATTAAATAACAATAATTGTTTTTAATAATCATTCTGTTACTTTTAAAAAGAACTGGGAGAGACCAGGAGTGTTAAAAGGCAGTCTCTAAGACGAACTGGGCCAGGTTTCCCCAGATCTGGCTGTCATCCTAATACTCAAAGGTCTCCATGGCAATTTAAAACTAAAGATTGAGAGAAAGAAGTTATTTCAAAACGTTTTCTATAAAGTAGTGATATGAATGGGCACAGAAAGGCTTCCTTTAAGAATGTTGTTGATGCTTTCTATAATTTATTTTTAAACTAGGGCAAAGCACCTAGCTAAGCAGAAAAGGACTCTCAGAGTCAGATATCTGAATAGTGTCTGTGGCAGAACGGGAACGCGTGATACGCAGTGGCTCTGTGGTCACGGCGCTTTCATTGAGCAGACGGCTGTGTTTCTGGCATAACGGGCGGGTGGGGCACAGCACGTGCCAGGCACTATTACCCGCTCCCTCCAAGCAGACTATGTGAAGTGCAGGTGCATCCCAGCCATCCAGAACCATCCAGAACCATCCAGAACCATCGGTCTGACCATGGGGCAGAAGTAGCCGTGCTGGCATCAGTGAGAGGTGTTACTCAGGTGCCAGGAGAGAACGACGCGAAGACACAAAGCGCATGACTTCCCCTGTGTTAAGCCTGTCGGCACACGAGATAGAGGAAAATTACACAGTCCCGGCCTTTGTGATGGCAATCATTTCAGATCAGCTAAAGAAAACCAATAAAAGCATTTTGTCTCATCAGTTAACTAAGCTAACGAGGGAAGTTTATCCTCCTTTTTTAAAAATTATATTTTTATCCTTTTTTATTGCTTCTGGCTTTATTATTTTTATATCAAGGATTAGCACACTATGGCCCATGGATCAAATTTAGCCCCCTATCTATTTTTATATATAGCTTTTTGGGAATAAAACCATGCTTGATCCCTTGATTGTCCATAGCTACTTCCATTCCGTGATGTCAGTCAGTAGTTGGTGCAGAGAACTTATGATAAATAAGTTAAAAATAAGATGAAGAACTTATGATAAAGCCAAAAATATTTTCCAACACAGAAAAAGTTTGCTGACTTGTGAACCATTGTCATTGGTCAATCAAGGCAATTCCCATTTCTTTGATTAAAATTCTAACTGACATGGCAACACTGGATAATATTTAGGTAATAAATTTGCAGAAATAATTTACTTCAAAATTTATTTTTAGATCTATACAATATACAGTCAGTCATATAACTATAGCCCCAAAGTCTTGAGTGATGGTTTCACATTTAACTGAGTATATTTGAGTTAAAACAGCCTTAGAGGAAACTAGCTTCCTAGGTGGTGCAGGGGTCAAGAGCAGGCCCACCAATGCAGGAGGCGCAAGAAACGTGGGTTCGATCCTGGGGAGATCCCCTGGAGTAGGAAATGGCAACTCACTCCAATAGTCTTGCCTGGAAAATTCCATGGACAGAGGAGCCTGGTGGGCTACAGTCCAAAGTCACCAAGAGTCGGACACGACTGAGCACAGGGAACAGAAGAAACTCAGAAAAAAGTCCTTAGGGCCTCCTAGTAAAACGGCAGGGATAGTGGGTGGGTAGCCTCTCCCTTCTCCAGGGGATCTTCCTGCTCAGGGACTGAACCCAGGCCTCCCATATTGGAAGCAGGTTCTTTACCACCTGAGTCACCAGGGAAGCCCATAAAAGGCATATGGGTACAGAAAAAATTAGAAGAGCTCTTGGGAAATACCTCAGTAACCATCTACCATAGTAAAATGAGCTCACCGTTTAATGCCATATTCTTCCCAACTACAAAGTAATATTTCTTTTTCCGTAGGAAATTTCTAGAATCCATGGTTTATCCTAAATATATGACTCTGTCCCATTCAACAAGCAGAGAAAATTCCAAGGAGCAGCATCTGCTCCTGCACAGGTGCATTTTTGTTCCTACAACGTCTTGACTGGCCTAAGGCACAAAATGCTAGGTTTAGGTATAAACCACTGGGACCCAAAAGGTTATCAAAAGGGCTTCCATTCCCTACCTCCGCCTGCATTTAAACTCCAGCCAGGACACTCAACTGCCCATCCTCTTCTGAAAGAGCCATCAGCACACAGAGGAGGCTTTCTCCCTTGCCATTTCTGTGATTTCTCAGTTTGTATTAAAGCAGTGCCACTGACTCACTGTCTTTAGTGGTGCAACGTATTTTATCCTGTGCTGACAAGTGTAACCATTCTGATGAACCCCTAACCTCTTTTTTTAATATAAATTTATTTTATTTGGAGGCTAATTACTTTACAATGTTGTATTGGTTTTGCCATACATTGACATGAATCCGCTCCAGGTGTACATGTGTTCCCCATCCTGAACCCCCCTCCCACCTCCCGCCCCATCCCATCCCTCTGGGTCATCCCAGTACACCAGCCCCGAGCATCCTGTCTCATGCATCGAACCTGGACTGGCAATTCGTTTCACATATGATAATATACATGTTTCAATGCCATTCTCCCAAATCATCCCACCCTCGCCCTCTCCCACAGAGTCCAAAAGACCATTATATACATCTGTGCCTCTTTTGCTGTCTCGCATACAGGGTCATCGTTACCATCTTTCTAAATTCCATATATATGCATTAGTATACTATACTGGTGTTTTTCTTTCCGGCCCTAACCTCTTATGTGATCATTTCGTTTAGCAAAACCTCTGTGTGTGTGTACGTGCTCAGTCATGTCCAACTCTTTGTAACCCCATGAAACACTAGACTCTTCCATCCATGGAATTTTCCAGGCAAGAATACTGGAATGGGTTGCCATTTCCTACTCCAGGGGATTTTCCCGATCCAAGAATTAGACCTGTGTCTCTTTTGTCTTCTTCATTGGCAGGCAGATTCCTTATCACTGTGCTACCTGGGAAGCCTAGTACTTAAAAAAAAAGAACAAACCCAGGATGACTTCCAGATTCTGCTTTGATATGTAAAGAGCTTGGACATCATCACCCCCATCCTTACAGCAAGAAAAATCTAGACAAATTGAAAACCCACCTATTCTGGGACCCATCAGAGAACTGACTTCACAGGGCAAACCACTACTGTGAAATCTGAATGCAGAGTCAAAGATCTGCCTTCCCCAAGTAAAAGCTGCAGGAGCCAAAAGCTGACAGTGACTGCAAATGTTAACTCTGATGATCTGCTAGAAGCTGAGTGTGGGCTAGCGTGTGGGTGAGAAATCCTGGGGACCCAGTCGTAGCGGGGATCCCAGGCTGTCATGGCCTTTAAGAGCCAGAACCACCCAAGGCCTTCATGGCCAAGAACCCAAGAGAAATCTGAGAAGGATTCTCTCCTGACATTGGCAGGACGAGAAAAACAAATAAAATCATTGTGACAAAGCTCAGCATCTTCTCCATCACAACAGCTTGGAATGCAGGAAAAAAAGATTTTACCTGAGACCTGCCTCAAATAGGAGTAGGGGATTCCATCCGCTGTAGCCCACTCCGGCCCCGTGGCCCAAAAAGCAATGAACTGAGCAACAAAATGAATACAATAATGTTGGGTCTGGATTCTTTCATGGTAAAGAACCTGCCTGCCAATGCCATAGCCTAAAGTATGAAACAAACATCAATACTAATATAAATAAATGGGTGGATTTATACATGTGCAGATATACACATGGGCTTCCCCGGAGACTCAGTCGGTAAAGAACCTGCCTGCGCTACAAGAGACCCAGATTTGATCCCTAGGTTGGGAAGATCCCCTGGAGTCGGAAATGGCAACCCACTCCAGTATTCTTGCTGGGAAAATCCCATGGACAGAGGAGCCTGGCAGGCTACAGTCCATGGGGTTGCAAGAATCAGACATGACTGAGCGACTAAACCGCCACCAGACATATACACACGTATGCACAGAATGGGGAAGGTGATTGGCCAATCTCTCACCCAGAAGAACTCCGAATAATTTACAGAATCCTCCACCCTCGCGGAGATGGAATGAAACGCACTCTGTGAGCACTGGCTCCACGGAAGAACGACTCTCCAGAGAGCGCGGCCGGGACAGTGGGGAGAGAACACAGCCACGACAGAGAAACCTGGCAGACACCACCTCAGCCGAGGGACCGAGGCTCGTGTCTGCACTGGCAGGTCGGCTTGCCAGCAGGCGCTCCACATGTGATGGAGCAAAAAGGGCACTTGGCCTCGGCAGTCTGCTCCTCTGCAAACACATAACCCCAGTCTTGGCGTGGGAAAATATTAAACAAACCCAGGTGGAGAACATTCTGCTAAACACCTCACCGGTCTTCTTCAAAACTGTCAAGGTCATCAAAACTAAGGCGAGTCTGAGAGACTATCACAGCCACAAGGAGCTTAGCAGACGTGACAGTCACGTCATGTGGCGTCCTGGACGGGCCTCTAATGACGCTAGGAAAATACTAAGGCTGCAACAGGGCCTCAGTGCTGGTTCCTTCACTGTGGCTAATGTATTAATAAGATGGCAACAATAGGGGACACTGCGTGCAGGGTCTTTGGGGACTCTGACCTAGATTCACGGCTTTTCTGTAAATGTAATTTTTTTTTCTAAAATAAAGCGCTGTTTAAAAAAAATCCCACTCAGCTCACCATCGAATCAGCAGCCAATATCGGATAAAAGCCGGGGTCTGCACAATTGTGCTTTTCATCAAATCCACCCTTACTCCCCAGTTTCTGATTCTTTCTGAAAAACCCCAACTCCTGACCCCAATTCTGACCTTTGCATATATAAGGAATCAATACCTACGAAGAGATTTAAGATTCTCCTTCAAGTATATTTGGGGATATAAAGTCTGAGGTCTTTCCCTACCTCTCCATCAGAATTCTGCTTGCTAATGCTAAGTCACTTCAGTCGTGTCCGACTCTGTGTGACCCCATAGACGGAAGCCCACCAGGCTCCCCCGTCCCTGGGATTCTCCAGGCAAGAACACTGGAGTGGGTTGCCATTTCCTTCTCCAATGTGTGAAAGTGAAAAGTGAAAGTGAAGTCGCTCAGTCGTGTCCAACCCTTAGCGACCCCACGGACTGCAGCCTACCAGGCTCCTCCATCCATGGGATTTTCTAGGCAAGAGTACTGGAGTGGCTTGCCATTGCCTTCTCTGGAATTCTGCTTAGAGGATACTTAAAATGATTCCTAACATAGTGAGGTCCAGAATCTCTGAACTATTATTATGGCCCCAACATCAGTAACCCTCAACCAAATGCAGTTTTCAGTACATGATATATTGGCAAATATGGACATCACGGAGCTGTCTGTCCCAATGCTCAAAGCACAGAGAGGCTGTTGAGGAAGAGAGGGGATTTCTGAGGGGGGACATGGAAGAAAAGAGAAGCAAAGATGGGGGAGAAAGAGGAGAGGGGAGAAACTAGTTTCCCACATGGCAGAGCAAGCAGTTTCGAAGACAGCATTCTGTGCTCATTTATATCTGGGAAATTCTAGACAAATAAATAAATAAATACTAACCTAAACATGTGTCTTTAGGGCAGAACTTCTGGAGCTTTTGATACGCTGATAAAAGGAATATCTGATACAGAGACACGGAAAGCAGCAGCTCCTAAACGTCTTTAATTACGGATTTTTTGTTGTCGGTGGTGGTGATGATACGCCTATTTGCACTGTGAGAGTTAACAAAAGAGGATTTCAGAAACACTGATTAGAGGCATAAATGACCCTGTGTTCCGGGGACAACATCACCACAAATATTTGACCGTAAATTAGGTGTAAGACAACGGCACAGCTGTCAACCTGCTTCTCAGGGGCTACAGGCATGGGCCTCCTACCTGGTTCCAGTCCCCTCTGTGAAGGGTGGACATCCTCCGGGCTGGGTCAGGCAAAGGAGACACAAGTTAATCAGCTTATTTCCTCCGTCGTCCGAGTCAGCAGGAGACGTAAGAAGTGCAGGGAAGCGCTCCAGAGTGCCTTCCCTTCCGTCGTTGCACGGGTCTCCCTAAAGCCCTCTCGCACCTTGCTTGCTCAACGTGCAGCTAGCCTCCTTTGATGTGTTGTGGCTTCTCTAACTGGTCACTTACCTTGTGGCTCAGATGGCAAAGAAGCTGCCTGCAATGAAGGAAACGCAGATCAATCCCTGGGTCAGGAAGATCCCCTGGAGAAGGGAATGGCTACTCACTCCAGTATTCTTGCCCGGAGAATTCCATGGACAGAGAGGCTGGTGGGCTACAGTCCAGATTGTCACAAAGACTCAGGCATGACTGAGAGACTAACACACACACATATTCTCGATTTTTTAGGTCCAAAACTTAGAGGCCCGCTGCCAGTGAGGCCGGGAGTGGTTAAGCCTGGCAATGGGAGCTCTGCTGTGACTGAGCCCTCTTCTCTCCGCTTAGTCAGAGGCCAGGTGACCTCTGACTCTGCACGGGTCTGCAGCCTAAGTTGGCACGCTTTCTAGGCTATCACAGCCGCCCCCTTTGATCTGTTTCTCATCCTTCCCCACCTCCAATCAATGACTTTTTAAGAGTTTCCTTCTACCTACACTGATTGAGTGTTTCAAATTATGTTTCTTAATGAACACTGGGAAGTTTGTCTAACAAAAGTGATTTCCCTTCAGATCAATGCTGCCTTCTCAACACAATCTAATTGGAGAGAACAGAAGTATTTCTATATATAAATAATATGGGAAAATCTAATGCAAAATCTAGGAGTAAACTGACAAATTACTATTTTATTGAGTGCCCTTGCACTAAACTCTTTTACATGAACTGGACTTGAAGCTCATCTTTTTGGACAATCATTATGATTTCCCCCATCATCGGAGGGAAGTGAGTCTACAAGTCTACAGGACTTGCCAACGCGATCGAGTTGTAGTAAATTTAGGTGCTTGGGCATTAAAAACAGCTGCTTCCCTGTGTATGCTCTTGTATGCTTCTCTGGGAGGTGCCAACAGACAGCACATTTGGTAGAACAGGGCCTTTCAAATTGGATGGTGCGATGAATATACATTTATTTTTTAAAAAATGAAACTCACAAATATCCAAATGTTAACTATATAACCACTATATTACTCCATGATTTAATGTTCTCAAAGTATGTTGCTGCTTCTTACAGCTGATTTATAAGTGACATGCCTGAGACTAATGCAAAATGATAATGCTTTCCTGTTTTACTAAAACACAATAGGAGGATATCTGATGCTGACTTTCATGTACATCAGATCTACTAGACTATCATCCCCACCCCGCTGTCTTTGGTCAATGGCAAGCTGTGGAATTACTTAAAAGGTAGCATATTTGGAAGTTCTGATTTCATTTGTATCAGAAAGAGGCAGTAATGAAATCATTCCTTATAACATGTCTTAAGTCTATTAAATAAGCGCATTGAAGAATTCCCGTTTCATCTGAAATGGACTTGTCAAGGTAACCTTAATTGCAGTGTCTGTGCATCAGGAGGAACATGGCCTTCTCGGGATGATTTTAAGAATTAATTATTTAAGTTTCCTATTTCCACTTAATAATCTCTACAGATTAGTGCATTACACTTATCCTTTTATGATTTGTAATTTGTCTAATTATTGTTCTTGGTACCGCCAGGCATGACATTCTTAAAATGCGTTCATTCCAATCCATGGGAAGGGTTGCCGAGCTAGGGCAAACTGTAGGTAAGAAAAAGCTTGGTAGGGCCAATTTACTAATAAAACCTGGCATGACGCTTGCTGCAAAGATGCTGCCTGTCAAAGGCTTAATCAGGGAAAACAATCTTGCCCACTGTTGCAGCCGGGAAAGTCATTGTTTATGACTTCAGGGAGTACTGTCTTGTTAATTCAAGAGAGAAGCTGCAAGAGGACGCTTCTAGAAAAGCACATAAAGGGTTAGGGATGGGGGAAGGCTTATTCAGGATGTTTTAACTTGTTCCACATCAGTGAAACTTAAAAGAAGACCTACAGACAATCTTCGAGATGGAAGTGTGTGGGGAGGGAAGTGCTGGCCGACCACAGCCTCTCTGCACCATCCACACATTGCCCTGACCGGTTCAAACTTCAATTTGCATTGGGATTTAGGCCAGTAATAGACAAGCTACTGAATGATTCCTTACTACTTAAAGTGTGGTTCCCAGATCAGTAGTATCAGCACCACCCAGGAACTTAAACAGAATCTCAAACCTCACCCAGACCTCTTGAATCAGAATTAGACATTTAAACAAGACCTCCTAGCTATTTATAAGTTCATTAAAATGAAAAAAAAAAAATCTTGAAGCACTCATCTCCAAAGTGGGGTACATTTCCCCCAAGGAATGTCCAAGAAGATTCCTTGGAACACATAACCGTAATAAGAGCGTATGCATATGTATACACTTGCATAATTTCTATTTTGGGAATTTTAACAATATGTATAATTTTGCATAGTAGTACATGAACAAAACTTATAAAGATACAGTCGTGCATGCTCAGAATTTTCCATGAGCTCCACCCTCACCCTCTAAAACAATCTCTGGGGGTGGGCTTCAGAAGTATGCATGCCAGAGTGTTCACAGACCATTCTGCTGCAAAGTAACACGTGAGAACCGCTGTGTGAGAACACCTTCCACTAACTATGTGTAGAGTATGATGTTAGATGGTGTTTATTTGTTCCCCAAAACTCAACTATCATGCCCATTGTTTTCCATGCTCAATAGCCAACCAGTAAGATTTTCATTTTATTATTTTATGGCATTTATATCATCTGTACCTCTACAGTATCATTGGACCATTTAATAAAAATACTGCTACTGTGATTTTGGAATATGCCCTATAGATACGTGTCATGAAAACAACAGAAACAAAAATATTTCTACATACCTTCTTTCTCTAGAGTAAATGGGTATCTAGAGCTGCAAACCTTACTCTCAGCCTCCAACACCAGGAGGTAACAGACAGAACCAGCTGGAGATTGGAAACTAACAGTGTTCAGAAAGCTATTCATATGGTCACCCCACTCCTGATTTTCAGGGAGGACCAAGAGGCAATTTTGGCTAAGGTCAGACACCCCTTGAGATAACCTGTGTTTTTGTATTTGCTTCCCATTGGGTTTAACGCAAATAATAAGCTAACTCTTCATGAGATCCCCCTGTGTACTGAGGGCACAGAGATAAATAAAACAACTTCCTTGTGTAGAGCAGCTTAAAGCGGGTGTAGAAGAGCCACATGAACAATTAAATATATTGTAACATGTAACATGAAAAAAAATGAGATCTGGGCAAAATGTATGGGAATACTCATAGTGGTGAGAAGGGAAGGAAGGCTACATCAAAGATGCTCACTTGCTAGGCTAGCCTTGAAGGAGAAGTGAAATTTAAAACATTCATTATTTCTAGGCTTGGTTCCTGCTGCTTCCCGCGTCATCTATTTTATACAGTTTTTACAGGATGCAAAGTGTGATGGCCTCATACTATCATTATCATTATCCTTATCAACAATATTATTAGGTCTTGACTATGTGCCTTGCACATGTACTTTTTAAAATCTTTTTCAAATACTTTAAAAAATTTGTTTTTTTTAGTTTTGCAGTACTGCATTGGTTTCTGCCATACAACAATGCGAATCAGCCATAGTCACACACACGTGCCCTCGTGCACCTCCCTCCCCTCCTGGTCTTCACATGCTGGGCTCCATGTGCTGCACAGCCACTTCTCACCAGCAGTCCATCTTACACCTCACAGTGTACATACGTGGGTTCTACTTTCTCTGTTCATCCCACTTCACATGTATTTTCCAATTTCATCCTCCAACCACCCTGGGATTATGTTCTGTCATCACCCCACTTAACAGCTGGGGAAGGAGAGGAACAGAAGTTGTAGTAACTTGCCCAGGGTCACACAGCTCATAAGATACCTGCCGAGATTTGGACCTAGCTAGCTGGACTCATGACTAGTTGCTCACTGACCGTGTCAATGACATATTCATCTGTTGACAGAGCCGAGTGCCATGCCAGCGGCTATGGAATTAACTCTTCAAGTGAAGTTAAGTCTACAAACAGCTGCCCCGCTTGACCAAGTTAAAGTGCTTTTCAAAAAGCCAGCTGGTGCCCTACCACTTTTGTTCCTGAACAAGGTGATTTGTTGTAATGCTGCCAATTGCCTAGCAATCAACTGCCAGCTTTGGAAATGAACCTGCTACCATTTAGAGAGCAGTAAGAAGGAGCCCTTGACGGCTGAGAGTTGGCAGGAAGTCGTGGGTCCCCCTGCCATCTAAATCCAGCCTACGTGAAGTGAACTGTGCTTGCAGAGCCTGGCTGGCGACCTAGCTGGGCTGCAGATTTGGTCCCGGTCTCATGCCCTCTTTGTATCTGTGTCTCTGGAACTGTGAATGTGGTCCTTTTCCTGAGCACTAAATTTCTCCTAAAATTTATTTTCTAAAACATTATTTTTAATGTTAAACAACCCCAAAATGCATTTTTCATGTTTATTGCCAGTGCATAAAATTACAATGCTGTGAACATTTTTTAGCAGCATACCAATATCGTGATCCATAATTTAAAAGGTGACTTTAGTATGGCAATAAATTTCACGAGATGCTGAAACCTCTGCAAAAAGTATACAAATTAGGGGCCAGCCACTCAGTCAACATGCGGGGGGATGCAGTTAATTGCTGTTTCCACCATCAGAGAGAGTTGTGGTAGCGGGGGTACCTGCCCCGTGGTGGACCTGTTGGAGCGGGAAAGAATGAGGCCCTGGGTGTGCAAACTCTCGATGAGAAAGATGGCGGTGACGTGAAGCGCGTGCAGTGGGAGTGATGGAATCAGGGTAAGAGATATATGCCTTCACAAACTTTCCCCCATTTTAAAAAAGAAAAAGTCAACAAACACACACACTGAGGCTTTGTTGCATTTAGCAGAAGGTGAAAGTTATGCGTTGGGAGTGGGGCTATTAGCTCTTGCTAGCTGAGTTTCACAGTTTGAAATTAATTTTTTTTCTTGTATTTTCGCCCTCCTGAGGTCCTGACCAATTGCCACTTTGTCGGTGAGGTTTTTAATTTTCAAGGAAGGTAGGTGGTGTGTGAAACAAATCAATTGCTCCTTCAGAAACCACAACTCGATGGCGTCTCACTAGCTTCTGCCAAGCTGGAGGCAACTCAGATTTTTCTTTCCCTCCAAAAGGTACAAGGCCCAATTAGGAAGCCAAGTGAATATAGAAACAGTTTTATGAGGCAAAGAAATGGCACAATGATCACCTTCTTAGCAGAAGGTGGTTGCTGATGGAGGCTGGGGTAAGATTCTGAACAAGGAACACACACCTCGAAAATAGACACCAAGGTCACCTATTCTCTCCATGAGATCACAGAAGGGACTTGGTAATGTCACGAGATTAATTACCAAGTGCAAAGCTCTGATGAAGCCAAGAGAATTAGCAGAACTCTACGAGTTGCAGGGCTAAATGAAGCCATACAACATGCACACAGGCACACACACATACGTGTGCCCCAGATTATGTGTTCAAGATGACGCATCGTTACTCTATTTAGGCTAATGATGCTGGAGACAATCAGAGCTATCACTGCTCTGGAAATGATAAGAACCATATAGAAAGGCCCCCCAGGGAAATTTGGCCTGTTAAGGCTTTTCAGGTCTGATGGATTTTTTTAATCTATCTGCCAGACTGCTTTGAAAGCTAAATAGATGCCCATCAACAGGCTGTCTGTCAATGGTCAACAACTTCACATATTTTGCTTGTGTTGACGTTTTTGTTTTAATCTAATGGGTCGTTTGCCAGATGGCTGCTGTCCTCATTAAGGAATCTTAGCACATCCAATGAGTTCTGGGGACTGGTTTAGGGACAAAACTGGGTGGCCTTTTGTTTCTAACTTTTTTCTTTGAAAAGATCTGAATTACCTGATGCATGTATTTTAAAGGGTGTGGAGGGACTGATGTTGAAGATGAAACTCCAATACTTTGGCCACCAGATGCGAAGAGCTGACTCATTTGAAAAGACCCTGATGCTGGGAAAGATTGAGGGCAGGAGAAGGGGACGACAGAGGATGATATGGTTGAATGGCATCACCGACTCGATGGACATGGGTTTGGGTGGATTCCGGGAGTTGGTGATGGACAGGGAGGCCTGGCGTGCTGTGGTCCATGGGGTCGCAAAGAGTCAGACACAACTGAGCGGCTGAACTGAACTGCCTATGGCTGTCAGCATGTGTGTTTTTAAATGTGTGTGGTGGGCATCAACAGTACAGTTCTTTTTAGTGTGCATAGCCAAGAGCAGAGGACGTGCCACACCATACAACACAAAGTTAGGAAAGATGGACATTATCTAACTGTGTTGATAGCAACTGCAACCTTGAACTCCTTAGAAACACCACAGGGAGCATCCCTTTAGCACCCTTGCTTCTGAGGGCTGTAACAGTTTTCTGTATAGCATGATCTTTGGCACACAAACCAGGAGAAACTGCAAAGATCTAAGCACTTCCTGGGGGCTTTCTTGGCGGCTCAAATGGTAAAGAATCTGCCAGCAATGCAGGAGCCCAGGTTCAATCCCTGGGTCGGGAAGATCCCCTAGAGTAGTGAATGACTATCCACTCCAGGAGAATTTCATGGACAGAGGAGCCTTGTGGGCCACAGGCCATGGGGTCGCACAGAGTCAGACACGACTGAGTAACTAACACTTTCACTTTTTTCAAGCACTTCCTGAGTATGAGAGGCAACCAAAAATGCTTTCTCCCCAAACAGTACCCTCCAAAATGCTCCCACTTGCAGCAGAACTTTGTAGACTGCAATAACCACTCCCTACTTTCTTACCACTTATACACTTTGTTGAGCTATATAACAAAAACTTTGCTTGTGGGGGAGGCCAATGTATGCTTCAGTTCAGTTCAGTTCAGTTCAGTCGCTCAGTCGTGTCCGACTCTCCGTGACCCCATGAATCACAGCACGACAGGCCTCCCTGTCCATCACCAACTCCCGGAGTTCACTCAAACTCATGTCCACAGAGTCGGTGATGCCATCCAGCCATCTCATTCTCTGTCGTCCCCTTCTCCTCCTGCCCCCAACCTTTCCCAGCATCAGAGTCTTTTCCAGTGAGTCAACTCGTCGCATGAGGTGGCCAAAGTATTGCAGCTTCAGCTTTAGCATCAGTCCTTCCAATGAACACCCAGGATTGATCTCCTTTAGAATAGACTGGTTGGATCTCCTTGCAGTACAAGGGACTCTCAAGAGTCTTCTCCAACACCACAGTTCAAAAGCATCAATTCTTTGGGGATCAGCTTTTTTCAATGTATGCTTAAAATATACCAAATTGAACAAAGGAAATCATAGGAAAAAGAAAGGAAAACAAGGGAATCCAGGGAAAACCATACAATCATGTGGTACACATAGAAAATGTAGTTATGAGGATCATCATAAAACCCAGGAAGTTAAGACTGCTCATCAGTAACTCATTCATTCAGAAAATATACATGGAGGTCAAACTACATGCTGGGCTCTTGCTGTAGAATAGTGAACTAGAGACACTGTTCATGACCTTTGAAGATAATTGACTAACAGAGGAGACAGGCGAGTGCTCAGATAATTATAACACAGTAAGCAGTAGAAGGATGGATAATCACAATGCATAGAAAGACCCACAAGAAGCCCTCACGCAGGCCTGAAGTTCTCATAGAACAGCCCAGAAGCCCTGTTTGGCCGCACAGCTTTAGTACTATGCCCTCACATTGCAATGCACTCAACAATCACCTTGACGCCTGTAAAATGCAGAATCACAATCCTCTACCCAAGATCCTGATGCAAGTGATCTGTGAATCACACTTGCAGGAACTACGCTGAGTGAGCAGGATGACATTCGTTGGGGTTGGACCTTTCACTGAATCTCAGGTCTGTCATAGACTCTGGCTATCCAGTCAAGTTTCTTTCCCTCTCTTCCCACAACTCCCCACCCACAGACAAGCATTCGGTCAACATTTGCAAGCGTCACCACCACCATCGTCATTATCAACCTAACAGAGGAAAGAGGCATGTTACAAGTAGAAGAAACAAAATGTGGAAAATCCAAAAGCCACGGAAGAAAATTTACTGTCTGAAGATTTTGAATGACCCATGTAAGAGAACAAGAATCCTAACCAGTGTGTCTGGGGTCATGTAACCTGTGCTCAGTTGCTTAGTCGTATCCGACTCTTTGCAACCCCATGAACTGTAGTCCATGAGGCCCCTCTGCGCATGGAAAATTTCAAGCAAGAATACTACACCGGATTTCCATTTACTGCTCCAGGGTATCCTCTCAACCTAGGAATTGGAACCCATGTCTCTTGCATCTCCTGCACTGGCAACCAGACTCTTTACCATTGCGTCACCTGGGAGGCCCATGTAGCCTAGACCAGAGGTTGGTAAATCTGGCCTACCACCTCTTTTTGTAAATCAAGTTTTACTGGCACGTGTCATGGCCTATCCATTTAAAGATTGCTATGGCTGACTTGACACTACAGGGGCAGCCAGAGCTGTCTAACAGAGATAAGAAGTTGTGACAGAGACCACAAGCCTGCAAAGGCTGACACACTTACCATCTGGCCCTTTGTAGCAAAAAGAAAAAAAAATGATCCACGGTCTGCAGGAAATGTGGCACAATGGGTAGGGTATGCTTTCTGGAGCCAGACCATTTGGGACTGAATCCTACAAGATCTTGAGTAAGAGACGTAACCTCTTTGTACCTCAATTTCTCCTGAAAAACAGGAATAACAAAGGCACTCTCCTCATTGTTGTTCAGTTGCTCGGTCGTGTCTGATTCTTCGCCACGGACTCTACAGCAGCCAGGCTTTCCTGTCCATCACCAGCTCCCAGAGTTTGCTCAGATTCATGTCCACCGAGTCGGGGAAGCCGTCCAATCAGCTTGCTCTCTGTCCTCGCCTTACCTCCCGCCTTCAATCTTTCCCAGCATCAGAGTCTTCGCTAAAGAGTTAGTTCTTCACATCAGGTGGCCAAAGTATTGGAGCTTCAACTTCAGCATCAGTCCTTCCAATGAATATTCAGGGTTGATTTTCTTTAGGATGGACTGGTTGGATCTTTGTGCAGTCCAAGGGCCTCTCAAGAGTCTTCTCCAGCACCACAGTTCCAAAGCATCAATTCTTCAGCGCTCAACTTTCTTTATGGTCCAACTCTCACATCCATACACGACCACTGGAAAAACCATAGCTTTGACTATATGGACCTTTATAGGAAAAGTAGTGTCTCTCCTTTTTAACATGAGGTCTAGGTTTGTCACAGCTTTTCTTTTAAGGAGCAAGAGTATTTTAATTTCATGGCTGTAGTCACCACCTGCAGTGGTTTTGGGGCCCAAGAAAATGAAGTCTCTTACTGTTTCCATTGTTTCCCCATCTATTTGCCATGAAGTGATGGAACCGGATGCCATGATCTTAGTTTTCTGACTGCTGAGTTTTAGCCAGCTTTTTCACTCTCCTCTTTCACTTTCATCAAGAGGCTCTTCAGTTCCTCTTTGCTTTCTGCCATAAGGGTGGGGTCATCTGCATATCTGAGGTTACTGATATTTCTCCCGGCAATCTTGATTCCAGCTTGTGCTTCTTCCAGCCCAGCATGTCACATGATGTACTCTGCATAGAAGTTAAATAAGCAGGGTGACAATGTACATACAGCCTTGATGTACACCTATCCCAATTTGGAACTAGTCCATTATTCCATGTCTGGATTTAACTGTTGCTCCTTGACCTGCATACAGGTTCCTAAGGAGGCAAATGTGGTTTGGCATTCCTGTCTCTTTCAGAATTTTCCAGTTTGTTGTGATCCACACAGTCAAAGGCTTTAGCAGATGTTTTTCTGGAATTTTCTTGCTTTTTCTATGATCCAACGGATGTTGGCAATTTGACCTCTGGTTCCTCTGCCTTTTCTAAATCCAGCTTGAACATCTGGAAGTTCTCAGTTCACTTACTATTGAAACCTAGCTTGGAGAATTTTGAGCATTACTTTGCTAATGTGTAAAATGAGTGCAGTTGTGTGGTAGTTTGAACCTTCCTTGTGGAGCTGTTATAAGGATTTTCATTAATGCATGTGAAGTTTTTAGATGAAAGTCTGATATAGAATAAGCACACCATAAATATTAGAAATTATTATTATTATTGGAAAAGATCCTGATGCTAGGAAAGACTGAGGGCAGGAGGAGAAGGGGACGACAGAGGATGAGATGGCTGGATGGTGTCATTGACTCAATGGACATGAGGAGTTTGAGCAAGTTCCGGGAGAGAGTGAAGGACAGGGAAGCCTGGCATGCTGCAGTTCACAGGGTTGCACAGAGTTGGACATGACTGAGTGATTAAACAATATTATTATTATTAATAAAGGCGAGATAAGAAAGGAGAGATAAGAAAGCCTTCCTCAGTGATCAATGCAAAGAAATAGAGGAAAACAACAGAATAGGAAAAACAAGAGATCTCTTCAAGAAAATTAGAGATTCCAAGGGAACATTTCATGCAAAGATGGGCTCGATAAAGGACAGAAACGTATGGACCTAACAGAAGCAGAAGATATTAAGAAGAGGTGGCAAGAATACACAGAAGAACTGTACAAAAAGGATCTTCACGACCAAGATAGTCACGATAACGTGATCACTGACCTAGAGCCAGACATCTTGGAATGTGAAGTCACGTGGGCCTTAGAAAGCATCACCACGAACAAAGCTAGTGGAGGTGATGGAATTCCAGTTGAGCTATTTCAAACCTTGAAAGATGATGCTGTGAAAGCGCTGCACTCAATATGCCAGCAAATTTGGAAAACTCAGCAGTGGCCACAGGACTGGAAAAGGTCAGTCTTCATTCCAATCCCAAAGAAAGGCAATGCCAAAGAATGCTCAAACTACCTCACAATTGCACTCATCTCACACGCTAGTAAAGTCATGCTCAAAATTCTCCAAGCCAGGCTTCAGCAATATGTGAATCATGAACTCCCAGATGTTCAAGCAGGTTTTAGAAAAGGCAGAGGCACCAGAGATCAAATTGCCAACATCCTCTGGATCATGGAGAAAGCAAGAGAGTTCCAGAAAAATATCTATTTCTGCTTCATTGACTATGCCAAAGCCTTTGACTGTGTGGATCACAGTAAACTGTGGAACATTCTGAAAGAGATGGGAATCCCAGACCACCTGACCTGCCTCTTGAGAAACCTGTATGCAGGTCAGGAAGCAAGAGTCATAACTGTACATGGAACAACAGACTGGTTCCAAATAGGAAAAGGAGTACGTCAAGGCTGTATATTGTCACCTTGCTTATTTAACTTATATGCAGAGTACATCATGAGGAACGCTGGGCTGGAAGAAGCACAAGCTGGAATCAAGATTGCCGGGAGAAATATCAATAACCTCAGATATGCAGATGACACCACCCTTATGGCAGAAAGTGAAGAGGAACTCAAAAGCCTCTTGATGAAAGTGAAAGAGGAGAGTGAAAAGGTTGGCTTGAAGCTCAACCTTCAGAAAACAAAGATCATGGCATCTGGTCCCATCACTTCATGGGAAATAGATGGAAAAACAGTGGAAACAGTGTCAGACTTAATTTTTTTGGGCTCCAAAATCACTGCAGATGCTGATTGCAGCCATGAAATTAAAAGACGCTTGCTCCTTGGAAGGAAAGTTATGACCAACCTTGATAGTATATTAAAAAGCAGAGACATTACTTTGCCAACAAAGGTCTGTCTAGTCAAGGCTATGGTTTTTCCCGTGGTCATGTATGGATGAGAGTTGGACTGTGAAGAAAGCTGATCGCTGAAGAATTGATGCTTTTGAACTGTGGTGTTGGAGAAGACTCTTGAGAGTTCCTTATACTGCAAGGAGATCCAACCAGTCCATTCTAAAGGAGATCAATCCTGGGTGTTCATTGGAAGGACTGATGCTAAAGCTGAAACTGCAATACTTTGGCCACCTCATGCGACGAGTTGACTCACTGGAAAAGACTCTGATGCTGGGAAAGGTTGGGGGCGGGAGGAGAAGGGGACAACCGAGAATGAGATGGCTGGATGGCATCACCGACTCTGTGGACATGAGTTTGAGTGAACTCTGGGAGTTGGTGATGGACAGGGAGGCCTGGCGTGCTGTGATTCATAGGGTCATGGAGAGTCGGACACGACCGAGCGACTTAACTGAACTAAACTGAACTGAATATAGGCGAGGTCCTTGTTCGTTGATTGAACTTGAATGGTTTATGAAAACTGGCTTGAATGGAGTATCGCTGGGTCTCCACTAAGTAGAGAAGATGAAGGCAGAACAGATCTGCTATAAATAAAATGAAAGAGTTCAGAACTTACACATCTCTGATTGTGCCCTTCTAAGTCTTTATTTTTTCACATATATGCACAGAAAAGCAACCAGACACTTCACAAAGGTCTGGCAAAGAAACACGTTGTCTACCCCAAATATGGCCAAATTCTATTTGTGTGAAGATAGCCGTTCATTTTTTATTCCCACACATATAATTTCATTTTCTTGGCCTGGCCACCTTCCTGTCTGTTGCCTCAGCTGTGGTGACAGTCTCTTAATAAAACTGTGTAAACTCATTTCTCATTTTTGGTTTTTCAATCCTTTCTCCTCTTGTGAATCAAAGTACCGCCTTAGATGACTTTGTTGGAAGGCACTGCAAACAGACTTGCTTCATAAATGATGCTGAATACAAACAGAACTTTGAAATCCGACAGTCCTGAGTTTGAACTCCTGCTCTGTCTGCAACTTGCAAGTTGACTGACTTCTCAGCCTCAGTTGACCCATCTGCAAAATGGGGTTTATAATGATCTCCAACTCATAGGTTTGACCTTGGGGAATAAGTTGGATAACATATGTGCCACACCTGCCACACATACAAATTTCCCAAGAAGTGATAACCACAGTAACTTTCATCAGTAAAGTTCGACACAGAAAATGTGGGTGGGTATTTTTGAGTAACACTGTGCTGAAAAGCCTCATTCCAAGTATTCAGCAAGTGAATAGATGCTGCCTTCCTAGGAACACCGTATTTTTTTCCTCAAGAACATTTAGGTGCTTTCTGACTGTTATTAAATTAAAATGTTTATCCCTGAGGAGAGAAAACAATCAACTCCCACACCAATTCTATTTATGAAACAAAATGCTTTGGTTTTTCCTCGACTCAAATCCTCCTTTATGTACAATCTCTTTGAAATAGCAGGGTGTTTAGAACAATTTTCACAGAGTGCACGCATGTGTGTGTGTGTGTCTATGTGTGTGTGTGTACGCACTGATGTGTTTGTTCCAGGGATAAGTTGATATTTGGGGGCTGTGCACGTGTGTGTGTGTGTGTGTGTGTGTGTGTACGCACTGATGTGTTTGTTCCAGGGATAAGTTGATATTTGGGGGCTGTGCATGTGTGTGTGTATGTGTGTGTGTGTACGCACTGATGTGTTTGTTCCAGGGATAAGTTGATATTTGGGGGCTGTGCGTGTGTGTGTGTGTGTGTGTGTGTGTGTGTGTGTGTACACACTGATGTGTTTGTTCCAGGGATAAGTTGATATTTGGGGGCTGTGCGTGTGTGTGTGTGTCTGTGTACGCACTGATGTGTTTGTTCCAGGGATAAGTTGATATTTGGAGGCTGTGCACGTGTGTGTGTGTGTGTGTGTGTACACACTGATGTGTTTGTTCCAGGGATAAGTTGATATTTGGGGGCTGTGCGTGTGTGTGTGTGTGTGTGTATGCACTGATGTGTTTGTTCCAGGGATAAGTTGATATTTGGGGGCTGTGCACGTGTGTGTGTGTGTACGCACTGATGTGTTTGTTCCAGGAATAAGTTGATATTTGGGGGCTGTGCGTGTGTGTGTGTGTGTGTGTGTGTACGCACTGATGTGTTTGTTCCAGGGATAAGTTGATATTTGGGGGCTGTGCGGGTGTGTGTGTGTGTCTATGTACGCACTGATGTGTTTGTTCCAGGGATAAGTTGATATTTGGGGGCTGTGCACGTGTGTGTGTGTGTGTGTGTGTACGCACTGATGTGTTTGTTCCAGGGATAAGTTGATATTTGGGGGCTGTGCATGTGTGTGTGTATGTGTGTGTGTGTACGCACTGATGTGTTTGTTCCAGGGATAAGTTGATATTTGGGGGCTGTGCGTGTGTGTGTGTGTGTGTGTGTGTGTGTGTGTGTGTGTGTACACACTGATGTGTTTGTTCCAGGGATAAGTTGATATTTGGGGGCTGTGCGTGTGTGTGTGTGTCTGTGTACGCACTGATGTGTTTGTTCCAGGGATAAGTTGATATTTGGAGGCTGTGCACGTGTGTGTGTGTGTGTGTGTACGCACTGATGTGTTTGTTCCAGGGATAAGTTGATATTTGGGGGCTGTGCGTGTGTGTGTGTGTGTGTGTATGCACTGATGTGTTTGTTCCAGGGATAAGTTGATATTTGGGGGCTGTGCACGTGTGTGTGTGTGTGTGTGTGTGTGTGTACGCACTGATGTGTTTGTTCCAGGAATAAGTTGATATTTGGGGGCTGTGCGTGTGTGTGTGTGTGTGTGTGTGTGTACGCACTGATGTGTTTGTTCCAGGGATAAGTTGATATTTGGGGGCTGTGCGGGTGTGTGTGTGTGTGTCTATGTACGCACTGATGTGTTTGTTCCAGGGATAAGTTGATATTTGGGGGCTGTCTTGAGAGCCATCCTTCATCTGCTCTCGGAGAGGAGCCAAGAGCATGGTGGGGATGGCTCTTGGCAGCGGAGAGCTTCTGAGCCCTTATGGTGTGGGTGCTTGATGCTGTGTGGATGTGGAGAGGTGAGAGGTTCAGCGAGAGGCAAGCAGGACCAACATTTGCAAAGATATTTGTTATCTTTCCCGGGAAAGATCAAACACGGTCAGCCATCAGTCTCCTAGGATTCCGATGGACACACACACCCCGCAGCCATGTCCGCATCTGTGTACCTCCTATTCCTACTGCATACATTAAGCTGTCAGTCAAGAGGACGTCACTCCTGGGAATGAAGTGTCTTTCCGTGTTTCTGTTGATGTAACCCACACTTCAGAGTTCAGCTTAATGGAAAGATCATTTACTTGGAATCAGGAGTCATGAACTTGATTCAATTTCTCTTTCGAAACTGACATCAGAATGTTCTTCTCTGGGAATGGTTTTCCTGCTGCCCCTCAGACACAGCCTCTATCAGGGCTCAGTCCCCTCCCAATGCGATGGCATACTGGGGTGGACCTACTGCATTAGGCCTACTCTTACTGCCCTGTTAGTCTCCGTTTGTCCTTCTTTAACAGAAGACACTCAGGTTTCTATCTGTGAACCCCCACTACTGGTTTAGCTCGAGGCTGTGGGAGGTGCTCGGGAAAAGCGTGGGGAGTGACTGGGCACAAGGGTCCGAGAGAGAAGAGAAGACGGCACGGGGGGAGAAGGCGCGGCTCTAACAGGACTTCCTGGGCCAGACGCGCTCCAGTTTGCCCAGGGCTCCTCCAGCCTCAGCAACGAGAGGTCAGGCAAGCAGGACAGCTGGTCACCTTATTTCCAGGTGGGGAACTTGCATAAGCCGCCTGGTGGCTCTGCGCCGCACTGTCTGCTCTTCCATCATCAGCCATCCCCTTCAGAGCTACTGCTCAGCACTGCCCCAAGTAGCTGGCTGCCGACTGTGTCTGCCCAGTCTTCCGTTCTCTCCCTTCTGGAGACGGAACCCAGGGGTTCTTTGCGGACCATTCCTATAATTCATGTAACCAGACATGAAGCATTTATCCCTTCACTTCAGCCTTACAGCAAACGTGGCAGGAAGCACTCTCACTGTTCCCATTTCACAGATGCAGAAACAGAATCTTCCGAAGGTGAAGTAACTTAGTCACCATGACACAGCCAGCAGTTCCAGAGTTGTAAATGGAGAGGAATTATAAACATGTATTCTTTTATTTATGCATTAAGTAAACGTCCGTAAGCATCTGCTCTGTGTCAGAAACAGAATGTGCTGAAAATGCTAAGGTGGACAAGATAGTCGCAGGGATTTGCATTCTGATGGGGTGACATAATACCCAAGAAACCACAGGAATATCATTTCTGGCGGCTATAAAAGCCAGGGGGACCGTGAAGGGGAGGGTCCGTGCCTGCAGAGGGTTGAACACTTTACATAAAGATGTCAGGATGGCCTCTCCGAGAAGCTGACATTTGAATGAGACCTGAGTGATGAGAGGAAGGAGACCAAAGCGGGGTGGGGAGGGACGCGTGTTCTTGGCAGGTGATCGGAATACCCACCTGCAGTGCGTCTCACCTAGATGAAATGAGAGCTTGTACAGGAAAGCCCTTGGTAAATTACAAAGGTGTGCAAGCATTCATTTCAATCAGTCTTCATGTTGAGTCAGATGACTGTGACCCACCATCCCTAAAAGGCTTCCCAGGGGTGAGGGTCTTTTTCTTTTGAGATCTTCCAACAACGTCCATCTGTCTGTGTGTGTGGCACTTCATTTCTGAAAGCCGGCTTCCTCATCTGGAGAGAATGGACGTAATGCATTTCACACGTTGCCTGCACACAACGAGCACTCAGTAAATAACTGCACCGCTGTATTTAATTTCAAGACCATATGAGAAGGACTCCTGTGGGGAATGTCCTTTTTTTCTTTAATACTTTTCTGTCTTGATAGGTATACCTGTGAAGATTCTTTGGCTGCTAACAGAAGTCTATTTTGGCTACATTTATCCCCCAACAGAGAGTGAGAGAGAGAGAATTTATTGCAAGAGTATACAATAGGCCACAAAGTCAAAAGGAAAGCTTAAAATTAGGCCCAGTAGTACAGGAACCAGGACTGGTCCATGAACCTGCAGAGACAAAACTGATGAGTAGGGTCAAGATACACTATTTCGAGATGTAAATTGCAAGGATATTTCAACCATTCAGTCTAACTTGGGTCACCTGCCCATTCGTTGGCCAAGAGGTGGTGGGAAGTTTGGTGGACCGTCCCTCTAACCCTGTAATCAAAGGCAGGGAAACAGTGCTCCAAACTCAGAGCCTTAGTGAAGATTCTGAGCAGACAAAAAGGCATAATGGCCACCAGCATGGCAGATTTGACTCTAATAAAGGGATGTGAACTGCTTCTGCTGAGGAGGAAATTGTCTATCTGTCTGTTTGAAGTTGTAAATATGATACAAGGGCAGAAAAAGAGAAAATATAGGATAACCTGGGTTTTAGCACCCTTTGCGGAAGTAGCACTGTGTAAGCAATAGAAGCAGAAGGTCTGGGGTGTGACCCCTGCTCTACTGCTTGCCAGTGGGATGAGTCTTGACACGCGATCTCTCCGTATCCATTCCCAGGGCCTCATCTAACAACTGAGCCTCACAGAGCTGTTATTAGAATTAAATGAGTCAATACATGCGGGCCTCTGATGAAAGTATCCAACATGCAGTCAATGATTAATAAAATTCAGTTATTCTTACAATAGTTGGCATTATTCAAATCTACATATTACACAGTAGAAAGGCTCTTGTGCTTTTCAGATTCAAAAGTGGTTTTGAAGATTACTGATGTGCAGAAATCTGTGAATTTTCTGAGCCACCAATTGGTACCTTCTCTTCAGTGTGGTTTTCTTGTGTTCTTTAATATTTACCGAGCTTAAACTTCTGCTTCTTTATTAAAAGGACCATGCGTGTGTGCATGCTGTCACTTCAGTTGTGTCCGACTGTGCGACCCTATGGACTGTAGCCATACAGTCTCCTCTGTCCATAGGATTCTCCAGGAAAGAACACTGGAGTGGGTTGCCATGCCCTCCCCCAGGGGATCTTCCCTACCCAGGGATCAAACCTGGGTCTTTTATGATCCTGCACTGGCAGCCAGGTTCTTTATCACTCGTGCCACCAGGGAGGACCAAAGGAAAAGTGAAATCTGTAGAAGAACCGTATAAGGTGGTTTGGAGTCAGGCTATCTTCAGGAAGCACAGAACTCTTGATGAAAGTGATATCTAGGAGAAAGTCAGGCGCATGCACACCGTTCTGCCATTTTAAGAATCTCTGCCAACACTCAGGTGCATATGGTCAGGTCTGCTTAATAAAGGCGATCATGTAGTGCACGGAGAAAGGAAAAGATAAGGGAGGAGAAACCCTCTCCTCCCTCCAATATTCTGAGCTTTCACATCTTTCACGCCAATAATTAACTTAAATTGCAGCTTTTAAAAAACTTCCTCTCAGTAGCTCTTCCAAACCAAATGGAGCCTTGTGCTAATTTGACCTCCTATTCAGAAGCAGAGCAGCGGGTGGAGATGAGACCGCCAGGATTCTAGGAGCGGAAATACGCATCCTTCCATTTGGAATCCTTCATGGGGCCAAATGTGAATTCAGCTCTTCCAGGGCCAGTCAGGAAATGAAGAGAGTCTGCAAAAAGTCACAGTGTCTTTACTTCAGGAATACAGAGAGAACGGGGCTCAATGTTGTTGGAGTTTCTTCTCTCCTTCATCTCTGTTTGTCTGCATTTCCTTTCTACATGCCAGTGGTCAAAGTGAATAACGATATATTTTTGTTGTTCTTTAAGAGAAGCCCTTGAAAGCCATTGTGAGACTGGGGTCCAGAAATCTAATCTTTGCTTGATTCTGTGTTTAGTGGGGATTCAAATCCCAACTTAATTTAATCTTTTGACTTATCCTGCAGGTACTGCCTGATTATATTCCATTGCCACCAGTAATAGGATTGCAGGGACAGAATCTTGCTATTAGCACTTTGAGAAACAAAAGCAGAACAAAAATTGTCACTGGTATTAGTCAATGAAACCTGCCGTAAATGAACGACTGCCTCCGCCTGCATTTTCCCCGTTGCCTCATTTTAATAAGCTAGCACGGGGATACATAGAAAAAGTTGCAGATTCCATTGATCTCCAGAAAACCTCCAATTTCAACTAAAATGCAGAACCTGAAATCCTTTGGCAATAGATATGTTAAAACAACCTCCAGTAGCAGACAGGTCCGGGTAATGATTTGTTAGTGATTTCCATGATCTGCTTATATGGTCCTTCTTCTTAGGGTTTTATGGTAGCTGATAATTTTTAATCAGCATAGAAATAATATAAAGCCTAGTGAAATGGGAAAGATCCCCACCTCTGTAATTAGGCTGCCTGGGTTACAAGCTTCTTGCTAGATGGGTAAACTGACAGGAGTTCATAGCCCTCTCTGGCTCAGTTTTCCCGTCCAGGAAATGGGAACAGTGATAGCACCTATCTCATTGGATTTTTGCAGGATTATTTGAAATATCGCACAGAAAGCCCTTAGAAAATTTGTTATCAGATACCAATTATATAAGAAATGTTGTCTACTCTTTCTATTAAAAAAAGAAAATATGAAAAAGAGGTAGGAAAAAATAACACTACCTGTTGAGGACCCATAATCTATCATCTGTGCTCTTCCTTTTTCTGAGATTCTCTAGCTTTGCAGACTAGGAGGAAAGCGGAGCATATTCTATGGGGAAAGGGTGGAGAGTAAAATCCAGCTGACAAGTAAACATGTAAAAAGATTCTCAGACTTAATAACAATCATTAAAACAAAGGAATACCAGATTTTTACCCAGAATATGATCAGAGATGAAAACTATTTTAATACTCAGTGCTGCTGAAGATGGTAAAATAATGGATATAAACACGAGGGGTCTTCCTTGCCAGCAGTGACCTATTTAGGCTGATTCTAGCAAGAAGGTAATTTGTTACAATGTTATTGAGGCACACAGCATTTCTGGGAAAGCTGGAAAATTAAATCCAGGGCTGGAAGCCATCTGCATGGCCTCAGATGACAAAGAAAATTTGTGCAGCATTAGGTGCTGCCCACAGCCAGCCAGTGTCGTATGAACCTGACTGCTGCCTTGGACCCTGCCACTTGCTCCCCTGGGAACCTGATCTGGAGCTCAGAACCCACAGCTGTCGGGGGGTGTCCCCACAGCCCTCCGCTTCTCTGCACCACCAGCTCCCTTCTAAATTCTGGGCAAGCCTGGCCATCTCATTGGAAGAACCTAGAAGGCATCTCCACTTCAGGACAGCATGGAGAAGTGAGCATGTGACTTTTCAGCAGCTATTGAGGGAGGGGACAGCCCCTACTTCAAAACTAAGGGGTTTTCTTAAATATAGAAAAGGGTTTTTGGCATATAGGGGGGAAAAGAACAAAGCATATAGACCCCACCAAAGGACAGCATCTTGTATTACCTGTGAGAGTATGAAGTAGCTTATTCTTTATCTGAAAGCGATTTCACAATAGGCTTAAAGGCATTCATATCCTTTGACTTTATAATAATCCCATTTCTGGTAGTTTATCCAAAGGAAGTTTTCAGAGAAGCTTCCTTAATGCTCATTAACTAAAGACACATATTGATCCAAAAAAAAGGTGAAAATACTCTTAATTTTTTAACAATTAAAAGATGATTTAACAAAGGCATAGTATTTTAAACATTATCTGAATTATGTTGTTAAGGGAAAAAGTGGGAGCAACAAAAACTTATATTTCTCATGTAGTCGGGAGCTAGACGCTGTCCTAAGAGCCTCCCATGAACTGTCTCACCAAAACGTCACAACAGTTCCACGAGCCACAGAAGTAAAGTGCTGGTTTCAAAGGGAATTTAAGCAAATTGCCTCCAGGGAAGAGGGAGAGGAGAAGGAAGGGAGGTACTAGAAGGTTCGGGTTGGAAGCTTAGAATGTGTCAACATGGTAGGAAGGTCTCTTACTGTGTTGAGAACATTCCACAAGCACACCTTTGTTTCAGCAGCAGAAAGCAGAATTGCTATCTGCTGCTGTGAAATGCTGATATTTCTGATCTCCTTTTAACAGGACTCTTTCTTCCTTCCTAAATGCTAAACAGAAAACGCTCATTTCAATCCTGAAACTCACCCCTCACCCTCTTTAAAGAATTACTGTTGTCTGCTCTTTTTGAAAAGCATATTTTTATTTTAGAATAGTTTTCAACTTACAGAAAGGCTGCAGAGACAGTACAGAGTGTTCTCATTCACCCCAAAGTCAGTCTCAATCTTCCCTTGGGGTGCTGCGTTTGTCATAATTAATGAACCAACTTAAACCACTATTGTTAAGTAAAGTTCATACTTTTTCTCAGTTTTCCCCAGTGCTTCCCTATTGTCCATTTTCTGTCCCAGGACTCAATCCAAAATAACGCGTTGCACTTAGTCATCACGGCCCCTTGGGCTCCTCCTGGTTGTGATAATTACTCAGATGTCCTGATTTTTTTAATGACCTTGACAGTTTTAAGGAGGACTGCTCAGATATTCTTCAGAATGTTCCCCAACCGAGATTCGCCTGATGTTTTCCTCATGAATAGACTGGGGCGATGAATTTCGGGAAGGGACCTCAAAGAAGTAAAGTGCCATTTTCATCACATCGGATCAAGGGTACACACTATCCACACATCTCATCACTGTTAGCATTACCCTGGGGCACCTGGCTGAGATGTTTCCACTATAAAGTTTTTCTTTCTTCCCCTTTTCCACACTATAATCTTTGGAAGGATGTTACTATACACACCCTACAACCCCAAAGGAGTTAAGTTCCACCTCTTCAAGAGCAGAATATCTATATAAAGCAATTGTAATTCTTTCACGTGGAATATTTGTCTATTCTCCCTATATATTCATTTATTCCTTTTATATCAATAGGGACTCCTGGATATTTATTTTACAATTTGGGCTAACTGTGTATTTTAATCTTTAGATTGTTTGATCTTAAACAACAATAATGACAATGAGTAAACCAATTCTCCAACCCAAGACACCTAAATACCGTTAAGAGTCAGTTCAGTCGTTCATCATGTCCGACCCTTTGTGACCCCATGGCCTGCAGCACACCAGGCCTCCCTGTCCATCACCAACTTCTGGAGTTTACTCAAACTCATGTCCATCAAATAGGTGATGCCATCCAACCATCTCATCCTCCATTGTCCCCTTCTCCTCCCGCCTTCAATCTTTCCCAGCATCAGGGTCTTTTCCAATGAGTCAGCTCTTTGCATCAGGTGGCCAAAGTATTGGAGCTTCAGCTTCAGCATCAGTCCTTCCAATGAATAGTCAGGACTGATTTCCTTTAGGATAGACTGGTTTCATCTCTTTGCAGTCCAAGGGACTCTCAAGAGTCTTCTCCAACACCACAGTTCAAAAGCAAAAATTCTTCAGCACTCAACTTTCTTTATGGTCCAACTCTCACATCCATGCATGACCACTGGAAAACCACAGCTAAGACTAGACAGACCTTTGTCAGCAAAGTAATGTCTCTGCTTTTTAATATGCTGTCTATGTTTGTCATAGCTTTTCTTCCAAGGGGCAGGTCTTTTAATTTCATGGCTGCAGGCACCATTTACAGTGATTTTGGAGCCCAAGAAAATAAAGTCTCTCACTATTTCTACTGATTCCCCATCTATTTGATATGAAGTGATGGGACCGGATGCCATGATCTTAGTTTTCTGAATGTTGAGCTTTAAGCCAACTTTTTCACTCTCCTCTTTCACTTTCATCAAGAGGCTCTTTAGTTCCTCTTTACTTTCTGCCATAAGGGTGGTGTCATCTGCATATCAGAGGTTATTGTTATTTCTCCCAGCAATCTCGATTCCAGCTTGTGCTTCATCCAGCCCAGTGTCTCGCATGATGTACTCTGCATATAATTTAAATAAACAGGGTGACAATATATAGCCTTGATGAACTCCTTTCCCTATTTGGAACAAGTCTGTTGTTCCATGTCCAGTTCTAACTGTTGCTTCTTGACCTGCATACAGATTTATCATGAGGTAAGTAAGGTGGTCTGGTATTTCCATCTCTTAAAAGAATTTTCCACAGTTTATTGTGGTCCACACAGTCAAAGGCTTTGACGTAATCAATAAAGCAGAAGTAGATGTTTTTCTGGCACTCTCTTACTTTTTCAATGATCCAATGGATGTTTGCAATTTGATCTCTGGTTCCTCTGCCTTTTCTAAATCCAGCTTGAACATCTGGAAGTTCATGGTTCATGTACTGTTAAAGCCTGTCTTAGAGAATTTTGAGCATGACTTTGCTAGCGTATGAGATGAGTGCAATTGTGTGGTAGTTTGAGCATTCTTTGGCCGTGCCTTTCTTTGGGACTGGAATGAAAACTGACATTTTCCAGTCCTGTGGACACTGCTGAGTTTTCCAAATTTGATGGCATATTGAGTGCAGCACTTTCACAGTATCATCTTCTTGGACTTGAAATAGCTTATCTGGAATTCCATCACCTCCACTAGCTTTGTTCGTAGTGATGCTTCCTAAGGCCCACTTGACTTCGCATTCCAAGATGTCTGGCTCTAAGGGAGTGATCACACCATTGTGATTATCTGGGTCTTGAAGATCTTTTTTGTATAGTTCTTCTGTGTATTCTTGCCACCTCTTCGTAACATCTGCTTCTGTTAGGTCCATACCATTTCTGTCCTTTATTGAACCCATCTTTGCATGAAATGTTCCCTTAGTATCTCACACTTATTTGAAGAAATCTCTAGTCTTTCCCATTCTGCAATTTTCCTCTATTTATCTGCATACTTAGGAAGGCTTTCTTATCTCTCCTTGCTATTCTCCAGAACCCTGCATTCAGATGGATGTATCTTTCCTTTTCTCCTTTGCCTTTCACGTCTCATCTTTTCTCAGCTATTTGTAAGTCTTCCTCTGACAATCATTTTGTCTTTTTGCATTTTTTTTCCTTCTGGATGGTTTTGATCACCGCCTCTTATACAATGTTATGATCCTCCGTCCATAGTTTTTCAGGCACTCTGTTTATCAGATCTAAGCCCTGAATCTATTTGTCACTTCCACTGTATAATCATAACGGATTTGATTTAGGTCATACCTGAATGGTCTAGTGGTTTTCCCTACTTTCTTCAATTTAAGTCTGAATTTGGCAATAAGGAGTTCATGGTCTGAGTCAAAGGAGATCAATCCTGGGTGTTCATTGGAAGGACTGATGCTAAAGCTGAAGCTCCAATACTTTGGCCACCTCATGCGAAGAGTTGACTCACTGGAAAAGACTCTGATGCTGGGAGGGATTGGGGGCGGGAAGAGACGGGGACGACAGAGCATGAGATGGCTGGATGGCATCACTGACTTGATGGACATGAGTCTGAGTGAACTCCGGGAGTTGGTGATGGACAGGGAGGCCTGGCGTGCTGTGGTTCATGGGGTCGCGGAGAGTCGGACACGACTGAGATACTGTACTGAACTGAACTGAACTGATCTGAGCCACAGTCAGCTCCTGGTCTTGTTTTTGCTAACTGTGTAGAGGTTCTCCATCTTCAACT
Source organism: Moschus berezovskii (assembly GCF_049115385.1). Classification (NCBI taxonomy): domain Eukaryota; kingdom Metazoa; phylum Chordata; class Mammalia; order Artiodactyla; family Moschidae; genus Moschus; species Moschus berezovskii. The sequence goes on from NC_142474.1 coordinate 3,256,203, forward strand.
GCAAAGAATAGAATCAATCTGGTTTCAGCATTGACCATCCGGTGACGTCCATGTGTAGAGTCGTCTCTTGTGCTGTTAGAAGAGGGCGTTTGCTGACCGTGCGTCTCTCGGCAAAACTCTGTCAGTCTTTGCCCTGCTTCATTTTGTGCTCCAAGCCCAGACTTGCCTGTCACTCCAGGTGCCTCTTGACTTCCTACTTTTCATTCCAGTCCCCTATGATGAAAAGGACATTATTTTGTTGTTGTCAGTTCTAGACTGTCTTGTATATATCCATAGAACCATTCAACTTCAACTTCTTTAGCATTAGTGGTTGGGGCATAGACTTGGATTATTGTGATTTTGAGTGGTTTGCCTTGGAAATGAGCAGAGATCATTCTGTTAGTTTTGAGATTGCACCCAAGTACTGCATTCCAGACTCCTTTGTTGACTATGAGGGCTACTCCATTTCTTCTAAGGGATTCTGGCCCACAGTCATAGATATAATGGTCATGTGAATTAAATTCACCCATTCTGGTCCATTTTAGTTCACTGATTTCTAAAATGTTGATGTTCACCCTTGCCATCTCCTGTTTGACCACTTCCAATTTACCTTGACTGATGGACCTAACATTTCAGGTTCCTATGTAGTATTGTTCTTTACAGCATCAGAGTTTACTTCCATCACCAGTCATATCCACAACTGGGCATTAGTTTTGCTTTGACTCAGCCTCGTCATTCTTTCTGGAGCTATTTCTCCACTCTTCTCCAGTAGCGTTTTGGGCACCTACCAACCTGGGGAGTTCATATTTCATGTTATATCTTTTTGTCTTTTCCTCCAAGTAACTGGAAAGAAGATTTTAATGCATGAGCTCTTTCATCTTTCTTTTCCATTTCCACACTTACACACCAGTTTCCACCACTACTTCCTTTTATTCTGCCTCCTATAATGCAAAGCTGGTTTCCTTATCTCCATTCTTGATATTCTTCCAATTGTCCGAAAGACTAAGTCCATTAATTGCCCAATGTTTCTTCATTTCTTTTTAGTCTCTGTTTGCAAACACATCCATCTTCATCATTGTTATCACTACTAACATTTTTTGAATACTTAACTATGTGCCAGATATTGTAATGTGTTTCATTTCATCCTAACATTAACCACCTAATGTAAATACTATCATTAACCGCATTTTTACAAAACAGGAAACAGGCTCTTCAAGATAAAAAACTTGACCAAGATCTTGTTGCTAGAAAATAGCAAAGCCAGGATGGGCATTACAGAAAGGTGCTGCAGAAAATCTTCAACCATGCCACAAACATACTAACTCCTGTCTCTCCTTCAAAAAGTCAATGGTAAAGTAAAATTTAAAATAACCGTATTAAATCCTCAATCCTCTCCAGAGGGAATGGTGTCAGAACCAGCAAAGAGAACAAACAAACCTTACAAACAAAAAAAATGTGGATTATCCAAAGTCTCTAGGCAGTAAGCTTTAAGCCAAGTGAGCTGGGAGAAAACAGTATGCTAAACACACATAATGACACACACCCCAACAAAAGACGTCCTTGAGGGCAGGGAGTGTGAAAGGTCATCAGAGGGAAGAAATATATCTTGGGTCCCCAGGATGAAAATTAAGAAAACAGGGCTTTGATTGTCCTCAAATTGTTTTGATTTCTCTTTTCTTTCTTTCTTTTAATGAACAAAAGAAGCCTTCTAACCGGCAAGGTAATAGTTCATGGGTTATTTATTTTATCTCTATTCCTGGTTAAATTGAGTTCAAAATAATTAGATAACCCTGGAAAAGCTGTGGATGGTACTGCTAATTCCACCTAATGATTTTCCCACATTGTTGCCCAGTGAAAGGGGTTATCTGTTAAAACAAGCTTCAAACTATTAATAGAGTGAAATTACAGCTTCGGCAGCTAACCCCAGGTTTCGTGGCTCTGGCAGGGTATGAAGACCCAGGCTTGGGGCCAAGCTGTCCACATCCCCACAGGGCCTTTCTTCCTCACTCGCAGTTGACTGCTCCGCACCAGATGTGGCAGCTAACTTGCTCCCGACACCTTCCACTATTTGTGGCCTTAATTGAGGGACCTAAACAAACAAATTAATCACCCTGGCCCATAAAAATGACAGAATTCATATGGTAGCATTCTTCATTCTCTCCAATTTGTTTTCCTGAAATCCCCGCAGCGATTTATTTGCTGAATATGCGAGTTTTTTCCCCTTATGAAAATTACAAATTGTTGTCAAGGTTAACGAGTTAATATCCTCATTCAATATTTATTTTATGGGGAGATGGAGGGAAGTGGTCGGTTCCTGTACTTCTTTCCACGGCAAAGTCTGGTTTCTTAATCAAAATGACAAGGACACTGTCCTTTGTATGATACTTGGAATTATTGAGACTAAAAAATGAGCTTTATTAATCAACAGACTGATTAATTATTATAAAGTGCGGTGCCTACATTTCTGTACATTTTAATAATTCCTGCAGAAGGCTAACAACGTCCCTGGAGATCTGGAGTCTTTGGGATTTGAATTTTTCTAAGCAATGTCACAATAAATAGTCAAGAGTAGCAGAGTTCTTTCTCTAATCCACTTTGCTTCAACCAGGGAAAACCTTCTTTTTCCTATTTCCCATCCATAATTCATCATTTGCATACAAAGTAAGGAGCCACGAACCTGCAGTTTCATCAGTTTTCAAAATGCCAAGGGACAATGAGGGTGATTTATTGTAGGTCTTATGATCTAGTCCACACGATCTGAATATTTCTATGGAAAACAGTCTGATGTGATTTTGTGATAAGAGTGACCACACAAAAGTTCAATGGGACACGGGTCAGGGGTCAGGGGTCTCCCCGTGAGTCACACTCCCTGAGCTCCTGCCCAGACATGCCTGACAGTCCCTGTCAACAATGGGACACTGTCCATCCTTAGGGCGGTAGGTACACACACATTTTTAAGGCTTCTGAACCATCCATTTAATACATCACCAGAGAATTGTCTAGAGATGTGGAGATATTCTGTCTTGACCGAAGGCACAAGAGGGTATACACTGAACAACACTCATGGCATTATACACTTAAGATCTTTGCATTCCACTGTATATCAGTTTGACCTCGATTTATATTTTGGAAAAGCAGCTTTTGGACATAAGAAGTGAATGTAAATGGCAATGTGTGTGTGTGTGTGTATATATATATATATATGTCTATAATGTAATCATACCAAGATATAAACTCAAATATATAAGTCTGTATGTTTATATGTCTGTGTGCATTTATAAAGCTACATGTATAGATATGTGTGTGTGTATATAATGCCTATGATTCTCCTATTTCTTGTTCTTTGTTCTCAAAAATAGATCTGACGTGCACACATGTGTAAATTTACAAAAGAAGAAACAGCGACTTCCAGGCCTGAAAACCTCTTGGGGCGTAAATGATTCTTCTCCCAAACACTTTACAGGGTGACTATGGGGCTGGCAGACCCTCCCAGCCTCTGATTTTTTGATGCATTGGAAGAGAGGTTCTCTCTCCTCTCCTGTTAGAATGATGAGGCCGCCCCAAGGGGCTGATCACCAAGCCACCGCAAGAACATCTCTGCAGCAATGATCAATCACGGCGATCCTACACATGGGCGTACTGCAGTCTGCTGTGAAGCGGGTTGCAAGCTAATCGTTGCCAATCATAAGGTAGTAAAATGTGTAATGATCTAAAATATAGTCATGAATTAGGCTAGACGCAGGCTTACAGCTGCCTGCATAGGACCTGGGCTACCACAGTGATGGCAGGCATAAGCCCACATCAACATGGGGGATTATGGGATTCTCTAATTCTGATGCTTCACTTTACGCAGAAGGAAAATTTTATCTTTGATTTGGGTCTGAGGCAACTGTATGAAATTTTCCTTCAAACAAGAAAGGTTTGGGGACTTCTCTGGTGGTGCAGTGGATGGGAGTCTGCCTGCCAATGCAGAGGACACAGGCTCGACCCCTGGTCTGGGAAGATCCTACAAGCTGTGGAGCAACTAAGCACGAGCACTGTGACTACTGAGCCTGCAGTTTAGAGCTTGTGCTCTGCAACAAGAGAGGTCACCACGAAGAGAAGGCACACACAGCAACAAAGAGCAGTCCCAGATCACGGCAACTAGAGAAAGCCCACACGCAGCGACAAAGAATCAGAACAGCCAAGACTAGGTAAAAGTATTAAAAAAGAAAGGTTTGGGAGTAGTGGAGTGTTCCTGTACAACCCAGGGTAGATGTGGTGCCAAGAGACAAAAGTAAATAAATAACAGCCATACTGTGGTCAGAACAAGGTATAATCTGCAAGGCTAACGACTGAGGACCAGATGTAGCAAGGAGAAATAAGAACACACGAACAGAGAATGAGAACGAAGACCAGATCCGACCCCCTATCACCCTATCACACACATATCACACACCCATCATACATCTAATTCCTATGCAATTTTCTGAAACTTAGAAACAATCCTGAAAAAGAAAGGTGAACCCTATCATTTCACCTGACAGGGACTTGAATCAGTTATAAATTAGGTCCCAAAGTATAAAACAGAAAATCGCAACAACAGTGACCTAAAGAGATAAAGAAGCATTTACCCCTCATGCAAGCAATGTTTGCTGGTAGGCGTTCTGGGACTGGTACAGTGGATTCAATATATCCCCAGGAGCGCAGACTCCTTTTCTCTGTTTTTCCAGTCTTAGATGAGGTTTCCAACTTCAAGCTCCTTGGGAGTCCATTATGACTGCTAGAGCTCCAGCCATTGCATCAGCATTCCAGAGAGAGAAAAAGAAGAAGAGGAGAAAGGCAAGAACAGTTAGATATCCCATTTTCAGCTTCTACATAGCAACCTTCACCTTCATCTCATTGACCAGAATGTATTACATGACTGCTGCTGCCTTCAAGTGTGACTGTGGAATGTTGCTTTTTAGCTGGGTTCACTATCACCCTGAACAAAACTGGATATTTGCCATAAAGGAAGAAAGGGAGTAATAGATATTAGGAAGCAGCTGGAAATCTCCAAACAGCAGTTCTACCACAAGACTCACAGTAGAAATTAAGTTGACTTGGAGAACACCAGAGATGCTATGTTTCTTACAGACTTGAGCTGGTGGCCTGACATCTGTCCTAGCCTCATCATGGATAACGTCTCCATGAACAGGAGAGAAGAGAAGACAGTCATAGAGCACATGGACTGAGGAACTGCCCACAGTCCCTCTTTTCCAACAGCCCCAAGTTTCACAGCACGTCATGTGGCAGTTACGGATTACTTTAAGGTTTATTTCTTAATAAAACTCTTTTGAGATTTCATCAAGTCTAAATGAACCACTGGAAGTCCTTTAAGTGACTTCACCATCCCAAGCTAGATGTCACCATGGAAAAATGGGGTCAAGAAACCTGGCCTGTTTGCTCCAGAGAAATACTGAAGAGGGGGAAATGCGATCCCATGGAGTTTCTGGGAGGCAGTCTCTCTTGCCTTCTTAGGGCAGGAGTTTCTATCATTAATACATCTACAGTAGAGTCCTCATAAAGTATATGCCAGGGCTTCCCTGGTAGCTCAGGGGTAAAGAGTTCGTCTGCCGATGGAGGAGACACAGGTTCCGTCCCTGGTCCAGGAAGATCCCACGTGCTGAGCACCTAAGTCCATGTGCCACAATGCTGAGTCTCCTCTAGAGCCCAGGAACCCCACCTCCCGAAACCTGTGCGCCCAGAGCCCACACTCTGCAACAGGAGAAGCCCCCACAGTGAGAAGTCTGAGCACCGCATTTGGAAGGTAGTCCCACCCTCCACAACCAGAGAAGTCATGCAGCAACAGAGACACTGTGCAGCCAAAATAAATCAATAAAAATCAACATAAAATTTAAAAAGAGTATGTCAAAAGTCTTCATGAGGCTCAAGCTTTGTGAGCTCGGGAGACAGGCAGGTGCTCGGGTGAGAGTTTTGTGCCTTTTCCTGCACCCTTTGCTCTAGAAGTTCAATAAGCACATCTCAGGGTTCTGGAATCCCAGGTCTCCTCACCATGCTTACATTTTACCCTGTAAAAGTACAAGTTTGAATCACAGATAACAAGTAAATGAGATTATGATGTTAGCTTTCTCCAGAGATAACAGCAGTCCAGGTCATAAAACCACCATATGGCAGATTTGGCAGTCTTTACCGAGCGCCATGGATTAATTATCACATAGACAGACTCCGGTCCCCATTTGCAAGTGCCTCAGGCCCCCTGTGGCAGGGATTGGCAACCCGGTGAAGACGAGAGTTTGTATTATGTTTGGCAGGGACGCGATGTGACCTTACTGTGGCCAGTTCTGTCATCTCTTAACATTTCGCTCATGATTAACTTTATCATTTCAAATAAACACGAAATGTCAGGTCTCTGGGTCTACTTAACATGGAGAGCCAAAATAGACCTCTCTGATTTAAAGGGGTCCAGGCCAAGGGAACGGTCTGATTAGCTCTCCCATCTGACTTTTATTAGAGCCATCAGATAATAGAGTGAGGGCAAAATCACTGTTCCAACTGGCTGATTGCCACAAACCAGACCCACAGGGTATCTACCGAGCTTCCCTTGACATCTCCGGGTTGCTAACTCAAAGCAGTGGTCACTGAGTTGACCCTCCTGAAATTCCACCTCTCATCCTGGCACCTACAGGACCTGAGTCAGTCCTGTTCACGTTTATTCTGGTTCTCCATCAGCTGAGGATGCCTGTACCTCCTGGATTTCCTTTCTGTTCCAACTCTCACGGATAAGGACGGATCAGAGGGCTATCAGCTTCTGCCCATCCGGAGCTTCAGTCACTATTCCTTCCCCTCAATGGAGGCCTTGCTACCCTTTGACACGGGATGCAGCGTTGGATGGTTTGCTTCTCAAGCATTTCTTCACGCAGCTGGACGCCACGAGGTGGAAAGGATAAGAGTTTCCGTGTCAGCTTGGCTCCGAAGAGGCTGCTGCGGAGATGTAACTGGCAGGAATTTGTAGTCAAGGAGCTGGACATTTCCATTGGCTCCGATTTTGTCCTGATCTCTGGTTTGTTTTATGATTAAAGTGAAGTGAAGTCGCTCAGTCGCTTCTGACTCTTTGTGAACCCATGGACACCAGGCTTCTCCATCCATGGGATTTTCTAGGCAAGAGTACTGGAGTAGGTTGCCATTTCCTTCTCCAGGGAATCTTCCCGACCCAGGGATCGAACCCAGGTCTCCTGCATTGTAGACAGATGCTTTATCATCTGAGCCACCAGGGGAGTCCATTCAGCTGATATTTTATGATTAGGCTTCATCTAATCATAACAGTCAGTGTCACGATAACTACAGAATCCAAGCGACCGTTTTTCTTTTTTTAACCTGGAGCAGAAGTTAAAGTTTCAGACTGCTCTGAGCTCATTCGTTTATTTGCTCAATAAACGTTAAAATGCCTGCTCTGGCCCTTATCCCCTCATCATATGATCGTGGAGATGACCCCCCACTTTGCCTACAGCCAAACGGGCCTTCTTTGCATGTTTCAGACAAGCCAAGGTCCCTCCCTCAGACTCTGCCATGTGTCCTGACTCACTGTCCTGTGTCTTATCTGACCATCACTTGCCTACTTCACTTGTACTCGTTTCCACATCTCTACTCAAGTGTCCCTTTGTCAGAGAGGAAACTGGGAGACACCATGGTGCCCCTTAATAGCTAGAAGAAGAGGCAGATAACAAAGAACAGTGACTACGGTTATAATTAATAAACCGCACGGTGAATGTTTAACACCCACCTTCCTTTCTAGCAGGCCCGCTCCCTGAAAGCTGCGACTCTATTTTGATCGGTGCCGATCCTCAGTGCCTGCCCCCGTGTCTGACATGAAGGGGTGCCCAACAAATATTTGTTTACCGATAACCTGAGCACTTACTTGTGCTGCCCAGAGGGCTTACTCTCGAGGTGATGAGAGACATGGTCTCAGAGGGGCTCACAGGTAAGGTGCGAAGGTCAGCAGAGGATGGCGATGCAGTGATACCTGTTATAATACAGCGCGGCTCTTGCAGTGGGTAAAATGTTGATATTAAACTATGCAGCTTTTCAGTATCTTTTCCCACATTTCTATAACCCCCACAAACACTTTCAAGGAGATGGTAGATACAGACTAGAATTTTTTTAAAAAGTCAGCTCACAGTTCATTGAACTTGTAGGACAAATAATACGATGAAAGCCAAAGTGCTTTTGATTTTCAAGAACCAGGCTCTTTTTTTTCAGGGGAAATAAAGAGCTTTTATCGGAATTCTAAATATCAATGCTAGAACTTAGAAGGCTGGTTAACACTATGTTTCATAAATAAATAGAAAATTAGGGACAGATATATGATGTAGTAGTTTTATTCCAACTTGAGCAAGAAACTAAAAAGAAAAATAACAATTAAAATGGTTGGGAGAAGAGTCGCAGACAACAGGAAAGTCATCCAAGAGGAAGCTCTTGTCTTTCTTCCCACATGAGAACAACCTTTGATGAGAGCAATGGGGTGTGAGACAAATACGCAAATAGGTCTGGGGAGATTCTGGCTCAAGAGGACTTGTAACTCATTTCCTCTAGCACAGCACAGTCAGCTTGGGGGCCTCTTGGAGAAGCCCCGCCCCCTCCCCATTCAGCACAGAGAAACATGGTCCCAAAGAAATACGGCCTCTAAACAGCCTGTTAGCAAGGGCTAAGGGACATGGCTAGATGCAGACTTCTAAGGACAGTGTCATAGGGGATAGTATAGAGAATCCAGCCAAGAGTTCCTGAGCTTCCAGCTGCAGAGGGTACAGGCTAAGATGCAGAGAATGGACAAAAAACACAGAGATGCCAGACATGAGATGGAGATTCCGGAACACGACCCCCACACACCAGAGGGAAGAACATATCTGCAGTGGAGGCCAGTGGAGCCAGAGGGTGGTATGACTCTAGAAGTTCCTTTCTAATGCCAGGGTGACTTTCTCATCACACTGCAATGTTCCAAAAATTATAGAACCAAGAGCGAAAGGTGATGGGTACAGAATGTTGAATATTACTGAGATCTAATTTGGAAGTGATGGATATGTTGAGATTTAGAGTTTTTAGCCATAAATAAGGGCCCTTGAGTTAAAATTTTAGTTGTAGGAAAATAAACCTACATTTCTGCAGCCCAGAGTTGACAACCGTCAACATTTGAACAAGTTGCTGTAAAAGTTCAAAAAAGGAATAACTAGGTCTGTCCATGGATGAACAGAAAGAAGACACTTGAGGTGGGTCAAGAAGCATTAAGTAAGGGCTTCCCAGGCGGCTCAGCGGTGAAGCGTCTGCCTTCAATGCAGGAGGTGTGGGTTCGATCCCTGGGTTGGAAAGATCCCCTGGAGAAGGAAATGACAACTCCACTTTAGTATTCTTGCCTGGGAAATCCCACAGACAGAGGAGCCTGGCGGGCTACAGTCCATGGGGTCACAAAAGAGTCGGACACGACTTTGCCGCTACACAACAAGAAACACAAATGAGGGACCTCCCTGGCGGTCCAGTGGTTGGGACTTTACCTTCTAATGCAGGGGGTGCGGGTTCCATCCCTGGTCAGGGAGATAAGGTCCCACAAGCCTCGCAGCCAAAAAACCACAACATACAATGGAAGCAATATTGTTGCAACAAAGTCAATAAAGACTTTTAAAACACGGTCTACACTACAAAAAAAATCTTACAAAAAATAGTAAAGTGTGCCAACCAAAGGTGATGGGGTGGGAACCCTGGGCAGAGGGGAGAGCAGGCAAAAAGAAGGATGACGGAACCTGGCCAGATCAGCAACAGGAAAGGGAGGAGGGCAGTCAGAGCACAGGGCTTCTGGAAAGAAGGAGGCTGCTCTAAGGAATGCGGACTCAATCTGCAGCCTTTGAAAATGGAAATGCCATGAAATTAAAAGATGCTTACTCCTTGGAAGGAAAGTTATGACCAACCTTGATAGTATATTAAAAAGCAGAGACATTACTTTGCCAACAAAGGTCCGTCTAGTCAAGGCTTTGGTTTTTCCAGTGGTCATGTATGGATGTGAGAGCTGGACTGTGAAGAAAGCTGATCGCCGAAGAATTGATGCTTTTGAACTGTGGTGTTGGAGAAGATTCTTGAGAGTCCCTTGGACTGCAAGGAGATCCAACCAGTCCATTCTAAAGGAGATCAATCCTGGGTGTTCATTGGAAGGACTGATGCTAAAGCTGAAACTGCAATACTTTGGCCACCTCATGCGACGAGTTGACTCACTGGAAAAGACTCTGATGCTGGGAGGGATTGGGGGAGGGAGGAGAAGAGGATGACAGAGAATGAGATGGCTGACATGAGTCTGAGTGAACTCCGGGAGTTGGTGATGGACAGGGAGGCCTGGCATGCTGTGATCCAGGGGGTCGCAAAGAGTCGGACACGACTGAGCAACTGAACTGAACTGAACTGAAGATGGAAGAAAAAAAGTCAGAGTCTTCTGTAGTGGGAGAGAAACCAGAGCAATTTCTCTAAAGGATAGTATGGCTTTCTCTCTCAAGGTTTAAAAGCACGTGGCCTTAACCAAGAAATTCTGTTTTTAGGAATTTGAATCAGAAGTGTTTACTTGCCCATGTACACAAAGCTGTGTGTACTTAAAAGTTATTACTGCAATACTGTTTAAAATAGGGAAAAAAGTAAATAGTTTAAATGTTAGCTTTAGGGGACTGATGGAGGAAAGGGTGAAATATTATACGGATGTTAACAGGAGTAATACCCACTCCTAGTCCCAGAAACTGAAAGCTCTCCGAGGTGTAATTAAACTCCAGCTTCACCCCTTTAAAGACCCATGTCCTCTTTGCCTCTGTTTCTCCTTCTGTAAAACCTCTCGCGACGATGAAATGAGCAGATACATACAAAGGGCTTACAGCAATTTCTAATGCACATTAAACACAATATTTATGCATGATTGTTACTATGTATTAAGACAGAAAAATGACATAGGACAATATGTATCATGTCCTTCCATCTACACAAAAAATCTTACATGAAACTTAGGTGACAAATACAAGGAAAGGGGTCATTTTATCATTTTATTCCAATCTGTACTGTTTTTAATTTAAAACAAAGTGCTCACATTATTTGTAAAATGACCCCCTAAAAGCCAACAATAAAATCAATAATAAAGTTTGAAAGATTTATTTACTATATCACTTTGAGATTGACCTACATGAGTTCAACAAATAAGGTATTTAATGGAAAATCTCAGTGAATAATGCAGGATGAAGGCCATGACGCTGTGACAGGCTTGGAAATTCTCAAACTTAACGAAAATGACCGTAGCCCTGTTTCCCAGACTGTCACTTTTATGGTGAAAATGGTTTTCAATCACTATCACTGAATATTATTCTTATTATCGTTTTTGGCTCCATCACTTACTAGCATACTGACCTTGGCAGGTTTCATAACTTCCTTTCCCGCTTTTCCTTCATTTGAGTGTAGTAACTGCTCTTCCATCAGGACAGAAGTGGGGATTACAGAGGCCACGTGTGTTAGGCATGTCGCCCTAGCACAGTTAAGGGCCCTACAGACAAAGCTGGTGAAACAACAGCTGGGCGTTGGTGGCGGACAGGAGGCCTGGCGCGCTGCAGTCAGACGTGACTGAGGGACTGAACCCAACTGAAAGTGAGAGTCGCTCGGTCGTGTCTGACTCTGTGACCCCATGGACCCCCATGACTACACAGTCCATGGAAATCTCCAGGCCAGAATACTGGGGTGGGTAGCCTCTTCCTTCTCCAGGAGATCGTCCCAACCCAGGGATTGAACCCAGGTCTCCACATTGCAGGCAGATTCTTTATCAGCTAAGCCACCAGGGAAGCCCAAGAATACTAGAGTGGGTAGCCTATCCCTTTTCCAGGGGAACTTCCGGACCCAGGAATTGAACTGGAGTCTCCTGCATTGCAGGTGGATTCTTCACCAACTGAACTACCAGGGAAGCTCAAGGGCTCTAAAATGCATTGCAATAGTAATAATTTTATCATCATCATCTTATATTAACCACACTCCAGGTTTCTTTCTCCTAGAAAGACCATTCTTCTGAACCCCATGTGAAGGAAGTGATTCAAAGAAGAGCTTCAGAAAAATTCAACCTTCTTTCTTTAGGACACCATCCTCTACATATATAGATGAACGCTTCTGGAAGTGGGCAATGGAGAAGACTAATGAGGAAGAAAAAGAATAGTTGATAAAAAATTGACCTACTACTTTCCAGGCATTCTGAAGCTCTGGAACCCTGGAAAATGAATATGCTTGGGTAAAGTGAATTTCCAACTCCCAATCAAAACCAAACAATGACAATTTCTTTCTCTGCTCCAAAAGAATGCCCCAGCTCCCTGTCTTCTGATAAGATGATATCACCAAGATGACACCATTCAATGCCAATTTACGAGAATCGGCAATGCAAAGTAGAAAATTCAGTCACAGTGGGGATGTAGGACAGGGGTATAATTAGCACTGATGGGTGCTTGGATTTTTTAAAACGTCGTCAGGAAAACCACACAACTGCAGTGTAAGGTAAAACATTCTGAGCCGGCAGGGAAGTGCACTGTGTGACCCACAGGGTCTCCTTCCAACTCTAATTGCTATTATTCTCTGGGATGTGATATCTTAATCAGAAACAATAGCTTGTCTAATTGACCACGGTTGGGAGGAGGCCTGCTACCTCTCCAGATAGCTGAACAGCGAGCACAGTAAATGAGCAACGCGGGGAAACTAAGAAGGGACAGTTCAGACAGTGAGATCAATTAGACGGTGAGCTGTCACACACGGGGGGCCCAGGAGCCTTCTCACTGAAATACTGAAGACTAGAAAGGTGCCACAGAGAACAACCTCGAGGAATTACCTCTTATTTGCAAGACTGGATGGTACATTTTCTTTTTCAAAAATAATATGAAATAATTGCTCACTTTTATAATATGGCTTTCATTGAAGAAGCTTAAAGAAGTTTCACATACAATATATTTGTATCTGTGGCCATCATGACAAAATGGCCTACTGTAGACTCAGATTCTCAGATGCGGAAGTTAAAAGTCATCTGTTATCTCCAATATATGAGATATATTATTAAATATAAAATGAAATGGACTTCCCAGGCGGCACTGGTGTTATAAGAACCTGCCTGCCAATGCAGGAGACATAAGAGACACAGGTTTGATCCCTGGGTCGGGAAGATCCCCTGGAGGAGAGCATGGCAACCCACTCCAGTATTCTTGCCTGGAGAATCCCATGGACAGAGGAGCCTGGTGGGCTACAGTCTATGGGGTCACAAAAGAGTTGGACATGATTAAAGTGACTTAGCATGAATGCATAAAATGAAGTATAGGAAGGATCCTTTATGAGAAATAATAATTTCAGTACAAAAATCTTATGTCCACAAACATATATGAGAAATATTTCATGTAAAACACACAGCATACCCATTTTTATTCAGAACTTTTGTTGGCATGGACCTGGACAAAAGGGAAAACATCATTCTCCAAAAGTCATTTTGTCAGAATGTTTACTTATACAGTTTGAATATGTTTCATCCACACATTTGACTGCAAGGTCAGAACGCAGTGTGAGGGTAACGATGCAGGACTGAGAGCCGGGAGAACTGCTGCTTCCTGGTGAGGCTCGTGATTTTCCAAGTCACGCCACTACCCGTCCCTGCAGTGACAGTTCCTCTATGTTTCTACGGCCGAGGGCTCCTTTCTTCCCTCCCGTCCCACCCACCCCAGGAGAGCTACCCTTATCTGTCTCACTTCATTGACGGCCTCCTGGACTTAGCGCCCCTCACTCCTTATTTTATTGTTATTGCTATTTGCAATAACACTTGCCAATCAGAACTTTTGATTAGGAGATAACTACTATTATTATTACACCCAAGTGAATCAACTATCTGATCTGTTGAACTACTCTGAGTTCGATGCCAATTAATGCCCTAAATATTAAAATCAGTCCAATCAATCCATGAACCTCCATTCCTATCAGGGCTTCTACAGGCTCAGGGGCCCCAGGCTGGCTGCCCTAGAAGAGGTTCGTCACTGTCCAGTGAGGAGGAAGGGATGTCTAAGGAGAGGAAGAACCTGGGCGCCTCCTCTCTCAAGAACTCCATGCCGCCATGGCTGCCAGTGGGCGGCCAGGCCTCAGCTAGCTGGCAGCTGTGATTTCCATGTGAAGCCCCTGACGCTGAAATATCGGCCATCACCTTTGAGACACCACCATTCTAGATGCGTCTTAACTTCTTGGAAGTTAACCTTTTTTCAAGTGCTTTCTAGAGTTGGTGAAGTACAGTAGGCTTATGTGTTTTAAAATACTTTGTATCTTTTGCTTTACAAAATTTTAATTCATATGTAAAAAGACCACGGGGCTTAGTTGAGCTATGGGCCACCAGTTTTGCTTTGTCACTTCCTGCCTAGCCTACATGTTCTCAAACATCCCTTCTAGCTCTAACATTTAATTGTTCTACTCAGTCAACAACATTGAAATGACAATAAATGAAAACCTTTTAAAGTATAATCTTCTTCCCCAGGAAAACCAGTATTTGAAACACAATAACGAAGAACTTTGTTAAGTCCTCAATAAGATATCAAACACATCCCCCTTTAAATAAACTTGAAACAGAAAGTGAAAGTGTTAGTCCCTCAGTTCAGTTCAGCTCAGTTCAGTCGCTCAGTCGTGTCCGACTCTCCGCGACCCCATGAATCACAGCACGCCAGGCCTCCCTGTCCATCACCAACTCTCGGAGGTCACTCAGACTCATGTCCACAGAGTCAGTGATGCCGTCAGTCCAGTCCAATTCTTTGCAACCCCTGATCTGTCCAGGGGATTCTCCAGGCAAGAATACTGGAGTGGGTTGCCATTTCCTTCTCCAACAGCCCCTTTATTAACTCTCTTAAAACTTATATATATTATAGATGCCAGGCTGAGACAGTGTCAGGGACCAATCAGAGATTCAAATTTTGTTGTTGATCAGTCACTCGGTCGTGTCCGACTCTTTGTGACCCCATGGACTGCAGCACACCTCCACCATCTCCTGGAGTTTGATCAGACTCGTGTCCATGGAGTCGGTGGTGCCATCCAACCACCTCATCCTCTTCTCCTCCTGCCCAACAATTCAGAATCAAAAATTATTTTTGCCAAACCACAGGGCTTCTCAAATACCTCCGTGGAAATACCTTAGCATGTGGTATCAGAGTGGCCTGTTTTTAAACAGCAGAAAAATAATTTCAAAAAAGAAGATAGCTGTTTTCTGTGGCATAATACCTCTGTTAATATCAAATACCATTTCTCTGAGAATCATCTAGTACTCTTGAGCTATTTAGAAGGAAAAAAAAAGTTATGCAAATCCAAGGTATTAATAGTATATCATTTTTGCCCAGGGATAAAAGCACTGGTGACACAAGGCTACTCTGGGTTAAAACCATTTCAGCAGGAGAAAATCTTTGGGAAACAGGTTCTATTACAAAGGAATTCACTCCGTATATAAAGTACAGGTCTGTGGAATTCAGAAAGGTGTCAGAGGATTGACTAACGCCAGGAGGCACACACGACGATCCGCGCCTCGAGAATGGAATGTCCCGTTTCCCGGGCGTTAGTCAGTGGTATCATTAACTGCACAGGCAGTCACCTGCAGCTGCTTTGGGCACCCCTCCACATTTGGTTCCAATGTGCATTATAAAATGGCTGTCCTTAAAGCCGACAACATTTCTCTGCTATTGTTTTGCTCCTGTGGTTCCTAATCATATACTAACCAGCTCGTCAGGCAATTCTGGGCTCCAGTTTAGTTTTCTTTTTCTTTATGAAAACTGATGATAACATAACAAGCAGCAGCAAAAGAACAAGTGTCACTCTTACTAATTTATCTTCCTTGGTTCTGGCTGTGCTAGGGCTCTACTGTTGCTCAGGTCTTTCTCCACTTTTCTCCAGTTGCCAAGCTCACGCTTCTCACCACGTGGCCTCCCTTCTTGCAGAGCGCGGGCTCGAGGCAGCGGGCTTCCACAGCGGCAGCTCCTGGGCTCTGGAGCACAGACTCAGGAGCTGTGCTGCAGTAGCTGAGCGACTCCAACGCACGCGGGATCCTCCCAGACCAGAGATCACACACGTGTCTCCTGAACTGGCACAGGTTTTCCTTACCACTGAGCCACCAGGGAAGCCCAAGAACAAGTGTTTTTAATAGACACATTCTATGTTCTGTTTTCTCCCTTTTAAAAATGGCCCGTGATAAGCCATCTATATGGATTTCCTCAATACACATCCCTTACGTAACATGTCCAACGTGTTATTATACTAGTATAATTTTATGATCCCAAAATTACAGATGAAGAAAACTGAGAGCCAGTAATGTTTATCCTGCCCAAGGTCAGATAGCTCAGAGTTAATACAACTGAGAAGTCAGTCTACTGCAGAGACAGCACTCTGAATTCAGTTTTATCCAGTGGTACAAAACCAAATGCAACCATTTCCATAAGAAATCGGGACACAGTGTAGCCATGTCCTTAGATTTTTGAGAGAAGTAGAAATCCTGAATTTTTATATATGAATCTCCCAATTTTTAAATGCAGGTTCAGTTCAGTTGCTCAGTCGTGTCCGACTCTTTGTGACCCCATGAATCACAGCATGCCAGGCCTCCCTGTCCATCAGCAACCACCCAATAAAACTAGTTTTGATATTCAAGCTCCGCTCATGGTCCCCAGGTCTGTGGCTTGTATTTTTGTCTTGGCTCCTTGGTAAAGACAGAAGGCTCATTTCTATGGTCCTGTGAACATCACCAAGGCCCTGGAGTTAGTCACAGCAAGGGTGACTAACCTGTCTTCGCTTGCCTGAGACTTTCCTGATTTCAAAACTGCAGGTCTAAGGCCCCCAAGAAACGCCAGCCCCAAGCAAAGTAGGATGGATGGTCGCCTAGTAAAGCAGAGACCTGGCTTCGGACACCTGCAAAACTCCAGAGGTCAAACATACTGACCTTCAGAATGTGTTCTTTCAGGGGAATTTCACTCTCATTGGAGGTGATAATTTGCTACAGCGTTTGTATCTCCACTTCAAAAATTATACTGTTTATGAAGCCAGGATGCAACATTCTGCAGGACAGCCCCCCAAAGCAAGTTTCCAAGAAACTCTCTCGGTAAGAAAGGGAGGGCACAGGAAGGCAAGGGGACGTCCCCAGAAAGCGTCCCCCAGAAAGCTTCTGGTTGCTATTTGTCAGAGAATCCTAATTCGGATCCAAATGGGACCTCGCCATTATTGGGGACTCGCACAGCTCCAGGTAAACAGCTAATGAGCAGGCTGCCAGTTCCATTTTTATCAAGAGCCCTCCGAGACTCAACCGTGCCATTTCATAAAATATGCAGATGATGGTACAGGGAGAGGAGCAAAGGCTTTGAAAATGATTCACACAACCTAAAAATGATGTTGAAAAGGGAGGAATTAAATATTCACAAAGTGAGAGAAATTAAGGCATATTAACTGTTAGAATGTGGAAACTCCACAGAGTTGATGAGAACGGCATGATTACAGATCTGTCAAAAGCTTCCAATTCTGACACCGTGCGACGCGGAGGTGCTAGTTGGCTGGTGAGGGCAAAACATTAGATATGGGACAAGCCTCGCCAGGCTGACAGATCAGAGTCGCAGGGAGGAAGACACAGCAGTGATTAACACCGGGCTCTGTTCCGCACCGAGGGTGAACTCCACGCTCACAAAGTGAATACTAATTACGAGCACAAAACAGACTTGAAGTTGGCCAGACCCTGGATGCTGAACGTGGCCATCGGGTCTGTAACGAGGGAGGCGCAAGAAGGCCTGAAGGCCAGAGCGGCTAAATTCAGGGCGCTCATCCCCCCTCTCCACTTTTAGGGACTGGGAAGCCAAATCGTGGCCCATCCAAACTAGAATTAGCAGTAATTATTATATAATATGTAATGATGGGATTTAAATGGCTAACACATTTTCTCTGCTGAGATCATTTAGACATGATTCATACAAATGATTAAATTAATAGATCTCCCTCTCTTCAGACTGCCAGGCAGCTTAAACTAGATTTTTCAACAGAGACTGATCCTGGTGAAATCGTATGAAAAGAGAGATTTAACGGAAATTGCAAGAGGAATTGGTTCCGTGTATGAGGGCACACTGGGGTTTAGAGAAATTCACAAATTCGCCTGGAGGAGGAACACGCAGCTTTTGGCCCTTGCTCTGTTTTCTGTTTTTTTTTAATCTATCTATAGATTTTTAGGAGGTTTTTAAAATCAACTTCCTCTGAAATAAAGGATACGACACCAAAGCCTAAACAAACACTTAGAATTGCTTTTCTTACATCTAAAATGCAGTTGTTCTTCAAAGAAATCCATGGATATTTGTAAAAATAGATTTTAAATAATAATACAGAGATGACTCAGAGAAATTTAAAATTTAATACCGGTGAAAAACAATTTAAAAGATGATAGTATTCGCACATGAGGTATTCATGATTTCAGTGCAGCACAGAAATTTCTGGGAGAAAATGAAGAAAATATAAACCAATGGCAAACAAAGAGAAAAACCTGAAGTCATCTTTAATAACGCATTTCTCTGCTAGCATTCCTGCTTAAAGCCCATCATTGTTGTTGGATATTTTTTTTCCTTCCTCCTGCAGAAGTATAAAGCAGTTATTAGGGACCTGAGGAACTGCCAGAGACCCACCGTGTCTTCTGAGTGGAGAGTTTTCTAGTCCCATCAGCCACAGAGCATATGAGCAAATTAACAGGCGCTTGGGGAGGAAGCCCACAGTGCAAGGCTCAGGCATGTAATAATTAACATAGCCTTGCTACCTCCGTGGCATCTTGGGATGAAAATATTAATCATTCACAGCTGTGATCGCCTCAACATCTCCTATTTTATGGCTTTGACACATCCATGAATAATGCCACCTACTATACTGTGCAGCACATCAGAAAGAATGTTTCTACAGTACAGCTGCTCTTCCAGAATGTGCTTTCAAAACGACGCAGAAGCCTGCGTCCTGAGGCACCCACGGAAAACAGAACGCAAGGCAATGCTGCCGCTGCACCGCGCTTTACTGAGCACCTACTTTGTGCCAGGAGTCCTGCCTCTCTTCACTCAGGCTGCCCCACGGCACTCTGAAGACAGAGCTGCTATCACCTCCATGTCGCAAATGATGGGAAATGGAAGACTGTGAGACGCAGGTCAAACTGGCCAAGAGAGAAAGACAGGATGTGTATCTCGGTCTGCTTTGCTCCAAAGCCAGGCTCTTCCCACAGTACGGAACTCAAAGGGAGCTCTAAATACGAACGTGGCATGGCCTTCCCCAGAGCCCTCCTCCTCCGTGGTCTCTGGGGGACTCACCTTGGCAATTAGTCCATTTGCAGGATTATTTAGACAATGGTTTCTCCTCTGCTTCATCACTTTCATCACCCTTCTTTTTCACGTTTCCTACACGTGACGTGAGCATTCAGCTAAAGTCACGGCCTTGCCAGTTCATTCTCCACACGGCAGTCAGAGTCACTTTCCCAATGGACATCACGTTGGGGCGCTCCCCTGTCTAAAACCATCACTTCACTGAGGATAATGGGCAACACACCGCCTCCCACATCCCAGGTGATCTCAAGCGTCGTTTGCACCATCCCCCTTTCCCAGCTTCATCTCCTGCTCCCCTCTTTCCAGATTGCTTACTATCATCCAGCCACGAGGAAGCCTCTGCGTTCCTCAAAGCATGGCTCTCACCCCATCTCAAGCCCTTCCACGTGACTAAGATGCTTGTGCCAGACAGTGCTTTGCCCACACTACTGTCCTCCATGCCATATTCTGGCTAATTCTTTCTCATTTTATGGATCTTCCTTCATTTAAGTTTCACTTTCTCCGAACTGACACCCTTAACTCTTTAGTCTACTTTGAGTTTTCTGGATGTTCTCAGAACCCTATCCGTGTTCTCCCTGGCGATGGTCACCACTATAGGAAAACTGTTCTTCCTGCGATTGTGACATGACATCTGGCCCCAACGAGAGACTGTAAACTCCATGCTGGCAGAGACTACATTTTCAGGATCAGATACAGAGCTGGCGCTCAGTAAATGCGTGTTGACGGAAGGAAGGAAGGAAAGACAGAATGAAGCGTCTTTGTTTTCAGAGGTTCCTCTCCTCCAGAACCCTCTCCTCCGGCACTTTCTCTTGTTGTCTTACTCAGCAGGGCAGACTTTTGGGGCCGACATTCACACTCTCACCAACAGCCAGGAGTGACTGCATCAGAGCACTGTCGTTTTGTCAGGAGCTGGGAGGCTGCATTCACGCCCGCGGTCGATCACCCGGGCTGCAGGAGCAGACTCCCCCAGGCCCCAGACAGACCGGAGCTGCACGTCTCTCTCGGGGAGCTGTAGCTGGGTGCTTCAATTTCTTGTTTGCCTGGCCGGCTCCCTCCCTCTTCAGCTGAGAGCTCCCGGGACCAGACCTCACAGGGTAGGGATCTCCATCTCCTCAGCCTCCAGCACACAGCCTGCGCACACAGGGTGCTCAGGAAACAGTTGCTGAAAGGCCGATTAGGGAATGACTCAAAGACTATTTGAATGAATGACTAGAGGAATTAGTAAATTAGGGAGTTAATAAAACAAGTGAAAGTGACTTCACAACTACTCACCCAAGTGTTTTCCTAAGGTGCAGTGCCCATCCCACTGGTGAGACACACAATGTTGAGGAATACCCAACTTTTTCATTTTAGTTGCTAAGGAATGGCAAAATAGATGTTCGAAAAAAAATAACTTGCACATCCTTTGTATCATTGATGTAAATCACTCAGGACGATTCGAGTTAAATAAAAATATTAAGACAATATAACTCTGCTACAGAAAGGTATCTGGAAATGCCATTAATTAATGGATTAATTAATTAATGGCATTCATTAATGAATGAGCCTTGGGAACATATGGTTTGAAAATGAGTAGGGAATCTGTGCCCTGAGATTTCATGAGCTTTTACTATTGTACCAGGCACTGCTTTAAGGGCCAGATCTCTATTAACCTGTAGAATCTTCATAACAGGAGTGAAAACCACCCCGTTTACCGTCGCATCTCACTCTATGAGTCTCTCCAGAAGCGTTACACATCCCTGCCCGGGCGCTGAGGTCATGTGTACACAACTGCTCGGGAACCAACCAGCTTTACTTCCCTTTCCCGACCATTTTCTCGTACTCCTTTCTCTGCCTGAAATGCTGTCCCTCAAGCCCTCTGCGCAAATCCCAAATCTCTCAGCTGGGGCATCAGACCACCTTCCTGCCCTATGTCTGCCTTCCTGCAGGTGTCAGGTGGAGAGAACTCCAGCCCCATCCCCTCGGGTGTCTGCAGGAGCAAGTGGGATGACTACACTTCAAGCAAGAGAAGCCCAGGAACCGGCTCGTGCTAACCCTCAACATGCGGGGCTTTTATCCCACAGTGGCTTGATCTCAACCCATACACTCAGGGTGGGCTTCCCAGGTGGCACTAGTGGTAAAGAACCCATATCCCAGTGCAGGAGACGTACGATGCACGTTCGATCCCTGGGTCAGGAAGATCCCCTGCAGGAGAGCAGGGCAACCCACTGCAGTATTCTTGCCTGGGGAATCCCATGAACACAGGAGCCGGGAGGGCTACGATCCATAGGGTCACAAAGAGTTGGACATGACGGAGTGACTTAGCATGCACACATATACTCAGAGTGCAAGCAGCACATTTATTTTTCTAGCTTTAAATTTAATTTCATTGTCAAGCCTTCCTTCACCAGGTGGTAAGAACTTGCCTGAGTCAGGGCCTCACCTCCTCCCTTTCTTTGAGGTTGAGCCTTAAATCCCAGAGACTGCGTGTCAGGTCACGGGCCGCGGTGAGCAGTCTGGATGGATACGCAGTGAGACGCCCTTGTTTAGTCTTGGTCATGAGAGTTAGGGGTGCCTCTTCCATCACAACACACAAAGCCCCAGCAGCGATCCCTGCAACTTCCACGCCATGTGTGGATGGAAGCAACTCTGATTCTCCCCACTTTGCCCTTGGCTGAGGAAGGCTGGGCACTGCGTTATACCATCTGCCTATCATCCCTGTCAGTTCAGATTTGGTGGCAAGGAATATTCATACACCTAGGGTTTAACAGCTGTCAGAAGGACGGCAGGGCCACCTTCTAGGTGTGACTTCTGAGACCACACTAAGGAACTACCTGCAACCTCTGCCAACATCAGAACTATGAGGATTCCAGAGGCTGCCCTTGAACCACTGGCCTCGGGACAGCACTGTGACTCAGGATGAAGAGAGTGACTCCACAGCAGCTCTAGAGCCACGCCTGCCATGCCGGCGCCACACAACACAGGTGCTCCACACTTTGCTCTAGAGCCACGCCTGCCATGCCGGCACCACACAACACAGGTGCTCCACACTTTGCTTCGTGACATCTACCAAACCAGCATCTGGGTACCGGGCCTGCTTTTCATGCTGCCATGGAAACGGCAATCTTCCATGACAAGCATTGAAGAAGAAACCACAGAAGTGACTTCAATCACACCCCCACCTTCTCCTTCTTAGGAAAGTGCGAGGTGAGGGAAGGATGAGGCAGGAAGGCAGGACCTGAAGGCAATCACCAAGGAGTTTCTGCAATCCCTGGCACCTTAGGGCTTTCCCAGCCTCTGTAGGCTCTGTGCAAATTCTGGGCTCACAAACTCTGTCCTGCAAGCCCTTCCCAGTGAATACTTTACCCTCTCAACACTCTCTTCATACCACACCGCTGGTGTTACCATCTCCCCATTCCACAGGTGAGGGAACTGAGGCTGACATGAAGAAAGTGCTTTAATGCCACATGGCTGCAGGGATAAGAGTTAAGGTTTGTTGACTGTAGAGCTTATCCCACATGGATTCCTGATACAATATTAGATTAAAAAGGGAAGAGTTATTTGTAATAAAAAATCAGGACAAATTATAAATTTTAAAATGCTAACCAATCACAAAATCTAGACAAATAGCAATATTTTGTTTATCACCTGACATCTCCAAGATACTTTTCTTACCATTTTTTTTGCTTCATGCTCTTTGATTATTTCATTATGACAAAGATTTTTATAAAACATTTTCCTATTGAGAAAACAGAAAGATCACCTCATTTTTTTCTCAGCTCAGCTGATCAAAATCTTGTCTATTATCTCTAGTTTACAACTATTTATGCTAACTTTATAACTCATTATAAGTAATACCCTGTACATTATCAACATTTGAGAAAGTTTCTTCCCTAGGTGAACTGTTGAATTTTAGAGACACTTCAAGTTTTCTTTGTAGTGACTAATCTTAAATTCTTTAAATGAAGGACTCCCACTTACCAGTTTATTACTTATGTACTTACTTAATAGTGTATTCTGAGTTTCATGTTATCTCGTCTATGCTAGAATTCTGTGCCAAATCAGCAAGAAATTTAAACAGTGAAATTATGACAATTTTAACATTTCCATTAAAAATAAAAGTAATACACGGTGAATTTATAATTATGTATGTTGTATAAGTGAGGATACTCCTGAAAGAACAAAGCTTCCAACTGCACTAAGTGCTGAAAAAGAGTTCAAATCCTTCACCCACTGGAGTACAAAGGTGATGGTCAGAAGCACATCCCACAGACTAGTCTCCGACTCCTTACGTTCTAAACCATGTTTCTCTTCTACTGCGCTACTGGTGCAGACACCTTAGGACGTACTCACATTGGAGGAGGGCCACTGGCTTTCACCTCCCCACCATAGCACTGATCGCTGAGGAAGGCTTTCTCATCTCTCCTTGCTATTCTTTGGAACTCTCATTCACATGGGTGTATCTCTTCTTCTCTTCTTTGCCTTTCGCTTCTCTTCTTTTCTCAGTTGTTTGTAAGGCCTCCTCAGACAACCAATTTGATTTTTTGCCATTTCTTTTTCTTGGGGATGGCCTTGACCACTGCCTCCTGTACAATGTCATGAACCCTTGTCCATAGTTCTTCAGGCTGTGAAGAAAATTAGATCTCTTCAAGAAAATTAGAGATGCCAAGGGAACATTTCATGCAAAGATACGCACAATAAAGGACAGAGATGGTATGGGCCTAACAGAAGCAGAAGATATTAAGAAGAGGTGGCAAGAATACACAGAACTGTACAAAAACGATCTTCAGACCCAGATAATCACAATGGTATGATCGCTCAACTAGAGCCAGACATCCTGGAGTCTGAAGTCAAGTGGACCTTAGGAAGCATCACTAAGAACAAAGCTAGTGGAGGTGATGGAATTAGAGCTGAGCTATTTCAAGTTCTAAAGATGATTCTGTGAAAGTGCTGCACTCAGTATGCCAGAAATTTGGAAAACTCAGCAGTGGCCACAGGACTGGAAAAGGCCAGATTTTACTCCAATCCCAAAGAAGGGTAATGCCAAATAATGTTCAAACTACTGCACGATTGCACTCATCTCACATGCTAGCAAAGTAATGCTCAAAATTCTCTAAGCAAGGCTTCAACAGTACATGAATTGAGAACTTCCAGATGTCCAAGCTGGATTTAGAAAAGGGAGAGGAGCCAGAGATCAAATTGCCATCATCTGTTGAATCATAGAAAAGGCAAGAGAGTTCCAGAAAAACATCTACTTCTGCTTTATTGACCTCACCAAAGTCTTTGACTTGTGTGGGTCACAACAAACTGCGCAAAATTCTTAAAGAGATGGAAATACCAGACCATCTTACCTGCATCCTGAGAAATATGTATGCAGATCAAGAAGGAACAGTTAGAACTGGACATGAAACAATGGACTGGTTCCAAATTGAGAAAGGAGTACGTTAAGGCTGTATATTGTCACCTTGCTTATTTAACTTATATTCAGAGTACATTATGCGAAATAGCGGACTGGAGGAAGCACAAGCTGGAATTGAGATTGCCGGGAGAAATAGCAATAACCTCAGATGTGCAGATGACGCCACCCTTATGGCAGAAAGCGGAGAAGAACTAAAGAGCCTCTTGATGAAAGTGTAAGAGGAGAGTGAAAAAGCTGGCTTAAAACTCAACATTCAGAAAACTAAGATCATGGAATCCAGTCTCGTCACTTTACGGCAAATAGATGGGGAAACAATGGAAACAGACTTTATTTTCTTGGGCTCCAAAATCACTGCAGATGGTGACTGCAGCCATGAAATTAAAAGACACTTGCTCCTTGGAAGAAAAGCTATGACCAACCCAGACAGCATATAAAAAAGCAGAGACATTATTTTGCCAACAAAGTAATCGGCATCTAGTCAAGGCTATGGTTTTTCCAGTGGTCATGTGTGGATGTGAGAGTTGGACTATAAAGAAAGCTGAGCCCCGAAGAATTGATGCTTGTGAACTGTGGTGTTGAAGAAGACACTCAAGAGTCCTTTGGACTGCAAGGAGATCCAACCAGTCCATCCTAAAGGAAATCAGTCCTGACTATTCATTAGAGGGACTGATGCTGAAGCTGAAGCTCCAATACTTTGGCCACCTGATGTGAAGAGCTGACTCACTGGAAAAGACCCTGATGCTGGGAAAGATTGAAGGCGGGAGGAAAAGGGGATTGCAGAGGATGAGATGGTTGGATGGCATCACTGACTCAATGGACATGAGTTTGAGCAAGCTCCACGAGTTGGTGATGGACAGGGAGGCCTGGCGTGCTGCAGGCCATGGGGTGGCAAAGAGTCGGACATGACTGAGTGACTGAACTGAACTGAACCATAGCCTTGGGTTCACTGGCACTGTGAGTCTAGGAGTGTTCCTAGCAGTCACTTTTACACCAGGATACTGCCAGTACTTTGCCCAGAAATAAATGTGACAGAGGAGGACGTAAAGCTATTGCATTAAGCCCTCAGTAAATCAATCACATATCCATAGTTCCCATCACTAGACCTTATAATGACAATGGCCGTTCTAGCGCCACCTAATTCAAAGAGAAGTAGGAGTAGAAAAAGACTGCATCTTAACTAATTGTGCTTAAAACATTGTACCTTCACAGATGTTATGGAAACGTATCGCCATGGCAACACACTGGAAGGACCCCTCCCAGGGTCTGAAATGCGAGAGTCTCTGAAGTTTAAGCGTGCTTGGCCTCAAGGTACATCAGTGCAGCGAGAAACCCAGATTAGAGCTTCTAACTCTACAACAGGGCCTCTTTCCACGACGCCTAAAGACCTCCCTGTTCCAAGAAGTGCCTGCATAGTCTGGGGACATGTGCTTGCTTTATATTAGCCACAATTAATAATCAGAAGCAGAGACACAGCCACTTAACGTATATCAACCCCTCTTCTGGGAGTGAGCTGTCATCCTCCAGTTCGCTTTTCCCGAGACAGGGAAATTGATCGGTCACTGGTGTCTGTGAATAGCACTCAAAAGGTATCGTATTTATTTTAGCTGCAGCTTCAAATCAGTGGCTATCTGCATTATGAAGAACATCATTCTATAAAACACATTTGGTCTTCATTTTTCAAATGCTCCTGAAGGGAACATATGGTAATCTGTTTAACTCTGTATTCCACAGAGATGCCCCATCCACCAAACCCTCATGCTATTTTTATTATAAATTCATGTTCTTTTTATATCCTTAATATTCCCCCTTTCTGCTTAGATGAGTAAAAATACCTAAGGCTATAAGACTACCCTGTTTACCATCAAATTCATGAGTCACGCCCTCCAGTTATTAAATACAAGAGAAATGCTGTCTCCAGGGGATTAACAAGTACATCCTGGCAGAGCCCATGTTCTTCTGGATTTTAGATGAACTATTTTGAAGTTATTTGTGCTTTATTAGAACCTACGCTAGCATAAGCTATCTGTTTGAACTTCTGAATTGTTTGTCTCCCCTAACAGCTAACCCCTGCAAGTTTTTCTCAATTGTCCAGTTTTGAGGCCGTATTTCAAAGTCTGATTATTTTCCCAGATCCAAAGATTGCTCCTCCTTGCTTCTATTCCCCCATCAGCAGTGTCATTTAAAACACTGATTTCACTTCTTAAATATCCCTAAGCTCATTGCCCATCCCTACTCCAAAAGAGAGCTGTGTGGAATGTGACAATGGGAATTGCAGGCCTTCATTCCAGTGAGAGTTATTACTGAAGTTCAGCCCATAAAACAGAGTTGGCATTTAATTGGAAGTTTTTGCCAGCGTAAGGAGGGGGGCATAGTTCCTGAAATTTGGTTTGTGGGAGAGGCGGAATTTCTTTAAAAATAAAACCCAATACAGTTCTTTCTCCCAAAGCAGCACACAAACATGAACTATAACCTGCCCTTCTTTACACAGATCAGCATTTACGAAAGATGGTCTATGTCCAGGCAATTCTCTGTGGTCAAATTTATTTAGAAAACACTTCATTTTAAATCCCTCTCTTTAGTTCTCATAATGCAGATTAGTATATTTAAGGCTCTAGAAGTCCTCTGATAAAACAAACAAAATCTAACTCTTAAAAATTTCCCCAATTGCAATATGACTCTTTTTCCTCTAACATCCACCAAAACCAATGCTCTGCAAAGCACTTTGGGTAATGCTGCCATAATTAATTTTTTTCCTGATTTTTCAGTGACATATTATGTTTTTAATATACAGATTTTATGCAACTGAGGTGCATCTCAATAGATTTCAGAAGATTTGATCAAATTCTTTTTTGCAAGTTTGAAAAAATAATAAATATGCTTGCATAAAATAATGTAGAAATTTTATATAAACCTCAGAATTAAGTATCTAAATGCAGAGTTTGAGTTCTGAAGACTTTTGATTGCCTTTCAAGAACATCCCCAAATCATAATGAAGACAATTAGGTGACTGATTAATCAGTTATTCACTTACTCATTCATTGTTCACTTATCTATTCATATTTACTAAACAACTACTATGTATCAAGGGGCACTGAGATACCACGGATAACACATCCATAGCAAATCTGGCCCTGGAGAAGGGCATGGCAACCCACTCCAGTATTCCTGCCTGGAGAATCCCATGGACAGAGGAGCCTGGGGGCCTACAGTCCATGGGGTCACACAGAGTCAGACACGACCGAGTGACTAAGCACAGTTCAGGGAATTCATAACCTGTTGGAAAAATAAACACTCATAAATCATAACACAAATCCTATTTAACTTTGATTAATGTTAGTTCTATGGAGGAGAAGAAATTAGTGCAGTGATGATATGTAGCAGGAGAAAACGATCCAACTTTGAGGAGAAGAGAGATGTCAGGGAGGGCTTCCTGAAGGAGGTAACACTAGGCTATCACTGAAAGGATTACTTGGGACAGATCAGGATGAAGCAGACAGAAAGAGTATTCCAGCACCCCCACCCCCACCCCCACCCCGCCAAAACAAACACACAGGAAGGAGTTTTGCTGACTCAAAGGAATGGAAGAAGGCCACGGGGGCTGGAACCTGGAAATAACGAGAGGAGGGTGGGATAAAGTTAGACAGGCTAGGAGGGGCCAGGCCCTCCAAGGCTTAGAAAGCCAATGAATGTACGGGAATCATTTCATTCCAAGATCAGTGCAAAGCATGACTCATCAAACCTTCTAGTTTCAAGGTAAAAATGAAACAGAATTCTTGGTTGGGAAAATAAAGTGGATTCTATGCTGATCCACTTGAGCATTATTTTTTTTATCATTAGATAAAAGATTACATCCAAAAAATGTAATTAAGCAGCCCCAAATAAAAGGCTTCAGTTATACAAGATGAACCAAGGCAGTTTTAAATACAAGAATTCAGCAGTCATGAGGCAAGAATGTCCTACAGCCTATCCAAAGCTTTATCTCACATAAAAGCAACCAAGAGACCCATCACCTAATCGGTATGTCCCACAGGGGAGCTGTGACCCCCAATCCACTACACCTTTTATCCCTCTCTGATACGTCTGAAATACATTGGTTCTAATCACAGTTGGTGAACGAGGAGAGGAGGTGGTTTTCCATCTCCTTAGCACAATAAGCTGTTCAGAACAAATCATCTTTATAAATAATTCCATATTATCCCAGTCATACTGTCTGGATATTTGGGGCTTACTTAACGAAATGCTTGGCTTTAAATACTTCTGGAGGCAGCCTTTTAAAATTCACAGCATATGCCTTCAAGACTAGAGGTCAAAGTTTGTGATCAAATACAATGCCCTTCGACTTGAAATACTGTATATGACCTGTGATTAGAAGGATGACCTCCCAGAAGTCAGTAGCTAGCTCTGGGGGAGGAAACTGCCTCCTTGAGATTATTTATGATGAATAATACTACCAATAAAATTGCCTCAATTCTCCAAACTGCCCCATTTGTCTTATCACTGTGAATTGGAATGTCCAAAATACCAGGCACTCACCACTGAAACCTTCCCTTTCCTCCACCTCTCTGGCCAGACCTTCGGTCTTTGAGTCTTGTTGGATCTATACAACAAGATCTATCTCCTCCCCTCACCTTCTCAAGCCAATAAAACCAGATCAGCTACTTTTTTAAGGTGATGAAAAGATAGCTTCTCCATCAGAAAGATCTGAGCTCAAATCCAGGTTCACATTTCAGAGAAGTCACTGTCCTTCTCTAAGCCTGGTTTTCTACAAAACGGGGACGGGATCAGGTTGGGGCTGCACTAGGCACCATCACTTCAAGTGTGCAAGCCGAGCCAGTCTGCCTGAATTCCATGCGTGGCTCCCCCATGTGATTTTGGAAAAATTATTTAACCCCTCCAAACCTCAGTGTCCTCATCCAGAAAATGGGGATAGTAATAGGAGATGTGTCATGAGAACAGTGAGATAATACTGTCAAACGCCTAGGATGGCGCTCCACGCTGAGCGAGCGCTCAGTGATTAGATCATAAGTTCTAAAACAGGATGTGGCGACACTAGGGCTCAGCCAGATGGCATCTCTGGGGACACTAGGGGGTCAACTTCTCCTGGCATCACGAGCCCCTCATAGTATCCCACTCTGGCCCTGATCGGCCACACCTGGTGACACTGATGTCCTGCTCCCTGATCCCCTGTGTCTTCCTGTGCGTTCTGCTCCCCTTGCCGAAGCTCAAGGCAGCCTGCTTTCAGGCCGTGCGGAGGGAGTGTTGAATCCTTCTGCGTGGGGCTGGAGGGATGCCTCGCCTGTGTTAGTGGCAGCTCCTTGGTCTTCTCCGGTGGCTCAGATGGTAAAGAATCTGCCTGTAATGCAGGAGACCCAGCTTCTATCCCTGGGTCAGGAAGACCCCCTGGATAAGGGAATGGCAGCCCACTCCAGTTTTTTTGCCTGAAGAATTCCAGGGACCGAGGAGCCAGGTGGGCTACAGTTCATGGGGTCACAGAGTCAGACACCACTGAGCCACTAACACAGGCGAGGCATCCCTCCAGCCCCACGCAGAAGGATTCAACACTCCCTCCACATGGCCTGAAGCCCACCAGACCCAATTCCACCCTAGGCATTAGGAGATCCAGGATTCTAGTTGCCCAAAATCGATCTGAAGGAGGAAATTCAAATTTGAAATTTTACTAGTTTTTACTAGGCTCCACTTCCTACCACACTAGAACAATGTGATAAAGCAAACAGACCTTTCAAAAATAGTCAGGTTTGGGTGTGTTATTTTTTTTTTTTTAATATTATTGACGAGACAACACACCGTGGAAGAGCATCAGGACCGTGTTTGAGAGCAAGAACTGGACTTCCTAGGCTGCACTCAGACTCATTAGTAACCTCAGGCCAGTTACTGACGTTTCTTTTCAGTCCTTTTCTCACCTATAAAATGGGTAATAATATTAATTTTTCATGAAATGTTACATAAATGGTTAGAATACGTGGCACAAAATACCCATCAATTAGCTACTGATGCTTGTAGTCACTTCGAAGGACAGCAGATAGGAACCAAGTAGACAGCGTGACTCCCCTGCGCCCCCGCTTCTGGGGGTAGGTTCTCTGGGAAGGTGACATTCAAACTGAGATCTAAGAGTAGCAGAGGAACTACCGTGCAAAGACACAGGAGAATGGAAAGTTGGGAAAACATGATTAATCAAGTATTTATCTGAATAATCTATCTCACTCATATAGACCAAAGATCAGGTAACTACAGCTTCTGGGACAAATCAAGCCAGTGTTTTTTGCAAAGGAAGGTTTATAAGGATGAAGACAGGCCCCGTTTGTTTATGTGCTGTCCACAGCTACATTCTAGCTGCAAAGGTAGAGCTGAGTAGTTGAGACAGAGATCGTATGGCCCTTAAGTCTAAAATATTTACCATCTGCCCTTTCCCAAAAAAGCGTGCCAACCCCTGATCTAAACCATGAGACCCACGAGGGCAAGGGCCTCATTTTTGCCTGAGTCCTGCTGTTCCCTTCTTCCTAGGTCTGTCTGACCTAGTAAATCTCAGTAGATAGTTAGAACAGGAATAAATGCAGGATATTTTGTGTCTGCACCACGTTTTTAGGACTTCATTTAAAATGAAATCTTTGAAATGATAGATTTAAGAACATAGTTTTCCTTCAAGAGAACATCACTGGTCCCCACAGGCACAGAGAAGCAGCAATAGGAAGTGGTGGCCCAGGTAATAGTTGCACATTTATCTCACCAAGTGAATTTCCTGCAGGGCACTTAGATCAAGATTGGTTCCAGGCTGAAATGAGACAGTGGTTCTGTAGGGTACCAGGCAACCTAAGAAGGACAGCAGTGCAAGGAACATCCCCCTATGCCAGCTTCAAAGGTAATTCACCATGTCTGTATCTATGATCCTAATCCAAAGCAGCAACCCTTCCACTTGGCATGTGCCAGGAGCACTGTCCCTGCCCTATCCAAACTTGGTAGACAAGCCTTTGCCGGCGGGCTGTCCTGTACACTGTAGGATGTTTAACAGCACCTCTGGTTTCCAGCACCCCCTTGGATGATGGTAGCATCCTCCTCTAGACATGACGATCTGAACTGTCTCCAGCCTTTCCCCAGTGGCCCCAGGATGGCTGGGTGGATGGAGCGAGTGAACAAAGTCCCCCTCAGCTGAGAAGGACTGGAGACACTGAAAACATCCTCCTCTTCCTTTGGGAACGTTCAGACGTTAAAAACAGATATTCCCCAGAATGAATGTTTAGAAAGCTGTCTGGTGGCTCAGTGGTAAAGAATCCACCCGCCAATGCAGGAGACACGGGTTCAGTCCCTGGCTGGGAATATCCCCCGGAGGAGGAAATGCAAAACACACTACCGTATTCTTGCCTGGGAAATCCCATGGGCAGAGGAGCCTGGCAGGCTACAGTCTGTGGGGTTGCAAGAGTCAAACACGACTTAGCGACTAAACAACAACAACATCAAATATTCCATAACCAACCTATGAGTTCAAATCACCCAGTGTGTACTTTCACATCCACCTAGGTGGGGGCCAGTTAAAAAATGACAATGTAAATACTTACTAACAACATTCTGGAGATTAATTTTCACAACGAGGGGCATAACTTTTAAAAACTGTTTAATTTGATCCAAGGTTGAAAGCTGTGTGCCCTCTTCGGAGCTGGGGTGATATTTCAGTGGTCCTTTTAAAACCTCTCTGGCTCACATGCAATCCACGTGCTGTGATCCCTACACAGCTGATGGATCAGCCATGATAAGGAATCTCAGAACTCTCTGCTGCTCACAAAGCCTGCGCCAAACCTGCCTGTCTGCTCACAGCTAACGCTCCACAAGCTGCCACGGCAAAAGCAGGTACACAGGAGGAGGATGCGCCTTTGCTGAGAGGACTCCGGAGGTGAGCCCGGAACAACGAGACAAGGAAGGAGACAGTGAGCCAGGCAGCTTCTGGTTTCTCAGTAAAAGAGGAGAAAGCTGGATGTCCCTCCCCGGGAAGGGAGATTCACAACACTGCCGTCTTAGCCTAAATGGGTACCGAGACTAAAACTTCATGATTACGTAGGATGCTTTATATTCCAAACATCAGTGTAGTTGTTGATCTACTTTTCATTTTGTTATACCTATTATTATAGATCGATGATTTCATCAACAATTTCCCTAGCAAAGGATGAATCATAGATTTTAAACTAGCAATCCATAAGTATATATAGTGTGTATATATATATGCATAAGTATTCATAACTGTACATGTATATGCACATTATATATGTATATATATATATATATATACATCTCACATTTTGCTCTTTTAAAAAGAGATTTTCATGAAACGTTTGGACCTGGCTTCCCTTCACAACCTGGAAGACCTGCCCCCACAGACCACGCCCACCTCCTTAAATGACGGCGACTCCCTGGGGGCGGGCCGCAGCCTGTTGGCTTACCACACTCCCCACCACTCTCCAATATGATCCTTGTCTGTTTCACACATTCAGGTGGGCTGCCTGGAACCATTTGGCATGTCTGTTTGCCGCTGCTCGTACAGATTAATTTTATCTTTGCCTTTGCCCACTTCCTGCGGCCAAACCAATCCCTTTTCACTTGCAAATACGCCTCCTCCAAATGCATTGCTTTCATAAGAGTTTGTCTGACTAAGCTTATCCAAATTTCTGCCTCCCACTGCTTTTTCCACCCAAATATATCATACTTCATTTATGGCAGCACTTTTCCAAATGCACCCTGTGGGCCAAATTCATACTGTGCACAGGAAAAATATGGATACTATGGTTGAATTAATTAAGAAAATTCAATAGTGTACAAAGTTAAAAGTGTCTTCTCAGCAATACTTTCCAGAGTCTATAAAGGCAAATGCGCTCTGTGACTTTCCAAGAGTCAGGGCACAGTATGTGAGCATTTCCTAGTTTTCCATGGAACTTCAGAAAACTCTACTTTCATATTTTCTTGCCTTTTAAAAAAATGTATATTTATAATCTCTAGTATTTTTGCTAATTGTTTTCAATCACAGCTAAGTTGCAGAGAAGCGAGTGGAAGGCCATCCAGAGATGGGGAAGGGGATAGAAAGGAGAGCAATTTTGGATTTTGCAAGGTAGGATCAATAAAATGCGAAATGTAATCACCATCAGCATAAATACATCTGCATAGAAGAGGAGTTATTTTGAACACTCTGTAAAATAGGAAAAACAAGGTCTCTATCAAGGACCACCCTTTCCACTGAATACATCTGGCTGGTAAAATGTGTGCTGTGTTTTTCTTATTTCCTTTATTTCATTGAAGATCTGTAAAAACTTTGTCACAGACTGTCACCAACGTGCAAAACTGAATTTGGGAAACACTGGTCTACATTACGTTAAATCTGGCAACCGCGCAGACTCAAAAACCACTGTAAAAATAGTTCCCACATGAGAGAAGGGATGCGAAGTCTCCGAGGCAGGACCGGCCACGAGCTGCGGAGACGGCAGAGGCGACAGGGGGAGAAGACAGACGAGACGGGAGCAGACTCCCCGGGAGTGGCTCTCCACAGCGCCCCTTCCCTCGCGCTGGTCTCCCACCACAGTCCCTGGACAGGCTCTGCAGTGCTGCGGGAGCTGCAGGGGCGGCCCAGCATTGACAGGAGACCGTGATGACCAGGAAGCAAAGTGGATGACCTTAACAGTTTGGGTCAGAACAAGAAGAAACAGAAGTGGTGCCTTGTAAAATGAGCCAGCACAGTCTAAAACCTTGAAAAATGTGTTATTTAAACAACTTCAAGATGAAAAATGATGATGATGCTTATGGAGATTTTAAGTAATAAAAACACAAGATACAAATATGTCCCAATTATCCACCGTATGGATGGCTTTGTCCCATGACTGGTGGGTGGTTATTAGTCACTGGAGCAAATCCCTAGAGTTATACTGGGTAGAAACTTAATGAAAGTCTTATTGTATTTCATAAAGTCTTATTTTTTTGCCATTTGATCCTTACTAATTGACTGTGGTGATAAAATATGGAGCCTCCAAATAATCCATTTTTACTTTGAGGAAGATTTACTTTTTCTTTACTATCGCTCTACATATGGGTTTCTCCTGTAGAGATAAATAAATCTTTGGGGACTGAAAATGAAACTACACCTTTTAGGATCCTCCTGCCTGGCACCTAGTTGAGTTCTTGCTAAATGCCTTTGTGAATAAACAAATGAGTGTGAAAATAGATGATGACTGAAGACCAGAAAACAGCATATTTCATTTTTTAATTTTGGGGGGAATTTCTTTTTTATTATTTACTTATTTTTAATTGGAAGATAATTGCTTTACAATATTGTATTGGTCTCTGCCATATATCACCATGAATCAGCCACAGGCATGCATAAGTCCCCTCCCTCTTGAAGCCACCTCCCACCCGTCCTGGCCCTGTAGGTTGTCACAGAGCCCCAGGTGTGAGCTCCCCGCCTCATACGGCAAAGTCCCACTGGCTGTATGTTGTACATATGATAACGTGTATGCTTCAATGCTAGTCTCTCAATTAAACCTTTGAGTTTGAGATAACTGCAGACTCACATGCAGCTGCAAAAAATAACATAGAGGGATCTCAGGTACCCTTGGCCCAGATTCTCCCAATGGCAGCATCTTGCAGAACTATAGCCCAGTTCTACCACTCAGATACCAATACTGATGGAGTTAAACACAGAACATTTCTAGCATCACAAGGATACCTCACAGCAATGCTCTCTGGTAGCTACTTTCCTCCTATCTCCAAGTAAAAGTCCATGTTCCCTTCTCAGCTTCTGTTGACCCCAGAAAGGGGGAGCTAGGGCTCCCTGGTACTGCTGGGGGGTCTGAGTTCAAGCTCCCCACTGGTACTCACTGACACCCCTGGGGGAAAGGGATGGACAGTTACTAGTGGACTGTGGTGAAGTCCTGACTCTCCTGGGGGTCTCCTCTGACCCCAATCAGGTGAGGGATTTGGGGAACCTCATTACAGACTCATAGGAGACATCTAAACTTCCCATTAGCCTGTGCTGGTATACATGGGGTTTCTGCCACATTTCTTTCCCTCTGTGTGTGTGTGTGTTTGCTCAGCTGTGTCCAACTCCTTGCAACCCCACAAACTATAGAAGTAATTAGTGAAGAGTAATAGGTTACAATCTTAAAACCTGGGAGATGAAAAGTGAGGCCCGAGGGTTAGGACAGAAAATTGGGAGCTGAAAACTGACAATGATTTTTAATCATAAAGGGTTTGACCCCTGACCTGGGAGGATCCCACATGCCGCAGAGCAACTAAGCCTGTGCACCACAGCTATTGAGCCTGTGCTCTGGAGCCACAGCTTCTGAAACCCGTGTGCCTAGAGCCCGTGATCAGTAACAGGAGAGGCCTGAACCGCAACCAGAGAGTAGTCCCCGCGCACCAGAGCTAGAGAAAGCCCATGTGCCAACAAAGGCCCAGCACAGCCAGAAATAGATACAGATCACATCACCGTCCACAGAATGCATTTGCTACGACTCAAAGGAAGGACTTGGTCTTTTCAAATATGCTTCCTAAGGGTTGAATCAAATTGATCACCCTCTTCCAGGGGACATTCTCTAACACTCACCTCCACTATCTGGGTTACATGCCCTACCATGTGCCATCAGAGTCCCTTGTCTGTCTCATAGAATTTATTCCTTGAGCTGCTTGAAGGCCGGCGATCCTGGCTTACTGGGTATGATATCCCCAGGATCTAGTTCCAAGCCTGACATACTGTTCATGTGTAATATTGAAAGGAATGAATGAATCTGCTATCAACTGGTCAATCTGGGAGAAGATAAAACAACAACAGAAACAGAAAAACTTCAAGAGACAGTACCGTGATGCCACGTGAGCAAAGGGGAGTGTGACAGGCAGGGCCCTGGCTTTCTTTTTCCAAACGGATGCTTATTGCAGCCCTGTTTACGATCTGAAAAGTCGGAAACAACCCCCTCCATCAACATGGGAATAGGTAAACGGAAATGTAGGATATTTAGCAGGTCAAAAGGAACGAGCAAGATCAATATGTATCGACATGGGGAGGCCTCAGAAAGGAGCTGGAGAAGAAAAGTAAGTAGCAAAGCATGTACACATGATACTTTTATATAAAGTAAAAAGGGCTCCAGGAGATTCTACACATTCTGGGGATAAACAATGCAACGAGAGCACGCGCTTCTCAGGGAAAGTAACACAGACAGAATTCATTTACAGATAAAAATGATTAGAAAGCCACATTTCACTCACAATGGTGGTTTCTTTAGGGGAAGGGAAGCGATCTGTGTGAACGTGTCAGAGGAGACACAGTACCAATCTTACTGTTCCTTCTGATTTAGAAGGAGAATTCTTTAATTACATGTATGACGCATACGTGGACATTTTTTTCTTCTCCACCAGAAGCTGGTATATTCCTAGACTTGAAACGTTTGCTAATTGTGACCCTAATGCTCCAGAACAACTTGGTAGGATCTGTGGAATTTTTTTTTTTCCCTTTCTCCTTCTTCATTAAAAACTGAGAAAAACATTTGTGAAGGATGTTGCTGAGTCCAATCCTTCCCAGTTTGGAACCATCTCACTGTTTGTCAACTGCCAGCTTTGACATTCTCTCTCACTTCCCACGGTCTGGCAGCCGGGGAGGAGTGTGGAGCCAACTCGACTCTCCCTTCTGAAGAAACAGCTCAGCGGCCGGCACCGTGTTTGGAGAGAGCAAGTAAAATGTGCCATTTTTCCCTCTATTCCAAATGCCCAAGCGTGTGTGTGAGGATGGGGAAATCTGCCTCATGGCAGAGGGATACTATCGGCATCCTCTGTAAGGAGGATTAATTTTTGATAAGTCTTGTTGTTTGATGGAAGCCTTGATGGTACAACAGAAAGACTTCCAGACCCCACCCCTTACTTCCAAAAGCTTGCAATCAAAAACAGACCATATGAACACAAATGTTTCATAATAATGACAAATGTTGATTGCGAGCTATACATCTCAAAATCTCTCTAAACAAAGTTCTACTATTAGCATACCCATTTTACAAACCAAATAAACTGAGGTTAAGTGAACTG
Organism: Moschus berezovskii; assembly: GCF_049115385.1. NCBI lineage: Eukaryota > Metazoa > Chordata > Mammalia > Artiodactyla > Moschidae > Moschus > Moschus berezovskii. The sequence continues at coordinate 3,293,982 of NC_142474.1, forward strand.
CAGAGGGCCATATACTTAATATACAACAGAGTTCAATTCAAACCCTGGCTTTCTAGATCCAGGCAGATCCAGTACCTTTTACCTATCTTTCTATTTGACCTCATGTCACAGTCTCTCCCACCTGGTGCTCAGCAAATAAAAGATGCTCACTGAACACTTCTTGAATGAACTGATGAACATTTTGCATCTGATAGACACTTGATTAAAGGACGCTGTGCAAAATCAAAGGGGTGGTTAGAACTTCCATGTATACTGACAACAAGCAGTATAACCTTACCAGGAAGACACTCACGGGATCTGGTGACATAAAGACATAGCCGCACCCTTTGACCGCTCTGCTTACAAACTTGGATAAGTTCCTTAGTCTTGCTAAGCCTCAATTTCCACATCTGTAAAGAGGTGATGCGTGGTCAGCAGGGTTCTACAATGACCCCCAATATTCTCAGCCCCTGGTGTTACAGAAGGGTACGCACCCCGCTCCTTGAGTATGGATAGAACCCGGAAATATGATGGGATGCCCTTTCTGCAATGGGCTACTGATCAGTTCACTTGGAATTAATCTAACAGAGATTGGCCGGGGTGGGTCCGATTTAACAAAGAGCCTTTAAAAGAGGATGAAGCTTCAGAGAGAGGAGGCTGCTGGCCTGGAAGAAAGTGGACCTCCACGCTGTGAGCATGGGGCCATGTGGTAAGAAGGCACAGACCTCCAGGAGGTGAGAGCAGCTTCTGGTCGACAACGAGCAAGAGAAAGGGCGCGTCAGCCACACTGCAACGGGGAAATGAAGTGCGCTGATGACCAGCGGGCTCAGAAGAGGACTCGGATGACCATCACAGCCTCCGCCAGCGGCTGCTTTCATCCTGCTGAGACGCTGGCAGAGGACCCAGCTGACCCACTCCCTGACTCTTGACTCCTGTTACTGTGAGATAATTCACTTATCTTTTAAGCTACAAAGTTTGTGATAATTTGCATACAGCAATAGAAACCAAGGTAGACAATGATACATGACATAATAACATCAAAGTTAAAATAGTGTGTATATAGCAGTGATACATGACATAGAAATATAGAAATTAAATAAAAATAGAGGTGAACTGTGTGATCACAGTACATTTGAGCCCCCTCTGTCCTTGGGAACTGTGAAGCCACCCGCACACTGCTCTGAACGTGACTGTAGGACTGTTGCCCTCCATCATGGCCCAAGAAGACAAAGGCCACACTAGGGATGGTGAGCGGAAAGCTGGGGGGAGCCTGATCCCTCAGCCACCACAGGAAAACCATATCAGCTTGGACTTGTGCATGGAAGCCACACCTGGCAAACTGACCCACTCCTCTGGGGTTTCCCTATTACTATCAGTCCAACTCAGTTCTGTTAACAGGTCCTAATCAGTGAGACACACAATTCCATTTATTGACTCACAATCAGGATCTCATCAGCAAATATACTGACAGTGTTGACCTTACTCACAGGAGCAGGATACCCTGGACTTTCACGGACAGACGGATTCAAGTCACACAATACATGAAGAGTTGCACTGTCTCATCAGATATGAATTTGAGCAAACTCCAGGAGACGGTAAAGGACAGGGAGGCCTGGCAGGCTGCCGTCCACAGGGTCACAAAGAGATGGACATCACTGGGTGACTGAACAACAACAAAACCACTTGTTGGCCAAGCATTCTGGAGAAGTGAGTTTTCACCTCCGCCGGAGGTGGGAGCAAATAACGAGAGGCCAAGGCAGACGGAGCCACAGAGGGAAGGGAGGCGCGCGGCCCCCCCGTGCGGCTGAATCTCTCGGGACCCTCAGCGCACGTGAGCGACAGCCTTCATTAGCGTCACCGTCATCGGCCCCATCAGCGGAGGAGGGCCAGCGGCCAAGAAGGGGCAGAGTCAGTCCCCGAGCTCATTTCAAGGCTCGAACCACAGGCCTCTCCTTTTCTGGAGAGAACTTCTGTTTCATCATGAAAACTGCTGATTGCAACCGCACTCATCTAAGACTATTTCTCACACACGCAGAAAAGGAGGTGGTGCGATCAAACGCAGCGCGAATATTAAATTACTGTAACGCGTTTACCCTGCCTGCACGTCATCACCGCCTCCCTGTGCAAGAGCTTGTATACGCACACAAAATCTGCAAACTCTTTCCAGGAATACAAAAGCATCCTCCCTGATGTTGATAAGAAACAGGACAGTCACTCTCTCCTGACATATTTGTTCTTTAAAAACAAATCAATGGCACGGGGATTTGGCACCTGAATGCAGAACAACGGCTTGATGAGGCAAAGACTGTCTTCATTAAGAACATTAATATTCATAGGGAGTAGAAAATCTGACACAAGAGAGGACTCACTAACCTTTTCTCATATTAGATTTTTACTTCTTAACACAATTACAGTCCGGCAATGACTTAATTAATGCTGCTTTTCGTCAGACGCCTTTAAAGAGCTGTCAATTTGGTCCTGCAGCGGCTGTCAGAGAAACAGAAAGACAGTCATCTCGGTGAAAAAGACACAGGAAGAAATTCAAACACTTAATAATATTCAGAGTGCTAAGCAAAGTCACGTATCAACCGGGATTAAGGAGAATTTTTGTCTTTTCCTTCCATCTGACTGAAGTGAGTCTTGGCAACGGCGCATCAGGAACTGCCTACTGGGTTGAGAAGGCGCAGAGAGAGATGTGGTGAGCCGCGTGCACGTAGAAGGAAAGACGCTTCCTCACTTAGAGCTGCGGCCCATCAGCGACCTACAACCTCGGTGGAGCTGGGAGAGCCAGTCTCTACCGCCGTGGCAGGCAGCACTGGACTTAAACACAGAGCCTGCTGTCCAAACTCTTTGCTCTACAGGTGAGGAAATGAGTCAGTTCCATGTATCTTTGACCCAGATATCACAAATTTAAGCTCTGTTGGCCAAAATTTCGCCTGCAGTTATTTTTTTTTCTTAGACAGTATAGCACTAAAACTGATTAAAGTATCTCCCAGGACATGAAATTTCAGGAGGAAGGTTTTTCTTTACAACTTGGAATATTTAGCAGCCCTGTCTATTGCTCCTCACAGCCATGACCCACAGAACTCAAGAGTCAGTGGGCCTCTCTGGCTTTACCACCAAGCCCCCAGCTTACACTAGGGCAGCTTTGCAGCTTTCCTTTACCGCCTGACCCTCACGGCCCAAGCGGCCCTCTGCACCCAACTTGACTTCGGCCTCTTTCGAAAAACCATCCCAGATGTCAACACCTGTGCTCAGTCATGGGATTATCGGTTTGAACAAACTCTGCTGTTTCTGAGGGTTTTCTCCTCCGGTGATTTCGTGGCTAAAACAAAGTACTTTTGTCACATGGCTAGAATACACCTCCCAGTTCTTAGCTGCATCTACTCACAACACTGTTGATATTTGGGATGGATTACTGTCTACTGTAGGGTCTTTCTTGTACGTCAGACGATGTTTAGGAGCCTCCCTGGGCTCTGAGATAAGATGTCATGTCAGCAACAACCTCCTCTGTCCCCCCGTAACAACCAAAAATGTCTCCAGACATCGCCAGGGGCACCCCAGGAGACAAAGTCGCGCCTGACTGAGAAACGCGGGTCTGTCCAGCCCCTCCTCTACCTTCTGCCTCAACGCCCTCAGATCTCTCACATTCTCCCTCGATTCTCTGCTGGGGCACCCTGTGCAGGTCACACAGTGTACGTTGCAGGAGATGCTTTCTTCTTCTTTTGTTTAGCAGCTAGATTAAAAGCAGCATGAAAATAAAGGCCACTAAAATATTATCTGAGTAACCAATTCAGCATTTCACGGTGGACTGTAAGGTAAGCATGCCTCACCAGCAATGGGCTGTGAATCCAGTCCCTGGATGCCTTTGGGGAAGAGTCACGACATTTCTATTCTTTCCGGGTTAAGCTATCAGTGACTTGGGTCACACAGACTTGACAGGCAAACCCCCTTCCTTACGCCTGTGCGGTTCTGCTCTCAACGCTCAAAGGTGTCAGATTCTAAGTCCTATTTGTTATGTTCTGGACACTGCCTTCTGGTTTGGAAAAGATGAGCAGTCGTGTAGAGAAATGACAGTGTGGTGATGCCTTCATTTTTTCCAGCCTGAAAAGCTGCAACTCTGTCTGTGGAGTCGCAGAGGGAAACCTGCAGATTTCCTTCACTCTGGGAAGATTACTGGGGGCGGGGGGACATTGTTTAGCCATGCCAAGAAAGTCCAGTAGATACTTTATCGTCAGAGCTGGAGAGGCAACAGCAAGCAGGGGACAAGGTGCCTGATGCAAAGAAGTTTCCTGAATTTTTCCTCTGGTTTTACTCATTATTTTAAGACCCTCCATGATTCACTGAGGTGTTCTTAAGCTCTCTATGCTGCTGCTGCTGCTAAGTCACTTCAGTCGTGTCCGACTCTGTGTGACCCCATAGATGGAAGCCCACCAGGCTCCCCCGTCCCTGGGATTCTCCAGGCAAGAACACTGGAGTGGGTTGCCATATCCTTCTCCAATGTGTGAAAGTGAAAAGAGAAAGTGAAGTCGCTCAGTCGTGTCCGACCCCTAGCGACCCCATGGACTGCAGCCTACCAGGCTCCTCCATCCATGGGATTTTCTAGGCAAGAGTACTGGAGTGGCTTGCCATTGCCTTCTCCGTAAGCTCTCTATACAGGTCACAAAAGGGGACTCGCTGAGAAAGAGGGGCATCCAGGCTGGGGACCCCGAATCACAATCAGTCCCTAGAGGTCTGTTGGAGACACCTGCCCAGGGCATAGCTTGAGACTAAGGCTAGGGAGATGTCACATCCTGAAGCTGTTGAGCACAGAAGTGAAATGCAAGAGGGGTTCTCAGGTTAGAATATCACTCTGGTCAAGCTAATTCGAGCAACCTTGAGGGCTCCCTGCAGGGGTGGGCAAAGCCACGCAGGTGGGTGGGGCCTGTTGTCAACAGCGACACCATGTGGAAGCACCAGGAACAGCAGCAGCTGGGGCCTGAGGTTGGGTTCCAGCCTCTCTAACCCACTGTTTTTCCTCTTCAACTGGCTTTTGAAGCAAAGGCAATCTGTGAAATGACTATTCCTCCCAGGACTCAGGAACAATCCACGTGGTCATGAGACAGAGTATGGGCTCAGTGAAGACTGCATAAGGGATACCCTAGAACTTCTCCTCAGGAGTATTCACAGGGCCTCAAGTAATTCACTGGAACTTTCCAATAACAGAGGGTTAGCTCTTTTTGTTTCTCAGGCTGTAGAATCTTATTGTACTGGCTGTGGGTTTCAGAGTCTGTAAGTTAATCTGGCTCTGATGTCAAAGACAAAGGAACCTGTTATAAGACCTCTAGTAAGGATAACTCAGGTTTTAAAGTTTCAGAACTGGAGTTGTGAGAATTCACTGCCCTCTGGCTGGAGTGGTCTCAGTGCATTAACCCGCTGATCGGCGGAGCATATCCACATTCGGGCTGGCCTGCCCTGAGTTATGAACACAGAGGGCTGGTCATCCTTCCCATCGCTCCCATCAGCCCCTCATGATGTAAGGTCGCACATACAGGCTTTGATGCAACACCGGTCTGAGTTCAGGTTCCGACTCTGCCACTTATTAGGTATGTGTTGTCACTGTTCAGTCACTCAGTGGTGTCTGGCTCTTTGCAACCCCGTGGCCTGCAGCACACCAGGCCTCCCTGTCCATCACCAACTCCCGGAGCTGGCTCAAACTCATGTCCATTGAGTCGGTGATGCCATCCAACCATCTCATCCTCTGTCATCCCCTTCTCCTGCCTTCAATCTTTCCCAACATTAGGGTCTTCTCCAATGAGTCAGCTCTTCGCATGAGGTGGCCAAAGTATTGGAGTTTCAGCTTCAGCATCAGTCCTTCCAGTGAATATTCAGGATTGATTTCCTTTAGGATGTGGTGTAGTCTTCAACAAGTGCCTCAACCTCCCAAGCCTCAGTCTCTTCATCTATAAAACTGGTAATTATTTCATCCCTGTTAACTTTCATTGAGAACTACTTACAAGCCACACTATATACTTTACAAGCTTTACTTGATGAAACTGCAATACTTTGGCCACCTCATGAGACGAGTTGACTCACTGGAAAAGACTCTGATGCTGGGAAAGGTTGGGGGCGGGAGGAGAAGGGGACGACAGAGAATGAGATGGCTGGATGGCATCACCAATTCTGTGGACATGAGTTTGGGTGAACTCCGGGAGTTGGTGATGGACTGGGGGCCTGGTGTGCTGTGATTCATGGGGTCACAGAGAGTCGGACACGACTGAGCAACTGAACTGAACTCAGTCTCCTAATATCTATGGAGTGCAGGCACTTCTTTCCATGAGCAAAAAGTGAGGGTTAACAAAATGCCCAGGATAATGCAGCTAGGAAGCTGTAAATTCAGGATGTGAACTTGAGCTGCCTTAGATCTTGTGTTTCATTTCCTGCTCTGCACACAGGTGATGGGATTTATGACCATCAGATGAGATCAGCGATTTACATATTAAATACCATAACATGTACCCTACCATGTAACACATGGTTAGGGATCAGTACATGCACCCTCCCATTCTTTACACACATTAATCTCTTACTCTTAAACACCACCTCTGTCTTATCCGTTTCTCTCAACTAATAGTAAAATCTCTTTGTTCAATTATTCAAACATGGCCTAATTCTGCAGGCTCTGTGGTTGGTCAAAGCCTCCCTTCTAAGAAGTTCTTTTTCTTCCTTCTGTTCAAGAAATCAGTCTTATCATTATCTGAACCCAGGTTCTCTTACTCATTCACACATAGACAGCAAATACAATTTTTGTATACAATCCTAACATAAATATTGGAGTTAGTTCCTGTACAAATGGATTGTCTGGTGCCTCTACTGGTATCTTTGCCCCTGTTAAGACCTTCTCATGTTGATAGTGAGCCTTTACATATAACTGCATATACTGAATTGATTTTGTACGTAGATTGAAAACTTATCTAAAGCTCAGTCTAGTCAAAGCTGTGCTTTTTCCAGTAGTCATGTATGGATGTGAGAGTTGGACTATAAAACTACAAGGAGATCCAACCAGTCCATCCTAAAGGAAATCAGTCCTGAATATTCATTGGAAGGACTGATGTTGAAGCTGAAACTCCAACACTTTGGCCACCTGATGCAAAGAGCTGACTCACTTCCGCAAAGAGGATGAGATGGTTGGATGGCATCACTGAGTCTATGGACATGAGTTTAAGCAAGCTCCAGGAGTTGGTGATGGACAGGGAGGCCTGGTGAGCTGAGTCCATGAGGTCGCAAAGAATTGGACACGACTGAACGGCTGAACTGAACTGAAAACTTATAGCTGACTACTAATGGGAGTTGATTTGACCTAGAAATCTCTCCAGGAGTTCAAGTCATATTTTATCATGCTTAGATTCTGTAGACAAAATAATTTGCCTTTAAAACTATCATTAGGGGGGCTTTGCTGGTGGCCCAGCGGTGAAGAATCTGCCTGCCAGTGCAGGAGACACAGTTCAAGATGATCCCGCACGCCGCGGAGCAATGAGTGTGTGTGCCACAGCAACTGAGCTTGTGCTCTGGATCCCAGGAACCGAGACTGCAGAAGCCCACGCACCCAGAGCCTGCGCTCCGCAAGAGAGGCCAGCGCAACGAGAAGAGTGCACACCACATCTGGAGAGCAGCCGGCACAGCAGTGAAGACCCAGCACAATCAAAAATAAATGAACAAAAGTTTTAAAAAGCTGCCATTGGAAGAAAAGCATCCTGATTTTTTCACTGCGGTTGCTCCTACTCCTTAACAAGCTAACCTGGCGGGCAGGCCTGAGCCCACAGGCCTCACTCTACCGCACGTGGGCTCTTGGTCATCTCACGCCTAGGGGGTCCAGCAGACACCCAGAGGGTGACCCACATCTATCGCCGAATGAACTCACTTTTCTCTGAGGACTCTGTGTCTTTGGGGAGTCACACCTGTCATGGGAAAGACTGAAAACACCTTTCAAAGAAACCCTAATTTACTTAGAGAAGCGCGTGTGTGCCCCTCAACAATCTTTTTGTGTGCTCGTCCATGGACAGGATGATGGAACAGACAATTTCAAGCCAAGGCACTTTTCTAAGACACCTGTCTGCTGATAACCGATCATGAAACACAAGTGCCTCAAACGCCCGAGAAGAAGGATGGCAGTGTGTCCACCGCAGCAGGCTGTTTGCACACCTGTGTTAGGCAAGTTCTGCCCTCCTTCAGGGATCAGAGAAAGGCTGTCAGGTCTGAGCAGAGAGTCACCTCCCTTCTGGAGCCTGCTGGCCTTCCCCAACGTGGAGTGTGAACTGTGCGCCGCGGAAAGGCGAGCAGGAGCGCTCACCCTATGAAGGGCTGGAGAAAACTGGGGGGTGGGGGGTCAACACAAATATTGATACGCCGTCTGCTCATTTGGGGATCAGAATGCAGATGCAGAGAGCACACTTAAGATGCAGCTCTTACCACAATTTTCAAGGTTATTAGCAACAGTTTGTATTGATACATGTGTACACAAAGCCAACGGTATTAACGGATGCTGTGTATTGAATGTCTACTAGGTGCCAGGTGACACCCTAAATTATTTACATGTCTTGTGTTATTGAATCCTGACAGCAATCCAGGGTGGAGAGGAACTCTGCTTGATTTTAAGGATAGGGAAACTGAGGTCAGTTCTCTCTGACTTTAAGATTCATACTCTTAAATTCACGCTATATATAGAGAATCCCATTTCCCACACGCACATCCGTCTGCATTCACGATACCAGATTCTCATGCATGCCTATAGGTTGCACTCTGGGAAGTCTCAGAAGACGCATGAATGCAGAAAGAGTGAATAACTGTGCACTGCAATAATCCACAGGGTGGCTGCCAACAAGGCTTCATTTAAAAATAAACAAAGTGAAGCAAACATACAAACACGCTAACAGCAGCATTCTGCATTTACACTTGGTCTCTCTCACAAACAGCTCTGAAATCCCGACGCAGAGACGGGTTTGGGGCATGTGTGCTCTCCTCTTCGAAATGCCTCACACGACTTCTGAATCTAAACCTCTCTCTGTCAGGACATGTGGCATTTAGTTGCACCCCATTTAGGACACCTTTCTGAAGCAGTTACTGGAGGCAGAGATAAAAAACGAGCTTTTTCTTATAAACTTGTGCTAACTCGTACACGCACTTTTAATGAACAGGTCGGACGTGGTTCTGAGGGTGTCTGCATTTTCCTTCAGGCCTCATTTCTTCCCTTTGGCTGTAATGAGAGGGGGAGAGAGGAGCAGAGAGCCGCTCCAAGTCCTGCAATAGTTCATAAATACCTCTTTAAATATGAAACTGTCGAAACCCTCAGTGGCCATTACTTATTTATTAAGCTCCCTGTCCAAACTTCTCTCCATATCATGACCTCTCTCTGAACTCACACATGATCTTCCGATATGTCAAACACGGAATCCGCTTCTCTCCCATCCTATCGTCCTCTCTCGCCTCTTTGCAATCACCTTTGCATTGGCCCGACTTCTGTTTCATACTCGTATTTTAATTTAGTGCAGGGTTCTATTTGCCATTGATTCGCCCTACTGTCTGCCTTGGAATCGCACGTGAATGTAGGAAATCATTCTACCACAGGCATTTTCCAACCAAAATCCTTTTATCGAAAGAGACAAAAACTACAGTGTGTTACCTGGAATCTACCCAACAACACACTTTACTAAAAAGTATGCCAAGTACATAGGCCTCCTTTAAAATAAACTTTTTTTTAATACTGAGAACAACGGGGAAGAAAGGGCTCCCCTGGTAGCTCAGCTGGTAAAGAGAACGCCTGCAGTGCAGGAGAGCTGCATCTCTCCTCTCTGCTTTTCTAGCCACTTGCGCTCAGCGAAGGCTCAGTGGTCAAGTTTGCGGTCTCCAGTCAACTTTCTCCATCTGCAAATGGAGTAGCTAGTCGTCAGTGGGATTCCCTCTTGGCTCAGACAGTAAAGAATCAGCCTGCAATGCGGGAGACCCAGGTTCAATCCCTGGTTTGGGAAGATCCCCTGAAGAAGGGAAAGGATACCCCCTCCAGTGTTCTTGCCTGGAGAATCCCATGGACAGAGGAGCCTGGCGGGCTACAGTCCATGGGATTGCAAGAGTCAGACATGATCTAGCAACTAAACAGAACTATGAGGAAGAAAACTGAACCATCATGACAAGTACTCTCGGCTCAATATAACAATTTTAAATATTTTGGTATGCTTTTTTTGGCACAGTTAGATTATACTATATATCATATTATGAATTCTCCTCTTAACATTAAAATATAAGGTTTTCACATACCGATAAAAATGTTTCCTAATCATCAAGAAAGAAGTGCAAAGAGGTTATGATTATTAAAACACAAGGAAAATAACATAAAAACAGGGCAGAATCCTAATCTTGTATTCTGCAGCTTGAGCACAAGTCAAACAACATTCTATCAGCCTCAGATATAGTGTATCTGATATGTTCTAGATTGCCTGAATAGCTGAGGGTTGTTCGTCTTATTCACACTTATTCTGTCTGGTTAATAATCTCTATCAATATTTTGTCTGACTATAATAAGCTCCATGAGGGAAGGGACCACGACTGTCTCATTTCCTCTGCATATCCAGTGCCCAGCACAGTACCAGGCACATGCTCGAGCTTAAGGAAGTGTATGTCAAATGAATAAATGATCTATCTCTTCCTGAGGCTTAGAGGCCAATCAAGTGGCATTGGAATTACACTCAGAGAACAGGAAAATCAAGGATGTTTCATTTAGTAGTTGATGTGACAAGAGGAAAAGGGGATTCCTATCTAACACAACATTGTTGTTAATTATTCTGTCAGTTTAGAGAAATAAATGATTATAAATCCTTTTGTGAATTTCAATATGTTTAACCTCTGAAAGACTAGACCTGGTCAGGGAGCCTTTATAAACATGGTAAAACTTTCTCAATTGCCTTTGGGGCGATTCTAGGACTTCTTCATATTGGGTTGATGGTAATTACTACCATTCCCACTGCACATCTGAACACTTCATTATTCCACAAAGGAAAACACAGGAGGCAGCCTTAAAAAAACAGAAAGCAGAATCAGATGACATCATTAGATGTTGAACACTGCGTTGAGTTTTGTGAGATGCTTTATAAACCTCACTACGTGGCAAAAGCTTTATGCACAGAACTCAAGAAATGAAAAGAACTGTAGCTCCTTCCCAGACACATTTACCAATTGTGCTTTATTTTCACCTTCAAAAATAGGGATAAAAATAGTACCTACTTCATAGAGTTATAAGTACATTAATTAGTATCTTAAAGGACTAAGAACATTTTCTGACATAGACTAAGTACTCCCAAATATTAATAATTCTGCCCCTAATATATGTGTATATTTATTATTTCTCATTATGTCACACCTAATATATGTCGTATGTCATATAATTTTATATATAAATGCAATTTATATAATTACATATGTGAAAGTTTCTCAGTCGTGTTCAACTCTGTGTGACCCCATGGACTACACAGTCCGTGGAATTCTCCAGGCCAGAATACTGGAGTGGGTAGCTGTGCCCTTCTCCAGGGGATCTTCCCAACCCAGGAACCAAACTGGGGTCTCCGGCACTGCAGGCGGATTCTTTACCAGCTGTTCTACCAGGGAAGCCCATATATAATATAGTATAATATATGTAATTAAATGAAATGTATAATTATACATTAAAGAACATATTATGTATAATATAAAGAACATAAGTAACATGTAGTTTAATATAGTAAAATACATATTTCATTATAAAGTTAAAATATTTTATTGCAGAATAAGTATTTTTAAATTCTAAAAATATTAATATACATTAAATATATTTATTGTTCAAATTTTGCAAGAAACAGAAAAGAGTAAAAAAAAGAAAAAAAATCACCTGTCGTCTTTCACCAGGAGATAACCTCTGTAATTACAAACAAACATCTCTACGTTTCAACAGGAGCATTGGTTCTAAATGTATCAGTTCAGTTCAGTTCAGTTGCTCAGTCGTGTCCGACTCTCCGCGACCCCATGAATCACAGCACGCCAGGCCTCCCTGTCCATCACCAACTCCCGGAGTACACTCAAACTCATGTCCACGGAATCGGTGACGCCATCCAGCCATCTCATTCTCGGTCGTCCCCTTCTCCTCCCGCCCCCAACCTTTCCCAGCATTAGAGTCTTTTCCAGTGAGTCAACTCGTCGCATGAGGTGGCCAAAGTATTGCAGTTTAAGCTTTAGCATCAGTCCCTCCAATGAACATCCAGGATTGATCTCCTTTAGAATGGACTGGTTGGATCTCCTTGCAGTATAAGGGACTCTCAAGAGTCTTCTCCAACACCAGAGTTCAAAAGCATCGATTCTTCAGTGATCAGCCTTCTTCACAGTCCAACTCTCACATCCATACATGACCACGGGAAAAACCATTGCCTTGACTAGACGGACCTTGGTTGGCAAAGTAATGTCTCTGCTTTTTAATATACTATCAAGGTTGGTCATAACTTTCCTTCCAAGGAGCAAGCGTCTTTTAATTTCATGGCTGCAATCAGCATCTGCAGTGATTTTGGAGCCCCAAAAAATAAAGTCTGACACTGTTTCCACTGTTTTTCCATCTATTTCCCATGAAGTGATGGGACCAGATGCCATGATCTTTGTTTTCTGAAGGTTGAGCTTCAAGCCAACCTTTTCACTCTCCTCTTTCACTTTCATCAAGAGGCTTTTGAGTTCCTCTTCACTTTCTGCCATAAGGGTGGTGTCATCTGCATATCTGAGGTTATTGATATTTCTCCCAGCAATCTTGATTCCAGCTTGTGCTTCTTCCAGCCCAGCGTTCCTCATGATGTACTCTGCATATAAGTTAAATAAGCAAGGTGACAATATACAACCTTGACGTACACCTTTTCCTATTTGGAACCAGTCTGTTGTTCCATGTCCAGTTCTGACTGTTGCTTCCTGACCTGCATACAGGTTTCTCAAGAGGCAGGTCAGGTGGTCTGGGATTCCCATCTCTTTCAGAATGTTCCACAGTTTATTGTGATCCACACAGTCAAAGGCTTTGGCATAGTCAATGAAGCAGAAATAGATGTTTTTCTGAAACTCTCTTGCTTTCTCCATGATCCAGCGGATGTTGGCAATTTGATCTCTGGTGCCTCTGCCTTTTCTAAAACCTGCTTGAACATCTGGGAGTTCACGGTTTACATACTGCTGAAGCCTGGCTTGGAGAATTTTGAGCATGACTTTACTAGCGTGTGAGATGAGTGCAATTGTCCGGTAGTTTGAGCATTCTTTGGCATTGCCTTTCTTTGGGATTGGAATGAAGACTGACCTCTTCCAGTCCTGTGGCCACTGCTGAGTTTTCCAAATCTGCTGGCATATTGAGTGCAACACTTTCACAGCATCATCTTTCAAGACCTGAAATAGCTCAACTGGAATTCCATCACCTCCACTAGCTTTGTTAGTAGTGATGCTTTCTAAGGCCCACTTGACTTCACATTCCAAGATGTCTGGCTCTAGGTCAGTGATCACATTATCGTGACTATCTTGGTCGTGACGATCTCTTTTGTACAGTTCTTCTGTGTATTCCTGCCACCTCTTCTTAATATCTTCTGCTTCTGTTAGGTCCATACCATTTCTGTCCTTTATCGAGCCCATCTTTGCATGAAATGTTCCCTTGGAATCTCTAATTTTCTTGAAGAGGTCTCTTGTTTTTCCTATTCTGTTGTTTTCCTCTATTTCTTTGCATTGATCACTGAGGAAGTCTTTCTTATCTCTCCTTGCTATTCTTTGGAACTCTGCATTCAGATGCTTATATCTTTCCTTTTCTCCTTTGTTTTTCGCCTCTCTTCTTTTCACAGCTATTTGTAAGGCCTCCTTAGACAGCCATTTCGCTCTTTTGCATTTCTTTTCCATGGGGATGGTCTTGGTCCCTGTCTCCTGTACAATGTCACGAACCTCCGTCCAGAGTTCATCAGGCACTCTATCAATCAGATCTAGTCCCTTAAATCTATTTCTCACTTCCACTGTATAATCATAAGGGATTTGATTGAGGTCATATCTGAATAGTCTAGTGGTTTTCCCTACTTTCTTCAATTTAAGTCTGAACTTCGCAATAAGGAGTTCATGATCTGAGCCACAGTCAGCTCCTGGTCTTGTTTTCGCTAACTGTATACAGCTTCTCCATCTTTGGTTGCAAAGAATATAATCAATCTGATTTCGGTGCTGACCATCTGGTGATGTCCATGTGTAGAGTCTTCTCTTGTGTTGTTGGAAGAGGGTGTTTGCTATGACCAGTGCATTCTCTTGACAAAACTCTATTAGCCTTTGCCCTGCTTCATTCCGTGCTCCAAGGCCAAATTTGCCAGTTACTCCAGGTGTTTCTTGACTTCCTACTTTTGCATTCCAGTCCCCTATAATGAAAAGGACATCTTTTTTGGGTGTTAGTTCTAAAAGGTCTTGTAGGTCTTCATAGAACCGATTAACTTCGGCTTCTTCAGCATTACTGGTTGGGGCATAGGCCTGGATTACTGTAATATTGAATGGTTTGCCTTGGAAACGAACAGAAATCATCCTGTCATTTTTAAGATTGCATCCAAGTACTGCATTTCGGACTCTTTTGTTGACCATGATGGCTACTCCATTTCTTCTAAGGGATTCCTGCCCACAGTAGTAGATATAATGGTCATCCGAGTTAAATTCACCCATTCCAGTCCATTTTAATTCACTGATTCCTAGAATGTCGACGTTCACTCTTGCCATCTCCTGTTTGACCACTTCCAATTTGCCTTTATTCATGGACCTAACATTCCAGGTTCCTATGCAATATTGTTCTTTACAGCACCGGACCTTGCTTCTATCACTGGTCACATCCACAACCGGGTATTGCTTTTGCTTTTGCTCCATCCCTTTATTCTTTCTATAGTTATTTCTCCACTAAGCTCCAGTAGCATACTGGGCACCTACTGACCTGGGGAATTCCTCATTCAGTATCCTATCATTTTGCCCTTTGTTACTGTTCATGGGGTTCTCAAGGCAAGTATGCTGAAGTGGTTTGCCATTCCCTTCTCCAGTGGACCACATTCGGCTGTGGTCCATGTGATCAGATCGGCTAGTTTCCTGTGATTATGATTTCAGTATGTCTGCCCTCTGGTGCCCCCTAGCAATACCTTATTTGGGTTTCTCTTACCTTGGTCGTGGAAAATCTCTTCACAGCCGCTCCAGCAAAGTGCAGCCGCTGTACCTTACCTTGGGTGAGGGGTATCTCCTCAAGGCCGCCCCTCCTGACCTTGAACGCGGAGTAGCTCCTCTCGGCCCTCCTGCGCCCGCACAGCCACCGCCTGTTGGACGTGGGGTAGCTCCTCTTGGCCGCCGGCCCTGGCCTCAGGCGTGGGGTAGCTCCTCACGGCCGCACCTCTTTGCGTCGTTCGTTGCGCCCGGGCCGGCGTCTCTCGCGTCTGCGTATACAAGTTCTTCAACCTTTCTCGCCTCAGAAGATGGAGCCCACGGCTCCCCACCCCGAATGAAGGCCAGGCTGTGTGCTTCCCTCGCGGCCGCCAGGAAGTGGAGGAAGGGACGCAGTGTGAGCGCCGCCGGAAGCTAGGCCGCGGCCGCTTCCGCGTTGCCTCTCCAGCTGTCTCTCTGACGGAAGCTGCCCGCCGTGCTCTCTGGGGCACTCAAGCAGCCCATGGAAAGGCCCACGTGAGCAGGACCTGAGGCCTCTCAAAACGGGAACCAACTCGCCAGCCACGAGAGCGACCCCACGCAGAAGGATCCCCTTCCAAGACGCAGCCCACCCACATCCTGACTGAACTTCACGAGGGGCCAGGAGCTGGACCCTCTCAGCTAAGCTGCTAGCAAATCCTGACCAGAAAACCACGAGACAATCAATGTTTATTTTTGAACTAATTTATTCCAAGGCCTTAGATAACTTATACAATGACTCTCTACAGTCATGTATAATTTCTGGAATTTCTGTTAGTTATTTCAGCTAGGCTCAATTGTTTTTCAAAAACTTTGATTACAAATTCTACATGTGGCTTCATCACTTTGAACATTTTAACATATTGTTATAAATCTTCTGCAGATAGTTCCATTATCAACGGTTATGAAGGGATATAGTTTGTCACTTTTTGTGTGTTGATCTCTCATGAGGGGGTCTTATCCGACTGTGAGTGGACTCCACGTCCATTCATGAAGCAGGTTTGGGATACAGATTTCTCATAAAATATTTCTCATATTTTAGCCATCTATGACATTGGCTAACTAATAAGTTTCCTAAAGGTGACCTTGAAAGGTGGGGGAGTTTCTTGAATTCTGCTTTTACTAATTGTTGACCTTTGACTTTGTACAAGAAGCATATTTCTAGCTCCTGCCCACCATACAGAAGTGAAGCCTCATTCCCCTCACCAGACAAGAAAATTTCATAATTAAAGTCGTTCCCAGACCCCTATGAGGCTCTTCCACGCTTCCTAACACACAAACACGCACAGTTCTATTCTGCATTCTCCAAACAAAGTCTTCGCAAGCTCCCTTGATTTCTCCCTCTCTGTGTTGATTATCAAAGTATTACAACTGTAGAATCTCTTCCCTTTTCAATCTGGCATCTCAAAATATCACACTCACTGAGACTTTAATTCTATTGACACAAAACATTTCAAAGCCAAATTAAAATATTGCCTGAACTTCCCTGGTGATCCAGTGACTAAGAATATATCTGCCAATGCAGAGGACACGGGTTCAGTCCCTGGTCCGGAAGATGCACCATGTTACGGGCCGCTCAGTCCAGGTGCCAAAACTACAGAGGCTGGGCTTTTGAGCCCGGGAGCTGCAACTATTGAAGCCCACGTGCTCTACAGCCCAGGCTCCACAACAAGAGAAGTCACAGCAATGAGCAGCTTCTGCGTCACAGCCAGAGAAAGCCTGCATGCAGCAACAAAGAGTTGGTGCAGCCAAAAATAAATAGATAAATAAATATAAAATATTTCCAAACATGGGTGAAAGTGAAGTTGCTTAGTCGTGTCCGACTGTTTGTGATCCCATGGACTGTAGCCTACCAGGCTCCATCCATGGGATTTTTCCAGGCAAGAATACTGGAGTGGATTGCCATTTCCTTCTCCAGGGGATCTTCCCGACCCAGGGATCGAACCCAGGTCTCCCACATTGCAGGCAGACTCTTTACCATCTGAGCCACCAGGGACTACAAGATCTGTTTTTCCACAAATGCTATTTAACTCTCCTATTTGTCACTTCATGCCCACTACCCATGGTCTAGTCTGTTTGCGAGTATGCTAACACCAAAACTTTTATCAGGCATTTACCACTCTGAACTTGGATGATGCCGTGGATGAGAGTCAGTGCTCTTTGTTACCGTGATTTAGTGTTCAATTTTCATTGTAATAATCTACCTATTGTCCAAGGTGTCCATGGCCACACCATATTGCTTTTCTTTCTTCTTTGGATAAACGGATGCCTTAGTCTGGTCCTGGACGTCTCATAACATGTCAGCTTCCTCCCTGAAGCGCAGCATAGAGGCTGCCACACATGGAGTAGCAGGTCTCAGAAGTACACAGTGAGCATGAGTGCTCCATTTTCATTGAGAACAGCTGCTCATTTGCTGGGAGAAGAGAGGCCTCAGGGTTAGAAGGGACGGAACCGCTCAGCCTTTAATGTTTTTGCAAAATTATCTTGTTGACAAGTGCAGCATTATAAATTTGAATCCATTAGCTAAAAGGATCCATAAATATTTGAATAATGGCCTTTTTAGAGTTTTACCAGTCTATCAAACTTGTCACATGTCCACTTTTTACATTTTTCCTACTGCTGAAAAGAGAAGAGCTGAACTGAATCTTATGGATGGTTTCTAGACATGGGTATTTTATCCTTGCTTTCCAAATGGAAATGCTTTTCCAAGCAGAAGTTAATTAACAAAGCTGAACTAGTACCTGGGGGTGGGTGGGGGGTGGAGGAGACGCTGTCCACCGTGCTTTGTTCTCCTCTGCTACACGGTAGTACCTGGCCATCCAGGGCTCTGCCTCCAAGCCTTGCATCAAGAAATGGCCAGATGAGAGGTTCTGGCCAGTGAAATGTGAGCAGATATGACATGAGTCACATCTAGAGAGTGGTTTATGGAGCCCATATGTCTCCTCTGTTGTCTCTTTCTCTCGCTAGAAACAGGAATCTGAGGCTGTGAATGATGGAGCCATAAGCTAGAAGGGAGCCTCGCATATCAAACCACCTTCAGGAATAAAGTGATCCATACGCTGACCATGGACGCTTACTGGTCTGCTGCATGTGTGAAAATGCACTTCTACTGCCTTCAGCTGTGGAAGTTTTGAAATTGATTTCAGCAGCCAGCCATACTGCAGTTAATAATAATAATAATAAACACCCAGGGATGCCAGGATTCTTCAAAATCCACCAATCAATCAGTGTGATACACCACAACACGTAGAAAGATAAAAACCATATGATAATCTCAGTAGATGCACACAAAGCTTTCAACAAAATTCAACACCCATTTATGACAAAAACTCTTCAAAAAATGGGCATAGGAGGAACCTACCTCAGCACAGTAAAGGCCCTATGTGATAAACCCACAGCAAATGACATTTTCAGTGGTTAAAAACCTAGAGTACTCCCTCTAAGATCAGGGACAAGGCAAGTGTGCCCAGTCTCACCACTACTATTCAATATAGTTTTGGAAGTGGTAGCGAAGGCAATCAGAGAATAAGAAGAAATAAAAGGAATTCAGACTGGAAAAGAAGAGGTAAAACTCTCACTGCTTGCATAGGACATGATCCTATATACAGAAAACTCTAAAGATACCATCAGAAAATTACTAGAGCTAATCAGTGAATTTAGCAGTCACAGGATACAAAATCAATACACAGAAATCATTTGTATTCCTATACACTAAAAATGAAATATCAGAAAAAGAAATTAAGGAATCAATCCCATTTACCATTGCAACAAAACGAATAAAATGCCTGGGAACAAACCTTCCTAAGGAGATAAAAGAGCTGTATACAGAAAACTATAGGACACTGATGAAAGAAATCAAAGGCAACATACACAGACAGAGACATATTCCATGTTCCTGGGTTGGAAGAATCAATATTGTGAAAATGACTATACTACCAAATATAATCTACAGGTTCACTTCAGTCCCTATTAAATTACCAATGACATTTTTCACAAAACTAGAACAAAAAATATCACAATTCATATGGAAACACACACAAAAAACCCCAAGTAGCCAAAGCAGTCCTGAGAAAGAAGAATGGAGATGGAGGAATCAACATCCTGACTTCAGACTACACTACAGAGCTATGATCCTCAAGACAGTATGGTGCTGGCACAAAAACAGAATACACACAAATGGAACAAGATAGAAAGCCCAGAGATAAACCCACACACCTATGGATTCCTTACGTTTGACAAAGGAGGCAAGAATATACAATGGGGGTAAGGACAGCCTCTTCAATAAATGGTGCTGGGAAGACTGAACAGCTACATGTAAAAGAATGAAATCAGAACACTTCCTAACACCATACACAAAGATAAACTCAAAATGGATTAAAGAGCTAAATGTAAGACCAGAAACTATAAAACTCTTAGAGGAAAACATAGGCAGAACACTCTATGACATAAACCAAAAGCAAGATCCTCTATGACCCACCTCTTAGAGTAATGGAAATAAAAACAAAAATAAACAAGTGGGCTCTAATTAAACTTAAAAGCTTTTGCACAGCAAAGGAAACTATAAACAACATGAAAAGACAACCCTCAGAATGGGAAAAATAATAGCAAATGAAACAACTGACAAAGGATTAATTTCAAAAATATACAAGAAGCTCACACAAATCAATACCAGGAAAACAAACAACCCAATCAAAAAATGGGCCATAGACCTAAACAGACATTTCTCCAAAGAAGAAATACAGATGGCTAATAAATACATGAAGAGATGCTCAACATCGCTCATTATTAGAGAAATGCACATCAGAACTACAATAAGATATCAATTCATACCGGTCAGAATGACCATCAACAAAAAATCTACAAACTGAATGCTGAAGAGGGTGTGGAGGAAAGGGAACCCTCTTGCACTGTTGGTGGGAATGCAAATTGATACAACCACTATGGAGAATAGTAGGAGACTCCTTAAAAAACTGGGAATAAATTCACCAGCAATCCCACTAATAGGCACATACCCTGAGGAAACCAAAACTGAAAAAGACACATGTAACCCAATGTTCACTGCCGCTCTATTTACAATAGCTAGAACATGGAAGCAACCTAGATGTCCACTGACAGATGAACGGATAAAGAAGCTCTGAGACATACACACATAGGAATATTACTCAGTCATATAAAGAAATGCATTTGAGTCAGTCCTAATGATGTGGATGAACCGAGAGCCTATTATATAGAGTGAAGTAAGTCAGAAAAAGAAAACAAATATCGTATTTTAACGCACAGATATGGAGCCTAGAAGGACGGAACTGATGAACCTTTGTGCAGAGCAGCAATGGAGACGCAGACACTGAGACTTATGGACACGGCTGGAGGGGGCGGGGAAGACGGAGAGGGTGGGAGGAATGGCGACAGTCACAGGGAGACATCCGTCACGCATGCAAAAACAGACTGCCAATGGGAATTTCCCCTACGACTCGGGGAACTCAAACTGGGGCTCAGTGACAACCTAGGGGTGGGGTGGGGAGGGAGGTGGGAGGGGACATGGGTAAACCCATGGCTGATTCACAGTGATTTTGGTAGAAACCAGCGCAGTACTGTAAAGCAGTTATCCTTCAATTAAAAATAAACGCATTTTTTAAAAACCTATTATATAAGTTAAAATAGTAACAAAACTGCTGGCTCCTTTTGCTGTTCTTACATATGGAATTACAGATTCCTTTGTTGTTGTTTTCAAAAGAATATCTCCTAAATTCTGAAACAGTGACCTCTGAATAATTTGCAAGAGGTGTAATGTGACTTGGCTGTCTTGTTTGTATTAGAACATGAATCTACCAGGACTGTGTGAACATCTTGGCACCTGGCAAAGGCTCCAAGCAGATAGGTTTTTAATATGTGTCCTACCACCTGCTTGCCTGGTTGTTAGAGAATTTGGTACAGCTCTCAGCCAACAGCTCCCAGTGCCAGCTCTGTGAACTCCTGTAGGAGTTTCAGCCTCACACTGTCACCTTGGTGGTTTTATGGTAGGTCAGTATATACATTTCATCCCCATTTCTAGGCTTTCTCAAATCTACCCATAGGTTAAGCAGCTCACAACAAAGCTTCATCCCACAGCCAAATCCCAAACCAGTATCATAAGAAATAACACTCCCCTGCTATCTCTCTGACCTGTGGGGCTGTTTTAAAGCCTGACATTCGTTGTTACGCTTGTTGTCGCTCAGTTACGTCCAACTCTTCGTGGCCCTGTGGACTGTAGCTTGCCAGGCTCCTCTGTCCATGGGATTCTCCAGGCAAGCATACTGGAGTGGGTTGCCACTTCCCCTCCAGGGGATCTTCCCAGCCCAGGGAGCAAGACCACATCTCTTATGCCTCCTGCACTGGCAGGCAGAATCATTACTGCTAACACCACCTTGGAAGCCTCAACATTCATTGAGTTTTTACAATGTGTCAAGTCTTGCTCTAGATATTCCATAAACATTATTTCTGCTAATCCTTATAACAACCCTGTAGGATTTATATAATTGTTTCCAGGACAGGAGACATAAGGAAGTTAACTAATGTGTCAAAATTTACATAGCAGGTAAGTGGAGAAACATGGATTTAAACTCTAATTTGCCATGTTCCAATTCCATGTGTTGTGGGGCTCTTATAGAGAAAGTAGGGGCATCCTAATTCATTGATTTTATAGCCCAGGGTTTCTCAAGCTTGGCTTATTGAACTTAGGGGCCATATAGTTCTTTGTTGGAGGGGGTCATCTTGGACACTGTAGGGCACTTCACAGCATTCCTGGCCCCTAATCACTAGATGCCAATAGTACCTTCCTGGGTTGTGACAACCAAATTTGTCTTTAGACATTGCCAAACATCCCTGAGGGAGAATATTACCCTCAACTGAGAACCAGAAACAAAACCCAATGTTAGAAATAGATTTTTATCCCTAAGGAACAGAGGTAGTAGCTTCTTTCTGATTAACAAAAACTATGTAAGTGGCCATGTCTCCATTTTCACTGTGGCTACCAAGAAGCTCAAAGACAAATTTAAATGTCAACTACAGCAAATAAGCTATGGCTTCACAGAAGAACAGAAGAACCAAGGTATTTAAAAAAAAAAAAATTCTTATACTGATTTTGAAATCAACTTGCATAATTATTTGATCAAAGTTGAATCTTTCCAGGAATGATAAATATTCCTGTTTTCTCCTTATATCTTGTTGATAATTCTCTCTGATATTAAAAAAAAAAAAAACAAAAAACGTTGGACTAAGAAATGGAAATTTATTGAAACACTATGGTTCTTGGAGTCATAGTTTAAAATGGGTCAGGCATAGTAAAATAATAGAAAGAGTAATTTTTTAAAAAGATACCAGGAAAGCTTTGGAAATGTTTATTTTCCTTCCATAATTTCTCTTAAAATGCTGAAAATGATTATTTAATTAAAACGTTTTATTTCTAAGTTTGGAAGGAGAGGATGTTGTGATAAAATGGATACCTAAGATGTTTGTCTGAGATTTTGCTACCACACAGGCTCTCAATTGATACACAAAGACAGATTCAGCCGGTTTTTTAATTCTACCACATGTTTTCACAGATGAGTTTTCCAGTCTGTCAATTAGTGGGGAGATAAAAACTGGGTCCAGAACAAAGGGTGACTCAGAGGCTCGTTTGGGAAACAGGATTTCTGGTTCTGCCTTGACGGATTTGGAAGAAGAGGCAAACATTTCCTGTAAATACCATCGCTAGGATGGATCCTCACTCTCTCTTTCCCTCATCAAACAGAAATCTATACTGTGCCTTGAGTTGAGCCCTAGAGAAATTATCAATATTCACACATCTGGCACAAATCTGTTGGAAGGAAAAAAAAAAAACCACGATGCCATCTGTATTTCCTCCATCGTTTCATAGCACAGCTCGTCTCCTGCAGTCATTTTGTCACACAGTCTTGTAAATATAAAGTCATATTACTTGGCTTGTTTGAGGACACTGTTCGTCATACGGGGAGGATGAGGAGATGATGTCACTGCCGGGAAGGAAAAAAAAAGCACGCCTTTTCCAATCCCCCACCTTCCCTGGAGCATGAAGGAGCCAAATTTCATCAAGTTTGGCACAGTTGTGGGAATTAACATGACTGAAATGTATGCCAGATTTCAAAACAATTTCTAACAGTTTCTGTGAGACCGTGTAAGCAACTGAAAATTGACATGTTGTGTTGTGCCCGAGTCAGCCAACTGCTGTCACTGCATAATTAGATTTTCCTGCATGAGAGGAGAATTTTCCTTAAAAAATTATGAAATAAGGCAGGAACTAATATAAAGTAGAAGTGGGCCTGTGCTTTGCAAAGAGGTAGCCTTCCACCGAAGGACTTTGGACGCACACATGCGCGCACCCAGGAGAGGCCAATCGCCCTGGCTTTCTGGGCTTCAAATGCATGAAACGCTCTTTGCAAAGGGAAGAGGATTCTCAGCACAAGCCAGATGGAAGTGGGCCCACTTGGCTGCCCAGGGAATGGCTGAAACCCAGAACTAAGAACAGATTTTGGAGCTAATGAATGTATGTTACTTCCTTCTAATACAGGACAATAGATGTGGCAGAACTGGGTGTCCCTAGCTTCACTCGCTCCTTCGACAGTAACAGCAGTTTCTGTTGGGCACGAGGTCACTCAGCAAGACTACATTCCCCAGGCTCCCTTGAATCTCAGCTTAATCATGTAACTGGGTTCTGGCCAATGAGACATGAGCAGAACGTAAATTTCCAAATTCTATCCAGTGCTCTTAACAGGAAAGGCAGGTGCCCTCCTTTCTCTCCCTTCCTTTCTTCTGAAGGCAGTATGGTCGTGAGGATGAGATTCGTGCTATGTAGATGTGGGCTGCCCCCTAGATGTGATGAGAGTGTGCGTGCGTGTGTGTGTGTGTCTGTGTGTGTGCACGCGTGCGTGTGTGTGTGTGTGTGTGCGCTCAGTTGTGTTCGACACTTTCAGACCCAATGGACTGTAGCCTGCCAAGCTCCTCTGTCCATGGGACTTTCTAGGCAATAATATTGTAGTAGGTTGCCATTTCCTACTCAGGGGATCTTCCCCACCCAGGGACTGAACCTGCGTCTCCTGCATTGGCAGGCAGATTCTTTACTGCTGAGCCACTAGGGAAGCCCCAATGTGGTGAGTGATAAGCTCAAAAGAGGCACATCCCTGATACTGTTCAGTTGCAATATCAACCTTGGATGACCTCCTGGAACGTTCCATGAGAGAGAGGCCAGCATAATTTCGGATCTGTTTTAACAACAGATTTGTCTGTATCCTAACCGCTATTGCACACTTGGAGACGAACTGCAGAGTTTGTAAGAGCTCTTGCAGGCAGGAGAACGTTTATAGCCCTAGACACATGTATCTTTGCTTCCCAGTCACCCTCTTCGAAATATTAACAGATACCTTTTCCCAAATGACCTTCACTCTCTGAAAGGCAAAACACAACTCAAAATATCATTCATTCAATTCACTCATTCATCCATGGTGAGGTGATTACAACATTATTACAGTTTTACAAATGAAGAAACTATAAGTTAGAGAGGTGTAGTAACTTACCCCAAACAACATACACCATTTCCCTTTTTTCACATCAGTGAGACAAAGCTGTGGAGCCAACATTGGAACACAGGTCTGCTGAGTTCAAAGTCAGTGATCTTAAAATCTCTTTGCTCCTCAACTACATTTTATATGAGGCTTTTTTGAATCAAATTTGTGAGTAAACGTTTCAGTGTATTTGCAAAAAAAGAAAAACAAAAGGTTAATTAAATTTTTTTAAAAAATTCTTACATCAAGATTTTTTCTTGTGGCCAATAATAGAAACCCTTAAACTGGTTTCCTTACTAATGGGGCCTTACCAGCTTTCTCAGGGCTGATCTAGTCCTGGTTTTCTTACCAATGGGGCCTTACCGGCTTTCTTGGGACGGATCCAGTCCTGGCTTGATCCTGGGCAGGAACAATGCCTCAGAACATGATCCTCGCCACCTCTCGGCACAGGTCTTCTCCAAGCTGGCTTCACTCCCAGGTTCTGCACGATAACTCACGTTGTTTAATTACAACAGAAAGTAGTCCTGCACACCGCGGTCTGCCTGGCTTGTGGCCCTTCTGCGACTAATGACCAGGACTGAGAGGGCCCAGGACTCTGACAGGTCAGCCACAGACTGTCCCCTAAGTCCCACCCAGGCCACAGAGTCTAAAAGTGCAGGAAACACGGCTCTCAAGACGCCAACAGGGGCGCTGCCACCCAGGAAGAGGAAGTGGATACTGGCTAGTCAACAATGGAAATACTTACTGCGTGTCTATACACTCAACGCTGTCCTAACAGGAATCTAGACTGTTTTATTATCCTTTCCAAACACTGGACTGAACTATTGCTATTTCTCCCTAGTATCCTTCACAGATTCCCAGTCCTACCCACATGCTCACAAACACGTATATCCAAATGGTGTACACACACACACACCCCATTCATTCCTTTGCCCACTGCTGTTCCAATTTCCCTAATTACCACTTGTCTTCTGGAGACAGCCAGTACTTCCAAGGGTGATACTGAACCACAGTGCTAGGCTCAGATTACCACGACTGGGAGTCCAGGATTCCCAACAAGTGTTTCAGTTCAGTTCAGTGGCTCAGTCGTGTCCGACTCTTTGTGACCCCATGAACCGCAGAACACCAGGCCTCCCTGTCCATCACCAACTCTCGGAGTTTACCCAAACTCATGAACAAGTGTTTATACGATCTCAAGAAA
Organism: Moschus berezovskii; assembly: GCF_049115385.1. NCBI lineage: Eukaryota > Metazoa > Chordata > Mammalia > Artiodactyla > Moschidae > Moschus > Moschus berezovskii. The sequence continues at coordinate 3,319,908 of NC_142474.1, forward strand.
GTAACTTAACTTTTGTTAGCCTTGATATCTTCATATGAAAACAGGATCACAATCATTCCGACTGTATAGAGTTGCCATGAGGATTAAATATTATATGTGATTCATACAATACTCTAAGCACAGGATCTAAATTCACAATCTATGCTAGCCAATATAGGTAGCAGGTCATGGAGGGCCCCCTTAACCCTCCTTCCTCTAGAGAGCCTTAATTTCCCTGGACAATCTGACCTAAGCTGCCTTTGTCTGAATTTCCACACTACTCAGAACTGACACAGTGTGTACTGGCTCTGAAGCCTACAGCACCTGAGTCAGTATTCTCTCGTCCCAGCAGCCCACGCCCTGTATCAGAGGCTGTCCCCTCCCACACTGGACGTTAGCCCCCTGTGGAAGGACACAGATCTGGGGTCAGGCAGACCACAGTCTAAGTCAGAGCTTTGCTGTTTACCAGCTCTAAGATCATGGACACGTTATTTAATTCCTACGAACTTCAGTATTCTTCTCTGAAAAATACAGTTGGTGTAGAACACAAACAAAGCAGCATATACACAGTGCTTTAGTGTGGTTCCAGACACATGATAGGTCCTCAGCAAATGGCAGCCGTGGCTTTATATTCCATGTATTTTCAATCTGTTGCAATGCTTCAGTTCTCAAACTTGATCATCCTAATAAATGGTCATGGAATGAGTCTGATTGATCTAAAGGCCTCTCCCATGCATGACTGGATCATATTTTGCAAATACCATTAATCAATGTGGCCAAATCAGAGTGGAAGGCACACTCAGATTGAATTAAAAAATTCCAGCAGTCAAGTTCAGAACAGGGATAATGACAGAGAACCACAAAAGACTGAGTTCCTATTATGAACTAAAAATGCCCTGAATTTTGTCATCTCAGCTGTTCCTCCAACAGTCTTGGATAGGAAAACAATCCAATGAACAGTAGCTTACAATAAAAATGTGATAAAATTTTAACAGTTTGGTAGGTGGCCTGTAGTTTCTCTGGTGGTTTTGTTTGGTGTTCATACAACTGCATTCAACTAGATGACTGTGGTGTGTGTGGTAACGTTAACTCGGCCTTATTACATGTCCAGCAGGTCCTGCTGGCTGTCAACTAGAGCATCTCTACCTTGGCTCTCCATGTGTTCGCTTCTGTAAGCCAGACTAGCTTCCTTGCAGTATGGTGGTCTCAGAGCAGAGTCCCATCAGGGCGAGCCCCAATGGGCTTGTGCTTAGTAAGGATCAGCTTACACAACTCCTCACAAAGGACAAGGATATTCCATTGGCTGAAGCAGGTCACATGGCCAAGGCCAGAAATAGTCTATTCTGTCTCTTAATAAGAGCTGTGGCAGGCAATCTGTGGTCATTTTTCATCTGTCACGGAGACTTTAAACAAGGCAGCATGAGGCAACCAAGAGGCACAGTTTAGAATCAACTTCAGGTCTGAATGTTCCTACACTCTTCCCAATATACCACAGTGTCTCAGAACAGCCCAAGAACCATGACTTTCCGTAACCACCCGGATTTATACTTTGTTCCTTATACTAGAGTCCCTACCACATGAAAGTGATAAAAAAGTGAAAGTGTTAGCTGCTCAGTCCTGTCCGACTCTTTGCAACCCCATGAACCACAGCACGCCAGGCTCCTCTGTCCATGGGATTCTTCAGAGTAGGTAGCCATTCCCTTCTGGAGGGAATCTTTCCAACCCAGGCACCAGACCCAGATCTCCCTCATTGCAGGCAGATGCTACCAGGGAAGCAGGGATGCTTCCCTTGAGCCACCAGGGAAGCCCTACCACATGACAGGCATCATTTCTCGTTCTGGGGCACAGCAGTGTTCAAGACAAGCAAAAACCCTGCCTTCAGGAAGCTAAAAATCTGTAATGATGTCGGAGTAATAGCATGGGAGTAACTAAAGGAGAGGGAAAGGCTAGACTGATCAGTCAAGAAAGGCTTCTCTTGGAAGACACAAGACAAGAATAGAGAAATGGAGGCAGCTTGGGAAGATGGTTCTAAGGGAAATGTCCATGAAATGTAAAATCCCTAAGGCAAAAAGGAGAAGCGTTGTGAGAGGTGGAGACTAGAGTTGACAGGATCTCGGAGGCCATAGAAAGCTGTTTGGATTGTACTGGAGTTGAAGCAGGAAGTAACTGCAGCATCCCGAGCAGGGGACCGATGCTATCCATGTTACATTTGACTTGAATAACCCTTGGTGAGCAACCCTAGTCTCAGCTGCCACATGGCACGGGTATTAAAGAGCAGCAACAGGAGAAGCAGAGTTCGGCTGGGAGGTTAAGTGCTGACAGGGGCAATGGAGTGAAGAGGAGGCTTCGCGATGAGGGTTTCCAAGCCTTTATGGTGATTTCTTCCGGGGTGGAGGTTAGTAGAGACAGAAACCTACAAACAGGATTGAGAGTGTCAGCTAACACCGCTCACTGAGGCCACCAGTAACTGACAAAGCATTGCGCCTACTTCATCATGAAACTGAATGTCATCCAAGTGTGGTAGGTGAAAAAGACAAAATGCTTTAACGATGAGCAACGGAAGGAAGAGGAGTCAGAAACGGACACTTCCTGGTTGCTGAAAATGCCTACAATCCCTTGTTCCCAATCACATTCTCTGGTTGGAAGACAGACATTCACCAGTAAACTAAAAGCTAGTCAAATCTAATCATGAGAAAAGCAGCAATGAGCATCACACGGACCACATTCCATTGTCCACCTGGAAGCTAACAGGATGGTACAGCCCCAGTGCTATTTCTCAATAAAACTGAAACACATTACCTTCCTCCTAATCTACTTTCCAGGCTTCCCAGGTGGTTCAGTGGGAAAGAACCCGCCTGCCATTTCAGTCCCCCAGGTCAGGAAGATCCCCTGGAGCACGGCATGGCAACCCACTCCATTATTCTTGTCTGGAGAATCCCATGGACAGAGGAGCCTGGTAGGCTTCAGTCCATAGGCTGGCAAAGAGTCAGACACGAATGAGTACAAGTGAACAATCTACTTTCTGATCCCTAAAGCTCCCCAACATACAATATGTCTTAGCCTCAGAACACCTAAATTAACCCATATCCCTCAGGAGGCCACTACACCTTATCAAAGCAAGAGACTCGGGTCCCTATTTTGTCTAATAAATTATATTCTGAGACTTAATTCCCTGTTGTCTGTGTATGTTTCCTGCATAAAGATACCCAAACAATAAATCATCTTTCAGTCTTGTCCGTCATGTATGGGCTCATTACCTCACACATCATAATTATAATCAACAAACAAAATGCAAGGAAAAAAAAATCGAACAATGAAATGGTACTTTTTTCCTTAACATCAGTGCAACTTTGTGTGATTAGGCGTGTAATGACACAGATGGGTGCTTTGGATGATTTCTGTGCAGCTCTTTTACATTTTGCAGATTTTCTTAACAGGTCCAACTGCCTAAGGAGGGGGAAAAAGCTCTTTTTACCTTTAAGACTTCGAAGTCTGATTTTTTAAGTGCACAGATAACTTGAATGCCTAAATTGAAAAATGAGAAGAATATCCGTAGGGAAAAAGGAGCTTATTGCTGCCTCCCTGAAGTTCATCAAATGTTGTCACATATTTCTGTAACATTTCTGACTTGGTTAAGTGCAAATTTAGGTGAACACACTCTTTTCCCAGGGTTCATGGCAACAGGAATATAATATGTATTTTGTGATTAATGAGTTCAACTCTACAGTCTCAGGGATCTTAGGCAAATGGGGCTTCTTAGAGGCAGAGGATTGGACCAAATGACCTTACCTTTCCATTATTTCCTGACTTGGTTTTTGCTAACATTTTAAGCACTCCTCATACACTTTCATACACTTTTTTAGGTGTATTTGTGGCATTTAATAACCTGAAATCCCCGTCTCAGAATTTAAAATCCTTAGCAACAGTACATATAAACTTCTCCCATAACTATGGAGAAAATTTAAATTAGGAATTTAGTAAATGGATGAATGCTAATAAAGCTCACTTTATTTATTACTCATCAATTATTATATCAGCTTGAAAATAAATAAATTACAATTCAAATGATTACTGAAACACTGCCATGCATATAAGTCCAAATTCTTTTTCCAATGTGTTATTTGGGGCAGCAGTGTCTAATTCATTGATAACAGGCCAGATCCCTTTTCCACTCTCCCTTTGTATCTTGTAGTCATCATTCATGCCGTTTTATATGGCTTGTGGTTATCAGGGGTAAATTGACAGTCTCTCCTAGGACATGATGAATCCAGTTTCAGCTAGGAAACTTAATAGTTGACCTAACTAACAAAGCTTCCCCTGAGAAGACGGCGTATAGACCGAGACACTCACATGGAAATGCATTTAAACCAGACAAATGCAGTGACCACGTCAACAGCTTGTAGACACTTAGAAACAGAGGAACAAGGCTTGTTTCAGAGGCAGGAGAAGCAGATGCCGGGAAACCGTTCAGTTCTGCAGTGACGGCTTCAAAAAACACACAACCTACCCAGTCAGGCCTCCACTGAAGAATTTTACAGAGGGCAGAAAAAGGAAATACATAACAGGTAGCTAGAGGCTCTTGGCCAGTGTAGACCTGATGAAGCCAAAGCAAAAGAATAACAACGTGTCCAGGGAACGTTTCTTGTATCATTTCTTTTTGAACCACGAAGGCAGAATAGACATAGCACAATGCAGTCAGTATAACAAAGTTCGCACTGATCCAATCCATACTGAATGAGTGTTTACTAAGTGAAAAAACACATACAATATACCTATCAGCTTTATTCTTCCTCATAATCTTTGGCAGAGTCATATATCACACTGTACTTGCTTGATTCTTGCCCTTCTTCCTTTGTATTGAGTTGGACAGTACAAACTCCATGGCAGCATCTCTTGTTTATCAAGTTATCTTCAAGGTCTAGAACAGTTCCTGATATATATATAACAAGTGCTCAATAAATGTTATTTGAAAGGGTCCATCCCCGCAGTGGTCCATTAGTACTGCATAAGGTCCATGCTCACAGCCTCAGGTGAACAGAAAACTGAGCAGGCAATTGTAATATGTGACCAGTATGAGTAGTTCAGGAGGCAAGGAGAGCACAGAGGTAATGCCCTGACGTGTCAGCTGAAAGAAGGGCTATTGTAAAGCCCTGCCTCCCAGAAAGAGAAACAAGAGGGCTTACTTTCTTTGCATGTTTTAAATATGTTGAACCGAAAGGCACACAACCCAAAGCTAAAAGAATGATGAAATTGCATCATTTTTCACTTCTGTCTCCAGCTAACACACATCTTATACAAGGGGGAAAAAATGACCCGTGTGATCTTGTTACTGAATTTACTAGTCTCTTCAGTTCAGTTCAGTTCAGTTCAGTCGCTCAGTCGTGTCCGACTCTTTGCGACCCCATGAATCACAGCACGCCAGGCCTCCCTGTCCATCACCAACTCTCGGAGTTCACTCAAACTCACGTCCATCGAGTCAGTGATGCCATCCAGCCATCTCATTCTCTGTCGTCCCCATCTCCTCCCACCCCCAATCCCTCCCAGCATCAGAGTCTTTTCCAGTGAGTCAACTCGTCACATGAGGTGGCCAAAGTATTGCAGTTTCAGCTTTAGCATCAGTGCTTCCAATGAACACCCAGGATTGATCTCCTTTAGAATGAACTGGTTGGATCTCCTTGCAGTCCAAGGGACTCTCAACAGTCTTCTCCAGCACCACAGTTCAAAAGCATCAATTCTTCAGCAATCAGCTTTCTTCACAGTCCAACTCTCACATCCATACATGACCACGGGAAAAACCATAGCCTTGACTAGATGGACCTTTGTTGGCAAAGTAATGTCTCTGCTTTTTAATATGCTATCTAGATTGGTCATAACTTTCCTTCCAAGGAGTAAGTGTCTTTTAATTTCCTGGCTGCTGCTGCTAAGTCGCTTCAGTCGTGTCCGACTCTGTGTGACCCCATAGACAGCAGCCTACCAGGCTCCCACGTCGCTGGGATTCTCCAGGCAAGAACACTGGAGTGGGTTGCCATTCCCTTCTCCTTAAATGAGGGTGGGGAGAAACAAGCTGGGCATGAATGAGTCCATGTCATTCGTGAGCTAGGCAGAATCATCCCAGCATTGGTGGAATTTAGGGCACTGGATGAAGTGTGCGTGCCTGTGTGAGTGTGTGCGTGTGTGTGTGTTTTCAGTGAGATCGCATTCTCGCCTTTATGAAGAAGTCAGCAGACAGATACTGTGCACTCTGGAGGGCCGCAATGCCCTTCCTCGCTCACCTCTGCTGGCCAGTCTGGACGTCAGAGTAAACACCGGAACCCACCTTATCAAATGCTTCTGTTGCAAAACAGCCAGACAGTGTCAGATACAGATGGTGATGCTGACTTCTCAATAGCAGAAAAAAGGACTTAAATTAGACTTCTATAAAAAGAATATTGCATATTTATTTCTACAATAACACCCAGGAAAAACGTTAGTCAAGAAGCAAGCAATTGGGTGAATAAATAAGCTTGTCTTTGTTCTCATCAATTAAGTTATTACATCAGTTGGAAAACCAGTGAATTATAATACAGATGTTTAATGAAACACTGCTGAGCCTATAAGTCAAACTCCTATTTTGTGTGTGATTCTGGCTGCATAGTTTTGTGTGTGTTAAACCGTATTTATTAGCCGATACCCATTATTACTTTGAGCAAGGTATAATTCAGTTGTCAGGCTCCATCGCAGGCAAGGAGATTTAATCAGTAAGAGCCGCTTTGCTGCTGAGTATAAAACAATGTGGGTTTCATGAAGCAATCACAGCAGTGTGAAAAAATGGGATTAATTAGTATTGTATAAGAACAGGCAGCATGCTCATTAAAACCTTGTGAGGTGGCTCTTGATAAACTGCCACTTGATAGGATGGCATTAAAGTGACAAGGCAAAGACTTCATTCCCAAATCCGTCCTGATTGTATCTTGCTTTTAAGTTACCTGGAATGACCCTCCTTGGCGTTCTGAATACAAAGATCAAAATGACTGCCAGGGATCCAGGAGCCACCTGGACCGAGGAAGCCAGGCAGAGGTGTGGACGCTTCAAAGACCACTTTTTTTGAACTTGCAGTCAAACACGAATCAATAGCTGTAAATGAGGCAGCGCCAGGGGTGGTGGATTTGCATTCGCACTCGGCAGGTCGGGCAGAAACTAATTTGACAATTGGCAACCCACCTTAATGAAGGCCGCGTACAAATCCTCTGTTTGTTTACCCAGGGCTGGCAGTGTTTGGAAATGTACGCGTCCTGAGGAAGAGAGCAGGGGCTCCGGAGAGCCTGGGGTGGGGGCGCGTGGGGGCCTCAGGGGAGGAGGAAGACTGTAACTGGGGGAGTTGCTCACTTCTCCCCGAGCGCCCACTGACTAATTATTTGGGTTTCCAAAATGCCTCTCTTCCTTCCCAAAATGAATGGTTATTTTTTGTTTTGTTCTGTTTTCACAGTGAAAGCATCTGCACATGAAAAAAAAGCCCTGTGAGAACAATCTGCTTTGGGTGAGGAATATTTTTTTGATGTGCTTTAAACCTGTTTTCCTCTTTGGGCTCTCAAACCTGTAACAGTTTGGGTTGGGTCTTCAAGCTGCAGTCACCTGGCGAGGGGAGGGGGCTAGATTTCAAGTTAACATGAGCAGATCTCAGAGGATCTTCTTTCACCTACACCCCCCAGCCCCAGCTTCCATCTTCCCAGTGACCTCCACAAACACAGCATATCGGGGAACTCTAGACTAGGTATTTGTCAGGTTTATTTCTAGGACTGAAAATGCACTCTGAAACCTCAAAACTTTCTGTTCCTCCACCCCCAACTATATGAATATGTAATGTACATAACTTGTTAAATCTGCCCACCATATTAATGTAGTGCTTTCTATCATGAAGCTCGAGGACTCAACTCACAATTATAGGTTGCTTGCAATTGAATTCGGGTAATTCCACCGGCATCTGCAGATTCCGAGCACCGGGCAGAAGTCAGACTACCTGAGCAGGCTAGACAGGATTAAACGCACCGCTTTATCAAGGGATGTGTTGCAATATTATTCATTTAAACCCTAACATCTCATTGTTGTGATCTGAGCTGCGTGACGTAATGCAATGTGACAGCCATTGAATTAACAGAAGATGGAATTCATCTCTCAAAATTGCACACAAAATAAAGGCACAGAGACAGACAAAAATAAAGGGAGAAAGACAGACAAATGCCTTTAATAGTTTTTTCTGTACCCAAATGAGTCTGCCCGAGTCTGGCAGCATTACGAGTATCACACAGCATCAGCCCATTTGCCCAGAGACCCCTGCCGCCGTATTCATCCCTCTGTTGGGGAAAGCACTGAGTGTGCTCCTGTTTTGTTCCTTTTATTTTAGCAAGTGAATCGCACAGCAGTCCACTGAAAGGGCTGGTACCAGCATCGCCAGGCAGGCACGACGCAGTCAGAGGAAATTCTCTGCCCTTCTTAGCCTGATGAGAGCCTCCTACAAAAACAGTACGACTCCTCCAAGTAGTAGCCACCTACTTGATTTATAATCCTCCAGTGGCGGAAGAGGTTAGCTGGGTAATTCAAATCACTAGATTTCACTAATGAACTAGGGCCAGGGAGAAAGCACTTTACACTGTAAAGGCTCCATTTCACCTTCCCTATGCCCTGCGTACTTTATCTCCAAATTTTTACATTATTTATATAAAAAGGGAAATGGTTTCTCTCAGAGGAAAATGAGTGAGCAAAGCATCTCTGCTGATAGAGTGTCCCCTACAATTCACCGCGATTCAGATACCCTCTCTCATGGCAACAAAAACAACGCTTGATTGAGCACAGAAAAATACAGAATGCCCAGTTCAGTTTGAATATCAGATAAACAACAAGTAATGCAGTGTTTCAGATGTACTTATATTAAAGTCATTTGCTGCCTATCTGAAATTCTGATGTAACTGGGCACCCTGCTCTTTATCTAGAACTCTAAACTAAAGGGAAGGTGGAAAGCAGATGCACTTAACCCACATGAAATGTCAGGAGAAAATGCTCAGCAAAACTTGGGAAGACCGGCCATACGTAGAAGACTTCAGGTGTCAGTGTTCCTCGGCGGAGAATTTTTATTCAGCAGATTACTAAAGGCTTCACTGAGCTCTGAAATAAACTATTGGTCACTTTTCCCACATGGATAAGCAAGTTTTAAATGATGTTTCCTTCACATTAACCTCGAAGACACTTTTCTACTATTGCATTCTGTGTAAAGGAACCATACAGTGCTTTCTCAAACCGAGGTGTTCCTGGAACCTTCCCAGCACCACTACCACTAGATACCTTCATATATCACCAGAGACGGCAGCCTCAAAAGCACTGGTCTTCCTTTGGGTATACACAAACACCGCATACCCAAAGGAATTAAAAACAGTATTCAAAAAATATCAGGACAAAGAAATACAAGTACATGCATGTCTGTAGCACTCACAGTGACCACAAGGCAGAAGCGACCAAAAAGGCCACCAACTGATGACTGGCCAACCCCATACAGTGCAGGACGATCCCGTCACTCAGAGGAAGGGGTACTATACCCCAGAAGAATCTTGAAAACATTACGCTAAGAAAGAAGCCAGACACGAAAGGTCACATACTGTACGATTCCATTTGCATGAAACACCCAAAACAGGTACATCTACAGAGACATATGGGCTTCCCTGGGGGCTCAGTGGTAAAGAATCTGCCTGCCGATGCAGGAGACACAAATTCGATGCATGGGTCGGGAAGATCCCCTGGAAGAGGACATGGCAACCCACTCCAGTGTTCCTGCCTAGAGAGTCCCACAGATAGAGGAGCCTGGTGGGCTACAGTCCATGGACAGAGGAGCCTGGTAGGCTACAGTCCATGGGGTTGCAATACGATTTAAGCAACTGAGTATAGAGACATACCCAGACGGGAGGTTCCTGAGAGCCAGGAAGACGGGGCAAGGAACGGGCACATAGCAGGGTGACGGCCAGTGGGCACCGGGTCTCCTTTTGGGTGATAAACTGCTTAAGAACCAAACAGAGGTAGCGGCCACACTACTGTCAGTGTATCAGAGGCCATTGAACTGTTCACTCTAAAATGGTTAATTTCATGTTATATTAATGTCACTTCAGTAAAGGTAAAGAAATAAACTAAAAGCACTGATCTTAATAAGAAGATGGGGTTCTGCATGGAGTATTGGTTATGGGAATGCACACATTTTTCAGAAGTCATTAAACAATACACTTAAGACCTATGTGGTTCACTGTATTTTTCAATAAAATATGGAACAGCCCCTGGAAGTTAATGCTCACATGGTAGCAAATAACATTTTAGCTTCACATAAGTGATATACTTAATAGTTTTTAGTTATAACAGAGAAACTTAGAGGGTTTTTGTTATAAGCATTTCTCCACATTGTGAAAGAAATTCAAGCCACACACATTTAAGGTCTGCATTATGATTCCCTCCACACTTCACCTGGAAACAGACACCTTTCCAACCACTTCCTCCAAAGACAATTTGACTTACTAGTATGGTATCTCAAACCTGGAACACTGCAATCCAGAATTCTATGTTCTTGGAATTCTAGGGGTTTTGAACACCAATCAGAGACATCAGGGGCTTCCCAGGAGACACCCATGGTCAAAGAACTCGCCTGCCAGTGCAGGAGACATAAGAGATGCAGGTTCCAACCCTGGGTCGGGAAGATACCCTGGAGGGCATGGCAGCTCACTCCAGTATTCTTGCCTGGAGAATCCCACAGATGGAGGAGCCTGACGGGCTGCAGTCCACAGGGCTGCCGAGAGTCAGACACGACTGAAGGGACTGAGCACGTGTGCACGAAGAGACGCTGGCATCTGCGATGGAGCAAGCTCGCTGTCTCCCGAGGTGTCTGTACAGGAACTCGCTCTCCATCCACACAGCCATCCTGCCTCTACTTAGAGCCCCTCATGCCTCCCTTCCCAACTACTGCTTACCAGTGTCAGCACTGAAAACGCTTTTGAAGGATCTACCAGGTAACATCTGAAGCGTTGCCCAAAGAATAAGACATTACATTGAGAGTGATTACTGTACATTCACACTTATTTATGCACATATCCGCATCACCTTTCACTCATGCTGAAGAACACTCTCCGTGGAACCCGCAATTCAAAACTGCTGAGCAAAGCAATATTAGAAAAGTCTTATGAGGACAGTTCCACACGGAGAGTTCTCATCTGTTGCCAGCAATAGGATCCCTGGTATCAATTGTGATAAGAAATAAAAAAATTCACTTGGCTAACTGAAGCATAAGAGGACACTGGAACACGGCTACCACAAACAACATTATTTCCCTTTTTCTTAAAATCCCCACAGAGCCAAAGTTGAGACTGTGGTAGGGTTACTGTTCCTAGCTAAGTTTGTTTCCCATACGAAATTATTCATCTTTATTTTGTTCCCTCTCTTTCTCTCTCATATACATATATATATAATAGATAATTGGCATGAAGAAATAAATTGCTTGACTAATAGAGTTAATTATATAAGCAATATTTTAATCATCGATTATGTCTATATGTCCATTATTGCCACAAGCTGTTTGGAAAGGCGGGAAAGGGGAAGAGGTACTGAGCACTAACCGTAGGGAGCCTACAGTCCTCTTGGGCAGATAAGGTGAGCATCCTCACCACCATCATGACGTTTACTGCCATCTTCACAACAGATTATGCTATCTGGCCATGCTCTGACCACTTTAGACACCCTGCCTCATTTCACGCACAACATAATTCTGGGCAGTAGATACTGTCTGCGCACCCGTTCTGCAGATGTAGAAACCGTGCTGAGTCAGGAGGTAAGTAACTTGGCCAAGATCCAGCCCCAAACAGTGAGCAGCGGAGCTATCATTAGAACTCGGTTCCACCAGGCTCCAAATCCTATGCTTTTGCCCATGTCTCTTTACTGTGTCTCCAAACATAACTGGAAACAAGCAGTGATGGACCAAAAGGTAGTATCTAAACTTCCTGAAGAGCCTTCAAGATGACCAAGGGGGAGGACAGGAAGACTATGAACTAAGACTTTAACTCTACGTGGAAGTAGGAGGAATTTCTGAGTGTGAGTACAGGTGAGGATGGCATTTCACAAGGAGGTTCCAACTTCTCTGGGGTAGATTCCTAGAAATGTCAATATTAAAAAAAAAAGAAAACATTAAATTCTCACAAGGGAACTTCAGTCCAATTAAAAAGGCTTCAATTCATTTGCTGTCAAGTATTATCTTTTTACAGATACCATGATCTGTTAAAATTGATCAGAACATGATGAATATTTCAAAAACTCACTCCTCCCAACAGTGGCAACCGTGATGTCATAGAACTCTGGGCAGCGCCTCACATCACGGTCCTGCGGGGAGCTCTACAGTCTCGCCTGGTAGGTGGAGTCAGGGTGCCACGTCTCAAACACAAGGTGATGCACATTTCATGTGCTTGGAGACTGACAGGAAGAGAAAGGAGCAGTAGGAATGAAGGCATGCAAAGCAACTCCAAAGCAGTGTATCCAGTCTGACCTGCATCCAGTCTAAACGAAGCATCAGCCTAGGACAGAGTAACTTTCTCCTGCTGCTGAAAGGGACGGTCGGGAATCTAACCGATTGGAGGAAGGCCCGACAGCCCCACAGCTGGAGGGCCAGCCCCACCCCACTGTGAGAGGGACTCTGGAGAGCGGGGAGGAGCTGCTCGTGGCCTCTGTTACCATGGCAACCTTCTCTCTGTTTCCCTGGATGCAGAGCTGCCGCCTCCCTTAGCGACTGCATTCAGGAGAGGAGGAAACGGGAAAACAAGCTGCCTGAGCAGACAGCACACACCGTGGTGCCGAGGAGGCATTGGCAGGACGGGCGTCCACACTTCTTTCCACCTTTTTTTGGAGGCCATCACCATCACATAACTGCAATTGCTCTTGAATGATGTACTTGGGGGATGTTCACTTTGCTCTGGCTGTCACTGGGATAGGTGCATTTCACACGCTCCTGTGTTGCCTGCAATGCTTGGCTCTTCCTTACTCTGTGGACAAGTCTCAGGGCAAAGGTCACCTTCCCAGCCAGGCTTTCCCTGACACCCTCCTCAACATCCTGTGTACTTCCCTCACAAGAATAAGCACAACTCAAAACCATTTCATTGACTGTCCTGTGCCTATCCGCTTTTGCTCTGTCTCCCAGATAGATTACAAGCTCCATGAGGGCAAGGATACCGCTATTCTTACACAAACTAATATCAAATGAAACGTCTCAGAGAAGTAGCAACAAATGAATAACTGTGGAAAAAATGAATCCCATTGACTCTGAAAACATGAATTAGGACGCTGAGATATAAAGTGCTGATCTAGCAGCTAAGGATCCCTCTCTCTCTCAATTCTCCTTTCTCTGAAACGCACAATCAACAAGTCATATCAAAAACACGGCTCTGCTTTCTCTCACCACGGAGTCTGCTTCTCTACAGAATTTCCCTGCACCTTAAGGAAGCCTGCGTCAGTTGCTCAGCCGTGCCTGGCTCTTTGGCGACCCCTGGACTGTAGCACACTAGACGCCTCTGTCCATGGGATCACTCTGGCAGGAATCCTGGAACAGGTTGCCATTTCCTACTCCAGGGGATCTTCCTGACCCAGGGAGGAGACCCACAGCTCTTACATCTCCTGCACTGGCAGACGGATGCTTTACCACTGCACCCTGCGAAGCCTTAAGGAAGCCTAGTTATATGTTTATAACTGAGTAGTATATGGGGAGAGAGAATATAAATCTGGCTTTCAAGAAGCAGGGGCAAAGTGAACTCCTGCAGGTAATCTGTCAGTTATTCACCTACTAGTTTGCAACCCTAAGAAAGGGGGGACCTCAAGCCATTTACAGTCTAGATTCTGCGAGGGTGAGTCCAAGGAAGAAACCTCTACCATACAGAGAAGGAAGAGAGGGAGCTGGCATAAGTGAGACAAATAATAGAGGGAACTCTGCACAAGCACAGCATCCTTCCCCATCCATTTACTTGCTTTGGGGGATGAGAGAAGGTCTAGAGATTGTGCTCAATCACCAATGGCCAATGACTCCCTCAGTGATATCTGCATAATGAGGTCTCCATAAAAACCCTAACTGAGGGGTTCAGGGAGTTTTCAGACTAGTAAGCACGTGTAGCTGCTGTGGGAGGACGTCGTACCTGGAGAGGGCACGGAAGCTCAGCCCCAACCACCCATATTTTTAGGCATTTCTTCTATGTATTCCAGAGTTAATCACATTCTTTCCTCAATATCCCATTCTCTGAAGACAGCCCCTCTTCATCCCGCAGATGGCGCTTACTCTGTTCACATCGGGGGTGAGGGGGACCACATCTCTTTGTTGCAAAGATGGGTGATCCAGGCCACACCAAATACAGCATTCATCTCTGACCACGGGACCATAAATCAAGTGGACTTGTCCCTGAAACGCTTCTATCAAAAGGGATTTCAGTAAAAATAATTTGTAAGGTCTAAGCCCAGGAATCAATAAAAAAACACCATTAATAAATAAGTCATCAAACCTACAGAGCAGTGATTCTCAACCAGGCGCACCTGGAAGGTTTTTATTTTTGTTTTAAGCAAACATCTGAAAGTGAAAGTGAAGTCACTCAGTCGTGTCTGAATCTTTGCCGCCCTATGGACTGTAGCCTGTCGGGCTCCTCTGTCCATGGGATTTTCCAGGCCAGAACACTGGAGTGGGCTACCACTTGGCATGCTCCTAATAAACCAGATGAATCAATATCTCACAAAGACTCCAGAATATCTCTCGAATGAAGAAGCTGTTTTACAGAAATGCTAGATTCTTCTGGGGAATTAAACTGTGCTTTTACATTTCATGCGTGTGCTCAGTCCCCCAATCATGCCAGCTCTTTGTGACACCACAGACTAGTCCGCCAGGCTCCTCTGTCCATGGGACTTCTCAGGCAAGTATACTAGAGTGGATTGCCATTTCCTTCTCCAGGGGATCTTTCTGAACCAAGGATCAAACCTTTACCTCCTGCATTGGCGAGTGGAATCTTTAAAACTGAGTCACCAGGAAAGCCCTTTACATTTTATACAGATCCCCAAAACTGATTATGTAGAATAAAACTGTGGATTTATTCACTCAACTGTTAAATTGCTTAAAAGGCATTTCTTAGAGGAAACATTTGTATGGTGCTCTAGGTTGGGGAGTGGGTTAAGAGCGACAGGAAATAGCCATTGTGAGCCAGAATCCTTTTGGTTGCAAGTGACAGAAAACCCAAATCAAAAGGTTAAGTTAAAAGGGGAAGGTCCATTGGCTCATATATTTGGGGAGATTACTCTTTAGGAAATGCTGGCCATTGGCATCTGGGTTCTGTCATTTCCTCCATCTTAGGCCCGCCGACCTCTGCTTGGATACGTTGTTCAACACAACAGAGGAGATGAGCCCACACCGCCTCCTCCCCAGAACCCACTGCTGAGGCTTCCAACGCCTTTGGAAAAAGAAGCCCTCTTCCACATCATCTGCTTGTCAATGCCAGAGAAAATGCAAAACCGCTGAGCTGCTTAGGAGTTCATGCCTGGACCAAGCAGAGTCACACCACCCTACTGTGAGGAGCCCGTTCTTGGCCACATTTCATAGAATGGGTGCTCATAATTAAAAGTCTCATCAGAACTCCTGACCCCAGTTCCATCTTTAAATGGGATGGTAGGAGGATAGAAGTCAACATGTGATGACTGCAGTGATGCCGAGATCTCACACTGAAGACCGTCCTTCATTTTCCATCTTCTGTGACCTGTGAATGACTTCCCAGATGTCTGAAGTCAATAAGAAAAGAGAAATGAATTCGATACTTAGCAGCAGTAGCAAAATCTCAGTACTGATCAAGTGCCCTGACCTAGAGGGCTGTCTAGGAGAGTTCAGATTCACAAGAGTCTTCCTCAGTTAGAAGTGAATCTCAAAGGGCAGCAAATCTCACCTTCTGTATCACTGAGACTTTGTAAAAAAAAAAAAAATCTCCCCTCTAATCTCGTGAGTATAGTCTTTCTAAAGGTGAACTGAGTCCAAGAAAAGGGCAGTGTTTGACTATATCTCATATGAGTTCTGTTAAAAGCCAATCTGAAACCCTTCAGTGACACCAAGATTAGGAGTCTAGGAAACTTGCTATGTAGAAATGTAAATATTGCTCTCCAAATCCTCTCACAAACAGAAAGGACACAATTCGTACAAATAGCTGCTTTTACGTGGTGATTTTTAGCCAAGGAGCTTTGCAAAATGAACTTTACAAATTAATTCTGTTGGATCTGTACTTGCATTAGACAACCCCCCACCGCCCTCCACAACCACTGCACACACACTAGGACCCGTCAGAAAGCACACTGTGAGAGCTCAGGGTGCGCCAGGTTTGGGAGTAAAGAGTATGTCTGAAGCTGCGGGAGGAGTTTTAACATCCCAGAGTGTCGGGAAGGAGAACCTCTCCAGCTGATAGGCTATTTAGTCCCCACCGTCAAACTGCTGGCTTGCCGGCAAATTACTCAGATAAGGAAGTCAGTGAGACTCTCTCATACGTGACTGAGTCCACTGGAACTCACAGCAGTCTCTAGTGCTGAGTGCCCTGTGCTTGCACCATGGATCGCGTATTCAGGTGGCAGCAAACCCAGGAGCTATATTTGCATGAAATCTACCAAACAACAATGGACTGTCGAGTGAAGGTTTTAAAGCAGATTTAATCTATCCTGAATGAAATCTGAACCAAGGGCTTGAATCAAACCCACAAAGTAAATCCCAGATTAATTCAAGGTATCTTAACTCCAACATTTCATTTTACAAGTAATCCAAAACTCTTTACTATTAAAAGAAAAAAAAACTACTTTGTACTATTTTCCAAAGAGAGTGCAGTTTGCTCTGTAATTTCAGAGAGTAGAACAGAACAGCGCAACCACCGCTGTAGGGAGGCAGCCTGCCTTGTTTCTCACCACATGCACACCCGACACCCAATGTGCACTCTCCGTTCCACGTTCAGGATAGAGCGGTGGGCTTAGTAAGTCATATTGCTGGCCCCATGAAGCTCAGATTCTGATGGAGACAGAGACACACACACAAACCTGGAAAATAAATCAATGCGTGCACAAATGTCAAACACTGCATCCTCTTAAAGCAGAGGTTGGCAAACTATGGCCCACAAGTTGTTCCTCTAACTAAGGTCTTGCTAGCACACTGCAAAAGAAAGTGAAAGTCAGTCATGTCTGACTCTTTGTGACCCCATGGACTGTATAGTCCATGGATTTCTCCAGGCCAGAATACTGGAGTGGGTAACCTATCCCTTCTCAAGGGGATCTTCCCAACCCAGGAATCAAACTGGGGTCTCCTGCATTGCAGGTGAATTCTCTACCAAATGAGCTACCAGGGAAGCCCTAGCACACTGTTGACACATTATCTATGTGTCAGCTTAAAAGTGCACAACATGGTTTATGAATTTAAGTTTCATTGAGGACAAAGTCTGGAGGAATTGCTCCAAAGAGGTAGGGAAGGATCTAGTATATCTATATGTGTGTGTGTGTGTGTGTGTGTGTGTGTATATATATATATATGAATTGTTTGGCTAAGAAATGCATGTAGTCAAGCAAGCATCTTGGTAAATTATTAATGCTAATCACAAAAAACACATCTCAACCTTTTTTATGTATACAAGATGTACAAATCTGGGGTCCTAGAGATTCTTCCTGAGATATGCATCTAATTATCTAGGGCCCCTTTATCTAGAGTAGCTCATCCTGAATTCCCAGGGCACACTGTTGGTAAGAGAACTGCAGGGGTGGGAGTTGACTTAACCCTTGTACAACTGGTTGATGAGCCTTGTTCATTTCTGTTCACATGTGACTGCTTTTGAGCTACAGCGGAGTGTTAGGTAATTGGGACATATGTTGTATGGTCCATAAAGTCTAAAGTATTTGCTGTCTGAGCCTTTACAGAAAAAGATTGCTGACCCTATGAAGAAACAAAACGGGTGACAGATGACATGTGCCTGTGACGGGGAGTTGAGTATAAGATCTGGGGAGGACTCAACTAAAGCAGTGACATTTGAGTTGAGATCTGAGTAGAGAGAAAAAGCCAGCCATGGGAACCAAAGTGTTTTAGACAAAACAGTATGGCAATTCTGGTCAGTTTTGTTTTGCTTTACTTTAGTAAAGTATTGCCTTAAAAGTGATGTGCAGGTTACTGGACTATAACAGTAAGAAAACCTCAAACGTCAAAAGAAAAACACACAAACTTTCAGCTTATTCTTTGTGCAGGGTGAGAACAGCATTTTCAAGTTTTCTCTGTATTCTCATTCAAAACAGGAAATACGCCCCATCTAGGTTAGTAACAAAGGAGGAGAGCATGTGCGCGTTCCCAGATGATCAGGTTGAAGCTAAACCCTTACTTCTGGTGGGACTCTTTCTCCTCACTTTCCTTCATCTCCAATTATTTCTTTCACCTTCACGCTTTTGCACTGACAAAGCATTTCTACTCAGCATATTGCAGAGTACACTTTTTCCAGAAAAGGTATTCCACTACCATTTGGGGAGAAGCAGAAGGATCAAGATCCGTGCATGTTAATAAGATAATGGGGAAATTCAGAGCATGTATGGGAAAGCTCTTCCTTATCTCCACCTACATTGTAGGTGTCATTGTCATTGCACAGGTGGATACACTGCTGGCCAAAGAGTGTTGCTTTTCTTCTGTAATGTTTTATGTCTCCAGGTGGGCCACTTCTCAATAAAGGTTAAAAATTCAACTTCACCTTTTGCGCAGTATCTTACACCAAAATCCCTGTAACTTTCACTTCTAATATGGTATTTGAAATCATTTCAGGTGGAAATCCACCCTTCACAAGCATGTCCTTGCCTCTGTTAGAAACCCCACGCTCTAATTTCAGATATTTTCATGATACTTGTGGTGGTCTTGGTTGGATAAATTAAATCCGCTTTTCTCCTGATTGCCTTGCTGGCCCTCTTTGTAACTTCACTTTGTATTCCTTTCTGTTCAATACTTTTCAAAGTACTGAGAGTTTAAAGAGGTACAATAAATCCCAGATCAGTTTTTAATGACCACGGTAAGCCTGCTTGTAATATGTCAGTAAGCTGAACCTAAAAGCCAATAGGGAATAGGCCATTTCTGCCTTAGTAATTGCCTCCACAGAAAGATTTATAATGTCATTATCTGAATCTACAAGAAATAACTCATAGAGCTGAAATACCCTAAAAAAATATTACAATTCTCTTAAAATCTAGTCATTCATAAATGCTAAATCATAAAACTTTTTTCAAGATGTTTTATGTTGAAAGTAAAACCCAGTAAAAATATAAATGCTCATTTCTTAATCAGATTCCTCATTCTTTATGTATCTGTTTGTAGCTTTGCAGTTTTCCAGGGCATATTTACAAACCTAACATTCAGCTGCCAGAATCCCCAACCAGTATGAGAAACCATGGTGTCTGAAGAGGCATTTCTCGTCACCTTTTTATCTCTGTGTGATAGCAGGGAGTAAGGAGGAAGAGGGTTAGTTAGGATGGCAATAAAATTAATTTCAGCAATAAAAGTCACCTTTTCCCCCTAATTTCTCCCTGAAAAAAAAAATAAAAAGGTGCACTCAACTTCCTGCCAAACGCACTGCAGAGCTGTTTTAAGCCATTTTGAAGCTTTCCTTTCCCCTCAGCATTTCCAAATCAAGAGAAGATCAGTCACTTCTTTCAAATAGCAGGAAACATCCTCCCCAATTTGTCCAGAGTTTAATAAAATCCTGGTATTGCCACGTTTCCTTGTCTCCCCATGCCATAAAACAGAGCAACATTTATACTAATTTCTGCAGTGCAAAAATGTTCTTTGGAGTAGAAAATCCATTACAGTTTAAAAAGGACACTTGAGATGTTTTTCATAATTTGTAAAATCACATTTTCTCCTTTTTAAATACAGTAATTTGGTTGCAAACGTGAACATGGAATTAAAGCTCTTTTCAAGATTTTTCCCCTTCTGGCAGCCTACTTAAGACTGGTGTTTTATCCAAATTCTTTTAATATCTAGAATTGCAGCTAAGTCTTTGTATGGGGAAAAGGAGGGAAGAAGGGGATTTAAAAGCCCTTGGGATAGAAAATGAATCCTGTGTTTTTTGTTTGCCATTCCCATCGCACCTCATGAATCAACCATTATCACTCCATTCCTTGATGATTATTTTCCACTTTGGCATTTCTATCAATAGTAACTCTCAAGAATCTCAAGCTATTTTGATTCAACATTTCCAAAAACTGAACTAGCCTTCCTCCCAGCAAAGTGTGGATCTCAGTGAATGATGCTACCCCTCCATTCAAAGAACCATAAGCCCAGGCTAAAAGCCAAAGCACCATGTCTCCTGTTCTCTTACCAGCCACATCCAGATAATCACCAAGAAACATTCTACTTCCAAATATGAGTATTTTCTTCCACCACTACCACCTTAGTGTAGCAATTTCTTACCTGGACAGTTCTAACCACCTCCTGACTAGCCCATACCCCTTTCTACCCAAAGCTATACAAGAGCCAATGAGATCTTTGAAAAAGCCAAACCTGACCACAAGCCCCTCCAATGACTTTGTGATACTGCTTGGATAGAATTCAAAGTCCTTTTCACGGCTTCCTTTGACCATGATCCCTGATGCACCTGGACGTCACGGTGTTTTGCTCTCCCCCTCATTTCCGCCCTCCTGGCCACCTTCTGGCTCCTGCAGTAGGCCCACGTTCTCTTATCCCACTGCCCCTACAAGTGCCAGTCCTTCTACTTGGGGCAGTCTCCTCTCCCGCTCCCTCCGTGCCTTAGTCAACTCTTTCCCGTGATGCGGTCTCAGAGAAATCTTCCGTGACTCCAGGGTCCTGGAAAGCTTCCCTCGTGACATGCTGTCTCCCCTCTCCTCCTCTAATGTCCATTCACCACATCTGACGTCACTCGCTGAGCCTGGGTACCCTCATCTACAAGCGCCATCGTGGTAGGGAATGCAGCCCTGTATCCTCAGCCACTGGCAAAGAGGACCTCCGGAAATATCTGATAAATGAACCAACATTATAACAGTTCCAGAGCTCACCTTTCTATGTCAACCTCTACCCCGTTCACCCATCCTCAGCAAATATTTGTTGAAACGTACATATGTTGAGCACCATACTAAACATTCGCATGAACTCATGACAAACTAGAAGTAAACAAGACAGAGTTGCTAGTGGGGAGGCAAAAAAATACACAGATTGCATATGCATAGTGTAATTTTAGATAGTGACAAGAGCTACGAAGAAGCAGACCATAACCACACCACAGCACCTCAAGGAGGTCGACGGCGAACTGATAAATAAATGCCAAGAAGGAACTGACTGTTGAAAGATCTGGATTAAAGCTAAGTTCCAGCCATAGTTTTAGCAAGTAAAGGGTTCCTCTGGTAGAAACAAGATATGTGTACTCAAGGAAGATAGGATGGCTGGGGCATCGTGATGTGGGAGCATGGGGCCCATGGAAACTGCAGCAGTGAAGGTGGGTTTTATTTCAGTGCGATAGGCAACGACCTGATGGTTTTGAGCGGGGGAACAATAGGACCATATTTTTATTTAAAAGAACACATCTGTTTGCCTTTTGGACAATGGATTAGGTGGGGCCCATGAGTAGTTAGGCCAAGGTAGTTAGGAAGTTGTTTTAATTTGGATGGAAGCTTTGATGACTCCCCAACGCTTATGAAATAAAACTCAGACTCCATCACATGACATTTAAGGTCTAAATTCTGGCCTCTGTTACCCCATTAGGCATACTTCTACATACTCCTCAGCGGGCCCTTACTATACCTGGGAGGCATATGGCACCTGGAGCCCACCCAACATGTTTTCTCTCCAGCCTTTACGTATATAATGTCTACTTTTTCTAATCTTCCTGAGAATATGTTCCCTTCTACAAATTCCATCTTCTCCATGAAGACTTCAGAACATGTCAGACCATAGAAGACTTTCTTCCTCCTGAACAATGGGCTATACCTTAAAAAAAAAAAAAAGATATACCTCTTGCCACCCTTTGTATTACTGCCTTGTATTATCATTTACCTCTTGTTTAGTTATTTCATTTTCCATGTGTGTGCATATGTCTCATTTCCCCAACTACAGCGTAAAACCCCTGAGGGCAAAGACTTTCCTTATGTTTCTGTGGATTCCCGACAGTGCCTGGCACCATGCCACTCCTGCAGCATGGCACTCTATATGCTGGTCTGCTGCGGAGGCAGCGCTAAATGCACTTGTCAGAACTGTGAGAAACATCAACTTGCCTCATGAGTAGGTAAGTAAAGGAGTTGAAAGGAGACCTTTTTTTTTTAAAGACTCTGTTTTTTAATAGCTTCTTTCCTGGAAGCCTCTTTTCTATAAAATCCACCAAGCTTTGAGTAGAATCAGATATGGAATGTGAACTAAGCTTGATGCACTGTTGATCATTAGCTCCAAAAGTCTAATCTGGCTTGAGATCAGAGATTTAGAAATAAGCCCCTCCGAAGGAGGAACTCAAAGAAGCCCAGTAAGGAAAGGTTGCGTGCTTGGCTTGGCCCTGGATAAATTAGATGCTCACACAATGTGAGGTTTGAAGGTGGATTGTGGATAACAGGACTGAAGCCAGAGAGAGGCAAACCCGGGTGAAAAGAAAAAGACATCAACAAAGACTATCGCATCGCACAGGAAACCATCTATAGGACCATCTGTCAGAACCACGATTCATGAATTCACACAAAGGGGAAGACCTCCAGTCTACTGTAAAAAGAACGTGGTTCTGGTGGCTACTGGAAAAATACCGCTTTTTTTTTTTTTTCCCTAAGAGAAAGAAAGAAGTAATTCAGGAAGGATGGATGGAGAAAGGCACAAATTGTTTCCCTAGGATTGAAGAGAAGCTAGAATACCTCTGACATCTCCTAAATCTGGAGACTCAGAAGACTCTATTAATTGTGCAAGCTCTGCATGCTAAGTCACTTCAGTCGTGTCCCTATGTGTCCTATGGCCTGTAGTCCCCCAGGCTCCTCTGTCCACAGGACTCTCCAGGCAAGAATACTGGAGTGGGTTGCCATGCCCTCTTCCAGGGGCTCTTCCCGACCCAGGGATCAAACCCGCATCTCTACCAGTACTGGCAGGCAGGTTCTTTGCCACTGGCGCCACCTGGCAGGCATTATTGACATCTGGGGCCAGAAAATCCTGCGTTATGGTGGGCGTCCTGGGCACTGGTGGCTGCTGAGCAGCATCTCCTGGCCTCCACCCACTCTACCCGGAAACATCTCCACAACCCAGTTGCAACCAAAACTGTCTCCAGATGTTGCTAAGTGTCTCCTGGCAGTGAAAGTGAAAGTTGCTCAGTCGTGTCCAACTCTTTGCGACCCCAGGGACTATACAGTCCATGGAATTCTCCAGGCCGGAATACTGGAGTGGGTAGACTTTCCCTTCTCCAGGGGATCTT
This sequence comes from Moschus berezovskii, assembly GCF_049115385.1. Lineage (NCBI taxonomy): Eukaryota > Metazoa > Chordata > Mammalia > Artiodactyla > Moschidae > Moschus > Moschus berezovskii. The sequence continues at coordinate 3,343,331 of NC_142474.1, forward strand.
CCCAACCCAGGAATTGAACCAGGGTCTCTTGCATTGCAGGCGGGTTCTTTACCAACTGAGCTATCAGGGAAGTCTCCTGGCAGGAGGTGGGGCAAATTCACAATCAGCTGAAAACCTCTGGGCTACAGTCAGAGAGACTTGGGTTTAAATTTCATCTTTTCCATTTGCTCATCTGTAAAATAAGGATAAATACGAGGCACTTAAAGAGTTTGGCGGAACATTTATTGGATAAGGTATATGAACCAGGAGCACAGCTCTGGCACATAGTACAGGCTCAACACACACCAGCCACCACGAATACTGCAGTTATTATTTATTGACCTTGGTCTGGCAGATAATTTCACATCCTGAATATTAGTTTTAACTCTTTTAAACAAAGAAAAGGCAATTTTCCCCATGTGATATTATTTCTCATCCCTGATAATGAGAAATGATGTATCTCTCACCAGGTGAGCTCAAGATCTCACCTGAATTCTCTTAACCTGAGACTACAAATAACTCGGGTGTTAAGGAAATCTCAAATGTTGGCCTTTAAAAAAAATACACTCATTTTTTTTCTCATCTTCAAGTCAATTTCCCAGTGAAACCGTAGACAAATGTCATGCATACCAATTATCCAATTGTGAAACTGATCTTCACTTAAAACACCCATGTTTTGGACATAGTCATGAAGTGGTTAAGTTTCCAGCATGATTGTGAGGCTGATTGCTGAGTGCCAGATACCACAGGCTAAAGAGGTTTTATCCTGAAAAATTACTTCAGTTCAGTCCAGTCACTCAGTCCTGTCCGACTCTTTGCAACCCCATGAATCACAGCACGCCAGGCCTCCCTGTCCATCACCAAATCCCAGAGTTCACTCAAACTCATGTCCATCAAGTCGGTGATGCCATCCAGCCATCTCATTCTCTGTCGTCCCCTTCTCCACCTGCCCCCAATCCTTCCCAGCATCAGACTCTTTTCCAGTGAGTCAGCTCGTCGCATGAGGTGGCCAAAGTATTGGAGTTTCAGCTTTAGCATCAGTCCTTCCAATGAACACCCAGGATTGATCTCCTTTAGAATGGACTGGTTGGATCTCCTTGCAGTCCAAGGGACTCTCAAGAGTCTTCTCTAGCACCACAGTTCAAAAGCATCAATTCTTCGGCGATCAGCTTTCTTCACAGTCCAACTCTCACATCCATACATGACCACGGGAAAAACCATAGCCTTGACTAGACAGACCTTGGTTGGCAAAGTAATGTCTCTGATTTTTAATATGCTATCTAGGTTGGTCATAACTTTCCTTCCAAGGAGTAAGCGTCTTTTAATTTCATGGCTGCAGTCAGCATCCGCAGTGATCTTGGAGCCCCCAAAACAAAGTCTGACACTGTTTCCCCATCTGTTTCCCATGAAGTGATGGGACCAGATGCCGTGATCTTCGTTTTCTGAATGTTGAGCTTCAAGCCAACCTTTTCACTCTCCTCTTTCAGTTTCATCACTCAGTGAAGGGCAAGTCACTTTGAGTTAAAATAAACTATGTCTTCAATGATGGCCTTAAGTAATCTTCAACGTGTGTGCTAAAATTAATGATACTGTGGAGAATTAGAAATGAGATATAAAGTCCAGAAAAAAATTATTTTAGTTCTTCCATATTGATTTTTTTGGTATTGTTTTGAAACTGAGAAGAGATATGCATAAAAGAATATGAATGGGTCTTATAATATTGTGAATTGTGAGAAATATATATGTGGTCCTTCAGATGATCAATTATATATGTCTCATATATTTGGACTTTGTCCACAATTCCTGCCACACAGCTTCCAAAACCATTGGAATTTCCTGATAAGAATGACAAAGTTATCTTGGGCTTTCCAGTGGCTCAGCGGTAAAGAATCTGCCTACAACGCAGGAGACGTGGGTTCAGTCCCTGGGTCAGGAAGATCCCCTGAAGGAGGGCATGGAAGGATGGAGGCTCAATGCCAGGGGAACAAATCTGATGATTAGAAGATTACTGCTTTCCGTCCTACTCCCTGATTCCGAAGAGTGGGGGTGGGGGGTTGAGCTGAATCAGTCATCAGTGGTCAATGATTAGAGTCTCCATGAAAACCCAAAAGGACAGCTCTTTGGTCCTTCTTCAAGAAGATGAAGAAGGCTGGAGAACCAGAATGCTTCCAGTGCCACCATGTCAGGCCCCATGCTCCAGGAGGACAGAAGCTCCTTTGTTCAGGACCTCACCAGAAGCATCTCTTCGTCTGATCTTTGGTTCTAACCAGTTAATCTAAGCCAACGAGGGGGTTGTCAGAATCTCTGATTTATAGCCAGCTGGGGCTTTCCTGGTGGCTCAGTAGTAAAGAATGAGCCTGCCAATGTTCAATCTCTGGGTTGGGAACATCCCCTGGAGGAGGAAATGGCAACCCACTCCAGTATTCTTGCCTGGAGAATCCCATGGACAGAGGAGCCTGGTGGGCTACAGTCCACGGGCCACAGGGTCACAAAAGAGATGGACACGACTTAGTGACTAAACAACAACAGAAGCACAGGTAACAACCTGGGCTTGCAACTGGCATCTGAAGAGGATGGTGGTGGTCTTGCAGGACTGAGCCCTTGCTTTTGTGGAATCTGATTTGATCTCTGTGTAGATAGTATTAAAACTGAGTTTGAGGGCTTCCCTGGTAGCTCAGACAGTAAATAACGTGCTGGCAATACAGGCAACCCAGGCTCAATCCTTGGGTCAGGAGGATCCCCTGGAGAATGAATGGCTACACATTTTTACCTGGATAATCCCATGGACAGAGGAGCCTGGTCCATGAGATCGCAAAGAGTTGGGCAGGACTGAGAGATTAATACTTTCATTTCTTTCACTTTGAATTTTTTAAACACCCTGCTGGCATCCAAGAATTGCTTGTTGGTGTGAGGAAGCTTTCACACACATGCTGGAACTGGATCCAGGAACTCTTTACAGGCTTCCAAATTGTAAATAAGCTCTTTTATTTTATATGGATACTTTATAGTTAAGCCTGCTAACAAATGACGAAATTGTTCAGGTAAATACTGTTTCCATGTAAAACAATTAGATATGCAGAAATCCTAAAATGCTTAGCAAAAAATGTATCTGTTCATCAAGATGGCTCTTCAAGATTGGCAACTGTTTTTTGAAAGGGGCTGGATAGTAAGTATTTCAGATTTTGTGGACTGTATAGGCTCTGTTGCAACCAGTCAATTCTGCTATCGCAGCACAGAAGCTGCTTTACAAATATGTAAACAAATTAGTGCGGCTGTGTTTCAGTAAAACTTTATTTGCAGAAAGAGGCAGCAGAGTGCATTGGGCCCAAAGGCCCTACTGTGCCAGCCTTGATCAAGGGAACACTCCAGTGAATGACCGACACTCCATCAGTGGTCTGTGCGATTATACCTGATGCGTGAGCGCCCTCGGGGAAATGACAAACACCACCAGAGAGCCCTTTTATTGCCACGCACCTGGACGGAATGGTTGAACAGGCTGCTGCTCATTTATAGATTTTATTCCAAATAGAATTATTCCAATATCTTTGCAGACTAAATAAGCCTAGTATGGAGCAGGACATTTACTTTAACTTTAACCTCCAAATACAAAAAGAAGTCATATTAAGAAATCCCATCACTCAATGCTGAGAGGAAGCTTCTTCAAGTCTTCAGTGCTTCAGTAATTACTGGCAAAGAACCCCTGATGAGAGATCACTGAGAAATGGAAATGTATCCAAAAGCTAATAAAATCCCATCAACTGCTATTAGATATCTCTCAACAGAATGCAAGGAGGAGAGAGGGAGGATGACAGGGTTGCTGCAGGCACCCAACTCAAAGAGAAAGTCTAGGAAAGGACTTCAAGGGGACGACTGCAGGCGGAGCCTTGGAGGCACAGGAGAGGGTCTACAATTTCTCCTAGGACGTGGCTTTGGAATACAGTTCATAGTCTTAATATATGGATGTTAACACAAAAGGTCAGGAGAGCAGGAAGGCAAGAAAGTCGTTACCATGAGGGGTGTAAAATGATGAAACAGATTAAACCCCTCCCTTCTGGACTTTACAGCCTAGTGAATAAAAAGGGATGATAAACAATTGTACATAAAAATAAATAAAAGTGCATGCATTGAGAAAATACGTATCAAAGAAAACAAAGGAATGCAGTAAGCACCTGGTAGATAGAATGATCAAGGAAATTTCTCTAAACAGGTGATAATTAAGCCAGGAATTAAAAATTAAATTGAAGCAGTTATCAACAGTCTGACACTTATATCCTTCACTAAGTCTAGTGTAAAATTACAAGTCTTTAATTCAAAAATATTTGTAAGATTTAACTGCAATCATTATTTTTTAAAAAGTAAACTCAGTAATATCCATGCATTCGGTAAACAGTCATTGAGTCCCAGTATAAACAGATTCAGCCAACTGATTGCTTAGCAACTTGAAATGGCTGTGGTAAGTGTGTGAGCCAACCGAGATGAAACAATTCTTCCCAATGTCCACAGAAAGCAGAATGAATACACATGCAAACAGAGCGTGTCTCTTTATATGTCTATTACAAACTGTCCAAAGTTTGCTCCAGACAAAAGTTATCACTATCAACAAATGATAACACAATGATGTCTTTATTTTGTGCATTTTCTAATTCCTTCTAATAGAATATAAGCTCTCAAAGGGTATCGCAGCTTTATGTGTGTTTCCCCAACACATCTCTGGCATCTAGAAAAGTACTTGACACATGCTAGGCACTCAATAAATTGCTGTTGAGTGAATGAATTAATGCATGGATAAATGTGTTTGCATTTCCCCAAATATATTTGCATTACAGACTTGTGATTTCACACTGGGTTTAGTCAATGTTTTTTAATACACTGACACTTATAATCAAGACTCCAGAGTCTTACTTATGCTAACAAATGCTGATTCCTCCTAATACACAGTATTGCTTTTCCCAGCTCTGAATATTAGCTTCTCATTCAATCTTTATGACATATATTTCTGAATAAATAAATAGGGTCCCATGTGTACTAGCGTCTGTTGTAAAACAGATCACTATGGTTTTATTTCATTAGGGGCTGGATATGGTATTAGAAACCTCCTAGGAAATAAAGGACCACGGCAAAGGCAGACCAGTGATTGTGGGAGTGGAAACAGACTCCAACAAAACGCATCAGTCTCCACTGGTTAGCACCCCTTCAAGGGTCATGGAAAGGGGTGGTTAGAAGTAGACAGTGTGGCGAATACATTGGAGTGAGGGGCCTTTGCAAGGAGAATATTCTGGAAGAACCAATCATAGTTGAATTGGTTTAGTTATTTCAGCAACCAGAACTATAACCCGAATAAGATACTGCTGCCCTAGCAGAACAAAAGAACCATTAATGACACCAACTAGCCCATGTAATTCTCACTTACACCTCTTTATTACCTTCCATATCCTCTGTGTGATGCATTACACAATCCATTAATTGTTAACATACACGCAAGTCAAGATCTTTTATTATGCGAGGTCATCAGTCAGTGATAACAGAGGTATTGATGTATTAGGCTCCTCATCAAAAGCTGAGCAACATTTCCACTCAAGATGCTACACGGACCTGTAAAACGTCTTCAATAATACAGAGTCTCGGTCCTCTGTTGCTTTTTCTCTGAATATGCATTTAGAGCTTTATAACATCTATCTATCCACCCACCCATTCATTAACATTCAGCATTAATTTTCTACGCTTTCAGGCAGAATTATGCCTGTCTTGTTCACTGCTATATCCTGAGGATCTAGAACATAGTAGGAGCTCAATAAACTACTGAGATCGAAAATAAATGAGAGAGAATGTGGTAAGCAGAATTCTAAGTGGCCCTCATGACCTTCATCCCCTGGTGCCACTTTTGTGATGTCACCTTGTATGACAAAGGGATTGTGCAGATATAATTAAGGCTAATAATCCATCAACCTTAAAAGAGGAAGATTATCTGGGGGTACCTAATGTAATCACAAGAGAGCTTGAAAAGCAGAGAATTTTCTACAGCTAAGAACAAAATGAGAAGTCAGAGAGTTTCAAAGTATAAAGAAAAATCAAAGCACTTCTTTACTGACTATTTAATAGTTTTACTTCTGTATAATTGAAAGAATCGCACCAGTGGCAAGTGTACAATTTGATAACATTGGATATATGCAAACTAGTCAAAGGACCAGTCAAACGGCTCAGCAGTGACGAGTTCACCTGCCAGCGCAGGAGACTCAAGTTCAGTTCCTGGGTCAAGAAGACCCCATGGAAAAGGAAATGGCAACCCACTCCAGTATTCTTGCCTGGGAAATAGCATAGATGAAGGAGCCTGGTGGGCTACAGGCCATGAGGTCCCAAAGAGTCAGACACAACTTACTGACTGAACAGCAATATGCAAACCCCCACGATATCATCACCATAAACAAAGTAATGTACATACATGACCACAAATGCCTAGACTTTTCCCCAAGCCTCCAGATAAGACTCCAGCTCATATAACAGCTTAATTTCATTCTTGTAAGACGCAAACTGTGGAACCCACTTGAACCCACACCGACTTCTGACTTATAGAGCTGTGAGATAATACACAGATGCTCTTTTAAGCCACTGAATTTGTGACTATGCGTTACACATGATAGATAACTAACACAGCACCAAATAATCGAGGCTTTTGAGCTGTGGTGCTGGAGAAGACTCTCGAGAGTCCAGCGGACTGCAAGGAGATCCAACCAGTCAATTCTAAAGGAAATCAACCTTCAATATTCATTGGAAGGACTGATGCTGAAGCTTCAATACTTTGGCAAAGAGCCGACTCATTGGGAAAGACCCTGATGCTGGGAAAGATTGAAGGCAAAAGGAGAAGGGGGTGACAAAGGATGAGATACTTAGATAGCATCACTGACTCAACAGACATGAATTTAAGCAACCTTCAGGAAACAGTGGAGGACATAAGAGCCTGGTGTGCTGCAGTTCATGGGGTGGCAAAGAGTCAGACATGACTTAGTGCCTGAACAACAACAGGGGACTTCAGGGAAGATATCTGTAGACAGTAAATTTTTTTTTAAAGTGACAGCAAAATATTTTAATCTCCTGAAATTCTTGCATAAAAATAAATAGAACAGCTAAGTACCAAAACCGTAGACAACATATACCAGAAAAGCATGTAACAACGAATCTACATGATTTCCAAATTTTAAGTGGGAAGATGAGGAAAAGATCCCCAACTCCTCAGTGGGTCAGACTGCATAGAGAAAGCACAGGAAAGAAATGGGATGTCTGCAGAGCTGAGAATAAGAGAAACTCTAAATAGACAATCGGAACTGACTAGAAAGCACAGTGGGTTAGTTTGAGGCAGCAAGCAAACCTGGGAGTATTACAACCATCCTAAGAGCCAGTGAGTGTCAGAGGCCACTCTGAGTCTGAAAGAGGCAGAAGCCATCTGGTCCATAAGAACACTCAGTGACAATGAGCGAAAATTCCCTTCCAGGACTAAGTCCCACACTGAGGAGAAACTGCTGGGAAGAGAGTAAAAATCACTGTAAATCAATTACATGCAAATAAAAAATTTAAATACTTACATAATAAATTTAAAAAAATAAAGGTTCAGATAAAGTGTATGTGTGCGTGTTTCAGGGGAGATGGTGTAATAACAGCCAAAAGAGTCTCAGAAAATACGCCACCATACTTCTGATGTACATGAAAATAACAGACGAGGAAGCTCTGGGAGATTAGAAAGTTATCCTGAACCACATTTCCTTCTAAAAGTTCATGAAAACTAATTTCACATAAAAATGACAACAGAAAAGTATTGAGGTCAGATCCCCTGTAACATTACAAGAGAAAAAAAGAAAACCAGGAACCAATAACATTCTTACACAAATGAAAGCAGGCCAGAAAGATACACCTGCAAAACAGATCAAAACTGTAACCTACAACATTATACAATAAAATTATACCAGATTGGTGGGGGTAGCACAAATCAGAATTAGATAATGCAGAAATGAGTTAAAAGAACATAAGACATAGTTACAAATACAAAATATCATTTAAAAACAAAAGCAGTTTAAACTAGAAAAAAAAAAACTAAAATAAATATAAGAATTAACACCATCTGTCGCCAACAAAGGTCCATCTAGTCAAGGCTATGGTTTTTCTAGTAGTCATGTATGGATGTGAGAGTTGGACTATAAAGAAAGCTGAGCACCAAAGAATTGATGCTTTTGAACTGTGGTGTTGGAGAAGACTCTTGAGAGTCCCTTGGACTGCAAGGAGATCCAACCAGTCCATCCTAAAGGAGATCAGTCCTGGGTGTTCATTGGAAGGACTGATGCTGAAGCTGAAACTCCAATACTTTGGCTACCTGATGCGAAGAGCTGACTCATTGGAAAAGACCCTGATGCTGGGAAAGATTGAGGGCAGGAGGAGAAGGGGACGACAGAGGATGAATTGGTTGGATGGCATCACCGACTCAATGGACATGGGTTTGGGTGGACTCTGGGAGTTGGTGATGGACAGGGAGGCCTGGCGTGCTGCGATTCATGGGGTGGCAAAGAGTTGGACACAACTGAGGGACTGAACTGGAACTGAACTGTCATAAAATAAATAAAAGTCTTTAAATTTTTAAAAAGAAGATAAAATATTTCAAAAGAGAAGACAAATACTAAAGACAGGTAGAGAAGACCCAAATGTCAGTGGAAAGAGGAGTTCCTAAAGAAGAGAAACAATGCAAGGGAATAAACAAAATATGTAATGTAGGGAAGGTCCTGTGATTTAAAAAACACATTTGAAACTAAATATTAGAAAGGCACACCATGTATCTGAGAACAGCAATCTAGACTGACAATCTCCTATATGTAGGCGAATAAAATCTAATGGACTATGAAGCAAAAATGTATCATTTGGACATTAAGGCAAAAGAGAGAATTATTTTTGGAGGAAAGAAAATTACTGTATCAGGTTTTTGACAGAAACACTTTATACCAGAATAAAATGAAGTCCTGCACTTAAGATATTCAAGGAAAGAAAATGTGAGCCGAGGGTTTTATATCCAGCAAAACTGACCTCCAATTATTAAGGGAATTATTATCAATGTGCAAGAACTCAGGGTAAAATTCAGAACCTGCACAAACCACAAATTACGGATCATACTCTACACAGAAGAAGGAGAGGAAAGACACGGGTCATCTGCTAAATCTGAGTGCTTTTGAAAAATCTACCAGAGAATGAGCTTCAGACAATCAAGATGATGAGAGGCATCTATGAGAGGCCTGACGGTGGAGATCAAACATGCAGTACTTAACCTGCGGTACATAAACACAATGGAATACTACTCAGCCATGAAAAAGAATAAAGTAATGGCATTTGCAGCAGCAGGGAGGATGGACCTAGAGATTACCATACTAAGTGAAGTAAGTCAGACAAGAAAAAGACAAATGTCATGCGATACCACTTATATACGGGATCTAAAGCTGGTGGAGGTGATGGAATTCCAGTTGAGCTATTTCAAGTCTTGAAAGATGATGCTGTGAAAGTGCTGCACTCAATATGCCAGCAGATTTGGAAAACTCAGCAATGGCCACAGGACTGGAAGAGGTCAGTCTTCATTCCAATCCCAAAGAAAGGCAATGCCAAAGAATGCTCAAACTACTGCACAAATGCACTCATCTCACACGCTAGTAAAGTCATGCTCAAAATTCTCCAAGCCAGGCTTCAGCAATATGTGAACCATGAACTCCCAGATGTTCAAGCAGGTTTTAGAAAAGGCAGAGGCACCAGAGATCAAATTGCCAACATCCGCTGGATCATGGAGAAAGCAAGAGAGTTCCAGAAAAACATCTATTTCTGCTTCATTGACTATGCCAAAGCCTTTGACTGTGTCAATCACAATAAACTGTGGAAAATTCTGAAAGAGATGGGAATACCAGACCACCTGACCTGCCTCTTGAGAAACCTGTATGCAGGTCAGGAAGCAACAGTCAGAACTGGACATGGAACAACAGACTGGTTTCAAACAGGAAAAGGTGTACGTCAAGGTTGTATATTGTCACCTTGCTTATTTAACTTATATGCAGAGTACATCATGAGGAACGCTGGGCTGGAAGAAGCACAAGCTGGAATCAAGATTGCTGGGAGAACTATCAATAACCTCAGATATGCAGATGACACTACCCTTATGGCAGAAAGTGAAGAGGAACTCAAAAGCCTGTTGATGAAAGTGAAAGAGGAGAGTGAAAAGGTTGGCTTGAAGCTCAACATTCAGAAAACAAAGATCATGGCATCTGGTCCCATCACTTCATGGGAAATAGATGGAAAAAAAGTGGAAACAGTGTCAGACTTTATTTTTTGGGCTCCAAAATCACTGCAGATGCTGATTGCAGCCATGAAATTAAAAGACGCTTGCTCCTTGGAAGGAAAGTTATGACCAACCTTGATTGTATATTAAAAAGCAGAGACATTACTTTGCCAACAAAGGTCCGTCTAGTCAAGGCTATGGTTTTTCCCGTGGTCATGTATGGATGTGAGAGTTGGATTGTGAAGAAAGCTGATCGCCGAAGAATCGATGCTTTTGAACTGTGGTGTTGGAGAAGACTCTTGAGAGTCCCTTATACTGCAAGGTGATCCAACCAGTCCATTCTAAAGGAGATCGATCCTGGGTGTTCATTGGAAGGACTGATGTTAAAGCTGAAACTGCAATACTTTGGCCACCTCATGCGACGAGTTGACTCACTGGAAAAGACTCTGATGCTGGGAAAGGTTGGGGGTGGGAGGAGAAGGGGACGACGGAGAATGAGATGGCTGGATGGCATCACCGACTCTGTGGACATGAGTTTGAGTGTACTCTAGGAGTTGGTGATGGACAGGGAGGCCTGGCGTGCTGTGATTCATGGGGTCGCGGAGAGTCGGACACGACTGAGTGACTGCACTGAACTGAACTGAAGATCAATAATAGAAATGAACATATTCATAAAACAGTATTAGACTCACAGACTTAGGAAAAACCCTTATGATTATCAAGTGGGATCGGTGGAGAGGGATAAGGAAATTTGGGATTAACAGATACACAAGTATGTAAAATAGATAAACAATAAGGAACTCCTGTAGAGCACAAGGTACTGTATTCAGTATTTTATAACAACCTTTAGAGGCAAAGAGCCTACAAATAATACAGATAAACACACATTAATAGTTTTATATATATATATAACTGAATCACTTTGCAGTACACCTGAAACATTGTATGTCAATTATACTTGAATTTTTAAAAACAATACTGAAAAGACATACTAAAAAAAGGTTAAGATCTAGGAATAAACACTTGAGTGATAAAAGTATTTAAAACTCATGGAAATTATCACTATAAAAACCCACATTCAAAGTCAATGAATTTTGCTGCAGTAAATATGTTTTAATTTTTTATGGCCAAGTAGTCTGTATCATAACTACTCAGCTCTGATGTGATGGCATGGAAGCAGCCGTAGACAGTAACTAAATAAATGGGCATGGATGTGTTCCAATAAAACTTTGTTTATAAAAGCAGGGGCAGACCAAACCTTGGTCAAGATTATGGTTACCTTGGAGGAGAGAAAGTGAATTAGTATTGGAATAAAATACATGAAAGTGACTTAGCACGCACACACATGTCCAATATATTGGCAGGGCTTTCTGAACAGAAGACAAACCTTGTCAGGAAAAGGTCATCTGACGTTTCCCCCCACCTTCCTGACATGACGACAGGTTGCCTGGAGGAGCAGCACCCACCTTGTGACCATGAAGATGCAAACTCCACGCTGAGGACTGTGGATGAGCACAAAGAAACCTGAGTCTCTGGTGTCATCACTCAGCCCCCACCGCTGGTGGGGAGAGAAAGCCGGAAGGCTGAGCCAGAAAACCACCATGGCTCACCTAATAAATCCAGTCCTCACCTTCATCTTCACAGTCAGGCACAGAACAGGCAGAACAATGAGCAAACAGGTTTTACTGGGAACAGTGCCTAGAACACATACACTGCTATCACTGCCACTATGCACTGTCCCTTCACACGGGACAGCTCACCACGGCTCAATGTGGCTGCAGCAACATCACCAGGGGCTCACATCCTCTGCCTCAAATCCAGAGGAATCAAAGTGTGCTTCAAGGCATCCAATAAAAATTCCAACCAACAGGGATGAGAAACGCTGATTGAGCTTGCACCAGTTAGGGCTCAGTCCTGATGCTAAGAGCTGGGGCTAGAGGTGACCTCATTTAACAAATAAAAACATAGGATGCCCAGTAAAATTTGAATTTCAGATTAAAAAAATGAATTGTTTTTAGTATAAGATGTCTCCCATGCTATATTTGGGAGACAGTTGTATGCAAAAATAATGCATTGTTTATCTGAAATTCAAATGTAATTGGGTGTCCTAAATTTTAGGACAACCCTATTTAGAGCCCATAATACCTCAGCATCTGGGCTGAGAGGGTGGTAGAGGTTGTGAATTTATTTAATGAAATTCTGGGACTGTCGTGTCAAAAACAGGTGAAGGCACACTTGCGAGGGTGGGACAATGCACACATGCACACACACACACACACACTCAGATGTCCTCTCCAAAGATTTCATTTTCCTAAATAAAACAAGTCGCAGAAACTGTGAGCTGTATATCTGTAACCTATAGATACGGGAAGCAGTAGGAATCTGAAAAGGCAGGATGTCAGGCATGCAAAACAAAACCAAACCAAATTCCTACGTGCGTATGTGGTAGCTGTAATCCAACCACACTGATATTTATGACAAAAATTTCTATTTCTTTTCCTGCAGTCATTCAATGGCTGCTGAAACCCCCAATAAGACATAAAGGAAATCACAGCAGAGAGTATTAAGATTCAGGAAGAATATAATTATATGATAGGTGTGTGTGTTCTGTAAGCTTGCACATACCTATCTCTTTCTTAAAAACAGACTGCATAAAGAAAACCTCTGATTTCACTGAAAACAATAATTATGTCAGTTATACTTAGGAAAGGATTATAATACTCAGAATTTGGAATACTTGGAAATTCACAGTTCTGCATATTTGTTGCAAACTAGAATTTTCTGGTATGTTACATAGTTTGTGTGTATATACATATGTATATACACACATACATGTATATTCTTCATTTCTCCCTGGTATTAGCCTGTGATCTGCTTGGATCTAGCAAAAATCTACTGTGGAGACACGAAAGGAATTAACAATATTACGTGAGTTTCAATAGTCTTACATTAGACAGCTCTTAGGATGCCAGGATTCAAGTCCTTTGATTTTACATAACTGACAACTTCTGCAGAGTGCTTTAGTCAGACTCTACAACAATTAAATAAGAACAAAGGCACCTAGTACTGACATTATTGCAAATATATATACAATGTACAGTTAGTTCTCTCCCTTTACAAATCCCACCAACAGCCTCAGCGTACCCTCCATTCACTCATCCTTTGTGCAAACTCAAGCTTTGTGATAATGGGGGAATTGAATTCAGCACTTCAGAGAACATGATATTCCAAAATGGACAAATGAATTTGACATATGACAACTGAAAACTGTCTTTGCTTTAAAAAGCACCTAATAGGAAATCTGTTTTTAAAGCCGCTGGCATTGAATGGGAAACACTGCCTCCATTCATTCACTTTTCCATTCGTTCATCCAGGACCAACTGAGCACTTATTTTGTGCCAGGCTCTGAGCACTTATTTTGTGCCAGGCTCTGAGCACTGGGACATGAGACAGAATAAGGCACACTGTCCACCCCTCCGCCCCACTCTAGACCATCTGCCACAATCCATAAAGTGCTTCGTGTATGGTGGTATCTTATCTCCAGAGAAACGCTAAGAGGAATTCACTGTAATCAAACGGTAACAGTTAATACTTTTGATGTCCAAAAAGTGATAAAGTTCTCATTCTGTTTGCACAGCACTATTTCAGGTGAGGCATGAATATTTTTAAAATTTTATAAGTTACATATTTATATTTTATATATTTTTATCACTGCACACCTTCTATAAGGATTTTCTATTTCTGTTTCTTTTTAAAATCAATTGCTCAGCTGTGTCTGACTCTTTTGCTACCCCATGGACCATAGCCTGCCAGGTTCCTCTGTCCATGGAATTCTCCAGGCAAGAATACTTGAGGGGGTTGCCATTTCCTTCTCCAGGGGATCTTCCCGAGCCAGGGATTGAACCCGGGTCTCCTGCATTGCAGGCAGATTCTTTACCATCTGAGCCGATAGAGATAGAGAAAAGAATCCAGTAAAAACTAACAGAGGTGGCACATGGGTGGGCAATATTGACTGTAAGTGACTTCCAAGTGGGAAACACTGTCCTATGTAACTCCAGCGACCCCAGGAAGCATCTTGCGTGCCTGAAATTTTCCTGGCTTATCTGGTTGGGGCTCAGAGTCCTTTTATTTGGGACAAAATCATAAAACCCTTTGGCAGACATAGTAAAATAACATATAACTGCAAATGCTCCTAGGAGAAAGAACACACGCTTTACAAAAGCACAAAAGTGGACAACAGGAGGCTTTCCAACATTTAGCTCCGGGATATCACTGGAGACCTGAAGAGGGTCCCTGAAGGGGTTAAAAGGAGAAGTGGTGGCCGGGGCTACACCAGCAGGTACCTTCCCCTCCCCTGTTTGGGTGTGTTGAACTATTAACAGATACAGTATCGGCACCGAGGGTTGGAGCCCTGCAATCATAAAGTGATATTTGGAGTTTTCCTGATGGTTCAGACGTTAGAGAATCTGCCTGCAGTGCAGGAGACCTGAGCTTGATCCTTGGGTCGGGAAGATCCCTTACAGAATGGAATGGTTACCCACTCCAGTATTCTTGCCTGGAGAATGCTATGGGCAGAGAAGCCTGGCATGCTAATATCTAGGTGACTGCAAAGAGCCAAACACGACTGAGTGATAACACTTTCACTTTCAGCGTGAAAAACAAACAATCAGAAACAAAGCTAGAACACTCCTGATTCCTCACGGAGGACAAAGTGCTTTGCACGCTTCACTCAGACTTGCTCTGCTTCATGTGGTGTCGTCACGACCTACCTTGTACGCTGGAGGCCTTGTATGCTCAGAATCGCTAACTTCTCCAGGGTCACTCAGCAGCCCAAAGCTGAGCCTTCTAATCAGCTGTTCTGGCCTCTTTTCTCTCTAGATTCCGTTTTCAAAATACTGGAAACGGAGATGGGGTATTCCTTACAACTCCTTCTTCAGTCACTGTTAAGATCTTCCTGTGTTCTTTCAGAAGTTTTTACTGGGTAGTAAAGCTTGATAGATAACTTTAGGAACACTTGTATTTTTCTTTCGTTTTTTTATCTTAAACTGTAACTAGATCTATATCCAGGATACCCTTCTATGCGCACATTTCAAATGTACCTTATTCTGGGTTTCGGCTACAGAATATCTCACTTTACGGATATACCATCACACATTGCAACAGTCCTGTTGAAAGGCACTTAGGTATTTTCAGATTTTTTCTATTCAGGTAACAATGCAGTGACAATTCTTTTGCATATCTTTTTCCATATTTGCGTAAGTATTTCTATAGAATTCATTTCTAACAAATCTACTGGATTTGCTAGATTAGCGTGTATGATCACTTTCAATATTTAGTTTTAGAGAATATTATCCATTTGTAATACATATGATCAGAGTAAATTGCATGAATCAACAACACAAAGTGATATTTTTTAGTGAAATAAAACATAAGAAAATAAAATCCAAACAAGTAGCACTTAACTAAAACTCTATGGCTTGCAGAATACTTCCAATACTTCTGAATAAATCTTACTGATCTTATTGGCAAAGGAATTCCTCCTGAAACCTGGGTCTTAAAATAAGGCAGATGACCATGGTGTATGCTGAACTTCATAAGATCAAAATTGTGTAAAGTTTTGCTCTACCTACAGCAAAACTGTCATGTTTCATGACAAGGTTCTTTGTATCCTTGGGGGAAATTATGAGGCCTTACACATACAGAAGAGCAGATTGCTCTGACTGGCAGCATTTTAAGGTGTGTTTCTGTGTGTGCAAGTGTGTGTGTGTGTGCCATATTCAGGGTCTCAAAGACTCATTTCTTTGAACACTAACTGATTTGCTAAAACCCAAGTCAAATTAAAAAGACATGAAAATTTTCGCACTATAGGCATCATTCACTCAAGAATGATATATCATCAAACTGAAGAGCTGTGGATAATTAGGTTGCTTATATTTGTGTGTTTAGTGGATATATATATATTTTTTTTTTTTTTGCTTGTTGTCATTTTCTATTCTTTTTCAATCCTCACTCTTCCACCAGTTAGTCCATTCCCAACATTTAAAGGTATCTGTTTCATCTAATTTAATTTAAGCAATACTGCAGCTCTTTGCTACTCTAGAATGGCCCATGGAACTGCCACATCGGGATTCCCTGGGAGCTGCTTAGAAATGCAGCATCTCAGGCCCCACCCAAGAGTTACTGAATCAAAATCTGCATTTCAGAAGGCTCCCAGGTGACTCACGTCTGAGAAGCACTGCTGAAAACCCTTCCTCCATTCATCCAAGACAGAAAATTGTTTAAGAAACAATAATAACA
Source organism: Moschus berezovskii (assembly GCF_049115385.1). NCBI lineage: Eukaryota > Metazoa > Chordata > Mammalia > Artiodactyla > Moschidae > Moschus > Moschus berezovskii. The sequence continues at coordinate 3,359,898 of NC_142474.1, forward strand.
AAACAGAGAGCCAAACTGCAGATAGGACCTGGATGCACTGACAAAGGCAGGGAAGAACAGGGAAGAGGGGAAGGGTAGGGGAAAAGGAATGCAAAGGCTAGTTATTTAGAAATTTGGAAATACAGACTATATTTCAATGAACACTGTGAACATACCATTTTCCTCTTCTTCTTTCAAGCACGAATGCTCCATACTTCTCAGGAAGGGGCTAAAAGCCCGAGCACCATATATTTTGTATAGGTAAGGTTTTAATATGCTACAGAGCCCCCAGTGCTTAATGAAAGCCTTTTAAGTAAATCTCACGAAGCCCTAATCTCATAGAGCTGCCCGTGTTCTTCTCTGCTGTTCTTATTTAATTTTTAATAAGAACAATTCCACGCAGCTCGAAAGCACAGCTCAATTAAGCAATATTCCTACCAGGCATCTTTGAAATCTTGCAGAATTCTCTTCCTTCTGTTTCTTGATGACCCTCAGTTTGGTTGTGTGGAGAGGTTTGTGGGGAGGCGGGATACAGCTGAAGCTTATTTTTTAATTGCAAGTTCAATTTCACACCGTTCCTTATGAGAAGGCAAGACTGATTTTCAAAGACAGAAACGCAACTCTTGTATCTGCTGCCAGAAGGCTACAGTGGAGTATCTCAGTATTGTATTTTGAAATTTCAAGTGCATCTTTGATCTAATTCCTTAGGCATTAGATGTCCTTGAAGTTCTAGCGAGGTCATGTGAAATAAATTTAAAAGTAACAGTTATTTCTGAATCACAGTACCTCAACTACAAGTATCTTAAAGTAATCTAAACATGACTCTCTCACAGGGCCATATGGTTTATAACAGGAGAAATATAGCTTAGTTGTTCCTGGTAAAATTTACCAGCATTAATGCTTTCTTTCTAGAGACCCATTTCTGGAGATTTAACTCTAGTCACATCTTTTCACTATACACTCATATTTTTCAGTTGAAAATTCATGTTTGCATGCTTGTCTATACATCAAAAGACATACATGTATATACACGTTTGTGTATGTAAGAGCAACAACAGCAAATTAGGCTGCCCATGTTTGATCAATTTCAAAAGCACAAAAGGATAGTATATAGGGTACCAAACTATGTTTTCATTATTTTTAAAATACTTGTACTCCATCTTCTGCCTAAAATGTGAGGAAGCTTTCTCAACTAAGCATTATATAAATAGGACTATTATATACAGAATCATGAGGGGGCAAAAACAGCTAAAATAGCAATAAGACATACATGATCATACATCAGAGCTACCATTACACCAATCATTGAACTTTAACTTTGCTGATTCTCATAGCAAAAACACAAACGGAGACATATTTAACTATATGGCTCACACTGCATCTTAGGATGAAACATACAAATGAACCAGAAGTAAAAGATTTTCATGGCCCCAAAGAAATTTTCACATGGATCTATATTTTGGAAACCTCAAGCAACCCAACAGCCAATGTCTTCAAACACAGCGTACATACATGTGCACTCAGTCGCTTTAGGCGTGTCCAACTCTTTGCAACCTTATGGACTGTAGCCCACCAGGGTCCTCTGTCCATAGGGTTCTTCAGGCAAGGATACTGGATTGGGTCGCCATGCCCACATCTCACATCTCTTGTCTCCTTCACTGACAGGCAGGTTCTTTACCACTAGAACCACCTGGGAAGCCCACACAGCTCTACTGAAAACAAAGACAAAATACACCATGCAGATCCCTGTTTGAAGAAGTGTCATAACTCAGAGGAGGAATTGCTACAAGGAGACGAAATAAGCTGCCCAAGGTATGCAACAAGGGGAGATGTCAGAGATCCAGAAACAGACGTGGTGGGAATGTCTACTGTCCCTTTCAAATATCAGGTCTCCTAGCAAATGATATGCTATTTCCATGTTAGACTATTAATATCAGCACTTAAACACTCGAGCAATGCAAAGAAACAGAGGAAAACAATAGAATGGGAAAGACTAGAGATCTCTTCAAGAAAATTAGAGATACCAAGGGAACATTTCATGCAAAGATGGGCTCGATAAAGGACAGAAATGGTATGGACCTAACAGAAGTTGAAGATATTAAGAAAAGGTGGCACGAATACACAGAAGAACTGCACAAAAAAGATCTTCACGACCCAGATAATCACAAAGGTGTGATCACTCACCTAGAGCCAGATATACTGGAATGCAAAGTCAAGTGGGCCTTAGGGAGCATCACTACAAACAAAGCTAGCTAGTGGAGGTGATGGAATTTCTGTTGAGCTACTTCAAATCCTAAAAGATGATGCTGTGAAAGTTCTGCACTCAATATGCCAGCAAATTTGGAAAACTCAGCAGTGGCCACAGGACTGGAAAAGGTCAGTCTTCATTCCAATCCCAAAGAAAGGCAATGCCAAAGAATGCTCAAACTACCGCACAATTGCACTCATCTCACACGCTAGCAAAGTAATGCTCAAAATTCTCCAGGCCAGGCTTCAACAGTACATGAACTGTGAACTTCCAGATAGTCAAGCTGGTTTTTGAAAAGGCAGAGGAACCAGAGATCAAATTGCCAACATCCACTGGATCTTAGAAAAAGCAAAAGAGTTCCAGAAAAACATCTACTTCTGCTTTATTGACTATGCCAAAGCCTTTGACTGTATGGATCACAACAAACTGGGAAAATTCTTCAACAGATGGGAATACCGGACCACCTGACCTGTCTCCTGAGAAATCTGTATGCACGTCAAGAAGCAACAGTTAGAACTGGACATGGAACAATAGACTGGTTCCAAATCTGGAAAGGAGTACATCAAGGCCGTATATTGTCACCCTGCTTATTTAACTTATATGCAGAGTACATCATGAGAAACACTGGGCTGGAATCAAGATTGCCAGGAGAAAATATCAATAACCTCAGATATGCAGATGACACCACCCTTATGGCAGAAAGCGAAGAATAACTAAAAAGCCTCTTGATGAAAATGAAAGAGAAGAGTGAAGAAGTTGGCTTAAAACTCAACATTCAGAAAACTAAGATCATGGCATCTGGTCCCATCACTTCATGGCAAATAGATGGGGAAACAGTGGCTGACTTTATTTTCTTGGGCTCCAAAATCACTGCAAATGGTGACTACAGCCATGAAATTAAAAGACGCTTGCTCCTTGGAAGAAAAGTTATGACCAACCTAGACAGCATATTAAAAAGCAGAGATATCACTTTGTCTACAAAGATCTGTCTAGTCAAAACTATGATTTTTTCAGTAGTCATGTACGGATGTGAGAGTTGGACTATAAAGAAAGCTGAGTGCTGAAGAATTGATACTTTTGAACTGTGGTGTTGGAGAAGAGTCTTGAGAGTCCCTTGGACTGCAAGGAGATCCAAACAGTCTATCCTGATGAAAATCAGTCCTGAATATTCATTGGAAGGACTGATCCTGAAGTTGAAGTTTCAATACTTTGGCCACCTAAGGCGAAGAGCTGACTCATTTGAAAAGACCCTGATGCTGGGAGATATTAAAGGCAGAGAAGGGTCAACAGAGGATGAAATGGTTGGATGGCATTACTAACTCAATGGACAGGAGTTTGAGTAAACTCTGGGATTTGGCGATGGACAGAGAAGCCTGGTGTGCTGCAGTCCATGAGGTCGCAAAGAATCGGACACGACTGAGTGACTAGACTGAAATATTGGAGCATACCTGCAAGATTAAAAAGAAAATTATTTCAGTGTATTTGATGATTTTTCTAAAAGTCCTTTGAAATGAATTAATCAATGGATTTGTTTCTCTTAGTGGGTTTGAGATACACAAATGCTATGTTACAAGCTTAAGAGGATGCTGTCCTTCCTGGTTATCAGTTAGAAATGCTTTTGCCCGCAAGTGACAGAAACCTGCCTCATAGAGCCTTCATAAATAGAAGCTATGTATTTTACAGGATGGAAATTTAGCATCACAGAGGCTAGGCTACAGCTACCAATGTCACAGAGACGCAGGTTCTTCTGCCTTCTCCCTCTGCCACCAGCACAATGGGTGCCACGGTGATAAACGGTGCCTACAATCCTCAATACACGATGAAGGACTGAGAGCACAGTAGGAAGAAGCCAGAGAAGGTGGGTGGATAGACACGCACCCAGAATGTCTCCCTGACTCAGCCTGGACAGCGCTGCCCCACTCAGGGCACGCTCTGTTCTTCTTCAGCCACTAAGTCGTGCCCGACTCCGGTGACCCCGCAGGCTGCAGCCCGCCAGGCTCCCCTCTCCTTCACTGTCTCCCGGAGTTGCTCAAACCCATGTCCATCGAGTCGGTGATGCCATCCAGCCACCTCATCCTCTGCCGCCCCCTTCTCCTCCCGCCTTCAACCTTTCCCAGCATCAGGGTCTTTTTCAGTGAGTCAGCTCTTCACATCAGGTGGCCAAAGGATTGGACTTTCAGCTTCAGTATTAGTCCTTCCAATGAATATTCAAATATCCAATACATACTGAGCAATTATGATGTTAAATACTGATCTAAGCCCCAGGGACAGAAGAGGGATCAAAGTAGATGAAGTCTCCCTGCCTCACAGAGTTCTAGATATTCTCAGGCGGCTCACATTTTCGGAGTGTCTACTACAGACTGGGCCAGGATTTCTCCGTTTTGCACCATTAAGATTCTGGTCCAGATCCTTCTCCACTCTGGGCGGGGGTGGGGGCAGGAGGGCGCTGTCCCACACTGCAGTCATTCAGCAGCATCCCTGATCTCTACCCGCAGATGCCTCCACGGTCACTCATGCTGTGATAACCAAGAATACCTGCAGACTGCCACGTGTCCCCCGGGGGGACTAGATTCAGACGAAAGCCACTAGTCTAAGCAGTTTTCTGAACGTGTCACATGCCTTCGTTACAGCAACCCCATCAGGGAGGCAGCGTTACTGTCCCCATTTCAGACATTTAAGAAGCTTACCCTAAGCACCGCGATGTTAAGTAAACTTTCTCAAGTCACAGAATTGGAACCAATGACCACCTACTTACGCAGTCCATTCACTGGAGAGAAGTACTGTGGCCACACTGAGTGGTCTGCAAGGCCAGAGACAGTGACGTCAGCACCCAATGACCCCAAGTCTAATCCACCGCCTTCATGTTCTAAATGAGTAAAATCAAATCACCAGCTTAGAACAGTGCCTGAAACAGTAAAGAAACATTTCAGTTATAGCTATTATAGGCATTAATATTGTTGCCTGGGTTTGAGCATATTGTTACCCAAAACAAAATGAAGGTTTATTAGCAAAAGAAAAGCCTGGGCTTGATGTCATGACAAAATGACAAATACTGTACATTATATAAGAGCATATAACAGTGTCAGCAACATCCTGTTTCCGAAAGCTGGGGTTCGATTCCATGCACTAGTTCTACTAGGACTGTATTCTACAAAATATGTCAAAGAGGAAGGAAGTTAGGACACAGCGCTCTCCTGTATCACTGCAAACCAGAACTCCATCCATCATAAGAACTTAACTTCACACTGTGGATCTAGAAGTGATGATATGCTACAGGCTTTAAAAAGCATTAAAAGCCTGTGTTTTATTCTGAGAATATTCAGCTTGCTCCATCTGTTGTTTCTGTAACAAAAAGTCAAAAACCAAGGAGAGAATCAAGAAGCAGATAGAGACAGGTGCCGATCCAACCACTTTTCCACTAGAATAAGAACTAGTATCTGGAATTGTGCCCAAATCAGCTTGTTGCCATAAATGCATATAAGAATTTCATCATTCATCTAAGTGTGTGCGTGTGTGTAAAAACAACACTCTAAGTCAGACACCATTCAAGATACTGAGACTCCAGCAGTGAGAAAATCAGAAAAAATTGTCTACCCCCATGACGTTGACATTCTAGCAGAGAGAGAAAGAAAATAAACAAGGTAAGTATAAACAGTCAGGATCAGAGCTATGTATTTTGTCTTCCTTCCTTAAATGGCTCTGTTCTATGGAAGCAAGATGGATGGTGGTAGTGGTTTAGTCACTAAGTCACGTCTGACTTTTGTGACCCCATGGACCGTAACCCACCAGGCTCCTCTGTCCATGGGACTCTCCAGACAAGAACACTGGAGTGGATTGCCATTTCCCTCTCCAGGGAAGCTTCCTGACCCAGGAATAGAACCCAGATCTCCTGCATTGCAGGCAGATTTTTTACTGACTGGGCTACACGGGAAGTCCAGATAAGATGGATGAAGGTTGGAAAACAGTACAGATAACTTCAAACCAAAGAATGCTGATGGACCCACATTTTATAGACAAGCAAACCGAGTCCTAGAGAAAGGACGTGCTTTGCCCTAGGTTACACTGAATATTAGCCAGGAACATTTCTGATACAAAAAACAAAATAAACAAAAATACTAAATCCATATTCACTGAAACCAAAAAGAGGATATCGTGTGTCCCTGTAATTAGCATGTCCAACACGTAAGTAGGATGAGAACAAAATCTGGCATGGCTCCACAATGTTGCTACTGGAACTCTAAAGCTGAAAAGGGAACATGACAGGTCCACAGTTGGCTTCTGATCAGCAGCAGAGCAGAGAAGAAAACCCTGGTCTCTGTCGCCAAGGCCGCCAAATCACTTAGCCATAGGTCCCGGATATGTGTGCAGTGAAACGGTGAGTCTCGGAAGCAGATTAAGATTGTGAAACTATTATTTTTACGTCTTAATCAACAAATCATTACAAGTGGCCACTTACTGATAAGGAACTTGGTTGCCTAAGTAATATGGAAACACTTAAAGGAACTTGAAAGGACATTTTCTCTTGCTTGATGAGAAAATCAATTTTTAAAATAATCAAAAGCAAAGATTTCTCAGATACAACACCAAATACACAATACATTTTGAAAGAAAAAGATAAATTTGCCTTGATCAGAATTAAATATGATGCTGTCAGGAGAATGAAAAGACAAGCCTTTGATAAGCAGAAAATATTTGCAAAATGTATATCTTATAAAAGACATATCCAGATTACATGAATACTCAATAATCAGAAAAGAAACAGACCAGTACAGAAAAAAAAATAGGCAAAAGATTTGAACAATACTCCACCCAAGAAGACATATAGAAGGATGGCAAATAAACACCTGAAAAATTGTATAACACTGCTAGTTATTAGAAAAACACAGATTAAAAATATCAGCGCAGCACTACTACATAATGATTTAAATACCTGAAACTATAACACTGACCAAACCAAGTGTGGAGACCAACTGTTCTAGCGCAGAGCAGATAGAACTCACACCTGGCCAGTGGAGGTGTAAACGCTGCAGGCACTTCGGGAACACCGGTAAACTATCAACAAGTTAAACAGACATCCATCACATAACCCAGCCACGCTCATCCTAGGTATCTACTCAAAAGAAATGAAAACACGGCCACACAAAGTCTTATGCCTGAATATTCACAGTCTGCAGTCCCCCTGAAACTGAAAATGTGAAAGTCACTCAATCATGTCTGACTCTTTGCGAACCCATGGACTGTATAGGCCTGTATAGGCCTGTATAGGCCTGAATTCTCCAGGCCAGAAAACTGGAGTGGGTAGGCTTTCCCTTCTCCAGGGGGTCTTCCCAACCCAGGGACTGAACTCAGGTCTCCCACATTGCAGGCAAATTCTCTACACACAAGGGAAGCCCAAGAATACTGGAGTGGGTAGCCTATCCCTTCTCCCGCAGGTCTTCACGAACCAGGAATCAAACCAGGGTCTCCTGCATTGCAGGTGGATTCTTTACCAACTGAGCTATTGGGGAAGCCCCCAAAAAACTGGAAATATGTCCCCCCAAAAATGATTGGACAAGCAAATTATGAAATATTCACATATTCAAAGACTACTTGGCAATGAAAAGAAATAAGCTATTGACATGCAGTGTAACATGAAAGTATCTCACAGTTTCTATGATGAGTGAAAGAAGACCAATAAAAAGAGTATATACTAAACGATTCCATATACGTAAAATTCCGTAAAATACAAGCCAAGGTATAATGACAAGAAGCAGACCAGTGGTTTCATGGGGATGGGAGTAAGGGGATAACGGGAAAAATAGGAAAAACAAAAGAGCACAAGGAAATTTCTGGGGATGATGAAATTATCCTGATTTTAATGATAGTTTAATGATGTGTGTGTGTGTACTCATTCATGCCCAACTCTTTGTGACCCCATGGACTGTAGCCCATAAGGCTCCTCTGTCCATGGAATTTTCCAGGCAAGAATACTGGAGTGCTTGCCACTTCTTACTCCAGGGGATATTCCTGACCCAGGGATCGAAACTGCATCTCAACATATGTCATATATATGTCAAAACTTAACAAACTGTGTACGTTAATATATACAATTAACTGTATATCAACTATACCTCAATTTCATTAAAAATTTACTGTGAACAGTAACAAAAATCATTCAGACTTCTCAACCATTTGGCCTCCTTCATTTCAGTTCAGTCACTCAGTCGTGTCCACCTCTTTGCGACCCCATGGACTGCAGCACGCCAGGCCTCCCTGTCCATCGCTAACTCCCTGAGTTTACTCAGACTCATGCCCATCAAGACAGTGACACCATCCAACCATCTCATCTTCTGTCATCCCCTTCTCCTCCTGCATCAGGGTCTTTTCTAGGGAGTCAGTTCTTTGTATCAGGTGGGCAAAGTTTTAAGAGCTTCAGCTTCAGCAACAGTCCTCCAGTGAATATTCAAGACTGATTTCCGTTAGGATTGACTGGTTTGATCTTGCAGTCCAAGAGACTATCAAGAGTCTTCTCTAACACCATAGTTCAAAAGCATCAATTCTTCGCCTCTCAGCTTTCTTTATAGTCCAACTCTCACATCCATACATGACAACTGGAGAAACCATATCTTTGACTAGATGGACCTTTGTCAGTAAAGTAATGTCTCTGCTTCTTAATACACTGTCTAGGTTGGTCATAGCTTTTCTTCCAAGGAGCGGCTTTTAATTTCATGGCTGCAGTCACCATTTGCTGTGATTTTAGAGCCCAAGAAAATAAAGTCTGTCACTGTTTCCATGGTGTCCCCATCTATTTGCCACGAAGGGATGGGACCGGATGCCATGATCGTAGTTTCTGAACCCTTCCTGCTCCTTAAACACAGGACACTGCACTCACTGCTCCCTCTGCCCAAAATGCCCTTCCTCAGATATTCAAAAAGCTTGTTTCTCATGCCTTTTATGTTTTTGTTCAAATATCACCTTGTCTACTTACAAGCTTAATTCCTTCCCCCGGGGATCCCTCTTCCTCCTCCAAGCTTTATTTCATGACTTCCCACCTAACATCTGACATACTGTATATTTTGCTTGTTTATCTAGTTAATCATCCACCTCTGCCCTCTAGAATGTAATCTCTCTTAGAGCAGGGAATTTTTGACTGTTTTTACTCCCTGCTATATTTCCAGCACCTGAAATATTAGAAGCTTCACAGTATTTGCCGAAATAGTACTGATCCATTTAAGTCTGCTTTTCACGTGTTCACAGACACCAGATAGGGGTGTTTTTGTGTTACACTCCAGGTACGTATCCTGAGATTCACCTGTGAAAGAAGGAAAGCACTGACCGAAATTCTCCTCTTTTTGAGCTGCCAGTTCATACACAAAGCTGTTTGAAAACCAAAAGTAAATGTGAGATGCGATGGTGTTCAGTCGCTAAGTTGTGTCCGACTCTTGCGATGCCATGGACTGAAGGCCGCCAGGCTCCTCTGTCCACGGGATTCTCCAGGAAAGAGTACTGGAGTGGGTTGCCACTTTCTTTTTCAAGGGAGTTGCCCGACCCAGGAACCAAACCCAGGTCTCCTGCACTGCAGGCAGATTCGTGCTGACTGAGCCACGTGAGAAGCCCAAATGTGGCCTAAAGGGTGCTACAGGCCTTTAACTGCAAAGCACTACGTCACTATTAGAATCAAGACTTAGAACAAACCCAGGCTAATTTTCTGCGTCTGGGGTAATTTGATTCTGAGAAAGTCACTTCTAAATATCTGAACTTAATTTACCCATCTGTAAAATAAGCAATTTAAACTCAGCAATGTCTAATATACTTAGGGTACTTCCGTTCCGTTCTGTCGCTCAGTCGTGTCCGACTCTACGCGACCCCGTGGACTGTAGCCTACCAGGCTTCTCCGTCCATGGGATTCTCCAGGCAAGAATACCGGAGTGGGTTACCGTTTCCTTCTCCAGGGGATCTTCCCAACCCAGGGATCGAACCCGGGTCTCCCGCATTGGAGGCAGACGCTTTAACCTCTGAGCCACCAGGGTTTGCTAAAGAACATAGATTATTATCAGGCAAACCTGGGCTCAAATCTTGGTTCTGCCCATACACCCACAGATCTTGTGAAGTTACTTCTCTAAGCCTCTGTTTTCCCATCTGTAAAATGGAGGCAAAAATTTGTTCCTGTTTATTTGGAATGCTTCAAAAACAAAAAGAGATACAACCTGAAAACTCTCAAGAGTATGGTAAGAACACAAAAAGTGTTATGTATTATATCAGTGTATTTTTCCTTTATTAAGTTTTTGTGGTGAGTCAGTCGTGTCCAACTCTTTGTGGCCCCATGGACTGCAGCATGCCAGGCTCCTCTGTCCATGACATTTTCCATGCAAGAATACTAGAGTGGTTGCCACTTCCTACTCCAGGGGATCTTCCTGACCCAGGAACTGAACCCATGTTTCCCGCCTTGGCAGGTGGATTCTTTACCACTAGCATCACTGGGGAAGCCCCTATGAAGTTTCTGAGGCATCTTTAACTCAATAGTGGTTTTATCTGATGAGGAATTTGATTTTAGTTTTGATTCTAATCTTCAAAATCTTAAAAGTGAATGAATTAAAGCTGATAGCCAGTAAAACTTAATTCAGTATAAGTGCTACCAGGTTAAAAGTTTCCAAAAAACACTGAGTTCCACCCACCCATCTGGGCCCGGAGAGGCAGAAAGTTTAACCACATTACATGCTGCTCTATTTTCAATGCCACAATGAACAGCACAGGCTTAACTGCAATTAAGTAATCCCTGCTGACCACTGAATATACAGTACATCATGTCAAGAGAGGCAAAACTGTCAGATTAGTGGAAATTCATTTTGGGATTGCTGGGTAATTTCAAGAGCTGACAGCCAAAGAAAAATCTGTGATCCCTTGTGTGTGCCAGCATATATCACTCTTTAACAGCAATTGTTTAGAAACTCATAATGCAGCAGTATTCCAGATTCTAACACTCACTTCTAGAGCAAGTTGGAAAATAAACTGTGAGTGATAAAAAATGCGAAGAGGTCCTTCTTATACCAACCTTCACTAAACAAACAGGAAGGGGCTCATAAAGCTAGAATCAGCTTTAGTGGCCAGTCCTTTCCGAGCTAAAGATCGGGGTCTATTTATCTAGACAACAACCAGACGTTAGCTCAGAACTCTGGAGGGGAACCTTGCTGATTTGGAGTTCTTCGCCTGGATGAACATTTGGAAAAGAGTTTTCTGGAAGTCACTTGACTTTAGATGAGAGTCTTAAACCTCTTCACTTCAACCACCAATCAAGCTGATCCACACGACGCGAGGGTTTTTTGATGGGCAAAGAATCGTTTTACTTGTTATTCAGTCACTAAGTCATGCCCGACTCTTTGCCACCCCGTTGACTGCAGGCCGCCAGATTTACTCAAATTCATGTCTATTGAGTCAGGGATGCCATCCAACCATTTCATCCCCTGCCGCCCCCTTCTCCTTCTGCCTTCAATCTTTCCCAGCGTCACTGCTCACTGTGACCCAAGCATCTGTACTATCTCTCAATCCTGACTTAGGGTATTATGAGGCTGGCACTCTTGTACCCATTAAACAGATGAAGAAGCTAAGGCTTGGAGAGGCACAGCTGTGCAGCTGCAGTCACCTCACTGTTCCATGGAGTGAATGGAACCGAATTCTAGATCATGTGCTCCAGAGCAGCAGTTCTCAAGCAGCAACGGTTTCAGCCCCAGAGGGCACGCGGCAATGTCTGGAGATAGTTCTTGTTGCCGCAGCTGCTACTGGCATGCAGTGAGCAGAGGCCCAGATGCTGCTAAGCATCCTATAGCGCAATGGAGAATGATCCAGCCCCAACTGTCAACAGCTGTGAGAAACGCTACTGGGACAATGATTCTGAAATGTGGTCCCCGGACCAGCAGCAGCACCATCACCTGGGATCTTGTTAGAAATGAAAACACAGGGCTCCAGCTCAGATCCACGGGGCGGGTGGGGTAGCAACAACCTTTGTTTCCACAAGTCCTCCAGATGGCTTTTATGCAAACCCAGGTGTGAAAACCGCTGTTTCAGGGCCATCCGGACATGTGCAATGAGCTCTACTGGTCACCCTAACTACTCATAAGTCCTCAAGATCCAAAACGAAAGTCACAGTTTCTGGCTTGTGGAATTGTACTGCTATCAGAATTCGAGATCAGCCGGACATTCTTCCTTGTTTCTGAAGCTACGAGAAGACGCCACTAGCTAGTCCAGGACCTTCCGGTGATGTGCAGGAACCAGACTGTATAATGGTGAATTCTTCAGGAAGACCTAGGGTTCCCTTCATCGGTGATTCTCCAGACACTAAGACACTCTTCTGAACAACATGCAAGTGAATCTATATTGGGTCTCACTTCAGTCAGACTCTGGGAGAGATGCTTGTACCTGTATCATCTCAGCTGTTAGCATTAACAAGGACAGTGATGATTATCATTTCTGAAGGAACTTTCATGCACCAGGCATTTACCTGCATGATCTCATCCTGCAATGATGCCCTGGGAATTAGGTTTCATAATCATACCCATTATAGAGATGAAGAAACTGAGACTTATGACTGTATGTTGGCAATGGTTCATCTGATGCTGACATGCTCTAGTCGCAGTGCCAAACATTAACCAGCATTAACCTCATGGAAAATGAGGAGAGCACTCGAGGGCTAATGAAATTTATGCCTCTAATGATAATTTTTATTTTTCTAAAATTGAAGGTTTTAACTAAAGCAATTCTAATTTCCTTACATATCTAATCAGTTATAATTATGGTGGGTAATAACTGTTCTTTTTTCTTAGGATTAGCACAATAAACACTATATTTACATTGATATTTACATCGATTTCATTACATTACACTGATGTCAATTTACATTGATGCAGCATTTAAAAATTTTCCACGTGCTTTCCCACCCACAGTCTCATTTCAATCCACCGCTGTTCTGTGAGACCCAGAAGGAAGGCACGTTGACTTCATCGTGTATTTGAGCACTAGGGCAGGACACTGGCTACAGACGTTTATTGGATCCTTACTGCATGCCAGGCAAGTGCTGAGTGTTTTCGAACCCTTGTCTCTTTTACCCTCAGAGTAAGCCTATTAGACAAGCATGACTATGCTTTTAAAATGAAGAAAAGTGAGGACCCAAGGAGCCATACCATTCAGCACTGTACCTGCTTTTGAAGTAATGCCTGACTAACCCCAAGCACAAGCCCCTAGCCCCACGAAGTGTGGTTTCAGGAAGAGAGACAGGACATCCCTAAAGGCACTTTCCAAGCTAGAGCCTAGAATAAAACCCAAGGCGCTACGCTTGGCCTGCACTCCTGTCACCAGAATACAGTGACGCTTGACTCACCCCTTTCTGGGGTGGGAGTGGGCGTGGACTTTCCACGCCTGAAAAGAAGCTCACCTCCACCCTGCTCTCTGCTGGGGATGGGGCGGGGGTGGATCTGCATGGCGCTTGCTCCCTTTAAACGGATGCACTAGCCCCTTGGGAGACGAAGCTCATTGGTTTCTGTCACTTGTGAGTAATGCACCATAGCTCCCTGGTGAGGAAAATGCCAGATTATACAATAGCATGCTTTGGTGTGCAACTGTCTTTAGAATAACAAATCTCCTCTACTGCTTGTGAGCATTACACTTTAATAAAAACCACAATCGTGGCCACAAATCCCAGCTCTTGCTAAAGGGCATGCCTTGTAAATTCATGTTGGTTACACCCCCTACCATACCCGCCCCCACTTCCACAAAGCATACATCTTTAGTAATTCACAGAGGATGAATGGCCCAGACTGTGGCTTCACTTACCTTTGTTCTGTGGTGGGGGTGTAAGTGAGGGGTAGGGTGTCTGGGCCTCAGTCCTATTAATTACTGGCATTTGGGGCTGGACAGTCCTTTGTTCGGGGCTTTTGGGTTGAAGAGGGTGCCCTGTTCATTGTAGGATGTTTAGTAGTATCCCTGGCCTCTACCCACAAGACAGAAACGTCCAGTCTCCACTTGCGACAACCAAACCTATCTCCAGACACTAGCAGATGTCCCCTGGGGAGGACAAAATCGCCCCCCAGCCAATGATGTCATGGGCAGGTGTTAGTAGAAATAATGCCTTACAGTTGAAACTTTTCTTTCCTAAGGAGATATATATATATATATATATATATGGAAAGCATTCAGTCCCAACTGTGTGCAACACGACCTCGGTCTCCCAGCATCAGTAGTCTTAGCTCAGGGAAGCCCGTTCCTCCAAGCGTCCTTAGGGAGAGGTTGGGGTCTGGGGGACAGGGGTCTGGAAGGCAGCAGGAGGGTGTCACGCAGATTGAAAGCGCAGATCAAACTGCAGCCCACCATCACCACGGCTCTCACACCATCTTCACACGCTCCGGACTCAGAGCTCACAGATGAGAGATGCAGAGAGATCTAGCAGAGCCACAGGTTGGAAATAGCACACTCCAGGGATGCAGAGAGCGCGGGTTTCCTGCCTGCCTGCTTCCACGGTGGGGAACATGGTAGAAATAAATGTAGGCATTTTCTTTGCAAATGGATAACTAAATCGGTGCTCACTCCACGTACCCTATTTCAGAGGACCAATATGTTCCCTAAAAGGTACGGTGTGTCTTGCAGAGGTTTTAAAGTTTGGAATCACTGGCCGCATTTAAAGATCGGAATATGGCTCATGAAGATGAGGGCATCATGCTTTTCGAGAACAATCGGCTGCTCCGGACGTGTGAAGGTGGAAAGCCCGCGTGGGGACCACGAGGGGTGCGGTATGGCGGCACCCCCGTCCGCTGGGAGAGTGTCCTGTGGGTCACTGCACACCCTCCCCGCCGGGCACACCCTTCTGCAGGGATTCTGCAGGCGATTGAAACACGTGCCCCGACCTGTGTTTCTCAGAATGTCTTGCATTAGGCAGAATCTGATATATTAAAATACATTTAATACATATATAATTTAGAAAGCATAACGAAGCGTCCACGACTGTGACACCTGACTTGAAAGCTAAAACATGGCCTGGGATATGTTCACGTGTTCTCTTTCTCTCCCCCGCAGGTATACATTATTCAGCATGTCGTGTTTATCATTCTTCTGTCTTTTTTGTTTTTAGTTTTATCACACGCGTATGCATCTCTAAAGGACACGTTACTTGGTTTTGCCAGTGTTTTGAGTTTTAGAAAATGTTGTTCCACTGTATATAGCCTCAGATGATTTGTTTTCATCACTCTGCTGTATGCATCTAAGATTTACCCGCATCATTGCAGGTAGCTATGGCTCTGTTATTTTTCACTGCTCTATAACACTCCAACAGTGTGCTTTATTTATTCCTTATTTCCTGTTCCCTCCTCTGCATTTTACTTGACCCACTGCTTGTGAGGGATCAACTTTATAATGACACCTTCTCAAAAAGTGTTGACTGTCATCTGTCAAAAGGATATACTTTCTGCTATTTTCTGTACACACATGCAGATTTTTTTTCTTTCAAAACACTCGCCACAATTTGCCACCGTTTTCTAATCTGCTTATTTTCCTGCTTGTGTATGTTCACCAGTAGCCTGTAAGTTCCATGGGGGTAGGATCTTGCCCAGAGGTCTGTTGCTGACCCTTCACCTCTCAACATATTTCTTGCAAATTATGAATGCATGTTGTTATTCTTAAAACACGATAAATATTTTTTTGGCAACAAATTGAGAACATAGTCTCTGAAAAATGCAGCTGGCCTTCTATGCTGGAGGCAGAAATTCAGTATGCCTTACTCATAGTAACTGGGTCCAAGATGCTTGGTAAATATTTGTTAAGGGCTCTGAGAAGTGATGTGTGCAAATTTTAGTTCCTGACCTTGAGAGAAATGGCTTTGCCCACTGTTCTCCATTTACTTCTCGCCCCTGACAGAAATGTGGATACGGTGGCGAACAGTCTGGGGCCAGCAGACAAGGAAGTTGCCTTAGTAATGCAGGAAGAACAGGAAAGAAGGTGTCTGGGCGACAGACACTGCAGACTGCCGCGTCGGCCCCGGGCTTCGAGGAAAATGAACTGCTTTCTTTTCAAGCCAAAGTCACAGGCAGACCACCACACTAATGGATACAGTCCACTGGCTGGCCACTGTTGGGAGGGAACCCTTGCTCGCCCAGAGGATGTACCCAACCAGCAAGCCACTCTCTGACTCTGCCCTTTTGCCTGCTGTCCCCGTAAAGTGATGAGTGGCCCAGAAGCAAGGGCCGCTCCCCTAAGCATGGCCTTCTTCCCTTTTCCAAGTCTCCTCACTCTCTGATACTTTCTTTACTGATAGCATTTTGAAATTCTCTCCCCCCACTCAGTTGGTTCCATTACAACCCTGATGATCAGAGTCCTGGAGGAGCTGAGAAGACAGAAATAAAAAGAAGCTAGAACAGCCCAGTTCTGAAGCCAGAATTCTACGACTTTAACCAGAAACTTGTTTTGAATCTGTCCCAAGATACAGAATAGACAGTCAAGACCCAAGAGAATCTAGCATTTCTCAAATCTTTACAGACTGAAAATGTTTAAGGCAAATGTAACCAAGCACCCTCTGCAACCAAAATGAAATCTTAATAAACCACCTGTAGCTATGTTAATGCGACTTCCTGGAGGATCTGCCAAAACAAACCGTTTGTGGAACATACACCAAAGGAAGTGACTTGTTGTGTGGGGCCATTATTTATATACCAGGAAAACGCTGAGGAACATCTGCCAAAAACAATAGTTTTAGAAGAGTTGGTCGGCGGCCGATCCATCTGACAATAATTAACCCACAGGAGCTGTTGTCTATTCAGGCCACTCCAGCTGATATAAAGAAGCCAGGCCATTTTAGGAATATAACAAGGTTTATTTTTCAGTTCCCTGTAATGCCACAGTTTGCCTACAGCTCATCTAATAATGGCATCATCTCATGGAGAAATAAAATATAATCAGAACAGCAAATGGCACCATGTTTTGAATGCTTCCTTTGCGCCAGATAATAAGCCAAGTGTTCTACACATATTATCTCATACCATTTCATAATAAAACTATGATGTATGCGCCATTCCCATTTCTATTTCGGGAGAATCAAGATTTGGAAAAGATAAACAACTTACTGAAGGCCCACTTACCAGCAAAACATAAATCCAGGGTTCCAAACCAGCTCCATCTCTGTTCTCAATGGTTCTCAGACCCCGTCTGTCTGTGCACCCCACACGCGGTTTTTGCCACATCTGGGTAACGATTCTTATAAAGACAGGAAGTCCTTTCCTTTCAGTCAGCTCTCCTTTTGTTTTGACTTAGCTAACGTGTTTGAATGAGAATGCTTTATGAAAACCGTGAATGTAGAGCACCAAGTGCCACTGGCACTAAACAGCTGGCCCCCGTGAACACACCACAACACAGACACTGAACCGCTGTTCATTTCTACACAGACAGCCTCTGGAGGGGCTGAGCCCGGCCAGCGCGCTTGTTTTGTTCGAAAGAAGATCAACGAGCGATGAAGTGGCGCTGACGCTGCACCAGTGCCTGTTACCTGTGTGCACTCCTGGCACAGCCTGCAGTAACTGCTGGGACTGCTTGCAGTCCTAATACTACAAGTACTACAAGTACTTCCCAAGACTCTCTCCACAACCCAAGCAGAGGGGCCGAAAAGGAACTCAAGGGGCAAGTTGTTTCCACTAGGGTTGTCAGTGTTGCTTAATGATGGGTGAAGGTATCCCCAAACCAAACTGAGTGTCTTTTTTTTTCCTTTTGAAAGAAATAACTTATTATGAATTTAAGGAGCAATAGATTGCTTGGCAATGAGTTGCTCCTTTCAGCGGAATCCTACACAGAAACCTAAACCAGAGGGGGCTGTATATAGTCAGGGATGCTAAGGAGCGATCCAGAAGTGTGATTCAGCACAAACTTCACACCTTTTAAAGACTTGGGAAGGGAGGTAGGATGGGGACCAAATATGGCTTCTGTCTAATCACTCAACCTTTGAGTGCGAATCCTTACAGCACAGTGAGAAACACACAAAACTGTAAGCGGATGAAAGGAGGAGGAAGAGCCCAGAGCTCAGCCTGACTCCCTGCACTCGGATGGGACGCAGTGGGTGACGGAAAACCCAGACTGCGAGGGACGTGTCGCCTCCACCGTGCAGCTGGAGAAGCTCCGCGCTCTGCAACATCCCCGTCTGTAAAGAGACGCTGAGAGCATCCCTCACTCATGGTGTTGAGAGGCGGATGAACTGAGAACAGACACGCCAGGTACATGACAAGGACGCTACTAATGGCAGCCTTGATAATGGCTTGATATACAAAGTCCCAGCCTGGTTTTAAAATGGTCACTAAGCCCAGCTATGAAACTAGGGTAAAACCAAGGCTGCCGGCCCACAGCGTGCCTATGGGTCTGACAGGTAAGTGGGCTTCTGACGGGGCTTTGTGCTCATTATTTGAGCACTCTAATTGGGGGTTTACAAAGGCCAGGCCAGGATGAATCATGGATAAGCAACAGTTCTATTTTCTGTGTAATTCACAAGCCAGAATTTCCAATGAAACTTTGGAGCTCATCCTGCGTTTCCTCAGGATAGAAATATTCTTGAAACGGAAGAAACTGTAGACAGCTCTCATCGCCTTCTGGGTAATCATGTCTTTAAAGTAAACTCTTGAGGCTTATTATGAAACAAACTGTATCTTACCAGTGTCCTCAGAGAGAAGTTTTAGATGGATGGGCCTTGGAGTGAAAGCTTCCAAAAGCAGATCGTGTTTCAAAGGAAAGAATGTGCTTTCAATTTTTGATGGTGCACAGCAGATTATTTTTACACCCATTCCTGAGTCTTCCATGGGAACACATAATGGCTAGCTGCTGCAGCGGTGAAGGAATTTTCCACTCTAATTACTGTGATCCAGTCTCATCTTCATGATGTGCAGAGGGAAAAGTGTTTACCTGGAATTAGCAACCTTTGACCCATCTTCTCCTGGGAGCTCAAGACTCAGCAACATCATTTAGCCAATCTTTCTTTGAACGCCTTCTCTGGGCGTGATGCACTGCATTAGAATCTAGGATTGCAGCACGTGGAAGACATGCTTGTAACTGGGATGACCTCTGGGGAGAGTGGCAGGAACCAGGATTGGAGGCGATAGTCCAGAGAAGTCAGGATCTCAACAGGAAAGAGATGCACATCTCAGCAGCGCCACTAAAGGGGCATTTAACAAAGGGGCTGTTTACGCAGAGCGAGGCAGCATCTAAGGGAAGCAACAAAGTACAGAACTGCACCCCTGAAACAGTGATGGGGAGCCATTAACAAGCCCAGGCAGGCCTGAAGGCAAGAGCGTGAGAGGCGGAACCAGAAGCCAGCAAGGTGACCGAGTAAGGAGGGACACGGAAGGAGCCCACAGCCTTTGTTGGAGGGACGCAGCAGCAGGGGAGGTGGAGGACTGGCCCCTCACGTCCATCCTCTCCCACCCTCTGATTGTACTTGGTGACCTTGAAGGGCAAGCGCAGTAGGAGACCGGAAGGCCAAGAGCCTATGGATGCAGGTCCCCCGGCCAGCTTCCCAGGCACCGAGCAAGGAGGCTGGCACGTGGGTCTAGAGAAGCAAGGAAAAGATGGCCAGTGTGTGGTGCAAGAGGGTGACACTCTCTGTCTGTGCTACTGGGGTACTGTCTGGGCTACTGGGGTACTGTCCAACAGGAAGGCGCTCAGGAGGGTGACACTCTCGGCCTGTGCTACTGGGGTACTGTCCAACAGGAAGGCGCTCAGGAGGATGATGCTCTCGGCCTG
Source organism: Moschus berezovskii (assembly GCF_049115385.1). NCBI lineage: Eukaryota > Metazoa > Chordata > Mammalia > Artiodactyla > Moschidae > Moschus > Moschus berezovskii. Next base: position 3,379,855 of record NC_142474.1, read on the forward strand.
TGCTACTGGGGTACTGTCCAACAGGAAGGCGCTCAGGCGAGGGGCCGGGGGCAAGAGACGAGGGAGAAACGGGGAAAGAAGGGAGCAAGGAAAACGGCAACAACAGGGCAAGAAAGACCAGTCAACAGGCGACTAAATGCAGAGGAAGTGTGTCCTTGCAGAAAGCCACAGGAACACCAAGAGGAGTCTCAGCCTCAGGCTCGGAGAATCACGTAAAGTCCCCTGAAGGAGGGCTGTCAGAGTTGAAACCTGAAAAGCTGGTAGAATCAGCCAGGTAAGAGGGTGCAGAATGGCATTTACCAAAGCCCCAAAGGGAACCAAGGTTCTCAGAGATCAAAAGAACGTTTAGGGGGAAGAGAGACGTGGGACTGGTGAAGCGAACAGAGAGACAGTCAAAGAGAACCTGTCTGTGACAACGAAGAGCTCAGACTTCATCCGCAAGAAGGAGAGGAGATGAGGGGAGAGGAGTGGCAAGAGGGGACTGGCATTTTCATGTCTTTCCTCCAATTTCACTCCCAGAAAGTACATGTGGTGTGCGTCAGTCTTCAGCAAACTCATCCCTGTCTGTCCCCATACTTGACAAAAAGAAAGTGTGCGGAGGAGACTGGTTTGTCTTTTTAATCCATGGCAAAGATTCAAAGGGCCAAAAAAGAAAAAAACCAGAAGTGGCTCTTTTGGCGAGGTGAATGTTTCCATGAGAAAGGAAGTTGCTGATGCATCTCTTCACTAACCACAGCACGCCTGAATAGAGATACCAGCATTTCAAAAGGCAATCTGACACACCTTTGGCATTTAAGAAATAGAAGTCTTAAGCCTCAGTATCGTGAACCAAGCCCAGATTAATGACCTTTCAGACTATAGGCTCAAGGAATTAGAAACAGGTCAGCCTTGCAAAGAATTTTAAGAAATCACTGAACCAGAGCAAATCAGACTTATCCTTCATTCCACCGTCCCTTAAGAAGGCCACCCTCGGTGTCTCCTGGGAGCCTCTGATTTATCTGATCTCTCCATTCGGGGGAAGGAGTGGGTGAACAAACACAGACTTGGTGCAAAGATACCACCTTTGATGCAAAACACAGGACACACATAAACAGAAGCCATGGCGATTCTTCACTGAGTTCATCCTTCACAGGCCACCAGTTCACGGGGGAGGGCAGACTTTCACTACTCATGTGAGTGTCCTTTGCGTATTTGCTTTTTTTTTCCATTGGATATGTTTATGCAATAAATGAATCATGCAAAATAGTGATCTGACATAAAATCCCCAGGTCACCGCTTCTTTTTATCTTTATCTTGCTAAAATTTTATTCTTAAATTGCAAGTTTGGAAATAAAAAAACTGTCACACCCTGGCACTGATAAACATAGGCAAGATCCCCCAAATCCTAAAACAGACATGAACATGATATATTGGATGAGTCTATATTCCGTTCAAAGGACAGGAGGTCTCTGCTGATTTTATCCTTCTTTTCCTGGATCCCCTAATTTTGCTAAGATACACACGTCAGCACTTACCTGATGCCATTTCTAATAAACAACCATTTATTCTCAAACTGCATCCCAACCCATTGCCTTCATTATGCTGAGTGTTCGCCAACATCTAGGTTCACATTTCTGTGAAAGGCTATTCCAAGGGGACCATGTCTTTGCCAGGGTTTCCCAGGTGGCTCAGTGCTAAAGAATCCACCTGCCGTGCAGGAAACGCGGGTTCTATCCCTGGGTCAGGAAGAGGCCCTTGAGAAGGGAATGGCAACCCACTTCAGGATTCTTGCCTGGGAAATCCCAGGGACAGAGGAGTCTGGCGGGCTATAGTCCATGGGGTCACAAAACCAGCAGACAGGGCTTAGTGATTAAATTAGCAACAACACCTTTGCCATGTTCGGGGTTCTACCCAGGACAGCTGCTCCTCTCGGGGCAAATGATGCTTCCTCTCCCCCTCCTCCGGTGTCTTGTCCTGGTGATGGCTGTTGGTCACAGCCTTCCCTGCATCCTCCTGACTGCAGTATGGACACAGTCTGGGCCAACGGTCTCCTCATATCCCCTGGCCATAGAGGTTGGTCCAGGGATGGCCCTGGGTCTAGAGCTAAGGCCAGTCAGAGAAGCAGGAATAAGACTCTAATAGTGAAAGTGCAGACTCAGTCACAGCCATGAATTTACTTATGCCTGAAACCAGCCTGCTCTACCCTTCTCGTGGTTTGGTTAAATAAGTCAATAAATGTTCCTCTTTGGTTTAAGATAGTTTCATTGTCTACAGCCTATAGGGAAGGAGTCTTGATGAATATATCATATACTTCATGCTTTTAAGAAAATACAGTTCTCAATTTTCTCTCCACATCAAATATCTTTACCCACCGAATGCCTGCAGGATATCAGAGGTCCCTGATACATCTCTCGAGAGTACCAGGTAACTCATCTGCGGAACTCTCTTCCACCGATCACACTGCAGATGAGCATGAGGGCTTTGCTTCTTCGGCAGGAGAAGAAAGAGAAAACAGGACGGCCTCAACGCCTCCCGACCTTATGAGCCCAACTTGATCATCCCTAGGTCGCTCAGTCGTGTCCGACTCTTGGAACCCCATGACTGTAACCCTCCAGGCTCCTCTGTCCATGGGATTCTCCAGGTAAGAATGCTGGAGTGGGTAGACATTCCCTTCTCCAGGGGACTACCCAAACCCAGAGTCAAACCTGGGTCTCCTGCACTGCAGGCAGATTCCTTCCTGTCTGAGCCACCAGGGAAGTCCCATCAGAGGGATAAAGACGGGACCTGCAAGACCCGTTCCCCTGAGGAAAGGTGTGAGCACACGGGCCCCAGTCCCTGCCTTCAATTCTGAGGGCGCAACATGGGACTGATCCGCAGAGGCCGAGGTAGTTCACTTCTCTGCACAGAACCCAGGGCCAGCCCTGTGGGCATGTGACCCATGCAGCGCCACCCCACCCTGCCTGATCAGGGTTCTGTGGTTGCATTCGTAAAATCTGAACTATGTTTGCAGAAGCCCCACGTTTTCACTTTGCACTGGAATCCACCCATGATGGGGCCAGTGCTGATAGAATGCAGCACTTGCTGGCGTTCCAAGGGCCCTGAGGTGGTGACTGGCACCCAAAGGGCACCGTCAGTGGAGTGGCTGAGCACCTTCAGCTGGCAGTGTGGCGAGCGAAGGGGAGAGACATGAGCATGTAGGACGCCTGGTGCAGACTGCAGTGTGGCCCCAAGGAAGGCGCCATTTGGACGGTTTGTAGAAAGCCCTGGAAACACTTAGGGAGAGAGTGCACTCTGATCCCACAATCAACTTGGTGGGAGCTTTACAAATGAAGGAATAACGTAAAGGCAACTCATGAGGGGCAGAACCCCTGGAATCAGACTGCCTGGGCCTCATTTCTGCTATTTCATGGCTGTGTGACCTGGTTCCAATTACCTAACCTCTCTGAACCACGTTTTCCTCCTCTGCAAAATAAAACTAACAACTGTACCTATCACATCACAGCTTGTTAAAAAATCATATTAGAAAATGCATATAAAGCAAATAGCACAGTGTCTGGGACACAATATAAATCTTCAATGAAAGATGATTATTATTGCTGCTAAGCATAATGGAGAATTAGCAGTTGCGCCTCCTCCCTTGTGCTAGGCAATGTTCTAAACCAGGGATTCTCAAAGTCTCAGGAAGCCTTTATACTCATAAAAATTACTGAACTTCTCCAAGAACTTTTATTTATATGGCTTAAAGTGGTCAATGTTTATAATATCAATTAAGACCAGGACAGTTTTTAATATGTATTTATGAATTCATGTTATAATAATAATAATAGTAAACCCACTACATGTTAACATAAATACCATATGCTTATAAAAATATAACAAATGTTTTCTAGCAAGAAATATATAATGAGGTGCACATTTCTGACGTCAGATTGTAGAAACCAGCTACATTCTCATATCTTCTGCCTTCAGACCATCGTGATAGTGTATTTCTGCTTGAAATAAGTATATGAGGAAAACCAGTCTTACACATACGTATATAATGAGACGAGTATTGGAAGAAGGTTTCCAGACGAGTATGGATACTCTGCTCTGATGTCACAGCAAAACTCAACAAGCGAGGGTCTCTTAGAGGGGCCCTGGAGTGCGGAATCCGAACCCGTGTCACCGAGCTGTATGTGCCCGCCACATCAACACCCATTTGGCCTATCCTGCAGTTTGAGGGCACCTTTCACCCACCTGAGAGCTCAGTTGGTAAAGAATCTGTCTGCAACGCAGGAGACCCCAGTTCGATCCCTGGGCTGGGAAGATCCCCTGGTGAAGGGATAGACTACCCACTCCAGTACTCTTGGGCTTCCCTTATGGCTCAGCTGGTAAAGAATCCGCCTGCAATGCAGGAGACCTGGGTTTGATCCCCGGGTTGGGAAGATCCCCTGGAGAAGGAAAAGGATACCCACTCCAGTATTCTGGCCTGGAGAATTCCATGGACTATATAGTCCATGGGGTCACAAAGAGTCGCCCATGACTGAGCGACTTTCACTTTTACCCACACATAATTTTACAACATGATACATCATCAGTCATTTGGCAAATACCAACTTAATGAAATTGCAAAGATATCATATCCCAGATGTCTGTGCATTTCATATCACCATCATTATCATCAGAAAAATATTTAAGCAGAGAAAAGCTGTGAAGCTCACAAGGATGGATTCTAGTTTTCCAAAATTCTAATTTCTGCTTTTGAGAACTTTATCTTCGGTAACAGATACCATTAGTTATTTTTTTTTGAAGAAAATACTTTCTTCAAGGAACTGAGATGGCTACTTCCATTCCCACCTCAACCACAAAAGTATTTTTCCTCGGGGACAACCTTTGTTAACTCCTCAGACACCATACGGATTTTACATATACTTCCTATCTCACCACACATTTTAATACTGAAACTGCCAAGACCCACTAAAATTAAAACCATTGTACTGCATCAGGGACACTCTTAGGTGCAACTGGTGCTTTGGCTGTTTTCTTGCTTGCTAGTGTGTTGTGGCCAAGAAGACAGTGGCAGCTAAGACAGTGAAGCCACACCCCTGCTCCAGACTAGGCCACAGCAGGTCTGCCCGCCACTGCTCACGTGCCATCCGTGAGAATGTCAGCTCAGTGAAGAAGGCAGAGGACGCCGAGTATTGTTATCAAAAGTTTTTTGTGGACCCCACATCTCTGGGACCCTTAGCAGTTTTCAAGCCACACTGAAACACTGAGAACTGTAGCTCTAAGCTGCCCCCACAGACTCAGTGATAACAACAGCTCTATGACATGAGTGTTCCTATTATCCCCATTTTACAAACAAGAAAACTGAGGCGCGGCGAGCTTACTTAGGATCATACAGCCCCTAAGAGGAAGGAGTGGGATGCGGCTGGAGTGTGGGCGGCTAACCACTATGATGGAAAAAGGGTGTGGCTTTAGCAGTGTATTATTTCCAGCTTTTTGAGGCATGTGCTATAATCAAGAGAAAAGTGGGAGAGAAGGACATACAGTGAGACAGACGGAAGAATAAAGAGAAAGATCAAAAAGAGGAAGTTATCTCTGACGAAAGATGACCACTTATCCATGAGATGAAGTTATCTCCCTAGAAATAGCGAGAACACAAGCTCACTTAAAATTGCACTGATGTAAAATATAATTTAGATTATTAAAAAAACAGGCAATATAATAATGACAAATGTAACAGCAAATCCTGGGATGATAAACTTGGGTCAGCATCGGAGTTCAAGGAGAAGGTGCTTAGGGCTGAGCCAGGTTTTCTGTGAGCAGTACATTCCTTTTTCTTTAAAGGCAATTTATCAGGACTTATCCAAGCCTGTAAGAGCAATCCCTTAAGACCATCCAATTTCCTTTATTTCTAATTCCACACTTAGCAGAGCAGCCTTCTGATAATTAATTTGGTTTCTCAGGTAAGTCAATACCGGGAAAGAGACGGGTTGAGTTATTGTGCCGGCTATGCTGCCTGCTGTAAATGAATAAATTGGTGTGTGGATTTATCAATCCACTTCCCACGAGCTCAGTTTGCAAACACCACTTTTCCTAGGGTTCACTGACATTTGACTTGTACACCTTCAATGCTATGTGACCAAAGTGACTAGGGCTGTTGTACGACTTTGTAACGCTGGGCACACTTGTAGCGGTCACCATCCCGAGTGTATGTTAGCACACACTCACTCATTCCCAGGGCTGCTATGTTGCACAGTACCAGCTGTGAATGGAACTTCCTGGAATGGTGCGGTAAGTGACCTTACTTTCATTGCATCTTAAATATAATTTATCATATCAACAGTAAAGGGAAAGAATTCTTGTAGAAATCCCTATTTAGCTCTAAGTTACTCATTTGACTTGCTTTTGGCTGGTACCAGCAATGACTACGTATTGCATAGGCTAATTGCCTCCAGATGCGTTCTCCAATTTTCATTTTCATTTTCACACTAAAATCCACTCCCCGCCCTCCCAAGTTTTAGAAGACACAGAGACGCCTAGCTGGAGGCGTTTCTGTACCTCTCACCACGGCCATGCTTTTAAGTCTGGTCATCTGGGTATGAGCAGGCATGACACGTGTGAACTTCCAGATCCAGACCCTTAGACAGAGCTGACTTGATTTATTTTACCCTCCCTCCTTCTTGCTTTGAGCTGGAATGGGTTAAGCGAGGTCAGTGGTGCAGACAGGGCAATGCGTCAGAGAATGGCAGAGCGATGAGATGGAAGGAGCCCAGGCCCCTGGATGACAGCCTCGGCCCACCCCTCTCCCCGAGCCGCCGCCTACTCTTACACTGGTGCTGAGAGAAGTAAACGACTATGCTGTTAGGATCTGTTTTGAGGTCTCTTTATTATTGCGGAGGCTTGTCCTAGACCCTAACTAACGGCAGGAATTGTAGGGAAGTGAGAGAAGCAAGTAATTCATTTTAAACATATGACGACGACTTGTGATTGCGCAATCAAACAGCATCCTTCCGACTGACACTGTCTGCCCTGTGCTCCTCTCTGACCGCATGCCCCTCCCGTCACTCTCAGCTTCCCTTTTGCTGCTGCCGCTCAGTCCCCCAAGTCCCGACTCCTTGTGACCCCATGGACTGCGGCACGCCAGGCTCCCCTGTTCTTCACTATCCCCCAGAGTTTGCTCAGATTCATGTCCATTGAGTTGGTGATGCCATCCGGCCATCTCATCCTCTGCCGCCCCCTTTCCCTCCCGCCCTCAGTCGTTCCCAGAATCAGGGTCTTTTCCGATGAGTCAGCTCTTCACATCAGGTGGTCAAGCTATTGGAGCTTCAGCATCAGTCCTTCCAAGGAACACCCAGGATCGATCTCTTTTAGAATGGACTGGTTGGATCTCCTTGCAGCCCAAGGGACTCTCAAGAGTCTTCTCCAGCACCACAGTTCAAAAGCATTGGTTCCCCTGCACTCAGCCTTCTTTATGGACCAGCTCTCACACCCACACACAATTACTCAGCTACTCTGGGCTCCTTATTTTTCTCCACGCGAGTCATTCCCACAGCTTAGGATATTTGTGTTCGCCTTTCCTTCACTGTAAATACCCTCCCTTCACAAAGCTTCATGGCAAATCCCGCCATCTCCTCCAGGCCTTTGCTCAAACATCACCTGCTCTCTGAAGCCTTCCCTGATCACCCACTCACAAGGCCGGTTATGCCCCCTCCCCTACCTGGGCCAGCGTGTGACCTGTTCCTTCCCCACCTCCCATCTCACTTTCTTTATGGGATTTATGAACATGAAATCCTGTATATCTAATTTGCAATCCACTCCAGTACTCTTGCCTGAAGAATCCCATGGACAGAGGCACCTGGGGGCTGGGGGACTGCAAAAAGTTGGACACAACTGAGTGACTAACACACACACACACACACACACACACACGGTATAGGGGCTTCTTTGCCGCAAATGAAAGAAAACCAGAAGTTCCTGGGGGCTTATGCCCCTCCCAGCTGGCTCTCAGCCAGTGATGGATGGGAGGAGGAGGATGAAAGTTCAGCTTTTTGCCACCGGCTGGGAGCAGCTCTGAGGTGTGATTCACACTCCAGAGCTCCCCACAGGATCAGGCTGAGGCTCCCACTTAGCTTGCTTGCTTTCCCCTCTCTCCCCTGCCCCCCATCTCCTGAGACAGTCCTTCTGGGAGTGCACGCTCAATAACTCCCATGCACGTGAATCCTCACCTCAGGTTCTGCTCCTGGGCAATCTGACCTAAGACGTCAACAGCAGTCTCGCCCCCACAAGCCCACCGAAGTTCCCTAAGACAAACGCCACTGTGACTGTGGCTGGTGGCAACTCCACAACGCTCTGCCCGGTGCAAATGCCCTTCTGCGATCACAGCCATCCCCACACTGATGCCTGAGAAGAGGGAGACATGGCAGGAGGAAGCAGGTGAAGAAAATGACCACGCGATACTCAGAAGCACCAAGGTGGAAGGACAGTGCCGAAATACTGAGAAATGAGTTCAAGCGCAACTCACCTACACATGTGTTATGTGACTCTAGATGGGGCCCCATTTGACAGAGTCAGGCTATCTTGCCCTCCAAGATCATCTTTGTGTTGAGCTTTTGATTCTTTCAAAGAAAATATACCCACTCCCACCGTATAGCTCTTGTTTCTAGCCTGCATGTTTGGATTAAAGGTTTGCAGCATTTTAGTTTATGATATCTCTGGGGAGGAGTGAATATGTCAGTGTAATTAACTCATCTGATGAAAGAGGTCTTGTTTATCTCCCCTACAAAATAACAGGTGGTGGTAGAGCTCCAATACATTATGGTGACATGAAAAGCATTCAGAATAAATCACACCAAACAAACAGGGAGACAAAAATGATTTCAAAGGACATTTTTTCATTGTTTAAATTAATTTTTGAAAGTGAAGAGCTTCATATCAAAATGTCACAAAGCTGCCACCCACCTCCAATCTACTCTTCTAAGGAAGGGTTAACAGTACACTCGAGTTCAACCCACCAAGACTAATAGAAACTTGAAAGTTGTTTTCAAATTATTGTCCAAACAAGCGCTTCGTTTCTGAGCACCCTCTTTGGGCATGAGAAATGGAAGTCAAATCAGTTTGTATAATCAGTGAAAACAACCATACACAATTCATTTCTCCAAATCCACAATGACATTCATTTAATAAACAAGTGACGGCAACACCATGAGCTGGGCATTAGGTAAATAAGAACAAGCAACAGAGACTTTGCTACTGGGAGCTCACATTCTAAAGAAGGATGGCTGATATAGAGATGCTTCAGGATTAAAACGGTAAAACATATTCTTCCTCCCTCTGAAAACTTAATGAAATTCCAGAAATTGATTTGGTTTTGTTTCTTTGTGTTTTTGAAACGGAATGAACTGTGATACTAGAAAGCAAGTAGAAAAGATAATGTCCTTAAACCAGAAATGTGGAAGAATTCCTGAAGGTGAGAAGATCTGATTGGAGCCATGGAGATGTTGGACTGCAGGAAACCCTGAGGAGGAGGAAACGGTTTAAGGGAACAAGGGGGAAGTGGAGAAAGAGTAAAGAAGACAGATGGAGGCGGAGAGTGGCTGTGGGGCTGGAAGGGCTGAAGGAAGAGCAAGGGCTGGGAGAAGGGGGCAGTGGGAGAGGGGAGACAGAGGGAGCTGAAAAAGACGGATGCGACAGCTTCTTCAACAGCTGGAGCAGCAACAGAACTCTAGCAGAACTGTCCACGATCAGGAACAAAGGGGCCTTGAATACACTGAATAATGGCCCAGGAAAATACTCCAAACTGCACAGTTTATTGTGCGTGGGCATTACCTTGAGATATTTCAAAGTGCAGATTCTGACTTACCGGGTCTAGGGTGAGACCTGGAATTGTGCTTTTCTTACAACTTCCCAGGCGATGCTAACGCTCCCAAGTGACGCTGACGCTACTGGTCAGTGGACCCCACTTTGAGTAGGAAGGCTTATAAAAGTGCCCCATTCATTTCCTTCTCGTCCTCACGTTTTTTTTTTTTTCATCCTCAGCTGTTCTTGTTCCGTCATAACAGCTGTAGTCTTAATTATTCAATGGAAGGATGATATATAAAGAAATCAAAAGATGGGTAGTATTTAGTAAGTAACTGATAATAAAAAAATAGAAAATTGAATTAGATTGATTTTTCTTTAAAATAACAGTAAATGAAAGCTAGAAGATGGCACTTCAGGAAATATTTATATTTTCCTTTGTAATATCTGTCTTTTTAACTTCTCAGTAATAAACATTCATTATGCTCTGATGAGAAAATATAATATTATAAAGAACCCTCCCAGCATGGTGATACTAGAGGAATCTTAGTTATTAACTCGAATCACAACTTGTAAATCTGAGTAGTCGGGAGGCTTTTTCTTCTTCTTTGAGGGGTGTGCCTCCAACTGACTTTGGATCCGATCTCTCCTCGCTTTCAGAGACATCGGTCTGTGTGTCACCTCCTCTCTCTCCTCATTTCCCCCTATCCCTCCCCTCTCATCCACATTTCAACTTGGCCAAAGTCTCTGCCACCTTAAAAACATTTCTCTTGGTTTTCCGTTTGTCCGTGGAGCCCTGTTTTTCACCTGTACTGAATATTGTCACATGCAGTTAAAATGTATATTACTCTAAAACACGTGTCTTCTTCATAAATGGATTTATATTTATTCAATTATTTACATACGTATCTCTTTTACTTACTGCATGCAGTTTTTTTTCAAACTTTGACTTTCATTAGTGGTTTGGATTTACTTGTTTTCAACTTTTCTCTGGAGCAGTTTCACACTTATGTATCTTATTTATATTTTCTGATGTTTACCTTTAAATCTTAACTCACAGTGCCTGGGCCCTGGTTGCAGAATAGGGTAGCTACGGGGCTGGATTTCATCTCGATCCTGTATATTCTGTCTTCTAAATACTTAGTGGCAATATCCCTGTGGCCAAGAAAAGATGATCCAAAAGAAGAATTCCCTATAAGCCAGGTGATGCTCCAGTCCTGAGTCCACCTTTTAAAGAAAAGACCATAAGCCCTCAAATCCTTGAGTCAGTTTCACTGGCAGATATCACCAGTGATAAAGACTGGGGGCAAATGCTAACTGTCACAGCATCTAATAATAGAGACATTATGTCCATGATGTTCGCAGTGCAGATAGACACTGGGCCACATTTCTCACATGAAGTGAGTGATTACTGAGGACAACATATGAACTTGTAGTCACTAATTTTATGCCTGGCCCTGTCCTATTCACTTTGTACACATAAGGTCATTCACTCACCAAAACAGCTCTAACGATTATTAACCCCATTTGTTTTAATAACTCGGTAAAGATCGGCCTGCAATGCAGGAGACGTGGGTTCTATCCCTGGGTCAAGAATATCCACCAGAGAAGGGAGTGGCTACACACTCCAGTATTCTCACCTTAAAAACCCTATGACAGAGGAGCCTAGTAGGCTACAGTCCATGGGGTCGCAAAGAGTCAGACATGGCTGAGTGACAAGAACCTTCACTACAATAGTAATAGTAGTGGTAGGTAGCTAAATAGATGGGCACTAGAACTTAGGAGGCTAAGCAGACTCCTTAAACCAACCAACAGTAAGGCAACATTGATGCACAGCATCACACAGAACCAAGATCTTAAGGGCCCATTCAGGCCAAGACTCAATATTCAGATCACTCAGAGGCCAGATGTTCAAAACTGGGCAGGTTAGTAAACCTCCTTGAGTAAGACTCAGTACTATTAGTCACGACAAGCCTCACCTCTACTGAATCCCACATGGATTACACCATTCCTGGGAGCAAGGAAAAGCAGCATAATTAAATACAGGAAGTGCAGCGGTGCATTCATCAACTGGAGAACTCGTATTTGATTAGAATAAAGACCTCTTTTGCTGCTCAGAAAGTGAAAAGAGATTAAAAATCAGAATGTCCAAATTTCCCACTTCTAAAGAAATCCGTCAATGCTGGGACCACATTTCAAAGGGAAGAGCGAATTATGCTGGCATTGGTTCATCACTGTAGATTCCCACTTGGCATGGTCCCCTCTGCTTTCTGTTTTCTTACAACTGCCTGATTCACCCACTTGCAGCACCTTCCTGGTACCAGGAGGTATTTAAATTTGCAACTCAGGCCATAAACAAGAGACATCAGGTCCCAGTTCAGGATTGGCTGGAGCGAGGTTCCTCTAGAACCCAAGCTCATAGAACCAAGGTCCTCGGTGCAAATTGGGCATGTCATATAATCAGAATGTAGCACATTTATCATTTCATTTGAAAGGAGTGACTACTGGAATTACATTTGCCATGTAAAACAATAATATAATTTCCAGCTGATAAGCAAATAAATAAGAGAAAACAGCTTTGTAATTATTTTGACAGTGGTTGGGCTCAGAAAAAAGCCCGTCAAATCCCATTTCATGAGAAGGAGCGCTAAGCAGAACTGAGCAAACATCTCACCTGAGTCTAGTCCAACACGTGCCGCCCCGAAGACGACTCCTGTAATGAGAGTCTGTCGTTTGCAAATGAGTCATCATGTGAAAACTCTGCTGAAGATGTCGGAGACGTGGGCGATACATGTGAAAATAAAATCAATCAACATGAAGATGAAGATCAGCAGTCTATCACAGCCAGGCTGCTCAATAACATGAAACGGGGGAACAGCCAGGGCTCAGAAACTCAGGGAAGTGCAGGACATGTCAGTTGTAATTGTGAGTTAGTAACTACTGCTAGCAACGGGGAGACAAGAGGAGGCAGAGGAAGAAATGTTGTCAGGAGGCAACCCCATCCGTTGCTACCTCCCGGGCCCAAGCCACCAATGTCTGTCCCCTGAATTATAACAATGAACTACAAACCTGCCTCTTCCCTACAGCATATCATGCTCACAGCAGCCAGAATGATCCTGTTAGAACACAGCTCACACGGAGGCAGCCCCTCACCAGAACCTTCTGCTGACACTCATGTCACATCCCCCGGTGACCTAAGAAACGTGGATGACGGGGTCCCATGGCCTGTCTCCCCATCACGCGATCCAGGCACACCAGTCAGTCACACTTTCTGAAACACGAGCTGCGGTCCCTTCGCAGAGCAGAGCGCTGACAGGTGCTAGTCCAGTCTCCTGGAATTTGCTCCTCTCTCAGCCCACTTCTGAACGTGCTCCTCACCTCCTTCCTGTCTTTCTTTAAAGCTCACTTCTCAGGGCAGCTCCCTCTGGCCAACCTGTCTGAAACTACAATCCGCCTCCCATCCACACTACCCTACTTTCTTCCCTCCATCACTTTGTTCTTAGGTTATATGTCTCTCAGACACAAATATTTTAACCAAGTAGCTGGTCTGTTGTCTGCCTCCCTGATTAGAATTCAAACTCCAGGAGGTCGGGAAGTTCTGTCTGTGCTGTTGTATTCCAAGTGCCACGTTAGTGTCTGGGATTAGACTTCAACCTCTAGGAGGTTGGGAAGTTCTGTCTGTGCTGTTGTATTCCAAGTGCCACGTTAGTGTCTGGGATTAGACTTCAACCTCCAGGAGGTCGGGAAGTTCTGTCTGTGCTGTTGTATTCTTCAAACTCTAGGATTTTGGGAAGTTCTGTCTGTGCTGTTCTATTCCAAGTACCACATCAGTGTTGGGGATATAGCAGGTGCGCAATAAACATTTGTAGGCTATGTGACTATAATTCAGAGATAAGCAAGAAAGGAATGGTGATAACAATACAACAAAAGGATTTATTACACTTCTCTTCTAGAAGTATTTCCAAATAATATCTCCCTCCCCTTCCAAGAGGATTTGTGAAGGTGGTTCGATAACACCAATCTCCTCCCAAGTGAACAGATAAAACAGAGGTGGAAGAACCACAAGAGCAAAGAAGTAGGATGAGAATTGTGGAGACGTGGCCACCCTCACCCTCTTCTGCTCTGAGATAGCTCTATGATGAATCCTAGCCTGAAATCACCAATCTCTTTTTCCCCTCTTTCTTAATCAAGAATCAAAATGGACTGGTTTGTAATTCCACTGAACAGACATTTACTTACTGAAGTGAGTTTGAAAGGACCTTAAAGCTTTGATGTGGCAGAAAGGAAAAATTGTTAAGCTACTTAGTCTTGGAAGGAGTTACTCTTCCACTCACTCGTAAAGATTAATGACAAATGTTGGGCGTCAATCTGTGTTGTGTTTGCACACGTCTTCTGTAAAATCCATTCATGGTCATCTGGCACTATGATGCTTTTCTGCAAAACTACAGCAAAAACAAGGGTTACAAACTAGAAAAGAGTGCATTTGTAAGATGTCCATTCTCAAAATGTATTATCTGCATCTGAGCAAGTCCCCCTCCTTTCGCTGGGGAACAATTCCCTTCACAATAGATGCCTGAGTCGAGCGGTGCATGGACCGGAGAAGGGGGCCACGTGAGCTGCTCCACCGCAGCCGGCCCTGCACCTAAACCGAAAAGCACACTCTTCATTATCCTCTCTTGTCCCTTCAACTCAGAGGACACACCTTAAAAGTTTCAGGAAGCCCTGATAAATCAGGACTGTGACTGCACACACTACGTTTGCAGCGCCAGATCTACAGATCTTTGTCAGCAAAGTGATGTCTCTGCTTTCTAATATGCTGTCTAGGTTGGTCACAGCTTTTCTTCCAAGTCTTAACTTTGTGGCTCCAGTAACTGTCCACAGTGATTTTAGAGCCAAAGTAAATAAAATCTTCCACTGTTTCCACTTTCTTCCCATCTATTTGCCATAAAGTGATGGGACCAGACTCCACGGTCTTACTTTTTTGAGGGTTGAGTTTTAGGTCAGTTTTTTCCCTCTCCTTTCTCACGTTTATTAAGAGGTTCGGTAGTTCCTCTTCACTTTCTGCCATTAGAGAGGGATCATCTGCATATCTGAGGTTGTAGATACTTCTCCTGGTGATCTTGATTCCAAAGTGATTCATCCAGCCCAGCATTTCACATGATGTACTCTGCATATAAGTTAAATAAGCAGGGTGACAATATGCAGTCTTGACGTACTTCTTTCCCAATCTGGAACCAGTCCGATATTCCATCTCCAGTTCTAACTGTTGCTTCTTGATCTGCATACAGATTTCTCAGGAGGTAGGTCAGATGGTATGGTATTCCCATCTCTTAGAATTTTCCACAGTTTGTTGTGATCTACACAATCAAAATATTCAGCATAGTCAACGAAGCAGAAGTAGATGTTTTTCTGGAATTCCCTTGCTTCTTCTCTGATACAACGGATGTTGGCAATTTGCTCTCTGGTTCCTCTGCCTTTTCTAAGTCCAGCTTGAACATATGGAAGTTCTCAGTTCACATTCTGTTGAAGCCTGGCTTGAAGGATTTTGAGCATTATCTTGCTAGCATATGACATGAGCACAATTGCACAGTAGTCTGAGCATTCTTTGGCAGAGTCTTTCTTTGGAATTGGAATGAAATTCCAAATTATTTGGAATTCCAGTACTGTGGCCACTGCTGAGTTTTCCAAATTTGCTGGCATGTCCAACTCTTTGCGACCCCATGAACCGCAGCACACCAGGCCTCCCTGTCCATCACCAACTCCCAGAGTTCACCAAAACCCATGTCCATTGTGTCAGTGATGTCATCCAACCATCTCATCCTCTGTCGTCCCCTTCTCCTCTTTCCCTCAATCTTTCCCAGAATCAGGGTCTTTTCAAATGAGTCAGCTCTCTGCATCAGGTGGCCAAAATATTGGAGTTTCAGCTTCAACATCAGTCCTTCCAAAGAACAACCAGGACTGATTTCCTTAAGGATGGACTCGTTGGATCTCCTTGCAGTCCAAGGGACTCTCAAGAGTCTTCTCCAACACCACAGTTCAAAAGCATCAATTCTTTGGCGTTCAGCCTACTTTATAGTAGGCTAGTAAAGTCATGCTCAAAATTCTCCAAGCCAAGCTTTAGCAATACATGAACCATGAACTTTCAGATGTTCAAGCAGGTTTTAGAAAAGGCAGAGGAACCAGAGATCAAATTGCCAACATCTGCTGGATCATGGAAAAAGCAAGAGAGTTCCAGAAAAACATCTATTTCTGATTTATTGACTTTGCCAAAGCCTTTGACAAAGTAACATCTCTGCTTTTTAATATGCTGTCTAGGTTGGTCATAACTTTCCTTCCAAGGAGTAAGCGTCTTTTAATTTCATGGCTGCAGTCAGCATCTGCAGTGATTTTGGACCCAGAAAAATAAAGTCAGCCACTGTTTCCACTGTTTCCCCATCTATTTGCCATGAAGTGATGGGACCAGATGCCATGATCTTTGTTTTCTGAATGTTGAGCTTTAAGCCAACATTTTCACTCTCCTCTTTCACTTTCATCAAGAGGCTCTTTAGTTCTTCTTCACTTTCTGCCATAAGGCTGGTGTCATCTGCATATCTGAGGTTACTGATATTTCTCCCAGCAATCTTGATTCCAGCTTGTGCTTCCTCCAGCCCAGCATTCCTCATGATGTACTCTGCATAGAAGTTACATAAGCAGGGTGACAATATACGACCTTGACGTACTCCTTTTCCTACTTGGAACCAGTCTGTTGTTCCACGTCCAGTTCTAACTGTTGCTTCCTGGTTTCTCAAGAGGCAGGTCAGGTGGTCTAGTATTCCCATCTGTTGAAGAATTTTCCACAGTTTATTGTGATCCACACAGTCAAAGTCTTTGGCAAAGTCAATAAAGCAGAAATAGATGTTTTTCTGGAACTCTCTTGCTTTTTCCATGATCCAGCAGATGTTGGCAATTTGATCTCTGGTTCCTCTGCCTTTTCTAAAACCTGCTTGAACATCTGAAAGTTCATGGTTAATGTATTGCTAAAGCTTGGCTTGGAGAATTTTGAGCATGACTTTACTAGCGTGTGAGATGAGTGCAATTGTGCGGTAGTTTGAGCATTCTTTGGCATTGCTTTTCTTTGGGACTGGAATGAAAACTGACCTTTTCCAGTCCTGTGGCCACTGCTGAGTTTTCCAAATTTGCTGGCATATTGAGTGCAGCACTTTCACAGCATCATCTTTTAGAATTTGAAACAGTTCAACTGGAATTCCATCATCTCCACTAGCTTTGTTCATAGTGATGCTTGCTAAGGCCCACCTGACTTCGCATTCCAGGATGTCCGGCTCTAGGTGAGTGTGAGTGATCACACCTTAGTGATTATCTGGGTCGTGAAGATCTTTTTTGTACAGTTCTACTGTGTATTCTTGCCACCTCTTCTTAATATCTTCTGCTTGTTAGGTCCATACCATTCTGTCCTTCATTGAGCCCATTTTGCATGAAATGTTCCCTTGGTATCTCTAATTTTCTTGAAGAGATCTCTAGTCTTTCCCATTCTATTGTTTTCCTCTATTTCTTTGCATTGATCTCTGAGGAAGGCTTTCTTATCTCACCTTGCTATTCTTTGGAAGTCTGCATTCAAATGGGTATATCTCTCTTTTTCTCCTTTGCTTTTTGCTTCTCTTCTTTTCACAGCTATTTGTAAGGTCTCCTCAGACAGCCATTTTGCAGTTTTGCATTTCTTTTTCTTGGGAATGGCCTTGCTCCCTGTCTCCTGTACAACGTCACAAGCCTCCGTCCATAGTTCATCAGGCACTCTGTCTATCAGATCTAGTCCCTTAAATCTATTTCTCACTACACTGTATAGTCATAAGGGATTTGATTTAGGTCATACCTGAATGTTCAAGTGGTTTTCCCCACTTTCTTAATTTAAGTCTGAATTTGGCAATAAGAAATTCATGATCTGAGCCACAGTCCACTCCCGGTCTTGTTTTTGCTGACTGTATAGAGGTTCTCCATCTTTGGCTGCAAAGGATATAATCAATCTGATTTTGGTGTTGACCATCTGGTGATGTCCATGTGTAGAGTCTTCTCCTGTGTTGTGAAAGAGGGTGTTTGCTATAACCAGTGCGTTCTCTTGGCAAAACTCTGTTAGCCTTTGCCCTGCTTCATTCCGTGCTCCAAGGCCAAATTTGCCTGTTACTCCAGGTGTTTCTTGACTTCCTACTTTTGCATTCCAGTCCCCTATAGTGAAAAGGACATATTTTTTGGGCGTTAGTTCTAACAGGTCTGGTAGGTCTTCATAGAAACTGTTCAACTTCGGCTTCTTCAGCGTTACTGGTTGGGGCATAGACTTAGATGACTGTGATATTGAATGGTTTGCCTTGGAAATGAACAGAGATCATTCTGTCGTTTTTGAGATTGCATCCAAGTACTGCATTTCAGACTATTTTGATGACTATGATGGCTACTCCATTTCTTCTAAGGGATTCCTGCCCACAGTAGTACATAAAATGGTCATCTGAGTTAAATTCACCCATTTCAGTCCATCTTAGTTTGCTGATGCCTAGAATGTCGATGTTCACTCTTGCCATCTCTTGTTTGACCACTTCCAATTTGCCTTGATTCATGGACCTAACATTCCAGGTTCCTATGCAATATTGCTCTTTACAGCATCGAATCTTGCTTCCATCACCGGTCCCATCCACAACTGGGTGTTGTTTTGCTTTGGCTCCATCCCTTCATTCTTTCTGGAGTTATTTCTCCACTGATCCAGTAGTATATTGGGCACCGACTGACCTGCGGAGTTAATCTTTCAATGTCCTATCTTTTTGCCTTTTCATACTGTAACCACTTCAGTATTCTTGCCTCAAGAACCCCATGAACAGTATGAAAAGGCATATTGAGTGCAGCACGCTAACAGCATCATCTTTTAGGATTTTAAAATAATGTGATCATTACTAGGAGTTTTAATATTGAGATCAAAGAAAAATGCCAATATCAAAGAAGCCTCATTAAGGAGAATGTAAATTAGTCTCAAAGACCAAGAAAGCAAGCAGAAAGTATGTCCAACTTGCAGTCAGACATGGCCAAGCTGAAGCATGCTTGGGTATGCACAAGAATGTAAAGAGAAGGGAATACTGACACTCAGGAAACGTAAGCATATGGGTTGAGTATGAGGAAACAGGTAAGAAGTAGGATTCTTTCCTATCATCTGATAAGGGGATGGAGGAGCCTGGTGGGCTAGATTCCATGGGGTCACAGAGAGTTGGACACGACTGAGCGACTTCACTTTCACTTCCGCTTAGCATAGGCAGAAGGAGGTTGCTTATCAGCAGCGTGATGAGGACCTGACTCTGATCTCTGGAGAAGATGTCCGGATACTGCCTTGGTCTTACATGTCTTTCCTGGTGTGAGAAGGTGTGTGATGTCTGCTGAACAAAAGGCTGATCTTAGCAAAAGTCAGTGGTGTGGCTGGGCAGCGGGCCCAGAAGGTTTCTCAGGGTCCTAATAATCAGCTTCCATCATGAGTCAATTCATCATGGACACTATTACCACATTAATGTTATTAAAATGACACTTACAACATGTCACCCCTTTGTTCGGAAGCCATGAGTGACTCACTGATTCCTACTGGATGAAGTACAAGTGTTTCAACCCTGCACTTACCATCTTCTGTGATTTATATTAAAGAGCTTCCTGTACAAGAACCAGAGAACACAAAACAGAACGTTATCTGTTAAATTGTGTCTCCCCTCATGTGTGTGCTCAATTATGTCCAATGGACTGGAGCCCTCCAGGTTCCTCTGTGTATGGAATTTTTCAGTCAAGAATACTGGAGTGGATCGCCATTTCCTACTCTAGGGGCTTTTACCAACGGGAAGATACCGGATGGAATCCCTTTCTCTTGCATCTTCTGCATTGGCAAGCAGAGTCTTTACCACTAGTGCCACCTGGAAAGCCCATGTCTCCACCACAAAGAAAAGATATTTTTAAGCCTTAATCCTCAGTACCTCAGAACCTGACCTCATTTGGAAAAAGGGTTTTTGCAGATTTAACCAAGTTAATATCAAGTCACTTGACTGGCTCTAACTAAATGTGATTGGGAGATCTGGACACATAGCACAGAGGGAAGACTATGTGAAGACACACAGGGAGAAAAGGACCAAGTCGTGACAAAGACACAGACTCTACTAAACCAAGGAATGCCATGGTGCCAGTCATCGTCGAAAGCCAGAAAAGGCAAGGAAGGATCTCCCCTAGAGCCATCAGAGAGAGTGTGACTCTGCTAACACCCTGAGTTTGCCTTCACAACCTCTAGGTCTGTGATAGAATTCATTTCTGTTGTTTTAATCTACCCAACTCATGATACGCCATCCCCTGGTGTCTGAAGGGGATTGGATCCAGGATCCCATAGATACCAAAATACACAAATGCTCAATTCCCTTATATAAAGTGGCAGAGTCCAGTTGGCCTTCCATATCCAGGAGAATCTCAGCTGAATTTCGACCCACAGTTTGCTGAATCTGCAAATGCAGAACCGTGGATATAGAGGCAAGACTGTATTTAGTTACAGCAACCCAGGAAGTTCACACACCAGGGAAATGGTGAAATGCGACTTTTGTTTGTTTGTATAACTTCAGACAGCAGTAGGGTATGCCAGTTTGCCCAGGGCTGAGGGATTTTTCTTAGGGACTCTCAGGCTAAAACTGGGAAAGTCCCAGGGAAACTGACTCAAACTGGTCACCTTCTAGGGCAGCCTCCTCCTTTTGTAGGCAGAATTCCAGGCAGAAAGTAGAGCTGTTTGCAGAAAGAACCAGGAAACTCCTCTTCTTGAGACTCACAGTTAGAACTGTCAGGGTAGGACCTGGTGGCCTCAACCATGGGCACAATGGCAAAAAAGGGCAGACAGACTCAAAAGATTAGTGTGAAGGTCCTTCAAATTAAAGCTGATGAACTAGTCCCCACCGGGGCTGAATCAGGAGACAGATTAAAGCAAATAGCGTTTCTATCTTGGGCCAAGGGTAAGAAGTAGAAATCGCCCATAACTGGTTCTCTTGGGGCAAATTTAACCACACTTTTCCTGGCAATGGGCAATTTTTTAAAATTTATTCTTGTTTATAGGATAAACAAGTAGAAGGATACCTTGTTCTAATATGAATTTCTTTCTTATTAGGGCTTAACATTTTCAAATGTTTATTAGCCCTTTGTGTTTCTCCTTATATGAATGAGGTATTTTATTTTTTTGCATGTTTTCCCCCATAGTCTTAGTTTTTAAAAATCAGTTTGCATGAGCTCTTGAACAGTAAGTATATTTGCACACTTGTGCCATACATATTCAGAGAAGGCAATGGCACCCCACTCCAGTGTTCTTGCCTGGAGAATCCCAGGGACGGGGGAGCCTGGTGGGCTGCCGTCTATGGGGTTGCACAGAGTCAGACACGACTGACGCGACTTAGCAGCAGCAGCAGCAGCCATACATGTTGTGCATATATATCCTTGTTTAAGACACGTTTTTCAAATAGCATGCCTTGTGTTACTTTCCAAGGTATAAAAATTTTATTTAAATTGTTGATGCTTCCTATATGATTTCAATCATTTTTTTAATTTAGATAGTCCTTGCCCACACAGAGAAAATTTAAATTGTTTTGAATCTTTTAATAAAAAGTGCTAATATTTTATCTCTGGAAATAGGGACCCATCAGGTTAAAATACTTATCTTTCCATTTTATTAAGTAAAAAGTCGTGTCATGCCTTTACTTATTCTATTCAGTTGCTCTCACTCTTCCTCCCCGTGGTGGGCACAACATAAACCAGGGCCTGAGCTAGGGTGAGTGGAGTGAGGTGTCTGGAGCGCAAAGTTTAAGGAAGCTTTGCTCTCAGGCAAGCAAGGATGGGAAGGTTAAACAGTACTAATTAGCATGTTTAAACACATGCCTGTGGCACTAAAAACCTGAAGAATGGCAGAAGGGGACTGTTATTGATAATGAGGAAGGAAGGAAGAGAATAAACAAACTTTCAAAAACTGTATCAGAAATAAAATTAACAGGAGGCTGCAAGACAGTGGGGTTGTGAGGATGGATTGGAAAATGATTACTTCCTTATTGTTTCTGTTGTTTATTTCAACTCTTTGCAACCCCATGGACTGGGACTGTAGCCTGCCAGACTCCTCTGTCCATGGAATTTTCCAGGGAAGAGTACTAGAGTGGATGACCATTTCCTTCTCCAGGGCATCTTCCTGACCCAGAGACCAAATCCTCATCTCCTGCATTGATTGGTAGGCAAAGTCTTTACCACTGAGCCACCAAAGCCCATTTCTTTGTGGATGAATGCAATAAATACTGGGAAATCACACTAAGTATCACTTGTTTATCGTTTTGTACATATAGAACTAACTTTTTAAGGATGCATTTCACTACATGCCATAATTCACTTGCTCGGTAAGTGATATCTTTGACTAGAAGACAGAAAAAGCATTGTGACTCAAATTACCAAAAGTTAAGATTCATAACGGGCTGCAGTCCATACTTTATCCTTTCCTTATTAACTGAAGAATAATGAGGAAGCAACAATGACTCGGACCTCCTGTGGGTTGCAATCGCTCTCTGTCCTTCTGCGTCCAGTCTCCCAGACACCAGCGCGGACATGAGAGAGCTGGCTGTGGCTTTCGAGTCCACTCTCCCCTCTCCACCTGCGTAAGTAACCTCCTCATTCTGGGAGGTTCTTTGCATGATTTCTGCCTTTAAAGTTAGAGTTTAAGGGCTCCTTGAGAGGGTAATAGGCAGGAAGGCCAGGGGTCTCCAAACAGAGGAAATATGCTGCAAGTGTCACATTTTTTTCTCTCTCTCAAACAGCAGGGGAGAAGGCAATGGCTACCCACTCCAGTACTCTTGCCTGGAAAATCCCATGGACAGAGGAGTCTGGTGGGCTGAGTCCATGGGGTCGTGAAGAGTCGGACACGACTGAACAACTTCACTTTCACTTTTCACTTTCCTGCATTGGAGAAGGAAATGGCAACCCACTCCGGTGTTCTTGCCTGGAGAATCCCAGGAACAGGGGAGCATGGTGGGCTGCCATCTATGGGGTCGCACAGAGTCGGACGTGACTGAAGCGACTTAGCAGCAGCAGTAGCCAGCAGCAGGAGGAAAAAACTAGTGTTAACTTTTTTCCCTTTCTCTATTCAAATTTAAAAAGAGGTTTCTCTTAAAATTCTGTGTTGCCATAAAGACACCTGGTTCCACCTGAACTTAACTTTTCTGAAACCCTGAGCTAACCAATTCATTCTTCTTACGGAAATGTTTGTCTTAAGTATGTTAATGTGCTATGTATTTACCCTAGACTCTGTCTTCAAGTTGGTTCTGCTTAAGGGCTCACCAGCATGTTACACATTCTCCTAATCTATGTTAATGGAACCACATATTGGTTTGGAAACCTGCCTCTCTTCAAGATTCTCGTCAATCGTTTTATGGCCCGGGATGACTCAGCTGGTGCCAATGTTATCTCAATGCGTGTTGTGGGTAAGGGGCCTGGTGCCAGGCTCTGAGTTTTGAGACATTTCCTTTCTCTGATTAACAGCCAGCTGATAGGCATATAACTTACTGCTAAAGACCAGCAGGGGGGCACTCTTTCTGCCCCCTTCTGATGTCTATGTCAGAAGCTTTCTCTGTCTTTTTTATACTTTAATAAAACTTTATCACACAAAAGCTCTGAGCGATCAAGCCTCATCTCTGGCCCCGGATTGAATTCCTCTCCTCCGGAGGCCAAGAATCCTGGTGTCTTTCACGGCTCAGCAACAACTTTTCACTATCATCTTCCATATTCAGCAGTCCAGAATTTACTTTTTTAGCCAGAAACGATTGTATAACATTTGAAGATCCCCTGGAGAAGGAAATTGTAAGGTCGGACCTCAGTGGCCATTGTTGGACTTCTCCTCCCCCTCTTCCCTTTCCTGCCCCGCCGAACTCTGACTATTGTGCTCTATTCTCTCATTCCCTCCCCCACTGCTGGAGTATCCTTGAGGTGTCCGTTCCTGGTAGAGATCAACCCTCTCCTAACCTCCCCCTCCTAACCTGCCCGAAACCAGCATTCTGCCCAGAAACAGCAAGAACTATTCCGCTGCCTCAGCACAACCTTGAGCAGACCAGGCAAGGAACCCAGTCTTGCCCCTCCCCGGCTAACTGACCGATGGGAGACCACCACTCCAAATCTTGCCTAAAGTATATAAGTTGCCTCTCGCCTTGGTTCGGCGCGGACTTCCCTGACCTCGCTCTGTTAGGTCCGGGAATCCCACCTGGGGGCGCCTAGCCATTAAAGCCTGTTATATTATCTATTTGGTGTCTGGGTTCTTTTATTTACCATCATTGGGCCGTTTCGACCTTACAGAAATGGCAACCCACTCCAGTATCCTTGCTTGAAAAGCCCCATGGACAGAAGAGCCTGGGGGCTACGGTTCATGGCATCACAAAAGCTTTGGACACAACTTAGTGACTGAGAAACAGCAACAACAAAACTTTGTATTATTATTTATCTAATTTATCTGATTATTAGTTAACATGTATAGCGCAGTATTCGTAGATTTGACGTACTGTCTGTTAACAATCTGGGATTATGGCTCATATTTTTTTCATTTTTCATTAAATTTCCACAAAAATAATTCTCACATTTTCTTCTTATGTACCCTCAGTCCCTCGGCATCTATCAAGAACTAAATAATTCCCATTGATTTTTTTTTTCTTTACTATAAGCAGCATTTTACTGTCCTGTAACTTTGTCATACAGGAGAGACCAAATCACTCCCTGCATATTTTTCTAGAACATAACCTTGGCATATATTGAAATCATCTATCTTTACAGAGTACTCTGGACCATTACTGTACTAGGTACTGGGAATCTGGGCTCACAAGATACACAGAAGACATGATCTTTACTATCAGAAAGAGCTCCAAGCTAGGAGTTTAGAATGTGTTTCAGGAAATACCTTCCTTTCCTGGACTAGCAGAGCTGCCTACCTGCACCACGGCACTTCATTTAGAGACAAGAATGGTCCACAGGCTCCTGGCAAGTGTGGTGTGGTGCAGTCTTATCTCCATTGTTTCCCTGCAGGAAGGAGTGGTGTAAAACAACTCTACAACTGCAAGCAACAATTTCCAAGAAAGATGCAAGTCACTGCTGATATTGTCAACACCTTGTTGATTAACTTTCTTTGGAAGAGCGTCTATAGCAACTAATCAATAACAGGGCCAAATCTTCACTTCTACTACTGACTCTTTGGTTGATTGAAGTTTGAAAAAAAACAAAAAACTTATGTTTATGTAATTTTTAACAACTACCAGAACAAATCCTGAGTTAGTGTTTGACAATTCAAATCCCTTTAAAGGCCTCCTAGGGACTGCAAGTTGTTTATTGATCAAATCCTTGTGTTTGGCAAATGATTTTCTCTACAAAATTGGGGGAAGAAAGTCTAACAGTTTGAAAGAGTTAGTCCTTTATTTCAAGGCCAATAAAAAATAATTTATACAGAAGAATTATATGTGAATCAGCAAGTAAGACAGACATCATCACAGGAGAAAAACTAAATACGTGTCCAACTGAAAATGGTTGCACTTGCCTCCTGTCTGTTAGAGAAAAAAGTAAACAAGAGACATAGTATATTAACCCTAAAAAGAATGGCTTGAAAATAAAGATTTAAAATTCTTCCTGAGAAAAAGAGTAAAGTATGAAGATTTTCAACTGTTTTTTTTTTCTTTAAAGTGATGACATACTTTAAACTGCACACTTATAGACATTTACAATTTGAACAACTGGATGATTCTTCATTGGATTTTGTTCATTAATTATTACTTTTAGGCAGAAGCAAAATAATCAATAACCTGTACAGTACCAGCACCAACCAATGGGAACAGCCACTCCTCACACAGGCAAGAGCCCTTTAGCCGCTTGGCTGCTAGAAAGTCGTGGGATAGGGGCTTAGGTGGTGAGGATGAGGTGGGGACATTCAGAGAGGCTAAGGAAAGAACCTATACACAAACTCACGTGGCAATGGCAATCATCCTCGCTGAATATCAAGTCTACTTTTAAGTTCAAGTTCAAGCCTCATTACAAAGGATATCAGAGAACCATCCCAATTCTTTTACTGTGATATTTTGTCTTAAGTGATTCTATATTACTGTAATCCTAATTACACACTTTTGGTTTAAAGGTGAAGGAAAGAAAACAACCAAGGTGCAGTCCCTTTAAATGTCAATGAGAAAATGCAAAGTTCTGAGCAACCTAGAGACAAACTTTAATATCATGTACTTGTCAGCACTACTACTTCACTTTTCAAATTGACATCTGTCAATGGGCTGCACTTGGTTTGGATGGTATATTCATCAGGGTTCTTCAGAGAAACAAAACCAATGGGATATAAAGAATGATAAAGAACCAGATTTATTTTAAGAAGTTTGCTCACAAGATTGTCAGGGGTGGGAAGTCCAAAAAACCAAAAAACGTGTAGGGCAGGCTGGCAAGAAAATCAGATAAGAGTTGGTATGCCATCTGTAGTCTAAATCTGCAGGGCATGCCGGCAGGTGGAAAACTCAGGCAGGGTTTCAATGTTTCAGTCTGAGACGGAACAACTTCTTCCCCTGGAAACCTCGGACTTTCCTCGTAAGGACTCTGACTGGACGAGGACCACTCACACTGTGGAGAGTAACCTGCTTTATTAAAGTCATCTGATTATAAATTATAATCACACCCACAAATACGGACGCCAGGAATTCACAGCAACGTCTAGACTAGTATTTGACCAAAACCTGGGCACCATGGCTTAGCTAAGCTGACACAAAGAATTCATATACAATTGAGTATACTGGAAGTTAACAGTAGACAGGATGCTGGGGACATTGCTGCTGCTGCTGCTAAGTCGCTTCAGTTGTGTCCGACTCTGTGCGACCCCATAGACAGCAGCCCACCATGCTCCCCCGGTCCCTGGGATTCTCCAGGCAAGAACACTGGAGTGGGTTGCCATTTCCTTCTCCAATGTGTGAAAGTGAAAAGTGAAAGTGAAGTTGTTCAGTCGTGTCCGACTCTTCGCAACTCCACGGACTGCGTCCTACCAGGCTACCATCCCTACCCATGGGATTTTCCAGGCAAGAGTACTGGAGTGGGATGCCATTGCCTTCTCTGGCTGGGGATGTTACTACATAGCAAAACCAAAAGCCCATGACTAATTCTGTATCTTTAAGCATGAATGGTACTCTAGGCTCAGTGCAAGCATGGCTCTCATCCCAATGGGACAGTTATTATTCAGCTTTGTACATGACTAAACAATGGTTTAGAGAGATTATGCTCCTTGCTATGCGTGCATGCTAAGTCATTTCAGTCGTGTCCAAATCTTCACTACCCCAAGGCCTGTAACCCACCAGGCTCCTCTGTCCATGGGATTCTCCAGGCAAGAATACTGGAATGGGTGGCCATTCCCTCCTCCAGGGGATCTTCCCGACCCACGGATCAAACTCTTTAGTCTCCTGCATTGGCAGGCAGATTCTTTACGACTAGTGCCACCTGGGAAGCCCCTACTTGCTGTACTGCTGCTGCTGCTAAGTCACTTCAGTTGTGTCTGACTGTGCGACCCCATAGACGGCAGCCCTTCCTATTATTCCTGTAACAACAACAAAAAAAACCTAGTGGTTTAAAACAACACATATTCATCATCTTACAGTTTTGGAAGTCAGAAGTCCAAACTGGGTCCTACTGGTCTAGAATTAAGGTATTAGCAGAGCTGCATCCCTTTGGGAGGCTCTGAGGGAGAACATCTTTTTTACCTTTCCCATCTTCTAAAGTTGGCTTGCTGTGATTCATGGGGTCGCGGAGAGTCGGACACGACTGAGCGACTGAACTGAACTGAACTGAACTGAAAGTTGGCTTGCATTCCTTGGCTTGTGGCCTCTTTCTACACCTTCAAAGTCAACAGCATAGCATCTTCCAATCTCTCTCTCTGACTCTGATCCCCTTCTTATGATGACACTAAGCCTGCCCAGATAATCCAGGATATTCTACCACAAGAATCTGAACTTAATCATATCTTTAAAGACCCCTTTGCCAGATAACATTAACACATTCACTGGTTTCAGGCATCAGGACACCAGAATCTCTGAGGGATCCATTACCCTGCCTGTGGGGTACAGAGCCGCTAGTGAGGAAGCCTGGATTCAAATGCAGCTCAGTCTCAGCCCAGAGCCTACACTCTGGGCCATGGTGGCATTTCACCTCTCACAAACACTTCACAAACTTAATCAAGTCGTTAAGGTGATTATATCATGCTTTTATTTCATTAAAGGCATCAGTCATACAGAGTTGCAAGCATATTAAAAAAGTACTGTGCAATAAGCTATCCAGAGGCACAGGGAAATGCTTTGAAAAGGCACAGGAAATGCTTTGTTATAAAGAATGCTTCAACATCATGGGATTATACTTTTACAACCAGTTGAAAAAGTAAGTTCTTCAGGCTTCCAACAGTAAAATGAAGCTTCTCTGATCACATGATTTAGCTATAAAGCCAAATGTGGACGAGACTGAATTAAAGAGTGTGGGGTTTTTGTTTTGTTTTGCCCGAGGGAAAAACGGAGACGAATAAGGACATGTCAATGCCAAAGTCACAACTACTGTCCTCGCACAAAGCGCTCCAAATTCTCAAGGATCGGTTTTCAAACTTGACCGGCTCCGAGAAGTCAGATGGATAAAATTCAGTTTGAAGGACTTGAAAAATAAAGTTTGGAATCTCCTGGCTTGTGGACAGAAAGAAGAGGGATTTATTTACTTGGGTGAGGACGGTTCAAAGCAGAACTCTTAAAAAGGCATGAGTAAATAGCCTGAGGAGAAAAATGGAAAATAATAAAACAAACAGCTCCAGAGGAACTCACTGTCCATTCTCATCTAATGGTCTTTTCACTAATTTCTCAGTTAATCAAGTTGCCAGACATCATTTAAACTAAATGACTGTGGAAACAACCCGTTCAAAGGGCATGAAACAGAGTGCCATGAGCAAGAATGTCTAGCGTGCCACTCAGATGCCAGAAAACCTCACTGCTGAGTAACTTGATTCCTACCTCCATTTTCTGTGCACTGAGAGATATTTTGCTATCGATTTACAGATGCGGTGAGTTTCAAAATCCTAATTCTTATTTGGTAAGGAAGATTAAACAATAGAGAAGAGAGAATCTTCACCTGCCTTCTGGGAAGACTCCCTAAGAAATATTAACTGCTGGATAACAGAGCAGTGGTTCCCGGCCGGGGCTACTTGCCCCTCATGGACATCTGATAATGTCTGCAGACCCTTTCGGCTGTCACCACTCAGAAGGAGGGGACGGGAATGCAGGGTGATGCTGGCTTCTGGCAGGTGGAGACCAGGGATCTTGCTAAATATCCTTCAGTGCACAGGACAACTCCAGGTCACAGAATTATCCAGCTCAGATGGTCAATCTTCACGAAGTTGAGAAACTCTGATATATATAGTGTAGCAGATAAGGATGAGGTTCTAGAACCAGACAGTCTGTGTTCACATTTTGGATTTCCCTCAGTCTGAATGAAAACCTTGAAATCTGTTCCCTCAGCTCTAAAATATATAATAAAAGCGCCCACCTGTAGAGGTCCTGCGGGGGATCAAATAAATTAATCTAAATAAGTGCTTAGTGTACAGTGTGGTACAAATGACACAAGCATTGTTAAGTGTATCACTACTTAAGTGTCACAATACATGTATTGTTAGGAGGCATCACTATGAACAAAGCTAGCAGAGGCGATGGAATTCCAGTTGAGTTACTTCAAACCCTAGAAGATGATGCTATGAAAGTGCTGCACTCATTATGACAGCAAAACTCAGCAATGGCCACAGTACTGGAAAAGGTCAGTCTTTATTCCAATACCAAACAAAAGCAATGCCAAAGAAGGCTCAAACTAACGCACAACTGCACTCATCTCACAGGCTATCAAAGTAAGGGAGGAACCAGAGTTCAAATTGCCAACATCTTCTGGATCATGGAAAAAGCAAGAGAGTTCCAGAAAAACATCTATTTCTGCTTTATTGATTATGCCAAAGTCTTTGACTGTGTGAATCACAACAAACTGTGGAAAATTCTTCAATAGATGGGAATACCAGACCACCTGACCTGCCTCACGAGAAATCTGTATGCAGGTCAAGAAACAACAGTTAGAACTGGACATGGAATTACAGACTGATTCCAAATTGGGAAAGGAGTATATTGTCACCCCACTTACTTAACTTCTATGCAGAGTACATCATGAAAAATGCTGGGC
Source organism: Moschus berezovskii (assembly GCF_049115385.1). NCBI lineage: Eukaryota > Metazoa > Chordata > Mammalia > Artiodactyla > Moschidae > Moschus > Moschus berezovskii. The sequence continues at coordinate 3,409,882 of NC_142474.1, forward strand.
AGGATGAAGCACAAGCTGGAATCAAGATTGCCAGGAGAAATATTAATAACCTCAGATATGCAGATGATACCACCCTTATGGCAGAAAGCGAAGAATAACTAAAAAGCCTCTTGATCAAAGTAAAAGAGGAGAGTGAAGAAGTTGGCTTAAAATTCAACATTCAGAAAACTAAGATCATGGCATCTGGTCCCATCACTTCATGGCAAATAGATGGAGAAACAATGGAAACAGTGACAGACTCTATTTTCTGGGCTCCAAAATCACTGCAGATGGCATGAAATTAAAAGATGCTTGCTCCTTAGAACAAAAGTTATGACCAACCTAGACAGCATATTAAAAACCAGAGACAGTAGTTTGTCAACAAAGGTCTGTCTAGTCAAAGCTATGGTTTTTCCATTAGTCATGTACAGATGTGAGAGTTGGACTATAAAGAAAGCTGAACGCCAAAGAATTGATGCTTTTGAACTGTGGTGTTGGAGAAGACTCGAGAGTCCCTTGGACTGCAAGGAGATCCAACCAGTCCATCCTAAAGGAGATCAGTCCTGGGTGTTCATTGGAAGGGCTGATGCTGAAGCTGAAACTCCAATACTTTGGCCACGTGACACGAAGAAATGACTCATTTGAAAAGACTCTGATGCTGGGAAAGATTGAAGATGGGAGGAGAAGGGGACAACAGAGGATGAGATGGTTGGATGGCATCACCGACTTGATGGACATGAGTTTCAGTAAACTCAGGGAGTTGGTGATGGACAGGGAGGCCTGGGGTGCTGCAGTCCATGGGGTCACAAAGAGTTGGATGCAACTGAACTGAATTGTTAAGTGTTGCTGTTGTTTAGTCACTATGTCATGTCCAACTCTTTTGCAACCCCATGGACTGTAGCCTGCCAGGCTCCTCTGTTCATGGGATTTTCCAGGCAAGAATACTGGAGTGGGTTGCCATTCCCTTATCCATCTGTGTTTCCTGCATTGACAGGTGGATTCTTTACCACTGAGTCACCAGGAAAGCCCCATATTACTAAGTATCATATATCATAATACTAATCTCACTGGCTCAAAATTACTCGTTATTTGCCTGTCTCCCTCAATTCCCTCAGTAAACTGTGAGCATCCTAATGACAGGACTTGATCTTAATCATCTGTGCCACCTCAGCACCAAACACAGGGCTGAAACAGACTTAAAACAAGTTGGAAGGCAAGGACTCAACCCACTAATAACACTCATAGCCACCATCACTGGTGCCAACCCCATCTGCTCAGCCCCTGCTGCTTCAGGACACACCAGACTGATGTCTTCTCTAGGTGAGGACTTTCTCTGCTCTCCAAGTCGACCCTGTATGCAGCATGGCAGACCAGAGATGCCAGAGAATCAGTGCCCCCTGAGGCAGCCTTCAAACAACGAGTGATAGAAACTGGCATACAAACACCCCCGCTCCCTCACTCCTGGAGTGGATAACTCCTGTCTCTGGTGGGCGCCCGGCAGGAGTGCGCTCCAGTTGTCCGGAGTGGCAGCTCCCCGGTAACACACTTTCCCATCCTTGTCTCACCTTTCTACTCCCCCATCAACATTTCTTGGCTTCACTGCTGCATAAACTACTAAACTCCAGTCCTCATCTCAGACTTCGCTCCTGGGGGGACTGCAACGAATGCTTGTTGCTTTCAGTCTCTCAGCCACATCCAATTCTTTGCGACCCCATGGACTGCAGCACACCAGGCTTCCCTGTCCTTTACCATCTCCTGGAGTTTGCTCAAACTCAACGTCCACTGAGTCGGTGATGCCATCCAACCATCTCATCCTCTGTCACCCACTTCTCCTCCTGCCTTCAGTCTTTCCCAGCATCAGAATCTTTTCCAATGAGTCAGCTCTTCACATCAGGTGGCAAAAGCATTGGAGCTTCAGCTTCAGCATCAGTCCTTCCAATAAATAAAGTAGGGTGGATCAAGTGGCCAAGGGAAGGTGATGTCCTGACCTAAATGTCTTTACATATCAAAGGGCTCCGGCTTTACTCCTGCTCATTTTTTGTCTTTGGAGGTGTGTGTCCCCACCCACAAGACAGCAGGGACTAATAGGAAAAGTGAAAAAAGGATAATCCCTTCTCCAAGTGATGAAATAAATAATTCGCCTCCAGGTCTGAGGCTGGTATTAAGTGAAACTTGAGGTAATCTTCTGAGCAGAGATGGGGTGCACCCATGACTTCTAAATAGGGCTGCTCTGTTTCTAGGGAAATACTGAATACATATTTTTAAAATTAAGCTTGAGGCTAAAAGCTTCGAACAATAAATCTCCCTGAGGCACACTCCTCTAGGGACAAATATCAGGGGAAAGTTTCAAAGAGAGTACTTCGTTTATCACTCGGTGTCTCTTTGCCACCAAGGAAGGAAGTCCCTTTATTTCTACTAAGAAACTGAGTCCACCTGGACCATTTTAAAGGTTCACAAGCCTTTCAGCCGTCCCTGACTCCCACCTTAAAATCCTCAGATCATTCCCTTTTGAAAATAACACTATCTATTCCAACTCCTAAAAGCTATTAGTAAACACTGCTGTTCCTTATACACTTTTCCTTATGACCTGAAGAAAAAAAGGGTCAAATAAAAACACAAAACCCATCTTAATTAAAATACAGCCTCAAATATGTTCTCTTATCCTTCATAGAAAACTGTGCACTAATGGTAATAAAAAGCTGAACTAGACATTTAAATCTGTTACCTCACTAAGCAACTCCATAAGTAACATTTTGCCCATTTTACAGATGAGGAGTTTGAGAGGTAAAACTGAAAAAATTGGGTCAGGTCACATAGATAGTAGAGCTACGATTTTTAACCTAGGAGGATCTGAGTATAGAATTCTACATTCAGTGATTATCTTATACGAAGTTTAAGTACAATTGAACTGATATACATCATAGAAGTAACACTGATAATAATTCCACCTGATATCAGCCATGGAGACAGAGAGCATTTAAACACTGCCGGTTATCAGAGGGAAAAGTCTAATGAATGGGAGACTTGTTGCAGAGCCAGTGGAACGCTCGCTCCATCTAGGATTCTGCGTGTTATTCCATATGCATCAAGCATGCAGGCACCTACAACAGAATCTTGGAAGACTCTAAACTGCAGGGAGATAAAATTCAAGCCAGGACCAATTGGATGAATAGGAAAATGGAACCTTCACTACAGAAAAGGACCCGCAGCCCACCGCAGTGAGACCACCACAGGACTGCCGGAGCTCACAGCTTCCACCGTTGGGAGCGAGCTAAGTCTCCTCCCCTTCCCCATTCTCCTCTCAGTCTGAGCCTGGGGTCAGACTGGGTCGCTACCTACAGGGACTAAGGAAATTTCCTCATCTTTTGCAGCCCTCTTCAGTTTACTCATTAAAATATGGCCAGGGATAATACCTTTTTCAAATTGCTGCTGTGAAGACTGAATGAGAAATTCCCATAAAAGGCATGACTCGGTGGCCAGCACATAATGAGCACGCAAGAAACATTCAGGAGTGTCCTCCTGCCCTCATCTGAATCCTGAGCACACCAAGACGTGCACAGCCACCTCTGGCCTCAAGCTCTACCCAGCTGTCCCGGGGTTTGGCCTCCCCTGAAGCTCAGAGCAAAGGAGAGAAACTCTTGTCTGGGGACGGGGGGCTGCACTGAGTTCCAAGGAAGGACTAACACGTTAGGGACGACCATCTGTAGGACTCCAAAGTCTGCGAGTCCCCTCTTTCATTCCCAGCCTCCCGGGGATGGCGATTCACAATGAAGGACCTCGAGGACACTCCAGCAAGGGGGCGAAGTGTTCTCACGGTGCTCTGGGAGGACCCAGAGCAGAAAGACAGTGCTAACAACCAGGCGGCGGCGGGATCAGATCTGCATCTGGGAACCTGACGGGTGGCCCAGAATCTGGGCCTTTTCTCCAGAGGTTCATAACAATATTCTCCACGGATCAGAGACACTTTATAGAAATTACTCTCAGTCCTCATTACAGCTCAATCAAATGCTGCCAGTATGCCTAGGGTATAATTTCAACTGATCTCAAGTTTCAAGCCGCCTACCAACATGCCCTAGCCAGGAAGAGCTGGATTTTGCGATATGAATCCAGACATCCTGACCCAGAACCCTCCAGTGTTTCTACTTCCTCCTCTGTCTCTCTCTTGGGTGACTGGGGTTTCTGTGGATACACCTGAAAACTGTGCTGTAGACAGAGATGTGCCCCTCAGATCTTCCTTCGGGGAAAGGCTTGCTGCCCAGCTGTCCTTCCATGAATGCAGGAGCTGCTCCAGCTGTGAATGCCAACTGCCAGGAGCTCACACCCTCTGAGCAGCTGGTGGAGTGACACAGTGAGCTGGGAGCACTTCTGCCTGACAGAGGACACTGTGGCAGCCAATGTCAGCCCCAGAGCTCACCCTGTGGGGCCTGACTTCCCTTCAACCTCTGCCTCTGCCCAGCGGTGCTTCTTTCCCGTCTTTCTGTAGGCACTGATCCCAGTAAACGTCTTGAACCTCCAATTCTGTTTTAGGATCTGCTTCCAAAGAGTTCAACTTGCATGGCAGAGGAAGACCTTTTAAGCTATAGAAAGGTGCTTGAGTACTGGGGGGGAAATGGGGTTTTCCAGTCAAAAGATTTCAACGGGACTCCTAGCTAGTTCATCCACTTTCTGTATCAGGCAAGCCAAGAAGCCTCACTGAGCTTATATGAAAATAAAAACTGATATTACTTCACAGGCTCAATCAAGAGAATCCGAATAAAAACCACAGCACATCTCATTATGGTCATCTCTGTTCCCCTCACTCCATGATGGATGAGTGGGAAAAAACGTTATTCTGTGGCATGGAAAAGTGTTCCCCTCTTCCCCAGTGACTCAACTGGCCTCTCTTGAAGAAGAGTAAACATCACTCTTTTCCAAAATTCTCCAAAATCAGCCTCCCCACCCAGGCAGGAAAGTAAGGAACATTGTTATTCTTGTAGAGCAGAGCTGTAGCATATAATTAAATCATTAGGAGGCAAATTAACTCCTCTAGCAATCCTCTTCAAAGTATGTGTGGGCAAACCCATTAGCATCGTGCCAGTAAATCCCGAACTGTCTTTGCAGACAGACTGGGGAGCTGCCAGGGCGGAGCGCGGTGTGTCCTTCACAGGTGGTTTGACCTCCTATGGAGACATGTGGGAGGGCAGGGTGGGGAGCGGATGGGATGTGACTGGCATGCTGGGACTTTTTCATAAAGACTGAAAATACAGCTGCCAACCTTCCCCTTTAGAAAGACAATAAATCTATTCTTTTCCCAGGAAAACCATTCAAGGGCTTTTGGTTTCCCATTCACTCTGTCTTCAGCAAACTCTCCTAAACTCTGCTGAAATCACTCGGTTTGGATTTTTTGTTGTTGTTATGTGGATTTTTTTTAAGAGGAAGTAACTGGGAGCCTGACTCTATAAGAAGGAAGGGTGTCTCCCAATGGTATCCTTTGCAGCTCTTTGTTCAGCAGGGATTTCAGAATAATGAATATGAAGTTAGCTTTGATTCTGTAACCAAATACGTATTTATGTTACTGACTCGAATTCAAGCTGGCCAATCGAGTTGGCTGTCTCTGGCCTTCAATCCATCTAGGCTTGAGCGTTTCAGTCAATACGTTGATCATTTACATGATGACCCTGCTTAAACCATTTAATAAAATGTAAACAACATGAAAGTGTATTGGAAGTCAACATAACTCATTATTGCTGCTTATACCCTCATCAAAACCCTGAGGGGGGTGCCTGACCCGATCGGAGGTTTCCTCCAGAGTCATACAATAATTTTAGCTGTGAAAGGAAATTTTATGGCATGTAAGATTAGCCCACACTCATGCAAGGTCAAAGATAATAGAATCAATAGGCAAACTCAATACTGTTAACATTTTGAGAAAATTACTCCCAGAAAACAATGTCAACAACAGATTGAAATGAGTCTCCAAAGTCGTGTCATTGATTTCCTTTCACATTGGTGGCAACCTAACTCTTTCTTTTATGCAATATGGAATTTTTTTAGTCTTTTCAGCTCTGCTTTAAACATGGAATATTTCTGTTGCATCTTTCTTCTGACTGATGTCAAACATTATATGTGTCAGGAAACTTTATGTGGTTGTTCATATCAAAGAGAACAGAATACAGAGACTTATTCCATCACGTAAAGCCTTTATTCGTTCTTCTGGGCTCAAGTGATAAATTCAGGAGTTATTTTAATTACAGCAACACATCCAAGTGCAAATGTAAACAGTGCCATTAATACCAGCTAAATGAAAACCTTACATGAGAATGCAGGCCTTGGAAACAGTTTTATATTAGATATATTGTGTGCACTGTAGTCATCCTTGACGTTGGTAACGGAGATTGTGGTCTGACATGTTCTTCAGTAAGAAGCCAGGCATCAGCAGCGGAGCAGTTCCCGGGACTTTTCTGCTCCCATCTTTTCATTTCAGTCAATGGCTCCATCTACTCCTCCACCAGAGTGACTCGTTGAAGCTGAAACCTGGAGAACTATCATTAATTTCTCACGCTTCCTCTTTTCCCACAGCCAATGCATCAGCCATTCGGGGGGTTTACCTCCAGATTATATCTTGAATCCACCCACTTCACTCCATGTCTTATTATTCATTGTAACAGCCTCTTTCCTATTCTCTGAGCTTCCATTTCTACCCAATAGGCTATAATGATCGCTTTAAGACAAACATTTTAAAAATTATTTTCTATTTTTAATTGGAGGATAATTGCTCTACAATGCTGTGTTAGTTTCTGCCACACATCACCATGAATCAGCCATAGGTCTACATACGTGCCCTCCCTCCCACCTCCCACCTCCCGCCAGCCCTCCAGGTTGTCACAGAGCCCCGGGTTTGAGCTCCCTGCGTCACACAGCGAATCTCCACTGCTCACCCGCTTTACCAACGGCGGTGTGTCTGCTTCAGTGCTGTTCGTTCAGTTTGTCTCTGCCTCCCCCCATGGTGTCCACAGGTCTGCTCTCTGGGTCTCTGTCTCCACCGCCCCCCTGACAAGAGGCCCATCAGTACCGTCTCTCCAGACGCCACAGACATGCATCAAGTGCACTGTGTGCGCCTTTGAAACTCCTCCAGTGCCCATCATGCTTCACATCAAACCCAGCCCTCCTTCCTGTGGCCCACCGGGCCCTCCACGCTCTGACCCTTCTACCTCTCCCTCCTCACCCTCCGTCTCTCCACCACTAACTTTTTTCGTTTTGATACATGCTTGGTTAGTGTTGGGTGCATCAGGTCTTAGCTGTGGCACACTGGATCTCCACCGCAGCGTTCAGTAACTTTCACTGTGGTGTGCGGGCTCCAGAGCGCGTGGCTCTGTAGTTTGCAGCACACAGGCTTTCTATATGAGGTGCTCAGGCTCAGTAGTCATGACAGGCAGGCTTAGCTACCCCATAGCATGTGGGATCTTAGCTCCCCAACCAAGGCTGGAACCCATGTCCCCTGCGCTGGGAGGCGGATTCTCGCCCGCCGAAGCATCAGAGGAGCCCCTCCACCGTTAGTTTTCTAAGCTGCGGCCTCACTGCCTCCTTTTGTGACTGTAACCATTTTTTGCTGTTGTTCAGTCGCTAAGTCGTGTCTGACTCTTTTGTGACTCCAGGGACAGTAGCCCACCAGGCCCCTCTGTCCATGGGATTTCCTAGACAAGAATACTGGAGGGGGTTGCCATTTCCTTCTCCAGGGGGTCTCAACCATGTCAAGCTTAATAACATTTCAAGGCCTTTGCCTGGGCTATTTCTTCTTCCTAGCACAGTTTTCTCCCAACAGTTCCATCACTGGTTTCTTCTCTTTATCCAGGCTCGGTTCTAAAAGACATCTCTCTGAGCACATTATTAAAGGATGCTTTCCACCTCACCCTCATACCTCCTAATTACTTTCATCACCTTCATTGTTTCTATAAAGAAGTTGACATTTGTAACTATGACTCTGGTGAGTAAAAAATGGGGGAAGGGGAATCAGAGTATATAAACCATTTTTGCTATCATATCTTTTTATTCTCAAGTGTCATTACTACTGACAGCATTTATCTATTGAAGGCATCACTACTTTTTATTAAATTATTTTTTAGGGTATTTTCCAAACTTTCAGAGTTCCTCTTCAGTCTCGGGTCTTGCCCCCTTCCCCAGATACTTTGGGTACCATGGAAAGACTCATCGTTCTGGGGAGGTATGTCTGGCCCACAATCTCCACTTCACCCAGGTTCCTTCTGTTCATGGTCTTCGGGTATCTTCCTCCATCCTTACTGCAATGACTGTCATGATCAGTGGCATTCTGGGCTGATATCTCCCAAGATAGAACTGAACCCACCTGCATTTTGGGCTCTATGTTGGCACTTGGTATTAATGATCGTGGATCTCACCATTACCTTTCAGCATGGCATGAAGTCCCAGTCATCTAGACTTTCATGCCCTGAAACCAGTCTTCTTCCAGGTGAATGGTACACACAACATTTCCACATCCTCCTCGGTATGTGGATTGATTGCTTCCTCGTTGCTCTTGGGGAAGGCAAGCCTGAGAGGTTGCCCAGGCTGGGCACCCTCAAGCCCAATACAGAACTTTCCTGTAGGGCTGACATTCTCCCCAAACTTCAAACTCAAGAATTGTGTTCTAGACCCAAAGTCCTAGGTGACCTCAAACCTAGAGCCAGGATACTCCTGGACTTCCTGCTGGCCTCCACCCTGGCCACATCTCTGGGCTCCTCCTTATGTTTTGTGGGGGCCTTTCCAGTCTTGCGAGATCAGAAACTTCTCTGAATTCATCACCTCACCTTTCCCACTCTAAGTTTTACTTTGTGATCTGCCCGCAAGCCTTGGCTCCTGAGGTGTAAAAGCTCAGATTGGGAAACAGCCAGAGTAACGGTGCTTTCCTGTAAAAGCCTGGCTTTCAAGACTAAGTTCTTACTAAATATCTATTTTGAAATTCAAAGCTAAGCATTGTAATTAAGATAATTATTCAATAAGTGCTGCTTGAGGATTTTAAGTTGTTTTTTTTTTTTTTTTTTTTCATTTTGAAGCCATCTCAAAAGTGCAGGAAAGTTACAAGTAAGGAAAAAAGAACCATTTTTCCATGAACTTGACCTGAGGCCCCAAACACTTTAGTGTCTATTTTCTACAAACATAAAATTCTCTTACTTAACCACAATCAACCATCAAAATCTGGAAACCAGCATTATATATCCTACCAATGAACATTCAGAAATATCCCACTCATATTTCTCCAAGTGTCCTAAGAATGGCTTTTGTAGTAAAAAGACCAAGTTCAGAATCACCCATTACACTTATGTCTCAAGTTTCTATCCTCTTAGTTCTGGAAAACTGTAAGGCAGAAATTTTATAGATCTCCTCTGGCACTCCTGCTACTTCCCACCCTCCTTGTCTGTGAGATATTACAGCATCACCTGAAGCTGTGGGTAAGCAGACAGACACTAAGACCTCCAGGGTCAGGGTCTGTCTCCACCACTCCTGAGCGTGTGGATGTGGGCAATTTATGCAAAGACCTTGTACTTTAGTTTCTGTGCCAGTACAGTGAGACTAACAGGTGTCTCAGTTGGTAAAGAATCTGCCTGCAGTGCAGGAGGGCCAGTTTCCATCCCTAGATCAGGAAGATCTGGAGAAGGAAACGGCAACCACTCCAGTATTCTTGACTGGGAAATCCCATGGACAGAGGAGTCTGGTGGGCTACAGTTCATGGGGTCACAAAGAGTCGGACACAACTTACAAACTAAACCATCACCACCAGTTTATTTCCTGGGGCTGTTGTAAGGATACTCTCCTTCCTGCGTACTCCGAACCTGAGTTGTCTGAGAATGTAGGACTCCTGGCTGCAGCCCTGACCCTGACTGACAGGTACAAGCTGAATCAGTACCCCAGCTCCCACGCTCCTGATTGAGGCAGTCTGAGGTGTGGTCTGTGCTCCAGGGCTCACCTGTGGCTAAGTCACCTTCCCCAGGACTCTGAGCGTGCACGCTTGCTCTGCCTCCTTTCCTCCCGGGCATCATTCCCCACTCCTATTCTGCTCTTTCCTGGGAATACTCCTTAACAAATTATTTCACACACATCCTCATCTTAGGGTTTGCTGCCAGGGAACACAGCTTCAGACAGTGTCCATGTTTTAAGAGAACAGTCTGCTTGCCGCGTCAAGAACAGAGAGCACACAGGCCAGCCTGGGAGCTGTCAGAGGCGTCCGAAAGGAACCACGAGGGCAGAGAAGTGGACACACACAGATTATGTTTGAAGACGTAGTCTGCTGGACTGGGCTCTAAATAGGATACAGGGAATAAAGGAGCGACAAATCAAGGGCAAATCAGAAGTATGCAAATTGCTTCACATGAGCAGAACGGCACTTTGCTGAGGAGAGCTGATATTCTTAGAATCTCAGTTAATAATATGAAACATCGTCGGTAACAAGGACTGCAGACATACAATAGAATTTAATTGCTGCTACCACAGTCTCACACTGGAAAATTACAATGCCTCGAATTTAATAGGTTTTATTTTTCAGAGTGAAGAGTTTGCTTTTACAATCTTCCACTGCCAGTGATGCTTTCGGATTAGAACCCATCAGAATCACTTTTTTATCCAGAAACAAAGCCCTTGGCTATTTACATAGATCAGTCAAGTTAGTGCAACTGAAACAAAAAAACCCTTGTAGTCCTCTTCTTCCTTTATAGTCTAATCTCTTTGATGACCTCAGAAGGGATTTCAATTTCTTTTCCATTTTGGCAAGACATTGATAACACAGGGAGAAAAAAACTTTGGTGTGGGTATTGGAAGACCTGAGTTCCAGTCCACCAATCCTAGAACTTGAGTGGGTCACCTAAACTCCAATTCCAGTCTGCTCAACTGACTTCACTGCATTCTGCAAATACCTACTGAATTGATCAGGCTCAGTTCTAGATTAATGATACAGTGGTGAAAACCACCATTACAGTCCCTGACCTCACAGAGTTTACAGGATAAAATTCCTCCTCATCCACAGACAAAATAGACATTCATAGTATAAATGCTTTGTAAACTTAGTTGGGTGGACAAATGCAAGTATTACTATTAGAATCTGTGCTATTTTTCTACTTGTAATTTCTTAAATGTTCCTGCCAACTTTCAAGTACTATCAATTACAATTCACTTGCTTTTCTGATGCATCCTGAAGAAATGGTCATGGATGGTTGTGGCATAATCCTCCATCTGGAACTCCTTAGGTCCAATATATTTTGAAATTTAGGTATCACTTGAATCTTAGATAACTCAGAGCAGATATATTAAGTAACACTCCCTAAAGGGACTGGGAACAGACTCCCGTTATCAAACAATATTTCTGCAGTGAGCCATATGAATGCTCCCATTCAGCAAGATGCATAAAATATAGATATTCATTAATTCAATATTGGTTATCAGATTAATGATTTAAACATTTTTTAAAAATCAAGTTTGGTTCTCAGGTGTTTGGGGTTTTTTTGGGGGGTGGGGGATTGTTCGATTTTTGAGGATTTTTTTTTGAAATCGCATTTAAGGAATTGTAGACTTAGAGGGCATATTGTTGCAAATAAGTATGACATGGGTTGGGGCTTAAAAACCAAATTTATCAAAGATATTCATTATAATTGCATTTTCTATAATGGTATTTGACCTATAGATGACCCAGCCTTATAAATAAACTTAAAGCACCTCCAGGTCCATTAATATTTCATTGATCCATAAAATACTCCCAAGTACTTATATTTATCAACCTCATAGAAAGCTATATCTGATGTAGAAACCACAAAAAATAAATAAATAAATAAAGGCAGCCTAGCTGTGTTGTCCAGGATCATAATTCATATGAACATTAGTAGTCAGCCATAATATAATCTTTAAGGCCCCAGGAGGGAGGGACCACTGAAAACATGACAGAATTGGATGATGCCACAAGGTGGACCAGCTTGTCACATGCTTGAAATGGCACCATCCAGAGAGATGGCTTTAAAATTCACATTGGAGCCAATGACTTCCTAAAATAAAGATCAGGTCAGGCTCTAAAGGACCTTATCTTTCTCCATTTTTATTGATGGCCTGTCACAATGGCCTTCAAATACATAAAGCTCCCACCCACCTTTGCCTGACTATTTCTCCTGCCTAAAATACCTGACGGAGAAGGCAATGGCAAGCCACTCCGGTACTCTTGCCTAGAAAGTCCCATGGGCGGAGGAGCCTGGTAGGCTGCAGTCCGTGGGGTCGCTAAGGGTCGGACTCGACTGAGCGACTTCACTTTCACTTTTCACTTTCACACATCGGAGAAGGAAATGGCAACCCACTCCAGTGTTCTTGCCTGGAGAATCCCAGGGACGGGGGAGCCTGGTGGGCTTCCGTCTGTGGGGTCACACAGAGTCGGACACAACTGAAGTGACTTAGCAGCAGCAGCAGCAGCAAAATACCTGAACAGGCCCTACTCTACACAAATGGGTCCTCTTCATCATCCTGTTTCAGCTCAAAAGCACAAAATGATCCCCAGCGTTATCTGATCAGCCCACTGATTACACGTGGCCCACCTGGATAATCTCTCCATGCTGATATCCTTAACTTGATCCTACCTGTAGCAGCCCCTGTGCCATATAAGGAAACACAACCACAGGTTTGGGAAATCAGGACAAGGGCATCTCTGGAGGCTGATCATTCTCCACGCACATGTCCTCCAAGGTGTCAACCAGAGCTTTACGCATCAAGTCGGCATCTCAGGAGGCAGAATGTCTTCTTTCACTGATGAGGAAAGAAGGATGTGCTTAAAGGTCATGCATGATGACAGATCAAAAGAAGGTAGCAGATGCCCAGGGAGGGTCATAAAACTACCAGAAAAAAATCCCAGGTCACTTTGAGAAGCGTTACTGATCATTTACTACGTGTCACTTTCTGTGTGTGCTCTGGTGAGTCTCTGCATCTCATAGACTCTAACGAGTCTATGTTTTACATCCTAAGGACTCGACTTTACATCTGAAGGACTTGATTTCTCTCAGTCTCTAAACTCTGATTTCTATTTTGCTTAGCTGCATTTTCAGGCATGCTTTCTCTATGCGGAAACCCCCAGAAATTACAGAATTACATTACCTAGAAATCCTACAGGGGGCAAGTACAGCAGATAAGAACATGTCTTCCTCTGGTTCTGCGATTCTAAGATGGAATATTACTGAAACACTTTGGGTCAGAGGGCCAGCCAAACCTATGTTGTGTGAATTGGCTCAGCGTGGTCACATGCCCAGCCCTAGAGTTGGGAGCAGTAATGAGATCAGCTGCTACCACTCACGGGCTGAGAATGGAGAAGAATGATACCATGGAAAATCAGAAGAACGGACAGTTGTTGCAATGGAATAGTCAGCAAATATTTACTGCAAATAATTTTGTTTCCCCTTTTCTGGGAGATGCTAGGCAGACTGATGTAAAACGTGACATCATTCTTGTTAAGAGTCTCTGAGAAGCACAAACCCGCCAGACAGAGTGCACAGAGTAAATGATCAATAAAGTTTCTCAACAGAACTGGGGTTTTTTCCTGATATTTTTATGACCCTCTGCAGGCACCTCGTCCTTTGTTTTGATCTAAGCATCGTCATTTATGCTGTCCAAGTACATCCCTCTTTTCTTATCGGTGAAAGTAGTAAGACATTCTAAATATACACTATTTTCTCTTCTCTTTTGGTTGAAATATGACCCTACCATCGATGGGCCTAGAATTATGAGGTTAAGCAACAAGGCTGTTACTATTTTGACAACAATGTCTAATGCCCACCTTCCTCTTAGGGCCCCTACCAACATCTTCAGAAGATATGTGATTTACCAGCAAGAAGATAATGCTCCAAAAGAATCCCAGCCATTCATGTTCTGCTATTCTAATGTCACTCGATGAACAGATGTTGCTCAAAGAATATGTCAAGAGTCACGAGGTTCACCAGCTTTCACCCATAGACCGTAAAAGAGTTTGTGATTTTAATCAAAGTTTGTCATCCACCCAGAACTTAAGAAATGAATTTCGATAAAAGGAAATTTAAGCTTCTGAAAGTTACCTAGCCCTAGAGCCACAAGGGTGAATTCTGGGTCCAAAAAGAAAAGGAAAATCAATCATGACAATTATTTTACTAAATTATTTTAAACTGCAGCGTATGGAGAAGGCTCAGGTAAATGTCGGCTGTCACACCGACAAGCAGTGCTGTCCCCACCACTGACCTTTTTCTTGTTAAAATGCATGTCAATATGCAAAACAGAAGTGTTCCCTATCAGAGCCAAATGTGCTCTCCATTTCTAGGGGTTTCCAAAACAATCTGGAGAAAATGGAATTCAAGGGACAATTCTTTTTTGCTAGAGACATGAACAAACAACCTTTAAAAGTTGTCTTATTTGAGGGTTGGCTTTTTCATCATGCTAGCTCTTGTTTCAGTGGATTCAGACCTGAACTGGCTTCAAAATAAGACGAGATGTGTGGGATGCCCTGATAACAAAACATTCCATGATACCTCAGTCATTCAGAGCTCACGTCTCTGCCAACCTCCACATCTAGAATAAACCAAAAAGTCAGCAGAGGCATAAGAAATGAACCTCAGAATAGTCAAAACCGAGGCTGTCTAACAGGCTTTGCTAACGAGAGAGAGATAATTAGAATCTATGGGCTCCTATACAACTAGTAGTAAAAATCTAACAGTCTGGGTCTATCAGTCAAGGGCTCATCAGAAATCAGAAGGCGCCACTCTCAAATTCGGGTGCTTCACAGACCGCTCAGTAAAGGGGCGCGCGACACAGGACAGTCAGGGAGCACCACCGTCCCCAGCCTGCCGGGGCAGGGCTCACAGGAGTTTCCAGGCTCAGGAAGAAGGAAACGCTGTGTGGAGAACATTGCCCTGACTACAGCGGCATCGACAAGCCGAGACAAACCCAGAGGAAGGGAGTCCAGGAAGTGACATCCCAGCCGCACTCTCTGCTCTCCCGACTCGCTGAACGGAAAGGTGGAGGGGCCGGGGGGCTACTGGGCACCGCCCCTAAATATCGGAGGGGAGGTGGATCTGCCCAGGCACACAGAGCTGGGGAGACCTGGTGGATCGTGTGGATTTCTCATCTCACGGCACTTGGGGAAACCCGAGGTGACTGTTAGAAAAGTACATGGCCATAGCCAGAGGGATTTCTGATAAGACTGAAGAAGAGACTGTTTTTACAGCAGATACCAAGACATTCCAATGTATGCATGGTTCACTCAAAGTGCACAAATTGTCTCCCCAGAGAAATTCAGATACACATCATATGAAACGAGACCATTTAAGGTAGGGCCCCACTTCTCCATGGTGCCAGAAGGCGCCTCTTCAGTCTAGATATGTCGATAATTTAACAACAAGTAGCCCAGAAAAGTTTACAAAGACTTCCATAAGCTCATCTTCAACAGGTAGAGACGTGTTTGGGAGATTCTTAGAAGGTTTCTCTCCAAAGTGGTTAAAATTCATTGGTTCATGCACAAAACATAAAAATCATAACTGACATTTTATTGAGTTCTTACTATGCATTGGGAACTTTGCATGCAAATACCATTTTATCCTCACCTTCGCCTCATGAGCTGGTATGATTATTTCATTCTCATTTCACACTAGACAGTTAAGTAATCTGTCCAGGTTTCCACAGCCAGAAAGATCCAGTGCCTGGCATCAACGTGGGCGCTCTGGCTTCAGAGCCTGCATTCCTACCAGACACACAGTCCCTCTTTTCCACGTTCACAGCACCTGCCGTGTGTAAAGCAGAATGCAAAGATGATTTTTAAAAATCAAAAGAAAGAACCACTTTGTGGTGCTTTTGTTAATCTAAGTACAGAAAAGGCATACGTGGTCCAATACTTTGCTACTGCTGTGTGACACATTACAATCAATTTAACAGCTTAATGACACCCATTAATCAGCTCTTGGTCTATAACAGGCCAGAAGTCCAGGCGAGGCATGGTTGAGTTTTCTTCTCCGGGTCATACAAGGCTGAAGCCCAGGGCCTGGCTGAGCAGCCTTTGTATCTGCTGCTAGAGGCAGATCTATTTCCTACCTCCTTCAGATTGCTGGAATGATCCAGTTCCTTAAGGCTGGAGGGACTGAAGTCTGTTTTCTCCGTGGCTGTTGGCAAGGACAGTGCACTCACAGCTCACAGAGGCCCCCAGACTCCTTGCCATGCAGCCTCTTCCATCCTCACAGCTGGCAACAGACACCCCCACTCATGTCAAATCCCTTCCATGCTTTAAACCTTTCTTCATGAACAGCTCAGTTTCTCCTTCGAAGGCTCACCTAATAAGGCCAAGCCCACCCACAACAATCTCCCTCTTGTGAGGTCAATTCATTATGCACCCTAACTTACATAGGCAAAATCTTTTTTTCCATAGGAGTAAAAAAAATCCAAAATTCTTTTTTCATCATATTTACAGGTTCCTCCCACACTCAAGGGGGTCGGGTGGGGGGATTCAAGGCAACTGACACCAAGGATCACACTAGAATTCTGCCTACAACCTCTGGTATTAGCCTAGCATGAATACAGAGCTAATAATATAGACATAGAAGCCATTAGCCATGCAACTTTGACTTCACACTATACAGGCAGCCCCTGCACTCAGCATTGTTATTCAAGTCGCCTGATTTCTCTGAACCTCAGGGCACTTCCTTTCACTGATGCTGTAAAAGGAATAGTATAAGCCTCAAAGGGTTGCTGGGAGGAGTAAGCATTAACTCTGTGTGACTACCTAGCACAGTACCCGGCAAACAGGAGGGACTGAGTAACTCTTAGCTATTAGAATTAACATTAGCAGTGCTGTTAACATCTTTGCTGCTATTCATATTTGAATTATTTAACCAGAATTGAGATAAGCTCAGAATGAGTTCATAGCACAGCCGAGAAAATGTCTGGCTTATGTGTTTTAACATGGATTCTGGGAGCAATAATCCTGGTCACTGATGCATCAACTCAGAAATAAAAGCAAGTGGCCCCTGGCAAGAAAGGAACAAGAATATCTCACATTCCATCTCCATTTACAAGAGATGCATCACTCTTTATAGATTCCTGCGACAACAAGAACACAAAGGTTTCCAGAGAGAAAAGCCTGAGATATTCTAATATATGGACAAAAACATTTGTATGATTCTTCAAAGCATAGTCTCCTCCCAAAGCAGACAAGCAACTGAAAAAATAAAAATGTCCCCTTTATTTATTTAAACTATCACAAGCTCCTCATTTGCATTTGCTTTCATTTGAACAACACTGTGTGTCAGGCAACTTCCTACAAGATAGAACTTATTTTAGCTCCTTTTGCTTCATCAGTCAAGGGAAAGCATACAAGGAGATGAGGTGGGCGCTGCTTCATCAAGCGGGACTATGTCCTCCCTGGAAACATCACCCTCTTTAAGAAGAACAAGGAAGCATTTTCTGTTTTTGTTTAGAGCAGTGGCCTCGAAAGTTGAAAACAGGAAAAAAAGCCAACACTAGATCTTCTATTTACACTTATTTTCATACTAAAAACACAAAAGAAATTAAGCTTTGTTATATTTTTAATAAGCAGCTTGGCACTTGTCTCACTCGATCTGAGTCAGTTGCATATGGTGTTGCAGGAATCCTGAAAAAAAGATGGGAATCCTACAACCCAGGATTCTTATTCTTTCCAGCCTACAGCATCTTCAGGTTTTTCCAATGTACACGTGCCCAGCAATAAGGATCCAAAGGTTTCACTACCTGCTCATCACTATGGGGGCTTCTCAGGTGGCACAGTGGTAAAGAATCCGCCGGCCAATGCAGGAGACCCAAGAGACAAGGGTCAGATCCCTGGGTCAGGAAGATCTCTTGGAGTTGCAGATGGCAAGTCGCTCCAGTTGTCTTGCTTGGGAAATTCTATGGACAGAGGAGCCTGGCAAGCTAAGAGTCCATGGGGGTCACAAAGAGTTGGAAGTGACTGAGCACACACTGCTCTTAACTATAGCAACTCTTACAAAATGGAGGAGTGGCTTAAAAATTCCTGCAAGGAATTCTGAGTTGAAGGAAATGTCAACAATGCAAAGAATCTGCATTCAATAAGAAAACAGCAAAACTTCTTCCATTCCTCCTATGAGCTCTTTGTCAGTTACGTTGTGAGATTAAAACAAAAAAAAGTGACGATCACCTAGATCTGCCAAGAAATCAAAACCCACAGTTATCAAGATTATTTTAAATATAGATTTACATTTATATCAAGTGTGCAATTTTTTTGTGTGTGTATTAGAATATAGGCTGCAGAAGGGCAGGGGCTTATTTTTTAAAACACTACTTCCCCATATTCTTTGCCTGACACATAGTAGGTGTTCCTCAAATATGTATTAATAAGATACTGAATTTGTAATGGTGAATGGGGCAGATTATATTTTCCAAGGATGTATCCAACAACATCTCCCACCCCACATGTGGCTGACAGTGTGACCTCGTCACTTGCTCATTAAGAGGCACGGTCTAAGCCCCCACTTCTTAAATCTGGACAGGCTTGTAACTGCTTGGGTGGACAGCTTAGGAAGGAAGGAACACTCTCCTGAGATTAAGTCAGGAAAAGCCAGGCAGCCTCTCTTTCTGGTCTTCTTCTGATGTTTGTTCTGAGGGAAGCAGGCTGACAGGTTAGAGGTCTAGCTATACTGAGACGATCATCGTGGAGATGCCACAGGACTGTGCCCTGGTCAATGCCCCAGCTGAGTCCCAGGGCTCCAGACATGTGAATGTGACCCCTTGAACATCCAGCCCATCAAATCTTCATATGACTGCAACTCTGGCCAGCACTGCGCTGGGCTTAGTCACACAGTCGTGTGCGATTCTTTGTGACCCCGTGGGTTGGACTGTAGCCCACCAGGCTCCTCTGTCATGGGATTCTCCAGGCAAGAACACTGGAGTGGGTTGCCATGCCCTCCTCCAGGGGATCTTCCCAACCCAGAGATCAAACCATGTCTCCCACATTGCAGATGTATTTTTTACCATCTGAGCCACCAGGGAAGCCCCCTGGCTTCCACCAATGGGAGTGGAAGTGGAGCCCCACTGGACTCCACCAGTAAGGGACTCCACATAAAGACCACCGAGCTGAGCCCTTTCCTAATTCTGACCCGGAAAATGTGAGCAAAATAAAAGTGCTAGTTGAAATTACTAAATTGGGGATGACTGGATGCTCAGCACAAAGAAACTGGAATAATGGTCCTTATCCCAAGTACATGTGAGGTCTCGGTATGTTTTAAAATAATAACGTGAAACCATCACAAGTCAAGAAACATGTAAAATTTTGCTTGCAGATCACATTTAACACTAATTTTGTTTAGTGAGAGCAAAGATTTCTTTTACTATTAATTAATAAAATAATTAGATTACAAGCTGTTTATTTCAGTTTAATGTTGCTCATCTAAACTTCTAACTTTTATTTATGCTTTACAGTGGACATAAGATATTAGTATTTCGGTGCAAATATATGATCTGTATATGGTGGGGAGGGGCTTAGTGGTAAAGAATCCACCTGCCAATGCAAGAGACATAGGTTCGATCCCTGGGTTGAGAAGATCCCCTGGGGAAAAATGACAACCCACTCCAGTATTCTTGCCTGGGAAATCCCATGGACAGAGGAGCCTAGAGGGCTACAGTCCACAGGGTCGCAAACAGTCAGACATGACTGAATGACTAAACAGCAAAACAACTTCATTTCCTCATCAGGAAAAGAGAGCTGATTACAGCATCAGCTGCATAGACTCCCGGCCAGAATTAAATGAGGTTATATTTTCTCTGAGAGTTGCACAGCACAGCAGAAAGAGGGTGGGGAGAGGGGTCCACCGCCTGAGAGGAGTCTCTGCTCTCCTGCTCATGGCCAAGTTTACTGGGGCAATGTATTTAACTGCTCTGCAACTGGTCCTCACCAAGAAGAAGTAAAATTAATAGTAGTACTTGCCACCTATGATTTTTATAACTGACATCACAGGTGTTCTACACTGTTTCCAGCAGATCGTAAGCACTCAACACATGGTGGATGCTAGTCACACGGAGGTTCTTCTCTCAGTAAGTTGCAAGTCCCATAGGACAGGATTTTTGCCTGTTTTAGTTGCTGCTATAGAACAGGGCCTGACACATAATAGATGTTCAATAAATTTGCTTATTTAATGACCAGTTTGTTTATTTAATGACCAGTGAAACACTCGTCATCAATAGTAAATACACTATCCCTTATGGGCTTCCCAGGTGGCGCCAGTGGTAAATAATCCACCTGCCAATGCAAACGATACAAGAGACATGAGTTTGATCCCTGGGTAGAGAAGATCCCCTGGAGAAGGAAATGGCAACCCACTCCAGTGTGCTTGCCTGGAGAATCCCATGGACAGCAGGGTCTGGCAGGCTACAGTCCATGGCATCACAAAGAGTCAGACGTGACTGTGCACACACCCTATCCATCCAGTCCGTCTCAGTCCTGAGTCTTTTCATCTAAGCATCCCATGTTTCCCAAATTTTCTGATTGGGATTTTTTATTCAATGAAGAGTTATAAAGCACATATTTTATTGTGAATACCAACCTACACTCTAGAATATCTTCCCCTAGGAGTTTATCTTCCCACAGAGAGAGAGGGAAGGAGACTATATTTCAGGTGGTTGATAAGGTCAATGAAAGAAATAAAGTCCAGTGATATTAGGGAGTTGGGTGGTTCATTGTTGAGAGGGAATGGTCAGGGAAGGATCCTGAGAAAGTGGCTTTTGAGCTGATCCCCAAAAGATGGGAAGAAGTCAGCCATGGAAAGAAAGAGTTGACAGAAGAGAACTCAAGGTAATGGTCACGAGGTGGATTATAGACTGAATTGTTGTTGTTGCTCAGTTGATCAGTCGTGTCTAACTCTTTTGCGACCCCATGAACTGTAGCCCACCAGGCTCCTCTGTCCATGGGATTTTCCAGGCAAGAATACTGGAGTGGGTTGCCGTTTCTTTCTCCAGAGGATCTTCCTGACCCAGGGTTTGAACCCATAGCTCCTGCATTGGTAGGCAGATTTTTTATCCCTTTTAACACCTTAGCAAGCAGCACTGTCTAAGCTGCTGAGAAAAGGGAACATCAGCTGCACTCAGTGAGACCAGAAACACCCAGGGGAACCAGGAGATGCTTAGAAATCATGTCAGATGCTAAGTGTGTCCTTGTGCTTCTCATCTTTCCATCTCAAACCACCATTTGCCAATTGTTCTCCCATACTAAATTCACTGTACTGTTCCAGAAGTGATGTGTGTATTTTTTATGAATCTGAATACACACATACATGTAAACATATGCATTTTGCAAATGGCCCTGAAACAATGAAGCCACTTAAGAAGCAGGTACCAGTTCCTGCTACCTACGGTCAACCTAGGTTTGGGATATTTTTTTTCCACATCTTTCTGTCTCGAAGAGCAGAAATACTGCATCTTGTATGTTTTTCCCCACTGTGATCATTCTGATTTTGTGACTGTGTTTTAGTTGCCCTGGCAACATGGTAGACTTGGATCTGATTGGTCAGGCTGGCAGGTTCATTGTCAGAGTCGTGGGCCCAGTTTTGAGTGGTAGATGTATGCGTGTTAACCAGAGCTACATAGACAAGCTTGGCCAAGAAAACCTGGTCTAGCAGAACCTCTGTATCCCTTCTGCCAGCTAAAAAGACCTTTCTTCCACCTGCTATGAATATCCCTTGCACTGCTTTTAGGAAGATGCAAACTCGTCTGTATCTTTCAAATACCTGTTAGAAAATGTGCCCAGTATGGGTATTTCATCCCACAGCGCTGAACACATTTATCTGTAATAAGAAATTAATTCTTGAGGAAGTTAAGGGAGAATGATCCAATTGCTGGACCATGGGATTAGAACCTGCTACACAGCTTTAATTCTGGCATGCTGTGCAATCTGGAATGAGTCACAAACTCAGCCAAATGCTTCATTTTCTGTAAATAAATTTCATTCATAAAGAAAGAGTCTTCCCTTAAGAATGAGGTCCTAAGAGCGTAGTGTGCCAAAGATTTTAAATGGGACAAAATTCTAGGACATTTTATACCAATAATATGAAATCATTTATTTATTCAATTTTCCAGGTGCATTGTTTACTTATTAGAGTCTGTCTCTATTCATTTGCCAATTAGAAAAAAAAACAAACTCCTACTTTTAGCCGAAAATCTTTATTGGCCAGTGAATAAAGAATCCTAGCACCAAGTACAGACCAACGACTAACAAAGTAACAGCTATATTTTTCTTATTTGCACAAATTTCTATATAGCCACACTTGGCTTACTTTTCACAACCTTTGCATTTTCAAAAGCATGTCACTGACGCCTAGATCTACCATCCTCTCTACATTGGAACATATTATGTTTAACTGCACTATATAACCAGCATAGTCTTAATATAGACGTAAAAGTCATTGGCAAGCAGTCATTTTTCACCTGGGTTAAGCGTTACAGTATGTTCAGCTCCAGTAAAGCTAACATTTAGGCTGTCCAATTTCAAAGAAAAAAAAAATCTGAAGGGAAAAGAGATAAGAACCACCTTCCAAACAGTCTTCCAAAAAAGATGACTGCATAATAATAATTAATTCCTCTGCTAAACTTACTGGAGGGAAAACATGCCTTATGAAACTCCTATTTTTGCCCCCACTGAGAATGAATGCCTTGTTAATTGTGCACAGAGCTGGATAGAATCAGAGTACGATCAGGGAACCAACCAATCCTTCAGGATTTAACCAATAAAACAATTGATATTAGCTCTCAAATATCACATGCTTTCTACAATATCACCTCATGTTCTTGGGTTTTGTTAGACTCTTGTTTGCAAGACCATCAGTACCTCATACAGAATAAATATGATTAACAAATTCATTAATTTTTTTTTTTTACTCATAGCACAATTATGTAGCCTGAGATTTTTATGAGGGGCATTAATTTAAATGTAAATCCCAGAAGTAGGAAATGGCAACCCACTCCAGTATTCTTGCCTGGAAAATTCCATGGACGAGGAGGCTGATGGACTATAGTCCATGGGGTCACAAAGAGTCAGACATGACTGAGCAACTGAGCTTACCTGCAAATACTGAAAATATGGACTTGCCTGGGCTCAGCGGTTTAAAAAAATAAAATCCATCTGCCAATGCAGAAGACACAGGTTCTATCCCTGGATCTGGAAGATCCTCTGGAAGAAGGAATGGCAACCCACTCCAGTATTCTTGCCTGGGAAATTCCATGGACAGAGGAGCCAGGAAGGCTACAGTCCCTAGGGTCACAAAGAGTCGGACACGATTAGCAACTAAACCACAACTTAAATACATCAGAATTTTGATAACCCTCCTTTGGTGTGTTTCCATTGTGGGTGTAACACTGGCAACCGCCAGTGGAAGTGGCCTGGGCCTCTCGGGGGTCAAGAGGCCTGCCTGCTCCAGAATTTGTGCACAAGAAAACTTCTTCAGGTAACACCCTTCTCTTCTTTGGCAAGAAGAGCCTCCCCCATTGAGCCCCAGCTTTGGCCTCTCCTCCCTGACCGGTCCTGTTCTCGGAAGCCACCCTCCCTGACCTCTCACTCCCTACAACTCCGGGCCACAGACAAGTGCCCAGAACGTCAGCTTCAGATCTTTGGGGAAGATAAAGCAGAACAAGCAAATGAAAACCGCAAGGTAGGTCTGCGAGGATAGCACTCATTGAAAGGGAAAAAAATAATAAGGGCAGGGCTGGGAAGGAGGGGCTGGTTCGAAACAACAAAAGCTCACTTGGGGGCAACGGAGATAATCTCAGCAAAGAATGGAGCCCACAGCAAAGAGTCCGTGCGGATCCAGGGAGAGGACGCGGTGCCGCGAAAGGAGACAAAAGGACGCGGGCGTCGGCGGAACAGGGGCCACGGCGACGCCGCACAAAGCCGCCCGGTCCTGCACACACGCCAGGTACACACGCGCCAGTAAACGCCAGCGAGTGGGGAACAAAGGGTGTCATAGCAACCTCCGCGCGCCGTCCTGACAGCTGCGGCGCTCCTGGTCATCCGTCAAGGAGCCGCCCGGAACCAGACCGCGCATTCACCCGGGGAGGCTTGAGCTGCCCGTCGGAGGGGTCCAGGCCCCTGCAATGCACTCCTGTCTCCCTTTCCTCCTTCCGTGCCCCGTAAAACCTGAGCTCGGTGCCAAGCCTCCCCCTCCCTCCCCCAACAGCTGCTTCTCTGAAAGGCAGGGAAACAGAATCCGGCCGCAGCATCCTGACACACTCACGTCCCCAGTTATGTCTCCCCAGTTGTTTCCGATCTGGGTAGAGCAGCCTTCCCCTGCGCCCTCGAAAACTCCCCTGTGCCTTTGAAAACAAAGTCAAGATAATAACAGAAGAGGGGAAAAGCACATAAACGCATTTTGCTTGATCTCGCAAAATCAGGCATCCTACTGTTCGAACTCATTTGGGATTGTGGGTTTCCAGTGGGATAGAAGGCTCATTTCAGTTCAGTTCAGTCGCTCAGTCGTGTCCGACTCTGCGACCCCATGAATCACAGCACGCCAGGCCTCCCTGTCCATCACCGAGTCCCGGCGTTCACTCAAACTCATTTACCTGTGCCTAATTCGGAAGAGGAACGCTAATTTCCTTCCACCTCTATCTTCTACTTAAATTATAGGTCTCTTCTTTATTAATAGACCATCGTGTCTTTTCTACTTTCTTCTGGTTGAGTGGGGATAATACTGTGACGCCGGGAAAAAAAAAAGAAGATGAGTGTCTCGCCAGCAAGACTGGGAAGGCTGTTGAAAATAAAAGAGAACTTTTACAAGAACCTAATGGAGATATTGACATGTGTGTCTGGAAATCTAAACTTAGCAAAGTGTAAGGGAAGAACAGGCTTTCTCACTTTATTTCTGTATCTGGAAAGTTTCAGCGGCTGGTACCATATGAATATTTATTAATGCATTGTGAATCAGAACCTGTGATTATTACTCAAACTATCTTTTTACATCACAAGCTTCAACTCGAAAGAATAAAAACACATCTGCTTTTGCTCTTCCCATATTTTATTCAATGTTTTAACAGCTTTGCTGTAAATATCTCATCCATTACGATTCAGTTGTGACTGTATCGACTTCACGTCTCCTGCTTTATTACTGTCATTGCAGTGAAACAATACACTGTTAATTCTGTTAACTAACAAGTTCATTGTTCAAGCTAGTCAGTGATCTTCTGTTTGTTGGGTCCACATGTTAAAAGAGAATTGGTTATAAATCAAAGAAGGGCTTGAGTGAAGCATGTTCCCTTTGTTCAGACGAGTGGGTCTTTATTTGAGATCGTCGCTTAATATGCTGTCGTGGAAGAGATGAGTAAATCTGAAGATAGGGCCAAATACAATCATATTAGATAAAGAGGCTGCACAACCCTCAAAGAATTCAGCTCTGGGATATGCAGGCACCCTTACAGCTTCCGATACTTTTCATGAAACCTGCACCTCCCTTACAGCTTGCATCCAATGGAGACCTTGGAAACCTGTCTTCTCCTAGATTCTTTCCAGCAGAAAGAATGTGTTCCTATTTCTTTTCCCCTAGGTGTGACTTGGTTCATCCGACAGCTAAGAAGGTGGGCTCTGCATTCCCACAGGCTTGGCTTGCATTCCAGCTCTGGCATCTCCCAGAAGAACTGACTCAGATGATTTAGTTACCATCCCTGAACCACATGTGCAAAATGAGCACTGCCATCATTCCTCTTCTTCAGGTCGTTGCGAGAATGAAAGGAGCAAATCTTTGTAAAGTTCTGGGGCAGTGAGGATTCAGTGCAGAAAACAGAAACCACTCTGTTTATTCCAAGCATTAGCTGAGTCAATTTGAGTGACAGGTATACCAGTTAGGGCTTCCCAGGTGGTGCTAGTGGTGAAGAACCTAATTGCCAATGCAGAAGACCTAAAGAGATGTGGGTCTGATCCCTGGGTCGGGAAGATCCCCTGGAGGAGGGCATGGCAACCCATGCCAGTGTTTTTGCCTGGAGAATCCCTTGGACAGAGGAGTCTGGCAGGCTATCCTGAGTCCACAGTGTCGCAGAGTCGGACACGACTGAAGCAACTTAGCACGCATGCATATACTAGTTGTCTATTACCATGATAATGCTGAAACACACACAGATGCACACACACATCGGCTGAAAACAGCGTTTATTTAAATCATGGGTCTGCAGATCAGAAACAGAAGTTTGGGCTTGGCTGGGCAGTACTGGGCAGTTCTTCCGGTCACGCTAGTCTCACCCCATGTCTTGCTGTTGGCTGGTGCATCTGGGCCAAATGTGTGAATCTCCAGCAGGCTATCCTAGGCATTTTCCAGGCAGAGTCAGAGGAGAAAATGGGATCTTTCTTGGGTAATGTTTGCTAGTATCCCATTGATCAAAGAGAGTTTCATGTTAAAGCCCACAGACAGGGTTGATGTAGACAGAATGTCCCACCCAGAGCGGCTGCATCTTAAGGTGACCAATCATGCTAGTTTTCCAGGGTCTGAGGAGGTTCCCTGAATGCAGAACTTTCAGTGTTAAAACTGGGGCAGTCCTGGACAAACTGGGATGCACTGGTAACTGTTGGCACCTTTCTGGGGCAAGAACATGGATGAAAGGAGGGTCTTATACAAGGATCTAATACAAGTCTTACACAAGCGACTTAGACGTTGCCTGTCAAGTCGCTGGAAGAATCAGAAGGAAGAATGCTCGTCTGCAGGTCATGGCAATGCGTCTGCTGCTGTGCCATTTCTGCTGTTGTCACAATCCAGGTGACAGTCAGACACGCGAACCTCGCGTCTGACCGCCGTGGAGTTACACCGTGAGCCCTCGCCTGGTAACTGTCAGGGCTGCAGGAGGAAGCTCTGTCTCTCTCCCACCTCCCAGAGCTCACACAGGGCAAGCAATGAAGAGAGTCGAACTCTTCCCCGGAACTCTGACCACCTGGGGACCCTGGGACTCATTCTCCCGAGCCTCCCAACCTCCCAGAAGAGGAGGAAGAAACGGGCGCGGAGGCTCCAAGCACCCACCACAAAGGCCTCCATGAGCACGTGGCTCATGGGGAACATTGTCAGCTGCGGCGGTGGCATCACTCATGTTGATTCACTGCAACGACTCACCCCTAATCCCCAGGCTGGTAACCCTCTCTCTAGGTTAGCTAAAATTAGAAGAAAACTCCTAAGGTAACTGATTCATAGAATGCTACTCTCAAAAGGGTAGAATCATTTTAAAGAAACAGCTTTTGTAGCATTTCAACTCCCAGGGACAATTGGGGAATTTTAAGACATAAGCCTTTTTCCACTTTGTTTTGTTTTAGGTATTATTGGGTTTTCTTTTTTCCTCCTAATTCCACTTCTGAAAATTATCTGGGTATCCTCAACCTCTGAAAGGTTTTCTTCCAACTGTGTGTGAAGACTGACATTGGTACTCATCACTTTAGCCCAGCTGACTTCTTTGTAATCACATAGTTACAAAGTAAATAAGCAAAGATGATGAATTCTGAGGGCATCTGAAATGAGCACCATAGATCCTGGCCTGTATGTGACCTATTCTTTAAAAAAAAAACCAAAAAACCTTATTTTAAGAAGGTCATTTGCATCTGCTGATTTTAAAACACAAATGAGCTGAATTTATTAGGAAAAACTCTGTTTCATTAGAGACAATTTTTCTAAGATACAGTTCCTTAAGGAAAACATACCTTAGTTGTGCTTCTAAATCTGTCTCCTGAGAAATCTTGGATGCCTGCTGATCATTTTGAATTCTTTGCCACCCTTAACTTTCTGGCTGCATGTTAGAAATCATTTTAAATGAATTGAATAAAATTCACAAGTGTTATATGCCAGCAAATGATGAACTCACAGGAAATATGACTCAAATCCACTTTTTTTTTTTCATTTTGTTTTTTTCTAATAATAAATAGAAATGAACAAATGTGGCTTTAATGACATCTTGGAGTGAGAGCTTTTATTGATATAGTATCAGTTGGAAGCATGTAATGCCTTGGTGAAATAAATTCCACTCTGCATATTTATAACCAGATTGAAAAAGGTGTGTTTGTTATTTTGTGTGACACACCCTAATGATAGTGAAGTTTTTATATATGAAGATTTACATGCTCCATCATAAAAATGAACAATACTTCAGCTTACAGAATCTTTCTTTGATTGAAGATGTTTTTGTACTTACTTAGTTTCCAATTACTTTTTTAACCTCACTCACAAACTTACAAATACCTATTCCTCATTCCTGTAAAGCCATGAACAGATACTCCAAACCGTGTCAGTTGAAAGAAAATATGGGGCAAGAGTGACAAGTTCTTCTTTAGACAGCTAAGGTTCTGGTCATTAGCTAATTACAGTTTATGTCAGGCCAACCAAAAAAAAAAAGAAACTGGCTTGAGGCAAAAGGGATTCCATTGGCATGTAAGTATAGAGGGCTGGTTTCAGACACAGTGGGATGAAGGTACTCAAATGACGTCAGCAGAATCTGGTATCCCTTCATCTCTCAGCAGTGCTTTCTGACTTGTGTTAACTTTCTTTTAAAACAGGATCTGTCCACAAAAGGCACAAGATAAGAGCTCCAGCTCCCTCTCTCCCTCCCACCTCCTACCAGTTGAAGAAAATCAAGAATATTCCTCAGTTCAGTCGCTCAGTCATGTCCAACTCTTTGCAACCCCATGAACCACAGCACGCCAGGCCTCCCTGTCCATCACCAAATCCCAGAGTCTACCAAAGCTCATGTCCATCAAGTCGGTGGTGCCATCCAACAATCTCATCCTCTGTCGTCCCCTTCTCCTCCTGCCCCCAATCCCTCCCAGCATCAGAGTCTTTGCAAATGAGTCAGCTCTCCGCATCAGGTGGCCAAAGTACTGGAGTTTCAGCTTCAACATCAGTGCTTCCAATGAACACCCAGGATTGATCTCCTTTAGGATGGACTGGTTGGATCTCCTTGCACTCCAAGGGACTCTCAAGAGTCTTCTTCAGCACCACAGTTCAAAAGCATCAATTCTTCGGTGATCGGCTTTCTTCACAGTCCAACTCTCACATCCATACATGACCACGGGAAAAACCATAGCCTTGACTAGATGGACCTTGGTTAGCAAAGTAATGTCTCTGCTTTTTAATATACTATCAAGGTTGGTCATAACTTTCCTTCCCAGGAGTAAGCGTGTTTAATTTCATGGCTGCAATCAGCATCCGCAGAGATTTTGGAGCCCCCAAAAATAAAGTCTGACACTGTTTCCACTGCTTCCCCATCTATTTCCCATGAAGTGATGGGACTAGATGCCATGATCTTAGTTTTCTGAATGTTGAGCTTTAAGCCAACTTTTTCACTCTCCTCTTTCACTTTCATCAAGAGACTCTTTAGTTCCTATTCACTTTCTGCCATAAGGGTGGTATCATCTGCACATCTGAGGTTGATTGATATTTCTCCCGGCAATCTTGATTTCAGCTTGTGCTTCTTTCAGCTCAGCGTTCCTCATGATGTACTCTGCATATAAGTTAAATAAGCAGGGTGACAATATACAGCCCTGATGTACTCCTTTTCCTATTTGGAACCACTCTGTTGTTCCATGTCCAGTTCTAACTGTTGCTTCCTTACCTGCACATAGGTTTCTCAAGAGGCAGGTCAGGTAGTCTGGTATTCCTATCTCTTCTATTGGCTAAAATTGCTCACACACAATGATGGTATATAAGCTATCTACTACTGTGTGACAAATTAAACCTCAAAAACTTAGCAGCTTTAAACAACATGCACTGATTATCTCAAAGTTTCAATGGGTCAAGGATGCAAGCAAGTCTTGAACAGACAGATCCTGCAGTTCAGGCTCTCTCACTAACCACACTCAAGGTCCTGGCCAGGGTTCCAGTCATCTCGAGCTTCAGCTGGGGCAGGATCCACTCCCAGAATCCCTGGCGGTGCGGGCAGGATTCAGTTCCGTGGGGGCTGTTGGGCTGAGGGCCGCCTCTCTTCACTGACTCTAAGAGGCCACGCTCTGTTCTCTGTTACATGGGATTCTCCTACCAGCAGCTCACAATAGGGCAGGTGGCTTCATCAGAACAAGCAAATGAGAAAGAGACACAGAGAAGGAATTCACTGTCTTTGACCCTAATCTTGGAAGTAACGTCTCATCACTTTTACCACATTTTAATCATTAGTAGCAAGCCACAGGCCCGCCCACATTCAAGGGGAAGGAATTATACAAAGCAGTGAATATCAGGAGATGGGGACCAGGGTAGCCATTCCCGGAGCTCCTACCCAAAGAGTAATGAAATTTGCTGATCGGTTTAAATAATAATTTATATCACAAATATAAACCGATCAGCAAATTTCACTACTTTTTGTGGTAGGAGGTCCCAGGTTAAAATACAAAGCTTCCCTTATGGCTCAGATGGTAAAGAATCCACCTGCAGTGCAGGAGACCCAGGTTCAATCCCTGGGTCAGGAAGATCCCTTGTAGAAAAGAGTGCAACCCATTCCAGTATTCTTGCCTGGAGAATGTCATGGACAAACAAGCCTGGCGAGCGACAGTCCACGGGGTCACAAAACAGTCGGACATGACTGAGCAACTAACACTCTCACCTTCATGTTACGATACAGGCTTTATTGACAGTTGCTTTAGTCTGTATAATAATTCACTGAGTAAATGCATCAACGCTTATTTAACTTTAAAGTTATTAAATGGAATTGTTTACAGATTTTTAAATGTTCTTTGCAGTTGCAGATAAAACTGTGGTTCATACTTTAAAAAATCATTTGATTATCATATCCAGGAAAAAACAAACTCAGATGCTCACAGGGGCATGGCAATGCTAGCCTCTAAAGGAACAGCGGCCACTCAGGTCCAGCTTCCTAATCAACGCGTGGGAACATGAAAATGTTGTTAATAGAACTCCTGATTTTTCAAGAAAAATAGGAAATTCATACTTTTATGTGAAGTGTCCTATTGATTCCATTAAAAAGAAAATAAACAAGAGTATGGGCCAAACAAAACTGATCTGTGGGCTGGATTCATTACACTGACTACCAGTTTGAGGCTTATGATCTGGTAGTTATGTCTGAAATCAACCCTAAAAGGGGAAAGAAAAAACCAGGAAATAAGACGACTATGGAGACAATAAAAAGATCAGTGGTTGCCAGGGATTAGAAGGAAGGGAGTAATCAATCGGCAGAACCCTAAGGAGTTTTAGGGCAGTGAAAATATTCTGTATGATACTATAATGGGGGAGTCATGTCATTATACATTTATCAAAACCCATAGAATGAACAACACCATGAGTGAACTCTGATGCAAATTATGGGCTTTGTGTGATGATAATGTGTGTAAGCTCATGGATTGCAGCAACTGATTGACAGTGGGGCAGGTTTTGGGTTTGTGGGGGCAGAGTGTTTATGAGAACTTTTTCTACCTTCATTCAATTTTGCTATGAACCTTAAACAGCTCTAAAAATACAAAGTCTATTTTAAAAATGGAAAGAAAATTCTTTAAGAAGCACAGCTATGTAAAACAAGTAAGAATGAAGTTATACGATTCAGTGTCAATCAGAAAAAACACATTTATAGAACAACAAGTACCTTTGAGGGGTGGGGTTATGTATTTGTTTTTTTCTCTTGTCTATTTCCCAAATCTTTTTGAATGAGCAAACGGTACAGAGAGTCCTCACTTTGCACAGAACTGTGGGACTATAAAAATGACTATGCAAGCTGAAACTGCGCCAACTGATACTAATGATGAGTGGTAAAAATTCCAGTCATACCATGACCTTTAAAAATGTTGATCAAAACATTAAAACTGTCTTACCGTCGGTTCTAAATGCACAGGGAAATGAAAAAATGGCACAACCAAAATTTGTTTAGTCTACTATATTTTCATCATTAGAAACACTGAGAATGTAAGTATTTATTTCTTTGTGAAAGCTTATCAGGTAGTTCAAATATTGCTGTTCTTCTTTTCATGTGAAACTTGTGATACAAAGAGAAATGTCTTTTCCATGCCTTGGTGAATTTTCACACTAAATTCTAAGTTTGAATTAGCTTCCAATATTTTGTAATGAGTACTTTCAGCATCATGAACTACCTCTGAGAGTTCCTAAAGGTGACTATTTGCCAGTGTCACGTCCTCTGACACACCTTTATCCTTTCTGTCATGACCAGTTTCCTCATTTATTGATAAGTTTGTGTCCACTATGCTCCTCTGGCTGCACATCCAGAGTTTCAAGTAGCAGCAACATCAACATTCCCATGGTCAGCTAGTTCTCTAATAATTCCATTTATATTCACTGAGAATTTCAGCATCACTTTTTCTTCCTTTGCTGAACTTTTATCTTTGTTAACCAATTCCTTCTTTGGCTACTCATGTCATGGGAGCGTATCACTGAGAGACAATGAGGCAATACAACAGACACTTTGCTGTCTGTGCGTGGACTCAACACAGCCGCATGGGAACAAGTCACGGACAGACTGGGAAGGGACCTGATGGGTCTCCGCGAGCAGTGCACATTTGCAACTCATGTTGCAATCTGTGGGCTGCAGAGCTAGCCATGAAGTCTGTATTGTATGCAACTACTCAGTGACTGTGTCGATCACGATAAACTGTGGAACATTCTGAAAGAGATGGGAATCCCAGACCACCTGACCTGCCTCTTGAGAAACCTGTATGCAGGTCAGGAAGCAACTGTTAGAACTGGACATGGAACAACAGACTGGTTCCAAATAGGAAAAGGTGTACGTCAAGGTTGTATATTGTCACCTTGCTTATTTAACTTATATGCAGAGTACATCATGAGGAACGCTGGGCTGGAAGAAGCACAAACTGGAATCAAGATTGCCGGGAGAAATATCAATAACCTCAGATATGCAGATGACACTACCCTTACGGCAGAAAGTGAAGAGGAACTCAAAAGCCTCTTGATGAAAGTGAAAGAGGAGAGTGAAAAGGTTGGCTTGAAGCTCAACATTCAGAAAACGAAGATCATGGCATCTGGTCCCATCACTTCATGGGAAATAGATGGAAAAACAGTGGAAACAGTGTCAGACTTTGTTTTTTTGGGCTCCAAAATCACTGCAGATGCTGATTGCAGCCATGAAATTAAAAGACGCTTGCTCCTTGGAAGGAAAGTTATGACCAACCTTGATAGTATATTAAAAAGCAGAGACATTACTTTGCCAACCAAGGTCCATCTAGTCAAGGCAATGGTTTTTCCCGTGGTCATGTATGGATGTGAGAGTTGGACTGTGAAGAAGGCTGACCGCCGAAGAATCGATGCTTTTGAACTGTGGTGTTGGAGAAGACTCTTGAGAGTCCCTTATACTGCAAGGAGATCCAACCAGTCCATTCTAGAGGAGATCAATCCTGGATGTCCATTGGAGGGACTGATGCTAAAGCTGAAACTGCAATACTTTGGCCACCTCATGCGACGAGTTGACTCACTGGAAAAGACTCTGATGCTGGGAAAGGTTGGGGGCGGGAGGAGAAGGGGACGACGGAGAATGAGATGGCTGGATGGCATCACCGACTCTGTGGACATGAGTTTGAGTGAACTCCGGGAGTTGGTGATGGACAGCGAGGCCTGGCGTGCTGTGATTCATGGGGTCGCGGAGAGTCGGACACGACTGAGCGACTGAACTGAACTGAACTGAACTGAACTCAGTTAATATACCATTAGACGCAAAGCTGTATCATGTTTCAGAGTGGGAGGAGACTGGTGCTATTTAACAAAAACTTAGTAACTGAAATTAGTGCACAGCAGAACCATGCAAAGCAAGGACTGCTGGTACTTGAATATTAGGAAAACTAACTTTATTATAAAATAAAACCATTCTGTGCTCCCTTTTTTGGTCACAGGCAGGCGCAAGGACTAAAGATAGACTACTGAAAAAGACACGCTGCTGGCTGGGTTCCGCTGATTTATGACCCTGGAGACCTCACAGAATATGTTGTAATGCTATTCTGTTCAGACTCCCTGTGAACAGGTACATCTGGAGACATATATATTTATGGAAAATGATAAATAATCTTTCTCCCCTACCTTATGTCTAAGTAGGTCATGTTGGCAATATTTTGAGCACTTATGACATTTCCTCCAATGTATCTCCAAGAGCACGTTAACTGTAGCAATAGGATGCACGGGACTGGCAGTGAACACCTCCCTCTTCAAAACCCTGTAACATGCCTGTTCTCTGAGCATCAGACTGGGAAACTAGAACATCATGGATCAGAGCAGAGAAATGCAAAGTCATCTTAGAAATATAATTTTAAAAGCAATTTGATGTCGTTAATAGATGCAAAATGGATAAAAATCAACAATTCTTCACGGTTTTCTAAATACAAGGAACTTGGCAAAACAGCAGGATGAAAGAAGTTCTTTAACAAGGTAAACACCAAAAGCCATCATCACTTTTAGTGTTGAAAATCTAGAAGAACTGATTTCACAGCTAGCAACGCAATCAAGATATGCCCCACAATGTTGTAAACACCGTTCCAAAGGTCCCTGCTGATGCACTCAGAAAAGGCAAATGAATAAAAGAAAGGGTTAGAAAAGAAATGTTACCGTCTTTATTTGAAGCCAACAAGATCATCAATAAATAAAATCAAGATTCAACAAATTACTGCAACTAAGAAAAAAGCATATCACTATTTCTAGGCATCAGATGGACATTTAAAACGTCCTTGACACTAGTAGGGCTTCCCTGATAGCTCATCCTGCAATGCGGGAGACCAGGGTTTGATCCCTGGATTGGGAAGATCCCCTGGAGAAGGGAAAGGCTACCCACTCCAGTATTCTGGTTTGGAGAATTCCATGGACTGTATAATCCAAGGGGTCGCAAAGAGTCAGACATGACTGGGTGACTTTCGCTTTGACACCAGAAATAATCAATCAGAAAATTTAAGGATGTGTCAACGTGGCACCTAAGCTAGAAAAGCTGGAGGTGACCAGATTGAAGGTATTAACACAGATAAACAACAGTGGGATATGTAGAGGGCTAGGTAAGCCATGATCGGGGACAATGACAATCACAGAGGACGATGCAGGTGAATCCCAGGCAAATTCCGTCTTACCACACATATCTGACACAGCTTCAAATATGCCATTGCTGTGAAACCAGTTTGTACAGGAGTCACTACATTCCCTAATCATATAACTAAATTACCTGAGGTCACCCCTTACCTAAAGATTTCAATGCCCTTTGCTAACCCGTATTTGGAATCCAAAGCTGCTTGAAAGTTTAAGTTCAACCAATACTAGTCCATTGGCTGAGAAAGAGTTTTTGAGTCCATTATCAAAGAATCATACCTTTCCAGGAAGGCAACCTTATGCAGAGTCCAAATTCTCTTCTTTCCCACAAAGTCAAGAACAAGATGTTCACGGGTTTCCCGTGAATTGCTTGCCACAAATTTCTTTGAGAGAATTTGACCATTTGACCCATATTCCCTTACCCCAGAAAAAATGCACATGCATGAATATATTATATATATTCAGTTCAGTTCACTCACTCAGTCGTGTCCGACTCTGCGACCCCATGAACCACAGCACAGCAGGCCTCCCTGTCCATCACCAACTCCCAGAGTTCACTCAAACTCATGTCCATCGAGTCGGCGATGCCATCCAGCCACCTCATCCTCTGTCCCCTTCTCCTCCTGACCTCAATCTTTCCCAGCATCAGGGCCTTTTCAAATGAGTCAACTCTCCGCATCAGGTGGCCAAAGCATTGGAGTTTCAGCTTCAAAATCAGTGCTTCCAATGAATACCCAGGACTGATTTCCTTTAGGATGGACTTGTTGGATCTCCTTGCAGTCCAAGGGACTCTCAAGAGTCTTCTCCAACACCACAGTTCAAAAGCATCAGTTCTTCAGTGCTCAGCTTTCTTTACAGTCCAACTCTCACATCCATACATGACCATGGGAAAAACCACAGCCTTGACTAGCCGGACCTTTGTTGGCAAAGTAATGTCTCTGCTTTTTAATATGCTATCAAGGTTGGTCATAACTTTCCTTCCAAGGAGCAAGCGTCTTTTAATTTCATGGCTGCAGTCAGCATCCGCAGTGACTTTGGAGCCCAGAAAAATAAAGTCAGCCATTGTTTCCACTGTTTCCCCATCTATTTGCCATAAAGTGATGGGACCAGATGCCATGATCTTAGATTTCTGAATATTGAGCTTTAAGCCAGCTTTTTCACTTTCCTCTTTCACTTTCATCAAGAGGCTCTTTAGCTCTTCTTCACTTTCTGCCATAAGGGTGGTGTCATCTGCATATCTGAGGTTATTGATATTTCTCCCAGCAATCTTGATTCCAGCTTGTGCTTCTTCTAGCCCAGCGTTCCTCATGATGTACTCTGAATATAAGTTAAATCAGCAGGGTGACAATATACAACCTTGACGTACTCATTTTCCTATTTAGAACAAGTCTGTTGTTCCATGTCCAGTTCTAACTGTTGCTTCCTGACCTGCATACAGGTTTCTCAAGAGGCAGGTCAGGTGGTCTGGGATTCCCATCTCTTTCAGAATGTTCCACAGTTTGTTGTGATCCACACAGTCAAAGGCTTTGGCATAGTCAATGAAGCAGAAATAGATGTTTTTCTGGAACTCTCTTGCTTTCTCCATGATCCAGCGGATGTTGGCAATTTGATCTCTGGTTCCTCTGCCTTCTCTAAAACCAGCTTGAAAATCTGGAAGTTCACGGTTCACATATTGCTGAAGCCTGGCTTAGAGAATTTTAAGCAAAATTTTAATTTTACTAGTCAAGTGGGCCTTAGAGAGCATCACTACGAACAAAGCTAGTGGAGGTGATGGAATTCCAATTGAGCTATTTAAAATCCTGAAAAATGATG
The DNA here is from genome assembly GCF_049115385.1 of Moschus berezovskii. Taxonomy (NCBI): domain Eukaryota; kingdom Metazoa; phylum Chordata; class Mammalia; order Artiodactyla; family Moschidae; genus Moschus; species Moschus berezovskii. Next base: position 3,446,655 of record NC_142474.1, read on the forward strand.
CTGTGAAAGTGCTGCACTCAATATGCCAGCAAATTTGGAAAACTCAGCAGTGACCACAGGACTGGAAAAGGTCAGTCTTCATTCCAATCCCAAAGAAAGGGAATGCCAAAGAACGCTCAAACTACCACACAATTGCACTCATCTCACACACTAGTAAAGTCATGCTCAAAATTCTCCAAGACAGGCTTCAGCAGTATGTGAACCATGAACTTCCAGATGTTCAAGCAGGTTTTAGAAAAGGCAGAGGAACCAGAGATCAAATTGCCAACATCCGCTGGATCATGGAGAAAGCAAGAGAGTTCCAGAAAAACATCTACTTCTGCTTCATTGACTATGCCAAAGCCTTTGACTGTGTGGATCACAATAAACTGTGAAACACTGTGAAAGAGATGGGAATACCAGACCACCTGACCTGACTCTTGAGAAACCTGTATGCAGGTCAGGAAGCAACAGTTAGAACTGGACCTGGAACAACAGACTGGTTCCAAATAGGAAAAGGAGTACGTCAAGGTTGTATATTGTCACCCTGCTGATTTAACTTATATGCAGAGTACATCATGAGGAACGTTGGGCTGGAAGAAGCACAAGCTGGAATCAAGATTGCTGGGAGAAATATCAATAACCTCAGATATGCAGATGACACCACCCTTACGGCAGAAAGTGAAGAGGAACTCAAAAGCCTCTTGATGAAAGTGAAAGAGGAGAGTGAAAAAGTTGGCTTGAAGCTCAACATTCAGAAAATGAAGATCATGGCATCTGGTCCCATCACTTCATGGGAAATAGATGGGGAAACAGTGGAAACAGTGTCAGACTTTATTTTTGGGGGCTCCAAAATCACTTCAGATGCTGCTGATTGCAGCCATGAAATTAAAAGACGCTTACTCCTTGGAAGGAAAGTTATGACCAACCTAGATAGCATATTAAAAAGCAGAGACATTACTTTGCCAACAAAGGTTCGTCTAGTCAAGGCTATGGTTTTTCCTGTGGTCATGTATGGATGTGAGAGTTGGACTGTGAAGAAAGCTGATCACTGAAGAATTGATGCTTTTGAACTGTGGTGTTGGAGAAGACTCTTGAGAGTCCCTTGGACTGAAAGGAGATCCAACCAGTCCATTCTAAAGGAGATCAATCCTGGGTGTTCATTGGAAGGACTGATGCTAAAGCTGAAACTCCAATACTTTGGCCACCTCATGCGTTGAGTTCAGTTCAGTTCAGTCGCTCAGTCGTGTCCAACTCTCTGCGACCCCATGAATCACAGCACGCCAGGCCTCCCTGTCCATCACCAACTCCCGGAGTTCACTCAAACTCATGTCCACAGAGTTGGTGATGCCATCCAGCCATCTCATTCTCGGTCATCCCCTTCTCCTCCCGCTCCCAACCTTTCCCAGCATCAGAGTCTTTTCCAGTGAGTCAACTCGTCGCATGAGGTGGCCAAAGTATTGCAGTTTCAGCTTTAGCATCAGTCCTTCCAATGAACACCCAGGATCAATCACTGGAAAAGATTCTGATGCTGGGAAGGATTGGAGGCGGGAGGAGACGAGGACGACAGAGAATGAGATGGCTGGATGGAGTCACCAACTCGATGGACATGAGTTTGAGTGAACTCCGGGAGTTGGTGATGGACAGGGAGGCCTGGCGTGCTGTGATTCATGGGGTCGGAAAGAGTCTGACACGACTGAGCAATTGAACTGAACTGAGTGTGTAAGATGAGTGCAATTGTGTGGTAGTTTGAACATTCTTTGGCATTGCCTTTCTTTGGGATTGGAATGAAAACTGACCTTTTCCAGTCCTGTGGCCAGTGCTGAGTTTTCCAAATTTGCTGGCATATTGAGTGCAGCACTTCCACAGCATCATCTTTCAGGATTTTAAATAGCTCAACTGGAATTCCATCACCTCCACTAATTTTGTTCATAGTGATGTTCCCTAGGCACTCTTGACTTCACATTCCAGGATGTCTGGCTCTAGGTGAGTGATCACACCTTTGTGATTATCTGGGTCATGAAGATCTTTTTTGTACAGTTCTTCTGTGTATTCGTGCCATCTCTTCTTAATATCTTCTGCTTCTGTTAGGTCCATACCATATCTGTCCTTTATTGAGCACGTCTTTGCATGAAATGCTCCCTTGGTATCTCTAATTTTCTTGACGCGATCTCTAGTCGTTCCCATTCTTTTGTTTTCCTCTATTACTTTGCATTGATTGCTAAGAAAGGCTTTCTTATCTCTCCTTACTATTCTTTGGAACTCTGCATTCAAATGGATGTATCTTTCCTTTTCTCCTTTGCTTTTTGCTTCACTTCTTTTCACAGCTTTTGTAAGGCCTCCTCAGACAGCCATTTTGCTGTTCTGCATTTCTTTTTCTTTTGGATGGTTTTGATTCCTGTCTGCTGTACAATGTCATGTACCTCCATCCATAGTTCATCAGGCACTCTATCAAATCTAGTCCCTTAAATCTATTTTTCACTTCCACTGTATAGTCATAAGGGATTTGATTTAGGTCATACCTAAACGGTCTAGTGGTTTTCCCCACTTTCTTAAATTTCAGTCTGAATTTGGCAATAAGGAGTTCATGATCCGAGCCACAGTCAGCTCCCAGTCTTGTTTTTGCTGACTGTATAGAGCTTCTCCATCTTTGGCTGCAAAGAACATAATCAATCCGATTTTGGTGTTGACCATCTGGTGATGTCCATCCGTAGAGTCTTCTCTTGTGTTGTTGGAAAAGTTTGTTGACCAGTGCGTTTTCTTGGCAAAACTCTATTATCCTTTGCCCTGCTTCATTCCATGCTCCAAGGCCAAATTTGCCTGTTACTCCAGGTGTTTCTTGACTTCCTACTTTTGCATTCCAGTCCCCTACAATGAAAAGGACATCTTTTGGGGGTGTTAGCTCTAGAAGATCTCGTAGGTCTTCATAGAACCATTCAACGTCAGCTTCTTCAGCGTTACTGGTTGGGGCCTAGACTTGGATTACCGTGATACTGAATGGTTTGCCTTGGAAACAAACAGAGATCGTTCTGTTGTTTTTGAGACTTCCTCCAAGTACTGCATTTTGGACCCTTTTGTTGACTATTGGCCAAAAAGTTCATTTGGGCTTTTTCATAAGATCTTCCTGGAGGTTCACAGACACACTGAATCCTTTCCGAGAGACCCTAGAGTAACCGGCCTCACTCTGCCTTAATCACACACACTGTGTGTGTGATGAATCAATGCTCATCACAGTGATTCAGAATAAAGGTGCTCCTCCCACTGCCTGCCTGGGTTTGCTCCTCAGCCTGATCCTTAGCCAGCTTTGTGAGCTTGATTACGTTGCTGAGCTTCTCTGGGCCTTGATGTCACCATTTGTAATGGGAATCATATTAGTTCTTACCTAATTAGGTAATTATGACAATCAAATGAGATAAGGCAGGAGAGCTGTTGGCACAGTGCCTGCCACGTGATAAATGACCCAGAAATGTTCGTTATTATTTGATTATGAGCTATCTTATGACTGCCTTGCCTTTTGTTTCAGCTCTTGATGATAAATACACTTTATAATCTATACCAGAGTTTTTTAACCTCAGCACTATCGATGTTTGGAGCCAGACAAGTCTTTGTTGTGGGGGCTATCACACACTGAAGGATGTTTAGCAGTGTCCCTGAACTCCACCCACTAGATGTGAGAAACCACCCCCCACAGTTATGATGACCCCAAATGTGTCCAAACACGTACACATTTCCCTTGATGGCCAGAATCACCCCAACTGAGCATCACTGCTCTGTGTTGATTAGATGGATACGTCAAAGTTTTTGGTTTTTTTTATGGTAGAAGCAACAACAATCATACTATTTAAAATGTTACCACTGCTGATGAAAATACAATGAGGCCAAGAAGTCTATACTCAAAATGGAGAAGGGCTCGGAGTGAGGAAAAGGAAGTGATTGTGTGAATGAGGATGGGGGAATCACACCTGGAAGGAGTCAACAGAGACTGAATATGAAAAAGCAGAGAAAGAAAATAAGGAAAATGGTTCTGTGGATTCCACGAGAGGTCAACATTCCTGATTCAGGACAAGACAGGACATTTGATAATCAAAGAGTAGAGCACAAAGTAAAGAAATCTTCGGAACAGGAGCAAGATTGGTATTGGGCTTAGACCTCGAGAACCAGACTTTTAAGAGACTAAGAAGATATGTTCATGTCTGAAACAAAATTAATATGTGGTGTATATATAGCCTTCATATACACAAGATATTAACAGTTCAGTCGTATCCAACTTTTTGCAACCCTATGGACTGTAGCCCACCAGGCTCCTCCGTCCATGTGATTTTCCAGGCAAGAATACTGGAGGGGGTTGCCATTTCCTTCTCGAGAGGATCTTCCTGACCCAGGGATCGAACTCGAGTCTCTTGCATTGCAGGTGGGTTCTTTACCATCTGAGCCACTAGGGAAGCCCTATGTGGTCTTCATACTGTCATAAAGTCATCTTACATTCTGAGAAAATAAGTTTACAGGGGCTCAAAGTCTCTCTCTCAGAGAAGAGAGAGACGGTAAACAAAAGCTCTAATCAAAAGGTGCGCAGTCTGTGAATGAGCTCTGTGCCTTGGGCAGTGGCAGTGGAGACTCAGTCGTCCTTTCGATGTGGATGCTGATGATATGACCGTCCTGAGCTCTCTGAGCACTTCCCATCTGTCAGGTTACATGTTTCACTTGTGCCACTTTATCTCAACATCAACCTTTCGAGAGGGCAGCAATTATGATCCCACTCTACAGCTGAGGAAGCCCAGGGTTGGAAAGGTTCACTGCTCCGAGGCTGCACAGCACACACACAAGGACTTGAGGCCCAATAGCCCATCCCTAACACTGGTTCTTGGGGCTCCTGAACTTTCTCTTAAGCACACCGAGGGAGAGTTGAGATGTGAGTTCACCTTCACCCAGTGTGCTCAAAACTAAGGGCTTAGCTGACTCAGAATGCTTGAATAATGTGGCTCTGTTCTGTCAGGTATTTACTTTTATCCCATTAATATTTCACATTGCAATTGAGCCGTTCCCTTAACATGTTAGCTGTGTCTCTGAAGAGAAAAATCCAACTAAAGGGAAAAATGCAGTATGGTTATTTACATCATCCACTCGCCCAACAATGATGGAAACCAGCCTGTGGAATGTTCATTGGCTGTGCACTGTCCTCTATGCCAGGCATTCCCATGTAAATTATTTTGCTTACACTGACATTAATTTTTTTCCCCAAGTTGGCATTGTTACCTGCTTCATTCAGAGAGCAAACCAAAGTAACCCCTGCCGTAAAGAGAAGGCGCTAAGACCGGTCTCCACTGCATCCACAGTCTCTAGTTTTCTCCATTAGATAAACCAAACCTGTTAAAATTAAGAATCCTATGCTCTGACATCGTTTCCATGTCTCCAAGTTTTTTGTCATGTGTGACCAATTAGTACAGTTGGCTAGAACACGGTGCTAATGAGGCCAAGGTCAGGGGTTCAATTCCCTCCTGGGCTGGAACTCGATGCTTCCTTCCCAGAGTCACGGGCTGAGGCCTGCGCCGCAGCTGGCCCTCCCCGGAGTGTCATTCTTGGTCGTAAATGCAGCTGGAAAAAGTCTTGCTGAATCACGGCACCTCCATCCATACCACTGGATCAACTCAGAATACAAACTGCAGTGGCAGCAGGACGAGAGACACGAGTGAAAACCAACACTGTGATTAGTTGCATAAACTGACAATTTTTGCCTACATTCTATAAGTCTTAACGGCACACTTTACAGATCGATGGAGCTGCGATTTTATTTTTTAAAACTCATGTATATTAAGAGAGATGCTAAAATCTTGAGATATTGAATGGCAAATGCAGTAAAACCTCAATTACTTAAACTCATAAGGAAATGAGTTATTTTGTATATGTAAATTATGTTCAGATAATAGAAGTGTCTCCTTAGTACCAAGAGATTTTCATATTAGAAATTTTGATGGAAATCCTTGTAAATGGAATTCACATTTTCCTGCCTTCCTAAATAGGGACATGGGATGTAATTGATCCAACATATCTCCTATTTATTAAAAAAAAAAAACACACACACACAATTTCAACAAACGATTTTTTTTAATTGAAAATAAAACGGGTGGGAAGGGAGATCAACCAGGAAAGTCAGTATTAATACCAGCAAGGCAGAATTTAGGCTTAAAAGTCACAAGAAAGATAAAAAGGAATATAATAATATAAAATTCATTTTCCAAAGAAAATGCAATAATTACAAGCCTACGTATACCAGATAATATCACAGCTTCGCTGAGTCCCGGCTTTTCTAGCCTTTTTGCTCTTCCTTAAATAATAAAAGCAATTTCTAGTTCAGAGCTTAGGTGGCTATGATTCCATCGGCCTAAAACTTCCTTTGGGCTTTGCATTCCACCTTATTCAGTTCTCTTTCCAAATATCACCCACCTAAGGATAGCGATGGAGAAGGCAATGGCACCCCACTCCAGTGGTCTTGCCTGGAGAATCCAAGGGACAGGGGTGCCTGGTGGGCTGCCATCTATGGGGTTGCACAGAGTCAGACACGACTGAAGCGACGTAGCAGCAGCAGCAGCAAGGATGGCTAAGCATGCTATCTGATTTGTCACCTAAGATTCCAAGTTGTTTGATGTGTGTGTGTGTGGTCTCACTGCTGTACGAAAAACATAGAATCCTGAATCTATCTATCCTAAATTGCATTAGGTTCCTAAGACGTGTCTACTAACATTACAATCCTCTAAGCAACTGCAATCTTTATTACCAGCCAGGACTTTAGACCTGAAACCTCATAGGAGCAACAAGCCCACAGGCTCTCCCTTGGCCCCTTGTCTCAACAGTAATCCTAAATATGCCTATTTGCCTATTAAGTTTTTAAATTTACCTGTTAAGTTCTTACTACTCTAAACATGAGAAAAGTCACAGAAAAATGAACACAATGAAAAAAATCATAATTCTGTGTTACTTTCCTGAGACAGCTAAAACAAACTACCACAAACTTGATGACTTAGGACAACAGCCCTTTATTCTCTCCCAGTTCTAGAGGCCAAGGGTCGGGAGATTTGACCCACTCAAGTCAGGGAAGCATTCCAGGTAAGGAAAGAGCGGGACAAATCGAGAAAGTGGCACAGACATATATACACTGCTGCTGCTGCTCGGTCGCTGCAGTCTGTCCGACTCCTGTGTCCCCACGGACGGTAGCCCGCCAGGCTCCTCTGTCCATGGGATTCTCCAGGCAAGAACACTGGAGGGGTAGCCACTCCATTCTCCAGAGGATCTTCCTGACCCAGAGACAGAACTTAGATCTCCTCACTGCAGGCAGATTCTTTATCACCCGAGCCACCGGGGAAGCCCCACAGAGACACGGTCATGTGTGAAACAGGTAGCTGGGGAGGAGCTGCTGTGTAACACAGGGGCCCGGCCAGGCCCTCTGTGATGACCTGGAGGGCTGGGGCTGGGCGACAGGAAGGAGGCTCAAGAGGGAGGGGCTACACGTTTAATGACGACTGATCGGTTCCACCGTACAGCAGAAACCGTCACAACACTGCAAGGCAATTCTCCCCCAATTAAAAAATAAATTTAAAAAGAAAGATTAAAAAAAGAAAGAATTCCTATTGGAAGTGATATCTGTGGGGAAACCTGCAGAAAGGACAGGAACGCATCGTGTAGTGGGAGCGTAACATGCAAAGATCTCACACCAGAGGCTGGCAGAGACAGAGGAAGGAAGAGCACTACCGGAGACCGAAGATGAAGCTGCACAGAGAATTGGTTTTAAAAGTCTCTGCACCACAGTTCGTTTCATAATCCTAAGGACACTGAGGAGTCATGCAAGGTTTGCACGTGGGAACTGCAAAATAGATCTACGCTTTGCAAAAACTCTGGACTATCTCCGGAGAATAGTTTGAAAGGCAGACCAGGAGTGTAAGCAATAGATCCTAGAGTCTCCCAGAGCCCAAGAGAACAAAGATAGTGACTTGGATTAGAGAAGTGGCATGGCAACCCACTCCAGTATTCTTGCCTGGAGAATCCCATGGACACGGAAGACTGGCGGGCTACAGTCCAGAGGGAAGCAAAGTGTCAACACCACTGAAGCGACTTAGCAGGCAGTGGTGGTGGAGATGAAAAGAATAAATGGATTTAGGGAACATTGAAAACAAAACATTGGCAGCACACCATGGGGGCCAGGGAGAGATAGGTGTCAAATATGAGCCCTAAGCTTCCAGGTTGCCCAATAGGTAATTTCCCATTCACTGCAAGAGAACATTGAAAGAATGGTAGGTTGGAGGCATTCAAGGGAGGGGCGGGGGGCGTTGTGTTATGAGATTAACTATAGACACACTGACTTTGAAGATGATTCTGAAACCCTGGGTGTCCCAAAGCTGATCTGAGTTTGGCACACAAAAGAGCTCACAGGAAAGGTCTAGTTTAGATACGTAAATGTGTGAGTAATCTTGGTTTCAGTTCAGTTCATTTCAGTCGCTCAGTCATGTCCGACTCTTTGTGACCCCATGGACTGCAGCACACCAGGCTTCCCTGTCCATTACCAACTCTTGGAGTTTACTCAAATTCATCTCCATCAAGTCAGTGATGCCATCCAACCATCTCATCCTCTGTCATCCCCTTCTCCTCCCTCCTTCAATCTTTCCCAGCATCAGGGTCTTTTCAGATGAGTCAGCTTATCACATCAGGTGGCCAAAGTATTGGAGTTTCAGCTTCAGCATCAGTCCTTCCAATGAATATTCAGGACTGATTTCCTTTAGGATGGACTGGTTGGATCTCCTTGCAGTCCAAGGAACTCTCAAGAGTCTTCTCCAGCACCACAGTTCAAAAGCATCAATTCTTTGGCACTCAGCTTTCTTTATAGTCCAACTCTCACATCCCTACATGACTACTGGAAAAACCATAGCCTTGACTAGATGGACCTTTTTTGGCAAAGTAATGTATTTGCTTTTTAATATGCTGTCTAGGTTGGTCATAGTTTTTCTTCCAAGGAGTAAGCGTCTTTTAATTTCACGGCTGCAATCACCATCTGCAATGATTTTGGAGCCCAGAAAAATTAAGTCTGCCACTGTTTCCACGGTTTCCCCATCTATTTGCCATGAATTTTGGTTTAGGGAGTGATGAAGCTGTAGGCAGAGGAACCCCTGGCTATGCAGGGCCTGGAATTTATATAATTTGGGGACTTTAATTAAGAGCAATAATACAGAATATAAAATTAGGTACAGAAGTAAATAATTAGGAAACAAGAAACCATTACAAATTGGGACAAATTGAAAGGGAAGCACTGAAACCTGTACATTGTTGCTGCTTTGTTCAGTCGCTCAGTAGTGTCCTCCTTTCCGCAACCCCACGGACTGCAGCCCGCCAGCCTTCCCAGTCCTTCTCTCTCTCCCAGGGTTTGCTTAAATCCATGTCTATTGAGTCAGTGATGCCATCCAACCATCTCGTCCTCTGTCGTCCCCTTCTCCTCCTGCCCTCAATCTTTCCCAGCAGCAGGGTCTTTTCCAATGAGTCAGCTCTTCCCATCAGGTGGCCAAAGTATTGGAACTTCAGCATCAGTCCTTCCAATGAATATTCAAGACTGATTTCCTTTAGGATGGACTGGTTTGATCTCTGTGCAGTCCAAGGGACTCTCAAGAGTCCTCTCCAGCACCACAGTGAAATCCATTATCATGGGTCAGACAGCTAGTGAGGAGTTCGCAGTGTGGCACAGGGAGCTCGGCCCCTGCTCTGTGACAGCCCAGCGGGGTGGGACGGGGGTGGGGTGGGAGGAGGCCCAGAGGCAGGGACACGAGTTACTTCTGGTCAGTTCACATCGTGGTTTGGCGGTAACCAGCACACTCTAAAGCCACGCCCCTCCAATTAGAAGCAAACTCTAAAGAGTCAGCTCTGGAGAACCAGTGTGCAGCATGGGGACTCCAGTTGATCACGCTGTGCCGTGTAACTGAAATCTGCCGAGAAGAGCATTCCATAAGCACCCTCACTAAAACAGATAACAATGTGGGGTGATACGGATGTTAACTTGATTGTGGTAAGCATTTCAAGAAGTATGTGTCCATCGAGTCATTCTGTGCACACTGTAATTATAATGCAATTTTATTTCTAAATCATAAATTTGTAAATGTATCTCAATACAACTGGAAAAACTAAAAACTAAATACTTTTTAAAAAAACTTAAAAAGCTGAAAATAGAACAAGATCCTGAAAAATAACATAATAGCTTTATTAATTAACTGCCAGATGCCGCCTTTTTTAAAAAATTTCTTTTCCACATTTTAGTCTCTATGCAACTTGATAGCCTCTTCTTTTAATAATACAGTTTTTCATTAAAAAGTAATGTAACTTCTCAAACATAGTTAATTGAAATTAGTTTCACATATTGATAATTGGGGTCATAAAATGTGACTCCATAAGCTGATATATATGCCTTCATAATAACCTTCAATACAGGTTCATGCCCTACAAATCAAGAATTCTGATATATTTTATTTGACATTATTACTTTTTCTGTTTTGTTTTTGTTTTTTGACATCAGTTTAAAAATAATAAAAATGTATGATACTTTTATAATTGTGTATACTGTACTATCAAATGTATTTCAGACAGGAAAGAAATTCAGTTTTGTCATAGCATCAATAAGAAATTAATCCTCTGCTTCAACTTATACATTGGACAACTGGAAAAAATTATGCATGGGCTAGCTTCTGGCTCAATTTTTAAATCTTGTATCTCCTCCACTACCCACATTAAGTGCTGGGTGCTAAGGAAATATTCATTTCCCTGTGGCACCTCTAGCCTATTCCTTTGCATCATCATGCAGGGGAGATGATTAAATGGATTTAGGAATATTCTGAAAGCCATTTCTACACCAATATGATGAGCAGCAACTGAACTATTATACATGGTGACCTACAGCATGTGTGTTTTGCCACATCTAAATTTAGTGAATTCTCTGAGCTCTCCCTTCGCCATATCCCAAACCTGCCAGCAGCCATCTGCATTTGGACAAAAACACATGGTTATGTGACTATGCTGCCATAGTGCCTCCCGGGTCCTTGGAAGGCCTGGTACCAGTGAACGAGCACCTTAATTTTACCAGCTTCACAGAAAATGTACCTCCCATTCTGGGCTTGTGTGAGACTCCTCTACTGTGGTGCTACTGCACTTGGGGCTGGATATCCTCTGCTGTTGGGGGCTGTCCTGTGCATTGTGGGGTTTTTAGCAGCACCCCAGACCTCTACTCAATGTTAGTAACACCCAACTGGCACCCCAACTGGGATACCCAAAATGCTTCCAGACAGTGCCAGATGTCCTTGAGGGGCAACACTGCCCTCTGTTGAAAACCACTGCTCTCGAGAAAAAGTTTAGATAGTGAATTCTGATTGGGCAGCTACCATGTTTCAAGCCCTCTGGAACATCCCTTTGCACAAGGCTACGGTGCAGTTGGGAAGGAAGATGATAAATAATAAATTTCAGCAGAATGCAGTAAGTGCCACAAGGAAGATCTCAAAGACACTGTGAGAATCCAAGACAAACCTCTTTCCTACTTCACAAAGCTCCTGCGGAAATCAGTGTGATGAGAACTGTAAAGATGAGACTGTTGTGGTGGTGTTCAGTTGTTAAGCCACGTCTGACCCTTTGCAATACCCCACGGACTGCAGCACGCCAGGTTTTCCTGTCCTTCACTATCTCCCTGAGTTTGCTCAAACCCATGTCCATTGAGTCAGTGATGCCACCCAACCATCTCATTCTCTGTCGTCCCCTTCTCCTCCCGCTCCCAATCCCTCCCAGCATCAGACTCTTTTCCAGTGAGTCAACTCTTCGCATCAGGTGGCCAAAGTATTGGAGTTTCAGCTTCAGCATCAGTCCTTCCAACGAATATTCAGGGTTGATTTTCTTCAGGATTGACTGATTTGATCTCCTTGCAGTCCAAGAGACTCTCAAGAGTCTTCTCCAACACCACAATTCGAAAGCAACAATTCAGAGATCAGCCTTCTTTATGATCCAACTCTCACATCCATACATGACTACTGGAAAAACCATAGCTTTGACTAGATGGACCTTTGTCAGCAAGGTGATGTCTCTGCTTTTTAATATGCTGTCTTGGTTTGTCATAGCTTTCCTTCCAAGGAGCAAGTGTTCTGCATCTATTCTGCCAAAGCATTTCTTCACGTTGGCACGATATAAGCTGAGCATATAGCAGGAATTATAGGAAATACTTCAATTAGCCACAATAGTCACTATTTACAAATCCTGGCCAAAAAACATTGCAAAAGTGTATTAATTCACCTCCTTCTCTGTTATTTTAGCAGTTATGATGCTTACACCATGCCAGCCACACTCAGATCTGAAGTCTACAAACACATAGATTGAGTCATTCCTAGGAAAGGATGACAAATTTATTCATAGAAGATTTGCCACAAGGGTTTATCCCATTTAGATGAAGGGGGAAGGAGAGAGCCTAAATCAATGAGAATTTAGCTTGTGAATATCACTGTATGTAAATTTTTAAAACTCACCAGATCTGACACAAATCATTCCTCTAGAACTCTTAAGCTAACCCTGGTATTGTGCTTACGCTATTGTGTTTTCCCCTTCAATCAATTATTAAACCTATTGACAACAAAGTAACAAAACTCCAGGGTACACTGAAAATCAGGGTCTATTTCACTCAGGGTGTCATCTCAACTATCCAATGTATTTGTTCACAGAAAGCCTTGGAACAGACAATACGTCCCTTTGCTGAGCTGTTTGCACTTCTGTAAAATTAGTAATTGGAGAGGGAATGTCACTTATTCCCATTTCTCCGCTTGAATGTTACGGCGGGGTCCTTTATCAAATTGAACACTGTGAAACTGTGCTCGGCAGAAATGAGTTAACCCATTAGCTCTCCTTTGACTGCACTTAATCACGGAGTCCCTTAAAAGCATGTTCCTTTCATCTTTTTCTTTAGCGTCACTCCTTATTTCACTGATCTTACCTTAATTTGGTCACTCAGCCCTCTTCCAGTGGGTGTGCAGCTCGCACGTGGATTAATTCGTCAATTATCACAATAATTTCCACCTACATAGTGCTTGATCATTAAAAATTCATTTTGATATTACCACAAGGTAGCTTCGAGTTGTGGTTTAAAAGCAGTGACTCCTCAAAATTTATTGGAAAAATAACATACACAAGTACATTGAACACATGACCCCAGGATAGCACTGTGAGGGGTGAGGTTACATTTAATTTTTTTTTTTTTTTTTGGTCAGGAAAATAATAATGCAGCTGTCCCATGGACAGAGCCAAAGTCACTGAAGAGGGGGTGACTGATACTCAGAGGTCCTGACGGAGAGCCAGGGTTTGGGCTGAGACAGCCTGTGAATAAATCTGCTCCCGGCGCACATCAGGGCTCAGGGAATCTTGGACAAGTCACAGTTTTCATCTCTGAGTGGGGTTTCATCATGTTTACAGCGTTGTAGTGAGGATCAAACCAGATAATCCACGCCTGACACACAACCACACAGGATGTTCTAAGTCGAGAAAAGGCCACCACTCGGCCACACAGTATCACTGTACATAATCCACGCCTGACACACAACCACACAGGATGTTCTAAGTTGAGAAGAGGCCGCCACTCAGCCACACGGTATCACTGTACATAATCCACGCCTGACACACACCACACAGGATGTTCTAAGTCGAGAAGAGGCCGCCACTCGGCCACACAGTATCACTGTACATAATCCACGCCTGATACACAACCACACAGGATGTTCTAAGTCGAGAAGAGGCCGCCACTCGGCCACACGGTATCACTGTACATAATCCACGCCTGACACACAACCACACAGGATGTTCTAAGTCGAGAAGAGGCCGCCACTCGGCCACACGGTATCACTGTACATAATCCACGCCTGACACATAACCACACAGGATGTTCTCAGTCGAGAAAAGGCCGCCACTCGGCCACACGGTATCACTGTGCACACACAGACACGCATGGATACACACAAGCACACACTGTCGCCATCCTAACTGAACAAAGAGGCTCATAAAAGCACCAGATTCACAAGCATGTCCCATCCACAGACTGACCAGTTAATTAACAGAGGGGACGAAGCCGGAGACAGTTTAGTCAAGAGATCCACACTCATAATCAGTTGGTTAGTTAACTGATTAGTTATTTAGGCAACTCGCTAATTAGTTGCTTTCTATAAGATTTGCTTCTCTACATCTTCTGGTTCAAGGGCCAAAAATCTCAGCATAATTGAGACATTTTGGGCTGGATAACTCTTTGCTGTGAGGTGTCCTGTGCATTGCAAGGTGTTCAGTAATCTCTCAAGCTTCAACCCACGATGCCAACAACACCCCACCCACCTCTCATTGTGACAACCAAAAATGTCTCCAAATATCATCACATGTTTCCTGAGTGAAGAATCACTGCTCTAGTCCCCCTTTCCAAATGGTTTATATTAACAGTAATATAACTTTCTTCCATATACTACTTGTTATTAAATCGCATTTATCTGTAACCCCTACCTTCATTAATTCTGGAGTCTTCACCCGAACTAAAGAATTTTATGGAACTAAACCACATGTGGAATTTTAAACCTTGCTAATAAGTTTTTAAAAATACAATTACCAATTGTTCTTCATTATACTTGTTATTTTAAAATTACTACCTCAATTTCTAAATTGGTGGTGGAGGGAGAGGGCCAAGTGGGAAGGGAGGTGGGTCTTAATTGTGCCAGAATTTGTGAAAGTATGATTTAGTAGCTTAGGCTCTAGCCTGGGAAATGAATACTCAAAGTGTTAAATATTGAATAGCAGCAGCTAAGTGGAGAGTTGAATTCCCCAGAAGTCTGTGTGTCTGGGTAGTGAGTTCTAGTCTTTTCTCCCATGGAAGCGCCCAGCGTAGAAACAGCCTATATTGTGTGTGGGGGGGTCAGGGAGGGCTTTCCAGTCTGGAGAGTGCCAGGCAGGGAGGGAGAGGATGGAGGGGAGAGGTATTCTCAGAGCAAGAGATGAGGACTTGTTTACTAACTGGGACACTGAAGGGAAAGGACGTTTAGGAACCTTTTATGGCACATTTGGTAAATTTAGCTATTACATTAACCTCACCCAGGAAAGCTACAGTAAGGACTTCCCTAACCCCTCACAGTCTGCAGTCACAGTTACGTTCTGCTTCACTTGATCTGCTGATGGTGACTAAGATCTTAAGACCTTCCTGTTATATCTGCATTTCACCAAAATCTAGAATTCTCAAATCCACTATAAAAGATACCAGTGGCTTTCCACTAAGCTAATGAGTTTAAGTTTCAAAACCCACTGCTTGTACAGGTCTGTTCTGAGGTGCATAATTTATTGCGTACATAATTTAATATTCTTTTCAAAAAAGAGGGCCCTCCAAATGAAGATTTTGGTCCCTATGAAATCTGGCTCTCCCTTTCATGGACACCATGTCCTTCTGTTCTCTGTGCCTTCAGCACCTCCCACAGTGCCTGGAATATGTTAAACACACAGTGATGTTTGCTGAGTGACTGAACAACCAATTCAATGAATGAACAAAGGCAATAATGATATACACAATCCAGAAAAGCAGAGAAGACCATACTCGAGAGTAGGACTTGTTGCTAATCAGACAGACAGTAAAGGCCATGTGTGCATGCTGCTAAGTTGCTTCAGCCATGTCCAACTCTCTGCGACCAAATGGACTGTAACCTGCCAGGCTCCTCTGTCCATGGGATTCTCCAGGCGAGAATACTGGAGTGAGTTGCCGTGCCCTCCTCCAGGGATCTTCCCAACCCAGGAATTGAAACCTAAGTCTCTTACGTCTCCTGCACTGGCAGGGGGGTTCTTTACCACTAGCACCACCTGGGAAGTCATAGTAAAGGCCACCAGCATTCAAAAGGAAGAGAGGTCACTGCACTTGTGATGAAAAGGGGACATTACAAGCAAATCAAAGACTCAAAGACTTTAAAAATAATATTATAATTGACTATAGTAGCTGGCACAATAGTAGACCGACTCAGAGCTCAGACTATGAACCTCAATCCTAGATCCATTTACAAGGTGAAAACTACCCAGTGAATCCCTCTAAACTGGGGACACAATCAGTATCTATAACACAAGACAGCTGTGAGGATTAGAGAGATGTCACCGCAAAGTGGGGAGTGTGGGGCCCAGCATACTGCAGGTTCTCAATAAACGTCAGCTCATAGTATTGTTGATTGGTTTCAATGGGCAAGGCATCACGCTAAACGCTTTCCAGAACTTAGGGAGAATATTCCCATAAGTCACGGGGAAGGTGATCACTTATTGAATACCCCGTCATTCACCAGTGCTCAAGGCACTTCACTGTGTTCTCCACTAAACATTCACTGCAGCTCAGCTAGACGCTATTCCTATTCTGTGCATGTAAACTTAACTGAGAGAAGTTAGTTATATGCAAGAGATTAAATGACAGAGCTAGGGAGGCCTGGCGTGCTGTGATTGATGGGGTCGCAAAGAGTCGGACACAATTGAGCGACTGAACTGAACTGAAGATGGACCACAAGTTACCCAATGCCAAGCTGATATTTTTGCCCATTGGAACTGTTTGATTCTGTCTCACTGCTTAAGAGCTCTGGAATCAGATGTAAGAGTTGAATCTTGGCAACTTATTTAACCTCTTAAATCTCAGTTGCCTTATTTGCAAAACAAGAATGACAATTGTACCTACATTGTAAGATTATAGTAAAAACTAAGTGATATAACACATGCAAATGACCCAACTCAGTGCCTGGTATGTGGCAAAGGTTCAAAATTTCTTTGTGTTACTATTGTCCAAAATTTTGAAAAAGTAGAAAGTCCTATATTTACCCATTTTCAAATGCCAACTGTATGTGTGGGATGCCCTGAGGAAATTTTAAATCTCAGAGGCACACTATGGTCATGCAATTAGTTGGAAAAGTCTGGCTCTCTTACACATAACTGTTGATCATGGCTGATTCACCAAGACAAATACACTGGTTGGCAAATGGGGGGAAAAACCCATGAGGCTCAAGATCAGAACAGCAGTGTATCCCATGAAGTTTGGAAGTAGATGCTCTGATTCCTAACCCACAGGGTGATAAGACGCAAAGTTTTTGAGGACTAAATTATGGTCTTGACATAGTGGCCTGTGGTCATGCTGAGGGCATATAGCTTCCTGGAATAGCAAAAGTGACCTCTAGAAAGATGGCAGCCAAAGTTTTAGTTTTGAAAGTTATTCATCTTTACATGAAATTCCAAGTCAGTGGCAGGGGGAATATTAGTATTATTTAATCTCATTCAAATTACACTACAAAAAACAATTAAGGTGAATAATTATGAAAGTAAGGTCAACTCAATTTTCTATAATAATGTTTTTTGTTACCAGGCTCATTATCGCTAATTCCTTTCATAATCTTTGCCATCTAACCTCATTTGTTTCATTTATAAGTGGCAAGAAATGCACATCATCAAACAGGAATGAAATCAAGACAGCAGCATGTCACTTGGGTGATCTCTGGAGAAAGTAATTATTGTCTCCAGTTAACCTTTTAGGGAGAAACTCGTCTGCATATTCCCAATGCAGGTGCTATGCTTGTCAAAGTGAAGTTTTTCTCTTTCCATTTTTTTCAGTCATACATCCTGGCTTGAGAGGGTAGAGGTTTGCCAAAAGTTGAGGTTTTATCCTGCTGTTCAGAATACTTATAAGCCAAATGAAAAAGCACTCAAGTAAGTTTTAAATGGGCTTTTAGTGGAACCTAACATGTATGGATGTGAGAGTTGGACTGTGAAGAAAGCTGATTGCTGAAGAATTGATGCTTTTGAACTGTGGTGCTGGAGAAGACTCTTGAGAGTCCCTTGGACTGCAAGGAGATCCAACCAGTCCATTCTAAAGGAGATCAATCCTGGGTGTTCACTGGAAGGACTGATGCTAAAGCTGAAACTCCAATACTCTGGTCACCTCATGCGAAGAGTTGACTCACTGGAAAAGAGTCTGATGCTGGGAGGGATTGGGGGCAGGAGGAGACGGGGACGACAGAATGAGATGGCTGGATGGCATCACCGACTCGATGGACATGAGTTTGAGTGAACTCCGGGAACTGGTGATGAACAGGGAGGCCTGGTGTGCTGTGATTCATGGGGTCGGGTCGCAAAGAGTCAGACACAATTGAGTGACTGAACTGAACTGAGCACGCACACACACGCCAGACACACACACACACACTCATTTTTAAACATATTCAAAAGCATCTTGCTTATACTGCTTTTTTTAAAAAAGATCTTTCATCTTCATCACCAAGACACTTATATTTGAGGTCCTCAGGATTGAATTTGTCCCTATTACATACTTGAAACCTGTACTGGTTTCTAAAGAATCTCAAAATTTTTACTAACAGTTGCCTGACCTCCTTTAGACACCTCATGTCTTAGACAAAGCTGTTCCACTGCTAGAAATTTACCCTAGAATGGGGTGGGTGAACTTTTAAGTGATCACCATCCCTGCCATGTGTGTGTGTGTGCTAAGTTGCTTCAGTCGTGTCCAACTCTTGGCGACCCCACGGTCCCTCTGTCTATGGGATTCTCCAGGCAAGAAAACTACAGTGGGTTGCCGGGCCCTCCTCCAGGGGATCTTCCCAACTCCAGGGTCGAACCCACATCTCTTATGTCTCCTGCACTGGCAGGCATGTTCTTTACTGCCAGCCCCACCTGGGACGCCTCTGGCATTCTGGGGTCTAAATACCTTGAATATCACCCTTGTTTGCTGATCACTAAAGAAACATCCAAGAATAAACAAATATACACCTTATGTTCTTGGGCTCTACAACATACTAATTTAATAAACATACAAACAAACAAGGGTATGACTACCAAATAGGATAAGTGCATTCAAATCAACAGACAGTGCCTTAGTCTGCTTGGGTTGCTATAACAAAATACCATAGAGGGTGGCTTAAACAGCAAGACACTTATTTCTCAGAGTTCTGGAGACCGGAAGTCCAAGATCAGGGTGCCAACATGGCCAGACCCATGAAAAGCTTCTCCATGGATTGCAGGCCTCACCTTCTGTGATGTCTAAGCATGGTGGACAAAAAGAGTCTGTGATCTCATCCTCTTCTTTGTGGTTATTGCTATTCAGTCACCAAGTCACGTACAACTCTCTGTGACCCGACGGGCTGCAGCACGCCAGGCTCCCCTGACCTTCCCTATCTCCCAGAGTTTGCTCAAACTCATGTCTACTGAGTCAGCAATGCCATCCAACCATCTCATCCTGTCACCCCCTTCTCCTCCCACCTTCAATCTTTCCCAGCATCAGGATCTTTTCCAATGAGTCAGCTCTTCGCATCACGAGGCCAAATTATTGGAACTTCAGCTTCAGCATCAGTCCTTCCAGTGAACATTTAGGGTTGCTTTCCTTCAGGACTGACTGGTTTGGTCTCCGTGCGGTCCAAGGGACTCGCAGAGTCTTCCTCTTCTCACAAAGGCACCAATCCTATCATAGAGGCTCGATCCTCACAATATCATCCGAACTTAATCACCCTCAAAGGCCTCGTCTCCAAAGATCATCACTTGGGGTATTAAGGCTTCAGCACATGCATCTCCAGGGCAGACGAGCACTCAGTGCACAGCATAAAGGACGCAGAAATAAGGCAAAGTGGAGGACTGTGGGGGCCAGTCAGAACCCGACCCACACCCCCTTGACCTACCTGTGATGCAGCCTTGTGGGCAGTTCCCTCACACACCGAGGGCTTCCTACCTTAGCAACTGCCCTTCTCTATTGCATGGATCTCTCTGATGCAGAACCATTCTCAGTCCACGAAAGCAAAGGCAGAAGTGCCAGATAATTAACACTACCAGGGGTGACCCAAAGAGGCGTAAGAACTGGTGAATAACCATCTCCTTTCCAGTTACTGAAACATCTCTGAAGAGGGCCTTACTCAGTCTCTTAGAGACTCCCCAGCAGGACTGATTTCCAGGAGCAAATTTCTCATTACTGTGTGTACTCAGTTGCTTAGCCATGTCCGACTTTTTGCAACCCCGTGGACTGTAGCCTGCCAGGGCTCCTCTGTCCATAGAACTTTCCAGGCAAGAATACTGAACTGGGTTGCCATTTCCCACTCTGGCAGACCTTCCCGACCCAGGAACTGGACCTTGGTCTCCTGCATCTCCCGCACTGGCAGTGGGACGCCTCCCCCTGCACCGCCTGGGGAGCCCCTCTCACTGCTACCGGCTTCAGTTAACTCTCCCCTTTCCCTGCTCGGGGGCTTCCCAGGCGGCTCGGTGGTAAAAAATCCAGCTGCCAATGCAGGAGACACAGGACATGCAGGCTCGATCCCTGGGTTGTGTGGAGGAGGAAACGGCGACCCACTCCAGTATTCTTGCCTGGAAAATCTCATAGAAGAGGAGCCTAGTGGACTACAGTCCAGGGGGTCACAGAGTTGGACACGGCCGAGCACAGGACACAGCACAAATGCACACGCACACACTCCACACACCTCCCAGTTTCCCTACTCATTAGATTCCTGGGATCACCTCCTGGATAAACTACTCAGGCCTGCCTTTGGGGAACTTAGGTTAAGATCAGGACCTACTGTGAGAAGGCAAAAATATAACCTGGTCCATGAAAGAAGATACATAGCCCTCCCTGTGAGCCTCTAGGGGAAAAAGTATTTCATGGAAGAGGAAGCGACATCTTGGCCAAAGACCCTGGAGGGAAAAGCAGCTTTTACATCGGAGCATCTAAAAGCAGCTTTTACATCGGAGCATCTAAAAGGAGTCAGCGAGCCCGAATCACAGAGAGCAGGGTGAGGTGCGGCTGATACTCAGGCAGGAAGCAGACTCAGCAGGAGTTGGTAAGTGCAGAAGTTAGGCTTGCGTTCTAAAGGGGCCTCCATGTTACAGGTGAAGAGACCGAAGATTACAGCACAGAAGGAAACGGCTAGGAAAGGCTTGAGAAGAAGCAAGAAACAGATAACCTGAATACAGACGCCCTGTGTTTAACCTCTGCACTACCAAACTGGATGCTAAAGCAGCTCAAACCTGTACTTCCCACCTGAGTTACACCAGACGGACTCCCCGTTCTCCTTTCACACCTTCCTGACAATGATCTCTGCTGAGTCCCGCTACCCACAACAGATAATGAACTCTGCTTCGCACATTGGTTGAAAGAGCAGTGCACCTGCATTCCTAGCCAATTTCTGGCACAGCCTTTTGCAACATCAAGATATATGAGCTCCGTAAATTCTCAGAGACGTATTAACGTTCACCTCCATAATGTCTTAATTGTACAGAAACCATTAGACAAGAGTGTTAAGGTGACAAAGAGACCCATGCAAATGGCTAAGGAAGAGAGTGAGATGCCTAAATTAAGAGGGGTGAAGGGTCCAGGACAGTCTGTCATGGGGGAAAAGATTCATGGAGATTCGCTGTCCTAACCAGAATGGACTGCCTCATAAATTATCTCTATATGATGCCAGTAAGTCAAGGGGAACGTTTTTAAAGCAGGAATTTGCAAAAGGTTAAGTTAAAATGAAGGCTGAACAATTATTTTTGTCCTCCTGCCTAGCAGGACTTCTGCTAATGTTTGTGTACAGAAGCGAGAACGGCGGGATACTTCAAAGCCTTTTCAGGGAAAATCATATCATTGGTGAGAAAGGATTTGATTTTGTAAAAAGCTTACGTTGTAAGTGATATGGAAAATAAAGAGACAAGATTGCATGAGCTAAGTGTTTTATTTTTGTTAAAGCTAGTGGGGTTCCACAGATCCTCATTGTGCCCGTAATTGGGGTTTTAAAAGTGGGAACGGGGAAGTATGTGTTTTCTTTGGTCTGTGAAGATGGCAGTCCTGACCCACCAGTGGAGGGCCATGCACTTTAAATTTGGTTCCAGAGAAGAAGAGATATTTTCTCCAAGGACGCCTGAGTATCCTGGCAGAGCCACAGCATTTGATTAGGGTCGGACCACTTTGAGGGCAACATGTTGAGTTTGCCCTTGTGCTGTTCTTGGTCTCTTCCCCTTAGGTATCTAGACTAAATTTATAGAGGAAGAAGTTGAGCTAACTGAAAAAAATAACAATTTCTCCCCCAGTAGAGCAGAAGGATCACACGAGCAGAGGACATAAATCCTAATCGTTTCTCATCCTGAATGCCTGGCCCAGGACACACTACATATAGGAGTTGCATTCACCACAAGCACAACATTAACCCACTGTAACTTGAAATAAGGAAAATAATGTTTTTACGTAACTTGAAATTTAGAGGCATGGTCACTTCTGGATTTATTGATTTCCTCAACAACATCGTCTAAGAACCCATGCCATTTCAACATTTCTTTTTCTTTTTTTTAATTAATTTTTTTTATTGGAGGCTAATTATTTTACAATATTATATTGGTTGGTTTTGCCATACATTGATATGAATCCGCCCCAGGTGTACATGAGTTCCCCGTCCTGAACCCCCCTCCCACCTCCCTCCTCCCTTTATCCTCCCTCTGGGTCATCCCCACACATCAGCCCCAAGCATCCTGTAACATGCGTCAACCCTGAACTGGTGATTCGTTTCACATATGACAACATACATGTTTCAATGCCATTCTCCCAAATCATCCCACCCTCACCCTCTCCCACAGAGTCCCAAAGACTGTTCTATACATCTGTGTCTCTTTTGCTGTCTCGTATACAGGGTTATCATTTGCATCTTTCTAAATTCCAAATATATGCGTTAGTATACTGTATTGGTGTTTTTCTTTCTGGCTTACTTCACTCTGTATAATAGGCTCCAGTTTCATCCACCTCATTAGAACTGATTCAAATGCATTCTTTTTAATGGCTGAGTAATACTCCATTGTGTATATGTACCAAAGCTTTCTTATCCATTCGTCTGCAGATGGACATCTAGGTTGCTTCCATGTCCTGGCTATTATAAACAGTGCTGCAATGAACATTGGAGTACATGTGTCTCTTTCAATTCTGGTTTCCTCGGTGTGCATGCCCAGGAGTGCGATTGCTGGATCATATGGCAGTTCTATTTCCAGTTTTTTGAGGAATCTCCACACTGTTCTCCATAGTGGCTCTACTAGTTTGCATTCCCACCAACAGTGTAAGAGGGTTCCCTTTTCTCCACACCCTCTCCAGCATTTATTGCATGTAGACTTTTGGATAGCAGCCATTCTGACTGGTGTGAAATGGTATCTCATTGTGGTTTTGATTTGCATCTCTCTGATTATGAGGGATGTTGAGCATTTTTTCATGTGTTTGTTAGCCATCTTTATGTCTTCTTTGGAGAAATGTCTGTTTAGTTCTTTGGCCCATTTTTTGATTGGGTCATTTATTTTTCTCGAATTGAGCTGCAGGAGCTGCTTGTATATTTTGGAGATTAATCCTTTATCAGTTGCTTCATTTGCTATTATTTTCTCCCATTCTGAAGGCTGTCTTTTCACCTTGCTTATAGTTTCCTTTGCTGTGCAGAAGCTTTTGATTTTAATTAGGTCCCATTTGTTTATTTTTGCTTTTATTTCCAATATTCTGGGAGGTAGGTCTTGGAGGATCCTGCTGTGATTTATGTCAGACGGTGTTTTGCCTACATTCTCCTCTAGGAGTTTTATAGAATCTGGTCTTACATTTAGCTCTCTAATCCATTTTGAGTTTATTTTGGTGTATGGTGTTAGGAAGTGTTCTAGTTTCATTCTTTTACAAGCGGCTGACCAGTTTTCCCAGCACCACTTGTTAAAGAGACTGTCTTTTCTCCATTTTATATTCTTGCCTCCTTTGTCAAAGATAAGGTGTCCATAGGTGCGTGGATTTATCTCTGGGCTTTCTATTTTGTTCCATTGATCTACATTTCTGTCTTTGTGCCAGTACCATACTGTCTTGATGACTGTGGCTTTGTAGTAGAGCCTGAAGTCAGGCAGGTTAATTCCCCCAGTTCCATTCTTCTTCCTCAAGATTGCTTTGGCTATTCGAGGTTTTTTGTATTTCCATACAAATTGTGAGATTATTTGTTCTAGTTCTGTGAAAAATATCGTTGGTAACTTGACAGGGATTGCATTGAATGTATAAATTACTTTGGGTAGTTTACTCATTTTTACAATATTTATTCCTCCAATCCACGAACACGGTATATTTTTCCATCTATTAGTGTCCTCTTTGATTACTTTCACTAGTGTTTTATAGTTTTCTATGTACAACTCATTTGTTTCCTTAGGTAGATATATTCCTAAGTATTTAATTCTTTTCATTGCAACAGTGAATGGAATAGTTTCCTTAATTTCTCTATTTTCTCATTATTGGTGTATAGGAATGCAAGAAAACTACAGGCCAATATCACTGATGAACACAGATGCAAAAATCCTTAACAAAATTCTAGCAATCAGAATCCAACAACACATTAAGAAGATCATACATCATGACCAAGTGGGCTTTATCCCAGGAATGCAAGGATTCTTCAATATCCGCAAATCAATCAATGTAATACACCACATTAACAAACTGAAAAATAAAAATCATATGATTATCTCAATAGATGCAGAGAAAGCCTTCGACAAAATTCAACATCCATTTATGATAAAAACCCTCCAGAAAGTGGGAATAGAAGGGACATATCTCAACACAATAAAAGCTATATATGACAAACCCACAGCGAACATTATCCTCAATGGTGAAAAACTGAAAGCATTTCCCCTAAAGTCAGGAATAAGACAAGGGTGCCCACTCTCACCACTACTATTCAACATAGTTCTGGACGTTTTGACTACAGCAATCAGAGCAGAAAAATACATAAAAGGAATACAAATTGGAAAAGAAGAAGTAAAACTTTCACTGTTCGCTGATGACATGATCCTCTACACAGAAAACCCTAAAGACTCTACCAGAAAACTACTAGAGCTAATCAATGATTACAGTAAAGTTGCAGGATATAAAATCAACATTTCTTTCATGTGGGCTAGCTTCCTTTGAGGTCTGAAGGTCTACAGGTTAGCTTCCTTACAGGTTTGAAGATGTCTCCTAATTGTATTTCTTTTTAAGAGCAAAAACAGCTTTTCTGGAAGTTCCCCAGAGACTTCATATTTCATTGACCAAAACACTACTTATGCTCATGCCTGAAATAAACGTATCACTTAAGGAAAGGGATGGACATAACTGGCTTGGGCAATCAAGACCTGCCCCTGGGTTTGGAGATGGAGCGGCCTCTTCTCAAACACGCGGCCACTTAACAGGGTTGGACAGTCGGACAAAGTCAACGATTCCATTAGGAACGAGGAGTGAAGGTACAGAGTGGATATCGGCCATCGACACCATCTGCTAAAATGAAACATTTCACTAACTATTAAAACAAACACTGGGGCGTCCCTGGTGGCACAGTGGGTAAGAATCTGCCTGCCAATGCCCGGGGCGTGGGTTCAGCTCCTGGGCCAGGAAGATTTCGCACACCACAGAGGAACTAAGCCCAGGCACTGCAACTACTGCGTCCACAGCTGCAACTGCCGAGCCTGCGTGCCTCAAGCCTGCGCTGCACAGCAGGGGAAGCCACGGCAAAGGGAAGCCCACCAGTCACATCCCAGAGCAGCCCCTCTGGCTGCAACTAGAGAAGGGCCGCACACAGCAGCGGAGACCCAGAGCAGCCCGACTCTGACCCACCGGCTGCACTCTGCTGCCCCGGCTTAAACAAAAAGGGGATTTATTGACTCACATAGTTAAAATAATGTAGAAGTAGTACAATACCCTCTATTTTGCCTCTCGGCCCATGAAACCTTAGATATTTATTCTCTGCCCCTTTACAGAAACAGTGTGCTAAGTGGGTTAAGGAATTACATTTTGGTTTTCTACAATATGCAAATAAAGTCATGTTAAGTGGTACACTAACTGTTTTAAGTTCAGAAATGAAATATGACTATATTAGTTTCTAAACCTTTCTGTTACATGAAAACTCAACGAAACCACCAAATCAACTAACTGGCTGAAAAGGCTTCTAAGCCCCGCCAGCTCCACCCACCCCTCAACAAGTAAACACTGTACTCTCAGGTATTATTTTCTATGCTTTGAATCTTTGATCATGTGCTTTCCTGTCATCTCCCATAATCCTATAGGAAAAAAGAACCAGAAACTTAACATGGAATGATTAGTGGCTTGTAAAAACAATTATCTTAGTGTTCTTATTCCTTTTCTGTATCTTAGCATCCCCAGGAACAGTGAGACACACTTCTCTTGAAATTAACTGAAACTAGGAGATTGCATTTTCTTGGATGATAGCACTTTTTCTCAACAGAAAAGCATTAAGACAGAAGGTAAGATCCTGACTCTGTACAGCACTGATTCCCCTTCTGATTAAAGGACAGGAGTTTTCCTGGGAAAACAACCACCACCCACTCTCACTTCTTGTGACCTAAGTGCAGCTTCCCTGGCAGTCTCGGGGTCCAGGTCTAGCTGTATAGCTCTCTGGGCTCTGTGATTGGTTCAAAGAAGGGCACATGACCAAGTCAGAGCCAATCAGATCTAGTCTCAGGACTTAACTGATGTTACGGAAAGGGAGGATGCTCTCCTCTCCACTGGACTTAAACTTGGAATCCTGCACACTACTGGAAAGATCACCTGCCTGAGCAAGAGTCGATGCAGAGGAAAGCAGAGCAGAGAGATGGAGAGAAAGAAAAAAATCAAGTGCTAGTAACGTCGTTTAAAGAAATAGATTCAATGGTGCCTGAAGCTAGTGCTATTAGCCTGGGCTGTTCAATTACATGAGCCAATAAATTCTTTTTCGCTTGAGCCAGTTTAAGTTGGGATTTCTGTCACTTCCAATGGAAATCTACAACGACTATCTAATGTGGTGGCTGTCCTGGGTTGGGTTCTCCCAAGAGCAAGCCCTAAGACAGAGACTTAAGTGCAAGTAACTTATTTGGGACGTGCATCCAGCAGGCACTGGTAGTGGGGTAAGGAATTAAGACAAGGATGGTGAGGCAGCTGTAACAGTGTATTATCTAGCATGACAACCCTGGGGACTGGGGATCAGTCCTGACAGGGAACTAAGAGACAGAGCAGAACAATACCTCAGATTTCTCTTTCACCGCTCCAGGAGCAGTAGCTAGAGTATGTATCCAGAAACTCACCTTCATCATTGGCTGAGAAGCTGTTTTAGGGGAATTAACGTCCCTTCTCCCCCAAATTTCCAGCTGGCCTCTTGCATGAGAAGGCTCTTGGTGGGGAGCTGCACAGGGGTGCGGGAGAGCTCTGGGGCAGGTACTACAAGGCTGACCGCTGAGGAAGGATAAGCAAGGCGCTCACCAAATCTGCTTCTCTGTGTCCCACCCCACCCACAGGAATCAGTCACTGGGGGACTACAGTGTAGTGTAGGAGTTCCCCCCACCACCATCATGTAACACTGTCAAAACATTCTGTGCATCCTCAATCTCAGGGACTTTGGAAACAAAGGTATCGTTTCTCAGGCTTCTGTAGGCTGACTGCTGGCTATACAGTCATACTATCCGTCTGTAGAGCAACTGGGGGGAGGTGCACGTGTGAATTCCAAGGTGAAGGGGCAGCTCCTACCCCAAGGTAGGTCTCCTCACAGAGGCAGAGAAGACAAAAGGAAGCCCAGCTTTACAAACTCCAGGAAGCATCTGCTCACACACCATTGGCCCAGGGCAAGCCACATGACCAGCCTCATAGCCAATGAAAGGGAAAGAACATTCTGTCTGGGTGGGAGGAACGAAAGAGTCAGCGGGCAAAGGGCAGGATATGAGGAAGGGTGGGAAGAACTGAAACTGTCAGTTTTATCAACATATCCCTGAGGTTTAAGCTCCTTGAAAACAAGGACCTGTTCCTTTTCTTGTACTTTATCTCCAAGTCAAGCACAGGGTAGGCACACAGTAGGCACTTCAATCAGATATGCTTATATTCACAATTCCAAAAAATATATATTTCAGATGAACTTTTGTTACCCAATCCATTTCAACATCAGAAGCTGCTTGTAACACAAGAATGCATGAAATATATCCTCCAGAAAGGTAATGGCACATGTGCTAGACTCTAAATCAGCCATCAACGAGCTACTATCACAGTATCGTCAATGGATTATAAAAACGATGGCTTTGAAGAATGGCTTTGCCTTGCCAGAGTTATGATTTGTTATTTGTCTTGTGGATTTTTAAACAGAACCTTGTACTTAGTATTCAAATTAATGACACCAATGTATTTGCCTGGATTAAAAAAAGAAGAAGAAGAACCATTTTGCACAATGCACATAATAGTTACATTTCTATGATAAACTTACTTGGTAAAAGCTTTCTCAATTTTATCATTTAGACAGGTAGGTATCATTAAATCAAACTGAAAAGCCAGAGTGGTGGAGGGAGTGAGGCTTGCAAACCAGACAGTGAGGCAAGCCTTCAGTTTGAGGAGGACAGTGGCAGGAAAAACAGAGGAGGGAAAAACCAAACTCATATGGAGGGCGGAAGAGAATTCCAGAAAATCGCCTCCAGCCTGCAACCTGTTATCTGGCAGTTTCCTGACTTGATTCATTAAACACTCAGTTAGCCTGGAAACGATGTGATGAAGCACAGAGTTATTAGTGGAAACAGCAAAAACGTTTAATGTAGCTTAGGGTTAAATTCTGGATCCATAGTTTCCTAGGAAATTATGACTGACATTTCCTATGCCTCAGCTTCATCAGCTGAAAAATGGGAGAGAAGGCCAGGGAGCATGACAGGGTCCTGCCTCTGGAAGAACTGAGCATCATAAAATCACACACACACGTCATTCATTCTAAACGCCAGTCAACAGACCCAGGATTGTTTCTCAAATGTCTTCATGGTCCATCAAAGAATGAGACAAATACAGTGCTATGTGTTTGGGGCTGAAATGTGATGTGCTGTGCTCAGTCGTGTCCCAACTATTTGTGACCCTGTGGACTGTATCCCACCAGGATCCTCTGTCTATGGGATTTCCCAGCCAAGAATACTGAGTGGGTTGCCATTTCCTTTTCCACGTCTCTTGCCGTCTCCTGCACTGGCAGGTGAATTCTTTACCACTGTGCCGCCTGGGAAGCCCCAGGGTTGAAATGCGGCTCTCCACGGTAAAAAAGTTTATGTTGAAGTTCTAACCACCATGTATGTGACCTCAGTCAGAAATAAAGTCCTTGCAGATGTAATCAAGTTAAGATGATGTCATTAGGATGGGCCCTAATCCGATATAACAGTGTCATTAGAAGAGGAAAAAGCCACCTGCAGACAGAGACCAGAGGAGAACACCACGTGAGACTGGGACAGCCCGGCATGGGACAGCGGCAAGCTAGAACCAGTACAAGAGATGAGGAAAGGGTATTGTGCACACTGTTCCCCTGCTATTCACATCTTGCAATAGTGTGAGACATCTGAAGAACGGCTCTTTCCCCCATATTCTTGCCAGACTTTTGTTTTTTCCAGAATAGCTTTTTAAGTGAGATATTTTTCCTACTTTTTTTCATGATGGTAAAAAGACTTTTAAATGAAATCACAGCAATGTTGAATGGTAGGGATGTCTGAGTGCATGTGTGTGTTTGTGTGTGTTTGTGTGTATAGCACATACACTGCATTTGTTCTAATCACTTATGAAATAACAATAATTTAAAAATCAAAGAATCACTGCAAAGATTAAGCGCACAAGTCCAAGCCAGACACAGAGCACACAATAAGCGCTTATGCTGGGCTCCATGGTGACCCAGACATGGTTAGAGCAGAGCGGTCTGCGTTTTCATCTGCCAAGTTTCTGTGAACTCTGGACAGACAGGAAACGGCACATCCTCCAGCCCTCCCTCATGACATTCTGAGGCCGTCAGCACGTGCCAGTGCTCATGCCAGATCCCCAGCATCCCTCACTCCGGTCACTTTCTCCTGCACCGGACACATGCTTGAGTCAAAGGCAGCAAGGAATTTTGAGATTTCACAGCCCTAAGTCTGGGGAGCTTAAGCGAAAGTCAATCAAGGCTTATCTTACTTGTGGCGATGGAGAAAGCCCCCTATTTTAAAATGTGCTGTCTCCACCTCGCCAAAATGTTTAGAGGATTTAAGAAATGGATGCCCAAAGAGAAGTGGGAGGAACTCCTGGAATCTGTTTGCACTTCTCAGAGAGGGATGAAAGTGTTTAATGCTGGGACCAGTCCATTACCATTTTTCACTGTAACTCCTGTCACACATTTTTTCTAATCTGAATCCTTTAGGGCCAGAGGTTCATTTAGACATTTCTCCTCCTTCCTAAAGTTCAGGGATGAGAATGACAGTCCAACCAATTCTTCTCTGCTGTTCTTCAGGAAACATAAACTTTTGTATTTCAATAACTACTCCTTACACTGTACGCTTGGTCCTTCAACAAATGAATCCCTGCATATTACTAGACAATAAAACAGAAAAGTACATTTAAGTGACTTCTTGTGAAATTTATTTATTCTCTCTTAAAAATCCCCTTAACCACAACCCAAACCATTTCCTTATTAATTTTAAATTGTTTATTCTTTTCTCATTTGATAAATTCCTCATGAAAACTCAGTCATTTTGAAAATAACTTTCAATCATTTGGTTTTATTTATAAAGTCTAAATTTCCAAAAAGCTTGAACTTTTTTTCCAGGTAGAGACAGTGGAAATTTAAGAAGCTGGAAGTATGAAAATAAACTTTCTCGTTTTTGTTTTATCATTCTCTCCCAAAGTTTTAATTATCTCCTACCACATGATATCATTTCAGGCTAGGCTAGAACCAGCGAGGATAGGTCATTTCTCACTTTTCATTTAAATGTTCTAGTTGTTAGTTTTCTCCATTTTCTCTTCTATTGGAACATACATATACCACTTTGGATGAATACACACATCTATGCAGCAGTAAATGATTACTGGTGTACACCTACATACATGGTACACGCACCAGTTCAGCTATTCTTTTTCTGGTCTGATGGTGATTTTTTGCACTACATATTCGTGACTCTTTTTCAAATGTGCTAAACAACCTTTTAGTTACCTTGAAACCCACCAGTATGAGTGTTTAACTGAGCGCAAAAGAGAGAAAATTAAAATAATCAATGAATGTAGTTTGCCACCCGGTCCGGTCAATGTCATCAGCATTTAATTCACTCCTTCCCTCAAGCAATTGGAATTGGCTTCACTCTTTCTAGCAGCAGTTAGCCACAGTGAAATTACCTTCATACCCCTTCCTACTGGAAGCTGGGATGGCTCAGCCATAGGAAGATCTTTATTTGTCCATTTCATTCAAAACAAAGAAGAAGAAAAGGCTACCTTAACTCTTAATTAATTGCATTTTCTTAAACAACAGAAACCAACTTTGAAAATATTTCTTTCCTTGCCTTAAATCTGGTTCCAAATCATCCAAATGCAAGAGAAGCTAAAAGGGGTCCATCTATATCCCCAGGCAGGAAGCTCGCCCGAGTGCACGCAGCTCGTTCCGACAGCACGCCCCTAGGACTCCTCAGAAGAGGGTTTGTGAGGGCAGCCGACGCCGGTCAGCCTCGCACCTGGGGGTGGACTGGACTTGCTCGGGGGTTAATTACCTCCTGAGAGCAGCTATCAACCAGTAACTGATAGGATTCGGTAGAAAAGTGGCCAGCTCCACCGCCCATCTGTTGGAGTAACTCTGTAGAACTCCGTTCCACGCGTTCGCTACGTAGTCCCTCGGGGCTGAGGCCGTTTCCCACAGTCATGAGCGTTGGATGATTCGCCCTGTATCTGTGCCTGCCTTCTCCCGTCTCATCTCACTCCTCTCCCCACAGCGCCTCCTGAGATAACCCCACACACGCAACGCGTGCTCGAGTCTTCCTTTTAGCAGCTGCAGTTTTCAGACGTATCGCCGGTTTAAACAGAAAGATCATTTTCACGTTCCAGTCGAAGGAACGGTGATATGAAGAGAAAAGTCAGTTCGCTGCCGTCACTATGCTGGAGCCACTGTGATTATAGAGGTTATTGTAATGATTACATCCAATAACATCACAATCCGCCCAGTGGCACCCAAATAACAGAGACATTTTTAAAAAATACATCTTAAATCCCATTCCTCTACCCTTATCCTAAGATGAAACATCGACCACTTAACCTACTTTAAGTCAGAAGCTAGGGTAAATAAAAACAAGAGTTTGGGTGATGCGCAGGTATCCCTGTGTCTTGCTGCTGCTAAGTCACTTCAGTCGTGTCCGACTCTGTGTGACCCCATAGACGGAAGCCCCTGTGTCTTGCACCCCAAGATAAGTATACTTTAGATAATTTGTCCCATGTAACCCTCAAATCTAACTTGTAAAGTCTTAGGTACTTTTGTCTCCCACAAATTTATAGATGAAAAAGTTGAGGCCTTTACAGGTCAAAAAAAAAAAAAGATGTTCAAGGTTACCCAGCAAGCAGGTGGCACAGCTAAGATTCTAAACTAGCAAGAGTGGTGCCATCATTTTATCCTCTCCTTAAAGAGTACCCATCCTGGGCAATTTGTAGCCTCTTCAGATCTAAAACAAGGACTTGTATGTCAACTCACAACAAACTGGTAAACAGGAAAGAAATACAAGCACCCTCATTTAATTGACAGAATTTAATCTATATCATAAAAGTGAACATATATAATAGTTCTTACTGATTTAAGAGACAACCAAAAAGCTTCCTGTACATTGAATCTTTGTGAGTTATAAAACTAAAATCCATTTACCTATCTTTGACATTCTAATAAAAAGATAAGATTATGATTCTTGAGAATTATATAGATGATAAACACAGGAAAGCTGAAAGACAGGGAAAATGCAATAAATAAAATACCACATTGCAAAAAGCCTAGACAACAAGCATGTTTAACAAGAGATAAATAAATAATGGTATATCTACAAAACCAAATATAATGTAGCCTTGAAAAATCATGTTTTCAAAGAATACTTAAATGACTAGGAAAATGTTTAATATATAATTTAGTGAGAAAAGCAGAATATAAAGCTCCATAGAGAATATAACATCAAGCTTATAAAAAAATAATTATAGTACATATACACACACACATATACACATATCACTATGTATATACACATATCACTATGTATATACACATTGTGTTTGTGTGTGTGTGTGTGCTTGCCCAAGAGAAAACTGCCACATATATATATATATTTACAGTGGTCATCTCTGTATGCTGAGATAGTTGATGAAATTTATTTTCTGCTTAAAGTTGACTATTTTGCAAACAACATGATTTATTTCTAAAATTAGGAAAGAAAAAACTACACTGCTGTGCTCAGTCCCTCAGCCGTGTCCAACTATTTGCGACCCCATGGACTGTATCCCACCAGGCTCCCCTGTCTATGGGATTTCCCAAGAAAGAACACTGAAGTGGGTTGCCTTTTCCTTCTCAAAAAAAAAAAAACTATATAAATATTTTCAAGGAAGACATACGATTAGAAAAATGGATATTCTTTTCAACCTAAAATCTTGCTCTAAAAATAAACTCTTCCATATGATATTGATGGGTGTATTGTCAACATTTTCTGTAGAGAATTAAGGATTAAATTGGAGAATGAATTTTTTTTTTTCTTTTCTTCATTTGAAACCAATTTGAGAGGCACTCCCCAGATGTCTTCTCTCCTTTCCCTGCAGGACCCTCACGGCCAGCCCGGGAGAACTCTGTTCAGATGGAATGGGGACCTTTTTGGTGTCCACTCCCTGACAGCTTTGAAAATTATTTCGCTTCTATCATGATGGATACTCTCTGCCTACAATGATGGATGGGCAGCATCTGAAAAAGGATGACATGAAATTTGAAAAATGATACGAGTGCTGGTGGACAGACTTTTTTTTTAAAGAAAAGTTGACATGAGTTTGAAATATAGCATGGAGGACTGTTCTATCATTTTTCTCTCTCGGAAGAAATCCGTAGCTGTCCTTTATCAACATGCTCTTTGGGGAAGAAAACCTATATTCAAGTTAAAATGAATTCCTTTCCCCTCCTTAAAAAGAACATGGCGGGAGCCTTAGGAGTGAATTTGTTCATTCAGTCACTCAACAACTTATTGAGCGCCTATTATAGGGAGGCTATCAGTTAGAGGCTGGGGACACAAAGATGAATTAGATGCAGGCCCTGCCTCTGGGGAACCCAGAGCCCAGCAGAGACTGACAAGTAAACAGATCATTATAATCCAGTGCAGTATGAAGAGGACAGAAGCGTGAAGCGGACAACTGTGGATTTTGGCAGAAGGGATGAAAGTCAGTCTCATCTGGGGAGAAGGGATATCAGGGCAGGCTTCCCCGAGAAGACGATATCAAAACTGGGTCCTTTCCAATGATCAAATGCTTCTGTTGTCGTCTGAGATGAATTCTGATTATCTGCCCATGAAACACCCACTTATCAACATAGAAGCAAACATTTTCCTTTGAACCATTTTCTTTTTCTCAGCAATTCTAGACTGCTTCTCAGCTGCAGGCTGGCATCTGCCCAGACAATTCCAGTTCTTTCAACAGATTACCTTTCAAATGTTTCACCAACCTCAACAGAACAAGGGTTTGCCCCACAGGTGAGCTAGTTTCTTTTCCCTTCTCCCTGCCCCCACGATTATATAACACAAACTGATGTCACTAAGGTATTTATTTTCCTAGTGGGAGGTACCGGCTTGTGCTATGTTTCTGCAAGTGGTAGGGTTTATTGGAAGATTACAAAGGGAACTAGGGGTGATAGGACTCGTCTCACACCCAGGCCCCAAGGGCATGAAGCGGCATCCAGCAGAAACCCTGGGGTGCAGTGGTGGCCCTGGGGGTGGCACCTCCCAAAGCTGGCAAACTCCATGCCCCACCCTAAGCTGGCAGTGTGATGCCTCAGCTACTCTCATCCTTACGGACCTTCTGTGCACTTTCTACCCTTCTAGTCGTCAATTCCAGGCCTCCCTGACCTCACGGTACCTGCTCACTCCCTTCTCTCTACCCCCATTTACTCATTAATTCAAGTTCACAGTGCCTTTGGTTTGGTAGCTAAAAAAGCTTGACTAGGAAATATGCTAACACAATATAATCTTTTGACTTGAAAGTATTTTTATTTTTTAAAGCATTTTATACATACGAAGGACATGGGGAGAGGGCAGGAGTGAGTGAGATGTATGGAAAGAGTAACATGGAAACTTAATCACCATCTGTAAAATAGACAGCCAATGGGAATTCACTGTATGGCTCAGGAAACTCAAACAGGGGCTCTGGATTAACCTAGAGGGGTGGGATGGGGAGGGAGATGGGAGGGAGCTTCAAAAGGGAGGGCATATATGTATACCTGTAGTTGATTCATGTTGGATCTTCCCTGTAGCTCAGGTGGTAAAGAATCTGCAGGCAATGGAGAAGCCCCAGGTTCGATCCCTGGGTTGGAAAGATCCTCTGGAGAAGGGAATGGCAATCCACTCCAGTATTCTTGCCTGGAGAATTTCATGGACAGAGGAGCCTGGAGGGCTACAGTCCGTGGGGTCGCCAAGAGTCGGACACGACTGAGTAACACCACTACTACTGTACGTAGGGAACACAGACCCTCAAACTCCAGCACCCTGCCAGGAGAGGCAGAACACTTCTGAGCGAGGTAAGTTGTTGCTGTTCTTCAATCATTAAGTCATGGCCAACCCTTTGCAACCCCATGGACTGCAGCACTCCAGGCTTCCCTGTCCTTCTCTATTTCCCAGAGTTCACTCAGATTCGTGTCCATTGAGTCGGTGATGCTATCTAACCATCTCAGCCTCTGCCACCCACTTCTCCTTTTGCCCTTAATCTTTCCCGGCGTCAGGGTCTTTTCCAATGAGTCTTCCCCTCAGGTGGCCAAAGTTTTGGAGTTTCCGCTTCAGCATCAGTCCTTCCAATGAATATTACGTTTGTTTAAGAAAATGCTTTGACTCGAGGCTGTAGTTAGCAATACTGGACCAAACAGAGCTAAACTTTACAGCTCAGAAAGGAACAGGGAGTCCTACCACGCACAGGACAGCTCCAACTGGACACAAAAGTATCTGACCCTGAGCGCCAGTGGTGCTGACGCTGAGAACTCGCTCTATCTTTATGAGCATGACGCTCTTTAAGTTTCACTCTGCTCTGCCAAGCTGTGAACTCCTGGAGAGCTGGAGTCATACCTTACCTACCCTTCTACCCCACCCCTCAACACAGAGCAGACCTCAGTACACATCTGCACATGTCATTAAACATGAGCAAATAAAGGAAGCCCTGCTGCCCTCACCTGAGGATGCCACACGGAGCTTCCCATAAAGAAGCAACTGAACTGCAGATCAGGTCGACTCCTGGATTTCCAGTATGTGCCCTTGTGACCTTCGGCTGGAGCTCACAATGAAAACACTTGGTTTTGCTTGCTACTCTGGTCCCATCTTCTTGGTATGAACCATTGGCTAGCCACTCGAGCATTCTTGCCTGGAGAATCCCATGGACAGAGGACCCTGGCAGGCTAGTCCATGGGGTTGTGAAGAGTTGGACACGACGGAGTGACTAACACTTTCACTCCTCTAGCCACGTGGGCCCCTTGTCGAACCTGTTCTGGCTACCCCAGAGCGTCGCACGCATCTCCCTCGCCACCACACGGCGACTCTCACAACTCCACAGACACTAGAAGTCTGAATAGCCCAAACTACACCCTTGAAATCTGGCAGTAAGCCATCTAGATACTATTATTTAATGCAGTAACCAAAAGATAGAAAATTCTATTTCTTTTTTATACATTAAATGATTTGGGAAGAAAAGCAAGAAGCCACTGAAAAAGAACAAAAATTCTTAAAATACTGTGGGGAAAGAAAAAGATACAGTGTCAACAAAGTAGGCATGGTGGGGCAACACAGACTCCTCCAGCCATGACCTCAGTGGGGTCTGGTCACCAGGGTCACTAGGGGCAACCCTGAATGGGTCGCTGGACACATTTGGGCATGGGGTCGCAAAGAGTCAGACACGACTGAGCGACTGAACTGAACTGATGAAAAAGACCTCATTACAAGACTGGTACTTACTTCATGGAGGACCACATGAAGAAATGCACTCAAAATGCTTTAAAGGCCAGGAGAAATATCAACAACCTCAGATATGCAGATGATACCACCCTTACAGCAGAAAGTGAAGAGGAACTAAAGAGCCTCTTGATGAAGGTGAGAGAGGAGAGTGAAAAATCTGGTTTAAAACTCAACATTCAAAAAACTAACATCATGGCATCCGGTCCCATCACTTCATGACATATAGATGGGGAGACAATGGAAACAGTGACAGTTTATTTTCTGGACTCCAAAATCACTGTGGACAGTGACTGCAGCCATGAAATTAAAAGAGGCTTGCTCCTTGGAAGGAAAGCTAAGACAAACCTAGACAGCATATTAAAAAGCAGACACTTTGCCAACAAAGGTCCATATAGTCTAAGCTATGGTTTTTCCAGTGGCCATGTACAGATGTGAGAGTTGGACCACAGAGAAGGCTGAGTACCAAAGAATTGATATTTTCAAACTGTGGTGTTGGAGAAGACTCTTGAGAGTTCCTTGGACAGCAAGGAGATCCAACCAATCCATCCTAAAGGAAATCAGCCCTGAGTATTCATCGGAAGGCCTGATGCTGAAGCTGAAGCTCTAATACTTCAGCCACCTGATGCAAAGAGCTGACTCATTGGAAAAGACCTTTATGCTGGCAATGATTGAAGGCAGGAGGAGAAGGGGATGACAGGATGAGACAATTTGATGGCATCACTGACTCAATGGACATGAGTTTGAGCAAATTCTGGGAGACGGTGAAGGATAGGGAAGCCTGGCACGCTGCATGCAGTCCATGGGGTCACAAAGAGTCAGACAAAACTGAACAACAACAAATGCATAACAAATACTTAAAAGATAATAATTATTACTGTCACTCTTAACTATCATTTCAGTTCAGTTCAGTGCAGTAGCTCAGTCGTGTCCGACTCTTTGCAACCCCATGGACTGTAGCCTACCAGGCTTCTCCATCCATGGGATTCTCCAGGCAAGAATACTGGAGTAGGTTACCGTTTCCTTCTCCAGGGGATCTTCCCAACCCAGGGATCGAACTCGGGTCTTCCGCATTGGAGGCAGACGCTTTAACCTCTGAGCCACCAGGGAAGCCCAACTATCATTTAAGAACATCAAAGAATTTGTTCTTGATTTTCTTCATGATCACAAATGTGAACTTTCATCTTGAGATGGCTCGGGAGAGTTTTAAAATCCTCTTGGTGATTCTTGGCCAAAGCAGACAGGGTACCCCAAGGGTAATGCTTAAGTAAGAGCGGGTACTTTTATTTGTCCCCGTGACTTGGAGACATCTACTGGCATGTAATGCCTGGGCTCCAGAGATGCTGAACACCATGCCACGCACAGGTCAGTCCCACACAGTAAAGAACTGGCCTGCTCCACGGACCAGTGGGGCCATGCTCCCACCATGAGACACTCTGAGCCAAATATCCCCCAAACCCCACCTGAAACCCTCCATCTGCTTTATGAGTTTCCAGTCTTTCAAATAGTGTCACGTCAAATGTTAGCTATTGGGTGTAGCAGGTTTTTCTGTGGATGGCAGTCTAGTTATCTGCAAGTGCCAGGGTGATAAGAAATTTGCAATCAGAAGAAGGGGATTAGAAGTGAGCACAATTAAAGTAACCTCCCATTTTTATAGAACCCTGATTTTATTTCTCCCTTGTGATATGGCAAGCACTATAAATTAGGATTGCAAAGGCTGGCCCTACTTTGGAGGCACTCCTATTTTCCCAGTCCATTTTCGGCTTGGTGTAGTATCAGTTCGAAATAAAAGCAACAGGATTTATATCTCATTGCATTTTGCAAAGACAAAAAATAGTTCCCAGCATGAAGAGGCAAAGGGATGCCAAATTTCAGTCTCAAATGAAATCTTGTTCCTTGCTAAAATTCACTGGAAATGGCCATCTATATTGGAAACTATAATTTACACTTCACTATGGATGTGACAGAAGAAACCTAGAAAGATTTTTGGATAAGACAGCAGACGAGAGGGCAAAAAAAGAGAGAGAGAGAAAATACACTGATTCTCTTTCTCCTCCTGTTTCTATTTTTCTTCTCTTTTTCTTTTTTAATCAAATGCTCAGATACCTATTTCAGTGATCTGAATGGATCACAGAAACTATTGTCCTAATTTGTTCCATGATACATTCTCCATGTTTTATACTCCTTTCATCCCAATCCAGCACAATGCACTGTCTTAATCCTGTGAGCCACAGTTGTGTGAAGGTTGCTATAACTCAGCCAACCACTATGTATTAAATTAACATCCATGTTATGCCAACAAGGTGAATGTCTGTCCTATATAACATGATTAACAAAAACAGAAGACATATTTGTGTCCTTCCAGCCCTCACAAGCCAGCTGAGAAAATCAAGACATACTTATAAGTCTGTATCCACATAACAAATATTTATTATGCTTTTGGACAAGACTCTGGACCAAATGCTGGGAACATTGTGGGCCTGTCCTCATGGAGCTGACAATCCAGATGAGGAAACACATCATCAATAAGTAAACAAACTACAAACAATATGATCAGGGAGGTGAAGAAAATGGTTGCAGTGGTAGAGAATTAAAGAAAGGCGATAGATGGATTCAAGGAGGAGACAAATTTACCACATAAAGACAAAGGCAGGCCAGGATTAGGGGAACTCCAGACAGAGAAGTAAGTTGTGTGAAGTTTCTAAATTAGGGAAAAATTCTCCTGGTTCAAAGGGAGACCAGTGAGACAAGGAAAGGGCATGAGGCAAGTTCCCGAGCGAGGCAGGAGTCAGCCGGAGTACAGGAGGAAGCCAGCGACAGCGCTGAGCGGGGCTAAGACTCCACGGGCACCATCTGGGTTTTATGAGTGTTCCTGCTCCCACGGAGAACACAAAGGAGAGGGCACTGGAGAGTGTCTGTAGCAAATGGTTCTCCACCAGTTCAGGAGAGAGGGGATAGCAGCTGGTAGTACCCAACTTGTGGGAGAAGAAAAAAAGAAGTGCAGCTGGGTGTGAGCTGCATCTTCCAGGAGGCAAAGACAGGACTTGTAAGCTAGGAAGGGAAGGAATCAATGAGATCCTGTCAGGTGTCTGGCTTCAGAAGCGCTGGCAAAGCTGAGACACTGAAGGACAAGTCCAGGAGTGAGCTGAGTGAATCTGTGCTTCTCATGTGTGGGGGCTAGGACATGTGACAAGGTCAGAAAATACACAGTAGAGCAGAGCTTCATCACACCATGTCAGAGGGGCTTGTGAGGTGGTAGTGGGAGGAGAGGGGAAGAGTTCTGAAGGCGACCAGGGCTTATAGAGTGGAGACTCTACCAAATGCTGAACTCCACACTTGAGTCAACTTAACCCCAAATTTGTATCTACAGTGGGTTGTAGCATCTGAATCCATAACGGTCAAGAGCATGGTTTCTGGAGCAAGAGTACGAAAGTGTTAAGTCGCTCAGTCGTGTCTGACCCTTTGCGACCCCATGGACTGTAGCCTCTGTGCATGGGGTTCTCCAGGCAAGGCTACTGCAGTGGGTAGTCATTCCCTTCTCCAGGGGACCTTCCCGACCCAGAGATCAAACTGGGGTCTCCTGTGTTGCAGGCAGACCCTTTACTGTCTGAGCCACCAGGAGTGAGACTATGGATTTATCCAAATTCCACCACTCACTGGCTGTGTTGGACCTGCCCGTGCCTCGGTTTCCTGTCTGCACCACAGGGATGATAACAGTTTCTGCCACAAAGAGAATAATAATTATACAGTTGGTTCTCTGTAGCTGCAAGATTGGTATCTGGACCCGGATCGGTTGAATCCGTGGATATATAATCTGCAGCCACAGAATCTTCAGACCCAGAGGTCCAACTACACGATGCCATTTTATAAAAGGGGCTTTTCAGTGTCCAGGTCTTGGGATCAATCCCCTGCAGACACGGAGGGACAACTGAATCGCTAATGTACACGTTAACAGGGTGACTGGGACACAGAGAGTTCAGTAAGCCTTAGTGACTGGTTTGTTTTTTTTTTTTACTATTTTTTACAAATGCTGCACCCTTCAAATGGCCAAATCTGTTTTTCTATGGTTGGTACCTGTCAGGGCTTATTCTGAAGAACCTTGAGTATCAGGGACTCACTAATGTTTTATGATATTTTACCTCACTTTATGGTAGTCATTTATGACAAGACCAGTATGACATAAACTGCCATAAAGCAAAGCAGAGCAATCACACAAATGACCATAAATCAAGGGCGCAACCGAAAAGGGTCATAAACGGAAGGAAATTGAGGGAAACAGGAGCGAGGGAGAGTGGGGAGTGGGGAGTTGGCAGCACAAACTTTGAGAGAGCGGCATTTCAATCGAGAACAAAGTCAAAAAAAGAAATATTAAATGGATGTCTCCAAGGATTGTTTAAGTTTCACAGACACACTTCCAGACGAATATGGTACACATTTATGGTTTCAAAAAGAAAAACATTATTTTATGCCCTACTCTGTCATGCATTTTTCTATTTAAAAATGCTATTTCTAATCCTATCAATGTATCTGGGATCCATATTGGACTTCAGAGGATTTTAAACTTCATAAGACTAGGAAATAATTTTGCCAATGAGGAACAATCGATGTCCCTGGATTCATTTGCAGTCCCACTCGCTAAAAAGGGGCCTCTTAATAAGCAGAAGTTTTTGCTTTTCATTTCTTTTCTTTTTTTTATATTTATTT
This sequence comes from Moschus berezovskii, assembly GCF_049115385.1. Taxonomy (NCBI): domain Eukaryota; kingdom Metazoa; phylum Chordata; class Mammalia; order Artiodactyla; family Moschidae; genus Moschus; species Moschus berezovskii. The sequence continues at coordinate 3,488,295 of NC_142474.1, forward strand.
TATACTATTTTTTTCTGAATCTTGTTATAATGAAGAGAAGAGGGAATACAAAGATTCAATGTGCTTAGAAAAACTCTGCTCAAGTGTGTATGAATGAACAGAGATGCCTGGAAAGATCAAGAAACATGTTTTCAACACTTGCAATTAGACTTAGCTCAACTTTTAAATGGGGCTTCCCAGGTGGTGATAGTGGTAAAGAATCTGCCTGCAATGCAGGAGACGTAGGTTCAATCCCTGGGCTGGGAAGATCCCCTGGAGTAGGAAATGACACCTCATTCTAGTATTCTTGTCTGGGAAATCCCAAAAACAGAGAAGCCTGGCGAGCAAAGAGTTGGACATGACTGAGCACAGTGCAACTCTTAAATGAAGTCACAAAGTAAAACCAGGACAATTGATTTGGATCAATTTCTGATTACAACTTCCCTCATTGTTATAATTCAGGCGATAGATGGAAAGATAAAAACATAAAATTTTAACTTCTATTTTTGTCACAGAGAAAATTTTGTGACCAATTAGCACTCCCATACCAAGTGGTGTATTTGAATGTACAGTTGTGTCTTGGTATCTACAAGGGACTGGTTACAGGACCCATTACAGAGGCCAAGACCCAGACACTCAGATCTCACAGTTGGTTTTCTGTATCTGCAGTTTCACATCCATGGATTCAACCAATCTCGGACCATGTACACTGTAGTATTTACTGAAAAAAAAAAAAATCCTCACATAAGTGGCCCCAGGGAGTTCAAATCCATGTTGATCGAGTCAATTGTGCATACAACAGATTCTGTTCAAGTAATTTCACAACTAATCCTCTTTCTTGGGGGTTAAAATTTGCCTAGCTAAAAGAATGCTTCTGTTTAAACACCCTAAAAGTGAATGTTCTAAAGGAGATCAACCCTGGGTGTTCATTGGAAGGACTGATGCTAAAGCTGAAACTCCAATACTTTGGCCACCTCATGCGACGAGTTAACTCACTGGAAAAGAGTCTGATGCTGGGAGGGATTGGGGGTGGGAGGAGAAGGGGATGACAGAGAATGAGATGGCTGGATGGCATCACCGACTCGATGGACATGCGTTTGAGTGAACTCCGGGAGTTGGTGATGGGCAGGGAGGCCTAGTGTGCTGTGATTCATGGGGTCGCAAAGAGTCGGACACGACTGAGTGACTGAACTGAACTGAAGTGAAAAGTGAATGATCCATTTATAACACAGTCACTCCCTACAAATGTGTATGGTCTATTCAATTTAGAATGTACGTACTTAGAGATTTTGCAAAACAGAGCCCATCTGCTTCTCTAACAGATCTCTCCGATCATCTGTGTTGATCTTCAAGAGCAGGCTCTGTCCTGTGCTCCAGTGTAGACTTAACACACAAATCCCAGGTTTCTCCCAAGACCCACACTGCTGCCCGTGAGCAGACTGGCAAATCTAGACTACATGGCAGTGAATTCTCTGCCTCCCTCACAGAGGTTTCAGGAACTTCAGGGAAATAGAGGCTACTCTGCCATCAGCTTTGCACCTCTGTATTTTTTTTAACAGTAGGTCCTGGTTGGCATCTTAAACACAGCAGTGTGCACGTGTCGATCCAAATTCCTATCCCACCCCTCCTCACTGCTCTCCCCTCGGTGACCATAAATTCTTTCTCTATGTCTGTGAGTCAGGTTGTTTTGCAAATAAGTTCACTTGTGACATTTTTTCTAGATTCATATGATGTTTGACTGTCTCTGACTGACTTCACTTAGTATGAAAACCTCCAGGTCCATCCACGATGCTCCAAATGGCATTATCTCATTCTTTTTAAGGACCTATAATATTCCATTGTATATATGTACCACATCTTTATGCGTTTCTCTCTTTTTTATTTATTTTAACTGGAGGCCAATTACTTAACAATATTGTGGTCGTTTTTGCTACACATGGACATCAATCAGCCACGGGTGCACGTGTCCCCCATCCTGAGCCCCCCTCCCAACTTCCTCCCCACCCCATCCCTCTGGGTTGCCCCAGGGCACCAGCTTCGAGTGTCCTGCTTCATGCACCAAACTGCACTGGTCATCTATTTCACGTGTGGTGAGATACATATCTCAATGCTGTTCTCTCATATGGTTCCACGCTCGCCTTCTCCCACAGAGTCCAAAAGTCTGTTCTTTACATCTGTGTTGCTTTTGCTATCTCACATATAGGGTCATTGTTACCATCTTTCTAAATTCCATATATATGCATTAATATACTGTATTGGTGTTTCTCTTTCTGACTTACTTCACTCTGTATAATAGGCTCCAGTTTCATCCACCTCATTAGAACTGACTCAAGTGCATTCTTTTTAACAGCTGAGTAATCCAATACTTTGGCCACCTCATGCAACGAGTTGACTCATTGGAAAAGACTCTGATGCTGGGAAAGGTTGGGGGCGGGAGGACAAGGGGACGACAGAGACTGAGATGGCTGGATGGCATCACCGACTCTGTGGACATGAGTTTGAGTGAACTCCGGGAGTTGGTGATGGACAGGGAGGCCTGCCGTGCTGTGATTCATGGGGTCGAGGAGAGTCGGACACGACTGAGCGACTGAACTGAACTGAATATTCCATTGTGTATATGTACCACCCTTCCTTATCCATTGTCTGCCGATGGACATCTAGGTTGCCTCCGTGTCCTAGCTATTGTTATCTATTCCTCTCTTGATCGACACTTAGGTTGCTTCCATTCTTGACTATTGTAAGCAGTGCTGCAATGAACACTGGGGTTCATGTACCTGTTTGAACCGTGGTTTTCTCCAGATATATGCCCAAGAGTGGGGTTGCTGGATCATATGGTAGATCTATTTTTAGTTTTTAAGGAACATTCATACTGTTGTCCATAGTGACTTCACCAATTTACATTCCCATTAACAGCGAAGAAGTGTTCCCTTTTCTCTACATATTGACCAGCATTTATGTTTGTAGATTTTTTTTTTTTTATGATGCTGGCCATTCGATTGCTGTGAGGTGATACCTCACTGTAGTTTTCATTGGCATTTCTCTATAATTAGTGACATTCAGAATCTTTTCTCGTGCTTCTTGGCCATCTGTATGTCTTCTTTGTAGAAATGGCTCTTCTGTCCATTTTTTGATTGGGTAGTTTGGTTTTTGGAAATTGAGCCCCATAAGCTGTTTGTAAATTTTGGAGACTTGATGCTAAAGCTGAAACTGCAATACTTTGGCCACCTCATGCGACGAGTTGACTCACTGGAAAAGACTCTGATGCTGGTAAAGGTTGGGGGCAGGAGGAGAAGGGGACGACAGAGAATGAGATGGCTGGATGGCATCACCGACTCTGTGGACATGAGTTTGAGTGAACTCCGGGAGTTGGTGATGGACAGGGAGGCCTGGCGTGCTGTGATTCATGGGGTCGAGGAGAGTCGGACACGACTGAGCGACTGAACTGAACTGAATCCCTTCTTGGATTGCATCATTTGCAAATATTCTCTCCCATTCTGTGGGTTTTCTTTTGTTTGTGGTTCCCTTTGCTTTGCAAAAGCTTTTGAGTTTAATTACATCTCATTTGTTTATTTTTGTTTTTATTTCCATTACTCTGAGAGATGGATCAAAAAAGATATTGTTGTGATTTATGTCAAAGAGTGTTCTGCCTATGTTTTCCTCTAAGAGTTTTACAGAATCCAGTCTTACATTTAGGCTTTTAATTCATTTTGAGTTTATTGTTGTGTATAGTATTAAAGAATATTCTAGTTACATTTTTTGGAAATCCACCAGGTGACAAGTTACAAATGGCTGACACCTCTTATACTGGGGTATACTTGATTGAGATGCAAAACAGTCTTGAATAATTGAAGCAGACTTTAAAATCATCATAATCAACCTTCAGTTGAGTTCAGTTGCCAGGCACGCCAGGCCTCCCTGTCCATCACCAACTCCCGGAGTTCACTCAAACTCATGTCCACAGAGTCAGTGATGCCATCCAGCCGTCTCATTCTCTGTCGTCCCCTTCTCCTCCCACCCCCAACCTTTCCCAGCATCAGAGTCTTTTCCAGTGAATCAACTTGTCGCATGAGGTGGCCAAAGTATTGGAGTTTCAGCTTTAGCATCAGTCCTTCCAAAGAACACCCAGGATTGATCTCCTTTAGAATGGACTGATTGGATCTCCTTGCAGTCCAAGGGACTCTCAAGACTCTTCTCCAACACCACAGTTCAAAAGCATCAATTCTTCGGCGCTCAGCTTTCTTCACAGTCCAACTCTCACATCCATACATGACCACGGGAAAAACCATCACCTTGACTAGACAGACCTTTGTTGACAAAGTAATGTCTCTGCTTTTTAATATACTATCAAGGTTGGTCATAACTTTCCTTCCAAGGAGTAAGCGTCTTTTAATTTCATGGCTGCAATCAGCATCTGCATAGGAACCTGGAATGTTAGGTCCATGAATCAAGGCAAATTGGAAGTGGTCAAAACAGGAGATGGGAAGAGTGGACATTGACATTCTAGGAATCAGTGAATTAAAATGGACTGGAATGGGTGAATTTAACTCAGATGACCATTATATCTACTACTGTGGGCAGGAATCCCTTAGAAGAAATGGAGTAGCCATCATGGTCAACAAAAGAGTCCGAAATGCAGTACTTGGATGCAATCTTAAAAACGACAGAATGATTTGTTCGTTTCCAAGGCAAACCATTCAGTATTACAGTAATCCAGACCTATGCCCCAACCAGTAACACTGAAGAAGCCGAAGTTGAATGGTTCTATGAAGACCTACAAGACCTTTTAGAACTAACACCCAAAAAAGATGTCCTTTTCATTATAGGGGACTGGAATGCAAAGTAGGAAGTCAAGAAACACCTGGAGTAACAGGCAAATTTGGCCTTGGAGCACGGAATGAAGCAGGGCAAAGGCTAATAGAGTTTTGTCAAGAGAATGCACTGATCAACCTTACCCATGCCTAAATGATATCCTTGCATAAGCATCCAGGTAGCTGGGAATGGCATATTTGAATGAGTTTGCTCTGCCCAATGCAAAAAGTCAAAGGGAGCCCTTGAACTGCGTGTATGATATTCAAACACACAAGCACTCCAGAAGCCCATGTATATGCAACAAAACTACAAGCTACTCTTTTTTTTGATGAAATAGGCTACAATACCCCAGAAGCAGAGCTGCAAATGACTTCTTGAAGCAGCAGGAAAATAGAATGTGTTCAGAAAGTACAGCAATTTAACCCACTCCAACAGATAAAACATCATCTTAAAAAGTCTGACTTATCTTTCCTTCTACCCTACTAGGTATGTTTGAGATGATCCAGTTTTACACTGAACAACCATAATTGAGAGAAGACATAAAGATACGAGCCTGGGGAAGAATGCTATTGATCGCCTTGACAGGAAAAGAGACAGAAATAAAGTATCAATAGTAGCATGCAATATTATAAAGACTGTTTTACATCTGTTTTGCATAATGCTTTTTCAGTCCTTCCTTCCCTGTCCATGAGGATTTTTTTCTGTTTTTTAATTTTTTTGTCTTTCAAAATAAATTCTAGAAAAGAAAGGGTAGGTGTGGAGAAGAAAAAATAATAAACCCTCTACTCTATTCATTTTCTGAGGTAAAAGGGGTATTTATTATGATGATGCATTTGTGGCTCCATTGCTTGAGAAAATAAAATAAATTAACAGAAGAATGGCAGAGGGAGGGAGAAGCTGACATCTGAATTTTTGATGCAGCCTTTGCATTCTCATTAGTACATTGTCTTTTTGTATTACTTTTGATTTATAATGTAATTGGAGAACTACAGAAATGTTAATGGCAGCAGTACAGCTTTAGGGGTGACAAAATTGTTTACTAATTATTGTCTTTAAATTTGGTTAATTATTGAAGTGTTAATTCTCTGGGTTCATTTCAGATGGGACCACCACTGGGGGAGGTCAGGGAGAAATGTATTGCCTGGTTAGAAAGGAACTTTCATAATTCTGTTGTATCTCCCCCTTGGCTGACCTTTTAGAGGGAGGGACAGATTGTAAATTAAACTTCTCTGCACTAGGGCTCAATAGCAAGCCTTAAGGTGAGCCGCTGCAACTTGTTTTGTATTTAGATGAAAATTTGTTGCTCATGTTTACACTTTTTTTTTCAACGTGTGCTGCTCATTATCTTAAGGGAGAGACTGAGATTGCGATGATTATTAGTGAGGCTGGTGAGGAGGTTACTGAACCATTTGGAGCTGACTTTCCTTTTGTGATGCGTAATTATAGGGGTTTATTTACAGTCCTTTTTTTGTTGCTTTTTAATGATTCACAGTTTCGTTCTTTGTTCTCTACCCTGTGAAGGATATGATTTCTCCATTTTTTCCCATTTTTAGTATGAATTATTGTTTGGAGTACTGTTATTCCCTGGAATGCTAGAATTAAAGAAAATTCTTCAAAACTAAATAAATAAAGAGCTAACCTCACTACAGTAATGTTCTCAAAATCTGGATAAGGCATACCAGAAAAGGAAGGCACGGAGCCATTATTCAACTAACACATTTCCCACTTGTACGGCAATCCTGGGGCGCATTATGTTGTAAAACATTGTATTCCCCTCTAACTTCTTAAATTGCTCCAGATGCTCTTTAACCATAAAGAAATGTAATGATAATTTTTTTAAAGCTGCATCATCTGTTTCCATATCTGACTTCCTTCAGATGTGCCAGTTGGTTTGGGAAGTTTGAAACCAGAGCACGTTCATGTTCGCAGCCCATTTGCACACACAGGGACGACACACCACAGCGAGCAACACAGTGGGTGGGGGTTATTCACACTACTCAGCGCCTCACAGAGCAGAGAGCTATCTACGTGCTCTGAGACAGAACTTCCTCATACCACAAAATGGCAACGATAGTAAAGCCTACCTGATGGGTTTTTGTAAGGATTAAATTCATTCATATATATAAACTATTTAGAATCCAATACCAGGTACATAATAAGTACTTAATGAATGCAAACTGTTATTTCCTAAAGTTGTTAATCACCCCTTTGGTGAACATAAGATGGACTGGAGTGATTCATAAGGAAAGTTTTATTCTGATGTTTATTGTGTGTCAATTAGGATGCCCTTGGCTATGAATAGGAGAGATTATTCGTGAATAATTTTCCACCAATTACTAAATAAACTGCTAAATAAAAATTGCCTTAAAACAGGGGTTGGCAAGCTATAGTCCACCAGTCAAATCTGAACTTTTGTATGCTTTTATATGTTCTGCATATCAAGAACGGTTTTTACAGATAAATAACTGCAAGCAATTTGGTGATAACACACACACACACGCACACACACAAATCCATTCTTCTCCTTACTAAAGCTCTACTATGACAAATATACTCTATTATTGTATTATTTTGAATTTCATCAATAATTAATTGGCGGAAATTTGTTTTGTCTCTTGTTACATAAATATGTGATATCCTTGATCTTTGCTTCTTGGTCTATAAAGTCTAAAATATTGGCTATTTAGGAGCTTGGTGGGCTGCTGTCTATGGGGTCGCACAGAGTCGGACACGACTGAAGCGACTTAGCAGCAGCAGCAGACCCTTAGTACTCTCTTACACAGTCAGAGTTCCAGAACAAGAGCAACTCTCAGATGGTTAAGAAAACAGTTCTATGATTCATCAACACTAAGATTCTTTCCAAGTGTCCACTCTGCCACTTAACATGTGAGCCTTAACTGCAGGCTGGCTTCTTTGATGGTCACAAGATGAGTTTCTGCAGCTCCACAGATGCAGAAATATCCTCTTCAGATGTCTGTTTCAGATTAAGGAGACCCTTCCCAAAAATCCCCTTGCAGAGTCTTCTTACCCCTCACTGGCTAGAACTGGGACAGATGACCACCCCTGAAGCAATCACCACAGAAGCGAATGAGATTTTGATAAGTGACAACTCGACTAATCAGGTTCTATCTTCTAGAACTGGGGATGTGCTCAGCGTTCTTTGAAGCATGGAAGAAAGGCAGATGGATAACACACCACGTTGGGGTTTGGTTAAAAAAGGGAAGGGGAAAAATGGATTCTGGATAAGCAATCTTTAGCATATTTATTTCTTCAAATATGATTTAAGGAAAATAAAATGAACACAATGAACCATGCTTTCATAGCTCCTTTTACCTAGGGTAAGGCTAAATTTTTAAATCTATTTAAATAAAATAAAAATATTAAACAAGAGTAAAATCCTCAACAAAATATTAGCAAGTCAAGTTAATACATTAAAGGATCATACACCACAATCAAGTGGGAGTAATCCCAAGGATATAAGGATAGTTCAACATCTGGAAATCAATCAATGTTATATACCACACCACAAAACAAAGACTAAAGATCACACGATCACCTCAATAGATGCAGAAAAACCATTTAACAAAACTGACATCCACTCATTGTAAATACTCTTCATAAAGTTAGCATAAGCTAACATACCTCCATATAATAAGCTCTATGTATGACACACCCACAGCTAACATCACACCAATGGTGAAAAGCTGAAAGTTGTTCCACTAAGATCAAGACAAGGATGACCACTCTTTATTCAACATAATTTTGGAAATCCCACCCACAGCAATCAGAGAAAAAATTTTAAAAGGATCCAAATAGGAAGAGAAGAAGTAAAACTGTCATAATTTGCAGATGACATAACACCATATAAGGGAAACTCTAAAGACTCCACCAAAAAACTATTAGAAATAACAATTCAATAAAGTTGCAGGATACAAAATTAATATATAGAAAAATGTTCATTTCTATACACTAACAATGTACTATCAGAAAGAGAAATCCAGAAAATAGTCCTTTTTTCCACTCAATCAAAAAGAATAAAACAGCTGGAAATATCTTTAAGTTTCCCTCAACTCATACTCCAGTCTTAATCTATGATTGTAATAAAGGTAGATAATGGCTAGAAAAAAAATTTTTTTGTAATAAACAAGAGTATAATAAAGAAAAGTCCATGACAAAAATTAAGAATGTAGTATACAAGAGATTAAATCACAAAATGACTAAGATTTGGGCAATTCTCCCTGTTGGTTACTGATTACACTATATTCTTTCCTTAGGAACTATTGATTCTTCAAAGCCCAAATTAAATATTGCCTTCTCACTAGAGTCTTCCCTGATAGCCTCCTATTCTATGCTCATATAAGATTGGTCTCTCCCAGAGCATCATCTTTTTCTTATATCTCTTAAAACAAGGGCCACATTGTATTATCTATGTGTCATTTCTGATTGGAAACACCTTATTTATCATTCAACCATTCGTCAAACATCAATTTGAACACCACTTACATGGCTCACACAGAGTATCTTTACCTCCATTCCTAGCCCTGGCAGCTAAGGCATGATATATGCAAGGTACTTATATTTCTTGTACAAATGAAGGAACACTAGTCAGTCAAATAATTTCATGAATTGACAGTATCTATACAAGTTCAGCAAAGGAGGAAAACATTTTGAACACTTTGCACTTCAGAAATTTCTTATTTAATTGAAAACAAAACCAATTAACCTCATGAAATCTCTGAAGTTTGTGTCACTTTCAGAAGTAGGCTCAGATGAAAATGTTTCTGGAGCAGCACTGAATTAATACATGGATAATTGGAGGTAAGTTCTTTTTGCCCCCAACCATTAGCTCTTTATTATTTTACTTTAAACGTATTTATTAGTTCCTTCTTGTAAGAGAATTCAAGAAAACCTAAAATCGGACTCCTTTCACCATTTAAAAATAATTTTATTTCTAATTTTTGAAAAACATTTTTAAAATTTGATCACTTTACTATCTTACTTGGGAAAAGATGTCAATGACACTGCTTTCAAAATAAAGGCGGGCTCCTTCAGATGGCTCTCACAGACCCAGCCACTGCACCCAAGCCTGCTTTCTTTCCAGTCTCCGCCCTCTCCACCTTTCTCTCTCTACTGCAGCTGCACTGGTTTGCTGCTACATTTCAAAGGGAAGCTCTTCCCACCTCAGGACCTTTGCTCACACTTTCCCTCTGCTCCAAAAGCTCTCCAACTCCTATTTATCCTCAAAGTCTCAGGTTACACATTACTTTCCTGGGGAAGACTTCCTGGTCTCTCCAAGCTAGAGCAGGCTTCCATTTCAACATGGTCTCAGGATGCCAGTATTTTTTTTCTTCAAAATTCTTACCCAACTTTTCATTAAATATATCCCTTGTGTAATTATGTGTTTGATTTCTGTCTTCCCCATGAGAAGGTAAGGTCCATAAGGAGCAGAAACTATGCACTGTGAACTGCTATATCTGCAATATTTAGAACAAGGTCTAGAACACACTAGATCATCAGTAAAGGTTGCCTGAATAAACAAATCAATAAGCTGCCCACAAAGCAGTCAAGATCATTGCCTGGGCCAATCAGCTTTCCTCCTCCTGTTGCCATTTAGTGCTAAGTCATGTCTGACTCTTTGAGACCCCATGGACAGTAGCCTACCAGACCCCTCTGTCCATGGGATTTCCCAGGCAAGAATACTAGAGGGGGTTGCCATTTCCTACACCAGGAGATCTTCCCAACCCTGGAATCCAACCCATGTCTCTTGCATCTCCAGCACTGACAGGCAGACTTTTACCACTGAGCCACCTAGGAAGCCCCAATATTCCTCCAGGACCACACAAATATTTTCCCTTGACAAAAACAATATTTATTTCTGCACTCACACAACTAATGTTTGCTGAGAACCTGCTGTGTGACAGATTCTTGCAGTCAGTGCCGACAGAGCCCTGAAGGATGGAACCAAGACCGTGACCTCATGGAGTTTATATTCTAGTTGGGAGACCCAAAATGAAAGAAGCGCCAGCATTTTCTTTGAAAATATGTTTCTGTGGTGGTGGTGTCTTTTTTCCAAAAACTGACTTTCTTTGCTGTGAAAAAATAACAGCCACCATCAATTAAGCAAGTATTTGATCTTAGCTTACCTTGGAATGCCCCTTCACACCAGCCAGTAAGAATCTGTATATGTGAAGATCTGTTTCCTGAGTGGAACACAGACAAATAATATATTTCAGGGTTAATTTAACTTTTCAAATTACAAATTCATCTAAAGCGCCATCCGCTGCCAGTGATAACTCACGGTGCTGCCAGCCTTTAAGTACTGTAGCGATGGGCTGTGTTCAACTCCTTAGGCATACTTCTTAAAAGATGGCTACCCTGGGGTTTATATCAAGCCTACATAATCATATATTGAAGCTTGGCTTATTTATTTTCATGTTTCCAAAGTCCCATTAATCACTTTTCTAAGATGGCCGATGTGTTACATAATTAATAAAACATAGGAGCTTAAGAAAAAAGCCCAGAGAGAGTGAGAGATTCAGACAAACGTTGAGAAATGGTGTCAATTTTTGCTACCACTGAAAATCTCAGTCTTCAGAAGATCAAGTCTTAACTGGAGGAATAGGAAACAATCATTTCTCTTTTTTTTTTCAACCCTCTCCTCGCTTTCTCTTGTTTGCTGAACTTAAGACGCTGGTCAGTGCAAATTTTTTACCAGGAAGAAAAGTACATAAGGAGGGAGGGGTAGGAGTAGTGAATAAAATCATTCATCCTTTTTCTAATCATTTGCCTCTGGTGACTGCCGGATAATAGCCTGTCTGTGGTTCTGACCCAGTTCCGAAACCCTTCTTCTGGTACTCCACCAATTAATCTAATGGTTCATTAATTGCAAACATCTGAAATCATTAGAACCTGATTGAGCACAGAAGCATCAAACCTTCCAAAGCTGTAAGTGCTTAAGCAGCAAATGGGCTCATTGCAAAAGAATGTCGATGTTTATAGTAGATGTAACCCAAACTCGGGTGTTCATTGACACATTGTTCCATTTGTATACAACCACCCTGGCATCTATCTGTTCAAGAGAGCATGATTTATCCAGTGCTATATCCTGGAACTGACAGGCCAAAGATTAGAGCTTAACCCAGATGAAAGCCGAGGCTGTGTGTATTCCTAAAACAAATATTTAGTATCTGACAAGCTCTGGTTAATATTAATTCATGATAGAAGGCAGTCAATTTAAGCTGAGTTCATGCCAAAATCTATTTGGGTTTTGTAAATCATTTTTTTCAGGATTATAGTGTAGAGAATCCAACAAAAAGGAGACTTCCCTAAAATTAGAACTCTGCAGACCTGGACAGAGCTTTCAGAAAGCATCCACCCCAGAGTTCTAAATGGGCAATCCAAAAGCACAAAATCCTCCTGTAAATGTGCTGTGTTTGACTAGCACAGGGTTTTAAAATAATCATCTTTAATTATTTGCCAAGTCTCCATTTCTGACTTTTCTTGCAGATCTGGCAGTACTGGGTCTGGGTTCTCACAAGGCAACAGTTGGCTAGGGCTGAGTGGAGGCTGGCCCTGTGGGCGCCACACATGCTTCCATTCAGCCAGAGCCCACCCTTCCCGCTGCGATACATTCCCACCTTCACCTGCCCACTGCCCACCTAACAGGTGGGGAAACAGTGTCAGGAAGGGAGAAGGGCAGTCCAAGGACATGCATTCAGTTATAACTCAGATCTCCTGATTCAACTTCATCTAGTTAGCAGCAGTCAATGCCATTCCATATTGATACACACATGGTTTCTGGAAGAAAAATAATCAAAAAAAATTTTGGTGTTAGTTTTCAAAGACCATAGAGCAAGCCTGGGTCATTAGCATTATTATCAGTTACTCTTCATTATAGCACAGTGTGTTGTTACTTCTGGAGCTTTGAAGATGGGTCATTTCACAAAACTGCTTCCCTAGTGGCTCAAACAAGTCAAGAATCTGCCTGCAGTGCAGGAGACCCAGGTTCGATCCCTGGAATGGGACGACTCCCTGCTACCCACTACAGTATTCTAGCCTGGAGAGTTCCATGGACAGAGGATACAGTCCAGAGGTGGCAAAGAGTCGGACACAACTGGGTGACTAACACTTTCACAAAACTGCAGTCCATTAAGACCTTTCTATCTGTGGGCACCTCTAATTTGGTTGGGCAGTGACTTTCTACATCAGGGTATTGACACCCTTACCTAGCCTTGTGCCAGTCCTGTAATAATAAGTACGACTACCATTCATTTATTATTAGACACTTGCTGTGTTCCAAACTGCCTATGCACTTTTCTCCTTAATATTCAGCACAGTCTTCAAAAATAAGTCTATTGTTCTCACTTTACAGATGGAGAATTTTCAATTTAGGAGGACAAAACATCCAGCTTAGGATTACATATCTTACGAATGACAGAAATGGAATTTGAAACCAAGTTGTTCAAACCCCAGTGTAGCACATACCAACCGGCTGCTGCTGAGTTTTGGGGGTTTCCCCCCTCTATTAACGCACACAAAAACAATGCCCCTGCATCTTATGTGGCTCAAAGTAAGGAGGCAAAGAAACACAGGAGCGACACACAGTCAGGAATGGGTTAAATCTTGTTGGCACGGGTTTTAAAAAATGAATCCTTTACATCTTTAAAATGTGTGTTGGAAGCATATTTCTCGGTGTGCAACAAAAACATTTAGGCTCCCCTGTCATTTAGGTGAATTTTGTTTGCATGCTCTCTTCATGGAATACTGATGTTAATTTTTGGTTAAGTTTAATCTTATGAAGTATAAAGCAATTTGATAGAATAAGTAACCTTTCATTAAAGTTCAATACCGTACTTAAGGAAAATGGGACCGTGTGCATTAATTGATAGTTGACAGCTATTATTTCCATGAAAACCTTTTATAGTAAAATTTCTATTTGATGGATTGGAATTTATAAAATTTGCATTTCACTGAGCTGGATTCAACTGGAAGTACTGGGGATGTGCTTCATCTTTAAACGGTATTCCACCTTTACATTTTTATCAAACACTTATTAATGGATGGAATCTTAAAGACTACAATACAGATTTTACTTAATAACTCAGGTTTATTACTGCATGAACACAATTATTTGCCCCATATTTGACTTTGATTTTAAAATATGACTATTTATGAGTATTTTTATCTGTGGAGACTTAATTAGTACAGTTTGGGGCAAATTGCTTAATAAATTTTATTTTATTTTCATTTTTTAACTCACAATAAATTATATAAATATTGCTGGGGATTTTTCTTCCAGTCAGCAGTTTGGAAGAAATATTATCTCAGATTGGGTATATTCAACTTGAATTACAAAAATCACAGACTGGAATTATTCTATTCAGATCTTGTCATACTCAACCCCTACACAAATACGAGGATCCTTGAGTGACCACTGAGATTCAGCCTGACATCATATTCTAAGATTTTAACAGATGAGAAGAAGCAATTAACACAGAAGCAATTTTTCCCCATTAATTCTGATCAAAATACTAGCAAGATTTCCCACGGTTTTCTAGAAAGCACTTATGTTGAAGTCACTATTGATGTATAAGAGATAGGAAGGTTGAGGCCAAGAACAGTTAAGTTACTTGAAAATAAACTAATTCAAGAATATGCCAAGATCAGAATTCGAGATCTTCTTCTAAAATGTAACCACCATATTAAGAAAGCCTTCCCTTCATGCTGCTCCCACTACCTGGAATGTCTTTCTCTTCCCCAGGTAGACCTGGTTCCATGGCATCCTTAAGGGTTCAAGTGAAGTGCTCAGATGACACCCTGGACCGCCCTCCTGCTACCGACCCCTCAGAGCATACATCACGGTGACAGTCACATGACGATCTCAGTACTTCTTTGCTGCATGTCTCTCCCGTTAAACTTTGGATCTCCACGAGGGCAAGGATGCATCTAATCTGCTCACCCCTCTACATACTCAGGGCATGGTATCAAATTAGTTCCAAGCAAATTGCTGAAAAAACAGGTGGATAAAGACTCCTAAAACTCAGAGCTCAAAATTAATTTCTGCAACCACAAAGTAAACATCCTGTGAGACCAAGCATTCCTAGTTTGTATGAAAAGGCACAGCTTCTTCCTGTACTCTAAAAATTGGGAAAGATAAATTTAGCCAGATATTTATATGAGCCCCTTATGATATAATAGAAATCAGAAGGTTGGGTGGATGTTCTCAGAAATCCCATTCATTTCCCTAATAGCTACTTATGTGGTACCAGCCCTGAATCCAAACCCACAGGACCCACAGTAGGCTCTTTTTTAATCATTTCAGCAAAAAACAAAAACAACCCTCTTGTTTATTCTCCCCCTCAGTGGCACTGCGACCCCAGAAGTAATTCACCAGGAATTATTGAGCAACTTACTAAGCATGATAAAAGATACAGTAACTTCTCAAGTGATATCATTCATTCTAAACTACAACTTAGTGTGACATAAAGAGAACGTGAGAAAATTTCACAAGAAAATTGGACAACAATGCAATTCCTCAGAGAACTTACTCCGTGTTCAGAGTTAAGGCCCCCATAGCTGAAGGGAAATAAAGCTCCCGGTCACAGAGTTTCTCTCTTCTTCTGCTCCCTTTGAGTAAAAGAGTTCTTGGGTTCTTTTATTATCTTTTCTACGGTTAGGATTATTTACATAAAGATACATCACCTCACTTCATGAACAAGAAACAAGAATTTACTAAGATGGATTAAAAATCTAACCACAATTCCTGTAGATGTAATCTTGTCATCAAGCCAGAGCTAACGTATTTTTTTTTTATAAGGGCCAGATAGTGACTATTTTAGGGCTTCCCAGGTGGCCGGAGTGGTAAAGAACCCACCTGCGAATGCAGGATACATAGAAGATATGTGTTCAATCCCTGTGTTGGGAAGATCCCCTGAAGGAGACATGGCCACCCCCTCCAGGATTCTTGCCTGGAGAATCCCATGGACAGGGGAGCCTGGCGGGCCACAGTCCAGGGTCGCAAAAAGTCAGACACGACTGAAGAAACTTCTCATGCATGCACAGTAAATATTTTAGGCTTTCCAGGCCGTTCAGTCTCGGTCACAACTCAACACTGCCCTTCTAATATTGAAGCAGCTACAGATAATGCATACATGAATTAACATGATTATGTTCTAATAAAGCCTTATTTATAAAAACAGATGGCAGATTCACCGACTTTATCAACTTCTGATGCAGGCTAGAGTTTTGGATAAAACCTGATTTTCTAGTGAAGAGTTAAAAAGAACTCACATTGGGGATTACATGGAATGTTCCCAACATTCTCCTTTCTACTGCTTCCATCCACTGATAGATGCCTGAAATCATACCTGAAAGGTTTCAACTCTTTTCTTGGTAATACATGTGAATATGTATGCACCTATGAAAGAAAAAAAGTGCTGTGCAGCCAAATATGTTTGGGATACTGGATCAACACATTTAAGCAGATTTATTTATTGAAGAACTTTCTAGAGCTTTTAATCTGCTAATGTGTCTTGACAATAGAGGAAAATAGAGCATAATCATTTCCTAAACAATATGACTACAAAATCCATTTGCAGGACTGTTTTCCACCAAACACAACTTGGGAAATGCTATTTTAAGTTAAGGGTGCCATTAACAGGGAGTGAAAAATAATAATAGCTATCGTTTTCTGAATCCTTACCCCATATGATTATATATGCATTATTTAATTTAATTCTTGAAACCACCCTATTAATGATATCCTTCTTTATAATTAGGGAAACTGAAACAGGTTAGGAAACTTACTTTTGGTTATATAACTAGTAAATGGCAGAACCAGGTTTCAAATGTACATGTGTTTGATTTCAAAACTTAAGATCTTAATTTCCATTAAATTTTAGAGGCACTATCATTTTAGTTTGAAATAAGGACTTCCTAGAACCAAAGAATTTCAGACCAAGAGGGACCGTTAGAAATACAGCTTAATCCATGTATAAAGAAATAAGTGTATCACTTAAAAGAAAAAAATCAAAGCCAAGGGAAAGGACAGGACTAGTCCAAGGACACTTAGTCCTCAAACCGTAGGATCAAAACATCAAAGAATACTGCTTTTTATCTCAGTTTAATTCCCCTTCTAAAGAAGGCTGTGCACAGATTTGCTCAATGAAGAGAGGAGAAAAAAAGGTTATATCAGTCAGGATTATTTCATTTGCAAGACGCAGGAAGTCTACTCATACTGACTTAAGCAAAAGAAGAATATTTTGGCTCACGTAAGTAGAGATACACCTGACTTCAGGTAGGGGTTAATCCAGAAGGCAAACAATCCACTCAGACCTTACACTTCTCACCTCCCTGGGCGCTCTTGGTCAGGTTTTCTTATTCAAGTCAGGTTTTGTGTGGCAGCAAGATGACTGCCAGTAGCCACATGGCTGTATTTGCCCATGTTCAAATATAAGGAAAAATTAGGACAAAAGACCTGGGCCTGATTCTCATGTGATCGAATTACACCATGTGGCCACACTAAACAAAACTGTGGTCAGAGCAATAACAGAAAATTAGAGTTCAAATCATAAGGTAACTCTCTACATTGCCAAATATACCATTAATCAAGAGGCTAGAATCAGTCGCATGGAAGGTGTGGGGGAGAGAGGGAAAAATAACTTCTTTGAGAATAGTATAGGGTAAAATGGGTATATTAATACATACCTTAAAAGGTTGTTATAAGGATTAAAAAAGCAACAAAATATGTAAAGTGTCTACCATGACACCTGACAGATGGGAAGTGCTCAATCAATATGAATTTTTTTACACCTTAACTGCCATCAAAGATTGAATGCCAGCAGTATTCTCTTGCTATCTTATTCTATTCTCATCAAAACAAAATGTTGTTCATGATGTTCTTAGGAATGAAGGGATCCAATACAGCCAACAGTGTAGTACACAACTAGAAAATCACAACAATGAATCTGAATTATTCTCAGAATGGTTTCATCAAAATAAGAAAGTCTTTTTTCACCATAGAACAGTTTTTACTTGACGGTGATGTCTTCTAAAAATGTCAAGGTTATAACAGCTTGTAAGAAGAGCCCAAGAAACACACAATGAAAGAAAAAAGCAAGCAAGCTTCTGAAAAATGCCAGCAGAACTACTCAAGGAAGTAAAGGAGAAAAGGATGGACCCTGGAGGTATAGGAGCCCAGAACGGCCAGTAGCAATTTCATCTGTTTTTCTGCTAGACTTTCCAAAGAATTCAACTACATCAATAAGTGACCAAATTAAACTACAGTGTCATTTAGTGAATGTTATGTATCAGTGATACTTCTAAATGTGACTTAGAGTCTATGCCATTTTCAATACCATCACCATCACTCTTTACCTAGCAGGTAAGAACTCAAGATTCTGGAAGAAATCAAATGTTTTTCTACATAACAAAAACACCTCACCAAAAAATGCAGGAAAATCTTGAAATTAGCAAAAGAAAACATGCTACAAACAGGGAACAGAGAGGAGGTTAACTACTAATTTCCCACCAGAAATAATGGAAGCCAGGATATAGGGATGGCATATCTGAAATGCTGAAAGGAAAAAAAATCAATTAACCAAGAATTCTATATCCAGCAAACCAGCTGAAATAATGACTTATTTCCAAAGAGTGCAGTATGTAATAAGGAGAAAAGAGTAACATTTCAACGAAGAAACTTGACAAACACTACCACAGCTAAGTCAACATCAAGTCATAAATCGTGCGGACATTATATACCCTTGATATAATGCGAAAATTACACTGTCCTCTTTCTCCAATAACCCATAATCCCAGTCTTATAAGGAAAACATTTGACAAATTCCAGTAAAGGATCATCCTACAAAATGCTTGACCAATCAGTTCAGTCACTCAGTTGTGTCCAACTCTTTGCAACCCCATGGACTGAAGCACACCAGGGCCCCCTGTCCATCACCAACTCCCAGAGTTTACTCAAACTCATGTCCATTGAGTCGGTGATGCCATCCAGCCATCTCATCCTCTGTCGTCCCCTTCTCCTCCTGCCCTCAATCTTTCCCAGCATCAGGGTCTTTTCCAGTGAGTCAACTCTTCACATCAGGTAGCCAAAGTACTGGAGTTTCAGCTTCAGCATCAGTCCTTCCAATGACTATTTAGGACTGAACTCTTTTAGGATGGACTGGTTGGATCTCCTTGCAGTCCAAGGGACTCTCAAGAGTCTTCTCCAACTTCAAAAGCATCAATTCTTTGGCGCTCAGCTTTCTTCACACTCCAACTCTCACATCCATACATGACTACTGGAAAAACCACAGCTTTGACTAGACGGACCTTTGTTGGTAAAGTAATGTCTCTGCTTTTTAATATGCTGCCTTGGTTGGCTTAGCCAATACTCCTCAAAATTTTCAAGGCCATTAAAACTAAGGAAAGTCTGAGAAGCTAAAACAGCCAAGAGGAGCCTAGGAAACAGGTTGACTAAATATAATGTGGTATCTTGGATGGGATTCTGCAATAGAAAAAGAACAACTGATTAAAAACTAAGGGAAGTGAAAAACTATGGATTTTAGTTAATAATAATATATTAATATTTGCTCATTAATCGTAATGATTATGTACAATGTTAATAATAGGGGAAACCAGGTATAGAGTATATGAGACCTCTCTGTATTATCTTAATTTTTCTATAAACCTAAAACTGCTCTAAAAAACAACTATTTTTTTAAAAGTCCCAATAAATTTGAAAGAACTAACCTCACACAACGTTTGTCCATAACAAAAATTAACTTTGAAATCACAGCATATTAAGATTTGTTGCCAAAGCAGGGCTTAGAGGGAACTATATGGCCATAGATGTTGCCATAGCAGGGCTTAGAGGGAACTATATGGCCATACATGTTGACATCAAAAAAATACATACACTTATCATACAATCCAGTAATTCCATTCTGAAGGGGGAAAAATGACCACATATGGTTATATTATTTACAACTGCCAAACAACCAAGTCTCAAATCAATGATCTAAACTTTCACCTTAAGAAGCTAGTAAAAGAAGAGAAAATTAAACTCCAAGAAAGTAATAAAGTACATAGAAAACTACTTGTAAAATATATATCTTGCAAAAGACTGGTTCCAGAATATAGAAACAATATCTCAGTAAGAAGATAAACAGACCATTAAAAAATGTGAAATACTTGAGCACAGTCTTCATAAAATACACACACACACACACACACAAATAACCAACAAGTACATGAAAAGATAATAAAGCGTCATTGGTCCTTAGAAAAACTGCAAACTAAAATCACAATGAGATACCCCTTAAATGTACCAAAATAACTAAAGTAAAAATGATTAATAATACCAAGAATTGGGGAGAATGTAGAATACTTGGAACCTTCAGATATTGCTGGTACAAATATGATACAGTCACTTTAGAAAACAAATATGCAGTTTCTCAGAAAGTTAAAAATATATACCCTTATCATACAATCCAGTAATTCCATTCTGAGGGAAAAAAATGAAAACATATGGCTATATTATTTATAAGAGTCAAAAAATGAAAACAACCCCAAAGCACATCCATTGGTGAATGGATAAACAAAATGTGGTATTATTCAGACAATGGAATTTCAGTGAGCAATAAAAAGGAATAAACTATTTATTGATACACACACCTGCTCCGAAAAAACATCTTGACACAAAGAATTCAAATGAAAACACACTTGAACAGAAGGACAACAAGTATTATTGAAAATGAGCACTGACTGCAATCTCTTCAGCTTTCAAGGGCTGTTACATAATTTTTCATCCTAAAGAAAACTCCCTTTTATGACCTAGGAAACCTCCTCTGAGCATAAAACTGAGAACTTCTAGATCACAGTATGGAAATCAAGAGTAAAATACAGAAACTGCTAAATATGTTCACATAAGAAAAGAAAGATTAAGGGCAAGAGAAGAAGAGGACAGCAAGGGTGGGACGGTCAGATAGCGTCACTGACTCAGCGGACGTGAACTTGGACGTGCACATTATCCGGAAGACAGTGGAGGACAGGGAAGCCCAGCATGCTGCAGTCCATGGGGTCACAATGAGTTGGACACAACTTAGTGAACAAACAACAACAACAACAACAAAAAGGAAGTGATGGCCTTTTGCTGGCAATTTTAGAGGCTGTGAGGTGAGGAGTCTAACAGAGAAAAAACATGTGATATAAAAAAGGAAGGAAAATGGAAGAAGATCCCAAGAAACAAACCAGGCATTCAGAGAGGGTCAGGCTGCAGGAAATTCCATGCGGCAGGGAAGGGCCTAGATGTCCAGAATCCATGGCAGAGTATGCTGAAATACTTCCATTCACTCAGTACTTCCTGAGGCTTCCCTCTGGTGCCATGCTCTGTTCTAGGCACCAGGGATACAAGTCAGTCAATAAAATAACAAATTACCTGGAGGATACTCTCAACAATTTGAGGTTGTTTTGTGTGCCGGGTTGTAATTTCCCTTCACCCCAAACCAGAAGCAAAATTCTGCTCTGAACAAAAGCATTGTTTTAAGGGTGCATTGAGGGATAAAGGACAACAGAGGCTGCCCGACGTGAATTAAAACGACCCCAGCAAGGCGAGATGACAGTCACAGGAGGGAGGCATAATGGTTAAAAACAGACTCTGTCAGACAGACAGCAGCAAAGACTGACTCAGGAAGCCTTGGAGATCTCAAGGAGGTGTTAGTAGATCCACATTACGAAGTGGTAATAGTTAAGGCTATTCACCAGTGTTTCAGTGCCTCTCCTTTCAGGAAAATGACATAACTGCATGCCCCTGCTGCTTTCAAGTTCAACATACTCCTAAGACTGGCTTTAGCCTATGGAATATGCTGAACAGAAGTGGAATGTGTCACTTGCATGGTGATACCGTTTGAAGAAAATGAATAAACAGCCATGTCCTCTTAAGTTCCTCTGCCATGGCAACCAAAAACCAGGCAGTTGTAAAGCCTCTGTCAGCCAGCTTCTCACAGTGAGGAGAAGAGCCCCTGGCTAACTTGAAATCAACACAGAACATGAGCAAGAAATCAACCTTTGTTGTTCATAAGCCACTAAACGTAGGGGTGATTTATTACCGCAGCACAACCTAGCTTATCCTGGCTGATCCAAGTAGACTGAGTCAGTCTGCATGGATATCCTAGGAAAGCTGTAGGACCCAGAGATCTCAGAGATTTTTTCAAAGATCTTTTTTAAATAACAGAGTCCTCTGAAGGAACCAGGAAGAGAGTGTGCTTTCAGATGCCAGATTGGAACAGATGAGAACATGAAAGCAGTAAATTCAGCCTTAAGGATTCTGGAAGGTAAGGCAAGCATCATGACAGGTATACTTGTCTTTTTCTGACAGGAAAAAGTATACACCTTCATTCAGAGACAATACTTTTTATTCCCCTAAAACTAAATTCAAGCTGGATTTGTCCTCTGGGGATTTGTTTAAAGGACGAGTAGCAGAGTGAACAACATCTCCCGCCACAAAATCACCGAAACGGTGTAAAACTGCAGAGCCCTTTCAGTGAACCCGTTGAGGAGGAAAAAGCATCACTGAGAATGGTGAGCCAGTGAAGGCATTTTTCAAGAAAAGCTAAGACAATGTGGACCCAGCAAGCTGCTTTCAGACGACCTAAGGCTGGTTACCCAGCTCGAGTCTTGGCAAAACATTTTCACTAGGTTTTTCTCATGGCCACTTGCTCCCTGTAGTATTCAGTTGTTAAATATTTTCTTTAAATGGATTCCATTGATTTACTTCATTAGATATATTTTAAAAGAAAAAACTGTTTCGAAGAGTATAAATTGAACACTAGTATCATTAGCCATAAGGTATCAGCTGAAAGCCCTGATAACAATACATACATATGAAAACAGAATAATGCATAAAATTATCCCATTTTATCTGGAGAATATAACTTGCTAAAGTTTATAAGCCTGAGGCTTGCCTGTGGATAAAGGGAGACTTACAAAATGATAGCATCAACCTGAGTCTTTCTCCTTCACTAACCAGAATTAAGGAGAATCATAAAGAGAATAATCTTAAGACTAAACAATTCAATGCACTACCAAAAATCACCTCAAGTATTGATTGTGGTGTGTGTCCCACATCTGGGTAGATGCTATCGTGGTGGCCATGAAAATGAGCCTCTTAGGTTCCTGACAGCGGGGAGCGACATGGGGACAAACCCAGGTGCTGTACTGTGAAACCCATGCTCCCACAGAGACCCTGCTTCCCACAGGCTGCTGCCAGCCAGTGCGGTGCTGAGTCACTCAGTCGTGTCCAACTCTTTTCAACCCCATGGACTGCAGCCTGCCAGCCTCCTCTGTGTTTGGGATTTCCCAGGGAAGAACACTAGAGCGGGTTGCTATTTCCTCCTCCAGGGGATCGTCCTGACCCAGAGAGCGAACCTGAGTCTCTTGCATCTGTCTCCTGCGTTAGTAGGCAGGTTCTTTACCACGAGTACCACCTGGGAAGCCCTCCCAGCCAGTGACTAAGGCCCAGTACAGGGAAGGTATGGTTGTCCCTGAGATGATGCTGTCCTCTGACAGGTCGCTTTGGCTCACCAGCTTTGTCAAACATCCTTCGAACTGCACTGCCCTTTGAGAGGCTTCCTTCCACCCCTTCCATCTCTCCTTCACAAGGACCAGACCCACAGCTCAGACCAGTGGCCCTCCCAACATCTCTCCAGGACCCTCCTCATTTTTTTAATAGGCTCATGTAGGTCTAACCCTACCTCTGCGTCTCAGAGAATCTCAGCTCGCCTGTTGACCTTCCTAACAGCATCTTCCGAAGACAAAAGGAACTGGCAGGAAGATGCTCCAACTAACTTGTTTTGTCCAAGCATCAGCGATCTCAAGTAAATCTCAGTCTGCTCTTCCCCAAAGCAGACACAGAACAGACAGCCTCTACTGTCGACTAAAGTGAAAGCTGCCAAGATCTGTGTATAGGGATTAGGGAAGACAAAGCTGACATTTTGTGGTAGAAGTTTAAGAGCTGCACTTCTATACTTCTGTCAGACATTAAGCAAACATCCACTTATGTCTTAAGATCCAACTCAAACACAACCTGCTCTGAGAAATTTTCCCCAACCTTACCAGCACAGGTCCTTTCTCTCTGCCTCCCCAAAATGCCCCATTAGCCCTTTCTTTCCTGAAAACATTTACCACATTACATTGCAATAAGAATCATATTTTAGATTCTTATCAGGTTGAAAAGTCAGATCCTGGAGCAAAGATTATATAAGGAAAAATTTTATTTCAAAATCCCCTAAAAATGTCCCATGATACAGATGGACATGCACTTTCTCCATGAGTCCATTATAGCTTAGTTTTTCCTCCAGCATTGGAAAAATTACTGTGTCTTTGGTTAAGCACCTCATAAAATAGCTGGCTTGCATTTAAAGACCACATTGCATGAAAAATAGAAACATGTTGAATTTTTAACTGCCAGAATCACCCTCCACACAAGAAGACATCCCATGAGAGGATCACTGAGAAAACCCCAGTTTCTTATCCCTACCTCACACTCCAGCTGGAGTCTGCATCGATTGAGTTGAATGACAACTCTATTTAAACAATTCTTTCTCTTACTTTGCATACTTTGTGTATGGCTAACTTCACAGAGGTTAAAGCCAGTACCTACTATAATATCTGTCTCCATAGAGTCCACTTGACTGGAGGCTTCCTAACATCTACTACTGTGTGTGTACACAGCTGGTATTAAATACACGAGGGAGAGAGGGGTGGAGAGAGAGGGAAAAAGAACAGATGCAAGAAAAGGACACCAAGCAAAGTCATCCCTTGAAGGTGTCTTAGGTCGGTTTTCCCCAGAAGGAGACCCCAGACAAGAGTTTGAATGGAGGGTGATCCCAGGAGCAAGAAGAAGGGAGATGTGACCGTGAACACGGGGCAGAAGCCCCCCATGAAGAGTGAATGAGCAAGCAGGTGACCGCCATGGGCAACTGGGGCTCACTCCCGCGGGAGAATTTCTACGCTCACCATGGAGCACAACTCAGACTGAGAGTCAAGGACGTTGGAAGATTTATCTACCCACTCCACCCGCAGGCATAGGTTAACAGTCCCAGGGTGAGAGAAATCCCTCAGGCTGAGATCTGAGACCGGTGAGAACCAAGGGAGCCTAGATCCCATCCGACATCCATGGTCACAGAAGGAAACGGTGTTCTGTCGCTTTTATTTCAATCTATGCTCATTTTATCTCCACTGAAAATAATTTTACTCTAATCCCAGATGTCAGTTAGAGCAAGGACACCAGAATTTGAATGCCTTGGAATTCTGATGTTTTTTCCTTTGCAAAATATTGCTTTCCTTATGACTGCAATTTAACAATGAGCCCAAACTATGCCACCTGTGTCTCTCATGAGCCATCTCTTTGTAACCGATGTATGAATGAGTGCTTTGGTTTCACAGCAATTTTTGAAATTAAAAAAAAAATCTATTTGTACCATTCTAATGTCACTCATAGTTTAAATGTATATAAATATCTAAACTAAATCTATAAATCTGTACAGTTTCCAGCAACTAGTTGCCCAGAATTCCTGACTGTTAACATCATTCACATGTAAATGTTTACAGTAAGCAGAATTCTCTATCAGTTAAAACAAATCTACAGAGTGAAATCAAGATTTTACAATCTTGAAAAGAATTCTCTCTCATCATCCATTAAGAAGTTTTCATGAGGAAATGTTTGTTAAAGGTAGAAGTTAAAGATCACAAGATCATGAGGCAAGCAGCCTTTCCTTTAAATTTGCACATACGTGCCAACAGCTGAGTGTTATAAATAGAGGACTAGAGAAGCTGGAAGACAAATTACATAATTCTGATTCAGTGCCCTGGATTTGGGCAGCCTATTCTGAAACTGTGAAAACTAAAATGGAGGCTTTTCTTCTATGAACAGTAGAAAATGGATTTAGAACATGTATGCTTTTGTTCTACTTTTGAGCGTTTGTATTTCCTAGCCTATTCTTTGACCTAAGCCCTAAACAAACTTTCTCCCTGCAAGTTTTCATGCAGATGTGCACTGGAGCACTAATTCTCCTCATGAAAACCCCAGTCCCCGCCAGGGCCCAGTGCGTTGCAAAGTTCAGAAAGGTATGCTTTCCTTTAAGGAAAAGCTGAAATCCCCGATCTTTTTGTTCATGCTGGCGAGAAGGAAAAGGTGAGCTCACTCCCTCTGGGTCGATGTCTTGACCTTCAGCAGCCCTTCATGATGCCTCCTCCTGTCTCTGCCCTTGAGGGTCAGATCCCTGCCCTAGACCTTCACCGCTGCCCCACAGAGCCTTTCTTAAACAAGGCCAATTTTGAAAACTCCCAGATGATTCTGTTATCTTAAGGAATGCCATCATGCATTTTGTGGTAAATTTGCTTCTATTGTGACCACTCCCTTGAAACAGGATGGACCCCCATCCAAGACCTGGTTTGAACGTGAAGCCTCATGACTGCACACACGCCAGAGGAATGAAGAGGAGCACGAACGCAAAATGCGGCCTTCAGGGGGCGGGCGAGGCTCTCGAGGCAGTCCATAGGCCTCGAGAGAGCAGGGAAAGACAACTGACGTGGGGCTTTTACAGCAGTTAAAGGGTGGGCCCACGAGAGGGTTTCCATCTGTAGCTTAAACTTCCTTCTGACAACAAAGTAGGAATTACCTGGGCTTTCTTATCAGCTTGCCAGATGTGGGGCAGATGGAGAAGGGTGGGTGAAGCAAGAAAGTGGAGTCAGACTCTTTATCACAGCTTTCCTGTTAAATCAGATTTTCATATATTCATATAATCATAACAGATGACATAACTGACAGTTATTAGGGTATTTACTGCATACCAGCCAGGCGCTGTTCACACATCATTTCACCGAATTCTCACAAACACCTTAAGAGTTCGTGCCTTTGTCTGAGTTACCCCTAAAGGAGAAAAGGAGTCATCTCTTTGAGAAGGTAGGGCAGGAACATGGTGAAGGAAAGGGCTTCTCTACTAGCTCAGTCAGCAAGGGGTCCGCCTGTCATGCAGCAGATGGGGGTTCGATCCATGGGTCAGCAAGATCCCCTGGAGAAGAGCATGGCAACCCCCGCCAGTTTTCTTGACTGGAGAATCTCACGGACAAAGGAGCCTGGTGGGCTGAAGTGCATGGGGTCGGGACTCGGACACGACTGAAGCAGCAGATCACACACACCGAGTGAAGGAAAACCTAATAAAAGGTGCTAAAACAAGCTGGTCACCACCGTGGGGGTCTGGAACTCAGCATAACTCAGGACCTTTTGAGAGACATGTGGGACATACTCAGTGATGTCCTCCTGGGGGGGTGAGGCCGCTGTTTATCCACCAACTTCCATCCTCACTGTTGGGAGGTCACCAAACCTGGGAGCATCACCTCCAGAATCCCCAGGGGCGCAGAGAAAACCTTCCAGCAGAGAGAGGCTGGTGCTGGAAGCGAGAAGCTATCAGCACATATGAGAACAGCTCTCTGATCAGAAGAGCACTTCCAGGGCGCGGCCGTGGAGACACAGGAAAGGCAGCCACTATCTACCTGCAGAAAGAAACTAGCATTATCCCCATTTCACAGATGGGGACCTGAAAGCTCAAAGAGGATAAAGAAGGCTTTCCAAGATCACTAAAGAGTGGGAACTAAAACGCAAGGCTGTGTATGACTCACGAGCCACATTCATACGCGAAGCAGGCTGATACAAAAGGGCACTGCTACCAGAGAATGGAATGGAAATAGAGGCAGTATGACAGACTGGTAAGAACATGTGCTCCTAAGTCAGACTGTATCATTTCAAACAACACTGCCACTTACTAGCGTGGTAAGCTCTGAACGTCTCTGTGCCTCAGTTTTGTCATCTATACAATGGGGATAATTGTTGCACCTTCGACTCATGGTTGTCTGGTGCCTTGTAAACGCATTCTGTTTGTACACATTTGGCTGAGTGTCAATATCTTGATACCTGATTTTCATCCCAAACCTATAGTTTTAGGAAATAATTTGTCTGACCTGGTTTACTTTCTGGAAACCTTTATGTATGTCTCTGTGTGTGTTAGTTGCTCAACTGTATCCGACTCTGTGTGATCCTATGGACTGTAGCCCGCCAGGCTCCTCTGTCCATGGGATTTCCCAGGCAAGAATACTGGAGTGGGTTGCCATTTTCTTCTCCAGGGGATCTTCCCAACTCAGGGATTGAACCCAGGTCTCCTGCATTGCAGGCAGATTCTTCACCATCTAAGCCATCAGGGAATCTTTGTATATGATTATTTAAAAAAATATATATATATAGGCATTCTTCCCTTTTTCATGTCACTTTCCCAGTCTTTCACTGCTTTCTGCCTAAACTTTCAAACTAAAAGTATTCCGTGCACACAAATCCTTCAAGTTGCCCTTTTGAGGGGAATCCAACAACTATATGATAAATATACTGGTTCAGTTCAGTTCAGTTCAGTTCAGTCGCTCAGTCGTGTCCGACTCTCCGCGACCCCATGAATCACAGCACGCCAGGCCTCCCTGTCTATCACCAACTCCCGGAGTACACTCAAACTCATGTCCACAGAGTTGGTGATGCCATCCAGCCATCTCATTCTCTGTCGTCCCCTTCTCCTCCCGCCCCCAACCTTTCCCAGCATCAGAGTCTTTTCCAGTGAGTCAACTCGTCGCATGAGGTGGCCAAAGTATTGCAGTTTCAGCTTTAGCATCAGTCCCTCCAATGAACATCCAGGATTGATCTCCTTTAGAATGGACTGGTTGGATCTCCTTGCAGTATAAGGGACTCTCAAGAGCCTTCTCCAACACCACAGTTCAAAAGCACCGATTCTTCGGCGATCAGCTTTCTTCACAGTCCAACTCTCACATCCATACATGACCACGGGAAAAACCATTGCCTTGACTAGACGGACCTTGGTTGGCAAAGTAATGTCTCTGCTTTTTAATATACTATCAAGGTTGGTCATAACTTTCCTTCCAAGGAGCAAGCGTCTTTTAATTTCATGGCTGCAATCAGCATCTGCAGTGATTTTGGAGCCCAAAAAAACAAAGTCTGACACTGTTTCCACTGTTTTTCCATCTATTTCCCATGAAGTGATGGGACCAGATGCCATGATCTTTGTTTTCTGAATGTTGAGCTTCAAGCCAACCTTTTCACTCTCCTCTTTCACTTTCATCAAGAGGCTTTTAATACATATATAAAACTGCAAACTACATAAATATGTGTGTACCATTTGTATGGGCTTCTCAGGTGGCACTAGTGGTAAAGAACCTGCCTGCCAGTGTAGGAGCTGCAAGAGACGCAGGTCCGATCCCTGGGTTGGGAAGACCCCCTGGAGGAGGGCACGGCATCCCACTCCAGTGTTCTTGCCTCGAGAGTCCCATGGACAGGAGAGTCTGGAGGGCTACAGTCCATGGTGTCACACAGAGTTGGACACGACTGAAGCGACTTAGCACGCACACAAGCACCATATGTATATATGAGAAAATCAGTCCAGTCAGGTCCAGGTTGGGTTTATTGTTTATCTCTGATCCCTCAGCAGATGGGATTTACAAGACTTTTCTTTCTCAGTCTCAGACTTTCTACAAGAGTCAGCAGAATTCCAACTAGCACAGTTCTTTACTCAAGGGTTTGATCAGGCAAATCACTAGGTTCAAGGAAAGCATGTAAAAACCCAAGTCAAATAAAACCCATATTTCTTGGACACTCAGTATCTGGAGAATTCCTGGCTCCTCAAGTGGACACAGCACCCAAGAAAAAGCCTGTCTCAGAGGTGATATGCTGATCAAATGTTCTGACTGCGTTACCACTGGACCATTCTCCACCCCTGTTCAAATCCTCGAGCGTGTGTGTGTGTGTGTGTGTGTGTGTGTGTGTGCGCGTGCGTGTGTGTGTGTGTGCGCGCGCTGAGATAGTTGGAGATTATCTAGGAGATAACTGTTATTATCATTCTCATTTCATATTTGTGGAGGCTAAGATATACAAGGAATTGGACTGACTTCCATCAGATTTCATGAACTTCTTTCAAATGGTTCTGTTGGCCATTTGCATAATGAATAATTAATCCAGTGAAAATCAACATTCCAAGATCAGTCTTGGGATATCAAATTTGAGGTTGCCTAAATGTTCCCACTGGAGAAGGCAATGGCACCCCACTCCAGTACTCTTGCCTGGAAAATCCCATGGATGAAGGAGACTGGTAGGCTGCAGTCCATGGGGTCGCAAAGAGTCGGACATGACTGAGCAACTTCACTTTCACTTTTCCCTTTCATGCATTGGAGAAGGAAATGGCAACCCACTCCAGTATTCTTGCCTGGAGAATCCCAGGGATGGGGGAGCCTGGTGGGCTGCCGTCCATGGGGTCACACAGAGTCGGACACGACTGAAGTGACTTAGCAGCAGCAAATGTTCCCACATCCACCTACTTATCCACAAAAATCACCACAACCCTGATTGAAAGTCACCTATTCAACACAACCCCCTCAAAAAGGTTTTTTTAATAATTTATTTATAATTGGAGGATAATTGCTTTACAATATTGTGTTGGTTTCTGCCATATATCAACACGAATCACCCATAGGTATACATATGTCCCCTCCCTCTTGACAGAGTTCCATACAACCCTATAGAGATTCCTTTGGACACTCAAGCAAAAAGGCAAGCAAGGCAGAACATGGGGCTTCCCTGGTGGCTCAGTGGTAAAGAACCTACCTGCCAATGCAGGAGATGCGGGTTCCATCGCTGGGTTGGGAAAGCACCCTGGAGAAGGAAATGGCAACCCACTCTGGTATTCTTGCCTGGGGAATCCCATGGACAGAGGAGTCTGGTGGGCCACAGTCCATGGGGTCACAAAAGAGTTTAGAGACTAAACAACAACAACGAGGCAGAATATGCACTAAAAAGAAAACCTTTTATTCTGCTAGCTAAAACGGTTATCCACAAACTGCTTATCAGGTGTTTTTCTTTTAATAAAGCAAATCTTCAGAGAGTTTAGCTTAGAAATAAATCTTCTTTCATCAGAGGCTATTTCTATCTCACTTTAACACCAAGCAACACCTTCACCTTCTGTCTTGTGTTTTCTTTTTAACAGACTCTGCAGTGAGTCAGGGTAAGATGAGTGTTATCATCCTACTCCGGATGAGATTCTCCAAGCTGAGCCTGCATTTGTGCTGCATCTTGAGAAAGAGAGGTATGCCCTGGAGGCATGCACGGGATGCTACGGTTAATTAACTAATTTACTCAATCAAGTTTAACAGTGGTTTTAACTTTAATGAGACCATTACGTTTTAATATGGAAATAACAGCCTTGTATCCTTAACCATCCCCACAGTCGGCAAATCCGCCTCCCTCTTCCGCCCACCGTGCCCCAGAGCTGACGCTGATCTGTGAACCCGAGTGCCTGAGTGTACCATCCAGAGCTTGTCACATATGCACAGGGCCGCTCCAGACATAGCCCATGGCGGCCACTGCTCTGCCTTCTGGGGGCCCCGACACCCAGTCTGATCACACACAGCAGTTGTCCCTCCTGATGAGAGCCAAAATGTTAGCACTGGCAGACTCCTTTCAAGATAAAAGTGCAGTGGGGGCTTCAGATACCCAAAACTGGTGTGAGCAAGGAAGAAAGGTAGACCAGATCAGAAAAATCCCAAGGAGAGACGTTAAAGGAAATGACCACACATGCCCCCTGGGTTTCTATTGTCTTGGGCAGACCTATCCTGGAGCTGCCACCCCCAACTTGGGTTTCAGTTAACTGGGCTCCTCTAAAGGCAAGTGGAGAAGGCAATGGCACCCCACTCCAGTACTCTTGCCTGGAAAATCCCATGGATGGAGGAGCCTGGTGGGCTGCAGTCCATGGGGTCGCTAAGAGTCGGACACAACTGAGCGACTTCACTTTCACTTTTCACTTTCATGCATTGGAGAAGGAAATGGCAACCCTCTCCAGTGTTCTTGCCTGGAGAATCCCAGGGGCGGGGGAGCCTGGTGGGCTGCCATCTATGGGGTCGCAGAGAGTCGGACATGACTGAAATAACTTAGCAGCAGCAGCAGCAAAGGCCAGTAATTCTAAAGGAGATCAGTCCTGGGTGTTCACTGGAAGGACTGATGCTAAAGCTGAAGCTCCAATACTTTGGCCACCTCATGTGAAGAGGTGACTCACTGGAAAAGACTCTGATGCTGGGAGGGATTGGGGGCAGGAGAAGGGGACGACAGAGAATGAGATGGCTGGATGGCATCACCAACTCGATGGTGATGAGTTTGAGTGAACTCCGGGAGTTGGTGTTAGACAGGGAGGCCTGGCGTGCTGTGATTCACGGGGTCGCAAAGAGTCGGACACGACTGAGCGACTGAACTGAAAGGCCACTAAATCATTAATATAATGGCTTTCCGAGCTCTTCCGATTGAGAATTTTTTTTTATTCCAGATACAGTACTTTGGAGATTAACTACAAAAAGTTTTACAAGACGGTGAAGGTAATGAATCATGAATTCTGTAAGGGTAAACCCAACACGCTGAGACCAAGTACAGCTGTCTTATATTTGCTCTGTGTGCATTTTGCTACCCGTAATTTTGTCATCAATTTTCATCTTTTGTTTAAACATATTTGTCTTTTGGACAAGATAGGTCATATTTCATAGGTTTGATGAATTTTCTCCTTGGTCCAGTTTTACAGAATTTGCACTTAATTAATTGCCCAACCTTTAATTCGACAGACTGTTTTTAATGGCTATGTAGTTTCAAAAGCATATACACAGTGGAATTTCAAAAAAGTAATTGTTTTTGTGTCACTTCCAAAGAAAGTCACAATTATTAAAATGTGTAAATAATTTGTCAAATGCGCAATGGGCAATAATTAGGAAGATATCAAATAAACCTTTAATGGATATTTTTAATTTGGTGTTCAGCAGGAATATTTTAAATAATGCAACAAAATATGTCATTTCTCGCCTCAGGACTATAGAAGCCAAATCTCAATGTGAAAATGCACCTTTCAATTGCAGAGACTGGGTCGTAATAGAGGTGACACTCATAAAAGATTTTCTGGGTCTTAGCAGAGCCGTAAATAGGGAGCCCCCCCTCACTTCGGCAGACAGCACAGAATCCAAAAATCTGCCTATCAAAAGCATCATTCAAGCCACAAGGCTCTTCTGTGCCTGGTAAAAAGCAGGCAGGAGAAGAAGAGACAAAGGTCAGTTGTCAATCCTTTATAAATGTGACGGAGCTGTCAGTCTGCAAAGAACTACCCTGTTTCCCTGGCAACTTTGCGTGCGCAGATGCATTTAGTACATTTTTGCCCCCTTGTTATTTTCAGACCATCTTTTTGTACATGGACTATTTCGAATGTATTCTTTCAGTTACACAGGCCTTTTTATTAAGAGGATTAGAGCCTGACATTTTTTGGAAAGGAAGTTCGCTGAATTTGGTGCCATAAAAACCAGAGTTCAGTCTTTAGTCAGATTGCAGATAAAAAGCAGGAGGGAAAAAGGCTGGGTTAGAGAAAATGCATTAGCCCAAGAGAAAGCTGAAAGGATCTAGTTTCCAGAAATTGGAATCTGAGAGCCCATGACATTCCTGAACGGTATTTTGTCATCTCTTTGAAAGAAACATTAAGCAAAGCTTCCTAGTGGACTCCACCCTCTTTTATGTTCCCCCTTCGATTCTGTGATTGTTCCAGAGCTCAGAGTCAAGATTTAATTTTGATTCATCTGTTCCTCCTTGTTTATTAATGGCAGGGAAAGGACATTTACCAAGCTCTGCTGTTTTATTAATTCATCCACAACATGGATAGGATACTTACGCATTACCAGACACTGTATTGTGTATTCTGCAGGGGTCCGCAAACTTTCTGTCGAGTGCTAGCTAGTAAATATCCTAGGATCTGCAGGCAGGTCATACAACCTTTGTCACAACTCCTCAACTCTGCTCTTGTGGGCTGTAGCGGCCACAGACAGTCCATGAAAGAATGGGTGTGACAGTGTGCCAATAAAGCTTTCCATATGGACTCCAAAACTTGAATTTCACATAATTTCCACATGTCACTGAATATCATTCTTTTGACTTTTTTCAACCATTTTTTTAAAATCTTAAAAGCTTGTTTTCTATGTCTATAAGTCTGTTTCTGTATTGTAAATACACTCATTTGCATTATGTTTTAGATTCTACGTGTTATAAGTCTGTTTCTGTATTGTAAATACACTCATTTGCATTATGTTTTAGATTCTACGTGTAAGTAATATCATACAACCCTTGTTTTTCTTTAACTTATTTCACTCAGTGTAATAATCTCTAGGTCCATCCGTGTTGCTGCAAATGGCAACATTTCATCCCTTTTTAGCTACCAAAGGGGAAGGGACCGAGTAGCAATATTGGATTAACAGATTTATACCTTTATGTATCGAACAGGTAAACAAACTGGATTCACTGAACAGTGTAGGGAACTCATATAACATCTGTAATAACCTATAATGGAAAAGAATCTGAATACATATACGTGTGTGTAACTGAGCCCGACACAATATTGTAAATCAATTATAACTAAAGAAAAAAACAGGAAAAAGGAGGGGGGAATAACAAAAAATAACAAAAGAAGAAAAAGAAAACGCATGGCTGGATATGTCCCTTGGGCCAGGTTTCCAGATGCCTAGTATTGAGGCGGGGTTTTGCTGTCATGACACTGACAATATGCAAGGGACACAGGAAAGGCGTAAAAGAACGAAACAAGATGACACCAGGGTAATTTAAGTGAGGCAAAGGAAATAAAAAAGGATGGTAAAAGCTTCCCAGGCAGCGCTGATGGTAAAGAACCTGCCTGCCAATGCAGGCGACGTAAGAGATGCGGGTTCAATCCCTGGGCTGGGAAGATCTCCTGGAGGAGGGCATGGCAATCCACTCCAGGATTCTTGGCAGGTGGGCAACAGTCCACAGGGCCGCACAGAGTTGGACACAACGACAGCACACGACACAATGCAACGCAAAGAGTGACTGAGAGGGGGTTTTCAGATAGAGCTGTCAGGAGGGACCTCTCGGAGACCAAGCCTGTCACTGCACTACGGTGTATCATCTCTCCCTCAGCACCTCTGACTGCGCCACTAATTCTGTAAGTCAGCTGCACTTAGGCCTAATTAGTAATTCCTGGAGTTACCCTGAAAGCATCAGAAAACAAAGCAATTGACTCACCCGACCCTGTTATCAAAATTGTAGAAGATAAGCTATGCTAGTAAGAATAAGCATACCTATTAATATTACAACTTTCCAGGTGCTGCGCTGGGAACACCTAATCCCCAGTCGCTAGGAGATAGGAGCTTTTAATGTGCAGCACTGTGGTTCAAAGCAAGGTATTTTGGGGTTTTTTTAATTGAAAATTGTGCCATAACCTTAGGTCATTTCTCCTCTCGTTTCAATACTTGTAGAGTCTAAATAATGGTACACTCTCAATTTAGAAACTTGAGTTGACTGGGCCTCTTTTATTTACATCCTATTGAACTAACATTAACGTTATTTTTCACAGCTGCTAATATATTTTTTTCAAGAGAAAATTACTTCGTGAAGGTTCTCCTGGGGAAAACAGACAATCACACAGGGACTCATGATTTAATTTGTCTTTTTGGGAACAGGCCAAAGGTGAACAATATTTCTGCTCTTCTCATAATTTGCTAGCTTATTTCAAACCCAATGCCAAAGGATTTGATAGTACTTTTTATTTCCCTCAAATAGTTTTGTAGTGGGCTTTCCAATGGTTGTAAAACCGGAAGCTGGACACAGGTTGGTTATCAGGTGGAATTTAACTCAAGACGTCAAGCTTGGAATAGCCTTAAGTAGTGTAGGAACTTTAAGGGTTATTTTGTCAGTTGGTTGGTTGTGTCACAGGCAAAGTCCATTAACAATTCCTGGGAAATAAAAGTAGAATCTGGGTAATAATATCTAACTTTTTCTTTTTCCTCTGTGTTGAGTCTGATTTCACTGGCTCACAGGGTACCCCATGCACCTGGCCCTTCAGACCAGAGTTTGCTCAAATTCATGTCCATTGAGCTGGTGATGCCATCTAATCATCTCATCCTCTGATGCCCTAATATACCGGGGCCTTATTAGACTATGCCAACCAGTTTGTATTCCCCCACACTCCCCATAAAAGAAGCCAGTGGGAAATATCAGGTGGTCCAGAACCTCAGGGCAGTCAGTGAAACCACCAAGGATATACATCCCAAAGTCCCCAGTCCCTATACCCTGCTGGACACTCTGCTGTCCACCAGGACCCAGGTATTCTGTTTTAGATGTAAAAGATGTCCTCTTATGTATTTCATTAATCCCAGCATCACAAGAATTTTTGCTTTTGAGTGACAGGACCCAAACAAAACAGAAAGAGCAATCCCGCTGGACTGTCTGACCTAGAGTGCTCAAACACTCCCCGACTTTCTTTGAGGAAACTTTAGCTAAAGACATAAAAGGTCTACATCTCCAGAAGGGAAACTTCTTCCAATATGTAGACAATATTCTGATCACCAGCCCTCCTAAGGAGGCCCGTGACAGACATTCTGTACCCACCCCGAACCACCTGGTCAATAAAGAGGATAAGGTGTCCAAGAAAAAGGGTCAAATATCACAAACTAGAATCCCCTGATGGCTCAAGGGTAAAGAATCTCCCCGCAATTCAGGAGACATAGGAAATGCGGGTTCAGCCCTTGGGTCAGGAAGATCCCCTGGAGGAGGAAACAGCAACCACTCCAGTATTCTTGCCTGAGAAACCCTATTCAGTCCACGGAGGCACAAAGAGCTGGACACAACCGAGCATGCACACGCACACCTCACAAAACGGGGTAACCCTCTGTAGGTCTCCTTCTCACAGGTCAGAGAAGGCCATCCCAGGAAAGGAAAGAAGCCATTTGCAGCCTAGAGCCTCCTAAAACTAGAAGACAATTTAGAGGTTTACAAGTGATGGCCAGGTTTTGCCACTTCTGGATTCACTAACTCCGGTCTAATGACTACGCCTCTATGTGAAAAGTTGAAAGGAAAGGAGAACTATCCTTTTAAGCAGAATTCAGAATGCCGAAGGGCCCTTTGAAGTATTGAAAAGGCAGTTACTTCAGATCCCTGCCCTAGCCCTTTCAAATTTAGATAATCCCTTGACCTTTACGTTTAAGAGACGAAGAGAATCTCAAAAACTGGGACCCCCTGCTCAGGTGGTTGCTTATTTCCCAAAACAATTAGATCGAACTGTAGGGGATGGCCTCCACGCCACTGCAGTGGTGCGGCGCTCAGTAGCTAAGTCCTGTCGACTCTTGTGACCCCAGGATCGTAGCCCACCAAGACTGTCCATGGGATCGCCCAGGCAAGCATGCTGCAGTGAGCTGCCATTTCCTTCTCCAGGTGATCTTGCTGACCCAGAAACCAAACCCGGATCTCTCCTGTGTCTCCTGCATTGGCAGGCAGATTCTTCACCACTGAGCCACCTGGGAAGTCTGCAGCAGCTACTACAACCCTGCTAAAGGAGGCTGAAAAGTTACCAGCGTGGTCAGTCAGTCAGTATATGGACCCCAAGCCAGGTTCAGGCTCTAGTACATTCTAAGGGAATAGGATACTGTTCATGGAGTTCTCAAGGCAAGTATACTGAAGTGGTTTGCCATTCCCTTCTCCAGTGGGCCACATTCGGCTGTGGTCCATGTGATCAGATCAACTAGTTTCCTGTGATTATGTTTTCAGTGTGTCTGCCCTCTGATGCCCCCTCGCAATACCTACCGTCTTATCTGGGTTTCTCTTACCTTGGTTGTGGAAAATCTCTTCACAGCCGCTCCAGCAAAGTGCAGCTGCTGTACCTTACCTTGGATGAGGGGTATCTCCTCAAGGCTGCCCCTCCTGACCTTGAACGTGGAGTAGCTCCTCTCGGCCCTCCTGCGCCCACGCAGCCACCGCCTGTTGGACGTGGGGCAGCTCCTCTCGGGCCCTGGCCCTGGCCTCAGGCGTGGGGTAGCTTCTCTTGGCCGCGCCTCTTTGCCCGGTCGGTTGCGCCGGAGCCGGCGTCTCCCGCGTCTCCCGCGTCTGCGCCGCCAGGGCCCGCGTCTCCCGCATCTGCAATACTAAATGAGGAATTCCCCAGGTCAGTAGGTGCCCAGTATGCTACTGGAGATCAGTGGAGAAATAACTCTAGAAGGAATGAAGGGATGGAGCAAAAGCAAAACCAGTACCCAGTTGTGGATGTGACCAGTGATAGAAGCAAGGTCCGATGCTGTCAAGAAAATACTGCATAGGAACCTGGAATGTTAGGTCCATGAATCAAGGCAAATTGGAAGTGGTCAAACAGGAGATGGCAAGAGTGAACGTCGACATTCTAGGAATCAGTGAATTCAAATGGACTGGAATGGGTGAATTTAACTCAGATGACCATTATATCTACTACTGTGGGCAGGAATCCCTTAGAAGAAATGGAGTAGTCATCATGGTCAACAAAAGAGTCCGAAATGCAGTACTTGGATGCAATCTTAAAAACGACAGAATGATTTCTGTTCGTTTCCAAGGCAAACCATTCAATATTACAGTAATCCAGGCCTATGCCCCAACCAGTAACGCTGAAGAAGCCAAAGTTGAACGGGTCTATGAAGACCTACAAGACCGTTTAGAACTAACACCCAAAAAAGATGTCCTTTTCATTATAGGGGACTGGAATGCAAAAGTAGAAAGTCAAGAAACACCTGGAGTAACAGGCAAATTTGGCCTTGGAGCACGGAATGAAGCAGGGCAAAGGCTAATAGAGTTTTGTCAAGAGAACGCACTGATCGTAGCAAACACCCTCTTCCAACAACACAAGAGAAGACTCTACACATGGACATCACCAGATGGTCAACACCGAAATCAGATTGATTATATTCTTTGCAGCCAAAGATGGAGAAGCTGTATACAATTAGCAAAAACAAGACCAGGAGCTGACTGTGGCTCAGATCATGAACTCCTTATTGCCAAATTCAGACTTAAATTGAAGAAAGTAGGGAAAACCACTAGACCATTCAGGTATGAACTAAATCAAATCCCTTATGATTATACAGTGGAAGTGAGGAATAGATTTAAGGGACTAGATCTGATAGATAGAGTGCCTGATGAACTCTGGACGGAGGTTCATGACATTGTACAGGAGACAGGGACCAAGACCATCCCCATGGAAAAGAAACGCAAAAAAGCAAAATGGCTGTCTGAGGAGGCCTTACAAATAGCTGTGAAAAGAAGAGAAGTGAAAAGCAATGGAGAAAGGGAAAGATATAAGCATCTGAATGCAGAGTTCCAAAGAATAGCAAGGAGAGATAAGAAAGCCTTCCTCAGCGATCAATGCAAAGAAATAGAGGAAAACAACAGAATAGGAAAGACTAGAGATCTCTTCAAGAAAATTAGAGATTCCAAGGGAACATTTCATGCAAAGATGGGCTCGATAAAGGACAGAAATGGTAGGGACCTAACAGAAGCAAAAGATATTAAGAAGAGGTGGCAAGAATACACAGAAGAACTGTACAAAAAAGATCTTCACGACCAAGATAGTCACGATAACGTGATCACTCACCTAGAGCCAGACATCTTGGAATGTGAAGTCAAGTGGGCCTTAGAAAGCATCACTACGAACAAAGCTAGTGGTGGTGATGGAATTCCAGTTGAGCTATTTCAAATCTTGAAAGACGATGCTGTGAAAGTG
Organism: Moschus berezovskii; assembly: GCF_049115385.1. NCBI lineage: Eukaryota > Metazoa > Chordata > Mammalia > Artiodactyla > Moschidae > Moschus > Moschus berezovskii. Next base: position 3,527,741 of record NC_142474.1, read on the forward strand.
CTGCACTCAATATGCCAGCAAATTTGGAAAACTCAGCAGTGGCCACAGGACTGGAAAAGGTCAGTCTTCATTCCAATCCCAAAGAAAGGAAATGCCAAAGAATGCTCAAACTACCGCACAATTGCACTCATCTCACACGCTAGTAAAGTCATGCTCAAAATTCTCCAAGCCAGGCTTCAGCAATATGTGAACCGTGAACTCCCAGATGTTCAAGCAGGTTTTAGGAAAGGCAGAGGCACCAGAGATCAAATTGCCAACATCCGCTGGATCATGGAGAAAGCAAGAGAGTTCCAGAAAAACATCTATTTCTGCTTCATTGACTATGCCAAAGCCTTTGACTGTGTGGATCACAATAAACTGGAAAATTCTGAAAGAGATGGGAATCCCAGACCACCTGACCTGCCTCTTGAGAAACCTGTATGCAGGTCAGGAAGCAACAGTTAGAACTGGACATGGAACAACCGACTGGTTCCAAATAGGAAAAGGAGTACGTCAAGGACGTATATTGTCGCCCTGCTTATTTAACTTCTGTGCAGAGTACATCATGAGGAACGCTGGGCTGGAAGAAGCACAAGCTGGAATCAAGATTGCCGGGAGAAATATCAATAATCTCAGATATGCAGATGACACTACCCTTATGGCAGAAAGTGAAGAGGAACTCAAAAGCCTCTTGATGAAAGTGAAGAGGAGAGTGAAAAGGTTGGCTTGAAGCTCAACATTCAGAAAACAAAGATCATGGCATCTGGTCCCATCACTTCATGGGAAATAGATGGAAAAACAGTGGAAACAGTGTCAGACTTTATTTTTTTGGGCTCCAAAATCACTGCAGATGCTGACTGCAGCCATGAAATTAAAAGACACTTACTTCTTGGAAGGAAAGTTATGACCAACCTTGATAATATATTAAAAAGCACAGACATTACTTTGCCAACAAAGGTCCGTCTAGTCAAGGCTATGGTTTTTCCCGTGGTCATGTATGGATGTGAGAGTTGGACTGTGAAGAAAGCTGATCGCCGAAGAATTGATGCTTTTGAACTGTGGTGTTGGAGAAGACTCTTGAGAGTCCCTGGTACCGCAAGGAGATCCAACCAGTCCATTCTAAGGGAGATCGATCCTGGGTGTTCATTGGAAGGACTGATGCTAAAGCTGAAACTGCAATACTTTGGCTACCTCATGCGATGAGATGACTCACTGGAATAGACTCTGATGCTGGGAAAGGTTGGGGGCGGGAGGAGAAGGGGACGACCGAGAATGAGATGGCTGGATGGCATCACCGACTCTGTGGACATGGGTTTGAGTGAACTCCAGGAGTTGGTGATGGACAGGGAGGCCTGGCGTGCTGTGATTCATGGGGTCGTGGAGAGTCAGACACGACTGAGCAACTGAACTGAAGGGAATAGGATAGCTATCCCCAGATTCAAGTTCAGGCTATGCTTCTAGACAACACTATGGCTACCATAAAAATTTGTCATACAATAAATCCCACCACCCTGATACCCACAGGGCCCCTGGAGCATAACTGTATAGAAACCATATACATGATCTATTCCAGTCACCCCAATCTAGGAAGTGAGCCTCTGCCAACCACCAAAGAGGAAAGTTCACAGACAGGAGCACTTTTATGAAAGAGGAAAAAACACTGGCTGGATACACAGTGACCTCCCAGACCCAAGTCAGAGAAGCAAGAAGCCTGTCCCCAGGGACTTCTACCCAAGCAATGGAGCTGACAGTCTTCACCTGAGCCTTAGCGTACACGCTCGTGAAGATCTTATACGTTTACACAGATTTTCATCATGTGTATGCCATCCTGCACGCACACAGGGATATTTGGAAGGAAAGACTTAGGCTTGCTGCAGAGCCCAAACGGGCAAAATATGGCTTAAGCATACCGAAGCTCTCAGAAGCAGTACAATCTCCAAAAAGGGTGGCAGTGACTCGTTGTAGGGGTCACCAAAAGGAGAGCGCAGAGGTAATAAAGAGAAACAAGGCACATGGAATTGCCAAAAGGGTGGTCTTAGAATGAGTAACTCAGCAACCACCCCTCATACCACAAAGGCCAGGTCCATTCAATTATTCCCCGATTAAAACAAAAGAAGAATTAAAGAAAGCCCGAAAACAGGGCTTCAACAGAGATCCAAAAGACCATGGGTAGCTAGTTAATGAACACAGATGATACTTCTTTCCCCAAACTGCAGATTCTCAAATCATCATGGATGCTCATCAAGGAACTCACTGCAGGAGGGAAGCTGCAGTGGTGAGTTAAGGCCATAACTCCTGGCATGAGAAGGATAAGCAGCCCAATAGCTAAGACATGCCCCATCTGACAACGAACAGCCCCAACACCAGACCCACCAAAGCCTTCCATATTAGGGTCATTCAGACCATTCGGACTAAAGGGAAACATCCTGTAGAAGGCTGGCAGGCTGGTTCCATCATTCTGCCAATGGTGCTGGGCAATTTCAGGCATCTCTTGGTGGCAGTGGGCACATTCTCTGGGTGGACAGAAGCAGCCCCTGCTAGAACTGAAATGGCAGCTGTGGCTAAGGCCTTACTAAAAGCCCAGGTTTGGGCTCCCAGGATCCATACAAAGCAATAATGGTCCAGCGTTATCATGTGATGAAGCAGATAAGTGCTCCAGGCACAAAATGAACCTTGTACTCAGCCTGGAGACCCCAATCTTCAGGAAAAGTAGGGCGATCCAATCTGACCTTGAAACCGGCCTTAGCCAAGCTATGTCAGAAACTCAAGAAAACTGGATTATTAAGTTGCTTTCAATTGCCCTTCTCCATGTAACATTAGCTCCAAGGGATAAGGTACAGTGAAGTGCATTTGAACTAACGGATGGTAGACCCACTCCCCAAGCCCGAAAAGACACCTTAGCCCCCTGGTAAGAACAACTCAAGACTGCCCTCCAGGTAGGAGAAACCAGGAACGCGATCAAGGAATACAGTGACCAGGTGATGCCCGCACCCACTGAGCCGGCCCTGCACCCTCTCCAGCCAGGAGACCCGGTGCACCTAAAGCCCTGGGAAATCAGCCACCGCCCAAGGCCAGCTCCCTCCTAAGAGAACGGACCCCACTCAGTGACCCTAGCCACTCACACCCTGAAGTCATGGGGGGGGGTCACTTGTTGGGGACATCACACTTGAATGAAGGGTCCCAAGCCCCAACTTCCGCAGAGATGACCTGGGGCAACGATCCAGGCTCACAGGAGATGAGGATCCCTCTGACCCAAAGCTTCTTCTGAAAATCAACAGAAGTGTGACCAGGGGATCCTCAGGCCCGGGGGTTGGGACGGGGGGAGCTTTAACATCAGGGCACGCTCACCTACTGGTCAAAGACTGAGACGCCTGCACTTTCAGAAAGAGTTTGACATGTGACCATTATTCTCTTGCTAACATCTGGGCCACTTTCTTAACTTTTCCCGTATCCTTTGTCTCCAAAAGGTTGGCCACATGGGGGAGACAGTCATCTCAGGGAGATGAACAGTCAGGGCCCAAAGCTGGTGACAGCCAAGCAGACCTAAAGGCAGCTGAGGAGACGCTCCACTCCTTCACCCAGGGCACTGCCAGCCCCATGCTCAGCAGGAGGCATTTACAGAGCCGGACCTGCACCCCCGCCCGTGCCACTCAATGCCCCTCAGTTCCCTTCAGCCCCTCAAGAATGAGGAGCAAAACAAAAGACAGCAGAGAAACTTGTCACCAGCAAAGCCCATTAACGATTCCCAGGGAAGAAAAACAGAAGCTGTAAAATAGTCTAACCTCTTTTCTTTTCTTCCCTTTGTGCTTCATCTGGTGTCACCGGCTCACAGGCTGCTGTGTGCGGACGCCTCACTCCGGCCCCGCAGACCAGCGTTCCTGGTTCAAAATGGCCGCCCCTACACCTCAGCAGAAGCGCTGCACACACACGCAATCCAAGATGGTGGCAGGGCCGTGTGCTGAGACGGCCGGCGCCGGGACCTAGAGCCCAGCCACACAGCCCTGTCCACCCTGCCAGGCTTCGCCCCCTGCCCACCCTGCCAGTGAGACCCTATAAAGCCCCGCCCTGCCAGTGAGACCCTATAAAGCCCCGCCCTGCCAGTGAGACCCTATAAAGCCCCACCCTGCCAGGCCCCGCCCCCTGCCCGCCCTGCCAGTGAGACCCTATAAAGCTCCGCCCTGCCAGGCCCCACCCCCTGCCCGCCCTGCCAATAAGACCCTATAAAGCCCCACCCACAGTCTATGAGTGAGTGGGCAGCTGGTACCTCTTCATTCGTTGATGAAAGAGTAAAGCTTTCCTTTGCTTCTTAATGGAACTGGATCTTATTCTATTGGCTCAAGCAACACAGGGCAGAAGGACCCTTGTTGGGAACCAACGCAGAGGGTTGATAACAGCTGGTTTTAATTTAGCAACTGTCTTCTTGTATCTCACTGTTCACTGAACCCAGGGTAGGAAAGGCCAGAGCAGGGAAGTTGGAAGAAAACTCAAAGAGCCTAGGAAATGCAGAAGTGTTTATTCTCTCCAGGCTGGCACAGCAGCCATAGCAGCAGCAGACATGGTGTATTCTCTCCTCTCGTGGTTGACCCAGAGGACGTAGCCATGCCACAGCCTCAGGGACTTTTCAGGTGGAACTTATGTAAGTTTACAGAACAAAAGTGGCCCGTGGCCAAGCGGGTCCATCATGAGACGCATGCGCAGTGCTATAAGTGAGCTCAGCTGTTACATAACCATGTATTTACAAACTGTGGAGTGAGAACATGAGGCCACGGGGTGAGGGAACCTGAACACCAGCATCTTGTCTAATTTCCTCTTTCCCTATGGCAACTATTGTCATTCTTTTAAAGAGCTTGCATGCCCTTTACACAGTACTTACTATTTCTAATGCTGTGCCTTTTCCAAAATCACTCCTACCTCTGTGTGTGCATGCATACACACACACACACATTTCTGTGCATCCCTCCAATTTCTTTCAACAGTCTATATCCATGAGCTGTTTTCAGACCCTGATCTAAATTTTCCTCCTTTGTAAAGTATTTCCTCTACTCTTAGTAGAAGCTGTAAGAATTCTAAGACCTGCTTCCTCAACCCAGCGCTTCACTGAAGGTATAACTTCAGCTGAGTTACTCCATTTCCCTGCCTATAAAATGGATTTGTGACCTCTGTTCCCTCCATCTCAAACAGCTGTTGCTAGGATCAAATGAAATGACTTATGAAAAAACAATGGGAAAACCACAAAATTATAAAATGCTCATGGGTATTATCGTTATTCTCCCCTATTGAAATACCATCAACATTTGGGGCTTCATCCCAGATTAGACCATGTTATTTTATGCTTGTTGACATGTTGCCTGTAACCAAGTTCAAATCCAACTATAAACTTCCCAAGAATACAGAATTAAGTTCGTCATTTCTTCTGTGTGCTTAGCATAATATTGTGCACACAGTAGGCTCCAAAATGTGACCCTTGACTGGAAAGCTAATCATTTCCAAAGGCCTTTCTCATTGGCAAATGCTGCGGTTCCCTATTCATCACCCTTGAAAGAGGATGGTATCCCCAGATTCATGCTTTGAGGCAGGGTTCCCATGGTATATTCCTCTGAACCCAAGTTTCAGAAATGTGCAAAATAAGAATCTGTGGTTAAACCATCAGGGAGTGGGAGGATTCCTGAACCCCTTTTCCAAAGTCAGAACGATTCAGAGTATGATTAAGAATCCCAGAATTTCTGCTGAAAGGTAGACATCTTTGCTCACCCTGGGGTCTCACAAATCCATTTGAAGAGAGATGCCTTCTTTCCCTTTGCAACTCTTTGCACCACTGCTAAAGAAGTGCCCCTCCAAAGTCACTTTGGGAAATTTTCTACAAACTACAGGTCATAAAATCAATTTAATGGACTAGAGCAGGGACTGCAAACTACAGCCCATGGGCCAGATCCATCTCACTGTCTGTTTTCATAGGAACTACAAGCTAAGAATGGTCTTTGTATTTTTAAAGAGTTGAAAAAAATCAAAGGAAGAGATTTTTGTGACAAAAAAAAAATTACATGGAATTCAAATTTCAATGTCCATAAGTAGAGTGTTTTTGGAATGCAGCCATGCCCATTCATTTATGCGTTGTCTTTGCTGCCTTCACATTACAATGGTAGAGCTGAGTAGTTTTGGGTCAGCTTTCAAAGTCCAAAAGATTCATTATCTGGCCTTTTACAGACCCCTGAGCTAGACCAACACTTTTTGAAAATGAACTAGAAGAGAAAATACAAGAGTACGTCACATGTGGGAAGAAAAACTAGTGTTTCACAGAACATTTGCATCAACAAAATGCATGTATATTACACATGTATGCACAGCCTGCAGCACAATCATTATATTCGTTCCTGTGAATAACTGGCAAAAAAAGTTTTTTTCAGTGATTCCAAAAGCAAGTTAGAACATACATTTATCTTGTGCTTACAACTCAAGGAGGTCTACGGTACTTAAGATAGTCAAATAATAAGCAAAAAAGAAAAGAAAGACAGAAGACTGGTTAACAAATTCAGGCGCCCCACCAACTATGTTGGTACCTGTCTCTTGAGAAACCTGTATGCAGGTCAAGAAGCAACATTTAGAACTGGACATGGAACAACAGACTGATCCCAAATCGGGAAAGGAGTATGTCAAGGCTGTATATTGTCACCCTGCTTATTTAACTTCTATGCAGAGTACATCATGAGAAATGCTGGGCTGGAAGAAGCACAAGCTGGAATCAAGATTGCCAGGACAAGTATCAATAACCTCAGATATGCAGATGATACCATCTTTATGGCAGAAAGTGAAGAAGAACTAAAGAGCCTCTTGATGAAAGTGAAAGAAAAGAGTGAAAAAGTTGGCTTAACACTCAACATTCAGAAAACTAAGATCATGGCATCTGGTCCCATCACCTCATGGCGAAAAGAAGAGGAAACCATGGAAAGAGTGCTGCTGCTGCTGCTGCTGCTGCTGCTAAATCACTTCAGTCGTGTCCGACTCTGTGCAACCCCATAGACAGCAGCCCACCAGGCTCCCGTCCCTGGGATTCTCCAGGCAAGAATACTGGAGTGGGTTGCCATTTCCTTCTCCAATGCATGAAAGTGAAAAGTGAAGGTGCAGTCGCTCAGTCATGTCCGACTCTTAGCGACCTCATGGACTGCAGCCTACCAGGCTCCTCCATCCATGGGATTTTCCAGGCAAGAGTACTGGAGTGGGGTGCCATTGCCTTCTGGGCTCCAAAATCACTGCAGATCATGACTGCAGCTATGAAATTAAAAGATGCTTGCTCCTTGGAAGAAAAGTTGTGACCAACATAGACAGCACATTAAAAAGCAGAGACATTACTTTGCCAACAAAGGTTTGTCTAGTCAAGGCTATGGTTTTTCCAGTAGTCATGTATGGCTATGAGAGTCGGACTATAAAGAAAACTGAGCCCCAAAGAATTGATGCTTTTGAACTGTGGTGTTGGGGAAGACTCTTGAGAGTCCCTTGGACTGCAAGGAGATCCAACCAGTCTATCCTAAAGGAAATCAGTCCTGAATATTCATTGGAAGGACTGATGCTGAAGCTGAAACTCCAACACTTTGGCCACCTGATGTGAAGAACTGACTCATTGGAAAAGACCCTGATGCTGAGAAAGATTGAAGGCAGGAGAAGGAGGATTCGAAGAGGATGAGATGATTGGATGGCATCACCGACTCGATGGACATGAGTTTGAGTGCACTCCAGGAGTTGGTGATGAACAGGGAAGCCTGGCGTGCTGCAGTCCATGGGGTCGCAAAGAGTCCAACACAACTGAGCGACTAAACTGACTGACTGACCAACTATGTTGGGCTTCCCAGGTGGTGCTAGTGGTAAAGAATCTGCCTGCCAATGCAGGAGACATAAGAGACACAGGTTTGATCCCTGGGTTGGAAGGATCCCCTGGAGGAGGGCATGGCAATCCACTCCAGTATTCTTGTCTAGAGAACCTCATGGACAGAGGAACCTGGCAGACTATAGTCCATAGAGTTGCAAAGAGTCGGATACAACTGAAGTGACTTAGCACACACACACCAGCTATGTCCACATAAGGCATCTCATTGAAGGTTCTTTTCCAATGAGGAAGAGATGAAATTCACCAAAAAGACGGTATCAGTGATCCAGAGAATATGCTCCCTTGTACTTAGAAGTTTTATCAAAGGTTACTTACACCAAATCAAGCAGCATAAAATATTACTGTTGGTTTAACCTTAAGAGGGCTTTGTTCCAAAAATAACTTTACATTCAGTCATCCAACACATGGTCATCAAATCCATATAGATTTGGAGTAAAGAGATATGAGTGGACTGAGTAAAACTATCCCAGTAATAATTATAATAACTAGAAAATAAATCAACAATTTTACAATAATATAACATTATAATAATAAATAAAGTTATTATTATTGTACCTAAAATAATAAAATCTATTTAACACCTATTACCAAGACTTGTGCTAAAGCTCATTCATTTCACTCAGTGTTCAAAACAATCCTGTTCTGTGGGGGTAATTAACACCTTCACCCTCCCAGTGAAGATACTGAGGCACAGTGAGGCTGAAAGAGTTGCCTAAGGTCACCCAGAGTTAAAAAGCGGACCCGGGATTTGGATCCAGGCAGCAGGAGCCCCAAACATGCCTTTTGACCATTTCGTGATCTGTCTTACCATTTATCTGTCTCTGCTGGAAAAAAAAAAAACTGAACCAGTTGAGTGACTAAGCTACAGACATAGGTTGTATTATGAAAACTGTTTTATGGAGATGCTGCTGCTGCTGCTGCTAAGTCACTTCAGTCGTGTCTGACTCTGTGTGACCCCATAGACGGAAGCCCACCAGGCTCCCCCATCCCTGGGATTCTCCAGGCAAGAACACTGGATTGGGTTGCCATGCTACAACAATCAAAATAACAACCACCACCCAGTAACACACGTACAACCTGGTATTGCTGGGAATGCAGCTGTACTGTTACTGAATTGTCCTCAAACTTGAATTATAGAGGCTCAGCTCAAATGATCCCCTTCACCTGGTACTCAGCCCAAAAGACATATTTTTTTAATAAACATTTTGTGCTACCAAGCCATCTCATGCTGCACGCTGCTGCATGAAAGCTACAGCCTTCCTACCGTGATTCATCAGAAAAATCAAGGGGGAAAATAGTCGTGATCTGATATACCGAGCACTCTTAAATTACAGGGCGACCACTTCGTGTGTAGTGCAGGGGAGACAGAAACGCAGAGACTAAGTGCATCGCAGCCTGTCACGTCTGTGAACTGGGGAACGGGGCAGGTCACTGAATCACGGCCCAGCACCCCACGCATCCATCGAGACACGAGGCAGCCCAGCCAGCTTGCCCGAGATGAAAGTCTGAGTAATTCAGAGGAGGCTGTAATTCTCTATAAAACATACAGTAAGTAGTTTCGTTGACGCCTACATGACATTTTCAAGGTGGCTGGAAAACCAGACCATTTGTTACACAGGATCTAGATCAATAGAATGTTTGGAGGAAGATGAGCAGCATTTTAAAAAATAATAATAATAACTGAACAGGAGTGGGATAATTCCCTCCCTTATAACACTTCCAGTTTTATGTTTAAAATTCAAGATTGAGAGTTTTTTTTTTTTTAATGCAGCCATAGAGCCCAGCACGAGTCCATTTCTCCTCTTGGTTAGCATTTACAGAAGAAAATATTTTTGATTCATTAGTCACACAAAAATATAATAAAGAAATGGTCAATTACTTTTACCCTTTCTCTTCTTTTTTTTTTTTTTTTAGTGGCTGTTGTCAGTGTCACTCTGACAGGAGTCTGAAAAATTAAAACATCACTAGGTCTTACCATGTGAGATTTAACTTTTGATAAACAACAAAGTGGGTTACTGCTGTGCTAGCTATTTTTAACCCACCTTGTGAGTGTGCTTTTTTTATTGCTTTATACAGCATATCTGATTCCCTCTAAAGCACCAACTAAAAAATCTATCCAGCTGTCATTTGCTGCCCGGTAACATCTATCATCACACAGCCTGGCAGGCCTGGTCTATGAGGCAGAGGGGAGAGGAGACAGGAGGCAGAGTCAAGGACTGTCACATGGGAGGAAAAAAAACTTGTCACAATTATTTATGACTCTTGCTGGGGCACATAATGGGACACATCAGCCTGTTTCAGTTCCAAGCACCCTCGCACGGCTGCTCCCTTGTCCAAGTTGGACGCAGGCAGTTCTGCTTTACACATACCACTTCCTGAACAATGCCAAGCACTTGGGAAGTGACAGTGACAAATACTGGAGTTGGTGGCTGTAGCTCTATGGGCTGTTGTGAGCGTGCGGGCGTCAGTAATCAGAAGCACCGCCATGCGAAGCCCCAGTGTCTCCCCTCCCCGGTGCCTTTCTTCCTGGTGAAAGACTTCCTTCTTCCTCGTGGCTTTTAACTGCTGGGGACATGCGTTTTGAGAACAGCAAATTGTGAGATCCAGCCCTACTTTATTATTCTAAGCCATGTTTATCCTTCCCAAGGAGGCTTCTGCATTCATCTTTTCCTCACTTTACTCCTCCCTACACACACACACACACACACACACACACACACACACAGAGCAAGAAACCAATTCCAAGATTTCAAGGGGAAGCGTCCTTTGGTTTCACGCCTGCTCAATGTCCATGTTTCTGAGCAGTTGGTTCAATTAATGTTCCACCTCCGGGTGTATTCATGAAAGCAAGTGCTGGATTAGATAGAAGTGTGGTCCTGCTCTATAATCTAAGTCCTGCTCCAGGGCCCTTTGTTTTTAGTAGCCTCATAAGGGTTTAACCTTTGGCTCTCTGGAAAGACTTAAAGGAAACTCCATCGACAGTCTCTCCACCCAACAGACCATAGCAAACAGAAGAGCTGAACTTGCAACATTTAAGATAATTAAAGGCAAAATGGAGGTCTGGTCGAGGAGGTGACTTTTGCACCTACTGCAAAAGTAAGTGCAAAAGTAGGCCCCCAGCCCAAGCCCTGAGGCACCTCGGCACACCTGCCTGGATCCTGCTGATGAAAAATGGCACAGACCTAAATTAAAGATAATAGGAGTAGAATGACCTATACCTACCCTGGAAGCCAAACCAGAAATCAATATGGGGAAGAAGGAAATCTACAAATAGAAGCACCCAGGAACACTGGAATTGCTCTGATTTTCTGTTTAGAATTGGCCAAACCCAAACTCAGCCACCTTTGTTAGAAATATCACAGGAGGCCAAAATAAGAAAGAGAAAATGCTTTTGTTTCACTGGACTAGTCTCATTGTGCACGAGAACCAAAATGCTTAGGATGCAACTACTACCAAACAATACCACCTTGTTGATAGACGTCGACATACCTGTCCCAAACCCCAAAGGGTGACTGCACTAATTTAAGGAATGAACAAGCTAAGAGGCGTCCCCCGAGATTCCCAATCTGACCAGGAATCGCTTCTCTTCTGCTTCGGCCTCTCCTCTCCACTGTCTTCACTTTCTCCGTCTCCACTGTCCGGGGAACCACAGAGTTGAAGTCCACGGGCACCACTGTGCCTGCCTATGTCTTGCTTGCAAAGTGATTTTTTCTTTAACCTGAATAACTTCAGGCTAAATATGGAGTCCAGTCACTACAGAATTCATCGTTCCGGCCTCCGGGCGCGTCTAGGAGCCACGTCCACCTTGCTCCCCTGACTCTTCCCCCGTGTGACGGAGACACTGATTTACTCTGAATCGACCCTGTTTGTGGGAGGCAGCGCTGCAGCAGCAAGAACAGCAGCATCAGGCCTGGCTCCAGAGCACTGCAGAGAAAGACAACAACCCGGCACCTATTGGCCAGCCGGCCTCAGAGCACTGTGACGACGAGGAAGGAGAAGATGAAGACGATGACGAGGGTAGTGAAGAGGACTCAGAGGATGACGAGGACACGCAGGACACGGATGAGATGAATGACTGCAATGAGTCACCTGACGACGGAGAGGCCGATGAGGTGGACATGGAGGGCAACGAACAGGATCAGGACCAGTGGATGATCTAGGTAGACAAGAAAGGGTGGTCTCAAGAAAGGGGGTCCAAGGATGGCCCTGGACCCCCTGCAGAACCAGCTGATCACCCACCCCCATGCCCCACCCCAGTGCCTGAATGCTCATCCTCGGGCACTTCCTCAGTTGCTGCCAGGACCTGATCTTCCTGGTCCCTCCCAGGCCATCAGTCTGCCCTTGAATCCCCAGGGCCTAAGCCCAGCCCCCTCCCTTCTAGCCAGCACCTCACCCCTTGTTTGTCAGATCTAGTCTCTTTCTAACTTTAATAAAGACACAGGACTGAAAAAAAAAAAAGAATTCATCATTCCTTCTCATATTCAGTTCTTTGCACATTTATGGTACCCATTTGGCCTCTGAAGACAGTTCAGTTTACAACACTTCTTTCCCTTCCTTTTAGATTGCTTCCCCATGGTGCTTTCATACACAAAATTAGGAAATAAATGTTAGCTCCCCCCAACACACACACACTTGTCTCAAACAAGCAAGGGACAGCCTCTCCCCTCCCCATGCAGGAGCAATATAGCATGGGCACCCCCCTCACCCACTTCACCCCATCCCCACATGGTTAGTGAGTCAGCAGAAGACCTGACACCGAGGAGACCACACCCCCTAGGCATAGACTCACTGCCTTGGAATTCCTGCAGGCTCCCTGCTCAACTCAGTGCAATAAATATCATTCTGATACAAACTTCACTGGAAAACATGCAACTTCCAATCCCACCATTTTTTAGAAAGACATTTATTCCACAGATATTTATTGCGCACCCATAGGCCAGGGGTGGTGATACGGTGGTGAACAAGAACAACATAATTTCTTCTTTCAAGGCATTTTCTCCACAACGACTCTTTAGTTACAGGAGTGGAATGTACATGGCAAGGCAAATATAGGGTGTATAGTGACACGTTTAACATGGAGGCCTGGCCCCATCTGGGGGATAAGAGAAGGTCTCTCCTGGGAAATGATGGTGAATCTAGATTTTTAAGGATAAGTAAGAGTTATTCTGGAGAAGGCAATGGCAAGCCACTCCAGTACTCTTGCCTAGAAAATCCCATGGATGGAGGAGTCTGGTAGGCTGCAGTCCATGGGGTCGCTAAGGGTCGGACATGACTGAGCGACTTCACTTTCACTTTTCACTTTCACACATTGGAGAAGGAAATGGCAACCCACTCCAGTGTTCTTGCCTGGAGAATCCCAGGGATGGGGGGAGCCTGGTGGGCTTCCGTCTATGGGGTCACACAGAGTCGGACACGACTGAAGTGACTTAGCAGCAGCAGCAAGAGTTATTCAGATTGGTGGCTTCAGTGAATTGCCTAGTGTCTGTTGGGAAGATTAAACGCACTCATGCAGGTAGGAAAGCACATATAAACTACAAAAGTGTTAGTTGGTGGCATTGCAGAAAGGAGGCAAGTGACAATATACCTTCAGTGTCACTAGAGAGGTAAAAGACCAAAGGCTGTGGAGTCAGACAGTTCACATCCTGACTCTGCCACTCACTCCCGTTAGAGGTTAGTTAACCAGTTAGAGGTTAGTTAACCAGTTAGAGGTTAGTTAACCATTTCCTTAACCAGTCTCGGTCGCAGTTCCTTTGCCATTAAAACTGAGACAATACTACCTGCTTAATCAAAAAGGGTTATGCACATAAACCCCTGCCGAATCGCCCCTTGCATACACGTAACAGTACCCGGTGAGTTTGCTTTTTCTTGTTCCGTATCTGACAGCCAGGAAAATGGATGGTGAGGGTTAAAATGTAATTAAGAATCACTGACAGAGAACCATCCAGAATTTCAAGATAAAGTGGACAATCATACCTCGTATTGGAGCAGCACCTTAGCACGTCCACATTCATGATCTCATTCAGTCCTACGATAACCTTTTTGTTTTCTTTTTTCTTTTTGACCATGCCATACAGCTCAGAGGACATTAGTTCCCCAACCAGAGACTGAAACAATGTCCTCGGCAGTGATAACGTCGAGTCCTAGCCATTGGACCACCAGGGAATTTCCCTGCAGTAACCTCATTAAGCAAGAAGGGCAGGAGCCGCTGTCCTCATTTAATAAATAAGAAACCATGAATTGAAAAGTGGCCTATTCAAGAGCTTCCAAATGCTGGGACAGGTCTGAAATTTCGGTGTTTTGATTCCTAAGCCACTGCTCTTCAACCATGACACACTCAGCTTTCCAAGCAGTGGGATTAACTAATCTGTAGCCAGGGGTTAACAAACTATGGCCCAAGGGCCAGATCCAGTCCCTGGCCTTTTGTTACAAATAAAGTTTTATTGGAACACAGGCATGCCCATTTATTTATGTATTATCAGCCCTTGCCGATAATGGCAGACTTGAGCGGTCATAACAGAGACCATGCAGGCAGCAAAACTGAAAATATTTATTGTCTAGCCTTTACAGAAGAAGCTTGCTAATCCCAATCTACACCACTTGTGACGTGACAGCTCCAGAGGATGCATTGTCAAAATCAGGATGGAATGAGAGGCCTAATATGAAGTGCCAGTATAATAATTCATCAAAACAGGTTACCAAAGACAAGGTCTTCTAATGGCAGCCCACTCCAGTGTTCTTGCCTGGAGAATCCCGGAGATGGCGGAGCCCGGTGGGCTACCGTCTATGGGGTCGCACAGAGTGGGGCACGACTGAAGTGACTTAGCAGCAGCAGCAGTAGCAGCTCCTTAAAAGGGCTTGTGGTATTATTAATCATTCTTTGAAATACTGCTTTTTGCAGCAACATGGGTGGATTTAGAGACTATCATACAAAGTAAAGTAAGTCGGAAGGAGAAGGACAAGTATCATATGATATCACTTATATGTGGAGTCTAAAATGTGACCCAATGAACTTACTCACAAAACAGAAACAGACTCACAGACATAGAAAACAAACTTACAGCTATCAGAGTGGAAAGGAGGAGAGGAGAAAAAGTTAAAATTTGGAATTAGCAGATACAAACTACGCACACACACATATATGTAAAATATATAAACAAAAAGGTCTGCCTGTATAGCATGGGGAACTATATTTAATATCTTATAATAAACCACAATGAAAAAGAATATATATATATATATATATAACACAATACTGTAATCAACTATTCTTCAAAAAGTAAAACAGAAAATAAATTATTCTTACTTTATGCTCATAATTTTTTCAAAGGCTTTTTCTATGAAGATACATGTTGAATAATGTACAATGCAAATACACAATGCCTGGAATTTGCTTTCAAATCCACCCCCCCAAAAAAAGCAGATGAGGATGGCAATGATGAAATACAAGCGGCGAAATGTTGATAATTGTTGAAGCCGGGTGATGAGGTACAAAGGGGATCATTTTACTTCTCTCTTTACTTTAGTATGTGCTTGATAATTCCCATAATAAAAAGTTATATTTAAACAGGGAATTTCAAAAGGCTAGATTAACTTTTTTTCTTTGAAATCTCATCTGACTGTAACAATGCATGTTTCTATAGTTGCAGAATAATGTTTATTATCTGAAGATATGGCCCAAATAATCAACCACATGATTTGCTTTCTCAGGAAAAGAAGCCCTAGCACAACACCCTACAAAGAGCCCGTCGCTTGCCCTTGATCTTCAACGTTCTCTCTTCCTGCCTCCAACTTGCTCTCTGCTCTCACATTTGTACATCTTTTAACATGATATTAAATATTTAAAGAGTCATTTAAGGAACTCAAGTTCACAGTGGTTTGATGTCTTATAACCACAGAATAATGTTGTTCTAGTTGATCTTTGTCATCAGTGGAACCAGAGTACTTTGGTGCGTACAGTCAAGACGCAATTCTCTCCAGGTCGAGGGGCTCAGGCGACAGTGCACTGGACTTGTGAGGCTGTCCAGCAGACTGAAATGAAAGAAGGAACCTCGGGCGTCTGGGTATTAAGTGTTAGAGGCTATACATTAATGTTAACTTCGCTGATTAAAAATACTAGCAGCAGTACCATCTTACGCCTGAAAACCTCTCCCTCTTTGCCAGAGTGGAGAATCCTACAATAATACAGATAAGCCTACGGAACCTGAACATGAGCCACACCTTCAGATCAACACCGTATTCTTCTCTTCATCGCCTCCAGCATCATCTTCGTTTTTATTACCATTTTCACCCTCGTTTTCACCATCATCATCTCCGTCGCCATCACCTTCTTCTTCAGCATCATCTCCTTTATCATTTTCACAGAACTAGCAATTGCCCAATCATACATAATTCCTTTTGTTCCGCACAGCAGCTCCATGACATAGATGCACCGAAGTTGCATCATATGTGAACTCAATCATGAGAAGTTGGCAAAGACAAAAGAAAAAAAAAATAACAAGAAATAGAAATAGCAATCTAGTGACATATCTAATATACCATGACATTATATTTTGCATATGTGCTATTTTATAGAGAGCACTTTACTATATTCATTATTATACATTTACAAACACTTACACTGTGTAATTGTATACGTAAAACCATTAGTACTCTGTTTTATGGATGACATAAGGGATCTCCAATAACAATATTAACTACATCCAATTTACATCTATGAGTTAATCTAAAATCTGAACTCTGAGTAAACTATGACCTCACTGTTGTATTACACCTATTGTCTAGATAAGGAAAATGGGGTTTAAAGAGCTAAATATTTTGTATGAATATTCAGACATGATAATGGGCAAATTGAGAAGTGGGTCTAAAACTTGTTTAAAACCAAAGCTATGGTGTCAGTCACTACACTATATAGTTGACACTCTACTATATGTCTTCAGAGAGCAGTTCACACTCATAAAGTAGAGAGACGGGAAGGAGGGGGAGATAAAGTAGGACTTTAATACCTTATGCTTAACACCTTTGTTTTCAAATGGCAAAAAATGGGATGGGCTGAGGCAGAATCAGCCAAACAAAAATAGGAATAGTGGCATTTCATGGGTGATGCATCTTAATTTGTTTTTCCACGCTGTGTTGGCAGAGAGATTAGTATTGAAGCAATCCTTTTAAAGAGGAGTTCTGAATCTCTAATCGGGAGCAAAGCAGAATTGATTAAAATAATAGTCCAGCAACTGTCCTAAACCATCTTCAACTTCTCCCAGAAGATATCCTCACTGTCTGTCTAATTTCTAGGTTGCCATCTCTTGTCTTCCTGTTGTGGCAGAACAGAAAACTGTCAGATGAACTAGGCGAAAAACGAAGACAATAAAACCTAGTCAACAGAATGGGATGTCGCTGCTGTTGCTGTCCAGTCACTAAGTCATATCTCACTCTGCGACCCCATGGGTTGCAGCACACCAGGCTGCCCTGTCCTTCACTACCTCTTAGGGGCTTGCATAACTCACTGAAGCGATGAGCCGTGCCATGCAGGACCTTCCAAGACAGACAGGTCATAGTGAAGAGTTCAGAGGAAACATGGTCTACTGGAAGCAGGAATGGTGAACCACTCCAGTATTCTTGCCGTGAGAACCCCCTGAACAGTATGAGAAGGCAACAGAATGGAATAGTTTGCCTAGAATTTTAAGATTCTTTTATTTTATTTATTTATTTATTTATTTTTATTGGAGGCAAATTACCTTACATTAATATATTGGTTGGTTTTGCCATACATTGACACAAATCCGCCCCGGGTGTACATGTGTTCCCTTTCTTGAAACCCCCTCCCACCTCCCTAAGATTCTTTTAAAAGAGAAGTATGCCCAAGCTTCACTTCATGTTGAACTTTCCTAAAGTCTGTGATCTCCCTGTACATCATAAACATGGAGGAAGTATTTGCTGAATCGGTATTTCCAGAATTGGACAAATAGGAAAATTACCTGCAGAAAGATTTCTGGCTACATCTATAAAAGGAAGAGTTTTGGAAGGGAACAAGCTGTAGGTTTGGCAATAGATAAGCTGAGATCCTCATATAAAACTTGCATATTGTCTTCCTAAACAGTCTTCTCTGGGCTTTGGTGTTTTCAAAAACAATTCAAGTTCATGCCTTCTCAAAGCTCCGGTGAAAACTTCAAATCCATGATATCCTCTCTGGAAGATCCCCAATACAAGAATGTGTTTAAATTATTCCCTGTCTTCCTACCCAGTATCAATATGATTTTATGCATAAAAATAAAAGAGTTCAAGTAAATGAAAATAAGTCATGTAAGGAGAGAATTAAAATTTGTCATTAAGGAAAGGGAAAGACAGACAAGTCACCAAGGCTCAAGGACACAAAACACTAATACTTTCATTTATTCCTTGAGCTCATACTTCCTTAGTATATCTGCTACACAGAGAAGAACTATGCCTGTGATACAGGACATAGACTGAAATAGTTTCTTGAATTCTGCTGACTTCCTTAAATTCATCTACAAGTGCTCAGAATAAAAGATAGAGTATGAGCATGAGGACAATTCAAACAGTGCAGACTATTCCACCAATATGTTCCCAAGTGAGTATATGCCCAGAAGTATAAAAAAGGAGATGAATTTGCTGCTTATTTGGGGAAAGAGGGTCTTTTTTATTTTTCTCTTGATTTGAGCAATCCTACATTTCATTGATTAAAGATGCATATCTGTGCCTCAAATAATGAAACAGCAATTGGTTTCAATGCCAGAGGAAAAACTGGCTGTGCTGGACTTATTGAGGCTTGACAAAAGCCTGAAATATACGGGAGATCTGAGGAATTTTCAGTTGTCACCAGAAGTAATTTAAGTCTTACTGTAAGCAACTTCCACTCTACAGATTAACTTCCCCAACAAACAGCTAAGAGGTGATTTTACTGTTTGGTGACCAATCCTGTGCCTCATAAAATGCAGAGCTAAACAGATGAAGCAACACTATAAATATTAAACAGATAAATCTACTTTTTTGAAGTCTAAGAAAGAAATGAAAGAGCTCTGTACATGTATTTTCTAACTGTCCTTCGAAAGGACCAAGAAGCAAAGCGCCCCTGCGGAAATGAGCACACTCAGTTCCCCATGCTGGCTTCTAAATGCCATTTTCCGATAAAAGAAAGCAGAATCCCTTGAGAAATGGCTGATTCCAGATCTGTAGTAGGTAAAGTAAAAGATAATCCCAATATAATGTTGGGGGCATGTCAGAATACTCCATGTGCCCTATTTGAGGCACTTTGAGCATCAAAAAATAATGATATTAAAAACTAAGAAGTCTGTTGAATAAAACAGAAAACTGTGAGTTCATAATGATAAAAAAAAAAAACCCAACATAAATTCATAAGCTGAAATTGTGATGAAAAACGAAATTGCAATAAGCAGAATAATGATGCTAAAGATATCCACATGCGCGCCCAGGGACCCATGAATATACTGTGCTCTTCAGTTCAGTTCAGTCCAGTCTCTCAGTCATGTCCAACTCTTTGCGACCCCATGAATCACAGCATGCCAGGCCTCCCTGTCCATCACCAACTCCCGGAGTTCACTCAAACTCATGTCCATCGAGTCGGTGATGCCATCCAGCCATCTCATCCTCTGTCGTCCAACTTTGTGCGACCCCATAGACGGCAGCCCACCGGGCTCCCCCGTCCCTGGGATTCTCCAGGCAAGAACACTGGAGTGGGTTGCCACTTCCTTCTCCAATGCATGCAAGTGAAAAGTGGAAGAGAAGTCGCTCAGTCGTGTCCGACTCTTCGCGACCCCACGGACTGCAGCCTACCAGGCTCCTCCATCCATGGGATTTTCCAGGCAAGAGTACTGGAGTGGCTTGCCATTGCCTTCTCCAAGCCATCTCATAACCAGGGACAATTTAAGCTGCAGATGGAATTAGGGTTGCTAAGCAGCTGACTTTAAAATAGGGATATTGTAGATCAACGGAACAGGACAGGGAGCCCAGAAATGAACCCACACACCAGTGGTCAATTAATCTATGACAAAAGAGGAAAGACTATACAATGAAGGAACGACAGTCTCTTCAATGAACGGTGCTGGGAAACTGAAGAGCTACACATGAACATGCAATTGGAGCATTCTTTAACACCACACACACAGATAAACTCCTAATGGATTAAGGGCCTAAAGGCAAGACTGGACACTCTGGAACTCTTTGAGGAAAACATAGGCAGAACACTTTGTGACATAAATCGCAGCAATGTCTTTTTCTATCTGTCTCCCAGAGTAATGGAAACAAAGACAAAAATAAACGAATGGGACTTAAACTTATCAGCTTTTGCACGCAAAGGAAACCATAAACAAGATGAAAAGATAACCTTCAGAATAGGAGAAAATATTTGCAAAAGATGTGACTGACAAGGGATTAGTCTCCAAAATTTACCAACAGCGCATGTGGCTTAATATCATCAAAACAAACAACCCAATCAAAAAATAGGCAGAAGACTTAAATAGACATTTCTCCAAAGCATGCATACAAATGACCAAGAAGCACACGAAAACATGTTCAACACTGCTAATTATTAGAGAAATTTTAAATAAAAACTACAATGAGATATCACCTCACACCAGTCAGAATGGCTATCATCAAAAACCCCAGAAACTATAAATTCTGGAGAGGGTGTGGAGAGAAGGGAACCCTCCTACATCACTGATGGGAATGTAAATTGGTGCAGCCACTATGGAGAACAGTATGGAGTTTCTTTAAGAATTAAAAATAGACCTACCATATAATCCTGTAATCCCACTACCCCTGGGCACATACCCAGTGAAGAGCAAGATCCAAAAGGATTCATGCACCCCTGAAGCCCTGTTTACAATGGCCAAGACATGGAAGCAACCTAAATGTCCATCAGCAGAAGAATGGATAAAGAAGGTGTAGTGCATACATTAAATGGAATATTACTCGGCCATTAAAAAGAAGGAAATGATGCCACTTGCAGCAATAGGGATGGACCTAGAGATTGTCATATTGAGTGAAGTAAGACAGAGAAAGAGAAATATGATATTGCATATCTATGGAAGCTAAAAAAAATTACATATGTGAACTTAGTTACAAAACATAAGCAGACTCACAGACTTAAGAGAATGAACTTCTGGTGACGGAGACGGATGGTGGGGGTTAGTTAGGGATAGTTACCAAGTCTGGGATGGACATGTACACACTACTATATTTAAAATGCATAACCAACAAGAGCCCGCTGTATAGCCCAGGGAACTCTGCTCAGCCTTCTATAACAATCTAATTGGGGAAAGGATTGGAAGAAGAATAGACACATGTCCATGCATAACTGAATCACTTTGCTGCACACCTGAAGCTAACACAACATTGTGAAGCAGCTGTACTCCGATACAGATCAAAAGTGTTTACAAATATGGCGATATGAGCCAGGGTTACCTTAATAGTGGAAGAGGGAGGCAGGACAGTTGGTGTCAGAGTGATAATAGTGTGAGAAAAATGACTGGCCACTGCTGACTTTGAAAACTGAAGAGGCCACAAGCCATGAAGCACAATCATACTCTGGAATACAAGCACACTCTAGAAAAGACATGAAAACAGGGTCTCACCTGGAGCCTCTTGCCAACACCTTGATTTTATACCATGAG
This sequence comes from Moschus berezovskii, assembly GCF_049115385.1. NCBI lineage: Eukaryota > Metazoa > Chordata > Mammalia > Artiodactyla > Moschidae > Moschus > Moschus berezovskii. The sequence goes on from NC_142474.1 coordinate 3,549,245, forward strand.
ACCCACCTCACACTCTGACCTGAAAGAACAGCAAGACCATAAATCTGTGTTGTTTAAAGCCACTAAATGTGTGGTCGTTATACCAGGAATAGGAAATTAATGGAGAATATTTATGTAGTTTGAAAGTATCTCTCTATATACAATACTTGTTAATTACAAAAGGAAAAAGAGGAACATCATGGTGGAGAAACTTGGCTGACGCCACTTGAACTGAATGATCAAAGTTAACATCACTACCTTCTGAAATGATGCATTTAGAAGGACACACCATCGCTTCTGTGGAACCTTCCCCAATAAGACACAGCACTCAGACAAACTCAAACGGAGGGGCAGTCTACAAAGCAACTGTCTACTACTCTCCAAGAATATCAAGACCATGAAAGGCCAGAAACGACTGAAAAACTGACCCGGGTTGGAGGGATCGAAAGAGACAGGACGGCCTGTGACGGTTTGGATCGCATCCTGAACCAGAAAAAGAGCATTACGAGGACGGCCTGGAGTTTCTAGTAAGGTCTGTATGTTCATCCCCAATCCATTTTAATTTCTTGTTCAGATCATTATGCTTATGTAAGATGCTAACATTTGGAGAATCTGGGTACAGATACACCTTGGGAAAGCTGTGTGCTGCGTTTGCAATATTTTAAGTCAAATTACTTCTAAATAAAAAGCTTTTAAAAAGGAAATGTGATAATGATCTTATGCTAAGAAGGTCTGTAAGGTCTGTTTTCAAATTCCCTTTTAAAGAGCCCATTCATTTCTTTCTTCAGAGAAATCACTTCATTGGGTGTCTGTATGTCCATAGGCCTTTCATTCTTGGTGATTTCTTTCAATAAGTTGTTCAGAACCAAAGTCTTCACAGGTATCAAAATTAAAAGCAAATGTTTATAACATTATTCAGTTCTAGAGGGGATTCCCCCTAAAGAACAAATAAATGAAAGATACTGAACCAAGGGATTGAACCTGGGCCCCAACAGTGACCTAACCATTGGAATGCCAGGGGATTCCCCATTGCTTACTTTAATATCTTTACACACACATTTCTTTTACCTAGAATGTTATCTCCTCTTCTCCTGACCTAACTAAATTTCGTAAGGGCAAAGTCAGGATTCCAATGACTTGTTAATAAATGATGGTACTTACAGAGAATTAAATATTAGTTAGCATTAAAAAGATTGAGGTAGAGTTTCTAGATATATATATATATACAAGCATATATATTAAAACATTTTTATTTTTTACATATTAACTATACATTTATCTAACATATACCCCCAAAAAATTTTTTTCAGATATATTCAAAAGTACTAACAATAGTTAACTTAACTTTTAAATTTTAACTTGAGAAATATAATGGCAATAATTCTAAACTGCAGCTAAAATGCCTCATAAACATTGAACTCATTTTGCTCTTGGATTGGCCCAGAAACAGCCATAGCATTTCACACAATTATTTGCTAATGCTGCTGCTGTCTTTGTTGGCAGTGGACTCCCAGGCTGTAAGCTCTTGCTATCAGGGAGTATTAAACCCCTCAGCAGTCCTACTGACGGGCAACCCAGAGCACCACAAAGCACCACAGCCGAGCGCCTCAGCGTGCAGAAAGGGAGTGGGAACTGATCAGAATCTGGGACCCCAGAGCCCTCCTAAATGTCAGCTCTGGCCCCCTGACACGGTGAGCTCTTCCACCCCAGGCCTTTGCAGCAGCTGTTCCCTCTGAGCGAACATCTTGTTGTTCAGGCACTAAGTCGTGCCCGGCTCTTTGTAGCCCCACAGACGGCAGCACACCAGGCTCCCCTGTGCTTCACGATCTCCTAGAGTTGATTCAAAAATCCGAGTCTTCACATGTCTGTTTAACCTCTGTGTTTTTGCATACTTGCCTATAGCTGTCAAGCGGATTATTGCTCTTTAAAAGACACAGTCCACAGCTATCACATGGCTTCCACGGGGCGCTAGTGGCACTAGAATCCACCTGATAAGGCACGAGACGTAAGAGACCTGGGTTCGATCCCCGGCTCAGCTAGATCCCTTGAAGGAGGGTAAGGCAGCGCACTCCAGGATTCTTACCTGGAGAATCCCATGGACAGAGGAGCCTGGTGGGCTGCAGTCCATGGGGTCGCAAAGAGGTGGACCCGACTGAAGTGACTTAGCATGCACGCACAACATATCACCTTCTCTCCTTCAGTTAAATCAAGAATAGTGGTCCTGGCTGTCCAGCAGTTAAGACTCCGCCCTTCCACTGCAGGGTTCACGGGTTCGCTTCAGGACCAGAGTCTCACACCACCGGTTTCATACCACGGGGTCTCGTACCACGGGTCTCATACCACGCGGTGTCAAGGAGTTGGACAGGACGGATAGAGCGCGGCACACAAACATGCATTTACACACATGCTGACCTTCTCCTCTCACCCTGTTTAAAATGCTTTCTTCTGCTCTTGCATTTTCATTCCCTTATCTCTTCATTTGCATCCTGTGCCTAAAAGAATAGCTCTTCCACCTGGGAACCTTTAACAACTACTCCAACAGCGCTCCAACACTTTTTTAACTAGAGATTCCTGTCTTCACGCAAAACCTGCAGAAATCTAATAAATATGACAGATGACCTGCAGCTGTTTTAGATGAAGCCTGGGGTGAAGGGCTGGTGAGCAAGGCCGGCCTGGACATCCACTTAGCAGTCTCTCTGACCCTGAACCCCCACAGGACCCAGACCTACCACTTGTAAAAATCACCAAAATACAGAAATTTAGAACTTTACTCTCAAAATACAGAAGAGCTTTAATTAAAACTTGCTGTGTCAGCGGTTTCACATTAAGCTTTCATTTTATTCCAAATGATCATGATTTGATTATGAGCCCACTCAATCGGGTGGCTATGCTATGCTTTTTTTTTATAATTAGCAAGCAGAAGGTCTGAATATTACCAACAATATTCATTTTAACCATCAGTTTTGTGCATTTTTTCTAGGCAGCAACCGGATACTAGTGAAGTATTGACTGTTTTTTAACTTTTATGCAAATTGCATGTACAATAATCCATGCTATGCTTTAGCATTCGTTGTTTTTCAATATGAGGAAATGCTGATTTAAAACATAATCTAACAAATTATTCAGTCAAGCATAATAAAGACAAAAATTCTTCCTCCCATCAAATTTTCAGAGACATTTGGACAAAGACAGGAATAGCTGAGTGTAAAAGCTCTCACACTCTTTTTCCTTCCCCAAATGTATCTGTCATTAAGGCATAAACGCCCCAGTAGACACTGTCCATTAGAAAGTATCAATCCAATGCAATCTTTAACAAACTTTTCTGGAGCTACAGTTATTACCTCAAAACCCACAGCATGAATTTTTAAAAACGAAGTGGATGCTATTAAAAAGGGGTGGATTGATAGCGCTGGAGACTGAAGGCTCCTACTGAACCGCAGCCCGGGTGAGACTCAGACAGAGGCAGTGACAATCACCCTGCTTTCCCACCTCTGCTGCTCAGACCCACAGAGGAGACACTCGTGGGAAGAGGGGGCACAGTGGCTCATGCTTGGGTTTACTCGTGGTCATTTCACAGGCTGGCTTCATGAGGATGTAAGTTCTCAACCATGAGAAGGAAAGGCCACAGTTTGCTTCGTCTCTTGTCACTGTTGTTCAGTCACTAAGTCGTGTCTGACTCTTTGTGACCCTGGACTGTAGCACGCCAGGCTCCTCTGTCCTCCACTCTCCCCCGGACCTTGCTCAAATTCATGTCCATTGAGTCGATGAAGCCATCTAACCATCTCATCCTCTGTCGTCCCGTTCTCCTCCTGCCTTCAATCTTTCCCAGCATCAGGGTCTTTCCAGATGAGTCAGCTCTTCGCATCAGGTGGCCAAAGTTATTGGAGCTTCAGCTTCAGCATCAGTCCTTCCAATGAATATTCAGGACTGATTTTCTTTAGGATGGACTGGTTGGATATCCTTGCAGTCCAAGGGACTCTCAAGAATCTTCTCCAACACCATAGTTCAAAAGCATCAGTTCTTCAGTGCTCAGCCTTCTTTGTGGTCCAGCTCTCACACCCATACATGACCACTGGAAACACACAGCTTTGACTACCCGCACCTTTGCTGGCAAAGATCCTCTCACTGACCAGATCACAACCAATCGCTCAGAGCCCTGTGTCAATCCAGTGGCTTCCCACCAAACACAAAGAACGAACCCAGGACAGGTGAGAACACAGTGTATTCAACTCAGTAGCATTATCTCAGATGGATAAATCATATGATTAAATCTCAAACTTACCAACAGTCAGAGTTAAAGCTTCTATACAAGGGTTTCTCTGTTTCAGCACTATTGACATTGGAGGGCTGGATAATACATTACTGGGGCAGAGGCGGAGGTGGTCCTGTGTACTGTGGGATGTTTAGCAGCACCCTTCGCCCCTCTCACTAGAAGTCAACAGCACCTGCCCAGTTGTGACAACCACAAGTGTCTCCAGACATCATCATATGTTCCCAGGGGGCTGAAGTTACTCCCCGTTAACCCTCTGCTCTGTTCATCCCAGTACCAATTCTACTCCTTCTGTCTGGAGATGGGCACAGTTGTGCAAATGTCTTATTTCTTTTTACATTCTTTTCTCCTTTTAACCCCTGCCCTTAGAAGGATAGTTCCGAACACATCACTTGACAGACACGCTAGTATATACATAGCTCGGCCAGGCAGAGTTTGGCCAAGCTCTGTGGGCTCTGTGTTGTGTTCTGCCCTTTGTCGGGAGGATCTTCCTGTGCTATAGCTGGTTGAATTATACATAAACTCCCAGGCAGAGTGGCTGGAGGAGATCTGATGAAAACCACATTGTTTGGTTCACAGAATGTGATTTACACCCCCTAGATACTGGATTTTAATTTGTTATATATGTCTGTTAAAACTCTGCCTTCCTCCTCCCCTTTCTTAGGATGAAAAGTAGATTATTTAGTGCACAATCTAAAAATCAGCCGGTTATTAAATTTTCCTTTTCGTTTAGTTTTGAAGCTTTTATGCCTCTGAAACTTATTTACATGCTGTATATATTAAATAAAGTATAACCCATAGTACTCACAGGATTCAAAAAATGATGAGGTACTCTTCCCATGGTCTCAAAACAGAGTCTACCTGACTCCCCAAAAGAGGGAGACATTTGTAATATAGGTCTACAACTCAAGAATACACTCTACCAAGGCAGCAACTTACACCAATGTTGCTGCTGCTGCTGCTGCTAAGTCACTTCAGTCATGTCCGACTCTGTGCGACCCCATAGACGGCAGCCAACCAGGCTCCCCCGTTCCTGGGATTCTCCAGGCTAGAACAGTGGAGTGGGCTGCCATTTCCTTCTCCAGTGCATGAAAGTGAAAAGTGAAAGTGAAGTCGCTCAGTCGTGTCCAACTCTTAGCGACCCCATGGACTGCAGCCTACCAGGCTCCTCCACCCATGGGATTTTCCAGGCAAGAGTACTAGAGTGGGTTGCCATTGCCTTCTCCTACACCAATGTTCAGTTCAGTTCAGTCGCTCAGTCGTGTCCGACTCTCCGCGACCCCATGAATCGCAGCACGCCAGGCCTCCCTGTCCACCACCAACTCACAGAGTTCACTCAAACTCTATGTCCATCGAGTTGGTGATGCCATCCAGCCATCTCATTCTCTGTCGTCCCCGTCTCATCCCACCCCCAATCCCTCCCAGCATCAGACTCTTTTCCAGTGAGTCAACTCATCGCATGAGGTGGCCAAAGTATTGGAGTTTCACCAATGTTGCTGCTGCTGCTGCTGCTAAGTCACTTCAGTCGTGTCCAACTCTGTGTGACCCCATAGACGGAAGCCCACCAGGCTCCCCCGTCCCTGGGATTCTCCAGGCAAGAACACTGGAGTGGGTTGCCATTTCCTTCTCCAATGTGTGAAAGTGAAGTCGCTCAGTCATGTCCGACCCTTAGCGACCCCACAGACTGCAGCCTACCAGGCTCCTCCATCCATGGGATTTTCTAGGCAATAGTACTGGAGTGGCTTGCCATTGCCTTCTCCGATGTTAGGGAAGTACAAAAGATGCAGCAGATAGAAATAGCTCCATATATTCTAAAAACATACTATGCAAAAAAAAAACATGAAAAGCTACAATATTATCTGTCCAGCTACATTTTTCTTGTAAAACTTAAGTCAACCTTTAACATTCTTAAAAATAAGATGTGTTAATTTGCATAATAATTAATAAAATGTATGATTACTTTCAATATGGCTACTGTATCTTCAGTACCTACAACTATAGGAGGCATGAGACATAGAGATTTTTTAAATTCGTACTTCGGACAGCTTGGAATAATAGGCATATTTGACCCCATTTTGCAGATAAGAAAAAAGGGTCAGAGAGGTTAAGTAACTTTTCTAACTCACAGATTAACAAGCAGAGGAGCAGGAGTTTGGGTCTAATTTGGATGATCCTGTGTTCAAGCTGGATCTACCTTATTGCCTTTTACTTTCTTCTCTAACTGTCTAAGGCTGAAGCTGCTTGAAATAAAGCCAGCATCTTAGAGGACAATCAAGGTAAACTGCATTTTGGGGGGTAAAACTCTATCTAAACAGACTCATTAGCATTTTCTAAATCTTCAGAAAGGTCCTGTTCTCGGATTCGTGGAAATTAATAGCTATATATACTATTTTGGTTCACAAAAGAACACAATACAAAATATTCCTAGCAATTTTACCCTTCTACTGCTTTCTGCTCACTCCCCTGTCCATGGCTCCCTCTTGGCCTTCTTTCCAATCCACAAGCATCACCACTCCACCCTCTTCCCGCCCTGCTCCAACCTCAGAGTCCAGACTCCAGCCTCACTGAGTTACTCGTGGTTCCCACAGCATCCTGGGTCTCTTTGAGCGTAGACCACACTCATATATTCATGGTTCATCTTATTTATCAGGTACCTGCACTGTTGTAGGAGAAGGCAATGGCACCCCACTCCAGTACTCTTGCCTGGAAAATCCCATGGGTGGAGGAGCCTGGTAGGCTGTAGTCCATGGGGTCGCGAAGAGTCGGATACGACTGAGCGACTTCACTTTCACTTTTCACTTTCATGCACTGGAGAAGGAAATGGCAGCCCACTCCACTGTTCTAGCCTGGAGAATCCCAGAGACGGCGGAGCCTGGTGGGCTACCATCTATGGGGGTCGCACAGAGTCGGACACGACTGAAGTGACTTAGCAGCAGCACTGTTGTAGGTACTAGAAAGACAGTAGTGAGACAGAATCGCTGCCCTTATGAAGCTTACAGTCTAATTTGGAAGAGACAGACAATGAACAAGTGAATGATAAAGGCTTTGGTAGAAAAGCAAAGCTGGGAAAGGGATTAGTGAATGCTCGAAGGGAGAAACTATCAGTTAAAAGCGAAGGAGCAGGGAAGGTCACCCTGACAAGGTGTCATGCGAACAAAAAACAGCAGGAGGTGAGGGAGTGGTATGGACACTGGTAGAAAGGGGGTCCGCGTGGCCAGGACGGAGTGAGCAGAGCAGGAGGTAGCGGACGAGATGGGAAGCGCTGCAGACAGGCGGCGCCACAGGGGGGCTTGACAGTCTTCATGAGGGCCTGGACATTAGCTCTTTACGGCAAAAGAGGTCTCTCCAGTGTCTGTGCCTCCAGTGACTTGGAGCTTTGCCCCAACATAGTATCAGAGCGACTGTACATGCTTAGTGTTTCCCATTCAGGGGCTGAAGACTCCTAGTGGCCAAGAAGCTACTGGAAACATGAAAGAGGGGTGCCTGGTGTCAGTAAGGCTCCAATAACTGCTCCACATGGAACACGGTCCCAAGACCCCCGACATCACAGATCTCTAGGCCCACAGTGGCCGGCAGGCCACCAGCATCTGTCATCATCCAGGGTCTGTTTAACAAACGTATCAGGAAGATAATTGAGAAACACTGTGAACAGCCAGTATGTCCTAGAACTGAATGTCTGTGTCCCCTCAAAATTCCTGCATTGAAATCGAATCCCTAATGTGATGGTACTTGGAGGTGGGGGCCTTTGGAAGGCGATTAGGTCATGAGGGTGGAGCCCTTGTGAATAGAATTCATGACCTAATGAAGAAAGCCGATGCTGGCTTCCATGTGAAGAAGATACAGTAAGAAGCAAATCATCTATAAAAGCAAAAGTGCATTCTCAGCGGAATCAAGCCTGCCAGCACCATGATCTTGGACTTCCAGACTCCGGAACTGTGAGAAATAAATGTCTAGTGTTTGTAGCCTGCCCAGTCCATAGTATTCTGCTATAACAGCCCAAATAGGGCTTTCCTGGTGGCTCAGTGGTGAAGAATCCCCTCACAAGTGCAGGAGACACAGGTTCGATCCATGGTCCAGGAGGATCCTGCATGCCAAGGAGCAACTAAGGCCATGCGCTACAACCACTGAGCTTGAGCTCTGGACCCCAGGAGCCACTGCAGCCCTCGTGGCCAATGCAACAAGAGAGGCCACTGCAGTGAGAAACCCCCGCACCACAGCTAGAGAGAGGCCGCGCCCACCACGACCAGCAAAAAGCCCGCGTAGCAAGGAAGGCCCGACACAGCAACACAACCCATTAATTTTAATAAAACAGACCCAGTACACTGAAACACCCTTCATCTCACTGGCAAGTCCAGTTTTTGAGTTGCTCCTCTACTGTAGCAGACGACCTGTCTTTTGAAAAATGACGCTTCCTGCATTCTGTTGCCCAGAGATCACTGCATCCTCCCAGAGTTAACGGGAGGGTTCTTGCCTCTGTAACTCCTTCCAGGCTTCTTCTACAAAAGCTGTTAGTCTCACAGAGCTGAAGTAAAGCTATGTATTAAATTTCCTTAATTGTCACCAGAAAGGATTGCGATCTTTAAATGCAGATGTAAACAACAAAAAAAGGAATCTTGTTTAAAAATGAGCTGGAGTGAAGCATTAACATGGGGAGGGTTTCCTGTTGGCTTTAACTGGGGAAATGCTGAATATGCGCTGATTTTTTACATTAATAATAATAGGAAACAGTAGATAGTGGCACCTCAGCACAATTCTAATTTAATGAGAAACAATAAAACAGTTTTCCAAAGGGGCCTATTTAGGTCCGAGAAAGGGGGATATTAAAGTTCCAAGATTTATTCTACTTTCGTTAAGGTATGCTGATACAGATTTTCTGAGGCTATATTCTACTCACTGATTAGATCTCTCTCTTTATAATTTTCTTACTTGTGAGGGAATTAGATTGGTCTTTTCCAGGCCAAATAACTTTTAGACAAAGTATTTAAACTGAATCAATTCATTCCCCGCACAAGTGAGTTTGATCAAAACCCTGTATCACTCAGACAGCCCTGTGAGACATATTTTTAATATATTTAGATATTATTAACTGCAAAACCATGGGAATCAACTATTAAGAAATGGTTTTTAGAAAAGAATTGAATACACATAAAAGAACTGAATATACATAAAACTTCTAGTATATTTCCTTTGAATTAAGCTCATTTTTTTTATGTCTTTCAAATTAATTGCACAAGATAACCAGTATGTATCAGTCGTTGTAATGTTCAAGCAGAGTGATCTGGGAGGTCAGATGTGAGGATGAGGGTGATGATGAGGATGATGGTGATAGCTGACATAAACTGAGCCCTTGCTTCCTGGTAGATAGTGTGCTAAACACATTGCACTCCCTGCTCGATTTGATCCCAACATTCATTCTGTGCTGAGATATATGCTAAATACATTCAATACGCAAGACTTTTCCAAAACCTTGAAAGTCACACTGTGCTCCCATTTCACGGATGAGGAGACCGACACTGTGACCAGTCGGGCCACCAGGAGTCACCTAACTGGACGGTGCGTAGAGAAGTGTCCTCAGAGAGTCAGCAGAGATCGGAAGAGACCTACCCCTGCAGAATATCGCAGCCCTGTCGCGGGCACTTTTCTCATACACCCTGCCGTGAGGTTAGGTGAGGTTACCAGCTGTGAACAGGGAGGGCAGGGATACCTCCGAACATTTACTAAGCACTTCCTACCTGCCAGGCACGGTTCTCAGTCCTGTGTCATTTTTTATCCTCATAAGAAGCACATGAGGAAACAGCAGCATTGATCCTCCACTCTGCAGATGGGGAAGGCTGCAGCGCAAAGGTGATTTGCCCACGAACACATGACTGTGAACGGTGAGGCCTCGGAAGTTTAAACCCAGAGCTCACGTCTTAGTCACCATGATACCCTGACTGTTTATGACCCAGTCCTTTGCCTGAACTTGGCATTGAAGGAACACCCTTCAAAAGGTATTGAACGTACCACACCCTTCCAATGGTCACATGGGCCAGGGGCACCCAGCACCAAAGAAAGTGACTCCAGACTGATCCAACTGTGGAGGACACTCATAAAATCCTGCAGCTTTTTTTCTGTCCTAAAGAGAGCCAGGATTCTTAAAAATATGTATGAATGAGAGACTTAGATTGCTCACCAACCCTGGGATATGGCCTTGGAATAAACTCACTGGAAGTTATTTAAAAGGAAAAGGTATGAGACATTGTGTATAGTCATGATGCAAATCCATACTGTTTACACACAAACATGTAGTGAAGTCCCCGCCATCCAGAAACACAAACTCTAACGTGAATTTTGGGAGAAGGGAACAGCATGGACCATCATGGATGAGGGCGTAGAGAGCAGCCAGCGCTCCCTGTTACAAAACGCCAGTGCTCCGTCCTCTGTCTGGCTGAAGAACAAGCTCTTTTCCTGAGCTCAGAATGCCAGGATGGGAGGTCCGCTCTTCAGCCGATGGGGAGCTATTGAGGTTTCTAAGTCAGCGCAAGACATGGCCAGAGCTGCCCTTCAAAGCATTCAATTCAGAGCCATTCGTAAGACAGCACTGAATAGGAGAGACTGCAAGGGTCCAGACCCCACTGGGAACTGCCGTGAAAACCCCAGAGAGCTGAACATAAACTGTAGTAGCAAGAAGAGAAAGCGGGCAATGCAAAGAGCAAAGCTCAGGAGTCACAGGACAGGAGTCTCAAAGGCCCTGCCTTCTTTATGTAGGCGTGGGTCCCAAGGCTCTAGTGGCTGCAGAGACTAGTGTGCAATCTGGTCCACCACTGTCTCACGCTGGGGCAACGACACACTTTCTGAGCCTCGGTTTCTTCATCTGTAAAATAAAGAGAGCCATGCCCCACCTCTTAAGACTGTCAGGAAGTTTATGTAAATGTATGAAACACTGGGCTTCCCAGGAGGTTCAGTGGTAAAGAAGCAGCCTGCAAAAGCATGAGACGCAGGTTCTATACCTGGATCGGGAAGATCTGCTGGAGAAGGAAATGGCAGTCCACTCCAGTACCCTTCCTGGGAAACCCCATGGACAGAGGAGCCTGGCAGGCTACAGTCCATGGGGTCACAAGGGGTCAGACACAGCTTGGCAACTAAACATAAAGTATTTGGCACACTGAACAAATATGTAGTGAGCTCTCAATAAATTCTACCTACTGATGTCAATGTTTTTGTGTCTGTCAGTAGAAATAATAAGATTCCTCATATATATACTACAATATACATAACAGATAATCAACAAAGAACTACTGTATAGCACAGGGAATTCTACTCAATACTTGTAATCACCTATATGGGAAAAGAATCTGAAAAAGAATGGATATATGTACATATATAACTGAATCACTTTGCTGTACTCCTCAATCAAAGAAGACATTGTAAATTAACTATATTCCAATATAAAATAAAAAATAAATTTAAGGGGAAAAAAGAAAATAATAAGGTTCCTACATTTCCTTCCTCTCTTAAGGGATACTCATTGGGAGTTCCCTGGTGGCCTAGTGGTTAGGATTCTGGGCTTTCACTGCCATGGTCCAAGTTCAATCCCTGGTCAGGGAACTTAGATTCCACAAGCCTTGCAGTCACACACACAAAAAAAACTTTTATACAGCAGAAATTAACTCAACATTGTAAATCAACTATATTTTAATTTTTTAAAATAAGCAGTTTAAAAAATAAAGAATTCTCCTTTACTAGTTAATAAAGGAAGGAGAGAAAGAAATCAACGCTAGCGAAATGGAAAAACCCACAAGAAATCTCTTTTTTCATACTTGTATGCTTAAAATGTTCTGTGTGAAGGTGCCAGATGGTGTCCACTTTGGTGTCTGAACAAGTGTTCCTGATGGGAGGAAATGAATAGATGCACTTCAATTTAAGACATAAGCACAGTTTATAATCTGGCCAACTCTCATCCCCGGGGAATGTGTCAACCTGATATCTGTCTCACTTGAACTAAGTTTCAAAATCTGGAGATGGTGCCTATCATAACCACATCTTCAGCAACTTGAGTTCCATTGTGACCCTGGCTCCGTGATGTCCTAGCTCCGAGGTCCATGCCCTGCTATCAGTACATCACTGACCTTCCCTGAGACTCGTATCCAATTTAACACCACGCAGCACCAACCATAATCAACACCTACACTTGTGTGCCAGGCATTGTGCTAGCTGGTTCACATACGGCTTTTTCTTTGGGAAAATGCAAACAAAATCAAAACACAGACTGTAAAACTCAACGGAGTCTACTATTTCTCTTTTTCCGCCTTCTCCTGCCACAGGGCAACCATATACTGAATTCCTTCCATAGGCTCTTGCTAAATAGATATGGTTGGTGGCAGTGGTTTAGTTGCTAAGTCATGTCCGACTCTTGTGACCCCATGGACTGTGGCCTGCCAGGCTCCTCTGTTCATGGGATTTCCCAGGCAAGAATACTAGAGTGGGTTGCCATTTCTTCTCCAGGGGATCTTCCTGACCCAGGGATTGAACCTGGGTCTCCTCCATTGCAGGCAGATTCTTTCCCACTGAACCACCTGGGAAGCCCCTAGATATGGTTGATCACCTGCTTAAATGTCACATGATTTCCCATGACACTTTAATGGAATCTAAATTTATTAAAATGATCTTTGGGGCCCTGCGTGATTTAGACCGCATCTCTCTCTTCTACCTCTTAATGTCTGTTCCTAACTTCTACTCCCTCGACATCCTCATTTCCTCTGGAGAACATCCTAAGTTTGTTTCTACTTCAGGACCTTTGCCTTTGCAATCTATCCGCTCTGCCGAAAGCTCCTCCCCTGGATCTTCCTTCTCTTGGCCAGCTCTCCTTATCACCTCCATCTTGGATAACATGGAAGACAAACGTCCTTTCTCAAAGAGGTTTTGCCTCTTGCCTCACTTTTTTTCTGAAAGCAATGCAACACACTCCCAGAGGTATTCCTCAGCTGTCACATGCTGTAGGCATCTGCTGCCGACTCTAGTCATGTTGGTAGCTTGAAATCAGCCACAGTGGGAAGGTTTCAGTTCAGTTCAGTTCAGTCGCTCAGTTGTGTCCGACTCTCCGCAACCCCATGAATCACAGCACGCCAGGCCTCCCTTTCCATCACCAACTCCCGGAGTTCACTCAAACTCATGTCCATCGAGTCAGTGATGCCATCCAGCCATCTCATTCTCGGTCGTCCCCTTCTCCTCCCACCCCCAATCCCTCCCAGCATCAGAGTCTTTTCCAGTGAGTCAACTCGTCGCATGAGGTGGCCAAAGTATTGGAGCTTCAGTTTTAACATCAGTCCTTCCAATGAACACCCAGGATTGATCTCCTTTAGAATGGACTGGTTGGATCTCCTTGCAGTACAAGGGACTCTCAAGAGTCTTCTCCAGCACCACAGCTCAAAAGCATCAATTCTTTGGCGATCAGCTTTCTTCACAGTCCAACTCTCACATCCATACATGACCATGGGAAAAACCAAAGCCTTGACTAGATGGACCTTTGTTGGCAAAGTAATGTCTCTGCTTTTTAATATACTATCAAGGTTGGTCATAACTTTCCTTCCAAGGAGTAAGCGTCTTTTAATTTCATGGCTGAAATCAGCATCTGCAGTGATTTTGGAGCCCAAAAATTAAAGTCTGACACTGTTTCCACTGTTTCCCCATCTATTTCCCATGAAGTGATGGGACCAGATGCCATGATCTTTGTTTTCTGAACGCTGACCTTCAAGCCAACCTTTTCACTCTCCTCTTTCAATTTCAACAAGAGGCCTTTGAGTTCCTCTTCACTTTCTGCCATAAGGGTGGTGTCATCTGCATATCTGAGGTTATTGATATTTCTCCCAGCAATCTTGATTCCAGCTTGTGCTTCTTCCAGCCCAGCGTTCCTCATGATGTACTCTGCATAGAAGTTAAATAAGCAGGGTGACAATATACAGCCGGGAAGGTTTACACTAAAGAAATTGGCAGACGCTCATTGCTGCACTATTCACAACAGCCAGGACATGGAAGTAACCTGAATGTCCACCAGCAGGGGAATGGGTGAAGAAGACGTGGTACATTCGTAAATGGAATATACTCATGCACGGTGGAGTATTACTCAGCCACAGAAAGGAATGAAACTAGGTCATCTGTAGAAACATGGATGGACCTAGAGACCACCATACAGACTGAAGTAAATCAGAAAGAGAAAAACAAATTATATTAACACATATGTGTGCAACCTAGAAAATGGTGTAGATAATCTTACTTGCGAAGCAGAAATAGAAACACAGGTGTAGAGGATGAATACATGGATACCAAGGGGAAAAGGCAGGGTGGGATGAGTTGGGAGATTACTGTATAGCCTCTACTGTGTGAGAAACAGGGAACTGATGAGAGCTTACTGTCCGGCACAGGGAACACTCCTGGGTGTTCTGTGGTATTGAAATGGGCAGGAAGTCCAAGGAAGAGGGGCTATCTGTATGTACGTGGTTAATCTAGTTTGTTGTGTAGTAGAAACTAACACGATATTGTAATGCAACGACACTCCAATAAAAACTGATTAAAAAAGAAATTGGCAAACACTATAAATCAGGGTTTCCCTCCCCTAGAGAACAACAGTGGTCAGACACTTACCAGCATGCAACTGCCTACTTTTATTCCCTATCTGTTCCTCCCCAAAACTGTTTTTTCCTCATTTTCTTCATAGCATCCATCACTCTGAGATCACCTTTTCTATGTGTTCCATTTTTATTAATTCTCTTCCAGATTAATCTAAAAAGAGTAGAAACATAATCCAAATTTCTCATTGCTATATCCCTAACACTTCAAAGCACATGTGTAAGAGCTTTAAAAATTCTTTTTGAAAGAATGAATTCATTCCATATACTCTATATTACATACCCCACTGTATTTAAGATTCTGAATTTCCTAATGGAGGCCTTTCATGGTTAAGATATTTTCAACCTAGAATTTCCTAGTAGCTACAGCTTCAAGAAGTATCAAAATTGACAGTGTATGTGTGCCTTACCAGTCACCAATTAAGAAGTGGAATGATGATTTAAAACATCATTTACTAGTTTCCCTACTCTATAATATCTGTTTGGAAATTGTGAAGAGTTCGCCCTTGTCTCTTTTCATTCTAGAGTTCTACATAGAAAAACGTCTCCCTTCTGAAGGGCACTTACTGTACAATCCCTTTGTTAGGATAACAGGACCATCTGGCCCCATCCATCTCGCTGCAATTCGATCCGGGGTTAATTGCACCCTGTCACGAGCCAAGATTGACACTGTATGTTTTCTCTCTTCACTAGTTCATTAAGGAGGCAGCTTTCTGAAGACTCAAATTCTTGAAGACCTTTCCACAGTAGAGTGAATAGGCCCAAAGACTTTTGCTGGGATTTTCCTGGTGGCCCACAGGATCAGTACATCACCAAAAGTAAGAAACGAGGGGAAAACTGACCGCAAGAGAGCAAATATCGATTGTTTGGAAGGTTGGCAAGCAGCATCTAATGGGCAAAGGGACAGAGGAACAATTAAACAATCACTCTAATTGATTACCCAAGCATGGCGGACGGTGTCAATGGGAAACACTACTTAATGAAAGTATGACAAAGCTGAAGCATGTAGCTATGGAGTCCCAAGCTTGCATGCCTGTAGGAGCTAAGCAGTTAACATAACTATTGATGCAAACAGGGTATAAAATACATGCTGGTTCCATGGCAAACTGAAGACTCCATCTACTTTTAAAGGAGGGAACATAAACCCAGCTGCAGTGAATTTCTGCCAAGAGGGGATATGGAACCTGCAACGTCAGATTGGCATCGATTTTATTGATTGCCTCCCGACACCCATTCTCCACTTCTTTGTCCTTGTAATTCCCTCTGCTTACGTGACCCACACAAAGTTGATCCTATCCCCAGGCTGCTCTCCAGGGCTGGAACCAAACGGGTCTAAGCCAGTTAGGAGAGTTCCACTTTCCTCGTCAATGACCCAAATACGCATGAACACACGATCCGGTCTTTAGTCAGCGACACATGAGGAGAGGCCACGTGGATGCCTGAACTTCCAAAGGGACAGTCTTTCTTCCTTTGAACAGAACTGTGTCTCTCTGAAATGCCAGAAGCCGCTGTCACCATCCTGCCACACAGACGAGTCCAGGGCATCTGGAGGAAATCTCAGAAAGCCACACTGAGCACCAACCTCTGGAACTGTTTTATATGAGATAACAAATGTCCTTATGGCTCAAACTAGGCCAGAATAAGTAAGGTTTTATTTGTTGCCTGCTGATGAAAATACCCTTCCCCCTGGAAGAGATATGTCAATCAACCTACCAACTTTTCAAGGCAAGTAGGAAATGTCATTTTTGTAATTCTATTTTTTTTTAATTGTGGTCACTAATTTTTAATATTGTAGCGGAGAGCCCTCTCTGATTAAAACAACACAAAACAGAACAAACTTCAGTAAGAAATGGGGTTGGGGGAGCATCGGTTTACAGCTCTTGGCCTGGCCTGTCCCCTGCCCCCCTTCACTCTCAGCTCTCAGTGGAATCTATCCCAAACTGCACATCTCAGGGAGAGGATGAGTTCCTAGAACTTTACACATCACTTTACCCTTGATCAGAGCTTCCTGTGTGACTCTTGGAGCTTCCCATTCTGCATAAGTCAGATATAATTTTGTTGTTCAGTCACTAAGTCATGTCCAGCTCTTTGAGATTCCATGGACTGCAGCACACCAGCTTTCTCTGTCCTTCACTATCTCCCAGACTTTGCTCAAACTCATGTCCATTGAGTCAGTGATGCTATCTAACCATCTCATCCTCTGTCACCCCCTTCTCCTCCTGCCCTTGACCTTTCCTAGCATCAGGGTCTTTTCCAATGAGTAGCTCTACTCTTCTTTTCCAATGAGTAGGCTCTTCTCAAAGTATTGGAGCTTCAGCATGAGTCCTTCCAATGAATATTCAGGGTTGACTTCCTTTAGGATTGATTGCTCTGATCTCCTTGCATTCCACGGGACTCTCAAGACTATTCTCCAAGACCACAGTTCAAAGGTATCGATTCTTCAGTGTTCAGTCTTCTTTATGGTCCAACTCTTACATCCATACAATACTACTGGAAAAACCATAGCTTTGACTATAAGGACCTTTGTTGTCAAAATGATGCCTCTGCTTTTTAATAGGCTGTCTAGGTTTGTCATATCTTTCCTTCCAAGGAGCAAGTGTCTTTTAATTTCAAGGCTGTTGTCACCTTTTCGCAGTGATTAGATACAATATGCATATCAAATACTCCCTAGTATGGTGTTCAGCAAGAGATGTGGGGCTGCTGGAGAGACTTTCAAAAATGAAAATGTTTGTTAATTAAGTTTCTCTGCAAGGAAAAGGTCATGAAAATGAGATAATACTTTTTTATTAAAGTCCAGCAAAACCAATAAACTTGAATTACTCTGTATATTAACATGGTTAGTTCTGCAAATATGATCCACTCTTGTCTTCTCAGCTTTGCTCATAACTTGTCCCCTCTTAAAACATACCCTCTCCTGTCCCCTTTGCTGATCCATAGTTTACCCAGATTTTTTTAGACTCAATTGCAAGTCTATCTCTTCAAAAAGCTGCTTCAGATGGAGCTTTATCAAACTGTTTAGGTGTGGTTCACACATCAGCTGTGATTTTAGAATCATCTGAAGCCATCTGTCTGTTGAACAGTAGATTTCTGACTCCTGGACCCAGAATTACTGGGTCTGGGCTTGAGAATCTGCGCATTACATGCTCTTCAACTGAGTTTTCTCTACATTATGGGTGGGAGACAGTGTTCCAATATATTCACAATTATCATTATAATTGAATGGTGAATCATTCAGTTCAGTTCAGTTCAGTCGTTCAGTCATGTCCGACTCTTTGCGACCCCATGAATCACAGCACGCCAGGCCTCCCTGTCCATCACCAACTCCCGGAGTTCACTCAGCTCATGTCCATAGAGTCAGTGATGCCATCCAGCCATCTCATTCTCTGTCGTCCCCTTCCCCTCCTGCCCCCAATCCTTCCCAGCATCAGAGTCTTTTCCAGTGAGTCAACTCGTCGCATGAGGTGGCCAAAGTATTGCAGTTTCAGCTTTAGCATCAGCCCTTCCAATGAACACCCAGGATTGATCTCCTTTAGAATGGACTGGTTGGATCTCCTTGCAGTCCAAGGGACTCTCAAGAGTCTTCTCCAGCACCACAGTTCAAAAGCATAAATTCTTCAGCGATCAGCTTTCTTCACAGTCCAACTCTCACATCCATACATGACCACGGGAAAAACCATAGACTTGACTAGACGGACCTTGGTCCGTTCCGTTCTGTCACTCAGTCGTGTCCGACTCTATGCGACCCCGTGGACTGTAGCCTACCAGGCTTCTCCGTCCATGGGATTCTCCAGGCAAGAATACTGGAGTGGGTTACCGTTTCCTTCTCCAGGGGATCTTCCCAACCCAGGGATCGAACCCGGGTCTCCCACATTGGGGACAGATGCTTTAACCTCTGAGCCAACAGGGAAGCCCAGACGGACCTTGGTACCTGGGTTTATTTTCACATAGTTCTTTCTAAAGAGGTAATTGATTACAAGCTCCTCAAAAGTAAGGACCTTATTTTATACTTCCATATTTTTATTTATCCTCTGCGATAAATGGGATGCTGTTTCCTCCAATACATCAGCAAAATGCAGATTTATTGTTGAGGGGATTTTTGAGGATTCAATGAGATAATGAAAAAATTAAAATATATTGAATCTTAACTATGTATTAAAAAATTAAAATGTATTGAATCTAAGCCTGAGGCACTTTATTTCACTTCATCTTTAAAACAACCCTGAGGGGCTGAGGAATCATCTCCTTTGTGCTAAGGAGGTAACTGAGTCCAGAGAGGTTAGAAAGTCCGGGAAGTTCACACAGCCAACAAGAGGAGAGCCAGATTTCAAAGTCACATTGCTCTGATTCAAAAGTCTATGCATTTACTGCTAAATTGATGTCTGCACAAATATAAGTTACTGATAATGTACAAGTCCTGGTACACAGTCAAAAATCCAAAATATGCTAGTGTCTATAGTGCAAGGCATGTTAAAGCATCCAACCTAGACCTGGAGAAAAATTGCCCCACTTGTAGCAAGAGTAATCCTGTATTGAGATCAGAACTTATCCCAAGAGGACAGAGCTGAGTTCCACCTCAGAAGACACAGGGCACTCGTAGAAGACATTCAGGGAGAGCACCGTCTCAGGCAGGATAACCCATCTGAAAGGCAGCAACCACTGAAACCATAGCAACAGCCTGAGCAGAGGCCCAGCGGGCACACGTATCGGTCCCTGCGGTGCTGTCAACCCAGACTGTCCAGGATGTGTCTTTAAACTAAGGCAGATGCCTGGGCCCTAGTCACAGCTTTGCATTTCATCCTTCTGGGGTCTGCCCAGGGACTCTGATGGGCAGACAGGCTTAGACATCCAGCCTCCATCAGCACCGACTCCCTTGCAGGCTGACCCATGGACCTTTTCTCCGCTGGTTCTTTTTGTCATCATGGAAGGGCTCGCACTCCTGGTACTTGGCACACAGCAGGCACTGCAGAACTGTATGTCAAAAAATGATGAGTAAGTGACTTTTTGAAACCTGCTACCCTAAAGTGCCTTGTTTAGCCTATGTCCTGTCCCCTAATTCCTCTCTCGCTCACCTACGATGAGCTCTAGCAGCCTAAAGCGTCCGGAAAACTGGCACTCCATTATCTAACCCACTCCAGGACAATATTAACTCATAGAAGCATTGAAAGACTTTCGGGTTCACTAACGCTGACCCTAACAGCTCTGTTCTTCTGCACAATGGTTCTCCTTGGGTGTCTCATGTTGCTGCATGTCCTGGGAACAGAGGCTCTCACATCTTTTGTTTGGGACCATCTTCTCCAGAAGATGCTTGCTTCTTGGAAGGAAATCTATGACAAATCTAGATAGCATATGAAAAAGCAAAGGTCCATGTAGTCAGAGCTATGGTTTTCCAATAGTCATGTACGGATGTGAAAGTTGGACCCTAAATAAGGCTGAGCACCAAAGAATCGATGTTTTCAAACTGTGGTGCTGGAGATACTCTTGAGAGTCTCTTGGACAGCGTAGAGATAAAACCAGTCAATTCTAAAGGAAATCAACCCTGAGTACTCATTAGAAGGAACTGTGCTGCAGCTCCAATACTTTAGCCACCTGCTATGACGAGCCAACTTATCAGAAAAGACCCTGATGCTGGAAAAGATTGAGGGCAAAAAGAGAAGAGGGCAGCAGAGGATGAGATGGTTAGATGGCATCACCAACGCGATGGACAATGAACTTGGGCAAACTTGCCTCCAGGAGACAGTGAGGGACAAGGAGGCCAGGTGTGCTGCAGTCCATGGGGTCGCAAAGAGTTGAACATGACTTAGAGACTGAACAATAGCAACCATCTTCTTCTGGACGGTCAGACAGCAAACAGCCCTGGCAGACAGACATAGCAGCTCCCTGCAGGCAGAGGGCAGACTTGCTCCCTGGCCAGGGTAATAAAGATAATGTTCCCCTGCAGGGCAGAGAGGGGAGGCTTGCTGGCAGCCTCCTTATGAAAGATTGGGGCTTCCTAAGCTCCGGTTTCCTGTAATATGAACACCCTACATACGCAGTATGTACCTGGACCACCGCATGGACCCGCCACGAGCCTTGAAGGCAACAGAGCAGCCAACACAGAGCTCCTACTCCCTGCTGTGCAGTGAGTGAGAAAATCTTGTCTCTGATGACCTGGACCAGAATCTTCAGCCAGAATCCATGGAACTGTGACTCATTCGTTAGCATGGGATAAAATCTCGGACCCTGCACGGTTCTGGACAAACTCCTATACATCTCTCCAGATTGCCCCCCGCGAGGTTCTTTTGGGCCTCCCCACAAACTGTGCCCTGCCTTCTGCTCACAAGAGCTGGCAGAAGTTCTAGGAAGAGAGTTTTGTCACTGAGCAAACTGGTTAAAATCACCAGTTTATAGATTCACCTTCCTGACTAAACTCAAGTTACTTAGAAATAGGAACTAAGTGATATTTATCAACAGAGCTGATGCCAGGAAAACAAAGCCCTTCACACACGATCCGGGCGCCCTCACCTCCCTACCCCGGCCCGCAGGCCTTGTCTCCACCCTGCTCCTCCTCACCCGCCCTTTGCAGCTACACTGGCCTCCCCGCCACACTCAGCGTTCTGACTGTGCCGTTCCCTCTGCCTGGAATGTTCTTCCTTCCGACTGTCGCATGGACCCCCTTCTGCATTCCAGTCTCTGCCTCCCACAGTTATTTAAGCTCCACGAGAAGCTTCATCCCTCTGCCCACTGCCATATCCCCAGTGCTCAGCCCTATTCTGAAGAACAGGGCACACCCTACACTACACACTCCGTCCCCACTCACCGAATAGATGAAAGAAATAAGGAATAAAAGCGGCCAGCACAGCTACTTGCATGCAGTAGGCATTCTGTAAAAGTGGCTGCTGTGAAGGTGACCGTGGCGGATACACACATTTTAGCAATACCCGGTCCACAAACTGTCCCATTTCTCTATTTGCCGAGATCAAGTTCAGTCTGCTTCAAGCCTCCTCTGTTGGGCTGATGAGAAACTCGTCTCAGTCTTTGGAGGGGAGGCTTTCCAACCCTTGCTAGGATCATACAAGAACCCCAGGGGGCAGATGCAGCACAGAACATTCAGAGGGAAAAAAAAAAGAGAGATTTCTGATTTTTAGATGGTAGCCTCCGTGCTCAAACACACTGTGCCCCCCAAAACACATGCACACACTCACTCTCTGCTGAAGAATAGTGTCCTCACAGCACCAACGGCCCCTCTAAGGCTCAGGCACCTCCTGGGGACTGCGAGAGAGGGATCGGGCCCTTTCTCCCATGAAAATGCAAAACCAAAACCCCTTCCCCAGCTCCGGGGTCGCCGCCCACCTCTCTGTCTTCCATATGCTCCCACCTCCCAAAAGTGTTCTTCCCCAGCTCCCTTCAGCACAATACCCTTCAAACAACTTTAGATTTTCCAAATTTTAAGCTGGGAAATTTTTGCCTTTGGCCCTACTACACACAAGCTGCTGTAAAATGCTAAACGAGGCATTTAAACAGACTTGTTGAAATTCAACCAGGCAAATTCAAAGTCTCAGCTCCCTTCTTCATATGGCAAGGGAAATACATCAGAGAGAACAAAATACACGGTGATACCCAATAAATCACCTGCCACATTAGAATTAGTCTTTGTGTGGTCCCAGCGTTCAGCACAGGGCCTGGCTCATAGGTGTTGAATAAACATTTGCAGAACTCATGTCTGAATGAATATATTGAATTTAGCTAATGTAAATTTACCTAAACAAATGGCCTCCAGGGTGGACAACTCCCTGGAGGTGGTGTGCTCCTCCAGAGTCTCACTCTAGCCTTCTCCACTCTTCTCCAGGCTCCGAGAGGCTGAATGCGTTCTGGCTGGGTTTGCTTTATGGGCTGTTGCCAGCAGCCAAGCTCAGGGAAGAGAAGGAAGATCACGGATGAATTCTCCCCCGGGTAATCTCAGTGGCGTCACCCAGAGCTGACCACGTTCCTCTCTCAGTCAGTGCTTCTTCCGGCCGGAGCGTCTGAAGTGGGCTGGAGGTGTTAGCTGCTCAGCTGTGTGACTTTCTGTGACCCCTGGACTGTAGCCCAGCAGGCTCTTTTGTCCATGGGATTCTCCAGGCAAGAATACTGAAGTGAGTTGTCACTCCCTTCTCCAGGGGATCTTCCAGACCCAGGGATGG
Source organism: Moschus berezovskii (assembly GCF_049115385.1). Classification (NCBI taxonomy): domain Eukaryota; kingdom Metazoa; phylum Chordata; class Mammalia; order Artiodactyla; family Moschidae; genus Moschus; species Moschus berezovskii. The sequence continues at coordinate 3,572,257 of NC_142474.1, forward strand.
AACCTGGGTCCGCTGCATTGCAGGCAGATTCTTTACCTTCTGAGCCACCAGGGAACCTGTAAAGTGTAATATCGGGAGTGGGATCGGAACCAATGCCTCCAGGAGAGACTGCAACCTGAACGCAGCTTAGACAGCTCGGCCATCCTGATTTGCTACAAAAATTCGTATCTTGAGGGACTTCCCTGGTGATCCAGTGGTTAAGACTCCACACTTCCAATGCAAGGGGTGCAAATTCGATTCCTGGTCAGGGAACTAAGATTCCACATGCCATTTGGCACAGCCCAAAAAAAAATTGTATCTTAAAGCCTTAACCCCAGTTGATGGTATTTGGAGGTGGGACCTTCAGGAGGTGACTCGGTCATGACGATGGAGCCCTCACGAATGCCATTAGTGCTTTTATAAGAGGCCAGGGAGCTAGCTCTCTTTTTCTGCTAGGTGAGGATACAAGGAGAAGCTGTCCATCTGCAATCCTGAAGAGGGCTCTCACCTGAGCACGGCCACGCTGGCACCCTGATCTCAGATTCCCAGCTTCCCTAACTGTGAGAAAGAAATTTAAGTTACTTATAAGATACCCTGTCTACAGGATTTCATTATAGCAATCCAAGCTAAGAACAGGCAAACAGAACAACCAGGAGACGTACAAATGCTTGCATCCGTGTGTGGGTGTTTGGCTGCGTGCATGCTAAGTCGCTATAGTCGTGTCCAACTCTTTTCAATCCTACGGACTGTAGCCCACAGGCTCCTCTGTCCATGGGATTCTCCAGGCAGGAATACTGGAGTGGGTTGCCATTCCCTTCCCCAGGGCATCTCCCTGACCCAGGGATCAAACCCAAATCTCCTGCGGCTTCTGTACTGCAAGCGAATTCTTTATCCCTGAGCCACCAGGGAAGCCCATGTTTGCCTACATTCACAGCTGTATTTGTTTCAGGGATTTGACCATAAGCCCTTGAGGCAGCAAGTGACATTAAGCAGTGTCCATACAACTGTTGTCTCTGTGTCACAGGCTGGAGCTTGGGGCCCGCAGGGCGGACCATCAGGAAGGAATAGGAATGTCAAGTAGGGGAGGGTCAGGACAAGCTGAAACCCACTAGGATGAGCTGGGGTCCACGCAGCTGGACAGAAGCTTGAGTCAGTTCTTGTTCCTCTGATTGTGGTGACTGCAGCCACCAGGCTGAACTTCATCACAGAGCTGAACACGTACCTGGCCCAGAGTAGGAGAAGCTGAAGGAGGAACCAAGGAAAGGGGATCAGGGCAGACTCAGCCGACCCCCAGGCCAAGGAGGAAAGCCAGCTGATGAGCGGGGACAAAGGGTGCGAGCCACAAAAGGGCTTCAAGTCACCCTCCAAATCCCACACACAAGTCTCTCCATGGCCCTCCCTGACCACATACCTCCAAGGAGGGGATTCTGGGGGATGTAGTTCAGCCAGGTCTCGTGGGCACACGCAAAGCGAGCATCACCCTGAAGGAAAACTCACAGCTCTGCCCTAAGGCCCCCTCCTCATGGTCAACTCTCCTCGTGCAGAATCTTTCTCTGTCTAGTAAACGCTCCTCCCCACCCGCCCTGTGGTCAGGGGATGGAGGCTCAGGGCATGGCTGGTCCCTGGTGGTTTTCAGGCACACCACCCGTACTGTAGTCAATACACTTTTGTACACTCTCTTCAAATCACCCAATTGGAACGTACCACCTGGCCCCCTCTGGGATCCCGATGAACAGTACACCCGCCCTTGGCGCAGAGGAACAAACAGAAGGTGAACTAGTGGGTTTATTTATTGCTCTTCTCTGCTGGAGATGGATCTGTTCACAAATATTAATTGAGCATCTAGAAATGAAGCACCCATGTCCCACATAAGCATGCTAGGAATACAGATATGGGCACGAGACACGGATTCCCTGCTCCGACAGAGCTTGCCATCCAGCAGAGGAGACTGATAGTAACTATGTTTGCTTCCTACCGTCTAATGCGGTATACACACAAACTGGTGACTGTGTGTTCGAGAAGTCTCTAGAACCTTTTGAAAGAATGTTAATGGTGGTTTATGAAATAGTTACAGTGCTGTATCTCTGAAGAGAGTCTATTTTGTCTCATTTTTAAGCATATGCCCCTGACAACCTAAAATTAATACACTGTATTAGTAAATCAAATATACTTCAAAAACAAGTTTTTTTAAAAACAAAGAATATACCCCTGACAGATGGTAAATATACATATCATGGTGATCATTTTGAAATGTACAGAATTATTGAATTACTATGCTGTACACCTGGAGCAAATGGTATTGTAGGTCAGTTACAGTTCAGTAAATAATATATACATGTGTGTACGAGTACATGAGATTCCCAGGGGGCTCAGTGATAAAGAATCCACTTGCCAATGCAGGAGACACGAGTTGGATCCCTGGGTCAGGAAGATCCTCTGGAGGAGGAAATGGCAACCCACTCCAGTATTCTTGTCTGGAAAAATACAACGGACAGAGGAGCCTGGTGGGCTACAGTTGGTGGGGGTCACAAAGAGTTGGACACAACTGAGCGTGCACGCACACACACACACACACAAGCATACATATACATATTTTGAATAAAAGAAAAGGGGACTTATCACACAGACAAGATCTATATGGCTAACTCCATACTGGGCTCTCCACAGGCACTGTCTCATTCCATCTTCAGGTAGTATCACCAAATGAGTGAGCAGATAGTTGTCTCCTCCGGATAAATGGAAAAACAGACTGGGAGAGGTAAAGAGGCCAGGCCAAGGTCATAGGCCAATGAGGATAGTCAACTGGGTTTCTTTTGGGGGGGGGGGGGTGTCTGGGCTCCCTAAGTGCAAGGAATCATGCTAAATGCTTTATTTTTTTTTAAATCCGTGCAACAAACCTAATAAGGCACGTTTCATTGCTGTTCCTCCTTTTATGCAACAGGGAACATCCGTGTAGGGAGGACACACAGATATTAAGACAGCAGGCAGGCACTGAACCCAGCTCAGCCCGATGTCAAGGCCCACCCACCCTCTGCTCTGCATCAGAATCCATAAAACACAATTGACAGGGCATTTGTTAAGGCTGTGTTTCATTCCTGAATATCTCTCTCCATAAATAACAGGGAGATCTACATATCTATAGAGATATAGCCCACATATCCATTATATTCTATTCAACACATAATACAGATATTCCGTCTAAAGCTTCAAGCTGTTCTCCTTCTGGCTGGCACTGAATTATTTGCTTCTCCCAACCTCCATTAACCAAGTTTGGGGAGAAAAGCGAGCTGCCACATAAGTCTTGATGAGAATAAAGTCTCTTTATTACTATTATTATTCCCCTAATGGCCTGTGCAGTATCGTACATAACTTTTTAGTCCTTCATAAAATCCCGCTGATAAACATTTGACAACTTGTTACAATTTTAAAACTTTCATTGCCCGATGAGTGCAGGCGCCACTGGAATCCAACAATGTGGTGCAAAGGCGGTGCAGCAGCTTTCTGTGACGCTATAAGGAATTTTGCAGCCTCTCTCAGCACCTAATTTACGACATGTGCCCTGATGAATGATCAAGATTCACTATTTGCCATTATAAGAAACAGGCCAACCAATTCATAATTTTCAGGAAAGCTGGTTTTAACATCCCTATTAGTTTTACCATTCCGACTTTCGTAAGCTTCAATTTGTTATGTTTAAGTTATTTGCTCTGAGGAGTTTGAGTGTTCTTACTGGGGTCTTAAGGTCTATTTTTCCAAATGGAGTTTGTAGAAAGATGATGGCAGTGCTAAAAGTTCAATCATGATAAACTCTAAAGATCCAAGGAAAACGCTAGGCATGTCCATTCAAGTTGAAAACGCACAGTCTTTCCACCCCTCTTCTGTTTATTAAGAAAACATAACAAACTGGAGACGGTCTGTGATGTGGTCTATAGGCTTCATTACAACATTCAGAAATTTGTTAAACTGGATCCTATTTCCGTACTTCACAATATTACTCCCTTTATCTATTGAGAGACAGTTAAAATGTATAGTATAGACATGTATAGTCAAAAGGTACATTTGATTCTTACATACACTTGTTCAATGGAGAAAGAAATGGCAAGCCACTCCAGTGTTCTTGCCTGGGCAATCCCACAGAGAGTAGTCTGGAGGGCTAGAGTCCACAGGGTTGCAAAGAGTTGGACATGACTGAGCGACTAACACATACACACACACGTCTCATGAAACATATAGGCTCAAAAATAAGTTTTCATATGTGCCTGAAATAGTTATTAATATATACATAGTATTACAAAACCATTCATGAGATGAAATGAATTATTTTTAAGTACCTAGTACAGAAGTTGGCAAACTACAGCTTGTAGACCCAATTTAGCCCTCTGCTAAATTGTTTTTTTATAGCCCATAAGCTAAGAATGCTTTTTTTACATTTTTTAAATCAAAAGAACAGTAACATACCCTGACATGTGAATTTACATGGGATTCAAACTTCAGTGTCTAAATAAAGTTTTATTGGAATACAGCCATGCTCATTTGCTTACAGTTTGTTCATGGCTGCTTTCACACTTACAGTGTCAGAGGTCATCGAGTGGACCACTCTGGGGTCCTACTGCTTGGCCCTGATCCATCCTGTTCCAAGTACCGGAAGTGAAAACACAAAAATGAGAAAACACAGCAAGCTCTTTCCTCACTCACGACAGCAGTAAATATGTCCGGTGGCTATAGCAGCTAGGGAGAAACGCGAATTAGCTAAAAGTAAACCAAATACAGACTGATAAAGTGGGCTGAATAGGTGACTCAAATACCAGGGTGGCATTGCCAGCAGGGACATGATTTTTGAAGTGGTGAATAACTGCTGGTGAATTTCCAAACAAAACAGAGTACAGTCTCCTTCAGTTTATGCAGTGGGTATGAAACCAGTACAAAGACTACTTTGTGCTATATATAAAACGGAATTTGGTTCTAGCTCCCAATCATTAGAATCAGGTTTTTCAACTCCCTGGCTGTCTGACACAAAGAGAAAAAGTCATGCAGGATGTGGAACACGTCTTCATTGTGCTGGACTGTGGCTCAGATGGTAAAGAATCTGCCTGCAATGCGGGAGACCTGGGTTTGGTCCCTGAGTTGGGAAGATCCCCTGGAGGAGGGCATGGCACCCCACTCCAGTATTCTTGCCTGGAGAATCCCATGGACAGAGGAGCCTAGAGAGCTGCAGCCCGCTGGGCCACAAAGAGCTGGACACAACTGAGCGACTCGGCACACAGCACAGTCCCTGGCAGGGCAGGATCTTGAGTAACCCTGGCCCTTACTCACTAATTGAACATGGACGTTAAAATCTCTGACAGTGTTGTCAGACATGGAGGGAAGAGGACTGTGATCCATGAGCCAAGTTTTCAACAAATGAAAAAGGAGGGAGACAGGGAACCACAGAGGAGTGGTCAGTGATGGGCTGGGAAGTGTGTCATAACTGGCTCTTATCTGCAGCATTTGCCAATCTCCTTGGTGTCACCCTTTCAGTAAGGTCAATGTCAAGCTACTAATACAACGTCATTAAATACAGATGGTGGGAAGATACGTGTTCAACCAGCTCTTCAGAGCCAGCACACATTCGAGCTCTAGCAAAGCACTGGGATGGGTAGAGGTGGACACAGGGAAACAGCATGAAGCGCAAATGAACAGAAATTTATCCATGGGGGTGAAGGAACAATCCCCTGAAAGATGCATCAGTGAGTCAAATACCATAACCCAGCTTCCAAGGACACCTTCTCTCGACTAAAGTGGTGACCTCAGGAATTCAACTGATTGGGAAATAAAATAAAGCATTTTATAAAACTGATAAAGGGATTTCCCTGGTGGTCCGGTCGCTCAGACTCCACGCTCCCAATGCAGGGGGCCTGGGTTCGATCCCTGGTCAAAGAACTAGGTCACACATGCCACAGCTAAGACTTGGCACAGACAAATAAATACATGTTTTTTAAAAGAAAGCTGACAACAGTTTAGTAGAGTTTGTTTGTTTGTGTGTTTTTACACCAGGAATCAGAAATCTGGAAGAAACAATTAGGGGCATTGTGAAAGAGAAGTTAGCAGAGGAAGGCTCTGTAAGAAAACCTCCCACGCAGAATACACTCTGGGTGTGACCAACAGTGACGAGAGCCTCTCCCATTCCAAACTAGATCTGACAGCTGTCGAGGAGGCAGTACTTCAGCAAATTCATCTTGCACGCCGTCATCAAGTTATTATAACTGAGCTTCAGCAACTACAGTAGCTGCTCACAAAAACGCATTATTACAGTCGAGTTCCGCGAACCATTTTGCACATACAGCAAACGCGGCGGACTTTGCCACTTCACTGACTTTGTAAAACTGAAAGATCTGCCCTTTTGTCTTGTATCGTTTCACTAATTACATCATTAGCAGAAGGCCATTTTGACCAATACGGAGAAGATAAGAACTACTTTTTCTAAATTTTAAGTGTAAATGCAAGTTAAAATATAAAGATATTCAGGCCTGCGTGGTGCAGAACCCATAGGAGATAAGACAGTCAAGTGATTATAGAGATGTCATCTTAAAAAAAAAAAATTCAAAAGAAGTGACTTCCTTCTTGTCTAACTGGTGTGATTATGCAACCAATCTGTTTCTCCATCTTCATAATATGGACACTCTGATGAAGACAGAAAGGCAGGGGGAATGCTAATGTTTCTGTATAAAGACGAAAGGGTGCGAAGAGAAAGGGAGGGAAGTAGCAGAGATGGGGTAGGGCCTATGCCCACCACAAACTCTAAGAGAGGATGAAAGAAAGTCCCCTCCAAGAGAGTCTGGGGAGGATTGTAGAAAAAGAAGCTCCATCCTCCTTGACACAACAGTGGACTTGCTAACTGCACACCTGGCCACAGAAAGCCCATCTTCCCCAGTGTCACTCATGGCTGGGCGCAGCCGCGTGGTTAAGCGGCGTGTGAACAGGCAGTAACAATGTGCAGGTTGTTTATCTTGCATTTGAAAAGGAGGGGATGGGATGCCATCCCCCTTCCTGACCTCCCCCCCACCCCGGCTGCAATGCAACCCTAAGGACAGCGATCCTGGGTCAGAAGGACAATCAAGGGGGCATATTAACAGAAAGTGGCGGCACAGGGGTCCCAGGCACCCTAACAGATTTCCAGAGCAAGACCACCCCCTTAGGTGGGACTTTGATTTCTGTGAGACGGAAATAAAATCCTATTTTTATTACTATTTCTTTTAATTTTTAAATGCTGATTTATTTATATATTTGGCTGTACTGGGTCTCAGTTGCAGCACACGGGATCTAGTTCTCTGAGCAGGGATCAATCAAACCTAGGCCCTCTGAAATAGGGGCTCAGAGTCTTAGCCACTAGACCAACAAGGAAGCCCAAAATTCTAGTGTTTTTAAGTCACCACTGTGGGGGGCCCTATGCAAAGCAACCCCTGATCAAAACTGACACAGCTTGAATTTTATCACCAGGGGATGGAAAGAGGGAGGGTGCAGCTAACAATGGCCCTCGAAGTCTGCATACAGTAGCATTGCTAATTCTAGAACTTTAACACTCCCTGGTGTAAAGTTTTTTTTTTTTCATAGAAATTTCACAGTTCTGCAAGAGTTCCATCCCACCTAAGATCTATTGCATCAATTTGTTCAAACAAAGCTTTGAGCCTTTTTCATTTACAAATGTAACCAACCTTGCTTAATCTTGGCGCTACATCTTCACTATGAAACCCGATGGTGGAGTTCCTTGAGCCCTTCTGAGATCTGAAAAAAGAGACATCAACTCTCTGATTTTAAATGGAGCAGCTGCAGCTGGAGTGGAGTCGCAAAGCCCACAGGAAGACAGGGGACAAGTTATGAATCTGATCATCCTATCGCCTCCCCAATTATTTCATTTAAAAGCAAGAGTCAAGATTCTCATTGCTCTGAAAAAAAAAGAAAAATGCACACAGGCCATGAACAAATGTATTTGTCTAGTGTACAAGGAGGCAAATATGGTCCTCAAACCCAGAGGAATACAAATTTTATATATATGTATTATCATTAGCAGGTATAAAACTGCCCTTTCTCTCACTAACTTTTTACCATCCCACTGTGTTCCTGCATATAAGCAAAAGAAGACTCCATGCTTTATATTATTTAATATTACAACTTTTAATTACAATTATATAGAATATTACTATAATATGAAGGGTAATGAAAAGTGAAAGTGTGGGTCGCCCAGAGTTGGACACGACTGAGTGTCCAACTCTGGGCGACCCTGGACTGTAACCCGCCAGGCTCCTCTGTCCATGGAATTCTCCAGGCCAGAATACTGGAGAGGGATGCTATTTCCTTCTCCAGGGTATCTTCTCGACTGAATCAAACCCGGGTCTCCTGCACTGCAGGCAGATTCTTCACCATCTGAGCCACCGGGGAAGCTCATGAAGGGAGAGACCGAACCTCATTAAGTGCCCACTGTGTGCCTTCAATCCGCTATCTGCACCATGTTCTCCAACCACCTTGTCAGACAGGTCTAACAACCACTGTGCTATGGATGGCAAACTGAGCCTCAGAGCAGACAGATAACTGGCCAGACACCAAAGCTAGGAAGTCAGACTCCACAGCCTACATCTTTAAACATTCTTCTCCTTGCCTCTTGACTGCAAAGAATGGACAAAGAGCTGTGCCACCCAGATCTGTTTTCAAGGGAGGAATTGCTGCTCAGCTTCGGATGTATGGCCAGCTGGTAACCAGATATCTCTTACTGCCGGTCTGCACACACAGAAAGCTCTCCTGTGCTGTAGAGCATACAAGGATGACCAAGTAAAGCATGGGTATAAAGCCCTGACACTTAGACCCAACACAGGACACTATGGCCTCCCTGGCGGTCCAGCGGTTAAGAATCCACCTGTCAATGCAGGTGGATTCGACGGCTGATCCAGGAAGACCCCACATGCTGCAGGAAAACTAAGCCCGTGTACCACAACTGCTGAGCCAGAATCCTCGAGTCCATGAGCCACAACTGCTGAGCCCACGCACCCAGAGCCCACACTCCACAACAAGAGGGAAGCCCCGCTCGCGGCAAACAGAGAAAGGCCTTGCATAGCAATGGAGACCCAGCAGGGTCAGTAAATAAATAAATAAAAACACAGAACACTCTGAGGGGTAACACACAGGCCAGCACTGCCTCCTGGGGTTGGCCAAGACGTCACACACCTGCATCACGATTCCACCTCTCTCTGCTCAGGTTTGTTTCCTCTCTCGTCCCTCAACAGATGCTGATTCCACATAAACACCTGGAACCCTAAACTCTGTCTCAGTACCCACATGTGCCACCTGTGTCACCAGCTTCGCCAATAGAGGTGGCCACTGAATGAAGGTATGAATATGTGGCTGTATGGTGAACACATTATTCAAGTCTTGGGTTTCGTATAACACTCCATTCAACAAATAAACAATCTCCCACTGTGTTTCCAGCACCTTCCAAGGCAAGAACAAAACAGAAAAGGTCTCTGCCCTCAAGGTGCTGGTGGCATTTACTGGCCTAGAGTGAGGGTTCTCAATCTTGACCATGAGACACACTGAGGAATTTTTTGTATGGGTTTTGGTTTGTTTTAGCCACGCCCAGGCCCCAGTGGAATTCAACCGAATGAGAATAAACTGCAAGCAGAGAGCTATAGAGCTAGGTGACTTCTAGGACCCCTCGAATGTCCCAGGCGTGCGAATCGCCTGGGGCTCAGGTGAAAACGCAGACTAGACCAGCAAGTCACGGGTGGCCCTGCTGCCAAACCACACTGGATTCAGGAGATAAGGAAGCTGAAGATAAACAGAAATACGGAAGTACAGAGCCTCCCCCCCGATATACTGACAATTATCCGACGGGTTTACATTACAGATTCAGATCCTGCGCATTAAGATAATATCAGTTCAGTTCAGTCACCCACTCATTTCTGACTCTTTGTGACCCCATAAACTGCAGCACGCCAGGCTTCCCTGTCCATCACCAACTCCCGGAGTTTACTAAAACTCATGTCCATCAAGTCGGTGATGCCATCCAACCATCTCATCCTCTGTCGTCCCCTTCTCCTCCTGCCTTCGATCTTTCCCAGCATCAGGGTCTTTTCCAATGAGTCAATTCTTCGCATCAGGTGGCCAAAGTACTGGAGTTTCAGCTTCAGCATCAGTCCTTCCAATGAATAGTCAGGGTTGATTTCCTTTAGGATTGACTGGTTTGACCTCCTTGCAGTCCAAGGGACTCTCAGGAGTCCTCTCAGACACCACAGTTCAAAAGCATCAATTCTTCAGCGCTCAGCTTTCTTTATGATCCAACTCTCACATCCCATACATGACTACTAGAAAAACCATAGCTTTGACTAGATGGACTTTTCTCGGCAAAGTAATGTCTCTGCTTTTTAATATGCTGTCTAGGTTCATCATAGCTTTTCTTCCAAGGAGCAAGTATCTTTTAATTTCATGGCTGCAGTCACCATCTGCAGTGATTTTTGGAGCCCAGAAAATAAAGTCTGTCATTGTTTCCACTGTTTCCCCATCTATTTGCCATGAAGGAATAGAACCGGATGCCGTGATCTTAGTTTTTTGAATGTTGACTTTTAAGCCAGCTTTTTCACTCTCCTCTTTCACTTTGATCAAATGGCTCTTTAGTTCTTCACTTTCTGCCATAAGGGTGGTGTCATCTGCATGTCTGAGGTTATTGATATTTCTCCCAGCAATCTTGATTCCAGCTTGTGCTTCTTCCAGCGCAGTGTTTCTCATGATGTACTCTGCATATAAGTTAAATAATCAGGGTGACAATATACAGCCTTGACGTACTCCTTTCCCAATTTGGAACCAGTCTGTTGTTCCATGTCCAGTTCTAACTGTGGCTTCTTGACACGCATATATATTTATCAGGAGGCAGGTAAGGTGGTCTGGTATTCCCATCTCTTGAAGAATTTTCCACAGTTTATTGTGATCCACACAGTGAATAAAGCAGAAGGAGATGTTTTTCTGGAACTCTCTTGCTTTCTTGATATTGGCAATTTGATCTCTGGTTCCTCTGACTTTTCTAAATCCAGCTTGAACATCTGGAATTTCACGGTTCATGAATTGTTGAAGTTTTACTTGTAGAATTTTGAGCATTATTCTGTTAGTGTGTGAGATGAGTAAAACTGTGCAGTAGTTTGAGCATTCTTTGGCATTGCCTTCCTTTGGGACTGGAATGAAAACTCACCTTTTCCAGTCCTGTGGCCAATGCTGAGTTTTCCAAATTTGCTGGCACATTGAGTGCAGCACTTTCACAGCATCATCTTTTAGGATTTGAAATAGCTCAACAGGAATTCCATCACCTCCACTAGATTTGTTTGTAGTGATGCTTCCCAAGGCCCACTTGACTTCCCATTCCAAGATGTCTGGCTCTAGGTGAGTGATCACACCATCGTGATTATCTGGGTCGTGAAGATCTTGTTTGTACAGTTCTTCTGTGTATTTTTGCCACCTCTTCTTAATGTCTTCTGCTTCTGTTAGAACCATACCATTTCTGTCCTTTACTGTGCCCATCTCTGCATGAAATGTTCCCTTGGCATCTCTAGTTTTCTTGAGGAGCTCTCTGGTCTTTCCCTTCTGTTGTTTCCCTCTGTCTGTCTGCGCCGATCACTGAGGACACTATCAGTTTTACAGAAATTAGTTCAGTGTTCTTCTATCACCCTTGTTCCTTTAGAACTGAGACACAGACTCCACTGACCTGCAAGTGTGAATGTTGTCAAAGAAGAGGAGGTAGACCGCCACGCCACTTCTCCTTACACCACTGAAGCATGTAGATATGAGTCTGCACAGTTTACTTTGTAGATGCTTTACTAGTTAGATGCTGAGCACACAGACTCTCAGTGTGTGTGTCTGTGTCTGGCAGTTCCGAGTGTATCAAGACTTTTCTTCTTTTCTAAATGCAGTCATCCTCACAAACAACTTTGACAACGCACTTTCATTCTGTCCGAGTTGCTCGGGATGAAATTCGCTCAGCCATTAAAAGGTGGGAAAGTGTCCTGCTGCTTGTGTAGATGAGAGAAGGCCACTGTTTTGTCAGATGTCAGCTACCCATCAGTTGAGGCCGAGGAAGCGACTGGTAACATGATGGGGTCGGTAAGAAGCCCTCCAAGCCTTAATTATCAGAGTGCCCCCCAGTTTCGCTGGGCTTGTCACTGACTTCTGACAAGCTCAGAGGCAGACGAAAAGACAAACAGCACCTCTCCAACTGGTTAATTAGCAGGGAGCACAAAGCAACCCAAATTGCAAACCCAAGAAAATACGCCACAGAGTGGCTTTTTGTATATTGGATTTCATCAGCACAGGCAAGGGGAAACGGGGAATGCTTCATACTTCAGAAAATATCTAAATTGTTCTTTGGGATCCACTTCGGCCTTCAGGAAGGCAAGGAGTTCTTTTAATCTCTCAAAGACTTACAGACTGTGTGTCTGGGTCTAAGGATATAATGGAGCAGATTGATTCATTCCTTCTTCCTTGTATTCACTCAACAAACATGCATTGCTGTCTCCTGTCTCCTACTGTAAGCTAGATTCTAGGTTCAGTTCAGTTCAGTCACTCAGTCGTGTCCAACTCTCCGCGACCCCATGAATCACAGCACGCCAGGCCTCCCTGTCCATCACCAACTCCCGGAGTTCACTCAAACTCATGTCCACAGAGTCGGTGATGCCATCCAGCCATCTCATTCTCGGTCGTCCCCTTCTCCTCCTGCCCCCAACCTTTCCCTGCCATCAGAGTCTTTTCCAGTGAGTCAACTTGTCGCATGAGGTGGCCAAAGTATTGGAGTTTCAGCTTTAGCATCAGTCCTTCCAATGAACACCCAGGATCGATCTCCCTTAGAATGGACTGGTTGGATCTCCTTGCGGTACAAGGGACTCTCAAGAGTCTTCTCCAACACCACAGTTCAAAAGCATCAATTCTTCGGCGATCAGCTTTCTTCACAGTCCAACTCTCACATCCATACATGACCACGGGAAAAACCATAGCCTTGACTAGACGGACCTTTGTTGGCAAAGTAATGTCTCTGCTTTTTAATATATTATCAGGTAGATGGGTATAAAAAACACAGGCACTTTCTGACATGGACTGCAATGTGGACGAACCCTGGAGACACGCCACATGGAGTAAGTCAGTCACAGAAGGACAGATACTGAGAGTCCACTTGCATGAGCTCCCGAGGCTGGTCAGACTCATACAGACCGAGAGCAGAATGGCGGCTGCCGGGGGCTGGGGGAACGGCGGAGAGCCACTGTTTAATAGGCACAGAGTCTCCGTTTCAGAGGGCTTCCCCGGGGCTCAGAAGTAAAGAATCTACGTGTAGTGCAGGAGGTGTGGGTTCGATCCCTGGATCCGGAAGATCCCCTGGAGGAGGAAACGGCAACCCACTCCAATATTCTTGCCTGGGAAATCCCATGGACAGAGGAGCCTGGCGGGATACAGTCCACGGGGGTGCAAAGAGTCGGACACGACTGAGCACACATGTGCTCAGTTTCAGAAGATGATAAACATTCTGGAGATGGATGAAGGGAATGTATTTGATGCCACAGGACTCTACTCTTATAAATGGTTAAAATGGTAAATTTTATATTGTAGATATTTTATCACAATTTTTTAAGAGAAAAATAAAACCCACAAAGACATGATTCCCGCTGTCATAGAAATGACAGACATGAAAGAAATTAATATACAACTCTACATAGAATTGCTATGACAGAGGACAAATCCCTCTCCTATAGGTCAATATGACTAATCTGCCTAAATGCAAAAATGACCATGACATTATTTGCTTCATAGAAGAATTTTTCACTTTACAAGTGGGTCCCTTTTGATATTGAACTCTTGAGTATGTTGAAGGTTTATAAATAAATCACTCACCACATAACTAAGAGGCCTACAGGCAGGGAATTTTCAAGATAAAGTGTTATGAGGCAGTGCCAATTGAAGATCAATCAGAAATTACAATAAATACCTTGGTAATTACAACAAATACTAATGGAAAAAATGATTTAACTAGTAACAGTTTACTATACAGCCAGTCTTACACACACATATACCTATAAAATGATGTGATGAAAAAATTCCATACGAGGCTGCACGGTTTGCATATTTAATAGAGATGGTTATTGCCTGTGAGCACAATATTCCATATTTACTTGTCCAATATTCCTGCCCCTGCTGATTATGTGAGCACTGGTGTTTTTCAAAGTATAAAAACAGCATGTTGCTTCAGTACTCACAGCTATTGTGCAAAGGGTTTAAACTTTTGCATCTTTGTTTTTTTAAAAAAAAATCCTTAGCAAAAACTTCTCATTAAAATGTAGAGAAGATAAGCATCCAAAAATTTAACTTGGAACTTGCAATTAAAAAAAAAAAACCACTACACGAAGCTTTTGGATTGAACACCGTGCTTTTATCCTCTGACAACGTGGCAAACTTTCAGCACTTCCTGGAATATTTTCCAACTCCTTTAAACACCTGAAGGGTTTCTTGCACACTGGATTAGTTGGCAGGGAGGGTGGGAGAAACGAGAAAATAGCAGAAGGGGGATAAAAGAGAAAGCAAATCTTTTAGATGAACCCACCAAATAGTCACATCCCTTCCCGGCAACTTGATCTGGTCTCAAGCAAAGAAAATACTGCCAGGATAATTAACAACTCTGGTTTTAAAAAGATGAAGTTGATCGTCTAAAGGGCAGGCTGCTCTGGAAATTAAAGATGATATCTAAGGCATTTACAGCAATATATGTTATAGCCACCAATATTACACGTAAACATGTAGGTTGGAATCCCCTCCCAATGGTCTAGAACAGGCAAACAGGTGAAATAATTGAGCACAGGGGGCAGAGCAGAGACGGGGGGAACACAGAGGCCAGGCTCTTAATGAAATGGGCAGATGCTTCTCAGCCAACTGCGGCTAGGCAGGTGTGGCCCCAGATGGACAGAGCCTCCAGATTTCAGAAGAAGCTAGAACTTCTCATTTTCAAGTGAAATCTCCCGTGTGTTAAATACTGACACGCATGAAATTAAGCTGAATTCACTGGGGACCACAAGTCTTGACCCAAGTCCCAGTTGTTTCCAGTTCCCAGACATCGTGGTGGGAGAGCATTCTGGCCACCAAGCCCCCCGGAAGCCTGCTGAGGCAGGTCCCACTCAGAAAGCAGACGCTGTCCTGGGTACCAGTGAGAGAGGGGCTGGCCACCACCAGGCCTTCGGGAATGCTCTGCTGGAGAGGACTCCACCAAGCCAGCCTTAGATGTTCTGGGTGACGTGGAAGATCTACACTTGGCTGGGAGTCATGGGCTTCAAGACTTGCCTTGGGGGTGTCCCAGTGTGCAGGGCGCCGGGGTGTTGCCAACACCTCAGGCGTGGAGGCGGGGCTCACCCTTACCATGGTTCAGGCACTAAGCTGTCTCCAACTCTTTACAACCCCACGGACGGCAGCACACCAGGCTCCTCTGTCCTCCAGTACCTCCTAGAGTTTACTCAAATTCATGTCCACTGAGCCGGTGATGCCTTTCAACCATCTCATCCTCTGCCACCCCCTTCTCTTTTGGCCTTCAATCTTTCCCAGCATTAGGGTCTTTTCCAACGAGTCACCTTTTTGCATCAGGTGGCCAAAATACTGGAGCTTCAGCAACAGTTCTTTCAATGGATATTCAGGGTTGATTTCCTTTAGGATTGACTGGTTTGATCTCCTGGATTTTGTATAAATATCTCCCCATCTCTTCCTGGCTCTCTACCCATAATTTTTGTCTAATAATTAACAAGAGCAAAAAGTGAATAACACTGAGGATGGAATTTCTGAAGAGGATGATCTCCAGGAAGTTCCAAGAAGATTTGGAGTAGAGTATTCTGGGCTGCTGCGACTGCTGCTGCTAAGTCGCTTCAGTCGTGTCCGACTCTGTGTGACCCCATGGATGGCAGCCTACCAGGCTCCCCTGTCCCTGGGATTCTGGGGTAAGTCACTTCGATTGTGTCTGACTCTTTGTGACCCCATGGAGTATCGCCCGACAGGTTCCTCTATCCATGGGATTCTACAGGCAAGAACACTGGTGTGGGTTGCCATTTCCTCCTCCAGGGGCTCTTCCAGGCCCAGGAATCGGACTCACATCTCTTTCTGTCTCCTGCATCGGCAGGCAGGTTCTTTACCACTAGCGCCACCTCCACCCACTACCATAACCCAAACAGTATGAAGGTCATGCCCAATCTGCTTTCCAGGAGTTGCAAGTGTTTTTCTGCATGAAGACTCGGGTCCATGAAGACAGAAGAGAAATAAAAATCTTGAGATTTATCTTTGGCAAAAGAAATAAAGGTATTTTCTCTAGCCAGTTCTTGCCCCAGTTTCAAATGAACAGATTTTTTTTTTTCCACCAAAGAACTACCCAGTAAAGGAGGGTGGGAGACAAATTTGGCATGTTTCAAATATGTTCTCAAATAGAAGCATTTTTCTTTAACATGCCCAAATTTTCCAAGCTCCATTACCAGATTGCCAAACAGCCTGATCTCAGGGAAAATCTGTCCTTGAGTTTGTTTGGTTTTTTTTTGACTAGCATAGGTTTTAATATTTTTCATTTTACCATGTGAGAGTTCTCTCTAGTTTGTTTAAACAGCCTACCATGCCCACCTGTCTTAAAGCCGATTCAGGCACACGTGTATTACCTTTCTGTTCTCTGGAGGTATTTGAATTTACTTACCTTGGAAGTTCATTCCTTTTCTTTTCTTCATTCCTCTACTTACTCTTCTAAAAAGAAACAAACCTTGAAATGAACTCTAAGTCAGATGCAGCGCATCTTAACCCACTGAACAAACAGAGACCCACTGTCTGGAGGCCTGCACCAAATACTGAGGATAAAATGAGAGTGAAGCTGTGGCCGTGGCGCTGTGCTGGTGGTCCGGGAGTCAGACCACACTTCCAAAGGAGGCAGCACGGTTTCAATCCCTGGTCAGGGAACTAAGAGCCCACACGCCACGTGGAGAAGCCCCCAAAAAAGTTTTTAAAGGACGAAGAGCTCAAGATCACACAACAAGAAATAAAAAGCAAACAGTCTCACTGCCAACTCTAAGCTGCTCCAAAGTAGATGTGTTTGGGTGCCATCGACAAAAGCAAAACCAATTTCTCATTGGGTTTAGGGGCTCTGGCCTCCCATCCCTTTTTGAGGCTGCTGCATGGTTACCCTGAACCTAGTTTATCTGTTTTTAACTGGTCAGGAGGCTGTAATTGGTGAAGAAGTGAAGTGAAGTCGCTCAGTCGTGTCCAACTCTTTGCGACCCCGTGGACTGTAGCCCACCAGGCTCCTCCATCCATGGGATTCTCCAGGCAAGAATACTAAGGCCATGCTATTTGTGGGAGGTATATGGTCCTTCCCTCATCCTTGTTGGGATTGGCCATGAGCTTTGGCTAATGGGATGTGAGCAGGTGTGTCCAGGCAAAAGTTCAAGAATAATGAGGCTAATGGAGCAGAGTTGACCTGAGCTGCAAACAGTCAGTGTTTCTGCTTTAACAGAAATGACACTCAGCCACTGAAATGTGGGGCTGGACTGTTACGCAGCACAGCTAAACTAATGCACTAGCAGTTACTGACAATTGTTTTAAGGAGAAGTAAGGTTGACAGTCTCCTGTTCAAATAACCTCCATACATCCACTGACCCACTGAGCAGAAATAAGTACCCATGACAATACACAGAGAAGTGGAGTAAAAAGAGACAATAAAGACCAAGTTCCTTATCCTTCTCCCCCAAAAAATGCTCAGTCCCCTAATTTTGCCCATTTTAGTCAACGTTAACTCCATCTTTTTCATTGTTCAGAACATTGTGGTCTTCCTTAACTAAACTCTCCCTTTCACACATCACAGTCCAATCAACAGCAAATTCTGTTGGCTCAACTGTTGAAATAGATCATAAACCTACTCCTTTTCACCAAATCCACTTTCCCAGCCCTGATCCCAGCAACCATGACATCTGGCCTGAAATATTGCAATGGCCCCCTGATTTCCCACTCCTGGCCCTATCCCCTCAATTCTGGGCAGTTTTCAGATTAATCTTCCTTAAAACCAAATTTATATCATGTCCTTGTTTCTTTAAGTCTCCAATGCGTCCCATCTCATTCAGAGCAAAAGCCCAAGTGCTCACCAGCAGGTCTCCTGCTCTCCCCTCGAGCCCCTCGAACCCAGCACGTGGCTTTCCTCACTGCTCCTCCAACATGGCGCAGCCACGCTCACTTCAGAGTGTTTCCATCTGCTCCCCTTCCGCCTGGACCACTCTTCATGGGGAGTCCAGTGGTTTGCTCTCACCTCCTACATGTCTGGGCTCAGATAGCGCCTCATCGATGCGGCCGTTTCTGAATACCCTGTGTCAAAGGGCAAGGCCAGACCCATGGCCTCCCCTCCGATCTCCTGTACCTTGGCTCATCATTCTCCACAGGACTCACCACAATCTGACAAACTACACGTATAAAGATGTTAGTTCCTAGACTCACAGACATAGAAAACAAATTTATCATTACCAAAGGGGAGAGGCAGGGTATAAATGAACAGTTTGGGATTAGAACATACAAACTACCATATATAAAATAAACGACAAGGTCCTACTGTGTAGGACAGGGAACTATATTCAACATTTTATAATAACCTATAATGAAAAATAAATATATATATATAAATCACTTTGCTGTGTATCAGAAATTAATAGGACATTATAAATCAATGATACTTCAATTTAAAAAAAAAAAAAGAAAAGAAGGGAAAAAAAGACATTAGTTCTTTTCTGATTCCCTCTCCTGGAGGTAAGTCCCACGAGGATAAGAAATTTATTTTGTTCACTACTTTATCCTCAGGTCCTACAAAGTGCCAGGCACAAAATAAGTACCCAATATATATTTCTTGAAAAAAATAAACATTGGAATCAGACAAGTCTCCATACATTTGAATTCCAACTCTGGCACTAGCAGTGACCTGGACACATTTCATTACCTCTGACCTTCTATTTAACCACCCAGGACATGTGATACTACTCTCCTCCCTTCAAACTTTCATAGATCCTGTCTCCCACCTCGCTGATGCTTTTCTTCACCCTGCTCCAGCCACACTGGCTCAAGCAACCTTGCTAAAGCATACCAAGAGAGTCTGCACATGACCTCTGCACCTGCTGCTTGCCTGGAATACCGAGCCCCAGTTCCTGTGTCTTCTCATCACTCAAGCTGCAGCTATGATGGGACCTCCTCATACAAGACACCCCCGGCCACCTTGCCTCAAGTACCGCATCAGTCGCACTCAATCACATCATCAGTTTATCTTCTCCACTGACTTATCACCTTGTTATTCACGTGTTTGCCTGCCCTTTGCAGGGCTGCCGCACTAGAAGATAAACTCAAGGAGAAAATTCAGCGGACATGTCTCCCAGCACTTCTGCAATACCTGGCACATAATACACACTTAATAAATATCTGTTGAACAGACAAACCAAAGGTTTAATGGAGGAAACACAGACTCAGAATAATGTATATGCCTCATAATATGTTTTTATGATCGTCGTGGTAGAGTCAGTCCCATATGGATTAAGAATCAGGCGATGATGTGCGAAGAGGGAAAAGCAGAACAATGAAAAACTTTTGAAGGATTCTGTGTCCAAAGAGAACAGACCTGGAAAATATTTTCTTTCTAAAGGAGACAGAGTAAAGTGAGAGTGTGGTTTGAATTAGGTACTAAAATTGAAGAATCATCAGTCTTACCCAGATGACACCAAAGTCCTAGGAAAGCAAGGGACCTTTGGGCAGGCTTATAATTCCAGTATTTACAGAGAACGGATGATGCAGAGACGAAGCTAAGAATCCCTGCCTAATTCACATGTGAGCAGACACATTTAAACATGAGGAGCTGGAAAGCAATGAGGGCTGGATTATTCAGGACCAGCTCTTCTTCACACCACTCCTGAATGGAGACCAGTTTTGCCCTTCGGGCATAGAGACTGAAATGTCTCCTCCCCTGTGGGATTCAAAACAGAAATGAGAAACATCCCTCTAAAAATGGTCACGACTCAGGTTTGGGAGATTTGCCAGTGCAACCTGGAACCAGACAGCAGGAAATAAAAATACTGCTTCAATCTCTGTAATCGCTTGACACATCCGTAACCATGTAAGTGCAGTCTGTCACATGGACTCACCCACCAGTGAGATGGTCAACGTTTACTGAGAGGACACAGCCAAACGCCATCTCGCAGAAGTCACAGAAGCTGCTTTGATTTCTAAGTTAGTGCAAAGCTGTTATTTCTCCCTCTCTGGAGGAAGGCATCTTGAAACATCAGTGTCTTGCTTTTGCTGAGTTGTATGAGCTTACAGGGCTTCCCTGGTGGCTCAGTTGGTAAAGAATCTGCCTGCAATGCAGGAGACCCGGGTTTGATCCCTGGGTCAGGAATGTCCCCTGAAGAAGGAAATGGCAACCCTCTCCAGTATTCTTGCCTGGGAAATCCCATGGACAGAAGAGTCTGGTGGGCTACAGTCCCTGGGGTCGCAAGAGCCAGACACGACTTACTATTTAAACTGCTACCACCACCACCATGGGCTTACAAAGAAGATGCTAAGCAAACTGGCAAAGATTTCATTTTCACACTTGTCCAAATGAAAGGCAAATACTGAGGCTAATTTCCCATCCAGGACAATCAGTGAAAATTCATTTCTTTTCCTTTAGTGTTTCCTATAATTCACTGTGGTTGTGGTATATAGGCAGCAAGACATGCCTGTAAAAAAAAAAAAAAAGCTTTTAAACTCTTAGTTGTTTGCAGAATATTAGTAACGCTATAAAAAGTTTATGTTAATTAATGCTGCATTTTAATAGATTTCCTGGAAGTTTGTGACTGCATACTATAAAGGCTTTCAAGATAATGTATTATACAGTGGTTATCATAAACTCCAAAGCAGTTCAAATATTCCTTTTATGTCTCAATAACTTTCCCCCAAAAGTTAGAGTATTTAAAAGATTCAAATGCAGAAATAAAAAGAAAAAAATTTCCCCACCAGGGGATATTTTAAATTTTTATATCTCTCATCATGATCAATCTCATTTCTTGGCAACACTGTACTTAGGATTCCTTATAGGCAAAAAGCTATCAGTGTGTTCCACCAGCTCTGTTAGGACAAACCATGCCCCATCTTGTGTGGGGTAGGTTTTCTAAAGGTCAGGCCATTCAGATACCTCACAACGTTCATCCTCTTCTGGATCAAGCCTTTATAAATACGAATATCCCTTATCATTGTTTATCTCTCTAAGTTACGGCAAAAAGAATTACTTGAAGTTCGAAGAATCCCCCTTTTTTATGTTCAGCAGACACACCAAATGGAAAGTCTGACTGTAGGAGCTTCAAGAGAGATCAAATTCACAGTAAACGTCAACATTTGGGTTTGAGATGTCAAACTTAAGCTCCCCCAATGCAAGACTTCCGTGGATTTTTTACACATGAGAAACGCCTGGTCTCTATTCCACTCTGAAGGTTCTGAACATCCCATTCTAATATGAAGTACCATTTCTTACAAAGGTAAACAGTAAAGATTTTTTTGTGACTTTAACAAAGAAATATAATACATGTTTCCAAAAATAGAATTTTTAAAAGTGTAAATGACTAGACTAGTGACTACAATGGGAAAACTTTAAGAACAGAAAGCTGAAATTAATTACACAAATGAGGTTCCATTTCACTCATTTGATAAGTCCAATGAATCATAAACAAAGCTGCCATAAAATCAGATGGACTCTGAAAAATATACAATACTGATATGCACACAAATATCTCGCTTTTCTCCTGCCAAATTATACACACAGTATTATGAGCGCTTTGTGGCTCTCGCGAAGGCCTTGGAAGCCACGTATCTCTTACTTCCCTTCATCCCCTAAGTCCCGGTTATAAAACATTTGTCATGTGGGTTCTGTGTCTGACAGCACCTGCATTATATTAGGCTTAATCTCAACTCCAGGAAAGGAATATGTTTCTTGAACTTCTGAGGATTATTACGATTTCTCCATCAAAACGTTAAGCCCCACAGTGACCCTAATTGAAGATCCTTACCAGGATTCCTACCAAGAATCTAAAAATGCTTGAAATATATACATACACACATGCGTGTATCTGTATGTATACACACCAACTTCGCAAGTAGAGCCAGAAAGTGAACAACTCAAGATTGCAAATGCTTAAGAGAATTAACATCTGCCAAAACTCAAGTAACTTATGTGGGAATCAGAATCACCAGTTGTAAAGTGACCAAACATCCAGGATATGATATCAGGATATTTTCAGTCCTGAAACCAGGACAGTCCAAGACAAACCAGTTAGTCACCCTAAAAGCTGCACAATCTGAATTTTTGAGAGTTTGATATTGAAACTCCAACTAAAAATCTTAATTTATCTATTTTAAAAAAGAATTGCAATATATATGGAACTATATGTGACTTCATTCTGTATTTTCCAAGTCTCTTATAAATGCGTTATCATATTTTCATAACTTAAAAAATAAAAGAGAGAGTATGGTTTATTAGAAAATGAATGAAAGTTGCACATTAAATTAGCCATAGAGATATTTTAAAAGATCCAAAACCACAAGCTCCTCTTAGATATAATGAAGCTATAAGGAGAAACAAATGTGTACTTTGCTATTGGTATCATTCATCTTTTACTGCAGTCATCCTGGAACGCACATCTCCATGACGTTACTAAATCCCGCTCGGCCACTCAGCGCTCACCCCTCGCTGTGCTCCCTCCTTCTCGCCCTTCCTCTCCACACTCTCTCTCCTCCCGCTCTCAAGCTCTCTCTCTTTCCTTACATCTCTTTCTAAGCATGACTCAGCAATCCCACTGCTGGGCACACACCCAGAGAAAAGCCTCATTCAAAAAGGAGCATGCACCCCAATGTTCACAGCAGCACATGCACCACAGCCAGGACATGGAAGCAACCTGAATATCCAGCAATGGAGCAACAGATAAAGAAGGTACGGTACGTGTATGCAACGGAATATTACTCAGACATAAAAAGGAATGAAACTGCACCATGCGCAGAAATGTAGGTGGACCTAGAGACTGTCGTACAAAGTGAAGTAAGTCAGAAAGAGAAAAACAAACATCACATATTAACACGTATATGTGCAATCTAGAAAAATGGTATAGACGGTCTTATTTGCAAAGCAGAAGTAGGGACACAGACAGGGACACAGACACAGAACAAATATATGGCCTCCAAGGGGGACAAGGATGCACTGGGGGACTGGGCCTGGCATTTATCCACCACTACGCATAGAAGAGGTAACAGTGAGCTCCTCTCTGTGGCACAGGGAACTCTGCAGGGACCTGAATGGGAAGGAAGCCCCAAAGGGCGGGGGTGAATGTACACGTGTGGCCAAGTCATCTTAAACGTGGCAGGCACTAACACAGCATTGTAAAGCAACCACACTCCAGTAAGAACTGATTTAAAAGAAAATCAAAACTTAATTTTACAAATACCACTTTGGATCCATACTTCAGAGACTTCATCTAAATGTTTGTCAATAAACCTCTTCTCTCCGCATCCCCAGTCCTGCCTCTCACCCCCAACACTGTAGATACACTAGCTGACTGAGAGCACGTCCCACACTCTGCCTCTCTCCTACGCATATCAGTGACGAGGCCCACACTGCAAGAGTCACTCGCGCATGCACCTCAAGGAAGAACCGAAAGACGGAAGGGAAATACAGCCCGAGGAAAAAGTCTATAAAGATTTCTCGCTTTCCTAATCCCTTTTCTCTAATGTTTCTTTGTAAATTTGTCAGATGGGAATGAAATTGCCTCATAACTCTCCAGACGTGAAGAGCATCTCTGAAGAAAATTACGTACTTGTCAAAGCAAGGGGGAATTTATGTTGGTGTTCCTGAGATGTGATTTTATTCCTTCTATTTCCTTTGTGCACATCAGAGCAACCAGAGACAAAAAAAAAAAAACAACTCGTTTATGGATTTTTTTTTCACTCTGGTGCATTTTTTGCTTCTATTTTTCCCTTTTGTTTTCTTACCCCCCCTCCTTTCTTCTATGTTTATTGCCAGTGACAGTAAACTTCCATACAACAATCCAATGATTCCTACCAGCGTCAGGCAGCTCAAACAGGCACAAAGATGATTTCCCCATGGACAGTTCCGGAAGGTGCGGGTTACATTTTGAGTCCTGCCCAGTGCTGGCCAGGGACGAGAGGGGTATGAAAGTCCTGTTAATGTTCCTTCCAGGCGGTAGCATGCTTCCCAAAATTAAATTCTTCTCCGTGGACTGTGTTATGGCCTGTGCTTCCTGAGTTTGCTTTCTGAATTGAGAAGCTGCAGAAACCTTGCTCGCTCAGTAGGTCCACTGTACGCTAGTGGGAAATTTGAAGGCAGACACGCGTGGGTTTGGGGCTTTCCTGGCGGCTCAGTGACAAAGAATCCACCTGCCAATGCAGGAGATGTGGGTTCTATCCCTGGGTCGGGAAGATCCCCTGGAGAAGGAGATAGCAACTCAGCCCAATATTCTTACTGGGAAATCCCTGTGGAAAAAGGAGCCTGTTGGGCTACAGGCCACGGGGTCACGAAGAGTCAGACAGGACTGAGCGACTCAACAAAAGCAACAAGCGCTTGGGCTCAGGTCGCAACTCTGCAACCAGCTGGCTGAGTAAAGTCTCCCAGCTTTGTGAGATTCTCTTTTCTTCTTTGTTCAAAAGGAGCTCCCTGCCTTGAAAGACAATTTTAAGGATAAATAAAAGGAGAATGTTCCCAAACTGTGAGAGGCTGTGTGGCTAGGCCAATAGGAACCTGAATCTTGAGTCAGACAGTCTGTGCTGTGTTTTGGTTCCTCCCTGACCTAGCCAAGTGACCTTGGGCAAATTACTCAGCCTCTGTGCTGCATCGGTTTCTTCATCTGTAAAGTGGGGAATAATAAAACCAGCTCACAGAACTGTTATGAGGATCACATGAGTCTGCATGACACACAGGAATCTGCCAAGCATTTTGTAGCTGTTTACCATTCATTACAACATATGCCAACTGACTGGCACAAAGTATTTGTTCAATAAATATTTCCCCTGGCCCTTCTCTCCATACGCTCCCTCCTGGAAAGCCTGTTTTCACTCACTGAGTTTCTTAACATCTTGCACAAGGCCCATCTCAATGCAGGTGCTCAAGAAATGGAGAATTCATTAGTGTCAACCTGCTGTGTTATTGATGATAGTCTATATATTTTGTTCATTTTCCCACCGCTTTGTGATACTTTTTAAATATTGAAGAGAATAAGGAAAACATTCTTCTTTTAATTGCCTCCCCCCAAAAACGGTTTGCTGACAATTCACGTAAAACGCACTGGGGAAAAGAAAGCACAGGAGACAATGTCAAGTCTTTTCAAACAAGTCAAGCTTCTACAGAGTCACCTAAAGTGGTGTTTCAAACCTTTCTGGAAGTTTATCCTCACTTGACTAAAGAAAAATAAGATAAATATTGTATGGATGGTTTAGATCAATTGGTAGGAATTTTTCAAGGGCTTCCTGAAGGAAACTCATCAAAAATCAGGGCAATTAGTTACTTTTTGTAAGTGATGGCTAAGGAACTCTAGAACTGGGATGACTGGCTGACTGCCCTTCTCCTCTAGGGAGAAGTTCATTCTGTGTGAGAGAAAAGACGAGTACATCCCTTCACCTCTTACATCTGTCCAGAGCACATCTGAAACTCACCTAGAGACGGAGGTTAGAAACAACACGGAAGAGAGGAAGATCTCACTGGACCCCAGATCTTCAAGGCGGCTGTTGTTGTCATTTAGCCACAAAGTCACCGACTCCTTGTGATCCCATGGACTGTAGCACACCGGGCTTCCTAGTCCTTCACCATCTCCTGGAGTTTGTTTAAACTCATGTCCATTGAGTCATTGATGCCATCCAACCATCTCATCCTCTGTCGTCCCCTTCTCCTCCCACCTTCAATCTTTCCCAGCATCAGGGTCTTTTCCAATGAGTTTACTCTTGGTATCAAGTGGCCAAAGTACTGGAGCTTCAGCTTCAGCATCAGTCCTTCCAATGAACAGTCAGGGTTTATTTCCTTTAGAAACTTACAGATAAATTATCACCATGACATGTACTTTAATTAACCTGGCATACATAAACTAATTTCAGGATGCTGCGAACCTGGTTAAATGTTTCAGGGACTAGCTCAATGCCTTCCAAATGCCAACACAAGGGGAAAGCGGGTCTCCCCAAAATTGGGGCACACGTGTGATTTGGTAATTTTGTTTTCCTTCTGTTAGCTAACGACCGACCACTGATGTGGTGATAAGGTTTCAGAGGAGACCTGCCTTCACCCCAAGACTATTTCCTCTGCATTCTGATCAGAACACACATTGTTTATTATCCCCTCGTTTACCAGCCTCCAAATATCATTACAATGTCTGTGCCATAATATATGTGCGATTGTTACCCTTTTAATGGATAAAAAAAGATTTAAGTACTTCATTCTGTTGCATTTTGACAGCTGTTAGCCATCATTTTTCCATTCACCTGCATTTAGCAATCCCATAAAGGGAGGCAATCTCAGAAGGAACATGCGCGGGGCACTGCAAGGTGATAATTCTGTATCACTCGGGCTTATAAATAACTGCCGAGCTTCTGCTGAGTCAGCAGTCTCCGCCGGTTGTGGCAGCACGCCCCTTTATCTGTATGACTGTCTCACGGCAGTTGGACCACCAGCCCCTGCAGTGAAAATCCATAGTATCGATCAGGCCATTTCTCCACTGTAATTCTTTTGTAGGAAATCCCTGATGACAAATTTTATCTGCACCACTTTCTGATCGCTGGTTTGATGTAAAGGATCTCCAAGGGCAGAGTTAAGCGCCGGGCCGTTCCACGTTATCAAGCAGCCGTTTTATTTACTGAAACTACAATTGTGGTCACGCGCACACACAAAAAGAGAGAGACACACGGAGAGGAGCGGGAGGAAAAAACGAAGCCAAACGAGATTTCAAAGGGAGCAGAAGGTAACGGTGGGGGCTGCATCGGCGACTCGACTCAAACATCGGTTGCCAAAGGCGGCTCCCCCTTTCCAACCGCAGTAAACAGTGGCGATGGTGCCTTGATAAGGAAGTTAAGACGATGTGAGGTCGTCTACTGAAACTGAGCAGGGCTATTTTTCCCCTGTGGTTCTCCCTCCTCACCTCTTCTTCCCCAGACTTGTTAAGCTTCTTCACTCTATGTCCTAAATACCTTAGCCAGAATTTCTTTATCTGATGGTGTTTCAGCAGAGATTTGGGTCAGATTAGAAACTGAGACCCAGATGAAGTTCTGTAAAATATCCAAATCCCCCCCAAAAGAAGGGAAAGGTTACATAAGAACCTACATCCGTACAGAATTGCATACTTGCTATTTCTGGGCACAAGTGCAAAATGCAAAGGAAAGGCAGTGTCCCTCCACAGGGTCCCTACACTGACACTTTCCCAGCTTCCAATTCAAGAGACTCCAGTGAACCCACAGGAGGCGGGGCGGTGGAGAAAAGCTCGCCTGGGTCGCTCAGGTGGGCACGTGCATGCATACCTACTGCAGCCAGCTTTCTTGCTCTCGACAGCAGGAGCATGTGGGGCTGGGAAATTCACCGTGGGGGACTGTCCTGTGTGTGGTAGGGTGTTCAGCAGCACTGCCGGCTTCTACCCACAATGTGCCAGCAACACCCCATCCCAGCTGGGACAACTGAAAATACCCCCAACATTGCTGCATGTTCCCTGGAGAGGGGGGTGCAAAATCGCCCTGGTTGAGAAGCAGTGGTCTATGCGGACAGGGACTGGGGATGACTAGAGACGCAGCACGTGTGCGTGCATGCTCAGTCGTGTCCGACTCTTTGCCACCCAATGGACTGTAGCCCGCCAGGCTCCTCCGTCCATGGGACTTCCCAGGCAAGAACACTGGAGTGGGTTGCCATTTCTTTCTTGAGGGGGTGTTCCCGACCCAGGGGCCCTACCCACGTCTCCGGCACTGCAGGTGGGTTCTTTACCCCTGAGCCGCCTGGGAAGCCAGAGTAGAGAGGAGAGGTGCGGCCACACACAGGAGACACCTTGACCTTCCAGCGTGCCTGGGCGCAGACCAAAGAGAAACACACGCTCCTCAGCACCACAAGCCACAGCACGGCTAAGCTAGCTTTTCCACTTCAGGAGTTGAAAACTGCATCCCCTTCACACAGATTCTGCCCACAGAGGAATTTAATTTGGCTAAAAACTTTTGTAAATGAATTTGAACCGTTTAGTTGGGACCTAAACTCTGCTGCTCTAGGCATCCCTCCCAGCAACCCCCCCAATCCCAACACCGTGACCTTAAGCCTGACTCTCACTGGGAGCCATGCCTGGCCCTGAAGCATCTGAGACCTAGTTCATCTTCATGGTGATGTTTCTAGTACAGTGATTCTCAACTGGGGGTGAATCTGCCTCCAGGATGCACCTAGCAATGAGTGGACAAGCTTCTGGATGTCACAGCTGGGGTGGCAGGACAGCTTACTGGCACCTAGTAGATGGAGGTCAGGGATGCTGCTAAACATCCTCCAACGCACAGGACAGACTCGTTCTACAAAGACGTATCCAACCCCACGTGCCAAGGTTGAGAATCCCTGTTCTAGTGAATCTCTCGTCATCTCCTACGAAACCTCGCATGTTTTCAGTGAAGGAAGCCAGAGGAGGATCTTCAACGTGCACACAGCAATCCGGTGAGACATGTCACCACTTCCTTTCATCAGGCAGAAAGGCTTAAGCAATTCTCTCTTGAAAAGCACCTGCCCTCCTTGGCCAGGTCTCTCAACCTGATATAAAGCAAGCATCCCCATCCTTTGTGTCCTGGCCCTAAAAAACGACTGCTGTTTCCTCTGGGATGTTATCAGACCTGATTCTCTACCTGAAAGCACTCCAATGGTAGCAAGACGAAGCAAATGCTCACAGCGGGGCTCTGGGTTCATCTGACTTCCCTCATGCACAGAAGCGCTCGGTCAGAGAACTCACCCATACAGGGCTGAGACGGTGTTACATGACTTTATTCCTTGCACTGACTGTACACATGTAGGCAGGTGTACAAACCTGGAGGAAGTTCATTAAACATGAACTTTCACAGAAAGTGAAAACCACTTCAGTGACTACACTCAAGTGCTGCTTGGAATTTTATCTCAAATCCTAGGGCCATCTATGCTGACACCCTAAGAAGTCAAGGAGAGATCACAGGCAAGGGGATGGGAGGAGTGGAGGATGGCTGCCAGATAAAATACAGGCTTTCCAGTAAAATTTGAATCTCTTGTAAGCAACAAATCATTTATATTATAAACATGTCCCATAGTTTAAAAAAAATTAAAATTTATTTAGGATAAGTATGTCCAAAACATTTCATACGACAAACTTATACTTTTTTAAAAAAGGTATTCTGCTAGATCTTCTCATTTTCATAGGAAACTTTTAAAATACAAAATTATGTGAGTTTACGATGCTGACAACTAATTAAAAACAAAAATCTAACACTGTCCCATGAAAGGAAGCAAGAAGTCTGCAGGTTGCCCTCAGCTTGGGGACACAGGCTCACAACTTGGCTATAGAATGTACTTTTGAGTTTTTATTATAAGCCAAGCACTCGTTGTTAGAAGGGGCCCATGGGTAGCTTGCTAAGTTCTCCCATAAACAGGGAGGCATAAACAACTATCTGGTTTGCTGCCCGCTTTTATAAATAAAGTTTTATTTAAACACAGTCATGAACATTCACTTACTGCCCACAGCTACTTTCACTCTATTCCAACAGAGATCACCAGGCCCTCAAAGCCAAATGTTTTTACTATCTGGCATTTAACAGAAAATGTGTACAGACCCCTACACTAAAGCAATGCATAAACGAACAAAGTACAGTTTAAATGCTTTTATTTTTCAGTGGGAAGCAATAAACTTAACAAAAAATTCATTCCTCATTTCTTCTAAGACTCATCATCTAAGAAACACCACAGAGCAGGTGGAATTTTGTTTATAAAACATGAGGCAGAAAAAAAAAAAAACCCAGACAAACACAAAGCCTTATGTTAAGCCAATCATGATGGAAGTATTAATAAATGTGTCACTCACCTACAACAGAAGAGAACAGTCAGCACAAACTTTAGTCTAGCCTGTGTTACTAATTCTATTCAGAAAACTTACTCATGTTTCAGTTGAGGATCCTGACTTCAACTGCATTATTACAATGGTCAATATATGAAAATATTGACTAAACTTCAGTCTCTAACTGAAATTTACCTTAGTTTATGTGATTAAAGACATTGTCATTTCCTGTTTGGACTAATTACACAGACAGGAAGCCTGAGTTCAAAGATTAGCACTAACAATAAATAAACTGAACAGACTAGGTCAAGGGTTAGCAGATTTCTGTCAAGGGCCAGAACATAAATATTTTCCACTCTGCAGGCCATGTGGTCTCTGTCACAGCTACCTAAAGTAGCACAAAAGCAGTCACAGAAAAACTGTGCATGAATGGATATGCCTGTGTTCCAATAAAACTTTATTTATAAAAACAGCTGTTGGGCCGCATTTGGCCTACAGGCCATAGTTTACCCATCATAGGACTAAAGTTGTAAAATCAATTTTTCAGAAGGTCCAGGGAAGTAAAAAATAAATGAAGTGTGTTTGTGTTATACAATTGGAAATGCGGAGACTGTGGTCACCTGGGAGCAAATGCCCTCTCTAAGAAGGTGGCTTCTACTTCACCATGGGGGATACAGACTCAGTGTTGCCAGATTCTTCTGATTTTTTTTAGTCTTTGTTTCCTGCTTTGTATGTAAAACGCTAGCAAGTCATTCAAATTAAAAGGAAAAAATAAACCTTGAGAGGATCAAAACAAACATGCTTAGGGCTCAGGGTTTCTCAATCTCAGGAATATTGACAGTTTGGTCTGGATAATTCTGTACTATGGCGTGGGGGAGGCGGGGGGGAGGAGCTGACCCTCCCGCAAAATTGTGATGACCAAAATGTCTTTAGACATTTCCAAGTGTCCCCTAAGATAGCGGTCCCAAACTTTGCATCAGGGACCAATTTTGTGGAAGACAATTTTTCCATGGACCAGGGTAGAGGCAGGGATGGTCCCGGGATGATCAAATACATTACATTTATTGTGCGTTTCATGTCTGCTACTATTACATAAGTTACACCTCAGATCATCCGGCATTAGACCCCAGGGTTTGGGGACCCCTGTGCTAAGAGGAAGAAGTGTCCCTTGTTGAGAACCATTGTGACAGCTTATCCTGGCCATGGGTCATCTGTTGCCAATTTGGATAATTATTAGCCTCTGCATGATCTTCGTCTCTAATACTGGCCTCCACACCATCCTCTATGTTTAAAATATGTTTTGCCTTGCTTTGTTTTCAGCTTCTTTACGAAGAGACGGAAAATGAGAACAGGATAGAAGGAGCAATGACAACAACAACAGAAACAGGAGGAAAATGGGAGAGATGGAAACAACACGAAGGCCTGGAGGAAGGACCAGAGGGCAGTGGGAAACGGAGACTCACACGCGAAACGAGAAACTGGATGCGAGCCGCCCCAGTCTTGACACATTAGACCCAAACGGTCACAAGGAAAAAGCCAGTGGCAAAACCAACCAATATAGTATCGTAAAATAACTAGCCTCCAATAAAAAATAAAATAAATAAATAAAGGGGAAAAATAAATAAATAAATTCACAAAATACTGGAAAAAAAAAAGAAAAAGAAAAAAGCCATCCAAGAGGACTCAGCTTTTTTAAATTTACGGTAACTCCTAGGCCCTCACGTTTAACTTGGACACACCTTCTTCATTAGTGACTCACAGCTCATGAAATGGGGGAAGCCGGCATTTGGATGCGCCTCTAGGAGGTCTCAGACAGGTGCTATCGGTCCTTCTCCAATCACCCTTCTCTGCATCAATCGCAGCGTCGTCTCTGCGCTCACAACGCTCTTGCTCTGCTTGGGGGCACTCACATTTCTGTAACGTCACTGCTGCTTTCACACTGAAATACTCCGTTTTCTGCAGTGTATTTCTAACACTGTGTCTGGATGAACTATTTTAATTTTCCCAATGGTCAGCTAAAATCAAACAGCTTTCCCCCTCTCTCTAAACAGTGAACTTGCCTTATAAACCAAAGCTCTTGGATTCTGTGAGAGCTGAATCCTTTCAAGGTGAAATTCTTAATCTTATTTGTTGTGTTAGAAGAAACAAATCCTATTAGGTAAATTTCTAACACAGGGGGTAAGCATTTTGATATTAGTGTTACTGTTAGGTGCTTCAGTTGTGTCCGACTCTTTGTGACCCCTTGAACTGTAGCGCACCAGGCTCCTCTGTCCACGGGATTCTTCAGGCAAGAATACTGGAGGGGGTTGCCATTTTCTTCTCCAGGGGATCTTCCTGATCCAGGGATTGTATCCGCGTGTCCTGCACTGCAGGCAGAGTCTTTACCATCTGAGCCACCAGGGAGGCCTCATTTTGATATGAGGTGCATTTAATTCCTAGCAATTTATCCCTAACTCATGGCTCTTCTCCATTCAAAGTAGAGCCTGACATATCCTGTTCCCAATTAGGTTGATCATAGAGGATCTGAAAGACAAGGTGTCAGGCTATTCTCTACATGGCCAGGAATGATGGCATGAGGCCAGCCGAGCAGAGGAACTGGCCGTGTGAGTTGGGCCAACCAGAATGCAGAAGCAGGGTGTAGGAATCAGACAATGAGAAGCCGAGAGTTAGATCGTTCATTCACTGACAACAGCAGTAGACAATGGAAACTCAATTCAATGTGTTGCCTCCACCCCAACCACCCACTGACTCTGGAGTCCTATCTAAGTCCCTTTAGAAAGTATATGCATCTCTAGGGTGCTGTAGGATGAACTGTGTCCACTCCAAATTCATATGCTGAGGTGTTAGCCCCTCAGAATGCACCTATATTTGGTTTTCTTGTTAATTTTTATCAGATACAATTGCTTTACAATGTTGTGTCAGTTTCTGCTGTATAGCAAGGTCAGTCAGCTGCATGTTTATATCCACCCCCTCTGTTTTGGACTCCTCCCCACGGAGGTCACTGCAGAACACTGAGTAGAGCTCCCCGTGTTGTAGAGTAGGTTCTCGTTAGTTACAGTAACATAGTCTATACACGGGATCAACAGTGCATATATGTCAATCCCAGTCTCCCAATGCATCCCACCCTCCTCCTGCCTTGGTGTACATATGTTTGCTCTCTCTGTCTGGGTCTCTATCTCTGCTTTGCGAATAACATCATTTATACCATTTTTCTAGATTCCACATATATGCATTGCTCAGTCACTTCAGTCGTGTCCAACTCTTAGCGACCCCATGGACTGCAGCCTACCAGGCTCCTCCATCCATGGGATTTTCCAGGCAAGAGTACCGGAGTGGGTTGCCATTGCCTTCTCCGACACATATGCATTCATACACGATATTTGTTTTTCTTTTTCTGACTTACTTCACTCTGTATGACACTCTCTAGGTCCATCCACATCTCTGTAAATGGCACAATTTCATTCCTTTTTATGACTGCATCATATTCCATTGTATATATGTACCACATCTTCTTTGTCCGGAATGTGACTATATTTGGAGATGGAGCCTTTAAAGGAATGACTTTTAAAATGAGGCTGTTGGGGTGGCCTCTGATCCACTCTGACTGGTGTCTTTATAAAACGAGATTTTGCATACATGTACACTTGGCACACACACACAGAGGAAAGGCCATGTGAAGACACAGCAAGAAGGCAGCCACCTGCAAGTCAGGAGAGAAGCCTTGGAAGAAACCAAATCTGGCAACATTTTCATCTTGGACTTCTAGCCTCCAGAACCGTGAGAAAATGAACTACTATTGAAGCCACCCTGTCAGTGGTATTTTGTTATGGCAGCCTGAGCAAACCTAATAACGTTGGGCAAAAGAGCCTGAAGCAGGGAAGACCCTAAGAAAGTTCAGTGACCAAATTTGGTGTATCAGTCAGGATAAACTGGACTATGCTCGGATTAGCAAACCTTAATGGCTAGACAAGGAGGTCAGTGTATTGTTCTTGGAAAGCCAGCCCCAGGTCCAGACAACACTCTGGGGCAGCTGACCTCCTCGTGGTAGCAGAGTATTCAAAGACACTTTGGTTTTGCATTGTCTATGTATTAACTTTTTGGTTCACAGTCGAAGGAAGGAAGTACATGATAATTCCATGAGCACGCTTGCTCAGTAGCATCAGTTGTGTCTGACTCTTTGCAACCCCATGGACTACAGCCAGCCAGGCTCCTCTGTCCAGGGGTTCTCCAGGCAAGAATACTACAGCAGGTTGCGATACCCTCCGCCAGGGGATCTTCCCGACCCAGGGATCGAACCCAAGTCTCTCATGTCTCCTGCGCTGGCAGGCGGGTCCTTCACCGCCAGCGCCAACTGAGAAGCTGATAATTGCACATCAACTCCTGATGTTTCCACCCAAAAAATGTGACCCGTTTCTACTCACATTTTATTGGCCAAAGACAGTTGTATGGTCATAGCTAACTCCAGGGAAGTGAGGCAGTGCCATCCTCCTATGCAATCAGAAGGAGAGAAGGACTGGATATAGTGGTAAAAAGACATAACATCCGGCCTTCCCAGGAGGCGCTACTCGTAAAGAACCCGCCTGCCAATGCAGGAGACCTGGGCTCAATCCCTGGGTCGGGAAGATCCCCTGGAGGAGGGAGTGGCTACCCACTCCAGGATTCTGGCATGGAGAACCCCATGGACGGAGGAGCCTGGCAGGCTGTAGACTGCCACAAAGAGTTAGTCAGTTCACACAACTGAAGTGGTGTAGCACACACACACACAGACATAACAGCTATCATAGACATATGGGCCCAGGTCACCTGGGATCACCCAAGAATTAAATAACTAATTTCCTACCTCACAAGGGCCATGGGGTCTCAGAAGAGGAAACAAATTTAGTTCAGGAAAATTAAAGCATTTTCACACCTGAATTTTCCATCTGTGGTTGGGGTTGCTGACATAAAATTAAGGTGAGAACAGTTAGAATTGCAGATTTTATAGAATCTCCATCTTATCTCACTGTTTCCATGAAAATCCTGTGTAACAGAAAAGCCACAAACCCGGGGCTTAAAGCCGTGCCCACTGGTGGTAGCTCACAACTCCGTAGGTGGGCTGAGCGCGCCTTCCGAGCTTGCTGACGCCTGGTGGTCCGCCAGCAGGGGGCTGCGGGCTGGGGGCTGGGATGGCCCCTACACGAACGACTCAGCTCCCTGCCGCGCCAGCGTCCTCCCCAGGCTCGTCTCGTGGTTGTGGCAGGGACGTGGGGAACTGAAAGGGGAGGCGGGAGAGGAGACAGAAACAGAAACAAACGACCTCCAAGCAGGAGGAGCGCAAAAGGCGCGGCTGCAGCGGGGCGGGAGACCGGCCACTGTTCTGCCACCACCACACCTGGGAGAACGGCTGGTCCAAGCTCCAGGCGTTCTCAAAACCCGACATACTCAGAATCACCTGGAGCTCTTACTAAAAAACAGACTGCTGGGGATCCCCCCGCCCCAGGGTTCTGACTCAGTAGGTCTGAGTGAGGCCTAAGAGCCAGCATTTCCAATTAGTTCCCTGCAAAGTTAATGCTGATGCTGCTGGTTAGGAGATGGCACTTTGAGAATCCGTACAACAGCCTCCAGGAAGCCCGGAGGCTCAATGATAAAGAACCCACCTGCCAATGCAAGAGACGCGGGTTCGATCCCTGCAGAAGGAAGAGATAACCCATTCTAGTATTCATACCTGGAGAAATCCCATGGACAGCGGAGCCTGGAGGGCTACAGTCCATGGGGTCGCAAAAGAATCGGACACAACTTAGTGACTAAACAAGAACAATGACAATAGCCTCACTCACAGATCAGGAAAACCTGAAAACATGAAAAAGAACTGCCTGGGTTACACATCAGGCCCACATCTCCGGCCTGGGCTTTCTTTCCCTGACGCCCCGCTCAACTTGGCGACTCATTGCCTTGCTTTTGTGTGCCTCTGCTCTGAATATCATCATTATTTTTATTGTCATCATTAGTAATGATTAAGAAGATTGAGGTGTGACAAGGTGTTTAATATTCTGTCCAAGGCATGTTAAAAGCTCTGGGCCCTGTCAGAGAAGCATAGCTTCAATCCCAGCCAGACATGTAACACTCTGGCTAAGAACCTCCATAGCACAACTCTGAAAAGAAGCAGTCCCTGTCAACCAAGCCATTCATCTACATAAGAGGTCAAATGTGTCCCTATGAATCACACGAGAGCTCAGGGCTCCTGGCTGAGAGCTCAGCCAGTTCATCCACATATTCCCCAATCTAGACAGATAGGTTTCATGGCTTGTGTCAACCAAAGCATGGGACAACCTCTGTAAAAATGACATGGCATTCAGTTCTCTGTATCCGTGCTGCAAAGCAAATCCTCCTAATTATTTCCTCTACCTATATGCCTTGTTCTTGCACCTTGATAACTCTGTGGAAAGCTCTCACAGAATTGCTTTAATGGAATCAATGTTCTTGGCTTTTCTTGATTGATGCTACAAAATATCAGTTCAGTCGTTCAGTTGCTCAGTCATGTCCTGCTCTTTGCAACACCATGGACTGCAGCATGCCAGTCTTCCCTATCCATCACCAACTCCTGGAACTGGCTCAAACTCATGTCCATCGAATCGGTGATGCCATCCAACCATCTCATCTTCTGTTGTTCCGTTCTCCTCCTGCCTTCAATCTTTCCCAGCATCAGCGTCTTTTTCAATCCCCTTCTCCTTCCGCCTTCAATCTTTCCCAGCATCAGCGTCTTTTTCAATCAGTTCTTCACAGCAGGTGGCCAAAGTATTGGAGCTTCAGCTTCAGCATCACGCCTTCCAATGAATATTCTGGGCTGATTTCCTTTAGGATTGACTGGTTTGATTTCCTTGCAGTCCAAGGGACTCTCAAGAGTCTTCTCCAACACCACAGTTCAAAAGCATCAATTCTTTGGTGCTCAGCTTTCTTTCTAGTCCAACTCTCACAACCATACACAACTACTGGAAAAACCACAGTCTTGACTAGACGGACCTTTGTCAGCAAAGTAATGTCTCTGCTTTTTAATGTGCTGTCTAGGTTTGTCATAGTTTTTCTTCCAAAGAGCAAGCATCTTTTAATTTCATGGCTTCAATCACCATCTGCAGTGATTTTGGAGCCCAAGAAAAGAAAGTCTGTCACTGTTTCCATTGTTTCCCCATCTATTTGCTCTGAAGTGATGGGACCAGATGCCATGATCTTTGTTTTTTGAATGCTGAGTTTTAAGCCAGCTTTTTCACTCTCCTCTTTCACCTTCATCAAGAGGCTCTTTATTGATTAGATACTACTCATTAAACTTAAACCCTAAGTTAAATTTCTTGGTATGTAGGGGGAAATAAGAGATACCTCTGGGCGGGTGGTGTTTGAGGGAGAGGTGGAACAGGGTTTAAAAAAAAAAACACTTTTATTTCATAGGACTCAGAAAATTTAGAAAGGCAAGAAGTAGGAACTGGAAGTAAGTCTCTGTGACTTTCAAAGTCACGTGTGACTTTCAAGCCTCTTTCAGCACCACAGCATGACCAAGAACTCCCTGGAGATGCTCCAGAAACTCCACAACGCGTCCTGCAGGCTCTGCCCCAGCCAGGTCTCAGAGGCTTTCTTCCTTCCACAGGACTGCCCCCTCCCAAGATTCAGTAATGCCAGATCACTCAAAAAACAGAACGTTCTGCTTTAAAAGCTCTGTACAGTGTTATATTACCCAGATGCAAGATTTATGAAGTGCTTATGAGGTTAATCGGGAACAGACCCAGAGGAAAGAGGAAAGAAATTTAAAAAAACAAACACCTTTATTCTCAGTCTAACGAAATCCAGAGAAAATCAGGTTTTTTGGTCTAAGTAGTACTTTAGATAATCTTGCATGAAAAAAGTGAATATTTTAAGCCCCGGATACTTTTCTGATGGTTTCCTTTTAGACGAGAACAGTGACCACATGTCCAGAAGGTCAAACAGCCCGTGATTTCAGATGATCTGAAAGTATTTATGTGCTTCTTGGACCATTTAGGATGCAAGCCTTTCAAACATATTTCTCTCTAAACCTCACTCTGCCATTTCCCCGAAGAAGGACAGATGATGACAGCCATGGAGTGATGTAACTAGCGTGGAGCATCTTGGGGCAATGGAAAAAAATGCAAATATGCAAGCTGTGGGCTGGGAGAAGCCATCATTTCTGCAGGAAGACACAGCACAAACATGCCCGGGGTGGCCACAGAAAGGCCTTCCTTGTCAGTGTTACAATCCCTCTGGCGCACCTCGGCTTGGAGGGACGCAGAATCACAGAACAAGTTGTGACCAGCTTCCCCCTTCTGATTTAAGAGTCATTTCTGAAGCATTTCGTTAAGAAACGGAAGAGAAAAACTTCTCTCTCGTTAAACATGACAGGGAGAGTTTAAGACCTTCTTTTTCTCCTCGGCTTCTCATCATCAGAAACACTGAAGCCACTGTCACTCAGGTGTAAACGAAAAGGTCAGCTCTTCAGCAAGGAGGCGTTTGTCACAGGTTAGAGAACAGCGCTGATGCCACCCAAAGCAGACGCTGGACCAGCGCCCCAGCTGGCCCACGGCTGCTGCACCTCTTCCCTCGGCAGTGGAATTGCAATGGGACAAATGTTTCTCTTTTTCCTCATCATTCAGATTCTTTCTCTGTTAATACCAGAAGATGTTAACTCCATCCCACTCCTGACCCAAGTGATCCAGCCTCATCTAAGCCCCACAGGACAGGCTGGCTAATTCCTACCATCTGTGTCTAAGTTTATCACCTCCAGGGAACCTTCTCAAGTGTTCCACTCAGCCTTCCCTCCACACAGTCTGCCAGAAGCCATTCTCCGGTCTCTAAAATTGTAAACCCCCACCCTAATTCACCTGTAGGTTATCTGCACATGTGTATGCAGATGAGGGAAAGTGGGTGCAGGTCAGGGAACGTGGGCGCAGATATTGTCTAAGAATACCCAACTGTTCACTCGATAAATGAAGATTTATTGAGTGCTATTTGCTAGCACTTTCCTACAAGCTGAGGATACTGGAAAATAAGTGATGCAGGGAGCTTACTCTTGGAAGCTTACAAACTATCAGGGGCATAGGCATTAAGTCAAGCACTCAATATGTTAGTTATCCGCAGGTGTAAGAGGGCTCCAAAGGAGAGCCAAAGCCTTGAGAAGGTGTCCCAGCAGAACCTGATCCAGTCTCACAATGAGGGTCACAGAAGGCTCCCTCGAAGGAGTGTCAGGTGAAGGTATGAGACGGTCAAGGGGGAGAAAGGAATGCTCTTTCACACGGCATGTGCCAAGGCCCTAGGACAACACCAAGATGGATTACTTTTTATTTTTTTTAGGTTTGTTAGAAATAATTGACATAGTCATAGTATAAGTTCAAAGTACACAGCATGATGGTCTGATTGCATATATTGTAAACTGCTGTTTATCTTCTAAGGATTGGCAATATTTTAGAATTTCTTGGTAATGACAATTATGAAACCAACTGTGCTACCCACATCCTTTTTACTTTGGCCACCAGGAAGCTCAAAGTCAAATTTAAAGGTCAGTTTTAGTTGAGCTTGGTGATATGCTCACTAAATTCTTTTCTACAGGTTCTCAATTTCTGATCATATTTTATTTTTCTATTTATATTTCCCAGATCCTAAATTTGGCGATTTGTTGTTGTTGTTCAGTCACTCATTTGTGTCCAATTCTTTCGTGACCCCATGGACTGTGGTGCACCAGGCAGCCCTGTCCTAATTTGGTGATTACCAATACAGTTTTAGCTAACATTAATCTTCCTGAATAGACATAAGAAAAAGAAAAAAAGAAGAAAAACATAAAGGAAAATAATTTTTCTCCTTGTGATAAGGACTTTTAGGATTTACTATCTTGACAACTTTCCTGTGTACCAAACAGCAGTGTTAATGATAGTAAGAAGGTGGATTTTTTTTTATAAGACTTCAAAAACCAGCAGTGCTGAAGCAAAGAGAAACTGACTGGTAGAACCTACATGTGCTTGTGTGCTTAGTCACTTGGTCCTGTCTGACTCTGCGACCCTTTGGACTGTAGCCCTCCAGCCTCCTCTGCCCCTGGATTTTTCAGGCAAAAATACTGGAGTGGGTTGCTACAAAAAGGTTCCAAATTAAAGTCACATGACTTGGAAAGTAATTGGGAGCCATAGAAAGATTCGATGACTGATTGTGATATGATCAACAATAAGAAAATTAAATGTAGGATTTTAAAAGGCCTCTAAAATGGGAAGAATCACCTGGCCCTCGCTTAGCTCTCTGGCCTCCCTGCTTCAGCTTCACTCACTGTGTCCAGTCACACCAGTTCCCAGTGTTCCTTGAACAAGCCGGGGCCTTTGCATGTGCTTTCCCCTCTCCCCCGCTGCCCCCACCCCACGTAGCCAGATGGCTCCATTATCCCCTCACTCCATTCGTGTTTCTGCTCAGATGTCCCCTCTCCAGACAGCTCTCCTCTGAGGATTTGATCCAAGTCCTGCCACTTCCTATCCTTAAGTTGAAGAATCATCATCATCATTTTAACATGAAAATCCAGATTTCGGGCTTCCCTGCAAAAAAGCTGAAACCCAGGGAATGCTCAGCCACATCGCCACGTGGCAACCACTGGACTGAACTGAGGTTTCGTCCCCTTTAGAGGGACCTGTCACCAGCTGTCCTGCCACAGCCGCTGGGGGCTTTGTATACAGGATTTCTGCATATAGTCTGTGCTTGGGACAGAAAGAGTCTAGCTAATTTTTTAAAAAAAATTTTGGCCACACTGCACAGCATGTGGGATCTTAGTTCCCTGACCAGAGATCAAACCCTTGCCCCCTGAATGGAAGCATACTGCATGCTAAGTCGCTTCATTCGTGTCCAACTCTTTGCAACCCCATGGACTGTAGCCCACCAGGCTACTCTGTCCATGGGATTCTCCAGGCAAGAATACCAGAGTGGGTTGCCATGACCTCCTTCAGGGGATCTTCCTGACCCAGAGATCAAACCTGCATCTGTTATGTCTCCCGCGTTGGTTGGCAGGTTCTTTACCACTAGAGCCACCTGGGAAGCCCAAGGGGAAGCCGTGGAAGCACAGAGTGTTAACCACTGGGCCGCCAGCAAAGGCCCAGTTCTAGCTATTTCAGTCTGACCTTGTTCGGGGGCAGGGGTGACTGCCTGCTACATCTCCCACCAAAAAAGACCAGCTTCTCTGTAGGACTCAGCTTCTTTCCAGCCTGTACGTTTTCCCTGGGGCACAGTGGCAGCCACCGCGTCTATCCCCAGATGCAAACCCCCATGCTTCCGTACGGGACGCGGTCCTACCATTCTTGGTTCATCCCTTATGTCATCTAAC
Source organism: Moschus berezovskii (assembly GCF_049115385.1). Classification (NCBI taxonomy): domain Eukaryota; kingdom Metazoa; phylum Chordata; class Mammalia; order Artiodactyla; family Moschidae; genus Moschus; species Moschus berezovskii. Next base: position 3,613,639 of record NC_142474.1, read on the forward strand.
ACCCTGATGACCTTCTAGCCGCCACCGTCAGACAGTGGCCCGAGGGCTCTGAGAACATCCAGTGTGCACAGAACTGCCGGGTGAAAACACAGCCGTCTGTCTTCCTCTCAGCCCTCCTAATGTCAACAGAGGCGACCCAAAGTAACCCTCAGGGGCCCGGCTATCTCGCTTCATCTTGATATCTTTATGATACCAGGCCTCCCAAACACACACATTGGACTTCTCGGTGTAATCCCCTGAAATGGCTCTTAACTGCTACCTGCAAACACGCAGATGCTTGAGATGAAGCAGCTCTAGTTAAAATGCTTATAAATTATAAGCGAGGTTAAGCCAGGACCTACAGATGAGCGGCAGATATGGATACAAGTGAGCTGTTTGCGATGCTTCTAGGCCTCAGTTGTCATTTATAAAGAGTTTTCCAAACTTAGTGGGTAAGAAGGGTCGCTGGAGTGCTTGTGAAAAATATATGCTCTCTTATGGTTGCTGGGGGAGAAAGTGGGGGAAGAGATAGTTCAGGAGTTTGGGATCGACATGTACAAGCTCCTATATCTAAAATGGAAAACTAACAAGGCCCTACTGTATAGCACGTGGAACTCTGCTCAATGTCATGCGTCAGCCTGGATGGGAGGGGAGTTTGGGGGAGAATGTTGTCATGTAGCTCAGCTGGGAAAGAATCCGCCTGCAATGCAGGAGACCCCAGTTCGATTCCTGGGTCAGGAAGTTCTCCTGGAGAAGGGATAGGCTACCCACTCTGGTATTCTTGGGTTTCCCTGGTGGCTCAAACGGTAAAGAATCTGCCTGCGATGCGGGAGACCTGGGTTCGATCCCTGGGTTGGGAAGATACCCTGGAGAAGGGCAAGGCAACCCACTCCTGGAGTTGCCTGGAGAATCCTGCCTGGAGAGCTCCATGGACAGAGGAGCCTGGCGGGCTACAGTCCATGGGGTCACAAAGAGTCAGACACGACTGAGTGACTAAGTACACAGTTGTCAGGTTGTGTTCAGTTGCTCAGTTGTGTCTGAGTCTTTGTGACCCCACGGACTGCTCCTCTGTCCATGGGATTTTCCCAGCAAGAACACTGGAATGGGTTGTTATTTCTTCCCCCAGGGGATCTTCCTGACCCAGGGATCGAACTTGCATCTCCGAAGTCTCCTGCACTGCAGGCAGATTCTTCACCGTTGTGCCAGTAAGAAAGCTGGACACAGGTATATACGTGGCTGAGTCCGTTTGCTATCCACCTGAAACAATGGCAACACTGTTAATCAGCCACACTCCAATGTAAAACAGAAGTTAAAGTCATATGTTCTCAAGGCCCTCCTTCAGAGTCTCAGAAAACAGAAGTGGAGCCAGGCTGCTCCTGCTCTTTAAAAACTTGCCCCGAGTGGTTCTGATCAGCAGAGAAGGCTGGGAAATATGCAGTGGATCCATCCCAGAGCTGGCTCAGTCTCACACTCACCTGGGATGACTCTTGAAGCTTGCAGGTAATCGGGCCCCTGTGGACACCGTACTTGAGACTGTGCATATATACTTGAAAGGACGGGAACCATCCGAAGGTCTTGTAAAAATGCAGATTCAGAATTGGCAGGTCTGGGGTGGGGCCTGAGATTCTTGCAGGTGAGGCTACTATTGAGAATCGCAGAGGACCAGCTAAGTGATTCACGAGGTCCAATGAAAAATGAAAATGGGGGCACCCCCATACCAAAAGGAAGAAAACTTTTCTTTTCTAGTCCCTCTTTCCATCATGTGTAATGTTCTCTAATTTGTGTTTTAATGTTGTGCTCCTGTGAGCAAGGGGAGAGTTGTGGGGTGAATCCGTGAGCTCAAGGCCCCACCAGGGGTGAGGGCAGCAGCCATCATCAGACAGTGCCTGGAAGTGGGCCGCCGGGACCCACCCAAGGAGGCAGCAGAAGGGAGGAACTAGTGTGAGCCGAAGCACCAAGTCCCTCCACAGAAGTGATGTCCCGTCAGACTTACGAAACACAAACTTAAAGATAAAACTAGGAGCCTAGAGAGTAGCACGAAGTATGCACATCACCACGTATAAAACAGACAGCGCGTGGGAAGCTGCCCCCCAGTGTAGGGAGCACCGCCTGGTTCTCGGTGACACTCAGAGGGGCGGGATGGGGTCGGAGGTGGAGGGAGGCTCAGGAGGGAGCAGAGCCATGTGTCCCTACGGCTGATTCATGCTGACGTATGACCGAAGCCAACACAATGCCATAAAGCGATTATCCTCCAAACAAAAATGAGTAAATGATTAAAAATAAAGATAAAACTAGGGATCTGAATATGGAGGCCAAGAGCATTAAGCCTCAAGCACAGGGTCCCCTTCTGAGTGCAGAATTTTCTGGCTCTGCATTGGTTACACGCCCAGGCAGTGACCCCCAAACCATTAGCATCCATAAAGACAAAGTGGTCTGTGCTTTGGTTACTGACCCCACAAGGGTCACTTTGAAAAATTTTAAATATTATCTCTCGTAAACAAGTCTTTTCCAGGTACATGAAAGAAACAGAGATGGGAATGACTCTGCTACAAGAAACAGCATTACTTGCACTAAGACAAAAGGAGGTGGGCGGAACAGTGGCTACATGTGCTGACTCTAGAGTAGACACGCTCAGGTCAAGGCCTGTTTTTATCACTTATTAGCAGTGTGACCTCGGTCAGAGTACTTGATGCCCTTGTTCCTCAACTTCCTCACTGGTAAGGGTGCATGATGTGGCTACCAACATACCTACACATAAATCCTTACTAACATTAATAAATTAGTTCTCATAGGACTAACTTGGAGCTTTACTGAGAGACAGCAGAGCAACAGTGGCAAATCTGGGCCCCTGGCCCTCCACCTGTTTCTGTCAATAAAGTTTTATTGGAACAGCACCTTGCCCGTCTGTGCTCTATCGTCTATGGCTATTTTAATGCTACAGTGGCAGGGCTAAGTAGATGGAAGGCTAAAACATACACCTCTGGCCCTTTATAGGGAACGTTTGCTGGACACAGTCATCGGAGTCCAGTGTTTCACATAGGTGATTTAACCTTCAATTTGTTTAAATTACAGCTAAGTCCTCTTTAATGAGTGAACATACACTCTCAGATGTATTGTAGATCATCTCATAACACCACTGAGGCCACATCTTTCTAATTTGAATGGCCAGAATAACTCAGCTTTGTGCAGACCTTGGAATAAATCTTCTAACTCTGGGAACATATCTTGAAGTCCTTGAAAAGGCAAAGCCTTGTTTGAAAAGGCTGTAACTCTGCCCTGTTCTTTTTCAAAAGTTCTGGGTTAAACGTGTCCACTCCATAAACCCATACCAGCAAAGGCACTGGCGTGGCACATGTAGGACATCAGGGCTTAAATGCCAGGTGAAGGCCAGGCACACCTGCCCAAGATGGGCACAAGGGCACAGGCAACAAGCCATTCAGAAGGAAGAGCGTTACCCACTTGCTGGAGCTAAGCTGCTCATCAGGCCACCACCAACTTGTTAAGATAAATATTATTATAATCTTCATTTTATATGTGGGGAAGCCAAGGATCAGAGAGGCTGTGTAACTTGCCCAAGGTTACTCAGCTGGTAAATGATTGGAACTGGCAGTCTGGCACCAAGAAAAACCCTCTAACCCAGGGGTTTGCAAATGTTTTCTGTAAAGGGCCACCAGATAGCAAATATTTTCAGCTTTCCATATGGTGTCTGCCACAGCTCCTCAATTCAGCCGTTAGAGCAGAAAGCAGTCACAGACAATATGGAAATAAATGGATGTGGCTGTGTTCCAATAAAACTGTCTTGACAGAAACAGGTGATGGGCTGGATTTGCCACTGACTGTGGGTTACGTACCCCAACTCTAACCACTAAGTTAGAACCGCTGCTTCTAATATGCATATTAGACTAAATCATCATTAATCGCATGGACTCCCATCATGAATATAAGGACAACAGTGTGTGTCTTGGATTGCACAAGAACAGCCTACTCAAGCTGTCTTTTTTTTCCCCCCAGAGCTATATTCACTTCTGAGCTGAAAGGCCTCTTTCTGGAGTTTCATCTTGCCGCCATGCAAGAGGGGGAAGCTACAACAGAATCCTCCTCTAGGATAGGATTTAGTCAATCACGTCTACAATACAGCTTGACCTCCACTTTCAACTCAGGCAGGCGCGGACGTCTGGGACAGCTCCCGGGGCGCAGCGCAGCAAGCTGCTGCCATGCCCAAGGCAGCCGTCAGCTCACAGATTTCAGCCCAACTCCTGGGGGCGAGGGGTGCCCAAGCATGCCCCCGAAATCCCTGTCAGCAATTAGGAGCACAGAAAACAGGGGTCGGGTTTGCTACCCAGAGACTCAGGAAGCATCAGGACGCCTGGCATGGAGGCGGCAGAGCATGACCTGTCACCCATCAGACAGCAGAGCCCAGCCCGGCCCGTGTGGATGATGTGATGCACCCCTTGATAAAGAGGGACCACATGAAACAGGAGCCGACAGAAACTGAGAAAAACTCGTTTTCAGGTTGAAAAGCAGTGATCAGTCTCGACAGGATCCCTTCTACTCAATTTTACCCCCTGCGCTTTCCGGAAGCAAACACCAGCCAGCGGCGTTTTTTTTCCTTCCCCTCAAAAGTTCAAAGGGTGAGATGTGAACACAGCCAGTAAAAAGCCCTGAATGGCTGCGGCTTGCTGGGGTCGTAATTCTTTCCCGCAAAGTTACCTTTCCTGTTTCTATGAATTACTCTTACATTCTTGTAAGAGATATGGTTTGAGGTATTTATGGTGCATTCAATTCTGCTATCATTGATTTATTGAACGAAACCAGCTCAGGGATATGATGGAAAGGCCCTAATTCCAAAACCTCTTCCATCTCGGCACGAAGAGTATTTTCTGCCCTGTTGGCCTCCTGCAGATGACCAGCCGAGATAAACAGAGGGCACTCCGCTCCCTGTTGCAATGTGCGTGGTGATGTGAAGGAATCAATCAGACAAAAGCAGATTATTACAGTGTCTGAGAGAGATCAAACAGAGCTGGCATCCGCACCCACACACGCCTGATTTACAGGCCGGCTGATAAAGTGCCGCAGCTCACTGTCAGAAGAACATGACAACTCCTTGAGCTCTGTGGATAAATTATTGCTGAAGCCTATGATAACATTTCTCCACCTAGCAACCAAACATAACAGGATGTGGCTTTTAGTACTAGGAGCCAAATGATACAAAGACGAGACGCCCGGGAGCTCTCGAACCTCTGAAAGCATATTCTAAGACGGAATGGGAAAACAGCAGTCTCGTGAAAACACACATGAAATCTATGAGTAATTAATAACTCTGCAGACGATTCCCAGACCTTTCCCATCCAGGCAGGTGCACAAAGGGACGTGTTCTGTTTCATGATGAATATTCCTATGACCAAAAGGTACCTTCACTGAGCATTTGCTCTGTGCTAGGAATGGGGCTGAGGGCATAATGTTGCCTCCAAGGGGCACCTGCAAAGGCAGACTCCATATGCATGCGTGCTAAGTCGCTTCAGTCATGTCTGCCAGACTCCTCTCTGTCCATGGGATTCTCCAGGCAAGAATACTGGAGTGGACTGCCATGTCCAGTGATTAAAGGAGTCAGCCTGGACAACAGAATTGAGACACGTCGACTCCCACCCTGAGAAAAGTTACCCCATTTCTGGTTCTCTATCTTGCTCCCAATTACATCAAGGAGAACCCGTGGTCATGTATGGATGTGAGAGTTGGACTGTGAAGAAGGCTGATCGCCGAAGAATCGATGCTTTTGAACTGTGGTGTTGGAGAAGACTCTTGAGAGTCCCTTATACTGCAAGGAGATCCAACCAGTCCATTCTAAAGGAGATCAATCCTGGATGTTCATTGGAGGGACTGATGCTAAAGCTGAAACTCCAATACTTTGGCCACCTCATGCGATGAGTTGACTCACTGGAAAAGACTCTGATGCTGGGAAAGGTTGGGGGCGGGAGGAGAAGGGGACGACCGAGAATGAGATGGCTGGATGGCATCACCGACTCTGTGGACATGAGTTTGAGTGTACTCCGGGAGTTGGTGATGGACAGGGAGGCCTGGCGTGCTGTGATTCATGGGGTCGCGGAGAGTCGGACACAACTGAGCGACTGAACTGAACTGAACCCTCATGCAGGGCTAAGCTGTCTCACATACCTCTCTAACAACTGAAAATCTCTTTTTCAAACAAAGAAAGGGAAGGCAGAGCCAGCTAGATTCTATGAGGCCAGCACTGCTTTGCTTTTCCTATTTTTGTGTTTTAAGTCACCATCTTTTTCAACAGAGAAAACAGACCTGTGGTTGCCAAGGGGGCAGGGGTGAGGAGGGCTGGAGCGGGTGTCTGGGGTAAGCAGATGGAAACCGTCACACGAACACGTGTCAAAATTTTGACTCAACTTATTAACGAGGGAATCAAAATGATGGCAAAAGCAGTTCAAAGGAGGAGGTGAGGAATGCAGCTTTATATTGTAAGTGGTTCAAAAGGAGCTAAAACAAATTTGCTAAGAGATTCAAAATTGGGCCATGTCCTATGGTCACTAAGCCACAACTGTTTGGGTTTTTCTTTTCTCCAGAGAGAAATCTGCAAGTTAACATACAACTTATGTTTTCTGGTTCCAACCAAATAGCAAACAGCAAGTCAAACTTGAGGTGCATTCTCCTCAATATTAAATTAACTCCTGGGTGGGTCTGATCGGTCGCAGTGAAAGGATATGGAGTCATCCTTCGCTTTACCTGCAGGTTTCAGATAACTTTTTTTAACAAGCTCATCAAGTTTATGCTATAATGTTCGATGCCTTCATGTATATGAGAGTTCCAGTGCCTCCCTAAAATTCCAAATTAGTATGTTTACAGTGGGCCCCAGAACACGTGTTTTAATGAACTCCTACAAAGGAGAGGGCGGAATGAATTGAGAGAGAGTAGCATTAACACAGGAGAAGGCAATGGCAAGCCACTCCAGTACTCTTGCCTAGAAAATCCCATGGACGGAGGAGCCTGGTTGGCTGCAGTCCGTGGGGTCGCTAAGGGTCGGACACAACTGAGCAACTTCACTGTCACTTTTCACTTTCACACATTGGAGAAGGAAATGGCAACCCACTCTGGTGTTCTTGCCTGGAGAATCCCAGGGACGGGGGAGCCTGGTGGGCTTCCGTCTATGGGGTCGCACAGAGTTGGACACGACTGAAGCGACTTAGCAGCAGCAGCATTAACATAGATATGCCACCATGTGTAAAACAGCCAACCAGCGGGAAGATGCTGTCCAGCACAGGGAGCTCAGCTTGGTGCTCCGTGATGACCCAGAGGGGTGGGATGGGGGTGGGGCGTGGAAGGGAGGTTCCCAGGTGGGGGGACGTGTATACTCACAGCTGGTTCACGTTGTTGTACGGCAGACACGAACACAGTACTGTTAAGCAATTATCCTCCAGTTTAAAAATTAATTAATTAAAAAAATAAACTCCCAAGTCCAGTACAGATAGGCCATAATCATATATTAAGAAATGGCCAGTTTAAATCATTTAAACCATAGCTATGGGGCGGTATTTTGGTTAAATGTGCTCTCACTTGCAAGAAATAAAAACTTGGACTCAAGGTGGTTCCAAGAATGAAGAAGATTTGACAATAGGAGGAGAAGAGGTAAGGTTGGTTCTAGGGCGGCTTGAGTCTGCTCAGTGATGTCTGTGATAACAGAGGAGAATCTGTCCACTGCTCACTTCTCAGCACGTGCGTGGGGCTGCTGACAAGATGCATCTAGTGATTCCATGTGTTACTTCTGGTTTAATATATAAAGGTATAAGAGAGGATTCCTGTCCTGTGAAGTGTGTCTTACCATAGTACTGGGGAGCCCTTTTCCAGAAACTTCCCCCACCCACAACCCAGCAGACTTCCCACAGTTCATTGTCCAGAATTGTATCAAGTGATCTTTCCGGAGTCAACTGCTGCCAGGTAGGGTTTGAATGGAAAACCTCATACCTGTCAGGTGTACTGAGGAACTGGAACGGGGCTGGCCTCCCCTAAGGCGACTGGTTGAGTGGGGAAGGTGTGGATATCTGAACAAAACTAGGATTCTACAGAAGAGAAGTAGAGCTGTGGATAATGAAGAAATCAGATCAGCAACCAACAGGCTCCAGCATGAGATGAGTTAAAAAGGAACTACAATCAGCGTCTTAAAATCAGCTTGCATTAACGATGTGTGGGAAACTGCCTGAACGCAGTGGTAATCTCCAAGCACATTGCCAGGCGAGCTAACCCAGTTATCACAGGACAGAAAGGTTCACAGCCCAAATTAAGATGCTGGAATCACAGTTTAATAGATCAACTGAAAACACATATCCGTAAGTGAGGGTGGCAGTGAAGAAGGAAGGAGGAATAGATGGAACACAGAGGATTTTTATACATAAAAGATATATAATTTGATACACGGCGATATACAGATTTCCCTGGTGGCTCCATCAGTAAAGAATCCACCTGCCAGTGCAGGAGACACAAGAGACACAGGTTCAATCCCTGGGTTGGGAAGATCCCCTGGAGTAGGAAACAGCAACCTGCTCCAGTATTCTTGCCTAGGAAATCCCATGGACAGAGGAGCCTGGTGGGCTACAGTCCATGGGGTTGCAAGAATCGGGCATGACTTAGCAGCTAAAACCTACCAAACCATACTGATACGTAACCTAACAATGGACACACATCATCAGACGTCTGTCCAGGCCCATAGAACGCACATCACCAAGAGTGAACCCTAATATAAACGATGGACTTTGGGTGAAAATTACGCGTCAAGGTAGGCTCATCAGTTGTAACAAATGAACCACTCCGCTGGGTGACATTGGTGACAGGGGAGGCTCTGCAGGCGTGATGACAAGAAATACATGGGAAATCACCATGACTTCTCCCAGTTTTGCTACGAAACTAAAACTTGTTTGAAAAAGAAAGCCTTTTTAAAATTTTAAGTTTTTAGAAAAAGAAGCAAAGGGAAATAAATGGGATATCACACTTTGGATAAAAATGCAAGCACGTAGAAAGACCACACCACTTCAGTCAGAGATTAGAAGTCATTCATTGATGTATCCCTATCTCCTTCTTGCATCACCCTCTGCAAATGCCACAGTGAGGTTACAAGGACCAGAACTGAGGTCTGAGCAAGGGGACCACAAATGGAAGACGCTTGGGACCAATGACACATACTTGCTCTATCCTGGCAAATACACCTGCCCACAGCTGCCTCCAGCCAATCAGCCTGCTGAGTCACCATGGGTTTCATCTGCATGTCCAGGTTGGCGTACAGAACAGGAGTGTCCAGGGGTCTCCACGGGGGCTGAGTTAGGGATGGCACAGCTGTCGGCCCAGAGCTGTCAAAATCGCTCACTCTGACTTGGTCTTTCCATCCATTTCTGGCTGCAAATAAAGCACTTGCTTGTTCTATCAAGCCTGCCATCTCTTCTGTCTCTATCATTCCTATGATTACCAGTTTATTATTTAGCATATCTCATGAATTCCACCTTTGTTTCACAAGCTTTTCCTTATATTCTTAACATAGCCTGAGAGTATCACCCACATTTCACAAGCCACTAGCTTACTTACCACCAATGCTTGCAATTTCTTATGAGTTTCATCCATCCCATGCTTTCTTGTCTTGTCTAGTAGACTTAAATATACACAAACAATACAGTAAACCCGTATCATAAAAGACCTAAAGTGTTGTGATGAGGGTGAAAGAGAGAGGAATGACTAATAGATTAAAGGAAATGTAAGAGAAATAGGAATCAGACACGATTTATTTTTTTAACATGTATGCGTTCAGCTGTACTTAGTTGCAGCATGTGGAACCTAGTTCCCTGGCCAGGGATCGAACCTGGGCCCCCTGCATTCGGAGCACAGAGTCTTAGCCACTGGACCACCAGGGATGTCCCAGAATTTCTTAAAAACTATGAGACAATTGGGAGAATTGAACTCTGTCTGGGTACTTGATACCAAGAAATTACCATACATTTTAGGTCCGGATATTGTATTTTTAGGTATGAGAAGCTAACGAGTTTTATGCTTTAGAAATGCATACCAAGGTATTTATGGATCAAATTACATGATATCTGAAGTTTCCTTCAAAATAAGCCAATATTTTGCAATTCATATCAACAAACAGTTCTTGAGCTTCTGCTAAGCAGAGTTTTGCAAACTGAGAGCCATGAGTCATTAGTAAGTTAATTGGTTTGGTGGGCTTTGGCCAGAACACATGAATAATGAATAGAAGAGAACACAAAATATCAGAGTGTGGGGCATTCCGTCACAGTAAACTCTGTCCCATGAAACTTTTGTTCCAACTCTGCGTGTATATGTGTTATGGACATACAGAGTAGGTCATGGTGCAAAATGTATTTCTTACTGTGCGTTAAAGTTAATGAGGTTTGAAGAACACAGTTGAAAGCAGAGTCCTGATCACTGATAGGCACAGCAGACCCACGGAGAATAAGATGTAGTTTCTACTTTCCCAAAGAGACAGACATGAATAGGCAAACAGTGTGGACCAGTAAGAGCTCTGCTAGCGGTGAGCTCCGAGGGCTGTGGGAAGACAAAGGAGGCATTGGCTAACGCTGGCACGGGCTTCACAGAACAGGTAACACATGAAACGGGTGTTGAAGGATGCTGAAGGGTGAAAAGGGCATCTCTCAGGAAGGAACAGAGTGGCACAGAGGCGTAAATGCACACGTGGTCTATTTGGGCAAAGGAAAGTAATTTGGTGAGGCTGTGATCCGGCTGAGAAATGATGATGGCTTGGAATAGAGCAGGGGTGAGGGGACTGGGGTTCTGAGTGTTTCATTCTTCCCAAAAACCCAGGGACCATGACTCATCGTCTTTTTCCCAGGACCCCTCCCAGATTCCTTTCCTCTTATTTTTTAAAAATATTTGTCACTTGCTTCCTTGTCTGGCCGCACTGGGTCCTAGCTGCAGCACACAGGACCTTCGCTGGGTCCCATGGGCTTCACTGTGGCGCACGGACCCCTGGCTGTGGCCTGCGGGCTCTCTGGTTGTGTCACCCGGGCTCAGCAGTTGCGGTGCATGCGGGATCTTAGTTCCCTGACCCGGGATTGGATCTGAGTCCCCTTCGCTGCGAGGCAGATTCTGGACCACTGGACCACAGGGAAGTCCCCCTCCCCCCTTCCTTCAATGTCCACTGTCGCGTCAGCGTGATGCCTCACCCGTGCTGACGGGCTGTCGGCACTGCACGCAGATGCCCTCTGACCCTCTCTGTTCCCTGGCTCTGGGTGCTGCAGCCGCTAGGCTGTCCCCTCTGCCCTCTTGGAAGACTGCCGTCTGACTGCAGAAAGCTGGATGCGCTGGAAGGTAGCAGCCCTTTGGCGATGACTGGCTGGTGAAGGGGTGTGAAAGCCTGGCTCCCTTGACTCAAACTGCGATCAACGTGGAGGCCTGAACTACACTCCATGGTTCCCCTGTGGGGTCAGGCTTCAGTTTCACTCCGGGGGGTTTGGCTCTGGGGGACTTTGTCTGAAATCTCTCCTTCACTGGTGTCACCTGGGAGCACAACCCTAATAAATCACTTGCCGATGAACTCTTGTCTTGTAGCTCTGCTCTAGCAGACCTGGAACTAAGGCGCATTCCATATACAAAGACTCATGAGCATGTATACCTGATTCACTTGGCTGTACACCTGAAACTTGACTCCAATAAAAATTTTCAGAGTCCTTAAGTTCTTTTAACTCTCCACATTCTCACTGCAGCAGCCCAGGTTCCATACTGAAGGCAAAAGGAGAAGAGGGCAGCAGAGGATGAGACGGTTAGATGGCATCACCAACTCAATGGACATGAATTTGGGCAAACTCCGGGAGTTAGTGAAGGACAGGAAAGTCTGGCATGCTGCAGTCCACCGGGTCACAAAGAGTCGGACATGACTTAGCAACTGAATAACAACAGGTTTTATATGGGCTTCCCTGGTGGCTCCGTGGTAAGGAATCTGCCTGCCAGTGCAGGAGACATGAATTCAATTCCCTGGGTTGGGAAGATGGTCTGGAGAAGGAAATGGAATCCCATTCCATTGTTCTTGCTTGGGAAATCCTATGGAAAGAGGAACCCGGCAGTTTACAGTCCATGAGGTCGCAAGGAGTCAGACACGACTTGACAACTAAACCACAAGATTCTACATATGTGTTTTTACTGTCTAGTTTCCTGCAATAGATTTCTACTTTAATTCATTTATTCAGAAAATAGTATCGTGCCTCTACTATAATCTAAGCACTGCTGATGTCTACTTAAATTCATCTTCCGTTAATTTGTCTTGAAACATCATTTTCACGAGATCACCTTATTGATCAAATCTTCCGAGGGCTCCCAATCACCTCGAGAGTTTTTCCTTAGGCTCAAGTCATCTCCTTTATGAAGGAAAATATAGATATTCTCATGGACCCTGGATGTGATTTTTGAAATTCATTATAATTTAATTTCAATATGTATAAACAGAAAACTAGTTATAAACTCCTTAATAGTGACAGCTTTGATATAACTATAAATCCAGAATAAATTTTCAAATTATATTCAAACACAACCACAAAACCAATAAAATTTAAATTCCCAACATTAATTTAATGTGACAGATAATGGTATTTGCTGGAACAAAAATCACTGATATTTGGTTCAATAGCAGAAGGATGTAATCTCAGGTTTGTTTGTATATTTAATCTGTTTCTATATTATAGCTTCAATAATGCTAATGTAAGGAATAATGCTTAATGTAATGAATAGTCATTCTCACAAGAACACTGTCTAAAATTGTATTAATCACTGAAATTTTTTATTTCTAATTCAGGATCATCAAAACCAAAATCTGCCCAAGAATAACCCTTGCATGCCAGTTGTATTAAGGCATATATTGATAACTCTGCAGAACTCTTTTGTTCCCTTAAAGATAAGGTTTTCTGTTATTGTTTAGTCACTAAGTTGTGTCCAACTCTTCTGCGATCCCATTGACTGTATCCTGCCAGGCTCCTCTGTCCATGGGATTTCCCAGGCAAGAGTAGTGGAGTGGGTGACCATTTCCTTCTCCAGGAGATCTTCCGACCAAGAGAGTGAACCCTGCGTTGCAGGCAGATTCTTTATGGCTGAGCCACCAGGGAAGCCCAAAGATAAGGTTCAGTTCAGTTCAGTTCAGTCGCGCAGTTGTGTCTGACTCTTTGCGACCCCATGAGTCACAGCATGCCAGGCCTCCCTGTCCATCACCAACTCCTGGAGTTCACTCAAACTCACCTCCATCGAGTCGGTGATGCCATCCAGCCATCTCATTCTCTGTCGTCCCCTTCTCCTCCTGCCCCCAATCCCTCCCAGCATCAGAGTCTTTTCCAGTGAGTCAACTCTTCGCATGAGGTGGTCAAAGTATTCGCACTGTGCTATTCCAGGAATCTTCATCAAATGAATATTTATTCCACATACTTTAGAATCAGGATCAGGTTTGGCTTCCTAGAAGCAAATCTGAGACAAAGGTTCAGATACAGGGGTTTATTTCAAAACTGATCTTAGTTAACCACTGGTAAGCAATGTGGGTACATGATATACAGAAGGAAAGGTCAACACACCATGCCATGACAGACAGGTGAGGAGCTCACTGCCATGGAAATCTCAGAACTGGCCCACCAAGAAGTGAGGCAACTGGGATATTTATCCTCCAATTCCCTTTTGTCATTGGTGGATGGCTGCTTCCAAAATTATCTCCGCACCACATCTGGCCTGACAAGAGAAAGCTGTGAGGCAAAGACTCGGAGGTGTTTGTAGCTGGACACCTGGGCACAGGCCAGAACAGTGACTACCAACTAGGTATGGGCAAGGCACCAACAGCATCTGTCTCAGAAGCAGAGTATTTCTTTCCTGGGTGTTAACAGCTGGACTGTCCAATATCGAAGGGTTTCAAGTTGATAAGTTCCATAACAACATCTGCTCGCACGGGTAGGCCACTCACTCTGTAGAAGTCTGGCATGTCCATTCTACCGGATGCTGTGCACAGATTCAAATGGCCAAAATTTCCTCTATGCAAACAACTGGGAGAGCCTTACGCATTCAACTGAGGTGACATTGTTTATCCGCCACTTGGGAAGACCACCACAAGAGAGTGAGAGGGTACATCCATTTTCTACGTATGCTTATAATAATTTCCAATTATCATTAAAATGTAGAAAATAAAAACTAAAGTTTCACGTAGAACTTCATAACCCCTGACAGTAACTGTTGAGACCCCCCGCCACCAAGGTGGTGGGAGAGGACTGGAGGAGGAGGAAATGAGGGAAGGGCAGAAAGAAACTGACAGGCATAAAAATGTACACAAGCCTGAAATTCACGGCCCACTGAAATCTACCCTCAAGCTTCCATCAAAACTTTCCATCGTCCAGTGAATCTACTGGTAATGTGATGAGCATACCTTGGGCTTATCGCCTACAAGAATCACATTTTTCAGCCTTGCTGCAATTCACATGGGCCTACCCAAGTCCTGCAGCGAGGCCAGGCCTTCCCAGGTTGCTCTGGTTCATGCCGGATCCACAGATCCTGACCCTCACCTGCCGATTGACCGCATGTCCGATTCTCGTGTCCTTGGTCTTGCATTGCTCTCTAACCTTGCATGTGCTCACGCCATACGCCCCCAAACCAAGCTGTGACGCCTACAATGAGACTAAGCCAGCACAGCTCGATGGAAGGATGCAGATCCCGCAATCCACCCACCTGCTCACAGACACGGGCTCAGCTGTGTACTAGCTGTGACCTTGACCCTCCATTTCTCCACCTGGAGAAGAGAGACCCGAGTACCTTCCTCACAGCACTGTTGTGTGGATAAATATCTGAAAACATTTTGCAAAATGTCTATACTTGAGCAGCTGCCCAACAAAAGGAGTTCCCTCTCTTACTTTGCAAACATGTATTTTCAGTGCATGGTTCTTTCCAACAGCCTTGAGAAATTTCCAGTATCATCTTGAAGGTCTGGCTCTTGTGATGAGTTGAGAGACCTTTGGTTGCACCGTGATTTGCTAGTAATCTAAACACATTTTTATAAGACACTATTCTAGGGAGAGAACATCTGGATCTCTCTCATCTTTCTCTTAAAAAATTTTCCTGTCTGTGCCTGTAGAAAGATAAAGAATTGATAAAGAGATTCTCACACTCATGGTTACATTTTGTTGATAAGAAACTTCCTTATTTGGCTGAAACAGATGTTCAGCTAAGAAATGTCTTTCCAGTGCAAACCCTCCCCCACAAGCATGTTATTGATTCACACGGGGCAGCCAAATAGCCAGGATTATGCAGACGTAGATCTGTCCTCATCATGGGCAAGCAGAATTAAGAGATTTGGTTTCCATAACCCTGGCCACCAATAGCAAGTGTTAAAAATTCTATGAAGCTAACGATTATCATTTATTATTCACGATTATCATTCACAATTTATCATTTATCATTCACGATTTTTTGTTTCGTTTTGTCTTCTCTTTAATATAGGCTGTTGAATTCTGCTTCTTATGACAGTTTCATCTTGACCCTATTCACAAGGCCAAGACCTAGGGTGCTGCCATCCATGCACTGAGGGCAACCCTTTAAAGTCATCTGCGTTTCTTGTCACTGTTTAGTCACTAAGTCACATCTGGCTCTTTAGCCCACCAGGCTTCTCTGTCCAGGGGATTTTCCCAGGCAAGAATAATGGAGTGGGTTGCCATTTCCTCCTCTACAGAATCTTCCCGACCCAGGAATCGAACCCTCATCTCCTGTGTTGCAGGCGGATTCTTTACCACTAAGCCACCAGGGAAGCCCAGGGGTCAATAATAAAACTACAGTTAATAACAGGCAACTTTTAAGAGTGAGATTCTCCTTGCACAAATGAGTTTTTAATTCTACAGTATGTGACACAGTCTCCTGCTTTTTCAAGATGAAAACCAGAAGCAGCAGGAGGTGTCTACAGTTCACTGAGTATTTATATCATTTAAATTGCAAACAAAAAAATTCCTTCTAAATGGGATGAGCCTTTGAAGTTGAGGTTATTAGGACCTACAGGTGAATTGCTTGTGTGATCTGCGATAGAAGTCTATTCATGAGGCACTAAATACAAGGCATTATGTTAACACTGCCACTTCATTTGGGGCCAGGAGCTGAAAAGCAGCTAAGTGCTAAATGCTAGAGGCGAATTTTTGTTTCAGAATGACGGTACGGATCCCTAGGGTTCCTTCTATTTCAGACACTCTCCCAAATACTCTCCCCATCTTACAAAGGGTTTTCATAGACATATTCTTTGAAAATATATGCTTCTATATGACCAGTTTTGTTAACAAAGTCTGACTGGAACCCTGTGGTTAGAAAAGTGTTTGGCTGCAAGTAACAAAAAACTCAAATGATGTATAGGTCTATTTTTTTTTTTTTTTCAGGGAACAAGAAATTCAATGGTAAACAATTCTGAGCTGCTTCAGTTACATGTGTATATCAGCAACAATCAAGGCTTCTACATCTTGCTCCTTCATTCTTAGAGGGCATATTTTGCCCTCAAGGCTGCTGAATCTCCAGACATCATATCTGTATTCTAGGAAGAGAATAGGGGCAAGGACTTATAAAGAATCTGCCAATCAGGTTTAAAAATTTTTTTTGCAAAACCTCTCAGCAGAGCCTACCGCCTATATCTCACTAGATAAAACTGGGTGGATTGGCCATCCCTCTCTTCAAGGAGATCTTGGATGTAAGTATTTTAGTGGGGCATATTTCTTCTCCAAAGAAAATCAGAATTTTATTAGTACAAAGGAAGGGAAAATAGGTAATATCCAGACAACCAGCAATATCTATTATATTAGGGTCTAGGAATGAGAGTCATCCCTGAATAGAAAATCATTTGCATTAAAAACACTAAAATCTCTTTTTCTGGAGACATGTCTACTTTTAACAGGATCATAAGCCGAGTTAGCCAAAACATAAAAACAAGAACACTAACTTGGCAGTAATCAACGAGCCTTGATCATCAGTGAAGTTGAACTTTGGGTTGTTTGGCCTTTCCTGGAGTCATAAATATATCTTTGAAAATATTTTGATTTATGTTTAAATTGGTCTTTTCCATCACAAAGCAAGTTCTTTCTGAAAACTCAGTTCAGTTCAGGTCAGTTCAGTCATTCAGTCGTGTCCAACTCTCCGCGACCCCATGAATCACAGCACACCAGGCCTCCCTGTCCATCACCAACTCCCGGAGTTCACTCAAACTCATGTCCACAGAGTCGGTGATGCCATCCAGCCATCTCATTCTCTGTCGTCCCCTTCTCCTCCCACCCCCCACCACTCCCAGCATCAGACTCTTTTCCAGTGAGTCAACTCGTCGCATGAGGTGGCCAAAGTATTGGAGTTTCAGCTTTAGCATCAGTCCTTCCAATGACTACTTTCTTTAAAAGCAAGATCCTCTGTGTTACATCTTATCATCCTGCTGTCTTCCATTTTAAAATTAGAGCTCGTCCTCTTTCTGCCATCTTTCCGTGCTGCCAGAATGGTGCGCATGAATGAGCTGGCTGATGCTCTCAAGAGTATCAACAATGCCGAAAAGAGAGGCAAATGCCAGGTCCTTATTAGGCCATGCTCCAAAGTCATCGTCAGGTTTCTAACAGTGATGATGAAGCATGGTTACATGGGCGAATTTGAAGTCACTGACGATCACAGGGCTGGGAAAATTGTTGTGAACCTCACAAGCAGGCTAAATAAGTGTGGAGTGATCAGCCCCAGATTTGACGTGCAACTCAAAGATCTAGAAAAATGGCAGAATAACCTGCTCCCATCCCGTCAGTTTGGTTTCATTGTACTGACAACCTCAGCTGGCATCATGGACCATGAAGAAGCAAGACGAAAACACACAGGAGGGAAAATCCTTGGATTCTTTTTCTAGGGATGTAATACATACAAATAAATGCCTCAGAGGAAAATAAATAAATAAATAAAATAAAATTAGAGCTCTATTCTGAAAAGAATGTTGGCCACCTGAAATAACACCCAAGAAAACAGCAAACTTCAAAAAACACCCTTTCTTTTCTGTCTTCCCCACTAGATTATTAAATTCATTAGGGAAAGAACCATTTCTTTGTTCTCTATTGTATTCCAAACATTCACCACAGGATCTGAATATATAAGATAGTCAAGAAGTACTTTATAAATAAATGTTATGTATTTTTTTAAAAAAATATTGTTTTCCTAAGAGCATTATTACTGGACCTCAAAGTAAATTTATAATACAAACGTAAACCAGAAAAACATAATCCCAATTATCTTAATCTGAAGAGACACTAGATAAAATTCAGACTTAACTTCTGAATGAACAGTAACAATAAACTCAATAAACTTGAGATAAAAGTGAACCTCTGAAATGTGAGGAATGTCTCAAATCAACAGACAAGATTATACTTTAGAAACCCTAAAAGTCATCCCATTAAAACCAGAAGTGGGATAGAAAAATAAAAGAAGATTCTCTTCCTGCCAATATTATTAAACTTTCTTTAAACTCAGCTAATAAAGTTAGACTAGAAGATAATTCTAAGTACAATTATTGGAAAAGATAAGACAAAAGTATTGGTTGATTATATGACCATCTTCTAGGAAACTCAAGAGGATCAATGAAAAAACAATTAGAAATAAAAATTCAGTAAGTTGATGAGTTACAGAATAAATTCTGAAAATATGCCAGCAATAATTAGAAAACGGCTGTGATATAACGTTGATGTAAAATGCAGGCTTCAAAATACAAACACACACAAACTACTGTTTCTACTTGATATAAAAATGGAAATAAATCTATAGCTATTGACACACAGATGGAAGCAAACTGCAATACCGATGCTGACACACAGCGTTAGACCAATGACACCAAATGAAGAAATCTCTGCTTCTGATCACCTGTGAGTGTCCCGTTGAGTAACCGCGTAAGAAAATGAAATCAGAATAATCGACACGCAGCACAGGAGCGTGTGTAACAGCCCTTCAGCAAGGGACCCGCATTTCCACGCTCTCTGCTTGCGGTGTCTTCATAAAGACACCTCTCTCTTAGTAAATGCTCACTCATCTGTGCATTCTGCCATCGTTCCAACTTTCCTAAACCATGACCACTGGCTCTGTTGCGCTGTCCTTCAAAAATGAATTTTGTAAATGGTACACAGCCTTTATTTTATACAGTGATCCTAAATCCACCCTCCAAATCTGGTTTAAATCAATCCAGACCAAGAGTCAGAGCATTCATTTTATTTTCATCGATACATCAAAGCTTAAGAGGAAATATACTAAAATACTTTTTAATGGGATAAGAGGTTTTTGTATGCTTTTATTATAGCTTCAGATTTTCTACACTGAATAGGCATTACTTTAGGTTTTTTTTTAGATATTTTTAAAATCTTGATTCAACCCTTTTCTAAATCCTTCATTTCCTATCTCCCAGTACATCTTTCCAAGAAATATCTCAAATCTTCAAAATATACCTTGAGTCTGGGCCAGTGCTCTTCTCTGTGGCTATCAGCCAGGTCCAATGTAATGTCTTTTCCTTCCTGGGTAACTCTACGGAACCCCAGGTTTGTCTCCTGCTGCAATCAGTTCTTTCAACCAACACAGATCAAGAGAGACTCCACGCAGGCCGTCTGTACAAGCTGACAGGAAGTAAATCCTAGTAAGCGAGCAGCCCCAGGTAGAGGGGGCTAACAGTCCTGCCAAGAGACAGACTGAGACCCGGGGAATGATTAAGCCCTTTTCAGTTCCAACTCCAAGCTACATACATCCTCCTCATCCATCCCCCCATTCTCAGCATAATTTCAATATATCTCTGAGCCCAACAAAATCAGTCTAGAAGAATAAGGCAATGAGTAAAGGTAACACATTCTTGAGCTATTAATAGAAAGAGTCATAAGCGAGCTCAAAGTATAATTCGAGATGACGGTTATTACCGGATCTGGATAGGCAGTCCATGAACAGCTAAAGCCTATGTATAAATTTAGTGCACAGTTAGGCAACATTTAAATCACTGATCCAATCAAGGGGGATTCCCAGGTGGCTCAGTGATAAAGAATCTGCCTGTTATGCAGGAGACACAAGTTCTATCCCTGAGTAGGGAAGATCCCTTGGAGAAGGAAATAGCAACTCACTCCCGTATTCTTGCCTTGGAAATCCCATGGACAGAGGAGCCTGGTGGGCTACAGTCCATGGGGTCGCAAAGAGTTAGACACAGTTGAGCAACTTAGCATGCATCCAGTAAATATATTTTAGGAAATTGGTAAGAGAAGGCAATTTCAAGTTAAACCCATTCAGTAAAACAAAGTTGAGATTTTTTTTTACTTTTAATTTAATTTATATTTATTTTAAAATTTATAACTGTGTGATTCAACTAATTAAAGTAGTATATGTCAAAAATACCATCAGCAAAAATAAAAGGCAAACTTCCAGGTATTAAATGGCATTGCAATATCATGATAAAGCTTATAATCTTAATAAAGGGTACTCTTCCTTATCATCAACTAGAAAAAGAATGCCCCCTTCGAAAAATGAGTAAAGAACATGAGCAGACAATTTATAAAAGAAAAAACACATATGCCAAATAAACATGAAAAAGCTCAACCTTATCTGTAGTCAATAATTACAAAAAAAAAGAATGTGAACAAAATTGGCAAATCTAAACAAAAAAGATGATATTTATTACTGCTGAGGGTGCCATAGTGAGACAAGTATTCATGCTCCACTAGTGGAAGCATAAATTGGAACCATAATTAAGTATCACTTTTCTTAAAATATGTTAAAATATTTATATCCACTCCTAGAAACTTGTGTGTGTCCAACACACACAAGGATTATTCACAAGAATATTTATTGAAACATTACTTCTAATGGTAAAAACCTGGCAACAATCAACAAAATTAGTTAATGAGAACATTTAAAATATTCTATTTAATGACACTGGAAAATTATCATGGACAATTTGCTAGATTTTCAAAACAGCTTAAAAAATAAAAAAATTTAGTTTGATGCCAATTTCATTAAATTTTATACATTTCTATAATGAGAGAAAAAACTTGGACTGAAATAAAATATTTACAATGGCTATGTGGCAATATCATGGATATATATTGTATTTTTTCCTATTTTTTTCTAATTTTCATGAAAGTGACCTGCCTCTTGAGAAACCTGTATGCAAGTCAGGAAGAAACATTTAGAACTGAACATGGAATAACAGACTGGTTCCAAATAAGAAAAGGAGTTTGTCAAGACTGTATACTGTCACCCTGCTTATTTAACTTATATGCAGAGTATCATGAGAAATGCTGGGCTGGAAGAAGCACAAGCTGGAATCAAGATTGCCAGGAGGAATATCAATAACTTCAGATACGCAGATGACACCACCCTTATGGCAGAAAGTGAAGAGGAACTAAAGAGCCTCTTGATGAAAGTGAAAGAGGAGAGTGAAAAAGTTGGCTTGAAGCTCAACATTCAGAAAACTAAGATCATGGCATCCAGTCCCATCACTTCATGGCAAATAGATGGGGAAACAGTGGCTGACTTTATTTTTGGGGGGCCCAAAATCACTGCAGATGATGATTGCAGCCATGAAAGTTTAAAATGCTTGCTCCTTGGAAGAAAAGTTATGACCAACCTAGACAGCATATTAAAAAGCAGAGACATTACTTGGTCCACAAAGGTCTGTCTAGTCAAAGCTATGGTTTTTCCAGTGGTCATGTATGGATTGAGAGTTGGACTGTGAAGAAAGTTGAGCACTGAAGAATTGATGCTTTTAAACTGGAGTGTTGGAGAAGACTCTTGAGAGTCCCTTGGATTACAAGGAGATGCAACCAGTCCATCCTAAAGGAGACTAGTCCTGGGTGTTCATTGGAAGCTTCACTGATGCTGAAGCTGAAACTCCAGTACTTTGGCCACCTGATGTGAAGAGCTCACTCATTTGAAAAGACCCTGATGCTGGGAAAGATTGAAGGCAGGAGTAGAGGACAACAGAGGATGAGATGGCTGGATGGCATCACCGACTCAATGGACATGAGTTTGAGTAAACTACTGGAGTTGGTGATGGGCAGGGAGGCCTGGTGTGCTGCAGTCCATGGGATAGCAAAGAGTCGGACACGACTGAGAGACTGAACTGACTGAATGCTGCTGCTGCTGCTAAGTCACTTCAGTGGTGTCCGACTCTGTGCGACCCCATAGACGGAAGCCCACCAGGCTCCCCCGTCCCTGGGATTCTCCAGGCAAGACCACTGGAGTGGGTTGACATTTTCTTCTCCAATGTGTGAAAGTGAAAAGTGAAAGTGAAGTCGCTCAGTTGTGTCCGACCCTTAGCGACCCCACGGACTGCAGCCCAACAGGCTCCTCCATCCATGGGATTTTCTAGGCAAGAGTACTGGAGTGGCTTGCCATTGCCTTCTCTGAACTGACTGAATACCTGCTCATAATAACCCACAGGAAAAACTATGCTACAAATACATGTGTGTGTGTGTGTATGGAAATATATGTATGTATTTTCCTAAAAATCAAAAAACAGGATTGTCAGAAATAATCTCATGAAGAATCAAAGGTTTTTTTAAATTTTAAAGATTTATTTTAAAATAAATGTTGTCCTCGTTACTCTAATTATGTAAAGCCACTTGGGAGTTGTCTATCTGCATACTCCTGTGTGAAACACCTGATAGTGGGCCCTTGAGAAATATCTGTGGAAGGAATGGACAGACGCTACAGCACAAATGGCGAGAAGGCTCCTCTCATCCTTTGATGATCATTTTCTCAACACAATTTAGAACCCATCTAAAGAGACTGCTGATCCTGCTGTTTAACTACTTTCAGAAATGTCTTAACATTCACTACCCTAAAAACAAGAATGATTATTTTTGACAGATGCTCTCTGCAATAAATTGGTTTAACACCTATCATCCCATATAGCAAGTTCATTTGTTTAGCTACTTGGGGGGCATATTTTGCAATTAATTCTTTCTAGTGAGTTCACTATGATGTTCGTTGCTTAAATCTAGATGATTCACAAGAACGTCATTGAGATTTTCTACAACCGCACTAAGTGGCAGTAACACCTGTGGCGAAAATGTCTCCAGATAAACGACCTGGACCCTGCTCTGTAAAGTGGGGATTTCAGGAGTTAACTGATCACTCATTTATTTGTAGCGATGATGCCAGAAATTGTGAGTCGGGGAGAGGGGAGTTCTGGTTTTGCTTATGGATTCTAAGGTCCACATTATAAGACAGTGAGAAAGCCTGACAAAATAATTACCAAAAAGGTATAAACATGATGCAAAGCTTATCCCTGCTTCCCTAGCAAAACATATGAATACAATCACAACAACTTAGAGCAATTTCACAGCAGAATCTCATTAGAAGATATACTCACTTCCTATCTGTGACCTACTTCCTAACACAAACCTATTGAGAAAAATTCATTGTACAGATTTTACAATCAAAGATATACCTATAATTTTCTTTCTTTTCCTATAACTGAGCTTAACCCAGAGCAATGAGAAAAACTAAATCTGGTCACCTGCGGTAACCAGCTGCCAAGAGGGCTGCCAGGGGGCCTCGCCTCCTTGTGTGGTCTCCTCTCAGACAGAATAGCATTGAGCTGGCTGACCTGAAAGATACTGTG
This sequence comes from Moschus berezovskii, assembly GCF_049115385.1. Classification (NCBI taxonomy): domain Eukaryota; kingdom Metazoa; phylum Chordata; class Mammalia; order Artiodactyla; family Moschidae; genus Moschus; species Moschus berezovskii. Next base: position 3,637,247 of record NC_142474.1, read on the forward strand.
GAAACGAAGGAATGTGACTTTCAAGACGAGACTCTGAAACACACTGCAGTTTCTGCTGTGTTCTCTTGGAATACTCTCTCTGTGGGAAACCACACGCCATGCTGTGCGGAGACTCAAGTAGCCCCTGGGTTCAGGGGCAAGGGGTGGGAAAAGGGAGCCTCGGTGTCTGAGAACCAGAGGCTCCCATCAGCAGCCATGTGAGGGAGCCGGCATGGAAGCAGCTCCCTCAGCCCCAGCCATATTTCAGAAGACTGCAGCCATGGCTAACGTTCTGACTATAATCGCATGACAATCTCTGAGCCAGAACCATTCAGCTAAACCAATCCCTGACTTTCAGAAACTGAGAGAGATAATAGATGTGTTCTGCTTCTTCTGAAGCCATGAACTTTTTGAGTCATTTGCTACGCAACAATAGATAATCAATGCATTCCTTCTAAGAAAATTCACTCAAACTAGTGACTCATCTGTCATTTTAGGATTTAAACTCAGTGAATTCCAGATGGTCTTCTTTCTCTCTGGAAGTGGGTTGGAATCTAAATTTAAGAAGATTTTACCTAACTTCCTACTATTAGGGAAAGAGATCCCAGGCCATTCATTTCTATATCAATAGGATGCTTTTGGCAATTGCTCAAATAATGTACATTTTTATCTCATACAGCAGTAAATGGGGACATGGTACTTCCAGAGTCAAATAATTTGGGGGCTTCACAGTGTTGAGACTTCTGCTGGCTTCTGTTCTCTCGGGTTTCCCTTTATCACGTTATTTTTTCTGTCAACAGTCTGTTCATATCTTTTAACCATTTTCCTCTTAGGTCATTGGTCATTTTCTTATTCGATTTCTAGGGGCTTTTCCTATATTAGGAGGTTAGCTTTTGGCCTGTGTTCTAAGTTGAAATATTCACCATTTTACCTTGCCTTTGGATTTTTTTTCCTTTTTTTTAATTGAAGTATATTTGGTTTCCAATACTGTGTTCGTTTCTGGTATAGAGCAAAGTGATTCAGTCGCACACATACACACGTATATACAGTTGTGCATATACAGATAGCTGCACACATACATAGGTGTGCACATATAAACAACTATATATATATTCTTTTTCATATTTTTTCATTATGGTTTATTATGGAATGTTGAATATAGTTCCCTGTGCTACATAATAGGAACTTGTTGCCATTCTACTTAGAATTTTTGATAATGCATATTTAGTAATATCCTTAATTTATCGATCTTTTTTTTTATATGGGTTCTGGATTTAGAAGCTCTGCCTCTAGCCCAAGTTCACAAAGCAATTATCTCGTGATATCTTCTAGAGCTTTGTGTGTGGGTTTTTTTTATATTTAAATGTTTAATCATTTGTAATTTATAATTTGAGATGTGGATCCAATTAAATTTTTCCTTCAAAGCCCCCACATCATTTATTGAGTAGTTCATCTTCCCCTTTGTGATCACATTTTACTAACCTATAACCCCACCTCATTCCCCTATAGCAATCTGAGGGGCTAAATAAATGAACAGTAGTACTCTTGCCTGGAGAGTCCCATGGACGGAGGAGCCTGGTAGGCTGCAGTCCCTGGGGTCGCTACAGGTCAGACATGACTGAGCAACTTCACTTTCACACATTGGAGAAGGAAATGGCAACCCACTCCAGTGTTCTTGCCTGGAGAATCCCAGGGACGGGGGGAGCCTGATGGGCTGCCGTCTATGGGGTCGCACAGAGTCGGACACGACTGAAGTGACTTAGCAGCAGCAGCAGCAGTTATCTACCACTTCCAATGCATTATTTGAGCTCAACAAAGCCACATCATATGCTTTAGAACAGGAACTGACAAACTACGGCCAGTGAGTCACATATGGCCCACCACTTGATTTTGTAAAGTTTTACTGGAACACAGCCACACTCGTTTATGTATTTTCTATGGCTGCTTTTGTACTACAAATGCCAAATCGAGTTGCTGCAACAGAGAAAAGAAAATCTGCCAAGTTTCAAACATTTACTATCTGACCCTTTCAGAAAAAGCTTTCTAACTCCTGCTTTAGAATTTAGAGAGCACTTTAACATCCATTAGCTCCAATAAGAGCTTCCCTGCTAGCTTCGTTGGTGAAGAATCTGCCTGCAAAGCAGGAGACCCTGGTTTGATCCCTGGGTCAGGAAGATTCCCTGGAGAAGGGAAAGGCTACCTACTTCAGTATTCTTGGGCTTACTTTGTGGCTCAGCTGGTAAAGAATCCACCTGCAATGTGGGAGACCTGGGTTTAATCCCTGGGTTGGGAAGATCCCCTGGAGAAGGGAAAGGCTACCCACTCCAGTATTCTGGCCTGGAGAAGTCCACGGACTGTAAAGTCCATGGGGTCACAAAGAGTTGGACACGACTGAGCAACTTTCATTTTCAACTCCAATAAAGTCTCAATAATCTAATGAGATGGTATTATCCCCATTTCATCTGTAAAGAATATGAGACTTGGGGAGGTTAAACAGCAGGTGAGGGATAGACCCCAGATCTAACCCAAGTCCCAGGACTTAAATAAGACAAATGTTAAATTTTTAAAAAATTCCATAACTGTTTCTTCCATCATCTGCATGGTGCTTTATGGTTTTCAAAATCTTTCCACATCTTAATTCTCTTGATATTTCCAATATTCCTAAGAAAAATAAATGAACCTCATTTTATATGTGTGAAAACTGAGTTATGGAGAGGATCAGGAAAATTCTGATGTGCTCACAGCTTTTAGGTGGTGGAGTTGTTATTCAAGCCATGATAGTGTCAGTCGCTAAGTTGTGACCAACTCTGCAATCCTTCAGACTGTAGCCAACCAGGCTCCTCTGTCCATGGAATTCTCCAGGCAAGAATACTAGAACGGGTAGCCATTCCCTTCTCCAGGGATCTTCCCGACCCAGGAACTGAACCCAGGTCTCCTGCATTACAGGCTGATTCTTTACCGAGCCACCAGAGAAGACCAAGCTCTCTAGTAAAAATTTAAAAAAAAAAAAAAAATCTGCTTTCTCTAAAATACCTCCTTGCTGATAATGCAAATCCTTGCTCACTCCAGCCCAGAATGCTCTGAGCATTCCAACTATTCTTTAGTTAATGGTAATATAGCCATCTTTTTTTAATGCTCATGATTTGTCAAAAAGAAAACAAAATTAAGCCCCCCAAAGGTAGAAACTGGAAGGAAGGACAGGGAGAGCCTGAAACTCAGACTTTTAAACACAACTAGATTAAATATGTGCCTACTCTTCAAAGCAAATAAGGATCTTTTGAAAGGAAAAATTGGAAAAGTGGCACTGAATCTCTGGCGTGCGATGCCCATCAGCACAGCCGTAAAATCCTTGCCCGTTCCTTCCAGCCAAATAAAGGGACGGCACTGCACCAGTGTTCCTGTACTCACTTTCTCAGGCGACGTTTGTCTTTCTGCAGGAACTAGGAGGGTTCACACTGAGACCAGAAAGAGGGATATTAAGCACATCCCTTCAAAGCGACCTTTTTAATAAGCCGTCTCCATAACATCTAAGTAATTCACACTCTTCCCCCACAGACTCTGTTTCTGCTCCACTGACCCACTGGCTCTGCAAAGTCGCATCTTTGTGCTATTAATAACACATTTCACCTCAGGTACTTCTTTAATTTCCTGTATTTTTTCCAACACAAAGTTAATTTACTTTATCCCTTATCCCAAGAATGATAACAGGGTTTCTATAAAAGTGAACATCCATGATCAAAGGGAAGCTTGTATTATAAACAAATTATTACAACTGGGCTCCCTTTGAAATATTTTAACTTAATTAAGCTCAAACACTTTTGGCAAAGGTTTAAAAACTTGAGAGTAATTGAAGAGCCATTCCAGTTTGGCGGGATCTCTCTTTTAGCATTAGGGTGGGGGAGGGTAGTCTACATGGTTATGGCATAAATATTGCACTGATGTTATCTTTTAGTTGCTACTCTTTTAAACAAAAGGTATTAGGAAAACTGAATTTCTCTGGGGAGTGGTGGGTTTGTTGCACAGCTTAATTTCAGTTACACAACTGTATACATTTGTCAAAACATGTAGAACTGAACGTGAAAAGAACTGAACTTTACTGTACATCAATTATTCCCTATAAACCTAATTTTTTTAAAAACTGGATTCTCTCTACTCAACTGAGTTGAAAACACTCTCAAGATGCTTTTTGAGGCATTGCCTGTAGCAACAACAAAAAAAAAAAGGACCTAGAAACTGTGCAAATATTGATCAGCTGAGAATTTGATTGATTTTTTTAAATGACTTAAATCTATATATCTTGACCTGGAGCACTCTATGTAAAACACTGTTAAATTGGGGGGCGGGGGAGACAAAAAAGGCAAACTACAACTAATGTGCCCATAAAAGCAATGATAGCAATCAGTAGCTGAAACAGTGGTATAATCTCACTTAATAAATAAGTAGGAAAAAATTTTGGGAAGAATAATGATGAGAATTACACAGAAGAACTGTACAAAAAACAGCTTCATGACCCAGATAATCACAAAGGTGCGATCACTCACCTAGAGCCAGACATCTTGGAATGTGAAGTCAAGTGGGCCTTAGAATAAATCACTACAAACAAAGCTAGTGGAGGTGATGGAATCCCAGTTGAGCTATTTCAAATCCTGAAAGATGATGCTGTGAAAGTGCTACACTCAATATGCCAGCAAATTTGGAAAACTCAGCAATGGCCACAGGACTGGAAAAGGTCAGTTTTCATTCCAATCCCAAAGAAAGGCAATGCCAAAGAATGTTCAAACTACTGCACAATTGCACTCATCTCACACACTAGTAAAGTAATGCTCAAAATTCTCCAAGCCAGGCTTCAGCAATACGTGAACCGTGAACTTCCAGATGTTCAAGCTGGTTTTAGAAAAGGCAGAGGAATCAGAGAGCAAATAGCCAACATCCGCTGGATCATGGAGAAAGCAAGAGAGTTCCAGAAAAACATCTATTTCTGCTTCATTGACTATGCCAAAGCCTTTGACTGTGTGGATCACAATAAACTGTGGAACATTCTGAAAGAGATGGGAATACCAGACCACCTGACCTGCCTCTTGAGAAACCTGTATGCAGGTCAGGAACCAACAGTTAGAACTGGACATGGAATAACAGACTGGTTCCAAATAGGAAAAGGAGTACGTCAAGGCTGTATATTGTCACCCTGCTTATTTAACTTCTATGCAGAGTACATCATGAGGAACACGGGGCTGGAAGAAGCACAAGCTGGAATCAAGAGTGCTGGGAGAAATATCAATAACCTCAGATGTGCAGATGACACCACCCTTATGGCAGAAAGTGAAGAAGAACTAAAAAGCCTCCTGACGAAAGTGAAAGAGGAGCGTGAAAAAGTTGGCTTGAAGCTCAACATTCAGAAAACGAAGATCATGGCATCTGGTCCCATCACTTCATGGGAAATAGATGGGAAACAGTGGAAATAGTGTCAGACTTTATTTTTTGGGCTCCAAAATCACTGCAGATGCTGATTGCAGCCATGAAATTAAAAGACGCTTACTCCTTGGAAGGAAGTTATGACCAACCTTGATAATATATTAAAAAGCAGAGACATTACTTTGCCAACAAAGGTCCGTCTAGTCAAGGCTATGGTTTTTCCCGTGGTCATGTATGGATGTGAGAGTTGGACTGTGAAGAAAGCTGAGTGCCAAAGAATTGATGCTTTTGAAATGTGGTGTTGGAGAAGACTCTTGAGAGTCCCTTGAACTGCAAGGAGGTCCAACCACTCCATCCTTAAGGAGATCAGTCCTGGGTGTTCATTGGAAGGACTTATGCTAAAGCCGAAACTCCAATACTTTGGCCACCTCATGCGATGAGTTGACTCACTGGAAAAGACTCTGATGCTGGGAGGGATTGGGGGCAGGAGGAGAAGGGGACAACAAAGGATGAGATGGCTGGATGGCATCACTGACTCGATGGACATGAGTTTGAGTAAACTCCGGGAGTTGGTGATGGACAGGGAGGCCTGGAGTGCTGCGATTCATGGGGTCACAAAGAGTCTGACACGACTGAGCGACTGAACTGAACTGAATGATAACTAATATTTATTATTGACTACTTCAACGAGGCATGATTCTAATTATTTAAAGTATTATCTCATTTATTTACCGTAAAAACTCTACAATCTAGGAAAAGGAGATCTGCTTCCCATTGAATCCAAGAGAGAATGACATTCCACCTATTCGAATTTCCGAAGTGACAGTCCATCGCCTCTGCTAACGCCACGTGTTAGAAGCAAGTCCATCCGTGCAGCCTACACAAGGGCATGACCACCATGACCCCAGAGGCCAGGGGCCCTCTGGAGGCTCCCTCCCCCAGAAGCACAACGATGCGTTACCTAACACCAGCAGAGGGGTCTTGGACAACACTTTTTCATTTTAAAAACTTGATGTTTCTGCATCAAAACTTGTGAACATTCATGCTAAATGGTATAAATAATGACCATAAATAGCCTCATATCAATATAGGGCAGATTTTGCTTCCACATGGACGGTGAAAATTTTTTTATTTTCAGAACTTTTGAGGCCCAGAATTATGGAAAAGAAATTGGAGATCTATCCCCTGCTTTACAGATAATGAAACTAAGGCACAGAGAAGTTACATATGAGTATGTAAGTTTGTGTATATCTGTGTGAGCCCAGACACAAACAGACCCATAACCATCAAGCTTGATACACAAATATTCTCACAGCATTGATGAGGAAGAAAACAGTGGCTTTTAAATATGTCTCCGTGACTTTACCTATTACAAAACAAGCAGTAGTACTCTTATTAATGTTCAAACTAATAAAATAATTTTTAGAAGGATAAAATATCACTTCTCCCACAAGGCAAGGAGTTTACATTTATGTCACAAGAGCCAAAGGATGTGTTCACACTTCTAACCTGCAGCTGTGTTTGTATCCTGTGATGTCACCAAATGCAGGCATTAGAGAAAGAAGTAATACCAGAGAGAATAAAAGAAATAAAAGTGCAGTATATACAGATTAATTTCCTCAGCTTACATATAGTTGGGAGTCGTCAGGGGACAGGAATGAGCCTCCAGGTTTAGAAAACAGCTAGGCATGATCTGGGTGTGTGAGGAGAAATTTCAATTTGCTACGGTCTTGGTGTAAGTTAATGAAACACACTGCGTCATTTAAAGGTTGACCAGCCTTGACTAGAACACAAATGCCAGTCAGGCTAAAACTGTTTTCTGCCTTTTAAGTTACTACCTCTCATTCATGGCTCACACTCATTTCTAGTCAGAATTTTGAACATGTATTAAATATAATCGTAAGGAGAGACTTAATCCTTTATTTCAGATTTTACTTTTTTTTATGACCTGTTTAGACAGAAACTGACTTCAATAACTGTCGGCAATATTAGGTATACTGAGTGGCCCTGCTTCTGATGCTGTGTATGTCTTACAAATTAAGCATTTCATCATTACGACTAAAAATAAAGTGTTTAGCAAGGCCAACTGAGAAATTTTTACCATCTACTTTAAGAGGTATGAATATGCCTGAACATCATTGGTTTCTATTATAACATTGAAACTTTAAATATAACACCAGTATAATTCCAAATACATTGAAACTATGACACGGCAAACATCTTTTTTTAAGTCAGCTTTAGGAGCCGGAAGAGAAAAGGGAATCCACAGCAGATTTCATACATCTCGTCAACGCGGTCTTGCCATGATTCAGCCTACCACCAGGTGGCGATGCTTCTCAACGGCAACTACATATTTTTATAAAAGAAAAATGGGCTTTTCTTGGCATTTGTGATATCGCTTTGCTGGCGTGAAAGAGTTCACTAGGCCTGCACCCTCAGAAACCACCTTTATTCCCAAGAAGAAAGTAATATTGAGTGGGTTCCCTTTATCAATATATTGTTAGGCATGGTCGGGAATGAGATTGAGAACAAAACCCAACCATTTACCAAGACAGTTCAGTTCATGGTAGGAAGGCAAACTCTAGAGCCAGACTGCCTGGGTTCAAACTCCAGCTCTGCTACTTGTGGCTGTGTTAGCTAGCGCGAATTACCTCACCTCTCTGCGTCTCAGCTTGCTCATCTGTAAAACAGGCACAATACTATCACCTAACTCAGAAGGCTGATGGGAGGCTTAAATGAGTTGGTCCAAGTAAAGCCCTGGAATATGACAAGCACTACTCAGAGGGAGCCATCCTCTGTACGAACACCCCAAGAATGCAGCGCTGGCCATTGCACTGGTCCTATTTCACTGAATCCTGTCAACAACACTGGGAGTAGGTTGGCTCTAAGCAGCATCAGATCCATTTTACAGATGAGGAAACAAAGGTCAGATAAGTGAAATAAAATTCCAGAAGTCAAAATTAAGGGAAGAACTACAACATGAATCTACACTGACCAGAACCACAGTATTCTAACCACTATAATATTTCATAAATCAGGTCAAATGCTGTAAGCAAGTTCTTTAAAAACCACAAAGTGTGTAACTCAAAGAGCCAGGAGCAACTACACTCCACGAAAGTGTGTTTTCTCTTCAACATAATTCTGCTACCTTTCCTTTACACAGTTTGTAACCCCCCCTAAAAATTAAATCTTTACCTTAATATTTATTTCTAAACCAGCAAGAGGTACTAATAACCTAAGTCTTTAAAAACTCTCGAGATATGGCTTTGAGGTGAACTTAAGACTTCACTTAAGTGAACTCCACAAAAAAAGGTTAGATTATTTAAAAGTCAAGAAGACAGGATTCCACAATTCTGCACATAGATAAAAATAGAATTCCGAGTCCTTTACCCAAAAAACTCCACCACCTCCCAACTGCTGTTTTTTTCCCCTGTCAGTCCTTGAAATGACCTTGGTTTAATTACCTGCATCTCAATGAGTGAATCTACATAGAAAGTGAAGGTTAATTAATGAAGGATCGTTTCTTTCGCTAAGCCCACCAGGCAGTGGCTGACAGCAAGCGTCGTCCACCTGGTATCAACATACATCTCATTAGAAATGGTCAGATTGATGTGTTCATTTTGAAACAGCGCAATGAAAGAAAATAGTTTACTAATGATGACCCCTGCCAGTGTGCGATCACAAAACTTCCCACCTAACACCTCTAACCTTGAATGGCACTGCTCCGGAGCTCACACAATCCAAAATGTTAGGCCCAAGTAGAAATGCAGAGCTCAGATTCGAATGAGACCTAGACACTTGCATGCCAACTGCACAGTAATAGTCACACATCTCCTATGCTTTGACTTTCCTTAGCATTCTTCTCTTTATATATTATTCTAAAACGGAGTCATTCTAGAACAGGGTTTATAAAGCTCAGAATTAAAAACATTTTGGACCTGATAACTTTGCTGTAAGCACCTGTCCTGTGAATTGTAGGATACTTAACAGCATCCCTGACCTCTACCTACTAGATGATGGTAACATCCTTCCCTAATTGTAACAACCAAAATTGTCTCCAGACATTGCCAAATGACTCCTTGGGTACAAATCTGTTCCTACTTGAGAATGACTGATCTAGAGAAAGTATAATTCTAGAGTTTTGAATTTCCAGCATTTTCTAAAATGTTGAAATAGTTTCAGACTTAAGGAAAAAAAGTTGCAAAAATAGTATACCAGTACCCTTTACCCAGTTTCCCCAAATGCTTCCATTTTACACAGCTGCAGTCAGATTACTAAAAGCAGAAAATTGACATGGATAGAATACTATTAAATAATGTATAGGTCTCCTTCAACTATCACCAATGTCCCCCCCCAGCATCTGTCCATCGTGGTCCAAGATCGAACACAGGGTTGCACATTCCATGTAATCGTCATGGTCTCTAGTTCCCTCCAATGTGAAACCACCTCACCTTCTTCCTTTTGTGACCTTCACGTGTTAGAAGAGCACCAACCAGCAGGTTATTTTGTAAAGCCTTCCTCAGTCTAGGTTTCTCTCAGTTCTGCATTTTTGAGAAGACAGCTTCGTGTCCTTCTCGGTGCAATGCAGCACGAGGTACGTAACATGCTCTTCACTGATCTTTAAGTACGAGGCAGCTTTGTGCTTTCCCCACTGTCAAGTTACTTCCTCCTCCTTTGGACCTAATAACTGTCATGTGGGGAGACTCTCTGACAATGGAAAATTTCTTACTTCTCTTATTTTTGCCCATGAATTTTAGTGTCCATTGATGACATTTGCCTGCAATAATTATTACTGTAGTGTTTTGCCAAACTGTGATTTTCTATTTCCATCATTCTACATTTTTAATTATCATCCTGTTGCATTGAAGAGCTGTTCTTTTTACTCCACCTTTTAGTTATTTTTAGAGGAAGTTTTGTCTCATTACCATGAATGAAAAACCAGGATTAAAACAAGAGTTATAATGATAAATAATAACATTAAAAAATAAACTCAAGGAAAAAAAATGATAGCATTTTCTGGCTGGATTATACAGCGTTTGAAGGCTCCAAGCTGATGTCTTCTTTCTCTTCATTAAAAAAAGAGACTAACATGCATTAGAAAAGTACTAAAAACACCCTAGAATCAAACTGACTTCCTTCTTGACATACTGTCAGGAGAATTGGAAGACAACGAGAAAAAGAATCACTGTGTCATTCAATATTATTCGAAATTGGCTCTAAATAATGCTTTTGAACTGTGGTGTTGGAGAAGACTCTTGAGAGTCCCTTATACTGCAAGGAGATCCAACCAGTCCATTCTAAAGGAGATCAATCCTGGATGTTCATTGGAGGGACTGATGCTAAAGCTGAAACTGCAATACTTTGGCCACCTCATGCGACGAGTTGACTCACTGGAAAAGCCTCTGATGCTGGGAAAGGTTGGGGGCGGGAGGAGAAGGGGACGACGGAGAATGAGATGGCTGGATGGCATCGCCGACTCTGTGGACATGAGTTTGAGTGTACTCCGGGAGTTGGTGATGGACAGGGAGGCCTGGCGTGCTGTGATTCATGGGGTCGCGGAGAGTCGGACACGACTGAGCGACTGAACTGAACTGAACTGAACTGAATGCTTAAGGTCTCCTCATTCTCCAGTGATTCACATCCTGCATTTTGGAAAATACCAGTTTCTCCCATTTTACAGATGAAGTTACTGCAGCCCATTGAAAGTAAATAACCTGCTCGACATTCACTGATAGAAGACCTTTGTTACAAAGAACGGTAATAACTCAAACAAGCCTGTAACTATGGTGCCGAAGGTGAAACGGGTTGGCAGGAGGCTCAGCATCGGGCTGCCAGGGTGTTTCCTAAAACCCGAGGGAGAGAACGCGGCCAAGCAAGGACGGGACGGGGACCTGGGAACAAGGGTGACCAGGACCTTCTTCTCGTGTCTCCTTTCCTCTGTGCTCCTGTTATTCTTCCTCCCACTAACCCAGCCTGTCCCTCCCATAGCAAAATACGGCAACTCCAAAGCAGCCACCTTCTTACTCCAAACCATACTCAGAACCTCATTGGGTCTCCCTGGGTCCCTAAACTTTTAAAGGAGAATCTGATTGGCCCAGCTTAAGTCAGGAGCACACCCTTGATCCAATCAGCTGTGAAAAGGCGGCCACTTCACAAACACTCAAACATGAAAGACGGCCATTGTCAGTCGAGCAGTTCTCCGAAGCAAGTACCATAATACAAGCTCTTCATCCAAAGAGCTAGAGAACTGGTTTCTCAATCACTGGTCCAGGTCCCTAAAATAATGTTTTCCCAGCATCAATTATGAATATACCAGCCACCTAAAGACCACATGTACTATTTTTCTTACAGTTTTTCTTTGACAAGATTCACTTTTTGCCCCTTAAAGCACTGAATCAGGAAAATGATGATAGTATGAACTTAACTAGGAAAATCAGATGTCTTCCTAATGTTCAGTCAAACACAAGCATATTACTAAGAATGCACATCCTTGTGCCTTATAAGGTCCCCAGTGTTCTGCATCCTTGACTTCAGTACATACCAGACCCTTTATACTCTGGAGTTCGTTCCCCATTTTCTCTGTCCCCTGCAGTGAAATATTCTGTATGCAAATCATTCTGACGGTTCTCAATCCATCTCTGCTTTCTTCTACCTAAAATTAAATTTTCTGGCTTGAAGAGTTGCACGTTGCTGAGAAACTGGCTTTTGATGTTTCTCTGAGCTCTTCACATTAGCTATTTTGAAAAACAAACCTGCTCAGAGTTTTGACATAGTTTCACTTGTATTGCCTTTAGTGGGGGATTCTTTTTTTTTTCTTAATTGGAGAGTAATTACTTTACAATAGTGTGGTGGTTTTTGCCATACATCAACATGAATCAGCCACAGGTAGGCGTGTGCCCCTCCCTCAAGAACACCCCTCCCCCTCCCGCCCACTCTACCCCTCTAGGTTGTTACAGAGCGCCGGCTTTGGGTTCCCTGCATCATACATCGAAGTCCCACTGGCGGCCTATTTTACATATGGTAATATGTATGTTTCAGTGCTACTCTCTCAAACCATCCCACCCTCTCCTTCCCTAGTGGAGGATGGGTTCGAGTCATGTTTTCAACTTCGGGTTTTAAAGATCAATGCAGATAATCACCTAATATGTTCTTTGGAAGCTCTTAAGTTCTGGGGATACAGATCTGCCCTCAAGGCGCTCCCAGAATCTTGAGGGGGAACAGAAACCGAAATAGACAATCACAGTGTGCAGGATAAGTGCTAGGCAGAAGCCCACCCTACACCCTGCACCTCCCACAAGATGTGGAGTGAAGGTAAGGGAGAGCTTATCCATCCTGGAAATCTGGGAAGGTTTCCTGGAGGAGGGGACACTCAAGCTGAGACTTGAATGTTTGGAAAGCAGGAAAAGTCAAGAGAGGAGGGCCCCCTACAGAGGAAAGATATATCAAGTATATGTGAAACAATTCAGGAAAGAGCCACTGGACAGGTGAGCCTCGAGTCAAAGGAGAAAGGTGTAAAGAGTCCTTGTCTCCAGCTTCAGCGCAAAGGCTATACTGGAATCATTTTTAAAACATTGTTTTAATCATATGATTTCTAGAAAGAAGCCAAGGGAAGAAAACCAAGGGTAGAGATTAGGGCAAGGATTTCCAAACTTGTGCCCAGAAATACTGGCCCTCACAGCGTTCACTGGGATTGCCAAAATAAGCTTAAGAGACACTAGACTTGACAATGTTTTTTTAAATGCCACGAATCAAGTACTTCTCAGAGCCTGAGACGTGGATGTGCCTTGTAAATTTCTAAGTGGTGGAAGGAGCACAGAGCTCTTCCCAAACTCTCCAGGCCCCTCTGACTCAAAGTGTCTCAGGATCCAGCAGTACCAGCCTCACTTGGGAGTTTGAGGGAAACGCAGGATCTGCATTCTAACAAGGTGCCCAGGTAGTTCATATGACTATTAAAGTGGAGGAAGCTCTGGCCTCCACCATGTTCAGGTGCAGGTTCTTACTCAGTAGGTCTGGATGACACCAGGGATGCTACATCTCTACCTTTGAGTAACAAGACTCTAAGCCACAAACACTAGTGTTCAAAGATCATATTGGGTGATGTTTGCTCTGCAGGAACCCCCTGGGGAAAGTTGAAGAAATCAACCAAACTTAGTAAACTACCCCAGGACCATCTTTGCACTTGAAAACAAGGAACGTGTCAAAGAATCTGTACTGGTCTCTGCCCTCACGGCACTTTGGTTTAGTTGGGAAGCTAATACTTAATGTTGAGATATAAGTTCAGTTCAGTTCAGTCGCTCAGTCATGTCCGACTCTCCGCGACCCCATGAATCACAGCACGCCAGGCCTCCCTGTCCATCACCAACTCCCAGAGTTCACCCAAACCCATGTCCACAGAGTCGGTGATGCCATCCAGCCATCTCATTCTCGGTCGTCCCCTTCTCCTCCCACCCCCAACCTTTCCCAGCATCAGAGTCTTTTCCAGTGAGTCAACTCGTCGCATGAGGTGGCCAAAGTATTGGAGTTTCAGCTTTAGCATCAGTCCTTCCAATGAACACCCAGGATTGATCTCTTCCAGAATGGACTGGTTGGATCTCCTTGCAGTCCAAGGGACTCTCAAGAGTCTTCTCCAACACCACAGTTCAAAAGCATCAATTCTTCGGCAATCAGCTTTCTTCACAGTCCAACTCTCTCATCCATACATGATCACGGGAAAAACCATTGCCTTGACTAGACGGACCTTTGTTGGCAAAGTAATGTCTCTGCTTTTTAATATACTATCAAGGTTGGTCATAACTTTCCTTCCAAGGAGTAAGCGTCTTTTAATTTCATGGCTACAATCAGCATCTGCAGTGATTTTGGAGCCCCAAAAAATAAAGTCTGACACTCTTTCCACTGTTTTTCCATCTATTTCCCATGAAGTGATGGGACCAGATGCCATGATCTTTGTTTTCTGAATGTTGAGCTTCAAGCCAACCTTTTCACCCTCCTCTTTCACTTTCATCAAGAGGCTTTTGAGTTCCTCTTCACTTTCTGCCATAAGGGTAGTGTCATCTGCATATCTGAGGTTATTGATATTTCTCCCGGCAATCTTGATTCCAGCTTGTGCTTCTTCCAGCCCAGCGTTCCTCATGATGTACTCTGCATAGTGAACAATAAAACTGCAAAGTTATATTTAACTCATTTTTGTTCAACAAATCTTCATGGCGTATCCAGCATATGCTATTCTTACTTGATGGCTGGGTTTATATAGCAATGAAATAAACAGGCCAAGTCTTTGCCCAAATGCACTTTATATTCTGGAAAGGGGAAAGATGGGCAGCATATAAATAAATAAGGGAAAACAATGTAGAAGCAACCACGATAGGGAGATGCGGAAAGAGGAAGCCAAGTAAAGGAGGCAGGGCGTGTGGGTGGGATTCAGGAACAGGGTTATTTGATGAGGCAGGAAAGCTGAGGGAGTCCTCAGTGATCAGGTGACATTTTAGCAGAGACAGGAAAGGACCGGAAGAATATGAGACAAATTCTCCAAGTGAGAGGAAAAGCAAGTGCAAAAGGCAGGCGCCTACCTGGAATATTCCGAGAAAGGTAGGAGCTGCCTGTGGCTGGAACGGGGTGAACGAGGAGAAGAGCAGTGGGAGATGGAACCGGAGGAGCAGTCGTGGGGATGGGAGGCAGGCCCTGGAGGACCTTATGGAAGACTTGGGCTTCTCGTTGGCCTGAGACAGAAACCACTGGGGGTTCTGAGAAGAGGAGTGACTTATTTTTAAAGGCTACTTTAGCAAGCTCTGCATATAGGGCCAAAGGCAAAAACAGAAAGGCCAGTTAGATCTACATACCATCAGACAAGCAATAATGGCAGCTTGGGTTCTGCTGGTGCCAATGGAGATGGTAAGTTTGGACTTTGGATGCATTTTGAAGGTGGCACTGAATACAGAGCCTGAGATAAGCCGAGGCTATACTTAAACTTGACTTCCCAGGTGCTCTAGTGGTAAAGAACCCACCTGCCAACGCAGGAGACTAAGAGACACGGGTTCGATCCCTGGGTTGGGAAGATTCCCTGGAGGAGGGCCTGGCAACCCACTCAGGTATCCTTGCCTGGAGAAACCCATGGACAGAGGAGCCTGGTAGGCCACGGTCCATAGAGTCGCAGAGTCGGACATGACTGAAGCGGCTTAGCACACACGCGTGCACACATATGTAAAGATGTGCCTTGAGCGATAGACTAGATGGAGCTTCCAGTTACTGAGATGAGGAGAGAGTTCTGGAAATGTCAGGAGGAAGCCTGGCAATCACGGGTTCCTTTTGGACATGTCAGGTTTCAGCTGTCTGTGAAATGTATCCATCTACATGGAAATACTAAGGGGACAATTGGAGAAATAATGCTGAAGCTCAGGTCCACAGTGAATATATTGGGGAGTGTGGACTCTCTTAGTCTGTGCCTGGCACATATAGTAGGAATTTAGTAAATCCTAAATGCATAAGTGCCATGGCTTAGATCAGCAGAAATATTTGGTTACTTTTGGAAAAGAACTAGACTTTCACACCCTACTAATGGTGAGTCAAAAGATTTTCACAGGAGGAGAAAAGCATTTTCTTTTCTTAATCCAAATGAGAGAGCGTGGTTTCATTTAGGTCGTTTTTTAATCTCCAAGATAACATTAATAAACAAATTTGAAATCACACAAGTATGAACGTAAATTATTTACAGTGTGCTTGAAGAGCTCAGAAGGGCTTTGCAAGATAAATAATTTATAAACTCATAGAAAGAGTTTCTTTTTTCACTAATTAAGGGTGAAAATTTTACCAATAAATCATGAGAGGTTTCGGGAGGTATACAGGGTGGAGATCAATTCAGGGCAACAAACTACTGAAAACTATGTGCCAGGTACTTGGCTGGAGGGGAGTGGTTCAGAGAAGTGTGCATGGAGTTTCTCCTTTTAAGTGGCTTCCTGTGCAATGGGAGAAGCAATACCCTGAAAGCCAAGTCATGGGTGGCAGTGGACATTGGTGTGGCCACCACTGAGCTCTGACGCTCAGCTTTGCAGGCACACAGTAAGGTGGCAATTCCCCACCCCTCAGGGGTGGGTGGGACCATGTGGCTTGCTTTAGCCAATTAAATGTAAACAAATGTTTCCTATGTTACCAAACAAATGTTACAAATGTCACCTATGTTTGCAAGTGGAAGCTTTGCTAAGTCCCTTCAGTACTGTCCGGCTCTTTGCGACCCCATGGACTGTAGCCCACCAGGCTCCTCTGACCGGGGGATTTTCCAGGCAAGAATACTGGAGTGGGTTGCCATTTCCTTCTCCAAGTGCAAGCTTTAAGAGGTCGTAAGTGACTGGCCATTCTTATGAACTGAATACTTCTGTCCCCCAAAAATCCCTCTGTTGCAGTCTAATCCCCAGGGTGCTGTTGTTGGGAGGTGGGGTCCTTTAGGAGGTGATTAGATCCTGAGGGTGGCACAAGCCCTACTGAATAGGATTGCTGGCCCGAGAGCTTGCTTGCTGTTTCTGCACAGTGAGGAGGGGATGAGAAGTCGGCAGTCTGCACCCTGAAAGAGAGCTCTCACTAGAAACCGACCATGCTGACACCTGATCTCAGACTTCCAACTCCCAGAACCATGTCACACACAGTTATAAGCCGCTCAGTCTATAGGACTTTGTACAACAGGTCAAACTAAGACAGGTATGCTCTGATGCGCGGCTGCAGTGACAAGCATCAGTGTGGAAGTCTTGCTTCCTTCTACTGAGGCCCATGAGTGACCACTGTGAGCAGAGAGCAGCCCCACCCTCCCGAGATGACCTGCTGACTTTACAGCCTGAACAGGAAGCTTCTGTTGTGTTATGTCATTGATATTTGAGAGCTGTTAGATATTATACATGGACTTTCCTGGTGGCTCAGATGGTAAAGAATGTGCCTGCAATGCAGAGACCCAGGTTTGATCCCTGGGTCAGGAAGATCTCCTGCAGAAGGGAATGGCAACCCTCTCCAGTATTCTTGCCTGGAGAATTCCATGGACAGAGGAGCCTGGTGAGCCACAGTCTGTGGGGTTGCAAAAAGTCAGACATGACTGAGTAACTAACCATAATCTAGCCTGTCCCAAATGGTACCAACCCTATACTGATGAAAAATATTTCCTTTGTGAATTTCCACTTCCCAAATACCCTCTTTATCCCCCATCCTTTGACTTTTTAGTAATCTGTTCCCCTTTTTTAGAACATAAATTCTGCCCTGACTAGGTCTCCCAAATCATTTTTCTATGATCATTTATAGAAACAAAGGCATAGATCCAAGCCATCATTCAAATTCTTTTTTCCCCTCTTCAGTTTATCTTGAAATTCCACTTTCCAGCTGGAATCACCTTTCTCTCTCCAGTTGCCCTTCTACTTGCATCAGCTGTAGGCTTTCTTGGCCACACTGTAGGTGTCCCCAGAAGCAAATCTGTAGGGTTTTTTTAAAATTATTGCTGTTAATTTCACAAGCATTTCCAGGTATGTAAGAAGAGCAGAGGTCAAGAGACTCATGTGAAACCTGGATTGTAACTGATTATGTGGCTCCCTTCTATACCTGAATTTACTTTAATAAATGGAAAACAGACCTCTCTGAAGGTTATAAATGACTGTTCATTAAGTACCTTTCAGGGGCAAAGAAAACAAAAGTGAAAGTTGCTCAGTCATGTCCAACTCTTTGTGACCCCATGGACTGTCCATGGAATGCTCCAGGCCAGAATACTGGAGTGGGTAGTCTCTCCCTTCTCCAGGGGATCTTCCCTAACCCAGGGATCAAACCCAGGTCTCCCACATTGCAGGTGGATTCTTTACCAACTGAGCTATCAGGGAATTTACTTTAATAAATGGAAAATAGACCTCTGTGAAGGTTATAAATGACTGTTCATTAAGGACCTTTCAGGGGCAAGCAGGTGCTGGAGAAGACTCTGGAGAGTCCCTTGGACTGCAAGGAGATCCAACCAGTCCATCCTAAAGGAGATCAGTCCTGAGTGTTCACTGGAAGGACTGATGCTGAAGCTGAAACTCCAATACTGTGGCCACCTCATGCGACAAGCTGACTCACTGGAAAAGACTCTGATGCTGGGAGGGATTGGGGGCGGGAGGAGACGGGGACGACAGAGAATGAGATGGCTGGATGGCATCACCGACTCGATGGACATAAGTTTGAGTGAACTCCAGGAGTTGGTGATGGACAGGGAGGCCTGGCGTGCTGCGATTCATGGGGTCACAAAGAGTCAGACACGACTGAGCAACTGAACTGAACTGAACTGAGGGGCAAGCAAGTTGCAAAACTATGAACTGGTTACTGTTTTTGTGTGTTGTGTTGACTGCCATATTTCTATGACTAGAAAATGTGCAGCACAGCGTAAGATGCTAAATGAAAATTGAGTTGCAGAGGGGAGAGGCATGAAGTGTGGTGGCTTCCTGAAGAACAGGAGAAAACAAAGGCCAGAAGATAGTTTGCTTGAGTGGTTCTGGGAAAACTCCACCCTCGTTCATTTCAGACCATGAGAAGAATCTCTGCACAGGTCAGCAGCTGCTCTAATAGTTTGGAAAATCTACTCTGGATCAAGAGCATATGCTGCTGCTGCTGCTGCTGCTAAGTCACTTCAGTCGTGTCCGACTCTGTGTGACCCCATAGACGGCAGCCCACCAGGCTCCCCCGTCCCTGGGATTCTCCAGGCAAGAACACTGGAGTGGGTTGCCATTTCCTTCTCCAATGTGTGAAAGTGAAAAGTGCAAGTAAAGTCGCTCAGTCGTGTCCGACCCCTAGCAACCCCACGGACCGCAGCCAACCAGGCTCCTCCATCCATGGGATTTTCCAGGCAAGAGCACTGGAGTGGCTTGCCATTGCCTTCTCCGAGAGCACACACTACCTCATAGCAAAGGTATAGGGTGTTTTCCTTAAGAGCAACCTAGTGCCATTTCAGCTGTTACGGTAGACTAAGCCGGGAAAGGTCAAGGCAAAGAGAAGGAAGAGAAAATATGCTTGTATAGCAGTGGAGGGACCAAGACAGAACTGGGGCGGGGAGGGCTTGAGACTGCCTCACCCCACAAAAATCCATTATCCTCAAAAGTCACCCCAAATAAACAATACTGAAATTTATTTGTTTTCACTCATTGACATTTTCTTGATCTTGTAAAAATATGACTTTTCAAAATTCATATTGATTGTAATGCAAGCAGAATCACCGTATTCTGTGCAGATCCAGCACTGTTACCAGCTTGCTCTTTTACTGAGTTTTACAACAGACCCTGGCTTAGAATACACTATTCATTTCCAGCGTCAGCGCCAATGGAAACAGTGGTCCCATCCTCAGGTGCCCCCCACCAAACTCCAACAGCTGATGCTACTACACGATGACTTCCACCACTGGCTTGTGCATCTGCTGACTGCAAAGCGCAGTATCGATTTTCACTCGCTTATCTGGAGACAACAGAAAACTACCCTGTCTTAGTGAAGAGGAGTTTTTGACCACAGGGATAGGAAACCCAAAACAACAGTGGGGGTGGTTCTTAAGTCTAGTACTAGGAAGCTGAGGGTTGACACAATGACAAGCCCCCTCTGTTTTGTTTCTCTGCTACAAACAGTTTCCACTCTCATAATCACTTCATGGTCCAAAATTGTTGCTGGAGCACCAGCTGTTGCACCCACATTCCCACCATCAGGAAGATATAGGGGGAGAAGGAGGCAGAGGTATCCACCATTTCCTTTTTAATGCATTTTTCAGAAATCCTTTCTCTTACAATTAATCGGACAAGAACTCAGGTTCACAGTTCCACTTAGAAGCATGGGGAACTGGGAAATCTTGCTGTATTGGGGGCTTACGTGTGCCACTGAACAATTACAGCCAATTATTAGGAATAAGAAGGGAGTAGTATTGGGGGATAATTGGCACTTCCACCCACTCCAATATGGTTTATGCCAGGTTTTAATTTGTCTTACTCTGCCTCTCCTCGAGTGCTAAGAAAAATAATGAGATATATAAAGTTTTCTGAAACCATGAAACCGAACTCATTTACCTTTATAATTTTCTATTAATCTACTACCAGAATTCATTTTACATTTAATTCCAGCCTCTAACACTTTAATGCCATCCCTTTAGTCTTTACACATTAGTGGTCTCAGTCATGTCAGACTTTTTCATCTCCTTTATGTTCATTTATTTTAACTTTTAGTGGTCTTCTAGCCAATCCTTTATCCTTTTTATTACAAGAGCATGAAATTTTATAATCCCCTAGAGCTTTGTTAGTCAGCTGCTACAAGGTTCTTAACCTTCACTAATTTATTCCCTCATTTTTGACTTTCCGATCTGAAGCATGCCTAATATTTTGTTTTTGAATATGAAAGTAACTTTTATTAAGTAGGTTTATTGCATTAATAGATTTTTATTTCAGTTTTTACAGTTATATTTAAGTTCTCTGCTAGTTATGCCGCAGATCACTTTAATAACAATTTATAATGCTGTGTAATATAATTTATATTTTAATATAACAAAGTGTACCTAATATAATAAAGCAAGAGTAATTTTATAAAACTTTACCTGGAAATCATTTCAAATAAGCATGTATTTTTTTTTAATTCCCTAACAAACAGTTTTATTGATATTTATTATAATAGAAACTCCCTAAACAAGAATAGCTTCTCTTTTTCAGGAAAAAAAATAATAATAAAGACAGTGCCTCTTAAAATACCACGCATGTTTTGATTTTTTATTTGCCTCATCCTTTCTCCTCACTGCTTTGATTTCTCAAAGGCAGAGAGGGAATTGTTTTCTCTGCGTCGTACAATTACATGAATGATCAATATCCAGTCATGAAAATTCCTAATTCAGATTACAACAGCAAGAACAATCATGTCGGCATTAACTGAGATATATACGTGACAATAAAATAATACTAATAATTATAAAACATTCTCTCCTCCTCCATTGAAAATCTGGCAGGGAAATATAGAAAGACTGATCAAAATGCAAATGTTAGACATATATTTGCACACCAAGGGAAGGAAAAACCCAAGCATGAACCTGAGGATGTTAAGGCTTCTGGGCTTTAAAGTAAGCTCAGCACAAGAGAAAAAAAGATTGGTCATCAGAGTCTTGAACTCTAACAATACTTCTCTTCAGGCAAGAACCTAACTGACCATATCAGGGAGCGTGTGTTGCCCAACAACCTCTCCCCCCAAACTCATGGTTTAAAAGAATTTGTATTGAGTTCATGCATCCACTAACTGGCTGTCGTACTTGGGACGTTCTGGTGACCAGAGGCTTGCTGGGTTTGCTAAGACTCCAGAGAGTCTGTGCCTGAGGCAGCCAGGAGGCTGGCCGTGGGCTGGCACACTCAGCTCTCCACCACATGGTTTCTCGGGCCCCAGCAGGCACCTCAGGCTCCACATGGTAGCCAAGCTCCAAGAGCAGGACAAGAGCCAACCCAAGGCCCCGGTGCGTTTCAGCCTTCTGCTGGCTCAGCGCATTGTCCAAAGCAAGTCCTGTTCTCAACCCTGATACAAGTGGGAAGAGGGAAAAGGGACTCCCTCCCTTTATGGGAGGAGCAGACAATTGTGGGCACTTTATAATCTATTGGGTTGGCCAAAAAGTTCATTTGGGTTTTTCTGCAAGCTCTTACGGAAGTGTGTGACCAACCCAATACCATATCACACCCAGGATGCCTATACTCTTTGCTATCACTTCTTGAATTCCTCTGAACGCTCCATTTTCTCAACCAGTGAGTACGTCCTTTGTGACAAGCCCTATTTTAGAAGTAGTAAACAAAATAAATAAATAAAACAAAATAAACAAAAATCCTGACTTAATGAAGTTTACCTTCTAGTATCAACAGGGGCCCCCTGTTTTCTAAACCAATATTCTTTTTGATCCCAGACAATGTCTCTGCCTCCTACACCCAATGACGGACCTCTCTGGATTTTCCCCATTCACTGTCCCTTCCCTTTCCTTCTGGGAATTTCTCCTTCCACCTCCTAGGGGACTGTCAAACACGGGCTTCCCCCTCCCATTCCCACATATCTGATCATAAGATCCAGGTGGGCCAATAAGAATACTTTATCCTGGACACAGGGGTTGGTCCAAGGTTGGGCCAATGAGCCAGGCAGGACTAATCAAAGACATTCCCAGGAACTGATACGAAGCTGTTCAAGAAAATCTGGTAACTTTACCTATAGACAAAATGTGAACTAGAAATGCCAATAATCTTAAATGCCCTATGAGAATAAATCAACCAGAAGAACGCAGAGCAAAATAATGAAGAGAGACAGATTCCTTGCTGTGCCTTTTGCACACCTGGAAAAGGCGTCCTATGTCTTTTGCCACACCTGAAACCACATCCATTTCTGCTTTCAGTACACAAGTCAACTGATTATCAAGTTTGAGTCGGGTTTTTGTAAACCACAACCAAGTGAATTGGGATTCACTCAGTCCTCCAGCCTTGAACACTGCAGTTGAACCTCCTAAAACCAGCTAGAGCCCCTGAAAGCCCTGTGTACTATTTACAGAAAGCCATGAAATACATGATATATAATTCTACCAAAGAGCAATCTACTGTGCAGAAAGTAGCTACCCATACAACTACAGTGTAACAGCAATAGCTACACCCTTTCTCTTTTTAAAACATGCTGTCAAACTAAATAAGTCCCAACATTTCCAACTTTTTATCAATAAATATCTGATCTTCTTTATCCTTTGGGTCACTTATGCCAATTTATGCCAAGTCGGTACTAACAGGCTCAAGATTTACAGTAAGGAAAATAAAAATGAACAAAATTCTGATAGGTCTTTTTTTTTCCCCTTCCAAGTCAAAAATGATTAGCTTTCATCCAGGTCATGCAAAACTCCAATGATCCTTTGAACCACTGATCGAGAACTTTTTCTAAAGAAATATTAGAGATTCTGTTAGAATAATCAACCTTAAACTATAAACGGTAAATTCTGCTCCTCTCTAACCACCTTCGCAAAGAACACCCAGGGATTCTAATGGCAGTCTTTTGAAAATATATTTCCCCAAATCATAACCCCATTCAGTCTTTCTCAAGTGTGTCCTCTGAAATGTTACACACACACACACACATACACACGTTCTGAGTTCAATTATGCCACGTATTTTATCACCTTCCTGAAAGAGAAACTGTATGCATCAGTACATTAAAGGCTTCAGAGAAGAGGTTTAAATTTGTCTGAACTAACAACATTCCTCAAACGTGTTTGATCACAGACTACTGGGTATTTTTTTCATCATACCATACCTGCTAATGCTCATGAAACATTATGTGTCCCATGTTACCCATGGAGTCAATATCAGTCTATCATCTAAATAGGAGTCAATGAACTTTTCCTATAAAGAGCTAAAGAATAAATAGTTTGGGCTTTACAGGCAATCCAAATACTCAGCTTGGTCATTGCACCACGAAAACAGCCATCAGTTCAGTTCAGTTGCTCAGTCGTGTCCAACTCTTTGTGACCCCATGGACCACAGCATGCCAGGCCTCCCTGTCTATCACCAACTCCCGGAGTTTACCCAAACTCACGCCCATTGAGTCGGTGATACCATCCAACCATCTCATCCTCTGTCGTCCCCTTATCCTCCTGCCCCCAATCTTTCCCAGCATCAGGGTCTTTTCAAATGAGTCAACTCTTCCCATCAGGTGGCCAAAGTATTGGAGTTTCAGCTGTAGCATCAGTCCTTCCAATGAACACCCAGGACTGATCTCCTTTAGAATGGACTGGTTGGATCTCCTTGCAATCCAAGGGACTCTCAAGAGTCTTCTCCAACACTACAGTTCAAAAGCATCAATTCTTCGGCATTCAGCTTTCTTTATAGTCATAGACAATATGTAAACAAATGGGCACGGCTGTGTATCAATAAAGTTTTATTTATAAAAACAGACGGAGGACCAGATTTGGCCTGTGGGGCACAGTAGAAGAGAGCAGATGAGACCATGAACTTAATGTCAGAGCCCCCACTCCATGCACACGGCACACAACCTTGAGCAGCTTCCTGAGCCTTGTTAAGCCCTGTTTCCTAGCTGTAAAATGAGGATTAAGTGTACTTTTTACACCTATGCAATGAATTTGCATTTCTACATGATTTCTCTGAGTGGAGGGTGTACAAGTGTATGGAATTTGAAAAAGGGGCGGGCCAAGATGAGTCAAAGCAAGGTGCGCAGATGAAATGATTCCTACACCGAAGTCACACAGCAAACACAGCACTCAGATCCAAGGATGACAGATTTAAAAATATAAGCCTCCTGGGAATTTGTAAAATTTGGGGCGACAGCTCTGAACTTCCAGCATATGGAGTGAGGTTTAAGCCAGCCTTACATAATTCTCAGGGGCCAGGGAGGCTCCGTTAACATCTTGCTTCCATAAGCCGATCAGAGGCTGTATCTGGGTTTATAACGTGTCTAAAGAGACAAAAGAAAGCTGCTCTCCAAGAGTCACAGACAGGCATTTTCACCCAGAGCCTCTGACGGCCAAACAAACCATTGGAAAGTTCTGTTTTCCTTTTCTTGTAAGGACAAAATGGAGATCAAACCAGAGTTAGGCTATAACTGGTGCTCTGATTCTAAGAGATTGGAATTTTTTACCCAAATGTTCACTTTCACAAAATCTTCTTTATAGTCACACTAGCAAAATTATATTTTTATTTTGCCACATTGTGTTCATAATTTCAACTTTTCCTGCATAATGCAGACAGATCTTTTCCATTTATTTTAGTGTTTTACACACAGAGGTGATGGAAGGGAAGAGAACATTCAAATCCCTCCAGAATTCCCCTTTTGCTCCATAGGGACATAACATTTACCATGATTAATTTTTCTCTGAAAAAAAAAAAGAAATGAATATTTCTTTGTCAGGTAGAAGCTTTTAGTCATACTGACACCAGGCTTTCACGCAGCAAAAATATTACTAATACTATTTTCCCTCTGAAGTGCATTTGTTATCAATATGCACTTAAACTGGTGATCAAGTCTTGCTACGAGAGACACCTGCTCTGCATTTTCTATCTGCTTAATACCTTAGGGACACATCACTTAATAATTTAGTGCTAAACCATTTAGCATTTTAGCCCATCATCGCTTATATTACACACAGGATTTCAGTAATGTCTGATAAAATTATGTGTTAGCTGCCTTATGTGTGTGTAAAACTTAATAAGTCTTCTTTCCCCCCTCAAGTTTAATAACTGATTTTCTTACATTTATGGATGTGAAATTTTATTGCTCATGGATATAGTTTGAACCTAAATCTTCATATCTTATAAATTGATTTTTAGTTTCCTTTTTGACCTTATGAATTTCAATCAGACAGTGACCTCTTGTTGCTCATGAATCTGACTGATTTAATGCCTTATAACAATAATAGTAGAGAAAAAGCATTATCATAAGAGCCCACAGGGTTTGCAGAAACCCATAACTAGATCTTGGAGGCCTCAAGCAATAATAATTCTTGACCTAAGACCATCCTCTGGAGTCGGCATTCTTCACTGTACTGGGATGGCCCATCCTTGTGGTAGCGTAACTAGGCTGAAGCAATGGAAAAGTCCCAAGAGGAGATTGGCTAAAATTGTTTCAAAGACACAGTCTTGAACATAAACCAGTAATAGAAAAGGTGCAAAAAACTAATTTTATCTCAAGGATATGATTGGAAAGAAAAAAAGAAATAATATCCTGGTGCTGTCTTTGGGGGGGCATTGTAAATGCTTAGCTTGATAAAAAAATGAAAAATCAATGTTAATTGTCTGCACAGGCTGCACTGTTACTGCTCTGTCTCATATTGTGACTGCTGAGTCTACAGTATGAATGGAAGAGTTGAAGGAGTGTTCCTTTGTTTCCCGGGCTATGCTAACTTCATTTAATTGGTTTACTGAATAACCGTGTGTTGCTGCTCATTATTCCTTATTAAGAAAGACTCTTAAACCCAAAACAAAAGCAGCTCCTTTTCTCTTATTCTTTTTCTTTCTTTAAATGAACATGGGGGTCCAACTTTTCCTGCGTGGTTATCAACACTTCTCAAAAGATGAAGCCCGCTGAAATGTGGGCTTACCCACAGCTTCCATTCTCTGAATCCTTTTCTCAAAAATCTAAAAATCCTCCCAGTTGCTCAACAAAACGCTGGCAATGGGATGCTGACTAAAACGGAAATCACTCGTGAAGAATAGATTTTTTTCGGCTGAGAGAGCTCAAGTAGATGCCCTGTTTAATTCAGTCACTTGGTCTGTAGCTGCTCAGAAAGAAGAGGAAAGCAAACCTTCAAAAATCTTACTCTAATGAACCCCCCTTCCCGTCCCATGCCGAGGTCAACTATTAGGATTCAAAACTACCTAAGACACTAATACTCTTCTCCCATTTCAACCCACCACTATACCAGAGACGAAGAATGGAGTGGTTGGTTCTGTTCACCAATATTTTCAATACTCTTCCTTCCAGGCATCTGACAGGATTCACATTTGACAGGATCAGTCCCTCCAGTGAATTTTTAGACCAATGAGATCTTGGCATGAAAGCCTGTTGTGACTGATACACCCATCCTAGTTATCTTCATTTGGGGGAGAAGGCATCCTCTGGATAAGGGAAGCAGGGTGTGGACTATATGGAATCAAAGTAGAAATGACCACCTGATCCCAAATAGCAGCCTTATCTGTCACACATCTTTAAGCTAAGACATTGCCACAAAAGGATTCTACTGAAGCAGAATGCAACAATAAATAAATAAATACCAATGAGCGGTTGTTAACACATCACAATGCATTAGTGACGTTTTCTATTAAAAACAAAAATGGTTAGGTCTTAAGATAAAAAGGGCAGAGCAAGGTAATGCTGTCTTTCAGTTCAGAAGTTGAGGAACCCTATTTCTAAAAATACAAGAGGCCACCAAAAGGAAAAGGAAAATGAATGGAAATAAGAGGTGAACCCATTCATTATTTCATAAACCTAAATTTTGAACTGTTTGTCCAGTAATTTTTGTAGTCTTTTGTTGAGAATGCAAACTTAAGCGTTAACAACGTGGCCCCTGAAAGAGTGAGTAGCAGTCAATGCTTCATTGATTCACTGAACAACACGAGGGCTGAGCAGCTTCCTACCATGCAGTCAGGGTCTCTCACACAGACTCTGGCCTCCACCCTGACGTCAAGGAAACACACCAGATGAAGGATTTCTCTCTAAAGTGCGAGGAACATGTCACCTTGTCCAAGGGTGTCTTGAACAATGTGAGTCTCCCATCTCCGTTTCATCTTTGACGGCGATGAAACACCCGGGGGGCTTACAGATGGACCAGTTCCTCAAATGGGATCAGATCTGGGGGAAAGCAACTCCACAAAAAAGCCTAGAAAGCCTTCCTAGGTTAACAATATGAAGAAGTAGAGGAAAACAACAGAATGGGAAAGACAAGAGGTCTCTTCAAGAAAATTAGTGATATCAAGGCAACATTTCCTGCACAACAAAGGACAGAAATGGAATGGACCTGACAGAAGCAGATGGTATTGAGAAGAGGTGTCAAGAACACACAGAAAAACTGCACAAAAAAGATCTTCATGATGCAGATAACGACGATGGTGTGATCACTCACCTAGAGACAGACATCTTAGAGTGTGAAGTCAAGTGGGCCTTAGGAAGCGTCAGTATGAACAAAGCTAGTGGAGGTGATGGAATTACAGCTGAGCTGTTTCAAATCCTAAAAGATGATGCTGTGAAAGTGCTGCACTCAATATGCCAGCAAATTTGGAAAACTCAGCGGTGGTCACAGGACTAGAAAAGGTCAGTTTTCATTCCAATCCCAAAGAAGGGCAATGCCAAAGAATGTTCAAACTACCGCACAATTGCACTCATTTCACATACTAGCAAAGTAATGCTCAAAATTCTCCAAGCCAGGCTTCAGCAGTATGTGAACCAAGAACTCCTAGATGGTCAAATTGGATTTAGAAAAGGCAAAGGAACCAGAGATCAAATCACCAACATTTGTTGGATCATAAAAAAAGCAAGAGTTCCAGAAAAACATCTACTTCTGCTTTATTGACTACACCAAAACCTTTAACTGTGTGGACCACAAAAAACTGTGGAAAATTCTTCAAGAGATGGGAAAATTCTTCAAGAGACCACCTTACTCACCTCCTGAGAAATCTGTATGCAAGTCAAGAAGAAACAGTTAGAACCGGACAAGGAACAATGGACCAGTTCCAAACTGGGAAAGGAGTACATCAAAGCTGTATATTGTCACCCTGCTTATTTAACTTATACACAGAGTACATCATGCAAAATGCCAGGCTAGATGAAGCACAAGCTGGAATCAAGATTGCCAGGAGAAATAGCAATAACCTCAGATACACAGATGACATCACCCTTATGGCAGCGAAGAGGAAATGAAGAGCTTCTTGATGAAGGTAAAAGAAGAGAGTGAAAAAGTTGGCTTAAAGCTCAACATTCAGAAAACTAAGATCATGGCATCCAGTCCCATCACTTCATGGCAAATAGATGAGTAAACAATGGAAACAGTGACAGCCTTTATTTTCTGGGCTCCAAAATCACTGCAGGTGGTGACTGCAGCCATGAAATTAAAAGACGCCTGCTCCTTGGAAGAAAAGCTATGACCAACCTAGACAGCATATTAAAAAACAGAGATATTCTTTGCTGACAAAGGTCCATCTAGGCAAAGCTATGGTTTTTCCAGTAGTTATGTATGGATGTGAGAGTTGGACCATAGAGAAGACTGAACTCTGAAGAACTGATGCTTTTGAACTGTGGTGTTGGAGAAGACTCTTGAGAGTCCCTTGGACAGCAAGGAGATCAAACCGGTCGATCCTAAAGGAAATCAACTCTGAATATTCATTGGAAGCACTGATGCTGAAGCTGAAGATCCAATACTTTGGCCACCTGATGTGAAGAGCCAACTCACTGGAAAAGACTCTAATGCTGGGAAGATTGAAGGCAGGAGGAGAAGTGGGTGACAGAGGACATGATGGTTGGATGACATCACTGACTCAATGGACTTGAGTTTGAGCAAGCTCCAGGATATGGTGAAGGACAGGGAGGCCTGGCGTGCTGCAGGCAACGGGGTCGCAAAGAGTCAGACACGACTGAGCGACTGCACACAACAACAACTCCACAAAGGAAGCTGCTGTTTTCAGAGCAGGCGGTGACACGGGGACGCCAGAACCTAGCCTCAGAGCTGCTGACGCTGTCAGCAGTGACGAAGCGTCACTTCCTTCTTCTCGACGTTTCTTTTACTTTTAGTTGCTATGTTTTTTAAAGCGTGCATTGCCTTTGACGTTATCTAAAAGGAAAACTGCTACATTTAAAACCACATTATCCTCTTTTATCTTCAATTGTTTCATCACTAAGATTACAGCATACAACAAAATATCTCAAATTTGGAGCAAATCAAACCACTGGCTTGACATTCTGAAGTCTGACCACTTATTTCAAAGTTATTTGAATGTCTCCAGTAATCATACCCTTTTTAAAAAAAAGTTTCAATGGCTTTCCTAAAGCACATCAAATTATTTTGCAAAAAATGGACACAAAGTATGAAGATATCTATCAATATTTATTTCTTCTGGTCTTCCAAGAACCTTTCCTGGTTCTGTTTTCTAGGGTTCATTGGAAATAAGTTCTTTGGGGTGAATCTCATAGTGTCTGGAATCTTTTATTTTTTCATCTTGTTTCTTGTTTAAGTCATATTTCTCATCATGGCAGAGAGCTAGCTGACTATATAAATTTGCCCCTTTCTGTTTATCCTGTAGTTGCCTGTCAAAGCAAATAAGCCTGCTTTGCATTAGAGCTTGGAAATTAAATTGTGGAAGAGTAAGTCCCTCCAATGAAGGTAAACCAGGGTGGTGTGAATTCATACCCAAAGGAACCCACGGCCAGAACATCTGCATCTGAGGCAATTAGGCAACCCCTCATGGGGTGGGAAGGAAATTTTTTCAAGGCACATTTATATGCCAAATAAAGTCAACCAGGTTTCTTTAAAAACATCTGCTTTTTAAATATCTTACCCTATCAAGACTGTGACTGTGAAAGTTAATTCTCCCTGATGCTATTAACATAACTAAGAAGAAAATCTCATTTCCTTCTTAGCTTCCTCTACCACTGGGTCATAATCTTAAATGGAACTCGAATCACTAAGAGATTTTTCCTTAAAATATAGAAAGTGCAGAAATAGGTGCACATGATTATGGTTTCAGTTCTTAACCTTGAATATTTCCCAGAACACTTTACATTTATCACAGGCCAATAATAATAAATATCATCGAGTTCCTGTTAAGAACTTTGACTCGTTTGGCCTTTGATATGTATGATCTTTTTTTGACCCATGCAACTCTAAGAGGCAAGCATTCTTATGCTTATTTTATGGATATCAAAACTGAGGTTCAATTAAGTAACTTGTCAATTACAACTGATAAATTTTTTCCAAATATACATTAAAATACACACATAATTTTAAAAACACATCTTATACATCCACTGTGTAAAATTTCTCTCTTCAGTTCAGTCGCTCAGTCGTGTCCGACTCTTTGCGATCCCAAGCATCACTGCACGCCAGGCCTCCCTGTCCATCACCAACTCCAGGAGTTCACTCAAACTCATGTCCATCGAGTCGGTGATGCCATCCAGCCATCTCATTCTCTGTCGTCCCCTTCTCCTCCCGCCCCCAATCCCTCCCAGCATCAGAGTCTTTTCCAGTGAGTCAACTCGTCGCATGAGGTGGCCAGAGTATTGGAGTTTCAGCTTTAGCATCAGTCCTTCCAATGAACACCCAGGATTGCTCTCCTTTAGAATGGACTTGTTGGATCTCCTTGCAGTCCAAGGGACTCTCAAGAGTCTTCTCCAACACCACAGTTCAAAAGCATCAATTCTTTGGCGATCAGCTTTCTTCACAGTCCAACTCTCACATCCACACATGACCACGTTACTACCTCTTAAATATGTAGCTCAGTTTAGAAACTTTAAGGAAAAAAAAGCTTGTGAAAACCTGAAAATGCCAAGAGCTGCTTCTGCGTTTCCCACGTCGTCCCGTGTCCGGTCTGCACAAACAAAGCAGGCTGCATCACTGAGATGAAGCGCAATCGGGCGGCGCCAGGGTCGGACCCGGGCCTCTCCAAGGACGGCGTGGGGGCCGCGCGGATCTGCAGGCCCTGAATTCTGCTGCGCAAATGACACGCCCAGCGCTGCAGCTCACTGGCTGTGTGACCTGAGACTAATCAGCGGAACGAATTTGTTTCCATTTCTCACAGTAGGAGATCCCACCTTGCACTGCGGCTCTTCCACTGAAGAGCAAAGGAAACAAAGTTCATAGAGCCACTGTCTGATGCAAGCTCTTAGGGCAACCAGCCTCCAGGATGACTAACCTCCTGACAGTCACAGCCTTGTGCGTGCCCCTCTCACGCTGAGCTATGTAGAGTACTATGGAAATGACTGGATGATTTCTGAGCCTGGGTCATAAAGGACTCTGTAGCTTATGCCTTGGTCTCAACTCACTCCGGAGAAGCTGTCCATTATGCTGTGAAGACGCTCAAGCAAACCCCTGAGAGGGCCCATTAAAGAGAAGCGAGGCCGCCCACCAACCACCAGCGACAGCTCGAGGGCCATGGCCTTCTTATAAGTGCGGGTCCCCTGGATGCAAACCTTCAGTCCACAGTCCCAGCTGACATTTGGACTGCAATCTCAGGAGAGACCTCAAGCCAGATCCACCAGTTAAGCCACTTCTGAATCCTTAACCCATAGAAACTGAGAGAATGCAAGTTTATTATTGTTTTAAGCCACTAAGTTTTGGAGTACTCTGTTACACAGCCACAGATAACGAATACAGTAGTCAAAAAACCTTAAGCTCTTAGCCGAAGCAGAAGTTCATGTTCATTCTGTTTCACCAAGAAACCTCCCCTTTCATGAAGGAAAGACTACCTCTGCAGCAAATTTTAAGCCCTTTATCACAGGGCGGGAGAGGCAGGTAATGAGGAATGTTTTTTAAGGACTGGGGCGGGGAGGGTGTTGGGTGTTACTATTAAGTGACCACAGGACTTCCCAGGTGACACTCGTAGTAAAGAAGCCACCTGCCAATGCAGGAGACATAAGGGATGCAGGTTTGACCCCTGGGTCGGGAAGATCCCCTGGAAGAGGACATGGCAACCCACTCCAGTATTCATTCCTGGAGAATCCCCATGGGCAGAGGAGCCTGGTGGGCTACAGTCCATAGGGTCGCAAAGAGTC
Organism: Moschus berezovskii; assembly: GCF_049115385.1. Lineage (NCBI taxonomy): Eukaryota > Metazoa > Chordata > Mammalia > Artiodactyla > Moschidae > Moschus > Moschus berezovskii. The sequence continues at coordinate 3,669,860 of NC_142474.1, forward strand.
AGACATGACTGAGCGACTTAGCACACACACAGGCACTCACTGAGGTGACCACATGCCTTATTCCCATGTGCACTGCATCACATCCATTGAAACGTTCAAACTTCCATTACTGACACCACCAGCTGGGGCACCTGCTCTCATACAATCACAAAGCAGCAGGCTAAATGTCAAATATAAAGAAACTTTAGGATGGAGGAACAAGATGGCGGAGGAATAGGATGGCGAGACCACTCTCTCCTCCACAAATTCATCAAAAGAACTTTTGAACGCGAGTAAAGTCCACAAAACAACTTCTGAATGCTGGCAGAGGACGTCAGGCACCCAGAAAAGCAGCCCATTGTCTTCGAAAGGAGGTAGGAAAAAACATAAAAGATAAAAAGCGAAACAAAAGAAGTAAGGACGGAGCTCCGTCCCGGGAAGGGAGGCTTTAAAAAGAGAGAAGTTTCCAAACACCAGGAAACACTCTCACTGGCGAATCTGTGGCGAGCCTTGGAAGCTCAGAGGGCCACATAACCCTCTTTTTTTTTTAAGATTTTTTAAAAACCCACAGATTACCCGCCAAACGGTAACTCCCAGCGGAGAAGCAGCGCAGACGCCTGCAGACGCCATTAGCAAGCGGGGGCTGGGCAGGGAGGAGCCGGCTGAACTGCTTAGAGAGAGGACTGGGCTTGAATGCCGCGAGAACAATTTGAGAGAACTGGGGAGAGCAAAGCAGACTGTGGGATAGCTTCCCCACGAAAAGGCGGAAAGCTCTAACCTATGACTCGGCCAGCCCGGCTCACAGAATAAAGGACTGAGCAGAGCGAGCCGGCTGCGGTCGGCCCATCCCCCATCCCCCGCAGAGACAGGCAGGGAGCGCAGCTAGAGCCGGAGGGGGCAACCGGGGCCCAAGAAAGGCATCCGATACAAACTGCAGACAGGCTTGTTGCTAATCAGGACTTCTTGGGCTCGGGCCGGTAGATATCCCCCTGAGAAGGTGCGCCGGTTGTACACCCAGAAAACTGAGTGGCGGGGACTGGGGAGGCGATAAGTCACAGAGACCGCGCTCGCCAAACACCTGGTCCCCTGAGCTGCTCAGACCAGGGAAGGCACAAAACGCAGGCCCAACCAAGTCTGCGCCTTTGTGGAGTACCTGAGAACCTGAACTTGAGCCGCTCAGACCTGGGAAGTGCATACAACCCGGTGCCGGCCTCGGACAGTTCCCAGCAGAGCAACCTAGACCCTGTGCAGTGTAGACTGGGACAGCATACGTGCTGTGAGCGGGGGCAAACCCAGTGTGGCCGAGACGCTGCGAGCACTCCCCACAGACGCCAGAGATAATCGACTGCAGCGTTCCTCCCTTCCCAGAACAGGACTGAACAACTGAGCCTTAAAAAGTGTCCACCCACCCCCTAGTATCAGGGCGGAAATTAGACACTGAAGAGACCAGCAGACAGAAGCTAAAACAGAGGGAACCACCTTGGAAATGACAGATAGAGACGTCTAGAGACTACTCCAAGAATAAGACCAAAAACCAGAGGCAAGAGGCTTAAGCCCGAATCCTGAGAACACCAGAGAAGTCCTGACTCCAGGGAACATTAATCGATAGGAGCTCATCAAACGTCTCCATACCTACGCTAAACCCAAGGGTCAACAAGTTCCAGAGCAAGACATACCACGCAAATTCTCCAGTAACACAGGAAACTAGCCCTGAGCTTCAATATACAGGCTGCCCAAAGTCACTCCAAACCCACTGACATCTCATAACTCATTACTGGACACTTCATTGCACTCCAGAGAGAACAAATCCAGCTCCACCCACCAGAACACCGACACAGGCTTCCATAACCAGGGAACCTTGACAAGTCACCTGTCCAACCCCACACACAGCAAGGAAACTACATAATAAAGAGAACTCCACAAACGGCCAGAAGAGGGAAAGGCCACCCCAAGCAAAGCATTATAAGCAAGATGAAGAAGCAGAGAAATACCCAGCAAGTAAAGGAACAAGATAAATGCCCACCAACACAAACAAAAGAGGAAGATATAGGGAATCTACCTGATAAAGAATTTCGAATTTTGGTGGTGAAAAATGATTCAAAATCTTGAAAGCAAAATGGAGTTACAGATAAATAACCTGGAGAAAAGGATTGAGAAGATGGAAGAAAGGTTTAATAAGGACTTAGAGGAAATAAAAAAGAGTCAATATACAATGAATAATAAAATAGATGAGATCAGAAACACTCTGGAGGGAACAAACAGTAGAATAACAGAGGCAGAAGACAGGATAAGCGAGCTAGAAGATAGAATTGTAGAAATAAATGAAACAGAGAGGAAAAAAGAAAAACAAATTAAAAGAGAACAATATTAGAGACCTCTGGGACAATGTTAAACGCTCCAACATTCGAATCATAGGAATCCCAGAAGAAGAAGACAAAAAGAAAGACCATGAAAGAATACTTGAGGAGATAATAGTTGAAAACTTTCCTAAAATAGGGAAAGAAATAATCACCCAAGTCCAAGAAACCCAGAGAGTCCCCAACAGGATAAACCCAAGGCGAAATACTCCTAGACACATATTAATCAAATTAACAAAGATCAAACACAAAGAACAAATATTAAAAGCAGCAAGAGAAAAACAGCAAATAACACACAAGGGGATTCCCATAAGGATAACAGCTGATCTTTCAACAGAAACTCTTCAGGCCAGGAGGGAATGGCAAGACATACTTAAAGTGATGAAAGAAAATAACCTACAGCCCAGACTACTGTACCCAGCAAGGATCTCATTCAAATATGAAGGAGAAATCAAAAGCTTTACAGACAAGCAAAAGCTGAGAGAATTCAGCATCACCAAACCAGCTCTCCAACAAATGCTAAAGGATCTTTTCTAGACAGGAAACACAGAAAGGGTGTATAAACTCGAACCCAAAGCAATAAAGAAAATGGCTACGGGATCGTACTTACCAATAATTACCTTAAACGTAAATGGGTTGAATGCCCCAACCAAAAGACAAAGGCTGGCTGAATGGATACAAAAACAAGACCCCCATATATGTTGTCTGCAAGAGACCCACCTCAAAACGAGGGACACATACAGACTGAAAGTGAAGGGCTGGAAAAAGATATTCCATGCAAATAGAGACCAAAAGAAAGCAGGAGTAGCAATACTCATATCAGATAAAATAGACTTTAAAACAAAGGCTGTGAAAAGAGACAAAGAAGGAAACTACATAATGATCAAAGGATCAATCCAAGATGAAGATATAACAATTATAAATATTTATGCACCCAACATAGGAGCACCGCAATATGTAAGACAATTACTAACAAGTATGAAAGGGGAAATTAACAATAATGCAATAATAGTAGGAGATTTTAATACCCCACTTACATCTATGGATAGATCAACTAAACAGAAAATTAACAAGGAAACACAATCTTTAAATGATACAATAGACCAGTTAGACCTAATTGATATCTATAGGACATTTCATCCCAAAACAATGAATTTCACCTTTTTCTCAAGTGCACATGGAACCTTTTCCAGGATAGATCACATCCTGGGCCATAAATCTAGCCTTGGTAAATTCAAAAAAGTTGAAATCATTCCATGCATCTTTTCTGACCACAATGCAGTAAAATTAGATCTCAATTATGGGAGAAAAACTATTAAACATGCCAACATATGGAGGCTGAACAACACGCTGCTGAACAACGAACAAATCATAGAAGAAATCAAAAGAGAAATCAAAATATGCATAGAAATGAATGAAAATGAAAACACAACAACCCAAAACCTCTGGGACACTGTAAAAGCAGTGCTAAGGGGGAAGTTCATAGCAATACAGGCACACCTCAAGAAACAAGAAAAAAGTCAACTAAATAACCTAACTCTACATCTAAAGCAACTAGAAAAGGAAGAAATGAAGAACCCCAGGGTCAGTAGAAGGAAAGAAATTGTAAAAATTAGGGCAGAGATAAATGCAAAAGAAACAAAAGAGACTATAGCAAAAATCAAGAAAGCCAAAAGCCGGTTCTTTGAGAAGGTAAACAAAATTGACAAACCACTAGCCCGACTTATCAAGAAACAAAGGGAGAAGAACCAAATCAATAAAATTAGAAATGAAAATGGAGAGATCACAACTGACAACACAGAAATACAAAGGATTATTAGAGAATACTATCAGGAATTATATGGCAATAAAATGAATAACCTGGAAGAAATGGACAAATTCCTAGAAAAATACAACTTTCCAAAACTGAACCAGGAAGAAATAGAAAATCTGAACAGACCCATCACAAGCACGGAAATTGAAACTGTAATCAAAAATCTCCCAGCAAACAAAAGCCCAGGTCCAGACGGCTTCACAGCTGAATTCTACCAAAAATTTAGAGAAGAGCTAACACCTATTCTACTCAAACTCTTCCAGAAAATTGCTGAGGAAGGGAAACTTCCAAACTCATTCTATGAGGCCACCATCACCCTAATCCCAAAACCTGGTAAAGACCCCACAAAAAAAGAAAACTACAGGCCAATATCACTGATGAACATAGATGCAAAAATCCTTAACAAAATTCTAGCAATCAGAATCCAACAACACATTAAGAAGATCATACATCATGACCAAGTGGGCTTTATCCCAGGAATGCAAGGATTCTTCAATATCCGCAAATCAGTCAACGTAATACACCACATTAACAAACTGAAAAATAAAAATCATATGATTATCTCAATAGATGCAGAGAAAGTCTTCGACAAAATTCAACATCCATTTATGATAAAAAACCCTCCAGAAAGTGGGAATAGAAGGGACATACCTCAACATAATAAAAGCTATATATGACAAACCCACAGCAAACATTATCCTCAATGGTGAAAAACTGAAAGCATTTCTCCTAAAGTCAGGAACAAGACAAGGGTGCCCACTCTCACCACTACTATTCAACATAGTTCTGGAAGTTTTGGCCACAGCAATCAGAGCAGAAAAAGACATAAAAGGAATACAAATTGGAAAAGAAGAAGTAAAACTTTCACTGTCCGCTGATGACATGATCCTCTACACAGAAAACCCTAGAGACTCTACTAGAAAACTACTAGAGCTAATCAATGATTACAGTAACGTTGCAGGATATAAAATCAACACACAGAAATCCCTTGCCTTCCTATACACTAATAATGAGAAAATAGAAAGAGAAATTAAGGAAACTATTCCATTCACTGTTGCAACGAAAAGAATTAAATACTTAGGAATATATCTACCTAAGGAAACAAAAGACTTATACATAGAAAACTATAAAACACTACTGAAAGCAATCAAAGAGGACACTAATAGATGGAGAAATATACCATGTTCATGGATTGGAAGAATAAATATTGTAAAAATGAGTATACTACCCAAAATAATTTATACATTCAATGCAATCCCTATCAAGCTACCAACGATATTTTTCACAGAACTAGAACAAATAATCTCACAATTTATATGGAAATACAGAAAACCTCGAATAGCCAAAGCAATCTTGAGGAAGAAAAATGGAACTGGGGGAATTAACCTGCCGGACTTCAGGCTCTACTACAAAGCCACAATCATCAAGACAGTATGGTACTGGCATAAAGACAGAAATATAGATCAATGGAACAAAATAGAAAGCCCAGAGATAAATCCACGCACCTATGGACACCTCATCTTTGACAAAGGAGGCAAGAATATAAAATGGAGAAAAGACAGTCTCTTTAACAAGTGGTGCTGGGAAAACTGGTCAGCCACTTGTAAAAGAATGAAACTAGAACACTTCCTAACACCATACACCAAAATAAACTCAAAATGGATTAGAGAGCTAAATGTAAGACCAGAAACTATAAAACTCCTAGAGGAGAACGTAGGCAAAACACTCTCCGACATAAATCACAGCAGGATCCTCCATGACCCACCTCCCAGAATATTGGAAATAAAAGCAAAAATAAACAAATGGGACCTAATTAAAATCAAAAGCTTCTGCACAGCAAAGGAAACTATAAGTAAGGTGAAAATACAGCCTTCAGAATGGGAGAAAATAATAGTAAATGAAGCAACTGATAAAGGATTAATCTCCAAATTATACAAGCAGCTCCTGCAGCTCAATTCCAGAAAAATAAATGACCCAATCAAAAAATGGGCCAAAGAACTAAACAGACATTTCTCCAAAGAAGACATAAAGATGGCTAACAAACACATGAAAAAATGCTCAACATCCCTCATAATCAGAGATGCAAACCAAAACCACAATGAGATACCATTTCACACCAGTCAGAATGGCTGCTATCCAAAAGTCTACATGCAATAAATGCTGGAGAGGATGTGGAGAGAAAGGAACCCTCTTACACTGTTGGTGGGAATGCAAACTAGTACAGCCACTATGGAGAACAGTGTGGAGATTCCTCAAAAAATTGGAAATAGAACTGCCATATGATCCAGCAATCACACTCCTGGGCATGCACACCGAGGAAACCAGAATTGAAAGAGACACATGTACTCCAATGTTCATTGCAGCACTGTTTATAATAGCCAGGACATGGAAGCAACCTAGATGTCCATCTGCAGACGAATGGATAAGAAAGTTTTGGTACATATACACAATGGAGTATTATTCAGCCATTAAAAAGAATACATTTGAATCAGTTCTAATGAGGTGGATGAAACTGGAGCCTATTATACAGAGTGAAATAAGCCAGAAAGAAAAACACCAATACAGTATACTAACACATATATATGGAATTTAGAAAGATGCAAATGATAACCCTGTATACGAGACAGCAAAAGAGACACAGATGTATAGAACAGTCTTTGGGACTCTATGGGAGAGGGTAAGGGTGGGATGATTTGGGAGAATGGCATTGAAACACGTATGTTGTCATATGTGAAACGAATCACTAGTTCAGGGTCAATGCATGTTATAGGATGCTCGGGGCTGGCATGCGGGGATGACCCAGAGGGAGGATAAAGGGAGGAGGGAGGTGGGAGGGGGGTTCAGGAGGGGGAACTTATGTAAACCCAGGGCGAATTCATGTCAATGTATGGCAAAACCAACCAATATAATATTGTAAAATAATTTGCCTCCAACAAAAAATAAATTAATTACAAAAAAAAAAAAAAGCAGCAGGCTATTTTGCATTTTCAGTATCCATTTGCAGACCCCAAATATGCCACCTTTCCCCATGACTCCCCCCATTTACTGCCTTGTTTCTTTTCTGACTTATCCCGGCAACAGAAAACAATGGAAGAGAAGCATGCAAAGCAGTATTTCTAGTAAAGAATCTTCTTTTCCTCTATGTTGTATCTTTCCCATCAGAGAAACGCAGGGGGCAGGAGTGGGCTTAATATTTTTGCATTAACAAGAGTCACAGTAGTAACATCCCTCTGCAGCCCCTGCCGTCACATCAAAATCAATCACCATCTTATCAACAAATCCAAACGTTCCAGGTCCCATCGCCCTGAACAAAACTCCTCATCCATTGTTGCAGAAAAAGTTTCAGAACCAAAGGGAAGTCCTTAACTTTTCCCCCAGGTTCTGTGATGAAGGGACCACCTCTCTCTCATTCTATCCTAAATGTTGGGACACAGATGAGTAAGTGGTCAAATTCTGGCAGTTAGATACTCTGTGCAGATACACTGTTGATGGGGATGTCATTGGCTGCAGCCACATTAGAGATGATTTAGTGACACAATGATTTTTCATGGAGCACTAATTTAACACTGACTTTAGATCAGAATGCACACGTCAGATGCAATCTCACTGAAAGATAAGGGGTCATGAGAGCAACACCAGGGGCATGAGCGTAATAGGAGCGGAACCCGGAAGTGCCGGTTAGGAAACAGGTAGCCACACTGTTCGGAGAAGGAAATGGCAACCCACTCCAGTGTTCTTGCCTGGAGAATCCCAGGGACGGGGGAGCCTGGTGGGCTGCCATCTATGGGGTCACACAGAGTCGGACAAGACTGAAGTGACTTAGCAGCAGCAGCAGCAGCCACACTTTTTCATACAGGACATACGTCAACTTCAGCATTCCACAAAGCAGATATATGTTGACTGCCTACCACAAGCCAAGGTCTGTGCTAGGCTGCTTTTGCCAATGTCATGACCTCCTCAGCCTTCAGAGCAACCCAATCTACTAGCATGTGTTTCATTTCTAGAACGGCATAAACCAGGGGTGGGCAAACTACAGCCCCAGAGCCAACCAGCCTGCTGCCTGTTTTATGAGTAGTCTGCATTGGAATACAGCCACATCCATGGCCTGCAAACTGTCCAGGACTGTTTGCACACCACACGACAGCAGAGCTAGGGAGTTGGGACAGAGGCTGCAGCCCATGTAGTGGATTGAATTGCGCTCAAGTCCTAACCCATAATATAACTGCATTTGAAAAGAGGGTCCTTAGGAGGCAATTAAGGTTAAATGGCGTCACAAAGGTGGGGCTCTGGTCCATAGGACTGTGGCCCTGTAAGAAGGAGACCCCCCCAACCCCACATGAGAAGCACAGTTGTCTTCAAGAACTCGGAATGTGGACACAGCCAATAAACCCTTGTTCTGTCAGTAAGGAAAAGGGAAACATGGACATTGTGTGGGCATCTAGCATTCTCTACCACATCCCTTGGTTTACAATTTTCACATCTAAAAATTTCTTACGCCACATGGAGACACGAATGGGAGAACATTCATCACAGCAGTATTAATACAGAAAAGAGAAAACTGGCAACCACACAAATATATGTATCTGATGCTGGGTATCCACCCAGATTCCTTTAATTGGCTGGCATTCCCACACACAAACAGCAGTAAGAGCTGGCCACTCATGGCTCAAATCTGAGTCTCCTCTGGAGGGGCTGCCTGGGTACCACTCCACTGATAAATCATCTAGCAAATGCCTAGCAGAAGCACTGCTTCTAGGAAACCCGAGCTAAGACAACATACATCAATAGAAGACTGACCATTCAGATTAAGATATAAGCATATAATAATGAGTGCCAGTTAGAATTAAGCAAAGCTATATACAATGATATCGACAAGATGTCTGAGATTTTTCATTGAATGCAACAAAAAGCAAGTTGCAGAACATTATGTGTAATCTGCTCTGATTTGGGTAAAATAAGAATAAACCTCAACAGGTTTAAGTATATTCAGAAATTTTCTAGAAGAATACAAAAGAAACTGTGTTTGTTTCCTCCGGTTACCTTCCCTTCTTCTACTCTTCTATATTATTTAAATTAAGAAAACTATGTTTTTATTTTATGACTTGAATTTTTTTCCTTAAAATATCTCCATTATCCAACATGATCAGAGGTTGAGATTTTTGCTCAGCCCAGTGTCTGCTACCAAATGGTTTCAAACTTGAAAAGCATTAAATAGAAGGCTTAGGTTCCAGTCCAGCTCTGCTATTTACTAGTTAAGTTAGGTAGGTCATTCCACCTCTTAGAGGCTAACCTGTAAACTACGAGTTAAAGTAAATATATTAACCCCACAGTGCAGTTTGAGGATAGATGAAATAATGCATGCATAAGTATTCTGTGAACTATAAATCTTTACACAACAGTTATGTTGCTATCGGTAATGATACCAACAGTACATCAAGACCTTAAACGTCCATGGATACAAATTAAATATTTTTATGTGGTATGCCCAGCCATGGTTCTGTGATGCAGATAAGAAAGATTGATTCTGGTTGATTTATGTGGGAAAGGTTATCGGGAAGCTCACAGAAACATTCAGGAAGCCTAGATAACCAGAGTTGGAGAAATGGCAGTACAAAAGGTGGTTTTTCACTTGGAATTACAGAAAATGCACATCACAGCTCTTGTTATAGTCTGGTTAGGGTGGGTTGTGGCCACACACGCTGGAGACAATAGCTTATTCTCCTACCCCCACTGACGCTGCTGATTCTGAGCCCTGAAGAGAGGTCGTTCCCATGAACTGGCACTGCTGTACCAGAAATATGAATACGGATACAGCATCTTTGGGAAAAAATCCCTCTGCTACTATTTCATCACCATCACTGGCTACCAAGGCAAAGTTCAGAAGGAGTTTTCCCATAGAGCAGCTCAGGACATCCTAGCTGCAAGAGAGCCTGAGAAAGTGAACATCTGGCATGCTCAGTTTTGAGATAAAGAATCTGATTCTGGGACTTCCCTGGGGGTACAGCAGACACGAACCCACCTGCCAATGCAGGGGACACGGGTTCGAGCCCTGGTCTGGGAAGATCCCACACGCCGCAGAGCAACTCAGCCTGTGGACCACAACTGCCACGTCCACGTGCTGCAACCATGGAAGCCTGTGCGCCTGGAGCCCTCCTCTCGTCCTCTGCAACAAGCTCAGCCACCACAGTGAGAAGCCCAAGCACCGCAGTGAAGAGCAGCCCCCACTCGCCACAGCTAGAGAAAGTCTATGCTCAGCAGTGAAGGCCCAGTGCAACCAAAAAATAATAAATAATAAAAATTTTAAAATAAAAAATTTTTAAAGAATCTGATTGTAACCAAGATTTATATGGTAGAAAAATTTCTTCCAACATTATAAGGGAATTCAGATACCAAGAACAAACACACAAACAAAAAGATAAATGTTACCTATATTATATCAGCATAGAAGTCCTGGTGAGTAGCCAAAACCCATGTCATCTGTATCTATATATCTACAAATACATTCACATAAATTGGGTTCTCAGGGAAGCTGACTCTGAGAGAGATTAGCTTGCAGGGATTTTATTAGGAAGTCCTCTTAGGATCAAAATCCTTGAGAGAAGAAGAGAGCAGGGGGATTAGACAGAAGGAGAAATTGGGGTGCTATGCAGTCTCAATGCGGGACTTGCCACACTGTGGTAACAAAAGGACTGCCACAGTCCCAGCCATCACAACCACATGCAAAGACAGGACATTGGAAATATAAAACACAGAAAGGTCAGAAGTCTTTTCCTCAAATGGTTTTCTTTCCCAGATCCCAGTTTTGTTTTGTTTTTTCCCCCATAAGTTCTAGAAGACTACATCTCACACTTCTCTGGCCAGAACTAGATGATATGAGCATTGTTAGCTAAAAGAAAGGCTGGGAAGTGAGTTTCTGGCAAAGAAGTGTCAGCCATGTTTGGGTTAGATTCACAGGCAAATAACAAAACATATACAGTGCGCACCTTCACATTACTTACAACCTGGTGTCGCTCATTGAGTACTTGCTCAGAGCTAACAATTGAGCTAAGACTTTTTACATTAAGCATCTTGAGTCTCACCTTGGCCCTATTCAGTGAGTTCTATCATCATGCCTATATCACAGAAGAGGAAACTGAAGTTTGGAGCAGTTCTATGTCCAACGTCAACACAATTAGTAAGCAGCAGAGCTTCAACTTAAACCCAAGCCTGACTGACCCCAGAGTCCGTGTTCACTGCTGCTTCACAGCCTACAACCACGGGTATAGTTATACCAGAAAAGTGGACCAGGGACAAAACCAAGGGACCTGAGGGATCGGGAAGATGTGTGGACGTCCAGGACCTGGGTTGGACCATACTTGATAAAGAGGAGCAGATAGGAAGCATTGCTTCTTCTTTGAACCTGCTTATGGATGCAAAGGAGAAAATCAAGTTGGAATTAAAACGTTTGCACCAAACTATACTTGCTACTCAGTGTATGGTCCCCAAGTCAGCAGCATAAGCATCTCCAGGGAGCTGGTGAGACATGCAAAACCTCAGGTCCTTCCCAGACCGAGCCAGAATCTGCATTCAGGAAGGTCTCCAGGCAATCCACATGCACTAAAAAATTCGAGGGGTATTGTTCTAGAGGTTTCAATGAGAGCTCAGGCTGGGAAGTAAGCAGAACAAGCCCTGAAGGCTGGCTTTGAAACCAACTCTCCCTGTAAAATGGATTAAGTATAATAGTAAGAAGCCAGTCATCATGCTCATACAGACCATCTCATCTCATCACCACGGGCCATCAACAAAGCTATGGGTTAAGTACTGTTATTACTGACAGAGGAGGAAACATTTAGTAACTCGAACCCATTTCACATAACCAATAACTTGGCAGAAACTAAGATGTGAAACCTCCACAGTTTGATTCTAGAAGTTTCCTCCTTCTGCAGCACACAACATCCACTAATGGCAGAAGGCCTGAGGAAAGAATGAGATCATCTGCGTGAAAGACTTAATACGGTGCCTGGTACTTAATGCACACAAAGAATGAAGAGAAATAATCTGACTCCCTTTAATGAGATCTGAGCCATGAACTCTCAAGCACCTAAAAGTAGCTATCTGTTGAAAACTTCTAACACCAGCTTCTAACACCCAGAACACATTTCAACAAGTTTCCTCTCCCATCAGTCCATGTATGATCAAATGAAAATAAATTTCCCTACTAGCCTAAAGCAAAATGTAATTAGAAAGGTGAATCTGCAGCTCTGAGTCAAAAACGGACCTCCAAAGTCACACTTAAATGATTTTGGGTTTTCCACTGTTTCGAATTATCCATGCCACTGCTCCCCTTATTGGCACTGATAACAGAGTGTTAACTACATTACATGCAATTAAATTCAAAATATTTGTGCAGCAATTATATGGATTCATCAAACCTAATGGTGCAGTCACAATTTCGTGTGTACTCATCAGTACTGCTCAGGAATTAAAAAAAAAAAAATGGCATATAGAAAGATCTTCCTACAAGCTGATAATTATAAAATAAACTTTGTGCCTGAGGTCCTCACAGTAGCTGGCATCTATCAATAGTAAACAGACTAGAAGTTTCTCACAATATTGACCTTACTGCTATCAGTATTTTTACATGTCCTTCATTAGGGACCAGATATATCAAGACTCATTGGAAAAGACCCTGAGGCTGGGAAAGACTGAAGGCAAAAGGAGAAGATGGCGGCAGGGGATAAGATAGTTAGACAGCATCACCAACTCAATGGACATGAATTTTAGCAAACTCCAGGAGACAGTGAAGGACGGGGAAGCCTGGCTTGCTGCAGACCATGGGGCCAAAAGAGTCTGACATGACTTAGTGACTGAAAAACAACATCAAGAGGGTATTTGCTCAGCAACCAACGAGATACCCACACCTGTGTTTATTCTTTTGTTTACAGGGGTAAACTTCTTCGTCTGAAGTCTTCCCATCCTCTTGTTTTTGGTTTGCATATGAAATCACTGTTGACTCCTAACCCCGCATGCCTAGTGATGGAAGCCAAGACAGACATTTCCTGCACACCATGACAGCTTCCTCCTTCCAGCATTCATGACTCTCTCTCTCCCTGGGAGCTTTCTCTAGTACATGGAGAGCTTACTCAGCTGGGAGTTTAAGGGCCCTACTGGGAAAACCCTCAACCAAAGACAAAAGGCAGTTGAAGGAATCACAGCCTAGCTTTTCCACCGCGTGGTGGATCACTTCTGAAGCCGGCCCCACACAGCTCCTTGGAGCGTCCCCAGTGGGATCCCAGTTGCCCACGGTGGTAAGCAACTGGTTAGCACTTCTTTTACTGACTTTCCTCCCTTCTTTGTCTCATTTTCCTACTTGTGCTTCCTGAAATCACCTTCCAAACACACTCCCTGGACCCAAGCTCTTGGTAAAGTGTCTGCTCTGGGGTAGTCAACACAACCCATTTTGTAGAGATACTTGACCCTCTTACAAAACTCCCACAGCAGACGCTATAATCTCACTTTCCTGGACTCCTTGAGAATAAGGATACACAACATAGGCTCCAATAATCAAGTGAGTCTTGGAAGTTTATGACACAAAGAAGCAGGGCTTGTGGATAGTCTATTCCAGCAAAGGGAGGAGCAACAGTGACTGTCTTCCAGTGGCTGCATAACTGGTTTCCAGAAATTCCCATTTCTGGTGAGAGGGGACGCCTGGTGGAGGCAGCAGCATCGGGCCCAGAGTGTCTTCACGATACCAGTTTCCCCCCACCGAGAATGATTCTGGCCCTTTTCCTGTTCTCTGGCCCTCTGCAGATCCTCTAATTAATTCCTTTTCTGTTTCAATAAGCCAGAGTTCATTTTCTGTGGCTTGAAACTTGAAAAGACCAACTGATATGGTTATGTTCTCCTAATGTATAAAAATAACAGGGATATTCATTATGACATCATCGATTGGAGGCAAATATTGGAGACAAGCTAAATATCCATCAGGAGGAAACTGATCAATTACGAAGGATCAAGTCAATGGCTAAAGAGTAGCAAGACAGCTCTGAATAAGTGTATGTGGAATTAGCCCAAGATTAAGTTTAAAAATCAGAGCCATGTATGTAGTTTGCTATCCTTCCTGTTTTTAATATATATGCATATAAACAGATGTGTTTACATATGTACATGTATGTATGTACAGTTCTTCATACAGAAGATAGAATGTCTGACATACATGCACAAGCATCAGATGTCTCTAGAAGGATATGGTTAATATCTTGGAGGAAAACAAGGATCCTGAAAAATCAGGTATGGAGCAAGTCTTCGCCTATACATGTATTCTGCATGCGTGCTAAGTCAGTTCAGTCGTGTCTGACTCTTTGTGACACCATAGACTGTAGCCCACCAGGCTCCTCTGTCCATGGGGATTCTCCAGGCAAGAATACTGGAGTGGGTTGCCATGCCCTCCTCCAGGGGATCTTCCCAGCCCAGGGATTGAACCCGCATCTCTTGAGCCTCCTGCATTGGCAGGTGGGTTCTTTACCATTATTGCAACCTGGGAAGCTAAGTCTTTACCTGTATATCTTTTTAAACTTTTGAGTTTATACTTAGGAAGATTTTTCATCTATGCAAAAATAAATAAAATTTAAATGAACTCAACAATCTGAAGAAGAAGAAAAAGGCAAACCTGATGCACTTCAGTTCAGTTCAGTTCAGTCGCTTAGTAGTGTCCGACTCTTTGCGACCCCTTGAACCACAGCACGCCAGTTGTCCATCACCAACTCCCGGAGTTCACTCAAACTCATGTTCATCGAGTCAGTGTTGTCATCCAGCCATCTCATTCTCTGTCGTCCCCGTCTCCTCCTACCCCCAATCCCTCCTAGCATCAGACTCTTTTCCAGTGAGTCAACTCGTTGCATGAGGTGGCCAAAGTATTGGAGTTTCAGCTTTAGCATAAGTCCTTCCAATGAACACCCAGGATTGATCTCTTTTAGAATGGACTGGTTGGATTTCCTTGCAGTCCAAGGGACTCTCAAGAGTCTTCTCCAACACCACAGTTCAAAAGCATCAATTCTTCGGCGATCAGCTTTCTTCACAGTCCAACTCTCACATCCATACATGACCATGGGAAAAACCATAGCCTTGACTAGACAGACCTTTGTTGGCAAAGTAATGTCTCTGCTTTTTAATATGCTATCTAGGCTGGTCATAACTTTGCTTCCAAGGAGTAAGCGTCTTTTAATTTCATGGCTACAATCAGCATCTGCAGTGATTTTGGAGCCCAAAAAAATAAAGTCTGACACTGCTTCCACTGTCTCCCCATCTATTTCCCATGAAGTGATGGGACCAGATGCCATGATCTTCGTTTTCTGAATGTTGAGCTTCAAGCCAACCTTTTCACTCTCCTCTTTCACTTTCCTCAAGAGGCTTTTGAGTTCCTCTTCACTTTCGGCCATAAGGGTGGTGTCATCTGCACATCTGAGGTTATTGATATTTCTCCCGGCAATCTTGATTCCAGCTTGTGCTTCTTCCAGCCCAGCGTTCCTCATGATGTACTCTGCATAGAAGTTAAATAAGCAGGGTGACAATATACAACCTTGATGTACTCCTTTTCCTATTTGGAACCAGTCTGTTGTTCCATGTCCAGTTCTAACTGTTGCTTCCTGACCTGCATACAGGTTTCTCAAGAGGCAGGTCAGGTGGTCTGGGATTCCCATCTCTTTCAGAATGTTCCACAGCTTATTGTGATCCACACAGTCAAAGGCTTTGGCATAGTCAATGAAGCAGAAATAGATGCTCTTCTGGAACTCTCTTGCTTTCTCCATGATCCAGTGGATGTTGGCAATTTGATCTCTGGTGCCTCTGCCTTTTCTAAAACCTGCTTGAACATCTGGAAGTTCACGATTCACATATTGCTGAAGCCTAGCTTGGAGAATTTTGAGCATGACTTTACTAGCGTGTGAGATGAGTGCAATTGTGCGGTAGTTTGAGCATTCTTTGGCATTCCCTTTCTTTGGGATTGGAATGAAGACTGACCTTTTCCAGTTCTGTAGCCATTGCTGAGTTTTCCAAATTTGCTGGCATATTGAGTGCAGCACAAGGGCAGACACACTGATGCACTTAGTCTGAGGCAAGACCAAATATTCAGCATTCTTTAGCAAACAGTTCTAGCACCTCTGACTCTAGGTGCCTCCAAAACCCTGGTCTACGTTGTCAGGGATCAGGAGTGGTTTGTGCTATCCCACACCATCCAGATCTCAGCACTCAGGCCAAATTAATACTGTATGTTTTAAGTCAATACTTTTTTAAAAGGGTTCATGCTGGGAAGACATGCATGCACTGGCGTCCAAAGATTTCACCAGGTGTGTGAAAGACACACCAACACATTGACAACCAGCAGGATTTCCTAGACCCAGACCAACTACCTAAGAGCAAAAGTTCTGATCTTTACTTCCTTTTCCATCCTTCTTCAAATACTAAGTGGATATGATCCCATGGTCATAATGTGCTTTTATTAATAGGTCTACATCATCGTACTCACACTCACACACCATTCCGTTCCGTCGCTCAGTCGTGTCCGACTCTTTGAGACCCCGTGGACTGTAGCCTACCAGGCTTCTCCGTCCATGGGATTCTCCAGGCAAGAATACTGGAGTGGTTTACCGTTTCCTTCTCCAGGGGATCTTCCTGCACACTATTCTCCACTCTCATAAACCAGAAAGTTCTTAGAGTGTTTTCCACCAGAATATATTTTGAGCCTGAGGACAAAGGTCACTCTTTGAAAGCTGAAAGGTCACTATTCTCATTGTGTATGAACACGGTTACTTTTCTTGGCTAAAAGGCTTCCTGCCTGATGCCAACTTTTGTCTATTTCTTACTTTTTTTGCTTTCTTCCTCTGGGCATCATGCCAAACATCTAAGGAGGTGACCCACTTGATCAATCTATTATAATCTTTTAAAGCCTCTGCCATTTCAAACTAATTTATTTTTACATGGCATCTTCCGTAAAAATTATCTCAAAATGCTTTGTTTGAGAAGAAGTAAAATTACAATGAAACAGTTTAAGCATTTTAAAAACTTTTTTGGTTGTGAGGATCAAGAGTTAAGCACATTTAGATAATTTCCTGCAGGTTCACAGCTCTTACTGTATTAAGAGTTGTATTATTCTTAGCAACTCCCGCTTCAGACAACAGTGGCTGGCAAAAACTGAAACTTAGGTGTTCTTGCCTGGAGAATCCCAGGGACGGGGGAGCCTGGTGGACTTACGTCTATGGGATCACACAGAGTAGGACACGACTGAAGTGACTTAGCAGCAGCAGCACCAGCAGGTCTCGATTATTCAGAGCGTGAGAAACATACAAAAGCTGAGCCGGAAAAACATGGTTGCACTCGGCTCAGACCTGCGGCCTTTCAGTTACGCCAGAGCCCCGCCCCGCGTCCCGCCCTTCACCTCTGCCTTGTTTTTCCCCTCTGGTTCTCTCAGTGGCATTCGACTCTACTGTCCTTTTTTGCAACTCTTCCCTGCTCTGGCCTCTGTGACTCTAAACTCTACAAGTTCTCCTCCTAACATTCTGGCCATTTCTTTTCCCTCATTTTTTCTGGAATTTCCCACCTGTCCCCTGGTTTTCCCCCAAAACTGCTTTAAGGAATTGGTAGGAGATCTAAATTTATACCAAAGTTAGTTCTGATCCCTGTTCTCTCCTTTTCTTGCTTGCATGTTCAAGCAAGATGATAGTTTTATTCCCAGTGGAGTCATCTATCTTCCTGACCAACACGTATTATTCTTCTTTAGTCCTGCTCAGAATCTACTCTTTCTTATGTTGATAATTACCCCCAAGATCTCCTTTGGGAAACAAGACCTCCGTCATCTGTAGTCCATGTGTTTTAGCTAGGGTCTCCACCTAGAGGGTGGGCATAAAACCTTGATAGACACAATCAGAGTTTTCCATCACCCTGGTCATGATCAGTTCATGGATAAGTATGTGGCAGTAGGTTTTTTTTTGAGTGTGATCCCAGGAAACAGCAGCGGAATGGGGGACATGAGACAGGAAAGGGGAGGCAGCCTATTCAGGGTCTGTTACCAAGGCAGCTACCACGCTGAGCTGTTGTTGTTCAGTCACTAAGTCATGTCCGACTCTTTGCGACCCCATGGACTGTAGCCCACCAGGCTCCTCTGTCCATGGGATCCTCTAGGCAAGAACACTGGACTGGGTTGCCACCTCCTTCTCCAACCATGCTGAGTACTTAGAGATAAATCCTTCTCAGCCATGATGGCATCCAGTGCAAACCAGTATCCAGAAGTGAGAGAAAGTCCTTTGGCCAAGAAATGCGACCCTGGGTGTTGGAATTCAGGACAGTGTCTAAGGATGTGCTGAGGGCACAGGGCTGGGACTCTGAGACCGCCAGCTACAGCTTACAGGCTCTCGTGGCCATTCGCCACACTTCCTGTATGCGTGTGTGCCAAGTTGCTCAGCTGTACCTGACTCTTTGCGACCCTATGGACTGGAGCCCACCAGGCTTCTCTGTCCACGGGATTCTCCAGGCAGTATTCTCAAAGAACACTGGAGTGGGCTGCCATGCCCTCCTCCAGGGGATCTTCCCAACCCAGGGATTGAACCCAGGTCACCTGCATTGCAAGCAGATTCTTCACTGCTAAGCCAGAAGGGAAGCCTCTGCCATGCTTCCTAGCCTGTCCCAAATACAAAGCCTCTTTCATAGATGTGGGTGAATTCCTGCTAATGAGTCTTGATGAAAAGTAGTGACTACCTACAACTATAGACTAAAATCTATTTATTCACATTCTTGCAGCTAGGATGCAATCATGTGACCTTCTCCAGCCAATCAAATGCACCCAAGCCAGATGTAAATAGTCACCTTTTGGCACTCAGTACCAGGAACCTATTCTGGCAACATTATCTGGGTCATAGGCTGTGCTCAACAAAAGTTTGCTGCTATTAAAATTAAAAGGAATATTTCCAATTATTTTCTTACATTTAAAATATGGGATCCATCTCTTTAACAACAACAACAAAAACACCATATGCCCTTCAAAATGCTATTTGATATACAAACAAAATTAAATATTATTATGGACAATAAACCAAAACAATGGAGTAAAACACTACACTGTTAGAAAAACACGCCCGGCCCAATAATCTGGTGGTATGCTGATATGCCTACCTCCAGACACTTTTCCCCAATGAAAAAAATAGAAGGATTTGAAAGATAAATTATTATATTGACTAAACTGTCTAATTGAGCCTCACCATGTTCTAGACTCTGCAGATGTCAAGGATAATGAGATAAAAGACACAGTTCCACCCTTCAGAAGAACACAGATTAGATGGGGTGATGCACCTGTAGAATAATAATTACCAACATGTTACCACCAAAATATTTCCAGAGGGCAAAGAGAATAGCAAAGGGCAGCACCTTGTTGCCGGTTGCTGACGCTGCCAGAAAGAGAGAGGGCAGAAACACAGCCCAAGAAGAGAAACGCAAGAGCAGAAGAGACAGACGTAAGGGCGTGTGAGCACCTCGAGCTCAACCAGAGGCGGTGTGAGTGAGAGACGACGCAGGGACCTCCGGGAGCCCCAGGATCTACTCCATGCTGGATAAACCTGACCACGGCTTCCTTTCTCTGGAAATCAAAGGAAGGAAGGAATTTCAGAGAAAAGATCAAGGCTGCTGCTTACAGCCCTCTTTAGAATCAACATTACCCAATACGAGGAGCACCCCTGGATCAACACGGGCAAGCACATTTCTGTGATTCACCACCTGAGCGAAAACACAACTTATGAGAAGGTCGCACTCGTCAGGAGCCAGTTGTGAGCTTGTGTGTGTGTGTTTAAAGAGAGGTTCTGAGTTATCATTGATTTCTAAGGAAAACCAAGGCATATGTAGGTTTCAAAGTGATTCTTTGAATAAGTCACTGCAACTATTCTACAGTTTTTTCACAAACAGAAACACAAACTTAGTTCAGATAGATTCGGTTTTCTAAGAAATACCAAAACTCCACCTGGAATCACATTTTATTCCAGTACATATTTAAGTATTTGCCATTATTAAGATTAGGTGACAGTTTCCATATCATAGATGTGTCTTCCTGGTATCATATTTCGAACACTTCTGGTCTCCCTTTAAAATACATATGCAATTGTCTTTTAAAGTTTGACCTTTATTCCGCTTCATCAGAAATTTCATTTCGGTCTTTGTGGTAGTCATCAATATAAGAAATGCCAACTATTCATTTCTCTTCTCAATTCAAATCGAATCAACAAGCCTTATTGAATACTGGTGACTAGTACAGCACTTAGTACAGAGAAACTAAATTTTCCTCCTGTCTTTTCATATTTACTACCACTTTTTAGCTATGAAAGCCACTTGGGAATCAAAGAAGGGAATTCTATTCAATTTCTTATGATTTAAAGTAGGTAAATCATAAATGGATGCTTTAATTCTGAAAAGCCCCCAGTATTGTTCAGCCAACAGATCAAACACACAATTTCGTTATCAAATACATTCTACTTGAAATCTACTTAGCGATCAAAATTTTAGATGGGGTAGTAGGTTTAAAATCAGATTTGTCCAAAATATTCAAGCCCAAAACATAAATAAAATTTAAAAAAAGAAGGAATACCTATCTCTATAGTAGCCCTTGTTCTGCAAATAAATCTAACATCAGTCTTCTCCTTCCAGATTTGTGAGAAAATGTATCTGGATGAAAGACTAACTTAAACCCGGGTATAATTCTGGGTTTGTGTGCAAGTGGGAAACTCAGATGTTAAGGCACTAAGAGATTCCTTTGGGAGGTGTGAAGTGAATGATCCAGATGTCAGACACACAATCTGTACTATTTCTACTCCAGGGGCACAATAAGAACCATCAGAAGTGTGGGGTTATCTTCGTTTATTATCATGGGAAGAGGTAGGATGATGAAATGTGAGGATTATTTAGTCTAGAAGCCCCAAGAAATAACAAGTGACCTTAAGAAGAGGATCATTTTGAATGGTCTCGTGTTGACTTTCATTTCCTAGACTGGTAACTAGTGTAACAGCACAGGGAAGCTAGAAGGCAGATTTACACTCGTCCCTAGATTTGAGTCATGCTTAGTTTGCCAAGTACAAGATGCAAACACGGTCATGACAACTTGCACAAGAGCTGGGTTCCAGAGGCAGCACAGAAAGTGCAAATTACACGTGGTCTAATTTATCCTTAAAACAGCGTCATGTCCACACCCACATACCATCTACACCTGCTCACCATATCCCAGCAAGCCCAGGGCAGACCCTTTTTCTAAAGAACTGAAACAGATGGTTGACTTTCTGGTCCATTCTAGAGCTCATTTACACATAAAGGCCACATTGTATGACCAGTATGCCTCTTTAAATGCTAGAACCACAGCAAACAGGGTGAGCTGCCCACTCTCTGGGTGAAATGCAGGAACTGGGATCAACCGAAGGAAAAGCAAATTCTCCTTTCCCATCTCACACTGTGTGGGACCTTAAGCATTAAGTAAACTGAGGAAACATCAATAATCTCAGATATGCAGATGACACCACTCTTATGGCAGAAAGAGGAACTAAGGAACCTCTTGATGAAAGTAAAAGGGGAGAGTGAAAAGGTTGGCTTAAAACTCAACATTCAAAAAACCAACATCATGGCATCTGGTCCCACCATTTCATGGCAAATAGATGGGGAAACAATGGAAACGGTGACAGACTTTATTTTCTTGGGCTTCAAAATCACTGCTGATGGTGACTGTAGCCATGAAATTAAAAGACACTTGCTCTTTGGAAGAAAAGCTATGACAAACCTAGACAGCATATTAAAAAGTAAAGACATTACCTTGCCAACAAAGTTCCATCTAGTAAAAGCTATGGTTTTTTCAGTAGTCATGTATGGATGTGAGAGTTGGACCATAAAGAAATCTAAGCACCAAAGAATTGATGCTTTTGAACTATGGTGTTGGAGAAGACTCTTGAGAGTCCTTTGGACTGCAAGGAGAGCCAACCAGTCCATCCTAAAGGAAATCAGTACTAAATATTCATTGGAAGGACTGATGCTGAAGCTGAACCTCCAATACTTTGGCCACCTGATATGAAAAACTGACTCACTGGAAAAGACCCTGAGGCTGGAAAGACTGAGGGCAGGAGAAGGGGTTGACAGAGGATGAGATGGTTGGAAGGCATCACCGACTCGATGGACATGAGTTTGAGTAAACTCCAGGACTTGGTGATGGACAGGGAGGCCTGGCGTGCTGCAGTCCATGGGGTTGCAAAGAGTCGGACATGAATGAGTGACTGCACTGAGCTGAAACTGAAGACTGTCTTTATTTATTTAGACTGCTTTTCTCTTTTTCTCCTTTGCTTTGCATAAATTTGACTTACATTAAAAGCACATGGGACAGACTCCACAAGCCCCTGCCTGAGACAGCTGTGTGAGTCAATGACACACAAAGGTTACTAGCAGCACAGGGTGTACTCAGCATGCACACCCTGGCAAGGCAGTGCCCAGTGTTCCCTTCCAGCACCTCTTCTGACTGACTGGGCTTCTCTTATGGTTGGCTGGTGCCTACAATTCAGTAGTTTTAATGTCAACTTCCTAAATCCAAGAGCACAAAAACTTAGACCATCAACAAAATTTGCAAGAGAAGTATAGATATGTTGCAGCCTAACCAGTATACAAACTATTGAAATCTAAAGAAGTCAGGATGTCTATAAAGAAAAAGAACTTTCTGCCCTCTCTGACTACCAAGGTCATGGTCAAGTGGGCTCTTTTTTTTCCAGCTCTCCCCACGCACGAATAAGGACTCCTGCTGCTTGTTACGTGGGGCTCCAGCAGGCCCTGTGATGCAGAGGATGAAAAGCCATGTGGTGGGAGCCTCCAATGGTGGGAAGATGCTTGTCACATGCTTCTAACAGCCCCCCGTGTCCGGAACTCACAGAGCAAGCGTCAGCACTGAAGGCAGCAGATAACCCTCTCTTCCCAGCATAAGCACGAGCCTTCCTTTGTCAGCTGCACAAAGGCAGCTCGGGCGGAAGAAGCAAGACAGAAAGGAGCTCCAAAAGTGAAAGAAAAAGCCTGGAGTGAAATGAGAGAACAGAAAAAGGTAGAATGTAGGAAGAATCTGCCAGGTTCCTCCCAACTGGTCACATCACATTTGGCAAGGAAACAATGGGGCTGTCATCTCCACGGCTGCAGCTGTGAGGAGCACACTTCCCCCACGGTGGCCTGTGTTCTCGGGGCAGATAGACCCCGCCTCTCTCCACGGCCACGCAGCGTCTATGCGGTGTCCGGAACGTCACCGACCTGGGCTGGGTGGGAAGGCACCCGGCGTGGCCTCGCGCCTCACTCTGAGCAGGGAGGACAGACCTCAGTTATCATAGTCAATAGGTTTCTGGTGGAACCACAGTCTTCCTCAATTGTTCTTGCTAATGAGAAATTATTAGCTGGCTTCCAGAGGAAGGGCCCACACACACAAGACGCCTCACTATCTGTCCTGCTGTCTGCATCCCAGGACTTGTATTCACTTAGAAGTTAGGAATCAGCCCTGAAAGTAAAGAACACATTTAAACTCTAGCTTACTTTTCTCCCCAGTCACCAAAATCATACGGGCTGCCCCAGGGGCTCAAATGGTAAAGAATCGGCCTGCAATGAAGGAGACGGGGTTCGATCCCTGTGTTGGGAAGATCCCCTGGAGGAGGAAACGGCAACCCATCCCAGTATTCTTGCCTGGATAATCCCATGGACAGAGGAGCCTGGCGGACTACCGTCCATGGGGTCGTAACGAGTCGGACGGGGCTGAGCATGCGCACGCGCACCAAAATCATACTGGATGCTTCTCTCTAGGCCAACAGGATGGGCAGTGAGCAAACTGCAGTGCAGACTTCCTGGCCCTCCCCCTCCCAGGTTTTGGTCCTACGAGGCCATCCTGGGTGTTCATGAAGATATCATACCAAGGAGCCACATCCTACACGCATTCAACTCCTGCCGAATCTACAGTATGCGCGGGGCCGAGACAGAAGCGGAAAAGAAGAAAGCTGCACAGGCATGTGTTTCCTCCGTGAGCCTGTGCCCAGAACAGGTGTGAGAATGAGGTGTGAACCTGAGCTTCCCCCTTGTTCATCACCACACCCCTCCCACAGGTGAGGATCTCACCTTGCTGAGTGTAGACTTTGTGTCTGTAAATGCAAGCCAGCTCTTTCATCTGGAGTTCCACCAGAGAAGCTGTGACCTGTCCTGACCCTGGAGGAAAACCGAGCTGACTTGGACCTGGACTGAAAGATGCTGCATTTTTATGTAATTGTTGTTGTTACTCTTTGGTCGCTAAGTCATGTCCGACTCTTGCAACCTGATGGACTATGGTTATATGTAGCCTGCCAGGCTCCTCTGTCCATGGGATTTCCCTGGACAGAGTGGGTTACTATTTTCTTCTCCAGGGATCTTCCTGACCCAGGGATCAAAGCCACGTCTCCTGCACTGGCAGGTGGATTCTTTACCACTGAGCCACCTGGGAAGCCCCCTTTAATGTAATTCATTTGGGGATTTTCAGAGGTAGTTTTGACTCTATGAGAATTTTCCCGAGGATGACATGAGACCCAAACTTGTGTGTGGGGTGAATCTTCCTAGTGGTTGATGAGAATTTGAAGTTTTGAAGTGTGACCCAAGGTGACCTCCATGGGTAACGCTTCTGAAGTTGGGACCCAGGACCCATCCTGTGTTGTCCTTGATCTGCGTCACAGTTAAAGGAACATGCTGCATGCAAGCCAAACTGACTTCAGTATTATGCCAATCCTTTATATTTGACTGCAAGAAGTAACACTTTAAATATTCTCCTATCTCCCCGCCACCTCACATAGCCCAGAATCTCACCTCAAACCACTCTGAAACCATCATCTTGCTCAGTTCAACAAACACCTATTTCTATCTTGCTCCTTTTTTCCTTTTTATTCTCTTCCACAAAGACCCAAGTGACATGACTCTCTCTGAAGGGCAGAAAAGGGGAAGAGAGAGAATCTAGGGAGGCCAGAGTCTCCTTTAGCAGGCAAAGAATGTGGAAAAGATGGGGAATGTGTTAGAATCGGTATCATTCTTAGGCTGTCACGTATTTGCATGCTCTTCAAAATAAATCATTTTACGCCCTGACAACTGAAGCTAAGATGGGGGAATGCCAGGCACCTACCTGCTACCTCTTGAATCTATTAATACACAAACAGAAGCTGCTGAATATTCCATATCACTCAGTAGGGTCAGCTTGTTAAGTCCCAGTTCTTTAGTTTGCCATTTGAGATGAAACTGATTTGCCAATCATGCCATATGGACCAATGGGGACTCCAGTTCCAATATCATATAATCCTGTAGAGTGGATTTGTTGCAAAGACCTCTCCTCATTTCCCTCTTAATCCCTGGGAGATCCTTAGAATAAACCTCAAATCCAAATGGACCATGCAGAAAGCCACACCAGACAGAACCAAAGACTCAGCTGGGGTCTGCTGCCCCACAATCTGAGCAGTGCATGCTACCGTGGCCAGCTGAAATGTGGCCAGACTCTCAGGTCCTGGTCAGTGAAAACTTCCTCAAACTCACTTCCTGCTTTACATTAAGGAAATCTTGCAAAAAATTACAACCCGTCACATTACATTTCATCAAAGCATGACGTAACATCATAATTTTTTAAAAAGCATTCCTTTTAATTTATAGTGTTGCATTATACCACAGAAAGCTTGATTTCCCCCTTGAGCACCAATAAATTTTTACAGTGATGGTTTATCCCAAAACTTTGGCAGACAATAACACAATGAAGGTTGGCCAAAATCAAGTACTTAACTGCTACTGGAGAACTGCTTCTGAGTCACCAGGCACAACTCTGTCTCCTATCAGGACTCAAACTCTATTGTCCTAATGCTGTTCACTATAGTACCCACTAACCAAGATGGCAAGTAAAGACCTGACATGTGACTCACCCAAACTGAGAAGTGAAAGTGAAAGTTGCTCAGTCGTGTCCAACTCTTTGCAACCCCAAGGACTGTACAGTCCATGGAATTCTCCAGGCCAGAATACTGGAGTGGGTAGCCTTTCCCTTCTCCAGGGGATCTTCCCAACACAGGGATCAAACCCAAGTCTCCCGCATTGCAGGTGGATTCTTTACCAGCTGAGCCACAAGGGAAGCCCAATACCACAAGTGTAGAATACACATTGGATTTTGAAGGCTTAGTACCAAAAAAAAGTGTGAAATATCCCAGTATTAACTTTTTTATATTGATGTGTGATTGTTCAGTCACTAGGTCATGTTCAACTCTCTGCAACCCCATGGACTGCAGCACACCAGGCTTCCCTGTCCATCCCCACCTCCCAGAGTTTGCTCAAACTAATGTCCATCGAGTTGGTGATGCCATCCAACCATCTCATCCTGTCATCCCCTTCTCCTCCTGCCTTCAATCTTTCCCAGAATCAGGGTCTTTTCCAATGAGTCGGCTCGTCAAATCTGATGGCCAAACTATTGGGGCTTCAGCTTCAGCATCAGTCCTTCCAATGAGTAGTCAGGGTTGATTTCCTTTAGGACTGACTGGTTTGATCTCCTTGATGTCCAAGGGACTCTCAAGAGTCTTCTCCAGCACCACAGTTCAAAGTCATCAATTCTTTCATATGGATTACATGTTAATATGATATTCTGGATATATTGGGTAAATAAAATGTATTATTACAATTAATTTCACCTTTTCATTTTTACGCTTTTAATGTGATCGCTAGGAAATTTTTAATTATATTTGTGACTTATATTTCATACTATTACTGTTACATTCTCTGTAACATACATTTTCACTGTCTCCGTACATGTAATTTCATTCCATACAGTTTCACTGTCTCCATGGGCAGGAAGACCAAACAGCTAAGAATTATAAGTAAAAGAGACCTTGCATCTCCTTCGTGGGTTCAGAGAAGAGATAGCAACCTGATCCCAAAGGGCCAAACTACATGTTTACGCACTCGAAAAGCATTTATTGAACACCTACTATATACCAGGCATTTTTCTAAGCATGAAAGACAAAAGTGGGAAGAAAAAAAGCTAAGTCCCTTCCCTCACGGAAATCTCAACCTAGGAGAAAGAAAGACAACACACACGACAAGAAATGCTGTCAGAATAATGAAGCACAGGAAGGGGATGGTGCAGACCAGGACGGAGGGTCTTGTTTTAAGAAAGTCAGAGAAGCTCTTCAGTGCCACCCCCACCCCCACCCGCCTCATGACCTATTCTCCCGTCTCTCTCCTGACCAGTCAACATCTCCACTCATTCCTGGATTTCTGTCAAGCCCTGTCACCTTCCAGTTCTTGCAAAGACTGGCCCTGTACCTGGGTCTTCAGAAAATTGAGTTTCCAAAATGACTAATCCCAAAATGACAGGTATCCAACCTGCTTTCTCTAAATGCCCAGTTCTCCGCACTGAGTTGTCCCTTAAAAGCCTGACAGGACATGGCTCAATCTTACAAATATGGTGCCTACAATTCCCACTCTTTGCCCCTACAAGCAAATCATCTGCGGAATGTCTGAGGACAGGAAATTTTCATCAACAGTGAGACTTTTGATTCTGGAGCAGGAAGGAAAGGAAAATGTATTATGGAATTTCCCTGGTGGTACAGTGGATAAGAACCTGCCTGCCAGTGCAGGGGACAAGGTTTGACCTCTGGTCCAGGAAGATCCCACATGCCTCAGAGCCGCTAAGCCTGTGCGCCACGGTAGAGAGCCCATGCACTTCAGGGCCCGCGAGCCACAAATCCTGAGCCCGCGCGCTGCAAGTACTGAAGCCCTCGCACCTAGAACCCATGCTCTGAACAAGAGAAGGCAGCGCAGTGAGAAACCCGTGTACCACATCAAGAGTAGCCCCCACTGGCCGCAACTAGAGGAAGCCCACTCGCAGCAACGAAGACCCAGCCCAGCCAAAAAGAAACAGTAACGTTTGAAAAAATGAATGTATTACGCAGAGCCAGAAACCTTAGAACAAGCTTTCTCCTCCTCGGCTCTACTGAGACTTGGGGCCTGAGAACTCTGCACTGAAGAAGGGGAGGGGTCTTCCCTGTGGGCGCAGGGTCCCAGCAGCACCCGAGCCTCTGCCTAGTAATAGCAGCAGCACCCCTTTTGTGACACCTGAAACACGTCTCCAGATGTTGTCAAGTGTTTCCCTGGGGAACAAAGCCACCTTTGCTCAAGAGCTGCAGCCACAGAGATACCCAGCCAAAGCCTGCCATTTGCAATACATGCCATTTTGAGAACCTTCTCAGGAAGATGTTTCTCCTCTGACACATCAGCACTTCTCTGCTGAACCTACAGTTTAAAAAAACATTAGCGTCCGGAGGGCTTGCATCTAGAGAACTGCAGCAAAGACCAACCACCAGTTTACAGCAGCACAAAATGGCACTCAGTCAATCCACCTAAATGTCTCCTCTTGCCAAGTGGACTCAAATTTGCTTGGGTCTCAGAACTTCACGCTTTTCCTAGGAAGCACAAGAAAAACAATTTTGGATATCACAGACTTCCTGGCTTTTTATCTTCAGAGTCTAACACACTGAAAATAAAAGCTAGATTTTCTTTAGCATCCTATAATCTGTTTTCACAATCCCTTCCTGGCTACTCAATTGTTTGTATCAGGGTTTCTCAACCTCTGTGCTATTGACATTGTTGTTCAGTGGCTCAATCCTGTCTGACTCTTTGTGACCCCATGGACTGCAGCACACCAGGCTTCCCTATCCTTCACTGTCTCCCAGAGTTAGCTCAAACTCATGTCCATTGAGTCGATGATGCCATCCAACCATCTCATCCTCTGTCGG
Organism: Moschus berezovskii; assembly: GCF_049115385.1. Taxonomy (NCBI): domain Eukaryota; kingdom Metazoa; phylum Chordata; class Mammalia; order Artiodactyla; family Moschidae; genus Moschus; species Moschus berezovskii. The sequence goes on from NC_142474.1 coordinate 3,698,794, forward strand.
CCCCTTCAACCAAGTAATCTTTTGTGGTGGGGGCCATCCTGTGCGTGGTGGGATCTTTAGCTGCATTACTAGATACCAGTATCACCCACCCCCAGATGTGACTGTCAAAAATGTCTCTAAGGGACTTCCCTGGTGGAACAGTGATTAAGAATCCACCCTGCAATGCATGGGGTGTGGGTTCGATACCTGGTGGAAGAACTAAGATCCCACCCGCCAAGAAGCAACTAATCCCGGGCGCTGCAACTACTGACCTTGAGCACCACAACCAGATGGTCCTTGCACTGCAGGGAAAGATCTCAAGTGCCACAATTAAGACCCAATGCAACCGAGTAAATAATCTTTTTAAGATGTCTCTAAATGTACCCTAGAAACAAAAGTGCCCCCTGGTTGAGGACCACTGGGTTATTTCAATTTCTCTTTCCTAGCTATTCTGTCTAGATTAATCCTTCCTGTTTTACCCAGCCATCAAACCACCAACCCAGGAGGCATTTAATTTTCAAATCTTTTGTCAATCATATATATATATATATAAAAAATATATATATGTCAACCATATATATATGTCAACCATATATAGATATATGTGTGTGTCAACCATATATATATATAGTATTGGGGCTTCCCTGGTAGCTCAGCTGATAAAGAATCCACCTGCAATGCAGGAGACCACAGTTTGATTACTGGGAGGTGAAGATCCCCTGGAGAAGGGATAGGCTAACCCACTCTAGTATTCTTGGGTTTCCCTGGTGGCTCAGTAAACAATCCGCCTGCAATGCGGGTGACCAAGGTTTCATCCCTGAGTCGGGAAGATCCCCTGGAGGAGGGCATGGCAACCCACTGTAGTATTCTTGTCTGGAGAATCCCATGGACCAACGAGGCGGAGGGCTGCAGTCCAGGGGGTCACAAAGAGTCTGCCATGACTGAGTGACTAATGGCAGCACTGCGTGTTATACTGACAGTTACTCGCTATTAACAAACCCAGATTTTCTTTTTGAAAAGGGGGAAATCATCACAAAATCTCATCTTGGAGGACATAAGAGGTGGTGGCAGCGGCTCCTTCCCGGAGCGTTTGGCAGCTAGCTCCAGCCCCAGAGCATGTGCTGAGTTCCCTGACCGTGGCAGCTGCAGCATGCTGCTGCTGCTGCCGCTAAGTCACTTCAGTCGTGTCCGACTCTGTGTGACCGCATAGACGGAAGCCCACCCGGCTCCCCCGTCCCTGGGATTCTCCAGGCAAGAACACTGGAGTGGGTTGCCATTTCCTTCTCCCATGTGTGAAAGTGAAAAGTGAAAGTGAAGTCGCTCAGTCGTGTCCGACCCTTAGCGACCCCACAGACTGCAGCCTACCAGGCTCCGCCATCCATGGGATTTTCTAGGCAAGAGTACTGGAGTGGCTTGCCATTGCCTTCTCCAGCTGCAGCATGAGGATCCGTCATTTCAGAAAAATAGGGAAAGAGCCTCAAATCCTTACTGCCCTCTAGAGAAATTCCAGCAGAAGAGCTCAATCTGTCGCAGTCAGCAGAAAAACAACGCTGCCCGTCGCAACTGCTCCTGAAGTTGTAAAGCACACAATTTATTTGCTGAAACCTTTGAAGGACGAGTATACCAGACCCTTTCCTTTACAGTCTCACACCTGAACCGCGAGCTGAGGCTGGCTCCTATGCTGACGCAATCATAATTTTCCCAATTCCAGGTCCACCCTCCAACACAAAGATTTTATGCCCACAGATGAATCAAATTCTGATCGTCAACAAAGTCACAGCAGACCATATTTTAAAGGCAAATACTCAGATTTGTACAAACGTGTTCTCTGGCCTTTGTTTACTTGTCTACCAATGCTCATATGTACGGTTTGCTTTTTTATGCATCTCAGAAAAACTAGGACTGAAAAAGTTGTTCACTAATTCCTCATAATTGCATTAGATCTTGGTGGATGGGAATTTTCTAATACATTGTAGAACTAATCATAGCTTGTTTTTTCCTTTTTTAAGAAAATTTTTAACTTTGGGTATGGTTTTGATAAAGACCCAAAATTTACTGACCATCTGTATTCCAATGAGGACTGTGACACTGAGATTAAAGTGAGCTTTTTCTACTAAAAGTGAAGTGACGTTGCTCAGTTGTGTCTGACTCTTTGCAACCCCATGGACTGTCGCCTACCAGGCTCCTCCATCCATGGGATTTTCCAGGCAAGAGTACTGGAGTGGGTCGCCATTTCCTTAAATACCAAAGTCCTAAAATAGTTGTCCAGGTCTAACTCTTGTTTAGAACCCTTGGAAATTAAAAAATAATAATAATAACTTTGAAAAGCATATGCTTGAAGACATATTATACTAGATAGGAAATCTTGCAGGTTTAATCAGAACTTTCAAATCATTGTTTCCATTATGACAGGCAACAGCAAAAAACGCTGATTGTTTATGCCTAATGGGTTTGCCCTTTGCCAGACAAATCCTTTTAGCCACAGCAGAGTAACATGTAATTTTTATGGGCTCTTGAAGAGAGTGCACACTGCCCTCTGATGGTAACACAAGCTCATAATTTTATGGGGTCCCTTGATCAGGTTCCAGAAGACTGAAGGATGTTACTACCAAAGACAGATCAATAATCCCATAGATTAATGGGCACCCATGGTTATCTTTATTTTTCCAATTTTTTCCACCCTCTTGACAAGAAAGTAAGATATTGGATCTGTTCCTTTTTTATCTATAGCTATGAGAATTATTTTGCCAAGGAAACATGTCAAAATATAATACCTAAAACATTTAAATGCCATCAGACTTAAAGTAATATGCACATACATAGCATACCACAGACATAAAACCTCAGTAAAATAATGTTTTACTGATGAATAAAAAAATTTCCCTCTGAATTCAAACTATCAATAAGTAAGCCATCTATGGTATCAGAAACTCAGATTCAAAATTAGTGCCCACTCCCCTCCCCCCCCCAAAAAAAACATGGAAAAGCTTTTGAGGAGGTTTTATCTAGAGTCTATAAAGGTATTTTCAAATGAATGAGACAGAAACTATAGTCTCAGAAAAATTTTCCCCAAAGCGCTTTTGGAAGTCAGGATACTACACTGTGACCTCTTTAAAAATTTACAGATTTGTCATATTGGACTATTTTTATCTACCAAATTACAGATGTCTCCTAATTTCGCTAACTCCCAACATCTAAGAAAGGGAAACAGGGAAAAATAAAAGCCAGCATATTCCCTGTCACAGCGAAGCTCTTGGAACTGTATCCGAACAAGGCTGTTGATCTGTGGAAATGTAAATGTCACTTCTAAATATAGCACCAGGGAACCAGAGAATCAGCATTTCTGTTGATGAAACACCTTTTCGGGAAGTAGCGTGTGTGCAAGGCGACGCTTCTCTCCAACACATGGTAGAGTCACGAATCTTCCGCCCAGCGCTGCCTCCCAGAGGGAGGCTCTGAAAGCCAGTTTGCGCTCACAACCCACCGCGATCTCACCGATTTCCCTAACCTGCTACCGCACCAGATTGTGAATCAAAGCAAATAATTTCCTATGCCTCTCTCTCTCTCCTCTTGTCTTAAAAGTAAAAAGTAGAATTGCATCCTGCCTGATCAGGATTCCTGACTAGTTAGGGATGCTCACGGGCTCACAGAGGAAACCAAAACGTGGGGCGGTGGGTTGAATCGTGCCAGCGAGCTTAGGGATGAACTGCACAGCACCCCGCTGCCAGGGAACAACCACGCCTGGCTTTCCCGCCTTGACCCCTGCTCTTCTTCCCTCCCTTGACCACTCTGGAACATTTCCAGGTTCTGGAATAGTCCATCTTTCCCATCTCAGGGGGCCTTGGTGTAGGCTGTTCCCTTTGCCCAAAACCTCCTTTCCTGTGTGTTTTGCATTTCTAGTTCTTTCTCCTCTTTTCCACCTCAAATGGTCACTTTCCAGCAGGAGCATTTGTGACAACCTTAGCCCCACTTCCTTGGTTTGGGTATACTGCAGCCCTGATGGGTGAACAGCTTCTGCTCAGAGGCCTAGTATTTAGTTTCAGGCTCTGCTATAGCTGTTTGACATTCTTAATGTTTTTCACAAGAGGCCCTGCATTTTCACTTTTCACTGGGCCCCACAAATCATATAACCAGTCCTGCTCACAGCTCTTGGTTTCCTTCATAAAATAGAATTTGTAGTTGTTGATTTGTCAGCTTACTAGGGCAAGGGAGACTGATCTGTTTTCTCCATTAGGGCAAAAATTGTATCTGTTTTGTTTATTGTCTAGTTCAGCATTGCCCAATAGAATTTTCTGCAATGATGAAAATGTTCTAGGCCTTTGCAGTCCAGTATGTCATCTACTAAGTCACACATAGCTATTGAACACTTGGTGGCTAATGCAGCTGAGGAACTAAATTTTTATTTTACTTCATTCTAATTAATGTAAATTAAAACTGAAATAACCTCATGTGGCTAGTGGACACCACGCTGGGTAGGTCTAACCCCTAAGGCCAAGCGCAGCAGCTGGTAAATGCATCTAGGATATGATGAAGACTTTTTGAAGACTTTTTAAAAGAAGCTCCTTGGCAGAAACACGGCATTTCGGTATGATGCATCAGAATTCCCTGAGGAGCTTATTAAAAATACAGGTGTCTCTGCCCCACCTTCCAAGACTGATTCAGCAAGTTGACAAAAGGTCTAAGCATCTGGTACTCCCAAATGTGAGAAGCACTATGTAGAGTTTAATGGAAGAGGCTTGTCTTTACAACAATTATTTGCATCTTAACTCTTCCTGGTCAAACAATGTTAACACAAATACCATTTCTAGAATTCTATTACTCAAAAAATGTCCCAGCTACAACCAACAGCTGCTTCAAGTGATATCAACCCAGTAAAATTCCAGTGGAGAAAACACATTTTGACTTTTTGTTTTGTAGTAATGAACTTTGATCTATGACCTTGATATTCAGTGCCAAGAGTGATAGAGAGCTCTCTTTTCAAGACTCGAAAATTATGGGTTTTAAGAGTGTGTGTTGCACCCAGCATTAGGTAAATAGCAGCACTTCATTAAGGAGATACATAGATCTCAACTAGGAATTGTTTGGGGGGAGGGACAGGGAAGTCTTTGTTCATAAACGTGGAGTGCTTCTATTTTTAATGACTTGATGTAATCTTATTCTTCCTTTTCACATACAGATATACAAAAATGCAAAAGGCTGTTAATGTCCGACCCTCTCTTTATGTACCTTTGTCTTTAACCATTATTGTAATTCAGGCCTCTAACATGAGCGCTTTTTCCTCCACTGAGCTATCAAAGACACCTTCCTAATCAACATTACACACAGTAGCATAATAGATGGCACCACGGTGAATACAAGGATAAGCTGTAATTCACTCTGGGGCTCTGCTGATGTCATAAACCGCACGACCAGCTTTATGGAGACTGGCTGAGCCCAGAAAGTGAATTCCGATCTCGGCTCACTGTGGGAGCCATCTGTTAAGGAAACAGATTTAAATGCCGACCTTTTCATCTCTGTCGTTTACAGAGAATTCTAACTTTTGCTGTAAAATTTAAAGTTTTCAGCCATGAACAGATTAAAATTCCTTTCTAGAGGCACATTTGGTTGTGTACTCCCGCCTTGCACTGACAAACAGATTAGTGGTCTCTCCGCTACAAAATATTTTAAAGGGGGGAGATGCACCGGATACAGGGAACATTGTGGCTTTGTGCGCCTGTTCGGAATGGCCTGACCCACCTCCCACCCCAGAGACTGACAAGACCAATGAATCCCCTTCCCAGCCTCCTTTGCGGCAAGTGCTGGTCATGTGACCAATCCTGACCAATGAGACCCACAGAGGTGCCTTCTGGGAAACAGGTTTTCCTTGTTTCAAGAGGAGCATGTGAGGAAAGGTCCCTTCACCGGCTGCTCCTCCGCTCCTACCCCCACCCCAGCACTTCTGGCTTTAGGTCCTCAGGTGCAAGCACACTATCTGAAGCGGCAGTGGCCATCTTGTCTTCCTGACGGAACATGCTGGAAGGTACAGAGCCACTGCTGCAGAGGAGGGAAGAGAAGGATGGCAAGGCTGTTGACGACCTTGCTAAGTGAGCCAGCCCCAGCACTGTCCGCCTCTTGGCTCTTAGTTAAAAATATTTTTATGTCAGGTTCCTCCAGAAGCAGAGGCTGAGATCAGCATGTGGGTGCAAACCATTTACATGGAGCGGACTTCCCAGGTGGCTCGGTGGTAAAGAATGCACCTGCCAATGCAGGAGATACGGGTTTGATCCCTGGGTCAGGAAGATCCCCTGGAGAGGGAAATGGTGACCCACTCCAGTCTTCTTGCCTGGGAAATCCCATGGACAGAGGAGCCTGGTGGGCCACAGTCCGTGGGCTCACAAAGAGTCAGACGTGCTGCTACTGCTGCTAAGTCGCTTCAGTCGTGTCCGACTCTGTGTGACCCCACAGACAAAAGCCCACCAGGCTCCCCCGTCCCCGGGATTCCCCAGGCAAGAACACTGGAGTGGGTTGCCATTTCCTTCTCCAATGTGTGAAAGTGAAAAGTGAAGTCGCTCAGTCATGTCCAACCCTTAGCGACCCCACGGACTGCAGCCTACCAGGCTCCTCCATCCATGGGATTTTCTAGGCAAGAGTACTGGAGTGGCTTGCCATTGCCTTCTCCGGAGTCAGATGTGACTTAGTGATACATAACACCAATTTACATGGAATGTGATCCCAGGAAGTACCAGTAGGGGAGGGCAGGTGAAACAGGGAAGGGAAGGAAGCCAGTTCAGAGTGTTAATGAGCGGATAACTCCTCCAGCCACCCAGGGCCCCTGTCCAGAGACAGCCATGAGGCAGACTCCTGCTCTGAGTGATAAGCCAGTGGCCTACATGAGAACAGTGTGTGTGTGTGTGTGTGTGTGTGTGTGTGTGTTGAGGTGCGGGGTAATGGTGGGGAGGATTCCAGTAGTACATCATCTTCTACAGTAAACTGAAAAGGTCTCAGGTTTTGAGTCACTCTTTGTCAGTAGTCTATTTTGAGTAACAGGTTGTTCCTAACTGACATCACAGCGGAACTCTTCCTCCAAGTCTTTGTACCCTACAAACTTTAGAATTCCATGCCAGTGAAAAGACACAAATGCTAATCCGTTTGGCAGATCCTTAGCACTGCCTGTATCCGGCAATAGCAGTGCGATGGTGAACCAAAGAGACATGGTCACCGCCCATGTAGGGCTTCCTCTCTAATGGGGGAGCTTACAGGGAAGAACTGTCCCTCACGCGTTTCCCGCTGGAACTTGACAAGCAGTGCTAAGCGCTCTCAAGAATAGTGAAAGGATAATAAGCGCGTGCCACAAAATTAGAGTGTGGAGTCAGGGAAGAGTTCATGAATCAGAGACTGAAATGAGTGGGAGGCAGCCCCAAGGAGAGAGAAATATCCCTAATCCCAGCACAAACAGGGAAGAAGTGCTACTAGATAGAACATCATAAAAGCTGCAGTAAGAAGGTCATTCAAATGATATCTTTCACGGGAAAAGAAAACAAGAGTTGGTTGGACCCGCACCCAAAAACTTACACAAGTTGGTCTGACTAAAAAGCAAATTGAATCATTACAAGAGCCATCAATTTCCCTTGAAACCAACCAGAAGTCATGCCCAGACTAAATAAATTCTGATCTTCCTACTTCTTCAGACTAGACAACAACTCCTTTGAGACTTCACCCTTACAGAAATAATAAAATGTCATTCACACAAATGCAATTTTCCTACAGGAAAAAAATTCCACCATTTCTTTACCACCACACTTGGGCATTTATATGCACACGCATGTAAAGAAGATCGGATTTCATGGCTCTCAAATGTCAGATTCATGATCATGCCCATCGCCCTGGGGTCAGGCCTCCCTCCCTGGGCTCATCACTTCATCACCTCCACAGACTCTTACAGGATTCCATTAAACACCAGGGGACTACAGAGCACCATTTGAAAAACACTGATAAATGGTTTCTTTTTCTTTTTCCCAAACAGTAAGTCAAGACATAGATAAAGATGTTGCTGATCATCTAAGTCAGAGGTCAGCAAACTATACCCTTTGGCCAACCTGTTTCTAAATAAAGTTTTAATGTAACAACCACACCCACTCATTTACATACAGCCCAGGGCTCCGTGCTAGTATTTGTGGCAGAGATTGGAATAGGCTGCAAAGCTTAAAATATTTACTCTCTGGCTTTTTACAGAAAAAAAATCAGTCAACCCTTAATCTAAGTCATTGTATGCAGGAAATAAGCATGGTATTAATTCAAACTCTAATCCTGCCCTGTACCCTAACAGTGGGATTGCTGTGAGAGCAGGAAGGACTGGAAGAGTCAAGGGAAACCACAGCGGGGTGTGAGACGCTGAGGGTGCCCGGAGGCCAGCCCACCTCCTCCCATCTGAGAGAGAGGACAGGGGGCCTGGCCTGCTCCTCCAGGGGCATCCCGCCACCGCTGGGCTCTCCAACAAACCCAGAAACCCCCTCAGAAGCCCTCCTCTGGGGCTGGCAAATGCTGCTGCTTCAACCGAGGGCATACTTCCCTCCCTTGACTTGCCGAATCTGCATCCATCTTGTGGCATCTTTGATAGCACACCCCTTGAGTCTTCTCTGAGCTCCCCAACCTAGAGAGGTGGCCTGGTCTCTGCTCCCACATTGTCTCTTCTCCTGCACCCCTGCCTATCACTCTGTGTTATGACTGATGGATTACTCCTCTGATGTCTCAACTGAATAGAAGCTTCATGAGGTCAGATCTGCACCTGTCTCCTGTAGGAAGGGATAGTTAGGGAGTTTGGGATGGACATGCACACACTGCTGTATTTAAAATGGATAACCAACAAGGACCTACTGTATAGCACAGAGAACTCTGCTCAGTGTTATGTGGCAGCCTGGATGGGAGGGGAGTGTGGGGGAGAATGGATACACGTATTATGTATGCCTGAATTCCTTTGCTATCCACCTGAAACGATCACAACATTGTTAACTGGCTATACTCCAATATAAAGTAAAAAGTTTTCATAAGAAAGAACAGACACATCTACATGCATAACTGAGTCACTGCTGTACACATGAAGCTAACATCGCTAATTAACTATACTCCAACATCACCGACTCTGTGGACATGAGTTTGAGTGAACTCCGGGAGTTGGTGATGGACAGGGAGGTCTGGCGTGCTGTGATTCATGGGGTCGCGGAGAGACGGACATGACTGAGCGACTGAAACTAACTGAACTGAACATAAAATAAAAATTTAAAGAACTGCACCTGTCTCAGTTACTGATGTCTTATTCTCAGACTCTAAAACTCCCTGGCACATGGTGATACATAAGTGTTTGCTGAGTGAATTCCTTTGTATAATGATTTGTAGATGAAATCCGTAGAGAGGGTGTGTGTGTGCGAGGGCGTGCTCAGTTGTGTCCAACTCGTGCAACCCCATGGACTGTGGCCAGCCAGGCTCCTTTGTTCATGGGGTTTTTCAGGCAAGAATACTGGAGTGTGATGCCATGCCCTTCTCCAGGGGATCTTCTCAACCCAAGGATGGAACCTGAGTCCCTTGAATCTTCTTCACTGGCAGAGGGATTCTTTACCACTGAGTCACTTTCTTCCTATTATGGAATAGGAAGGATTACACATAGTCTGTCTTGGGAAATAATCTCAGGACAGCATGTGCAAATGCCCAGAGGCAGGAACAAGCATGGGGCACTGGAGGCGTGGAAACCAGACCAGCATGGCCAGAGCACAGAAAGCCAGGTGTAAAGAAAGTTAAACCACACCAGACCTATGCATCATGTTTAGGCATTTCTTTCTCTTATCTTCAGAGCAATGGAAGACCCACAGAAGGTTCTGCATAAGGCCGTAGATGACTTGGACTACCAGCAACAGAATTTGTTAATTCACAGGTAGTAAACAGCATCCTTAACCTTTCATTGTGCTAGATATTAAGAATAAGATGCTTAAGGAATCATTCTCTCTGCACTTCATATATTTTATATAAGGAAAACATAATTACAGTTTGACATGGGCTTCAACAGAGTTAAGCTTAGAGGACCATGGAGAAAGCACCTAAAAGACCTCCACATTTTATTCACCTGCATGAAAAGTGTGCATTCCTACAGGAAACCTTTAGTATTGCTCTCTACCTGGGGGCATATGTGTAAAGGAGACTCACTCAACCCAATGGAAGTATTTCTGTAGCCAAAATTTATAACAATTATGAAGACTCTGAAAATATGAAATTATTCACAAGAAACTGTTACGTAAAAAAAAAAAAAAAACAGAATTCCGAAATTCCAGTATATACCAAGAATGGCAAAGTCTGTCTCTAATGGGCCAAATAGTGAATATTTTTAGATTTCAAGGACCATGTGGTCTCTGTCACAATTACTAACTGTGCTGCTGTAGCATCGAAATAACTGTAGACAATGTGTGAGTGAATGGGCAGGGTTCTGTGCCAATAAAACTTTATTGAAAACAACAGGCGATGACCACATTTGGCTCTTGGACTGCAGTTTGCTAATGCCCAGTCTATCCTACATTAAAATTATAACTAAATAAATGTGCAGTTTATGAAAATAAACAAAAAGAAACACAGAAAAGGGAAGCATTCCTTGTGCGTGGAGAATGCAATTGTAAGTTTAATGGCCCTCTACTGATTTTCCCTGCTGCTGCTGCTAAGTCGCTTCAGTCGTGGCCGACTCTGTGCGACCCCATAGACGGCAGCCGACCAGGCTCCGCGGTCCCTGGGATTCTCCAGGCAAGAACACTGGAGTGGGTTGCCATTTCCTTCTCCAATGTGTGAAAGTGAAAAGTGAAAGTGAAGTCGCTCAGTTGTGTCCGACTAGTAGCGACCCCATGGACTGCAGCCCACCAGGCTCCTCTGTCCATGCGATTTTCTAGGCAAGAGTACTGGAGTGGCTTACCATTGCCTTCTCCGTGATTTTCCCTACTCAACATGTATTTATCCTTCTGGGTAAAACACTCTGATTTAAGGGAGAGAGAACTACCTTTCCATCATCTTTAATCCACCTGGTCCCTGGAATTAGCCCACCCCGAAATCCAAAGTAAGGCAGATACCAATATATCATTTCAGGAATGAGGGTTTTAGCCTGAAAGCTAAGAGGAACGAACCACTGAGGAATCTGAAAAGTCAACCATCCGCAGAAGGCAGAACTGGTCATGAGATGGAGAAGGGTTCTAGAGGTCTCCTCAAACACAACATGTTGTGAACAACCTATTGTGCTAAGCACAAACGCATGTGCAAAAGGGTAAATAAAAGCAAGGTGCCTGCCCCAGACCTGGCCCCACACATCACTTCATCGCCTTGCCCGTGGTGAGTCATTCAAGGGAACCAATGAGAACCACTGCCTAGGATTTTTTCCTTCTTCAATATCAAGAACAAGAAGACCCTCTAGGGCTCAGTTTGCTGAAACCATGGTGCCCACCCCTGGAGCTGCCTGTGGTCATCTTGCCGTTCCAAGGGCTGTCCTGCCCAAGAACCATGCCCACACCCTGGAAAGAAGAACTGAGACATGTACAAACACTGGTGGACGTTCGTGGGGTCCCCAGATCCAGCCTATGTGACACCTTACCTGACACCAGCCCCACTCCTGGTTTTCCATGACTGCAGCCCATCTGTGATTTCTCCATCTCAGCTCGTTTCAGTTAGGTCGCTGTGAATGCTTTTTTTTTCTATTTAAAAAATTCTTTAATAGCATGATACTACCACTTTATGAACAAACAAAACTGAAAGAAGATGGATGCAAAGGTAACACGTTTAATATTTTATTTCTCAAATGAAAGGCAGGCTCTTTTTTTTTTGCTTTTCCTTGTCAGCTGAGTGACTAAGTCAGTTGCAGTTCTTAAATTTGACCCAGAGACTCTAAACACTCTCTCCAAAAATTGACTGGGAGCCTATTTTGAAGAAAATATATAAAGACAGGGCTATAGTGGAGATCACAAATGATGACAATAGAAAATATTTCAGGAAAGACCATCTGACTCTGCAAAAATGTAGTGACATATGTAGGACAGCTGAACATTTCCACGAGGGGATGAAAGTGATCCGTGACCATCACGTGGCCACAACCTCTCAGAAAAAAGGCTTTGGGAGAAAACACAAATCTAACAGTGTCACAGCCCTGCTTAAAACTCAGCAATGATCCCCAGTTGCCCACTTGAGCCTAGGCTCCCACAGTGGACATAATTTTCACAGAACACAAATTTGAGTGTGAAAGAAATAGTTTTCTTAAATTGTATAACTTAAATTTCATTTTTTTCTCAAATCCCCAATATACCTAATAGCAGAAAATGTAATCACTTTCAGATAACTGCCGTCTTTTGGGGTTACACACAATCAATTTAGGATTCTGCATGCACAGACAGACACACACACACACACACACACTCCTTCCTTCTCCCCTGGGCAACCTTCAAGGACTAAGAAATTTGAGCATATAATCATATCTACCCACTAGTACCTGGCAATATTTTCTGGTCTTTGGTGGTGTTAGCTTTTACCTCCTGACCTTACTGAGATGCTCATGTTAACCTGTGTCTCTGGCTGTCAGGTCTACCAAGGTCAAGACACAGCTTCCATGTCCAGGTCCAAAGGAACTTCTCTATCGCCAAACCCCATAACCACATTCCAGCAAGCAAGCAGCCAGTGGCCTCTCTGGGCAAAATGTCCCCAAATAGTGGCAAAGAGGACTTATACCCACATCCCTTTGGTCAGAAATTGGTCAGATGGTCACACTTAGTCCCACCAAACCCAGGGCTATGTGATGTTATTCTCGGTGACACATGCCTGGAACCTTTGGGGTTCAGTTCCTAAGAAAGGAAGATATCAGGAGAAAACATGCACTCACTGCCTGAGATGTTTAATATGCATCAAAATTATTCAAGGCATAAGGACAATCACGGAGAAGCAATAGGTCACAGAGAGCAAAAACAAAGAACAAAGGAGCAGAGGAAGACAATTAAAAGAGCAAAGACAATACTAGCCATCAAAACAGACAAAGCTTTAAAGAGTCACTGTGGTCGAAAACTGAAATAGGAAAGAAAACGGAGAATCAAGAGCTGGGGGTGGGGACAGATTCCAGGGAACAGAAGCAGAAGAACTGAGGCCACCTCAAAACGTGAAACAAGCTTTTCACAGACATCTTCTTGATCTTTGGGGGAAATAAACTGAGCGTGAAGCAGAGAAGGTGAGAAAAACACAGCTTATAAATGGAAAACACACCAAACAAAGTGGAAAATTCACATCAAGCCCACAGATAAGTCTCAGAACAAAGGGAAACACTGTAGGGTCAAAAAAAAAAAGGAAAATAAGGTTCTCACATTGGAAACTGTGACTTGCAAGGGAAGGGAGATTTGGGAAGAAACCAAGCAGGTACTCCCACCGAAACCTAACCTTCAGGTTGGTGAAACTTGGTTATTTGGTTTTGTCAAATAGAAATTTGCGTGCAAGTTTTATCTTGGAATTTGATACCTGGCATTTTTTTCATCCCCTGGTTTTGCACCGGTTCTAATTCTCAGAAAGAAAGAGAAGAACCTGCCTGCTTTAAACAACACGCAAATTAAGGTGTGACTTTTGGCTCCCTTTTCCGTTAAATATAGCTATCATCTGCTCTGGAATAAGCTGGATTTCTTCCACTGAGTTCATATCCCCTTCTGTCTTTTTTAAAATGCAGTTTAAATCTTCGTGTTTCTTTCTAGAAAATCTACCATAATGTAACAACAGATTTTAAAGCTTATATGTATATTAATCAGGATGCCAACAACCACAATCTAATATAGTCCTTACCTTTTACTGACAATGGGAATTTTAATTAAGTGTATAATTAAGATCCGAAATGCAGAATATATTTTTGGTCCTGTTTACTGTGAGTTAGAAACTTTTAACATGGAATGAAGTTAGCCCCCTGCTACAAAGACTTAACATGTTACAAATTAAGCAAATGGCGGCCACAATTGGGTTTCCAAAGACATTTTGGGGAGTCCTTCAAGATGGCTGACAGAAATTGAAAACAAATTTTATCTTCATCAGTAGAGTGGAGGATGATCAAATAAATTATTGTACATCTCTACCATGATTCCATATGCTTTCCTCAGAATAACAGAGTAATCTTATAGGCACTGATATGGAAAAATTACCAAGATATATTATGTATAACAATATATATGACTCCTTTAAGGTAAAATGTGTGTGTGTGTGTGTATGCCTGGGTGTGTGTGTGTACATATATATGCATGGCTTCCCTCATAGCTCAGCTGGTTAAGAATCTGACTGACAACGCAGGAGACGTGGGTTCGATCCCTGGGTCGGGAAGATTCCCTGGAGAAGGGAATGGCCACCCACTCCAGTATTCTTACCTGGGAAGTCCCACGGACAGAGGAGCCTGGCGGGCTACAGTCCATGGGGTGGCAAAAGAGACGGACGTGACTGAGTGACTAAACAATAATATATGCATACATATATGTGTGTGTTTCTGTGTAGAGAGAGGTGTTTGTACAATTGGATACATATGCAGACATACTCAAACATGAAGAGTCTGAAATAACAGATGGCAAAATGCAAACACTGACCCGCTCCAGAGCAGGGCTTGACAAACTATATGTACAGGGACAGATAACGAGTACTTCTATTACTGTGGCCACACAGTCTCAGCAAAACTATTCAACTCTGACCTTGCAGCACAAAAGGAGCCATAGACAGTATGAAGCAAAGGTTGCATCTGGGTCCCAATAAAACTTATTTACAGAAAGGGACAGGGCAACAGGGCTGCTGGAGGCAGTCTGCGTGTCATAGTTTGCCAAACCCTGCTCTGCAGAAATGAGCGTTATGTGTGCAGGGAGTCATCAGAGGGATGAGGAGAGACTTCGAGTATTGATTCTCTGTATATTTGATTTATCTTACAAGCACTCTTACTTAGAAAAAAAAAATTAGAGAACTTAACTGCCATATATTAAAATTGGGCAAAGTTTAATTTCAGATTTTTTTAATTCAGACTTCTACATTTAAATTACAAAAAAATAAGTAAGCTGTTTTGCATTCTCTTCCAGATAAGTATTTCACATTTACCCTCAGGGAGTGATGATTTTTATCCCCATCGCATGGATGAGGTGGTAGAATCTAGCTCTCTAGGGCTGAACCACAAGTCTGGCTCTTTGTAACTTTCAGACCTTATGCAAATCACTTAACCTCCATAAGCTTCAGTTTCCTCACCTACAACATGTTAATTAAAGTAACACTTTATTTGAAACAGTGCCATGAGACTTCAGTGAGCTAACACACACGCAACACTCAGCCCAGACTCTTGCACACAATGGGCTCTCAGCGGTGGTGCGCGTACTCAGTCGGGTCTGACTCTTTGCGACCCTGTGGACCGTAGCCCGCCAGGATCCTCTGCCCATGGGGTTCTCCAGGCAATAACACTGGAGTGAGTTGCCATTTCCTTCTCCAGGGCATCTTCCCGACCCAGGGATCGAACCTGCATCACCTGTATCAGTAGGTGGATTCTTTACCACGGAGTCACCTGGGAAGCCTCAAGCTCTCAATAACTGCTCGCTATTAATATTACACCTCTAAATTAAATACAATTTCTTATACTTAAAAAGAGGGAAAAGGTATTTCTATGAATTGCTTATTTGGGGCTATAAGTGACTTAATTTAGTTTTGGCTGCAAGTTCTGAGTAATCATCATGTGTGCGAAAGACAGGAACCCGGGCCCAGGAGCCATCTTCCCGATTCCTTTTAGAGACAGAAGTCCCTGCATGTCAGCTGGACCCATGGACATCCAGCTGAGCATACATTTCTCAGCCTCCTTTTGAGCCTTTTGTGGCCATGTGACTCCACATTGGACAAGAGTGTATGAGTGGAAGTGAGAAATGAAACAAATACAAACTGGGCACCCCTGTCTGCAGCCGGCAGTCATGAATCAGGCTGTCTCTAGCTGGGAAAGGGGGAGTCTCAGCTCCATGCTGTCACTCAGGATCAGCATGATAGGGAGCTGCCATCTTTAAGAGGCACCTCTATCCAGTGAAAGATCACAGATAGAGTTTTATGGGACAGGCCTGCAAGTGCCCCAGAATACTTCTACTCAATTCTGTTGGTTAGAATTGTCATATGGCCACACCTTACTACTTGGAGGGCATGGCAATCCACCCCAGGATTTTTGCCTGGAGAATCCCATAGGGTTGCACAGTGGATGATGCAGAAGAAATATTTGCTAAATGAGTGACAGGGTGTAAATAATCCAATTTCACAGGTTTGTCCCGAGGAATACATAAAATAGTGCATGAAAAGATTTAGCAAAGTGCTGATGCAGAGTAAGTGCTCAATAAATGCCATGCACACATTATTTGGAGATGTGACAGAGAAATCAGATATGTTCCTCAGGGAGGAACCACTAGAATAGAGGAGCTGGATACTTCCAGGAAAACAATTAAAATATTGTGAGGTTAGAGCAGCATGTCCAGGGCTCACATGTAGGACAGGGTGGTTAATCCTGGGGAGGAGAGAGTGGGCCAGGGGGCGGGGAATCACAAAGAGGGTAAAACCTAAAGAAAAGACCATAGAATTAAAAGAACCTGCACAGGCAGTCTAAGAAATGCAATATTTTTTCACCTTTCTGAGCCTTTCATTAAAAGAAAGTTGATGGCAGATGCCAGAGTCTGTGTGGAGATGTCCTGTCTGCTGTACAGTTCCCCCCTCCCACAGAAGCCCTGCCCTTCCAAGTATCAGCGCAAATATCTCCTCCTAAGGGAAATAATTCCTACCTGTTTTTCCCTGCACAGTGACTCACAGACCAGGTCAGCCTCCACTGTTGGATGCTCTCAGTGTTTGCTCCCTGCAGACTTACACTTAGCTGTGCGTGCGTGTGTGCGTGCGTGTGTTTTCAGTTCAGTTCAGTCGCTCAGTCGTGACCGACTCTTTGCGACCCCACGAATCACAGCACGCCAGGCCTCCCTGTCCATCACCAACTCCCGGAGTTCACTCAAACTCATGTCCACAGAGTCAGTGATGCCATCCAGCCATCTCATTCTCTGTCGTCCCCATCTCCTCCCGCCCCCAATCCCTCCCAGCATCAGACTCTTTTCCAGTGAGTCAACTCGTTGCATGAGGTGGCCAAAGTATTGGAGTTTCAGCTTTAGCATCAATCAGTCCCTCCAATTGATCAACCCAGGACTGATCTCCTTTAGAATGAGCTGGTTGGATCTCCTTGCAGTCCAAGGGACTCTCAAGAGTCTTCTCCAACACCACAGTTCAAAAGCATCAATTCTTTGGCGATCAGCTTTCTTCACAGTCCAACTCTCACATCCATACATGACCACTGGAAAAACCATAGCCTTGACTAGACGGACCTCTGTTGGCAAAGTAATGTCTGTACACGATATCTAGTTCCCCAAAGGACAATCAGCAGGACTGCATGGCTCACCATTTGGTCCTTAACTCCATGCAAGGCATATGGAAATTCAATCACCATTTGTTGAATTAGAAGAATGAACCTTGCATTGTGTTCTCCAATGGGGCCTCAAATGTAGTTGAGCAGAGCCTCTACCTGAGGTCAGAGCTGCAGTTAAGAAGTTAGGTGAGGGCATCCCTGGTGGCTCAGTGGTGAAGAATCAGCCTGACAACGCAGGAGACATGGGTTCGATTCCTGACCCGGGAAGATCCCACATGCCTCGGAGCAACTGAGCCCCAGGGTCACAACGACTGAGCCTGTGCTCCGGAGCCCAAGAGCCACAACTACTGAGCCCTGTGCCACAGTTACTGAAGCCTGCACGCCCTAGAGCCTGTGCCCAGCAACAAAAGAAGCCTCTGCAGTAAGAAGCCCGCGCACCTCGAGGAAGAGGGGCCCCCACTCACCGCAACTAGAGAAAACCCTGCGCAGCAACAAAGACCCAGCACAGCCAAAAATAATTAACTAATTCAATTTAAAAAGAAGCTTGGTGAGCTGGTGATAAAGTTGACATGATTTAGAAAAATCTTAAGAGTCTCAGGAGACAGTAACTCATACCATCTCTGTAAATCCGCTGGAAATCTAAAATTATTCTTAAAATCAAAGTTTATTTTTCTTAAATGGCAAGCTCTAGAACCGACCATAGGGCATCGGAACTGCAGTCTTGGCCCTGCCGTGTATTCAGCGTCACTGAAGGTTCACTCTGCCAGTCTCTTCATTCAATTAGGGATGGTGGGGATAAAGTCTCAGACTCCACAGGGGAGTAAGGAATCTGCAATAAAGTACTTGCACATGGGGCGTTTTCAGTAACTATTAGATACTCCTATTTTTTCCCTTCTGCCTCTGGAGAGTTAAACAGGAGAGCCATTCCTCTTTCTGCCAGAGGTGAGCCACAGCAATGAATGTAGGTGATGGGAATAGTAAAGGACCAAAGAGATTTAGTTCAGAATAATCATCTCATTGAATTCTCCAGATGTTACTATGACTTCATTTCCTTGAGAAGATTCACAGATGTTCGCACATCAATGCAGGGAAATAGAGCTACTCAGGATAAAACTAGGTCAGTACTGATCGAGAAGGTGGAAGAATGCTCAGACACACTGCCACGTGCGCCCAGGAAGCTGTGAAATAATTGACGTTTCAAAATGAAGACCATAGGCATTGGGAAGAGAACATCACTCACAGATATTATATGTATATACCTTTGTTTACCGACTCCGAGGTACATATATATGCACACAAGCCAGGAATAAGTCACCTGATAATTCAAGGTTAGATGCACATACAGATTCACAAGTCCATAATATCACTTCTGTTTAAATAAAAAGTGTGTGTCGGTGTTTTGTAATAAACGTTCACATTGATCAAGTGCTTTACTGTGTTATAGGCATTGGTAAAGTGTCGCTCAGTCATATCTGATTCTTTGTGACCCCATGGACTGTAGCCGCCAGGCTCCTCTGTCCGTGGGATTCTCCAGGCAAGAATAGTAGAGTGGGTTGCCACTCCCTTCTCCAGGGGATCTTCCCAACCTAGAGATCGAACCCAGGTCTCCTGCATCACAGGCAGATCCTTTACCATCTGAGCCACCAGGCAAGGCGCAGGCACTGGATTAAGCATTTTATCTACACTGTCTGTCTAATAAACACACTGACCTATAAACTGGGTGTTAGTAGTGTGCCCACCCTTCCATGTGAAGAAACGTGATGGGCAGCAGAATCATCCACCTCAGGTAACAGCACCAGAAGGGGAAGAACAGGAGTCCCTGCGCCTGGAAGCAGTGCAGCAGCCGCTAAACCTGTTACCCCTGGTGTTGGCCTTGTCAATAGCCGGTGTACAGAAAGGAAAGACCAGGAGGCAACAGTAAAGAAATAAAGTAAATGTTCAGTGTTTAGGGACTAGAACCGGAACAATTCCAAAGAACAAAATCAAGCTTCCTTTGCCGTTTAGTATAATATCCACTTGCCTGATCTTTGAAATACATTCTAGCCCAGCAGCTCCAAGCCTGGATGGCACATACCATCTTGACTGAAAAAAAAAGATAAATAAAAGAATTCTTCCTTATTAGAACTGTGCATTCCTGAACACAGCTTATAAAAATTCCATAAAAAGAAAATAGGTTCAATAAAAGATTAAATTCTCATCAAAACAATTAGAAACACTAGTCATAGCAGAGGTAGCAGAAAAATAGGCAAAAAAAATCCTAATGCTGTGTAATTTAATCTTCATATTGTCACATGGAAATAGAGAAACCATGACAAATGAATCCCACAAACAGAAGTTGGGATAAACAGTGATTCTACAGTTTGCATGTGGGGGGTTCCCAGGTGGTTCAGTGGTAAAGAATCCATGTGCCAATGCAGGAGATGAGGTTCGATCCCTGAGTCAAGAAGTTCTCCTGGAGAAGGAAATGGCAACCCACTCCAATATTCTTTCCGGGGAAATGCCTGGACAGAGGAGCCTGGCAAGGTAAAGTCCAGGGGGGTCGCAGAAGATTCAGATACGACTTAGAGACTAAACAACAACAAATAGCTTGTATGTCCATGGGAGACCCCATATGGGGACACTCAGAACTTCCTGAGGAAGAAGGTGGTTGCAGGGGCTGTGGGGCGGTGTTACGGCGCCGGTAACGGCCATGATGCAGGTGAGAGATCAGTACCCCATGACTACCCCTGGTTGCTGAGGCCAGGAAACTGAGATTTCAGGGTAGTGGAGAAAGCCAATGCTGATAACTGTCCTAAACTCACAGATATACTTAAATTGCCATATTCTAAGCAATGTTTTTAAAGTTCTCAATTCCTTTTCATAACAGATGGTAAACTTCTAGAAATTACATCCCAAAAGGTAATACTGCCTGTAAATATAAGTAGTTATGAACTTTTTTTTTTTCAGGAAACTCTTGGATGATATATACGTGTAGAATGTTTTTTAAGCAACACTGTAAGAATTAAATGAAGAGGTCGTTACGAGAGCAAAATGATTTTCCTCAGTCAGACAGCACAGGGTATGTATTCTGGCACAAATTTAAAGATGTATTTAAGCTTTCTAAAGTTTCTAGATGTATTTTAGATTTGGTGTTTAAAATGTTGTATTTTTCAGATAATTATCTGAAGGCGGATAGTCTGGGGTTCAAATCCTGGTTCTATCACTTATTGGCTCTGAAACCTTAGGCAAGTTACTTAACCACAGTAGGTCTCAAGGCTGTCCTCTCTGTAATGGGGCTTAGTACAGGGTTGTGATCACAGGCAACTTATTCAGCCTATTAGATTTTATAATTTGAAGAAAGGCTATGATTCCAAGTTAGGAAGTTCATTGGAGGGATTTGCCACCTCTTACTGAATTTCCCTGGTGGCCCTCTCATTTCGGGTATGTATTCCACAAATGCACATGTACAGAGAGACAAACAGTTACACAGAAGGGCTAGGAGCTTGGGAACCAGATGTTATGTGGCTCCTGAACCTGTCTCTAACTCTCTTGATCTTCTGTGAGAAGTCAGCGAGAGTGAAAGGGTTAGTCACTCAGTCTCCTCCGTCTCTTTGCTGACTCATGGACTGTAACTGGCCAGGCTCCTCTGTCCATGTGATTTTCCAGGCAAGAATACTGGAGTGGGTAGCCATTCCCTTCTCCAGGGGATCTTCCCAACAGAGGAACTGAACCTGGGTCTCCGCACTGCAGGCAGATTCTTTACAATCTGAGCCACCAGGGAAGCCTCATGAGAAGCCAGTATTCTCTTAATAAATCCAAGCTTTGTCTAAGTTAACCAGAATTAGTTTCTGTTGCTTACGGCCAATAACCCTAACTGATAAAGGTGTTTCATTCTATAACTGGGCTGCACTCTCTGAGGAGAGTTTCTCTGCCTTAAAATCACCAGTATGGCCAAGAACTGAAATTTAAGCAGGGGCAGAGTACCAGAAAGTTGGCAATGTTGAGTGTGTGTTCTATGTGCGTAAATAAAGTTCCACAAAGCCTCCTGGCTCTTGAGACGTCACAGAAGTCTACAGGGCAAATGCAAGAGGTTAGGAGCTCAGCATCTAGAATGAGGGAGATGTGGGTTTAAGCCCAAGCCCCACTGCTTCCAAGCAAGAGGGTGCCAGGGGATTTATTTCTTGGGTCCTCAGCTCCCTCACTGGCAAAAGGCACATAATCATGGATCACACTAGCCAGGGCTACGGTGAGGGGCAAAGGAGAAACGGTGCCCTTTGCCCTCAATAATTGTGGACCGATAGTGATGAAGGTGCTGAGGGCAATGGATACGCCTGATTCCCAGCTGGTGAGAGCCGCAGGGAGCCTGAAGAACAGGAAGAGAAGCCATCCCAAAGGAACAGGTGTTCAAACACAGTGAGACTAGCTTTGAACAAAAGCCTTCTTCTCCAAAAGAAGGCATCATCCTGAACAGAACATTCTTCGGGCCTCTTGGGTTTGTCTTCTGGCCAAGACCCTGTTGGACTCTCGTCCCCAAGTCTGATGGAGAACTGAGAAAATACAAGTAAACACCGAAGATGCTTTAGGCACAGGAACTTTGTAAGACATGGTGGTGCCAGGAAACCCTGGGATCCCTTGGTCAGAGGCTACCACAGGGGGAGCCCTTCCACATAATACAGCACACCTGGGCACTGTGAGAGCCCAGTTTCTCAGTATTCCCCTCCACGAGAAGGATATGAAAATATTAAATAAAGACAGAATCAGGAATAGCACTGCATAGCCAAGCCATCCTGGGGCCTAAGGCGTCAAGAAACAGCAGCTGTGTGGACCCTATCTTCGTTGAGAATTTTTGATATTCTGTTCATTGCGGATTTCTTTACATTCATCTTGATTTTTTAAAATATTCCATTAAAATATTGATGTTGATGATGGAGTTTTGGAGGGTCCCCTTAAATGCTTAACCCAAGGCCAAGATCTCACTTAGCACACCCCACAGAGTACCCTGAAATATTTATCAGGGAGGGGAGCCACTTGATGGGGGTGAACTGGGCAGATGGAACCCAGGGGCAGAAAAAAGTGGGTTATTTCTGTTATGTGCTCCCCCCACCCACCACCTGCACTCACCGACACAGGTCGCCAACATTATGCTGGAAAGCATTTCAGAACCACTGATATCTTGGTAAAGAGTTGAAAAGGGACCTGGTCAGTTGGGGAGGTGGTCAGGACTTGAATCTCTTCCCTGCCCTAGCTGCCCACCCCCACCGCCCTGCCGCCACATGCTCACAACAGGAAGTCCGTCAGCAGCTCACCAGGGCCCATCTACTGCTCCTCCTTCACTGATGGCGCCTCTCCACGTGAGGACAAGCAGGGCTTGCCCTCCTGTCCTGTGCGCGCACGCAGAGGCTGAGACCAGGGCTGACAGAGGCTAACTGGCAGCCTCAGCACTCAGTTTCTGATGACACAATCGAAATCATAAAAGACAGAGATGAGAACAAGAAAGTTTAGCGGCAATAATAAAAAAAATATCTGTATCATGAACATTTGTAGATGAGAAGAGAGGGCAATTTGAAAGAGAGGGGAGGACCAGCTCTCCGTAAACAAGGAGGAGTAAGAAACAAAGATATAGAAATGTCTTCCTTGAAAGACCACGTTAAAAGAGATCAATGCACCGACAGATACATAAATCGACAGACGCGCCGATGAAATGGATAATTTGGCATGTTATAGTCTCAGGCTGCCATTTACTTGAATTCAGGGAGAGACACACAGATACAAGTTAAATTTAGTAATAAACAGAGCTTGAATTATAAAGTCAAATACTGATGCGACTTGAGGGACTGGCTACAATATCTGTTTACATACCCACAGTTGCCCTAGAGTGTTCAAGAATATTTTTATCTCCTCATTTGTTACTTCACCCTTTATTAAATTCTATAAAATGAAAAAAAAAAAAAACACAAACATCCAGAAGGGAAGGAGAAAAAAAATAAAAACAAACAACTGTGTTTCTTGTAGAGGTCAGCATTTTCTTAAGGGAAGCTAAGCAGTTGATTTGTGTTCTTGCAGGAAAACCGATTTAGGATTCAGCTTAAGGTGATTAAAAATTTTAAACTGCAGGAATTTAGCGTTTTGGTCAGACGTGGTTTTTTATTGTGTCAAACTCTGTGCAGGTTTTGGAAAGAAAGTATGTACTTCTGTAGCAGGAAAATGATGGATTTTTTTTGCTGCTTTTGCTTCAGAGAATCTCCCTGTCCGAGGAAATGACCTAGTTTACAGCTTCTCTGCATTCAGGGCATGTTACCAACATGCACACAGAGACAAAAAAAAACAGAGCAGCAATGGGAACTGGCCTGTGGATTATTAAAAGGAAAATCATAAGCCAAAGTTTATGTATGGAAAATGCTCCAGAGTTCTTTGACCAAACTGTGCTTTCACTCACATCTGTTTGCCTGTCTTCTGTGGGCAGGTCACATTCAAACCCTAGAGGAAGCTGTCAGATGAAACAGAGCTTGCAAACTGGTGGCCTAGGGACCAATCTGGGCTAGAGATGCAGGGTTTTTACAATCTTGTTGTCTGTCACACTGCAGAGAATATTGTGTGTGTGTGTGTGTGTGTTTAGTTGCTAAGTCGTGTTCAACTGTTTTGTGACCCCATGGACTGTAGCCCACCAGGCTCCTCTGTCCATGGGATTTCCCAGGCAAGAATACTGGAGTGGGTTGCCATTTCCATCTCCAGGGGAATCTTCCCAACCCAGGGATAAAACCTGGTCTCCTGCATTGACAGACAGATGCTTTACCACGGAGCCACCAGGAAAGTTGCAGAAAATATTATATTTTATTTATTTAGCTGCCAACATTTAAAAATTAGGAGACTTCCTACACAATTTCAGTTTGGGCTTCTCTTTAAAAGCCTGACAATCTGATAAGATAAGGTCTGCACCCCACAGCACAACAGCTGAGCTGAGTAGCGGCTGCCCCTCAGACGGCATGAGTGCCTCCGTTTCTCCCCAGTCCCCACTACTCCCTGATGTCTTCCGCATAGAGGGTGAGTCTTAGCCACCATTTATCATCAAACTTGCACACTTGCCCTTATAGTGAACTTAAGAAATATGAGCAATATCCCTATACCCGTATCTCTTTTAAAACTGGGGAAATTAAGCCAGATCAGGCAATTCACTTGCTTCAAAGAAAAAAATTTTCTCAATTTCAGCTTGATTCACTCCATTAATAGGTCCCTATAAAACTAACAGCTAAAAACTCAATGCGTCAGGCAATTTTCTAAGCCCTTCACATATTTTAAGTGTATTTAATCTGTACATCTACTCTATGAAGTAGGTATTATTATGATCCAGTTTCACAGATGAGGAAACTGAGGCTCAAAGAGATTGTGACTTGCTTAAAGTCCATTGGTAGGATTTGGACAGACCCTGTAGGGATCTGAATGCATGCCCCCGAACACACATACACACTACAAGCATGTAATAAGAACAGCTAGCTTATGTTACCTGCCTAGTATGTTTCAAGCACCAGAAGAGGCTCTTAAAACATAGATCAATACAGAAACTTAAGGAGGGTTGCAAAAAGGCTACAAAAATAATAAGATGTTTCAAAGATTAAAAAGAGAAAACTGCTAAACTGCTACGCTGAGTGCCCAGAGGACGCTCAGAAGTCGATTTCACTGAGGAGGTGAAGGTTGTAATGGACCTGCAAGTGTAAGAAGGCCTAAGATACACAGGGCTGTGGCTCGAACATGATGGTCTCTGGCTGGAGAAAATGTACAGGAGGGAAGGGCAGGATACAGCCCGGGAAGTCCAGGGGCAAGACCAAGGTAAGGCTGCGTGCTATTTCTTCCCATTTCTTGAAGTACCAGCAACGCATCCTCCATTCTGGAGGAGACAAGGATGAATAAACCTTGACCCTGCCCTCGAAGAGTTAACACATCAGGGACTTCCCAGGTGGCACGGTGGTAAAGAATCTGCCTGGAGATCAGGGTTCGATCCCTGGGTCAGGAAGATCCCCTGGAGAAGGAAATGGCAACCCACTCCAGTATTCTTGCCTGGGAAATCCCATGGACAGAGGAGTCTCCGCTGGCTACTATCCATGGGGTCACAAAGAGCCAGACACGACTGAGCAGATGAGCGCACACACACGCACGCACACACACACACAGTCATAATGCTAAGGGCTCGGCACACAGTGAGTGCCCAAAAACTGTATTCTTTATTATAAAGATTGTTGCTGCTGTTTTTATGTAAACAATAATGCTGTTTCATAAACCAGCTGAGCTGCATCATTGCTCCCTTCCAGCAGATAATCAAAAATTCCAGCATTCCTGCAGGTCCTCAGGGTCTTGTGAACTGTGATGCTAACCCATGTGTCCTGCCTCAGTTAAGAATAGAGAAACGGCCTCTTCTCCATGCTGTGATTTTAAGTAATATCAATGTTTCATAAAACTTATTAGTGTAGGTCTAGGTGAAACAAAAATAAGATAGCACACTGGGAAATTAATTTTAAGCAAATTACATGTAAAATGCAAGGATTCATAATACTGTCTCTAAAGCAGTCTAATCTTAATATCATATATTTTGCTTTATGAAGCTCCCAGTTTTAGATTAATCATATTGTTTTTTTATTTACTACTTCATAAAATAATTGGCTTATCTGTGATATTAATATGTATGAATTTTTTAGTTTGCTCCTTCAAGAAAGCATTCAGCTTGATGCTTATATGTTGATTTTAATGTGCAATGGATGTGTTTATATGCAGATTAAATTGGATTGCATTTACACTAAACAAGAGAACCAAAATGTGGAGAGGTGCTGTGGAGAAGGAAATGGCAACCCACTCCAGTGTTCTTGCTTGGAGAATCCCAGGGAAGGGGGAGCCTGGTGGGCTTCCGTCTATGGGTCACACAGAGTCAGACACGACTGAAGTGACTTAGCAGCAGCAGCAGCTGAGACCTGAGTAGCTCTCACTGAAGTATGAGAGTCCACGACAGAGTTTTCAGCTCATTCCCCTCTAACAGCACAGCAGTAGATCAAAATCTGCCATTTACCTCATGATGCGCTACACATTTTTTAAAATGATAAAGAGGCACCTGACTCTGGGTTTCTCCCATAGCAGTGGTTCTCAGTGAGGGAAAGGGGGAGGGTTTTGACCCCGGGAGGACACTGAGCAACATCTGGAGATATTTTTGGTTGCTACCACTGGTTGGAGGCAGGGAGGGAGGAATTACTGGCATCTAATTAATAAGAGACCAGGGACGCTATTAGGGGCTTCCCTGGTCACTCAGCTGGTAAAGACCCTGCCTGCAATGCAGGAGACCCAGGTTCGATCCCTGGGTTGGGAAGATCCCCTGGGGATGGGCATGGCAACCCACTCTAACACTCTTGCCTGGAGAATCCCATGGACAGAGGAGCCTGGCGGGATACAGTCCACAGGGTCACACAAAGTCGACATGACTGAGTGACTAAACAGCAGCAGAAATGCTGTTTAACATCCTACAATGCACAGAACAGCCTTTCAAACAAAATTATCCCTTCCAGAAGTTCAAAAGTTCTGAGGTTGAGAACTCAACCCTTATTACACAGAAGTAAAATTGTTGTTTGTTTATAAGTAAAGGATCCTACACATGTGAATATATATGTATATACTCATTTATTCAACAGATACATATTGGATTCCTACTATGGATCAGAGACTCTTCTAGGAAAAGTCGTTCACAGAGTTTACATAAAGAGTTAATGCACGTGACACAATGTGGTGGGTAAGTGCTATGAAGGGAGAACGGGGACAGCAGCACTGACACACACACTACCACGTGCAAAACAGACGGCTGGCAGAAAGCTGCCGTGTAACGCAGAAAGCTCAGCTCAGCTCGGCTCAGCGCTCCGCGACGACCTGGGGGGGATGAAGGAGGGAGGGAGGCTCAAGAGGGCGGGGCGACGTGTCCACAGAGCTGACTCGCATTACTGAAACTAATACAACATTGTAAAGCAATCATACTTCAATCAAAACTACTGTATTTCAGATATGATACTTGAAAATACACCAAAACACCAATACTTAACCGCTTGGTGTATATTCCTCCAATTTTTGTTTCCATGAGTAACTCTACCATACGTACTGTTTGTTTATTTATTCATTCACTTCTTTACAAGTGAATATACAAATACATATCGTTCCTGACAACTTCTCTTTTTCCCACTTATTTCTAAAGCCCAAATGGTCTTGCTTTGTCTCCTTTTAACTTTTGGAACAACTCAGTGCAGAGGAGCAGAGAAGGGAGGAGGGAGCAGTAAGTTTCATTTCCGTTCCTTACCTTTTCACATCCAGCAGAAAAGCAATCAACAGAGGAGACAGACACAATCATCAGACCAACAAACACCACAGCTGTCGGGACGGGCAGCCCGGGGCTTTAGGATTTCTCTCACAAGGGTCTGGGTCACGTCCTTCACTCATGCCCCGTCACCTTCTCCACAGATGTCTTACACGATTTTTGTCCGTTTTTTCCCAGGTGTCACTGTCTTTTAGGAACATATCACCTCCCTGTTTACAACCTCCCAAAGCCTCCCTAGGGACTGCTGGGTAAATGCCAAACCCCTTTGTTTGACACACTAAGTACTTCTTCATTAGGGATCTTCCCAACCACACTTTCTAAAGCTGCAGCCATTTCCACAAACGTTTCGTGTACTTTCAGACACCTTCCCTTTGGGGCCCTATCCTTTCTGGCAAGAACATCGTTTTTCTTTACTTTACCTCAGAGACAAACTTACCCTTCAGTACCAGCAAAAACAACACCTCTGAGCAAAACCTTCGATGGCCCTCTAATCATGCTGTGTGGCAGGAGCAGGTCTTGAACGACTACTCGTCTTTTCGGCCTGACTCCTGCACCCTTTGTTCCCTCACTGGCGTTCCAAGGAACATTTTCTCCCAAACCAAAGATGAAGACCCCAAGAAGCCACAAGACTAACTCCGAGATGGAATATTCAGATGCATGTCTCCAGGGGCAGCTTCTGTCTCTGAAGAAACAGGGCTCAGACGTGGATCGAAGGAGGAGAGGAAGGGGAGGGGGCAGACGAGGGGCTCAGCCTGGAGAAGGAGTCAAACACTTGGCTTCCTGAAGCTGCCGGGGAGGATCCATTACCAACGGGATTGTGTCTCCAGGACCTCAGAGCAGAACATGAGACCAAGTGTGAGCAGGTCCCCATGTAGACAGTGCAATCCAAGGATCTGAAGTAACTATAAACCCTCTGAGCAAACAGGGGTCTGGATATCCTGAGAAAGGGAGAGCATCTTCCAGGAAAACCCTTGACCCCTGAGCTAACTCGTGAAAGAAAAAGAGAAAGGTTCTTGTGTGAGTTTCCTAGCAAGGGGAGGAGAGTCTCCAAAGAACGCAGGACAGTGCTCAGAGGGAAAAGAGTCAGCTTACACATCTGCTGGGGCCAGAGACCTGGACACAGTTCACAACGCTGTCAGTCACTTCCCCACTCGCCCAACCTCAACTCCACCCCCACTCTCTGGAGAAGAGGGTCAGAAGCCCCTTCGGACAGACTTGTGGGTACAGAGTGAAGCAAGGAACGAGGCAACCACTTTCCCGTTTACTGGACGTAGACTTTTCTGGACGGCTCGTCTAAGGGCTGCTGCTGCTGCTGCTGCTAAGTCACTTCAGTCGTGTCCGACTCTGTGTGACCCCACAGACCGAAGCCCACCAGGCTCCCCCGTCTCTGGGATTCTCCAGGCAAGAACACTGGAGTGGGTTGCCATTTCCTTCTCCAATGTGTGAAAGTGAAAAGTGAAAGTAAGGTCAGTCAGTCGCGTCTGACCCTTAGCGACCCCACAGACTGCAGCCTACCAGGCTCCTCCATCCATGGGATTTTCTAGGCAAGAGTACTGGAGTGGCTTGCCATTGCCTTCTCCGCGTCTAAGGGCAGGAGATCTTAATGTAAGTCAAGTTCAGAGACTGGCTTATTATACTAGGCAAATAATACCATTTGCAGCAACATGGATGGTCCTAGACATTGTCATTCTGAGTGAAGTAAGCCATACACAGAAAGACAAATATCATATGATATCACCTAGATGTGGAACATAAAAAAACGGGGGTACAAATGAACTTAATTGCAAAATGGAAGCAGAGTCATGGATACCAGGGGATAAGAGGGGGAGGAATAAACTGGGAAAGTGGGACTGACACACACACAGTGTTATTAATATAGCTAAAAGAGAAAACTAATAAGAACCTGCTGTACAGCACAGGTGCGTGCATGCATGCTAAGTCACTTCAGTTGTGACTGACTCTTTACCACCCTATGGGCTGCAGCCCACCAGGCTCCTCTGGCCGTGGGTCTTTCCAGGCAAGAAAACTGCAGTGGGTTGCCATGCCCTCCTCCAGGATAGCATGGGTAACTCTACTCAGTACTCTGAGTGGCCTATATGCAAGAGTCTTTCAAAAAAAAAGAGTGGATATATGTATATGTATAACTGATTCACTTTGCTGTACAGCAGAAACTGCTGCTGCTGCTGCTGAGTCACTTCAGTCGTGTCCGACTCTGTGTGACCCCTTAGACGGAAGCCCACCAGGCTCCCCCGTCCCTGGGATTCTCCAGGCAAGAACACTGGAGTGGGTTGCCATTTCCTTCTCCAACAGCAGAAACTAGCACATTGTAAATCAACTATATTTCAATAAAAAGTTTTAAAAGATACAATTAAACAGATTCTGTTAAAGTAAAAAAATTTCTAATTTCGGAACTAAAACTGTGTTTAGTCACTTAGAGCAACTGAAGAAGTTTCTATTAACATAAATGATCAAGAAAAGTCATCTAAGAGCAGAGGAAAACCCCTCCCAGCTCAATAAAGGTTAAAGCGATAGAGGGAAATACAATAAAATTGCTTTATGTTTACACCCCACTATTCCTAACCTGTTTAATGTTCTATTATATACAGAAAGCCACTGCTTAGCATAATGTCTTACACATGGTAAATTCTCAATAAACGTCCTTGAAAGAATGAAGACATCCTTGAAAACTACCATTTCAAGGCAAAAGAAAGAGAAGAGAGAGTGGAGAAGAGGACAACCTCCCCACAGGTAATTTCCAGCCCACTTAAATTTAAAACGACATTAAGATTATCATTCCATTTATTTATGGACACTTGAAAATTTTTCCTCTGCACCCATGCATGCGTGCTAATTCGCTTCTGTCATGTCCGACTCTTTGCAACCCTAATAACTGTAGCCCGTCAAGCTCCTCTGTCCATGGGGATTCTCCAGGCAAGAATACTGGAGTGGGTTGCCATGCCTTCCTCCAGGAGATCTTCCCGACCCAGGGATCGAACACATGTCTCTTACATCTCCTGCATTGGCATGTGGGTTCTTCAGCACTAGTGCCACCTGAGAAGCACCCATTCCTGTCACTAAACCAGCGAACAAGTGAGGTTAATAAGAACCCAGAGTTCCAGGGAAAAAAGGCCTGAGGAAATGCATCTTCTCCTTGAAGAAGAGTATGGTGATACTGCAGAGTTTCAGAATCTCAAGTTTTCAATAAATTATTCCTTCAAAACATAAGCCCCTGAGGATAAGGGGAGGAGGGAGGTGGGAGAGGGGATCAGGAAGGGGAACTCATGTACACCCGGGGCAGATTCATGTCAATGTATGGCAAAACCAACCAATATAATATTGTAAAATAATTAGCCTCCAATAAAAAATTTAAAATAAAGAAAGAAAAAAAAACCATAAGCCCCCATAAAATAAGGACTCTGTCTATAAAAATTCCCCTAAATGGCCAAACTATTTCTCAAAACATTTATTAAAACAGTAGCTATACCTGCCAGTGGGGATTCCCTCTCTTCATTTCTTTTTTTCCTTTCATGTTTAGTGAGATGTAATTGACCTATCCCAGCACTGTACAAGTTTAGGGTGTAAAGCATACTGACTGACTTACAAGTATGAAATGATGACCACAGTAAGTTTAATGACATCCATCATCTCATACAGATACAAAATGAAAGAAATAAAAATACATATATTTTTCTCTATGATGAGAACTCAAGATTTACGCTCAACTTTCACATAAAACACACAGCAGCGTTAATTATACTCATCAGTGTTGAACGTCCCTAGTACTTACCTATCTTACAATTGGAAGTCGGTACTTTTCATTCAATTCCCCCTCCCCTCAACCCTTCCTGAGAGAGAAAGGATCTCTTTTTCTGAGTTTGTTTTTGAAGTGTAATTGACCAACAACACTGTATCAGTTCCAATTACACAACAAAGCTGCTTGATACTTCTATATATTTCAAAGTGAATTCCAAAATAAGTCTAGTTACAATACATCAGCACACACAGACATTAAAACATGACATAGTTCCTGGTATGTATTCCCGCACCATCGCCGTTTCTTTTTCTTTTTGGCTTGTGGGGGATCTTAGTTCGGTCACTAGGGATGGAACCTGTGCTCCCTGCAGTGGAAGTGGGGGGTCTACACACGCCTCCCTTTCTTCTTAAGGGCGGTTAGGGTTTTGTCTCTAAGAACCAGTGAACAAGGGACACATCAGTCTGTGCAGAGAAATCTGGGAGCAAAGAGGTACCGGAGACATGATACCTGGTTTTGCTACGACCCACTGGAGTCAGGTCTACCTCAAGTGTCCTCCTGCCCTGTGACGCTCGGGACAATGGAAGGAGACAAGCTCAGTCAAGACGCAGAGGGAGGCCTCGTCGTCTGAGCAAGGCATGGAGGGGCTGGCGTTCCCGCCGCTGAGACCCGCAGTGGGCCTGCCCGAGGGGCGCTGGGCCGGCCGCTCCCGGAGGCCTCACCAGCGGCGGGGCGCAGGCTGCGCTCTGGCGGGCTGGCCGCGCGGCTCTCGGGTGCCGCTCGCAGTGCGCGCGCAGCCCCAGCGCGCAGTGCACGCGCAGACCCCGCACGCAGCGCCGCCGCCATCTTGGGTGGGGCGCCGCGTGCCGCGCCTCTGCGCACGGCCCCGGGCTGAGGGGCCGGGGCCGCCATGTTGACCCAGGAGCTCGGCCTCGATGGCCGGGTTCAAGGCCTCTGCGTGCGGCAGCCTGTGAGCCAGTGACCCCAGAGGAGACGCAAAGGGACGCCAAAAAAGGGAAGACTTTTCACCCAGATTATATTTTTATTTCCCGGGAGTGGTGAATGGGTTTTGTCCGTGACAGTTTGGTTCAGCAGGAACATAGGTTCTGTGGAGCAGGAAGAGGCATAAATGTCGGGGCGTGAGGTCAAAATAGTGGACCAGTTCTGCCAGCCGTCCCGACATACACCCTGTAAGATGTCACCCTCTGGAAAAGGAGAATTTTCTCCCTGCATTGCGTCTCTCGCTTCCTCACTTTTTTAATCAGATCATCGGATCTGCAGGTGACAGCTCAGGACGGAACACAAATTGGCCTCAAGGTTTTCAGGCTCTCTTTTCTCAAAATCCTGCAGTTAACAAATGTGACTTTTAAAATAGAGAGGAAGTTTGAAAACAAACCAATTTTTCCACTAAAAGGCAAAAAACAAAAAACAAACCCAAAGTATTAATATATTGGTTGAAATATGTAGGAAAGGGCGTTTCTCCAGAATAGGAGGAGACTTCTTTCAGGCTGGAGAAGATGAATTTAAGCAAAAGAGAGAAGGATGGTCTGTTCACAGAGGTGGGAGGCCTATACCTCACTTCCTATAGCCCACTATAGAGGCAGCGAGTGGGATGGACACTTAAACTGTGCTGTATTTAAAATCGGTAACCAGCAAGGACCTACCTGTAGCACAGGGAACTCTGCTCAATGTTATGTGGCAGCCTGGATGGGAGGGGAATTTGGAGGGGAATGGATACATGCTTAAGTATGGCTGAGTCCTTTAGTTGTTCACCTGAAACTATTACAATGTTGTTAATTGGCTATACCCCAATACAAAATGGGCTTCCCTGGTGGCTCAGTGGTAAAGAACCCACCTGCTAGGCAGGTGATGCAGATTCAATTCCAGGGTCGGGAATATTTCCTGGAGGAGGAAATGGCAACCCTCTTCAGTATTCTTACTTGGAAAAATCCCATGGACAAAGAAATCTGGTGGGCTACAGTACATGGGGTTGCAAAGAGTCAGACACAGCTGAGCAACTAACACAACCACTGTAGCTCACAGAATCTCTCAGAAGGGCCTCCAAGGCGGCTCAGTGGTAAAAAAGAAAAAAAAAAAATCTGCCAGCTAATGCAGGAGCTGCAGGAGATGCAGCTTCGACCCTGGGTTGGGAAGATCCCTTGGGAAAGGACATGGCAACCAATTACAGTGTTCTTGCCTGGGAAATCCCAGAGATAGAGGAGCTTGGTGGGCTACAGTCCATGGGGTCGCAAAGACTCGGACATGATTGAGCCACTGAGCACACAGGTATGCAGTCAGAATAGCCTAAAACTGAACTGTGAGGTTGGTCCCAAGATGACCCCTCCTACGGCCAGCACTGGGCACAGACACTGTAGTTTAAACCGTGCTAGACATCAGACACTGACGTCAGAACATCTTCTACCTCTACTTAGATATGACCACTGCTTTTACTACAGTCAGAATGGATCCTGTGCAGTCTTTCCTTTCACAAGCTTCTCAACAGAATCTGGAACCTTCAAGGAGGCTGGGGAAGCACTTGTCTAGTGCTTTTCCCTCATCAGAAGTGGGAGGTGAGCTCAGCTTTGTAAACATGAGGGTTCCTCAGACTTGAGAAGGGAACTCAGACACTCAGCAACCAGAAACAATAACAAATGTCCAGGACAGAAGGTAATCTGCAGAAAGAACTTAGTTTAATTTTTCTGCCAATTTAGCAGAATGGGTGCTCCAAGTTAACAATTAGGTCGAAATCCAGAGAATACAGTTCCATTGTGCATTTCACTTTGCAAACTAAAACTGATACTCACTCCACTGTGGTGATGTGAGATTTTCAAAAACTCAAGTTGACAAGCTACAGGTTTTCTGTTTGTTACAACCAAATTCCCTAGTGCAGCAACCAGCACCTAGATTCTCTCAATTTCCAGCTGGAGATTTTTTTTTTTCTGTTTACAGCATTAATTAAGCATCCTAGGCATTAATTTCCTCTGCTGAAAAATGGGAATAATAACAGTACCTAAACTCATTGGAAGGACTGGTGCTAAAGCTGAAACTCCAATACTTTGGCCACCTCATGCGTCGATTTGACTCACTAGAAAAGAGTCTGATGCTAGGAAGGATTGGGGGTGGGAGAAGGCGGGGACGACAGAGAATGAGATGGCTGGATGGCATCACCGACTCGATGGACATGAGTTTGAGTGAACTCCGGGAGTTGGTGATGGACAGGGAGGCCTGGCGTGCTGTGATTCATGGGGTCGCGGAGAGTCGGACACGACTGAGCGACTGAACTGAACTGAAACTCATAGCATGATGGTCAGAATTAATGAGCTATATGATAGTCTCCAAGTGCTGCACTCAATATGCCAGCAAATTTGGAAAACTCAGGAGTGGCCAGAGGACTGGAAAAAGTCAGTTTTCATTCCAGTCCCAAGAAAGGCAATGCCAAAGAATGTTCAAACTACGACACAATTATATTCTTCACACACACTAGCAACCTAGTGTTCAAAATTCTCCAAGCAAAGCTTCAACAGTACATGCACTGAGAACTTTCAGATGTTCAAGCTGGATTTAGAAAAGGCAGAGGAACCAGAGATCAAATTGCCAACATCCACTGGATCTTAGAAAAAGCAAGAGAGTTCCAGAAAAGCATCTACTTCTACTTTATTGACTACACCAAAACCTTTGATTGTGTGGATCACGACACACTGTGGAAAATTCTTCAAGAGATGAGAATACCAGACCACTTTTCCTGCCTCCTGAGAAATCTGTATGCAGGTCAAGAAGAAACAGAATCAGTCATGGAACAATAGACTGGTTCCAAATTGGGAAAGAAGTACATCAAGGCTGTATATTGTCACCCTGCTTATTTAACTTATATGCAGAGTACATCTGGAGAAGGCAATGGCAAGCCACTCCAGTACTCTTGCCTAGAAAATTGCATGGACAGAGGAGCCTGGTGGGCTGCAGTCCATGGGGTCACTACTAGTCGGACACGACTGAGCGACTTCAATTTCACTTTTCACTTTCACACATTGGAGAAGGAAATGGCAGCCCACTCCAGTGTTCTTGCCTGGAGAATCCCAGGGACGGCGGAGCCTGGTCAGCTGCCGTCTGTGGGGTCGCACAGAGTCAGACACGACTGAAGCGACTTAGCAGCAGAGTACATTATGCAAAACGCTGGGGTCGATGAAGCACAAACTGGAATCAAGATTGCTGGGAGAAATATCAGTAACCTCAGATGCGCAGATAGCACCATCCTTATCGCAGAAACCGGAGACTAACTAAAGTGCTTCTTGATGAAAGTAAAAGAGGAGAGTGAAAAAGCTGGCTTAAAACTCAACATTCAAAAACCTAAGATCATGGGATCTGGTCCCATCACTTCATGGTAAATAGGGAAACAATGGAAACAGTGACAGATTTTATTTTCTTGGGCTCAAAACTCACTGCAGATGGTGACTGCAGCCATCACATTAAAAGATTCTTGCTCCTTGGAAGAAACGCTATGACCAACCTAGACAGCATATTAAAAAGCAGAGACGTTACTTTGCCACCAAAGGTCCATCTAGTCAAAGCTATGGTTTTTCCAGTAGTCACATATGGATGTGAGAGTTGGACCATAAAGAAAGCTAAGCACCGAAGAATTGATGCTTTTGAACTGTGTTGGAGAAGACTCTTGAGAGTCCCTTGGACTGCAAGGAAATTCAACCAATCTATCCTAAAGGAAATCAGTCCTGAATATTCATTGGAAGGACTGATGCTGAAGCTGAAGCTTCAGTACTTTGACCATCTGATACAAAGAACTGACTCATTGGAAGAGACCCTGATTCTGGGCAAGATTAAAGGCAGGAAGAGAAGGGGACGACAGAGGATGAGGTGATTGGATGGCATCACCAACTCAATGGACATGAGTTTGAGCAAGCACTGGGATTTCGTGATGGACAGGGAAGCCTGACGTGCTGCAGTCCATGGGGTCGCAAAGAGCCCGACACGATTGAGCCACTGAACTAATGATAGTGTCAGTTTTGGACCCCAGTTCTTCTTCATCTCTGTATCTACACCCTTTGTAAGATCACTTTACAGTGTTTCTCAATAAAGAAGAATCCTTTATATCTGGGTTGACCGTGGACTTGCTTTGGCTGATAGAATGTGTTGGAAATGATGGCAGTTTGAGTCTAGGCTTCAAGAGTCATATGTATCCTGGTTGGCCTTCTGCCACCATCATGAGGACCTGCCTGCCTGCCAGAGGATGCAAGACATGGAGCAGAGACACGTCATCTATCACCCAGTGGCCCTAACTGACACCCAGATACGTGACCAATCCCAACAAAGGCCACTTAACTGGCCATCCTCAAGCTGGAATAACAGATGCTTATGTCCACGTCACTGAACTTGTATAGCAATACCGTACTGCTACAGAATGGTTAAAAGAAAAAAATAATGTTTAGCAAACAAACAAAAAGCAATGAAGCACGTAGTAAGAACTCTATAAATATTAACAAGCATACCAGAAGGAAGGCATCCTTTAGTGCCAGCAGCTGTGTAATTTGACAGACCAAGGGCTGATATTCCATATAAAATCACCAACAAGATTTTTCAGTCAAGGGCACTGTCCAAGGCATAGATATTCTTAATGTCACAGGTAGAAAATGTTGACCCTTCCCTCTGAAACACAGGTCTGAGTGAAGGCTAAAAAATAACTTGCAGACCCCAGCTGTCTAGATTTGATATCTACTAGAAGTGTATTTGGCCTTGCTGACTCAACACATAAGTAACATGTGATAAAATAGACCATTGCAGCTCAAAATCCTATTTAAGCCTCAGATCAATGGTTTAACTCTTATGTCAAGACAGGTAGACACTGCTATGTGATGGAAATGTTGTTTGGGAAAAAATGATTTTTAGTGGTAAAAACGAAGACAACCACATCTCTTTTCACTGCTTTAATGTCAAACCAACTCTTCAAAAGGTAAATTCCAGATACATGTGAGTAGATTGTGGTGCAAGCAGGTTGTTTTTATTCTTTATGATTTTATGTTTCATCTAGCCCCAGTCCCTTCCCTTACAAACTTGTCTCCCCCAAAATTCACATAGTAATCACAAAATAGTTTACTTTGCAAATCTACTGAGATTATCAAAAATCTGTTCCTTGTGCTTGAAAAGTAGGTGGTGTATAATGAAGTCAAAAATTCAGTAAATAGAGCTCAGTGGGCCTACTTTTTACTCCTGACTCCAGTGATTATCATAATTTGATTTTATAGTTTTCTGTCCTAAGCTACCAGCTAGGGAGCAATCTTTACTGAGTCATGAACTTTCCCATCATTAAATGTCTGCACCTATTTTCAACATATCAAAGTGTCCAATAACTACATTTTATCTGCCTTGAATAAAGTTGAACAGAGACATGGGGGAGCATACACATAATAAACTCCTTTATGCTTTAGCGAAGTCCTTGTGGTTTGGAGTTCCAGCTTTGCCTATGACTACTTTTTCAGGAGCATAAAGATTGTATAACGTATCTTCCATAGAGACCAGGACATGTGTTTACAAGGACAGAAATCTGAGTAATTTCCTACTGGTCCAAAGGGAATATTAAACCCTTCTGTCATTCTGTAGTGTATTATTTATGGTTCCTCTTTTGTTGGCTATTTTTTTCATTTGTAAGTTCAACTCCGTGTCCTGATAGAGGGTGATAAAATGCTCAATATGTTAAAAAATCTTATCACTAAATCAGGAACAAAACTATAAATTTTGGCCTTTGAAATCAAACTGACTGGTGAGGATCATTTTGCTCCTGAAATATTACAGTAGTGATCAATTTGCTGTAAAACTAAGCAGTTTAGCTCAGCAATCTGTGGTTGGAAAGCAAGTTGTTCAACAGGAAAGTTTATGCCCAGCCCAAGGGATAAATTAAATTTTATGGGGAAAATATGCATTATTACATGCTTATCTGTTTAACATATTATTCTTTTCCACATCAGTATAATAAATATTTTTAATCGTATATTTTATCTCACATACATATAGTGATGTGGTAATTTTATTCCTCCTGTGTTGGCCCAACAAACTTGTTCAGTTAATCACAGAATAGAGAAAAGCTTTCAAATCATTTTTTTAGAATTCTGATGTGCTTAGCAAATGTACATTTCCAGCTAGATGGAGTTGCCTTACAACAGGAAAATAGTTCAAATTTATTTCCTCAAAGGGCAAGCATCAGCTGGTCTATTTTATCCTTTCTCCCAATTTCAAACCCCTTCTCCTTGCATAGCAGCTCTCAACCAAAAGTGCTTTGGCCTTACTTGATTCTATTCATAAGGAGTGATTTCACTTTGAAGATTTTTTGCCTCAGAGTACATGATGGTTGTAAGAAATCAAAGTTAGAGAATATGAATTCAGGGCCTGTGCATATAGAAGTAGTAAATCATGAGAGCTAACATTAGTTGAGCCTCAGTACTTGTCAGGCTGTCTTGCCTTATTCCATGTAATTCTCAAAAAATTCTGTGGGGTAGGAATGTTGCTATTCCTGCTTTAGAGATCAGAAAACTAGGCTTCGAGAGTCTAGCTAAGCAGTGGCTGGAGCAGAGAGGAAGAACCACTTAGGAAGCCATTGCTATAACCCCAAGAGAGAGAACAGCAGCCTGAAACAAGATGACAGCAATGGAGGTGAAGATGAATGAGTGAATTGAAGAAATATTTGGAAGGTGGAATCCACAGGACATGATGGTTTGGTGGCTGGTGCCATTCCCAGAGAAATACATTGTGAATGTTTGCCAGGGAGTTCTATCTATGCATGTACAAGAATAATTTAATACAGAGAATACCCAGGCATGTTTCTATATTTTCTCTTCATCCCATCTATCTTGCATGTAAATGAATATACAAGGAAATGTTACCTCAAACTTCAAAGGGTAAAAAAAGTTGACTCCGAAGCTTATTCTTTTAAGCATTAACAGATCAATGCATCATGGTGACTCTCGGGCAGAGGTGGTGAATCTCCATGATGTTTCGATGTCTTGTGACAGGTTTTGTCCCAGAATGTCTACTCAAGGATGTTTGTATAGCATATAGCCTTGAAAAATAGAAGTAGTGTCCTCCTCCAGGGCAGAAAAGAGATTTGTGCCTTATCTGAAGAATAAAAAGGTAATGCCCCCGCTTTAAGACAAAGTTTGGGAAGATTTGCCGATGGCCCCTGTATAATACTGGAAGCTTCTTAAGCATGGGGATCCTCAGCTGCAGCATAAACCTGCAGTATGCACAAAATCTACTGAGGCCGCCCCACAGGACCCACATGGGACTTGGAGGCAAGGGAGACAGACGCAGGGAGGCCCATGCCTCCAGCGGTGCTGTTAGTAACAAGATCTTTTGTATCTGACCCACGTCTTATGGCTTCTGCCAGCATCCATGAAACTGTGGCAGGCTAACTTACCAGCCCGCAAGCAAAGTAAAATCGTAGACCCTCCATAGATCTTGACAACGACATGAGCCATTATTTAGTGATTTTTAAAATTAATATATTTTTGGAACTTACTAAATTAACCAATATTCCTCCCTCCTCTTCAAAATACCTAGAATAGCCTATCAATTTGCATTGCTAAAATTCCACCCTTTTGGATTTCTACTTCCTTTTCTTATTTTTCAGTTGGTATAATTAAATGACACATCAGCATTATCACAATCCTGAAATATAAATTATCAGAACTATCTATACTTGGAAATATCTTAGCAACATTCTAAATAGCCTGTTTCGTATAAACAAACTGGCATAAGCACTCCATCCATCAATCAATATTTACTGAGAGTCTTCTGTGTGCCAGACATGGCACATGTAATAGTAAGAAAGACACACACAGTCCCTGCCCTGGAAGAGCATTGAGTCTAAATAAAAATGCAGATAACTGATCAAGCAGTTACAACGAAAGGGATTAAGGATCATGTTAGAGAGATGGTAGCTGCCATCCAGGGTAGCTAACCTGAAAGTTGATATTTGACACCACTCAAATGCATAGAAATCAGCCAGGAAAAGCTGAAGAGGGTTGCGGAGAAGTGACTCAGCTTTTGGAAACAGCTTATGAAAAGTCTGTAGGAGAGCAAGGACATGGTGCATATACAAAATAAAAGTGGGAGAAGAAAAGAGATGAGGGGAAAGTAGGCAAAAAACAGATGAGGGAGGTTTGTAACCATGAATAAGTGTTCAGGTCTCAGCCTGCACGCAATGAGAACACAGTAAAGCGTCTTAAGCAAGGGAGTGACACGATCACATGTACTTTTCTCAGGCCAAGCTGAGTAGCTTCTGGGATCTTAGTTCCTCAACCAGGGATTGAACCCAGGCCACAGCAGTGAAAGCACTGAGTCCTAACCACTGGACCACCAGGGAACTCCCCAGATTTACATCTTAGAAAGTAGAAATCACTCTGGCTGCTGAATTGAAAACCCATTGTGGGGGAATGACTCGAACAGGGACCTGGGCACTACTGACATTTTGGTCTAGAGAATTCTTTGTTGGGGATGAGGGGCTGTGCTGTGCATTGTAAGATTTTTGTCACCATCCCTGACCTGTATCCACTGGATATCAGTAGCATCCTCTTAATCATTAAAAAAAAAAAAAAAAATCCCCTGGGAAGCAAAATCAGCCCATTTGAAAACCACAGGAGAGGAGGGAGGCCAGGTTGGGAATCCATAAGCCAGGAAAGCGATGCAGGCAGCCTGGACTGTAGGAATGTGGAAAGGAGATGGGTGTAAGAGAAAAGCAGAAACGTCCTTTAAGCTCCCCACCCATCTGTTTACATGTCCCTGAGAAGGGTCTGCTGCAGTGACCTGCTGCTCCACTTGTGTAAGGAAGTGAATTTACTACTTGCTTCTGCCTCTTCTTCTAAGCAAAACCTACTCTTGTGTGTACCTGTCTCATCCCTGCTAAGTTGTATACTTTCATACATACGTATGCATACGTTAAGTTTTTTGCAAGCATAATTTAGCCTTTTCAAAACAGTGACACAGTAACGAAGAAAAGTTGAGACATGCATGCATTTTGAATATCGATTCCAGTTTCCCACACACTGCCCCTGGCATTTTCCACGCTGCTTTGTTTTTATGCATTTGTTTTCTCTGCTTTCCTGTGTCTTGCCCAGCTTTAAAGGAATCTGCAACTAACAGGCAGTTAGGCCCACCATTAACTGTAGAATGGAAACAGTATTCCAGACCAACCCACAAGAAAAATCTGCTGGTTAACCAAATAGGGCCTTCATAGTCTAAGGGACAACTTAGATAACAATATTTTCATAACATTTTCTTTGGTAGAAATGGAAATTATGTTTACATGAAGTGAACTGTGTGCTAGGAGCTTTGCAAATATTTCCTCAAATGTTAAATCTTCGCAAGTACTGTAAGGGAGCAATTATTTATCTCATTTTATATTTACAAAATCTGAGACTCAGAGAAGTAAAGGAACTTACCTAAGGCCACCCAACTAATAAGCTACAAAGCTAGAATAAAAAGGCAATAGAGCAGGGCTCAGCAAACTTGTTCTGTAAAGGTTTTTAAGTATTTTTAGCTTTGCAAGCTATTTAGGCTCTGTCACAACTACTCAGCTCTGCCTTTCTAGTTGGAAAACATACACAGGCAATATGTAAATGAATGGGCATGGCTGTGTGCCAATAAAACTTTATTTATAGACTGACATTTCAATTTCATATCATTTTCCCATGTCAAAAATATAATTTTTCTTTTTATTATTATTTTTTAATTATTGTAAAAGGTAAAATTAATCATAGCTCATAGCCAGACAGAAAAAGGCAGTAAGCCAGATTTGGCCCACAGGCCAGAGTTCACCAAACCGTTGGTGGAGTGTGGGTAAGAAGACAAATTCTAGAGGCCAGCTCCATTGGTGTGAATTCCTGGTCCCCCCATCATCCTAAATATGTAAACCCATTGAATTATTTAACCAGCATCTCTGTACATCAGCATCTCAAGTTGTTTCCCCCAAAATAGACCGTGAGACAGGTTTTGAGAGCTTGTTTGGAAAGTGATCCCAGAAGCACTGGTTGGGATGTAGGAAGCAAAGACATGGAGGAAAGGGAGCCCAATATGGAAACCATGAAGGAGCAGGTCACTCCTGGGGACAACTGCGCCAATCCTGCCAGGCCCTCCAGGAAGTCAGCCTCAGTACCAGTACCATCCCGTCTAGCAAGGAAGGGGAGGTGGAGGATGTTCACCCTCTGCTCCAGTGGTGGAGGGCTGCCAGGAATAATGACAGGGCAGCACCTCTGCACCCCTGTAGATAGACCATTGCCCGGGGACAAGAAAAGGCCCTGGGGCACAGTCCCAGAATGCCTAGGAGACGGGGGAGTTGGGTGAAAAGTACCCTATCAGTCAGCTTCATCACCTGCAAATAGGCATAATAATAAGGCCTACCTCTTGGGCGTATTGAAAGAGTAAATGAATAATAATGTTAAGTGCTTTAGGTCTGAGACTAAAAGAGCTAGGTGAGGCACTTGCCTCAGGCATAGGATTTAAGGGGCCGCCAAAAAACTCAGTAATCAGCATCAATCATATTTTGGTGCAAGTTAAAAAATCCATGATGAACCAAATATCAAAATTTTGCAAAGAAGTAGGATCATTAACAGCTCTGTGTGAATCTACACTAGATTCTGAGTCAAAACAAACCAAACGCATTCTCACAGGTATGCTTTTATATACTTTTTAGAAGTTTAACTTTTTTCAGAATTAGATTTTGAAAATAATGATAGTTCTGTACCCATTCAAGGAGAAAAGTGAAATTATCAATTCTCTTTGGGGTAAAAGTAAAATATTTAAACTTAAAATAATGTTATGCATTTTAATACACCTACTTGTCAATTTTTCAGTATTTTTTCAACTTTAACATTCTGAGGGTAAAAATAACCATTAAAAAGATACATACAAGCATGCATATGGGAAATGGCACATTTGCCTCAGGTTTCAATATGACTCTGTCTTTATTTAAATCTTTGATATTTTGTTCATTGGGGATTTTATATTAACTTTGTTTTTAAAAATAATGGGTAAAATATGAGTTAACTTGATACCTGAGTTTTTTGATGTGTCCTCTCCCCAGAATTTTGTGCCCACAGTGAGTGTCTCACTTTCCTCACCCTACACCTGGTCCTGGTTGGCACACCCTGGCACGTAAGTACGTAATAACTGTTACAGCGCACCCTCAAACCCACTTCATCCAGCACAGCTGCAAGTGTTCTTTTTCTACAGCCCCTACACTGCTTCCTTGGTCTATCAGGAATAACCACATATTCACATCTTAACAGGTAACCAGTCACCACAACACATTATATCCTTTTTTTTTTTTTAATCATGGGATGTGGAAACAAAAATGGCAGCCTTTTATTGAATATTTCTGAGGCATGTGTGTTGATAACCACTCAAATAACCCGTTATGGAGGGGGAAAAGTTTGCAAAGCCAAGGCAATTATGGCTGGATAATTTGAAGGACCCACTTTTTCTTGACAGCAAATTAATTGATGTTATAATGGGCATGTCACCCTGTCATTCATCAACATTCACTGAGTTCTGGCAGTGTGCTAGGTTACACGTGAAACAGAACACACACACACCAAAATTCCAACTTATTCCTTGCCGAGTGTGATCCATCAATAGTGTGGTTAGAAGGTGTGCTTCTTAAGAAAAAGGGAAATAATATTTTTCATGCTCCCTATGCCATCTCAGCCTGCCGGTATCCTCCTCTGTGCCTTTCTCTCTCTCTCTCTTTCGCTCTTCCCTCCAGGCGCCCCCCTCCCACATTTATCTTAGCACAGTGGTTCTGGTTTGTTTTGAACATGAGTTGTAATCAGCTTCTGAAATGGAATAAAGAGAATCCTGAGTTGTGGGAAGAAATAAATTTGTCTGATAGATGCACTTTAATGATTTCTG
The DNA here is from genome assembly GCF_049115385.1 of Moschus berezovskii. NCBI lineage: Eukaryota > Metazoa > Chordata > Mammalia > Artiodactyla > Moschidae > Moschus > Moschus berezovskii. The sequence continues at coordinate 3,743,152 of NC_142474.1, forward strand.
TTTATTAATGACCCAGGCTTTCCAGAACACATTCAAGAACTGAAGTACTCGGCTCTGCTGATTTGGCCTCACAGCTTATGATTGTAAAAGCAATGAAAAGAATCAGCAGCAGCTGCCCAACCAACTAACCCTCTGAGCTCCCCAGGCCTGTTAACAGAGAGAGGCTGGGGTCTGGAGGAGTAAATACACAATAGCTTTGTTGAAAATGATCCTGGGGGGGAAGAAAGGTCTATGGCTCAAAAGAAAAAACAAAAACACAAGTAATTAAAAAAGAAACTTCATTTCCAGTTGCTGAATAAGACATTAAAAAATTACAGGATGAAAATCCAGTAGAAAAACAGCTATTTAATTTTTGAGACATGGTTAGAAATTAAAATGAAAACACATTCTGGAGTGGGTTTATTACTTTGTCCTTAATTCCACAGTCCCATTTTTTAAAATTTATTTATTTGTGTATGTATACTTGCTTTGGGCAACACATTCCAGTATTAGATTGAGGCCTAAGTAGTGAAATTTTCATCCTTAACCCCACATTTCCTTTATTCCAGCAGCTCTAGTTACAACCTAATGTTATTTTAACAGTTTTTCTTTAATTTAACGATATTTAATTTGCATTCGCTCAAGTGACATACAATAGATCATGCTATTACCATGATTTATATCAGATGAACTGGCATAAATTCAACATTATAAATTGCGCCTGTAAATGAAACTATTATTTTACAGGAATTACTGAGCAGAAAGGGTAAGGACCCTCCAGTCAACCTTAGTCAAACCCACTCTTTAGAGTTTTATATTTTATGCCCGCAATAAATGCTTTTGTGAAAGCCCATAACCCACAGAAAAGTCATTCGAAGTACATTAATTACGATAATACTATCCAAAAAGCTGCAAGGGCCTATTTTTGTGACATCATTCTCTGATTTCTTGCTGCCTTAAATTATCCCTTTGATGGCTGTGGAGATTAACAGTCATACTTTTGTCATTAAATATAAGGCATTTTAAAGCTTAATCCACCTAAGTTCTAATTGATATTGCTTTCAGTTGGCAGATAGCGACCTGATTTATAATTTAAATATGCGGCATTATATGCGTCTCTTCAGTATAATGAAAAAGCAGAGTTCCTCTCATCTTTCTCGGCAGTGTTAAACATCAAGGAAAAGTCGCTTTCTTTTTTCCTTTTATATCCTAAGCCTAATTGAAAACTGTTCATTGAATTTCAACATGATAGAAAAGTCTTTTTATCTCTCAATTTGTCCATTAGCGATTATAATTGAAGTATCTGCTACACAGCTGAATTGATATTGTTCTTGTTTAAATTCTGAATTTCTCTAAATCTTTCAGAAGACATCAAAAAATATATATGTATATGTATGCACACACACACTCGCATATGTATGTGGCTGAGGCGATATCAGCTAACGAGTTTGTTTAAATGGAACATTAGACTAGCTCACTCTCCATGTGGATAAAGCCACACAAAGGAAGAAGCCATCTAATTTTGCTGGAGAATGTGTTGCATAATAATCTTACCGGCATGACCATAAGGTTTGCTAATTGCCACATCTGTTTAACAGCTGTCAGAGGCTTCCCACATGTTGTCATCAATATTACAACACAGTACATTACCAGGAATTTTATTGTTTTCAACTGTTATTTATTTGCCATAGACATTACTACAGCTAATGATGTCTATTTATGTTATACCACTAATTGTTTTCTGTTTTTTTAGAAACCTGTATTCAATCTACTGTCTTAGTTGGAATTACGCCTTTCTTTCTGCCCCCCAATCCCGTGACCCCTGGCTTCCTGTAACCCCCCTGACAACCTCTTCATGTTAATGATGCTAATTCTTCTTCATCCACAGTCATAAATATCCTAATGGGTTTGTAGAATTGAAAAGAAAAAAAAGTTTGCAAAATGTCCTCTTTCTTGCTGGGGCTGCTGAGTTCTCTCAGCCAGTCACTAAGCTGAGCTCGCGTTAGTGATGATCACTGCTCGGGGCCGCCCTTGTGGAGGAGGAGGGAGCCTTGCTGGCTTTTGTGGTTGCTTTTGTATCTCACCTGGCTCCTCTCTACAGCGTTTCTTTTGTGTAAAGCGCAGCGAACCACAGCATCTGTGAAGCAGGAAGCAGAGACTGACAAACTGCAGACGGAGTGAAGTACGCGTGACCTGATTTAAAGTGAACTGATAGGTGTCACTGATCTCTGTTATACGTAGAATGTGTGAATTCCATATGATGTATTATTTATCCATAGTAGATGCCTTTTTGTTTCATTAATAAACCTGTATATCAGAGATATACAGTACTGATGTAGTTTGAGGCAGTACAAAACGACAGCATATTTGCCTGCCATTGCTCAATTATTTTCCTCATTTTTCCCCTGCGTCTTTGCATGAATTATTAAGAGCTTGGCTGTTTATTTAAGAATCTAATTTTAGTGCATGTGTCCGGCTGAATTCTGTTTTCTCCTCTAATGAAAGGAAAATCATGTGAGAATTTCCAATCTTGGACTCTGGTTTTAGATTTGCAGTGCACAGTGCAAGTTGTAAAGGTCACTCTGCTTTTGAACCATATAGCATAGACATTTGATGAGCCTAAAAATCCATTTTGGTTACACATCACATCGTGCCAACAAATTAAAGCAGAGTTGCTTGGTTAAGTCAAGCACAATTTGCATGCGCTTGGAGAGAAATAAATTAAAAGAGCAAGGATCTGATTTGAGTGAACCCTACAGAAAATCTCTTAAGCTAAAGGAAAATAGACGATTGGAGATAACTTCTGGAAGCTGCAGTGAGTGACCATTGTTCATATCGTGGTGTCTAGCACTGCCTGCTCTAATCACATTTGGATGTCTTTGGTTTTCATGCCTGGTGATGGACAGGGAGGCCTGGCGTGCTGTGGTTCATGGGGTCGCGGAGAGTCGGACACGACTGAGCGACTGAACTGAACTGAATGCACATTCATTTATAACCAAATCATGCCACAACCTGCACAGAGATCTTCCAGAAGTCTCGCTGGGAGAGTAGATAGAGATGACCTTACACATAAAGTTTGCTTGGCTTTTCTGAATAGGAACTGAAGGGCAACATTCTGTTATGGATTAAAAGTGATTGAGGATGATATATAGGGTATAATTGGGGGATTGTCTTAGTTTTTTGGGTTTTTTTTTTTTTTTCATTAAATGACTTCTTCAGAGATAGGTCTGAGACCAACTCCCTTTCGCTTGTTTGTTCAAGATCTAGTGGAAGGAAAATGATAAGAGTTTAGTGTCCACATTGCTTTGAGAGAAGAGTAAGTGCCTCAGAGTCTGATGAGAAATCTCACGTGGTATGGCAGTTTCTGGAAGCACCCTGTCCTGCCTCATTCAAATTTAAAATAACTAAGGAAATGCAAAAAATCACTATATGCATCAAAAACACCTTTTTCAGAACCGGACACTCTCCTTCACACTAATGGAAGTTTTAATAAATTCACCCTTTTTTAGGGCAGCTTGGCAATAGCTTTCAAAATGTGTAATACTGTTCCAGCTGACCCCAGTGTTCTCTTCATAGAAACATACACTGTTGACATCCTTGCGCAGGAGCACAAAGTTAACTGTACAAAGGCAATCTTGAAAGTTGTTTGTAAGATTAAAGATTTTTAAAGAGAAAACTAGAAGTACTTCAAGGTTGACCAATAGAGGCATATTTGCAAAACTTTATGCTTGATCCATTGTTTGTAACAGCAGAATATTGGAAGAAAACTAGATGATTATTATTAAATAAATGATCAATTTGTATGAGATACCACACATTAAAAATAGAAAAGATCTATGGTGCTAATGTGGAAAGACATACTGGATGGTAAGTGGAAAAAAACAAAGCTTGCAGAGCACCATGTGCGGTACAGCCGGCGAGCGGGTGTGCGTCTGTGCATATAAGGTGTATTGGATGGATGCAGACTCACACACCCACTGCAGCGCGTGCAGTCCCACACGGGAAGGGCCTTGGCCTGTCTCATCCACCATCTCCATGTCCACGCCTGGCGCAGAACAGAGACGCAAAAATTACTTGTTAAATGAGTCGATGAGTGCTCATAGGCTAGCCCAAGCAGAAAGGTGTGCATTCCGGGTACACAGGGAAGGAGGCAAACCGCGTGCATCAAGGATGGGGCTCAGGGTGAGAGGAGAAGGACCGGGGAAGCTTGTGCTGACCCTCTGCACCACGGGGGTGTTGTTTGAATGAGGATCTTTCAAAAAGGATTTATCAGAAAATTAAAAGGATTTCAAGATATAGTAAAACTGCAAACTGGAAAGGCATGTTGTGGCTCCCATTTGCATTTTTGTGCGAGTATAAGGTCTGTCACAGAACTCTGTATGGTCTCTTCCGTCGTGCCCCATTTTCCCCTTCCCTCAGTTCCCGTTAGAAAAGAGTGGGTGAGGATGTGACGGGCAGGAGTTGGAAGGAAAAAGTTGCTCTTCTAAAGCTCCTGTGGTTCTGCTCTTGGGGAGCTGACCTTAGCGCTGTGGATTCTGACCTTGTAAAATACTCAACAGGAAAAGACCTGAACAAAGCCATCAAGGACAGCTCAATCAAGGTGTCTGACTGTCTGCAGCAGCAGTCGAGAGAGAAGGGGAATGGATGGACATGTTAAACATTAATAGAAAGCATATTAAAGGACTTCCGGTTTAAAATGGTAGGTTGAATTCACCCGTTTATCTTCTCGCCTTCTCAGGACCTTGCTACCATGACAGTAAAGGGATTCGGGAGTTATAAACGCCACAAGGACGAAGAGAGTGGAAGAACAGACGATGACAGGAGAGAAACATCAGCCAGATTTCGAAAGACGGAAAGTGGATGAACCAAGCGACAATCGACTGGGTTCCAGAAGCTCCCCGTGAACCTAGGGCTCTTTGCAACCCCACGGACTGTAGCCCGCCAGGCTCCTCTGTCCATAGCATTTCCCCGGCAAGAATACTGCCGTGGGTTGCCGTTTCCTTCTCCAGGGGATCGTCCCAACCCAGGGATCAGTCTGCGTCTCCTGTGTCTCCTGCATTGCAGCTGCTGAGCCATCAGGTAGTCCTGCTTCAAAATACAAATGAACATTCAAGCACCACCATGTATTTGAGCAAAGCCTCTAAGGTAAAATTCAGGCATGTAAACAAACGGGAGAAAGGAAGAGCTCGAAGGAAACAGACTGTGCAGCATGCAAGAAAAAGTTATCATGTTCTGAAGTATCTTCAGTGGGTTATAGCTTTCTTGAATAAAATGCTACAGCAATAAATAATTTTTGGAAATTGAAAGATAGGGTATAACAGTTAAAAATTCAAATGATGGTTTAGAAGATGATAGTGAAAATTCTCCAAGAAAGTAGAACAAAGGGGAAAAAAAAGAGACGATGAAGAGAAAATATTAAGAAAATTAAAGATACAGTATCCAACCAATAGGTGTTTTTAAAAAACAACAGCAATAAAACTTAGGAGTGAAAAAGGGGAAATAACATAAAAAATTATCCAGGAAGATTTCTAAAGCTGAAGAAGACCAGCTTCAGGAACCCATCAGTTACCCAGCTCCAAAAGTGAGAAAAGTCCACACCAAGTTACATCATCATAAAATTTCAAATGCTAAGAATTTTGCAGAGAGATTTTAAAAGTACCATCACATATCATAGTAGCCATGATGAAATCTGGAAGACAATGCATGTCTTCAAAACGCTAATGCAAAAGTATTTCTTTCCGGTAATTTTGTAACTAGCCAAATTATTACTCAGGAATAAAAATATTTTCAAACTTGGAGTCTCTCAAAAATTGAAATATCAGACCCCCTTTCTCCATAAAAAGGGGTACTTTTTTCTCCAGATACAGGGGGTCCATCTGTCTAAGACTGAAGCCACCCAGAGGGAAACAGAGAGGGCGTGGGGCAGGGAGACGGAACCTTGCCGTTGTAAGAGAGGAGAGTGTGGGCGCGGGCCTGACCGCAGCGCTCGGTTCACTCTGACAGGGCAGCCCCTGTTATTAACAGAACCCGTCTCTTTCTGCCTCATTCACAAGTTTTCCTGAATTGTGCCAAGCAGTGTGGACCTGTCTTCTTCCTGATCGTGATTCACTTGTGTTTATAATAGTAAACCAGTGAGGCACTTTATTTCTAAGGTCTTGCTCCCTTCACCTGTGGGTTTTATGGCTCTCTCCTGCAGATAATCCTGTCCTTCCCAGAGGGTTGGGTAAAGCCTCTCTCGCACTGAAAAGGTGAGTCCCTGGACCCACCTCCCGCACACCCAGTCGGCCACCGGCCACCGAGTTCCCCTGCTTGCTCCGCCCACCTTCTCTCACTGAAATCCCTGCTGGTCTCCGTGCTTTCAGGTTCCCTCCTCTAGGGTCAGCCCTCTACACATGCCCAGCCATCCTAGAATGCCACTCGGATCATGACCCTTCTTCCTGTTTGAAACACTTTGATTGCTCTCAGTGGAACACAGCCCCGCATCCTTAACACATCATGCAAGATCTGGTCCCGCGTCCCACCTGACTTCACCTGAAATCACTTGGAACTATTTCATACCCTATGACTTTGCAAAGCCCGAACCCTTAGCCTGGTGTGCCCACCCCTTTGTCTGACGCGTTCCCATGCATCCTTCTAAAACCAGCACAGACAATCCCTGCTCTCTGAAACTTTCTCTAGTCCTTTGCTCCGCAGAGACTGCCGGTTGCCTCCCCTAATACCTGTTCTCTATTAGAGCACTTACCGTATCTTTTACAACCTCTTGTGACATGTCAGCTTCCCATGCTAGGTGATGAGTTCATTTCTGTGCCCCCAGATTGAGACAGGCTCTGTCCTTGGTGGATAATAAATACTTGGTGATGGATCAGTGAGTTCTCTTCTAGAACCTACTTCCTAGCACATTCGTGGAAATACATCTCAGTAGGTGTTTAGCAAAATAAATTGAAGCTTCTTTACTTTTAGTAGGGTGCATCTGTTGGCTTCGTCTGTCCCACATCTATTCCTCATCATCCTGGTGCTAGAATGATGACTTTTTTAGGAAACTATCTCTCCCGTGGTCTCTGCCACCTCTCCCTTGTCTTCCCAGCTCACGAAAGCTGACTATTAAATTGTTAGCAACCTGCGAAGTCATTTGAGATGGTGCAGCTAAGTTTGAAATCAGCCACAGTGGGAATGTTTGCACATAGAAATGTAATATATTCAGAAAGATTAAAACTAACACATCTAAAGGGATTCCATAGATATCATTACTTAAAGTGAGTTGCTCAGACTCTTTGTGACCCCATGGACCATACAGTCCATGGAATTCTCCAGGCCAGAATACTGGAGTGAGTTGCCATGCTCTCCTCCAGGGGATCTTCCCAACCCAGAGATCGAACTCAGGTCTCCCGCATTGCAGGCAGATTCTTTACCAGCTGGGACACCAGGGAAGTCCATTACTTAGGATGAAGCTAAAACAGGTATTTTTTTTTCAAATTTGTCCATTCCAAAGAAAACATTCAGTAAATATACCCATCAGCATTCTTGACTCCAAGCAACAGAAACCAAGTCTGGTTAACTCAGCAGAAGTTTTATTTGTTGGCAGGAAATCAGGAAGTCCCCCAAAAGACAAGAAGGCTGGAAAAATGAGCAGGAACCAAATTATGTCAGAGGAACCACTTCAAGGTCACTCCAGAGGAATTTTAACTCTTGTTAAGACACTATTCTCCCAGTGCCATGGCCAAGGAGCTTTACAATATGCTGCTGCCTGATCCCACCCCCGAGGTTCAGACTGCATTGGGCTGGAGCATACCGTGGACATTCGAGCTTTTAAAGCTGGCTAGGAGGTTCGATTGTGCAGTCTAGGTTGAAAAACACTAGGCTAGGCCACCTGACTTTCACAGTGGTCTATTTCCTTCACTGAAAGGAGAGTCGGCCTTATCTGAGCCTCTTGCCTACATTCTGCAGTTGATTTCCTTGCTCTCCTTATATGTTTTCGTGCTAATGCTGTTTCCAGCTCTTTCAATTATGCGATTTCCTTATCTTTATACTACTGAGAATACCTTACAAGATTTCTTAAACAGTAACTAAATTTATCTGCCTGTCATTTTGTTTTCATTATCCATGATAGCAATCTCTCGCATAGCTGATGAGAACATAGCAAGTGATTGGTTTTAAACAAACAAACAGAAATCCACAGAGTCAACATTTATCCCAAGGTGTATAGGATGTGTGTTGCTTCAGTGGCTTTGGAATGCTCTGCATCCGATTCAGGCGTTCACTCCGGCCCACAACGAGTTCTCCCCTGAGCCATGGTTGGTTATTCTTATCTGCTGCTACCCTCTTATCACAAAGACTGGTGTGCTGTTTTCCGGAGTGCGTTGCTGTGGCCCAAGTTTTGCTCCATAATGAAAGCAGTAATTCTGAAAACATGATGAAGGAATAAAGACGCGTGGTAATTGTCAGAAGTTCTTCATTTTGAACAGGAATTGCTCATCGTGGTTGACAGTTGATGGCTTTTAGCTGTAGAATGCCTGTAAAAATAACAAGAATTTTAACAACCTAACTTCTGTCTTGCTTTGAGATGAGATTATCGACAAAGGAGGTGTGGATCCATGGAACACATGAGGAAATCAGACTCAAAGCTGTGTTGAACTGCAGCTGTGACTCTCCGTGGTTACCCACTTGGCTCTCTGGGTACAGTGTTCATGCATTTCTACTTGCTGTCACCTGCCCCAGAGTTAAACTCAGATGATGCAACTGGCCAGTCCCCTGTGATTCCTCTAACCCAGAATTTCTCCCCCTCAGAATTCCTGATGTTTTGAGCAGACGTGTATTTATCATGGCAGGTGCCAATGACATTGAAGGACGTTTAGCTGCATCCCTTCTCTCTCTCGGTCCACAAAATGAAATAGCACATGTCTCTCCCTGAGCTGTGAAGACCAGAACTGCTCCAGCCATTGCCAGATGTGCCCTGGCAAGGGGCAAAATCACTGTCAGTTGAAAACCACTGTTCTAATCCTTGCTGAATATTAGAATTAACCTTGACATCATCCCAATGGAATCAGAATCTTTGGTCATGGACCCCAGGTGCCAGCGTTGGAAAAGCTACCCAGGGGTTTTAAACCATAGCCCAGTTTGAGAATTTCCATCCTAAAGCAACTGGTCTAATATTGCTATAGAGCTCCTTAAAGTCCTTCTCAAATATTTTTAGAACCAGGCCCTCCACTTAGCAACACATGAGCAACTACTCCATAGAAACAATATTAGCTGTAATGTCAAGTACCATCCCGTGGAATTTGCAATTTAATGAGGTCATAAGAGTGCGAGGGAAGTAAATTGTTTTTCATGTGTGAGTATGTATGGAAAAATACCTAGAAAGAAGACCTAAAAGGAATGAGAGAAATGACTGCTGATCTGTGGAAGGAGGGCAGGGGAGTTAATAGACAGGTGGGACCCGGGAAGCTCATCGGGGGTGAAGAGCCACACGACCTCTGAGAGGACAGGAGAGGGGTAGGACATTGTGATGTTTTGAAGAGCCTGGTATATTTTTTAATGAAGAGGGTTATGACGACTACAGTACATGTGCAGCACTGATCTTTTTTTAAATACCAGTTTTATTATAATACACCATAAAATTCACCATTTCAAAGTGTACAATCCGGTGATTTTTAGTATATACACAGAATTATGCAGTCGACGCCACTATCAAATTTCAAAATATCTTCATCACCTTAAAAACAATCCACATACTCATTAGTAGTCACTCTCCATTCGCTGCAACCACCCCAGCCCCTGGCAACCAATAATCTACTTTCCATCTCGATAGATTTGCCAATTCTGGACATTTCATATCAACAGATTCATGTAATATATGGCCATTTGTGTCTGGCTACCTAGACAGCATCTGAAAACAAAGCAAAGCAAAATGAAAAGGGAAAACAAAATTTCCTCCCAAGAGGCAATTTAGCCTGGAGCCCGATAGGCTTTGGCACCAGACAAAATTTCACATTAAATCAAGTCCTAACCCTCTAGCTATTTGATCTCAAGCAGACCACCCAGCACCCTTCTCAGTGTCCAACTCTCACCACAGAGACTAGAAGGTCTAAGTAGCGTTGTCCCAAGTCCTCCAGTTTTGCCAAAAAGATACAATGGACAGTCTCAGATGAAGGACACTTCCTTCTCTGATTAGAGAGAGAGGCACTGGAAGAAAACAATTGTGTCATTTGTCCTCTACTCCTTCCTTCCTTCGAAGGATGTGTGAAGTCAGGAAACTCGGACACATGGCTGCCATACTGTGACCATGAGGGAAAGGCTAAGAAGATCCAGAAATGCCAGCCTAGATTCTGATTCTGTTGCTACAGATCCAGTAGCAGCAACTGTCTTCTCAGTGATTAGTTATGCCTGAAAAATAAGCCCTTGTGTGTCTAAGCTACTGTTACTTGGGTTTTGGTTACTGGAAGCATCAAATTACTGCAACAGAAAGTTACTTCTACACTTCTATGCACAAGTTCACACACTGGGGCAGAGCTCCCTCGCCTGTATCTCAAGAATCCGCTACCATTTGTTGAAAATTGGTTTCCTTTTGGGAGTATGTCTTCTTTGGGGAAGCTCATAGGATTTGCATCCTGTTCTCCTTTTGCTAAGATATGAGCCTGTTAGTCAACCTACAGTCATCAGAAACCCCTCCCTGAAATTTGATTTTTGAGATGGAAAGCTATCAGAAGTCATTCTTCCCAGTGGAAGCACAGTGGCTAATGAGTCTGTTGCCACCACAGGGCTGATCCTATATTTATCCATGCGTACTTTCATCCATTCATTCTAAGAAAATATTTATTGAGCGCCTAATATGTGGCTTCTCTGGAGGCTCAGCTGGTAAAGAACCTACCTGCCAATGCAAGAGATGCAAGAGACATGGGTTTGATGCCTGAGTCAGAAAGATCTCCTGAAGGAGGAAATGGCAACCCACTCCAGTACTCTTGCCTGGAAAATCTCATGGACAGAGAAGCCTGGCACGCTGCAGTCCCTGGGGCCTCAAAGAGTCAGACACAACAGAGTACACACACACGCAATTTAATAGGTGCCAGTGTGAGGACATGGAATTGAAAAAAAGAGACAAATTCAGGTCGTTTGTATCCTAAGTGGCTGATGAAACGGAGAAGGCGATGGCACGCCACTCCAGTACTCTTGCCTAGAAAATCCCATGGACGGAGGAGCCTGGTAGGCTGCAGTCCATGGGGTTGCGAAGAGTCGGACACAACTGAGCGACTTCACTTTCACTTTTCACTTTCATGCATTGGAGAAGGAAATGGCAACCCACTCCAGTGTTCTTGCCTGGAGAATCCCAGGGACGGGGGAACCTGGTAGGCTGCCGTCTATGGGGTCACATAGAGTCGGATACAACTGAAGCAACTTAGCTGCTGATGAAAAGTGAAAAGTGAAGTTGCTCAGTTGTGTCCGACTCTTTGTGACCCCATGGACTGTAGCCAACCAAGCTACTCCATCCATGGAATTTTCCAGACAAGAGTACTAGAGTGGGTTGCCATTTCCTTCTCCAGGGGATCTTCCTGACCCAAGGCTCAAACCCGGGTCTCCCAGATTTCAGGCAGATGCTATACTGTCTGAGCCAGCAGGGGAGCCCCAAGTAGCTGATATCCTAGGACTGTAAACACATCTGTGTCTTCTATAACATCAAGTGGTGATGAGGCTATGAAGAAAAAGTAGACTGAAGGGGATAGATTGGGAGAAAGATGGGGAAAAGGTAACTTCTATTTTAGAGGGCAATCAGAGAAGACCTCACTAAGGAAACTGTGGTTGAACAGAGAAGCTCTGGCAAGAATGTTCCTGGCAGAAGGTAGAGTAAGTGCAAAGGCCCTGAGGCAGGAGCCTGCTGACTGTATTTGAGAAGCAGAAAGGAGGAAGTCAGTGTGGCTGGAGCAGAAGGACGGAATGGAAATATGATTGATGAGCAGGCAGGAGAAGAGGCAGGACCCAGATCAAATAGGATCAAGCCACTTACCAAACATGAGAAAACCATTTCAACGCAATCCCTCTGGCTGCTGGATGTTGCAGCCTGAGAGGGGAAGGCAGGGAGGGCCAGCACGAAGGTGATGGCAGTATTTCAAGTGAGAAAGGACGGTGCCTAGGATCAAGGTCGTACCCGTGGGGTGAACAGGAAGTAATCAGATACCATGCACATTTAGAAGGTAGAGCTAACCAGGTTTACCTAACAACTGGATGTGAAGCGTGATTAACATAGAAGAGTCAAGGACAGTTCCACCCTGATGGGCTGAGGAGGAGGACCACAGGAAGGAGCAGATTTCTGGGAGACAGGGTGATGACAGACATTACGACGGTGGTTGTAACTGTGGGCCTCTTGGGGCTTCCTCGTGGAAAGTCTAGTCCCTCAGCTTTCCCACCATTCAGAGCTTCCAGTGTCCTTCCAGTAATTTGGCTGAGATTAACCAGAGTTTGTTTCTATTATTTGACACCAAAACCCCTTAACTGATATAAGGGGCTCCCTTGGCCCTTGAGTGTCAGCACAGGGAACTAAACCCCATTCTGACTGTGGGAACATGTGTTCTGAGCAACAATTAACAAATTCACAAATGAACTTTCGGACGCCACCCACTTCTCAGCAGGAGGCTGACTTTTCCTCTCCCAGTATCTCTGCTCAGAGAGACAGCTTCTGCCAGTACAAGGTGGGAAAGTGTCAAATACTATTAAAACCTGATTGCTAATTCAAGTGCGATTGTGCTTGATATGCTTGTCATGTAAAAGTGTGCAATGTAGCTTAATAAAATTGATAGAACTCCCTTTGAAGATATTTTTGTCACAGAGGCACTCAATAAAACTGTTTCCATGAGGCTCCTCTGCCTCTTCAGTATTTTGCTCGTGACACATGTGAGTGAACTAGTCCAGAACCTAGCAAAGCATGTTTCCCAAAGAGTGTTGGAGGGGAAGGAGGAGTACTTAGATTCTTTTTTTTTCTTGTCGTTAGGAAGTTCTCTACCAACTGCCTGACGATATGGTTCATCTGGTCACTGGGAAGCCAAATCAAAGCTGTTTTGCTTCAGAATCAGATGCGATGAATAAATAACCCACAGAGGTTGCTGTCACTAACTCAAAAATAACTAATTATAAATACCAAGTCCAAAAATTAATCTGTTCAAGGAAATTTTTTTTTTTCTTCCTGCCAACGTCCAACAAGTGTTTTCAGCCTGGGACCCGAGAGAACCACAGATTCCCATTCACTCGCAAGGTGGTGGAACTTGACTCCCATCTTCGCTTTTCATTTGTTAGTTCTCCCACATAATGTTTTAAGTTGATATTACTGTAGTTTCCTTCTTATCCGATTCAAAATTGTTTCTCTTTTTTTTTTTTTCCATATGGCATGTGTGATCTTAGCTCCCAAACCAGGGATGGAACATGCGCCCCCTGCAGTGGAAGTTTGGATCTTAACCACTAGACCACCAGGGAAATCCCAACTCCCATATTTGGATGCAGCCAGCATGGAACAGAAGCAGGTAAGTGACTTCTTAGTGGTAAAGCTGACCAACTTTGGGGGGATACTGACCTGAGCTCAAAGCTGGGTGGTCTTGGGAAAATTCTGTCACCCTGGATACTCGGTCCCACGTCTGTAAAATGGGGGTGGTATACTGCCACTGCAATGAGAGGCGGTGCTCTTGAGTGTAAGTGACAGAAAACCCTATTCAAATGGGTTGAAGAAAAAGGAGAGTAACTCACATGTTTGAAAATATTGAAACTAGAGCTGGCTTCCACCCCAGTCACTTTGGGAGCTCAAAAATCTCATCAAGACCTGGTAACCCTGTGTCTTGGCTTTGCCCTCTGCCATATCAGCTTCACACTCAGGCTGACCAGCTCCAGATGGGGGCAGGATGGTGGCCGGGAGCTCCTGGCTTTTGTATTTTTCTAATGAAAATTAGAACACCCCTCTCCAGCCATTTGAACACTGGCCCAGTGTCGTGTGTCCGTCCCTAAGCCTATCCCTGCCTCAGTGACGCCCTGCTCATCCAGAAACCCACGATGGAGCCAGAAAGGTGTCACTGGTACTCAGAACGCATGGACACACTGTGGGGAAGACGCTGTTCCCCAGAGGGAAAGCGTGTGCTGCTACCAGGACATGGAAGAACTCATGCCACGAACCTGAAGGCTGGTAAACGTGCATCCCAGATTCTGTTAGGGTAGCTGTTTCAGATGCAGTTTATTAAAATGAAAGCTAAAAAAAAAAAAAAAAAAGGCTGGAAAACAGGAAGTGATTGGCGCACAACAGCACACGATGCCTAGTACCAGCGTCTGCTTTATTAGGGCTGCCGAGAGCGCTCAGTGAGAAAGCGCTGGCCTGACGCCGGTGTCAGTTAAGAATTACTGTGGCCCAGGGGTGATGAAGAGGTTCTGAAACTAGATAGAGATGGTGGTTGCACAGCATTGTGAGTGTGCTAAATTTCCCTGAATTGAATTCACTTTAAAGTGGTTATATGAATTTCACCTCAGTATTTTAAAAGAATACTTTCGGCTGCAAATAAGAGAAAGCCCTAAGCTACTGACCTAAAAAAGCAGAGATTTCTTCATCTTATACAACAGGAAGTCCAGGGGTTTATAGACCAGAGCTGGTCAACGAAGCCCTCAGACCTTCCTTCTTTCCGCTTCATCACTCTCAGCATAAGGCAATGATCCCCATGGTCACAAGGTGACTGCTTCTCCTCCAGGCCTCACATCTGTATTCCAGATGAGAAGAATAAAAATGGCAGAGGGACAAAAGGGGGAAGGTAGGAAGGAAAACTGAAGTTTAATAGAAAGACCAGCTTAGTCTTCCCGACTAGAACTGTGCTAATGGCCACCCCAGTGGCAAGGGAGATGGGAGAACAGCATGGTTTTTTATGTGGACACACTGAGTGCTTAGACAAAGTCGGAGTTCTGCTGACAAGGAAGAAAAGAGAACAGATATTATATAGACAACTAACATTGTCTTCCAAGTGCCCACACAAAGCAGGACTTACATAGACGTCAGTGGACATAAAAGGAACAGGGTGTGGTATTGAAATTCTGAAAACAAAAGATACAGTCCTCTATGCCATTACCTCTGAAAGCTCAAGGATTTTTAAGTGTGAGATTAATTAGGCTTATTTTTAGTATTAAATACAAGCTGATTGAATAGGGAAAAAATGAAAAGGTAAGCGAAAGAGACCAATAATCTTCTTACACCAATCACTTGCCTTTTTTCTTGTCTCTTCTTTTTTTTGTTTTCATTTTAATGAACTGCATCTGAAACAGCTCCCCTAACAGAATCTGGGATGCAAGGTTACCAGATTCCAGGCTCACTGCCTTCACGTCCCCCCGAAGAATTGCTCTTTGTAAAAGCTTGATCTCTACCCCGGGCACCCCACTGTGTCTGTGTCCGCGCAGGCGTTACTGAACTGAGGATGGCTCATTCGAGGCGCAGTGAAGACGTGAGAAACGGCTTTAATAAAGAGGGTTTGAGCGGGGTCTCGGGGGGCAGAGGAGGGACTTTGTTTACATTTGAGCCCTGAAAGGGCAGCAGCGGGCTTCCCTGCGGGTCCAGTGGTGGGAAGTCTGCCTGCCAGTGCAGGTGACATGGGCTCAGTCCCTGGTCCAGGAATACCCCCACGTGCCTCAGGGCAGCTCAACCCATGCGCCACAGCTTCTGAAGCCCACGCACCTAGAGCCCATGTTCTACAACAAGAGAAACCCCTGCAACGAGAAGCCTGCACACGACAAGGAAGAGCAGCTCCCTGCCCGCCCCCCCATCTCAACTAGAGAAAGCCTGCAGCAGCTAAGACCCAGCCTGCCAAAAAATAGACGGCAGAGAACACATGCCGAATCCGCCGTCACTCTCACCGTGGAGTCTGTGTTGCTGGATTGTCAGTGTTTCAGTTCAGTTCAGTCGCTCAGTCGTGTCCGACTCTTCGCAACCCCATGAATCACAGCACGCCAGGCCTCCCTGTCCATCACCAACTCCCAGAGTTCACTCAAACTCATGTCCACAGAGTCGGTGATGCCATCCAGCCTTCTCATTCTCTGTCGTCCCCTTCTCCTCCCACCCCCAACCTTTCCCAGCATCAGAGTCTTTTCCAGTGAATCAACTCATCGCATGAGGTGGCCAAAGTATTGCAGTTTCAGCTTCAGCATCAGTCCCTCCAATGAACACCCAGGACTGATCTCCTCCAGAATGGACTGGTTGGATCTCCTTGCAGTCCAAGGGACTCTCAAGAGTCTTCTCCAGCACCACAGTTCAAAAGCATCAATTCTTCGGCGATAGCTAACTATAAAAGACACTTGCTGTTGTATGACTAAATGTCATTTACATACCGTAAGCATTACACACTGAACAGAAACTTCATTTTCTAATGAAATATGTTTCAGTTTTTTTCCTCGTGAAAAATTATTGTGCATTTTTAAAAGTCCAATAATAACAACTGAAGATTCAAAAAATCCTGATCAAACGTCCACCTCAGGCTCATTTTTATCCCTATCTCCACCAACATCACACGTTTTTAAAACAGAAATGGAATCCGATGGTGATACTGGGCCGGGAACTTCTAGTCTCCTGTCTTGCGTTTCCCTAGGGAGACCACACGCACATGGCACGCATGCCCCTGCCCCCAGAGAAATGAGTACTTGATTGATGGGTGATAGCCACTGGTCCACACTGCTCAGGTGGGCGGGCTAGCATAGTAAAAAGCTCATTTGGAACCTGCTGCCTTTCTTCTCTGTCCCAGAACCATGGAACCTGAGGCAGCAATCTTTGACAAGTGTAACTTTTCCCTGGGTAAGCTGTGCCCGGGTGGACATAACTCCTAAAAACATCCTCCAAAAAAAAAATTTCCATCAGAAGTAAAGCTGACATTTTTATATCTCCATCTATCTGAAAGTCCTCTGGACTCATCTAATTTTTTCCCTAAGTAACCTCCTAGACATGAAACTTCTAGATCAAGACACATGGACATATAAAGTTAGTTAGTTATTGCTAACTTCCTTCTGGAAGGAACTCTGGAATATGATTGAACCACAAATGTCTTATTTTTCACATCTTTATCAGCACTGAACATTTTTAAAAATCTTTCCCATCTCTCTGAAATAAAAATAATGTGTGATTTTACTTGCAATTTTGTTGTTACTGAGACTACATAATTTTTCATGTGCTTAATATATTCTTTTTGAATTGTCTGAGAAATGAAGTTTTATTATTATATATTATATTATTATTTTATTATTATAAAGCCAATGTCCTAATAAACCCTTGTTCAATGTTAAAGTGTTCGTCATTCAGTCGTGTCTGACTCTTTGCAACTGTAGCCTGCCAGGCTGCTCTGTCCATGGGATTCTCCAGGCAAGAATACTGCAGTGGGTAGCCATTTCCTTCTCCAGGGGATCTTCCTGACCCAGGGATGGAACCCAGGTCATTGCAGGTGGGTTCTTCGCCATCTGAGCCACCATGTGAAATCATGTCACAAGGGCCTCACGCAGCCTTCTCTCTTACCACTCCTCAAGTGCAGCCATCCCAAGGTCAGGACTCGGAGCTGCAACAGAAACCATCTCTGGCTGTCTTGAGTGGAAAATCTCCATGAGGGACTGAGAAGCGGGCTGGAGGTAGCCCAGCCAGGAAGCACGCCTGCGGCGGCCATGCAAAGCTGCTGGGGGAACAGATGCCCCCTTCAGCCTCAGCCCCTGCAACCGGTCCCCCTGCGTCACCCTGCAGTGGGCTCTGGACAGTGCCTGGACGCCCCTGCAGCTGCCGCCTCCAGAGCTTGAACGGGGCTCCCCTCCACTCTCCAGAGTGCACTCCACGGGGCGCCCGCAGGAATCTCAGGGTCCGCAGTGGGTGTCTGACTTTAGCTGTATGAGAGCTGCCGGGGAGGCTGGGACGGTGAGCCTTCTAACGGCAAATGATGGGCTCTCACGTGTGATGAATCTCCCGTGCCTGGGAAGGATGCAAAAAGGGCTTGCGCTGCCAAAGAAATGGCCAGGGCCCACCACAATTCTGGAGGGCCAGATCTATGTATTATGGTGCCTTGGGACCCTCAGAAGCTTCCATCTGCTCCATCCAAGTCAGGTAACTCCGAGTCCCTCCCCGGCCTCCAGTATACCTATTATCCCATTATCCCTCCCTCTAGGGTGCGCTCTCTTTCTTCGGCCTGTCAGAGCCCTGCTGATCCAGGCTACACTCCAATAAAAATTATTCTTAAAATGTATTGCAGGATCTGAAGTTTCAAACAGTCTCTGGGGAAAAAAATAAAATCAACTTGTCCTCTGCTTCTTTGTTGGTACATTTAGAAGACACTTAGACTATTCTTCTAAGAAAGAGAACTTTCTCCCGGATGGAAGACAAACCCCCTAAAACACACACCCTAAAACAGAGATTCCTGTCTTCCTAATACTTATATTATTTTTTTAAGTTTGCTTAATGAACAAATAGTAACTTGTTCCTTGACCTGGAAAGCCTGGAATCTGCCCAGCTATCCCTTAGTACCATTCCGGCACAAGAACGACGGAGTTCTGGGGAGAAAAATCCTCTCATAGTGTTGATTGACATCTCAACAAGCATAGAAAGATGTAGCGTATTTTGATAGGTACATCCCACATTTTTTATTTCTCTTCTCTACACTGGATGGTGCCTTGTAGACATGGTGATCAGCCACTTGTATATCCCAGACTGAGCTTGAGGAAGGAGGATATTGTTCCGTAGTGTTACAGTTACATCTCCTTGTAACAGGCAATCGGGCCCTTCCCAGATGCCCTCAGGGTAGTGGGGGGTCCTCTGCATCTGCTCTTGCCAGCTGAGCCAGGCTTACTAAGGACACCCACAGTTGAGAAGAGTAGACCCCCCATTACAAAATATCCATTGAGGGAAAATACTCAAATATGTCAGAGCAGTGGTTGTCTTCAGGAGATCAAGTTAATGGGATTTCTTCAAGTGGTTCGTGTTTTCTAAATTTTCTACTAGATGCGTGCATTTCATTTTCACACAATAGTTCATCTGCTCCAACTACTCGCCTCCGTCCTTTTCATCCTAAGGGGTGGACGGTCAGCCCATCCTTCAAGACCCACGCTGCCTCCTTCAGGAGCCCCCACAGCTGGGGGATCTCTCAAGTCAGTCTCTTTCTCTCCCCGGCTCCACTGTCTCTCACTCTCCTTGCTGGGATTAGATTTGGCTATATTCTCAGTTTACCCTGCCTGCCACTGCTGCCCTCTGTGAGCACAGACTCTTTTATTTTTTTTTCAAAGCCAGGACTGGCACAGTAGCTTACATGGATCAAGTACTCAACAAGTATTCAGAGTTGAATTCTCATTTTTTTCTTTAACAAAGGTTTACCTTATCAGATTAATGGTCTCAAATGACACTCCTCTCTGAGAAATGGAACCAGCTTGGGCACAACCATATCCTTGAAGAACCAGAGCCTGAGATTTTTCACAAAATCCACACATGGAAGCTCAGAGGCTTTGCCACATTCTCACAAGCTTCAGGTGATCCTGGAAACCCCCCAACTCCACCCCCACCCCCGTCGGAGATCCATTCAACATACCCACCACCACGGGCACCAAAGATATACAAACAAAGATATCTCCTGCAGGGTAGTGTGAACTATTTTAAAAATTGGATTCGGCCTTAATCTCTGAATATAAGTGAAAGGACATCCACAAAGACTATGGAATATGCTCCACTGGTTATAACGACAATGTTAGTTAGGGCTGCTGTGTCCGACTCTGTGTGACCCCATAGACGGAAGCCCACCAGGCTCCCCCATCCCTGGGATTCTCCAGGCAAGAACACTGGAGTGGGTTGCCATTTCCTTCTCCAATGTGTGAAAGTGAAAAGTGAAGTCGCTCAGTCATGTCCGACCCATAGCGACCCCACGGACTGCAGCCTACCAGGCTCCTCCATCCATGGGATTTTCTAGGCAAGAGTACTGGAGTGGCTTGCTACACATAGTGAAATAAAAAGATCACCAAGACATATTGTTAACTAGGAAAAGCAATACATTAATACATCGGCCAAAATTCCATAAAAGTGATAAAAACTGAAAGTTTATTTTTAAGTGACAGATACATACGGGATATATCTGTAATCTATACATGGATATTTGAACAGTGGTTATTTCTGGGGAAGGAGGAGAATTTTCATGAAGGGATAAAAAGGGATGACAATGTATACCTCTGTGTTAAAAATTGTGTCCTGAAATGATTATATTGTTTGAATTTTTATGAAAACATATTCTCCTGCATTATATGTGCGATTATAAAAATAAAAAAGAATTGTAATTTTTGGACGTTAGAATTCCCAAACATGTTCAGATGAAGTCTTTTGTAGAACGCCGTGGGAATCAATTTATTAAACTTTAAAGAACTACATTTTGCTTGTCTGCCTTATGTCAGTGTCATACTAAGTTATAGCCTTAATCTGTAGCAGTTAAAAAAAAATGTAATGCCGTGAAACAATTTAAATTGAGAAACTTTTATTGATTATTTTACTTTTCTGAATTTTGGGGCGGGGGAAGTCATAATTTATGTTTAAACGTGTGGTTTCAAAAACATAAGAATCTCATAGAGTTTGCTTTGAGAAGCCCAAATCTAAGGAGAAAGGGAAAGAATCTAGAAAAATGTAGGCCATGATTATCAGGAAGCTAAGCAGAAAGTGAAGAGGAACTCAAAAGCCTCTTGATGAAAGTGAAAGAGGAGAGTGAAAAGGTTGGCTTGAAGCTCAACATTCAGAAAACAAAGATCATGGCATCTGGTCCCATCACTTCATGGGAAATAGATGGAAAAACAGTGGAAACAGTGTCAGACTTTATTTTTGGGGGCTCCAAAATCACTGTGGATGCTGATTGCAGCCATGAAATTAAAAGACGCCTTCTCCTTGGAAGGAAAGTTATGACCAACCTAGATAGCATATTAAAAAGCAGAGACATTACTTTGCCAACAAAGGTCCGTCTAGTCAAGGCTATGGTTTTTCCCATGGTCATGTATGGATGTGAGAGTTGGACTGTGAAGAAGGCTGATCGCCGAAGAATTGATGCTTTTGAACTGCGGTGTTGGAGAAGACTCTTGAGAGTCCCTTGGACTGCAAGGAGATCCAACCAGTCCATTTTGAGGGAGATCAATCCTGGGTGTTCATTGGAAGGACTGATGCTAAAGCTGAAACTGCAATGCTTTGGCCACCTCATGAGACGAGTTGACTCACTGGAAAAGACTCTGATGCTGGGAAGGGTTGGGGGCGAGAGGAGAAGGGGACGACCGAGAATGAGATGGCTGGATGGCATCACCAACTCTGTGGACATGAGTTTGAGTGAACTCTGGGAGTTGGTGATGGACAGGGAGGTCTGGCATGCTGTGATTCATGGGGTCGCGGAGAGTCGGACACGACTGAGCAACTGAACTGAACTGAAGACAATACAAGCTGAACCGACTGAAATCTTGAAAAACAAATTAAAAGAATGTCCTGGAAAACTGGCTTAGATAACAGAAATCACTCTGGAAAAAAAAAAAACCAGCAGAATCACCCACCTAAACCACACTGCTTCTCTTTGTCTTTTCACAAAGGGTCTAAGCAGACGGCATTAATGTTTATAGTAAATTTTCTTTGTGCAGTAACATATATAGAGAAACAATAGTCAAAAGACCTGTGGGATTGCAATAATTTAAACTTATACCTTTTCTTCTATTGTAGCATAATACCATGGGGATTTTATACATATTGAAAGACTCAGGATCATGTTATACTTCTTAAAGTGGAATTTCACACATATAAGCTGAAAATAAAACAATGTCTTGGAGAAAATTTCATAACATGCTCAACAAGAATTGCATCAGAATTCATAGCCCTGTAGTCATTTTTTAAAATTATTTTTACAGAAAGAACGTTAAATATGCAACTAAAGAGCGCTCTCTAGTGGGCGATAGTGTTTGTACAAAAACTCAGAATTTGACCTATTTCCGGAAATACTGCATCTCAGATTTGCTGCGGATAAAACAGACTATCCTTAGAATCTATTGCTTCAAATCACAAAATTCTTTGTGCATTTCACAATTCTTCTCTCCAGCTATTAAATGCAGTTGGCTATTCTTTAAAATATCTTGTTTTTCCTTGAAAGCATATCAAGACAAAAAACCATCCCTTTTTCCTATTAAAACACCTCCCTTTGTTTAAAAATCCTTGAACCTTGCAAATGTGATTCCAAGTAAGTATAAAATGAGGACACATCTGCCCCTCTGAAGCAGATCTCCTTTGGCCTTCAGCGCAAATCTGCTGATGCTGTCCATGGCCTGATGCAGACAGTGATAACAACCAAATTAAAACCCCTCTTTAGGCAGAATTGAAAGGCGCTGAGGAAGCCTGCTGCAGCATATTTCAGAAAAGCACCTGAATCCGGCCATCTTTATACAACCATTTATCATAGTTTTTCCCTATTAGGTACACACACGTGAATGCGGAAAAGATTTTAAGCCCTCAAATGCTGAGAAGGTTGAACATATAACCCAAAAGATCAGCAACAGGAGTTTCTCACACACACACACACACAAAAAAAACTCAAAGAAACACAGGAACACTGACCTTGAATCTGGAGAGCATTTAGAGTTTATTTTACCCAGTATCTCACCCTCACAATTTTTACCATATTAACATCCCGTCTGTATAGCTCTTACCTTAATGTTGGTCTTCAGTCTGTTTAACTTATTTAAAGACCAAGATCACATAACATAAATAGAAACTAACCACAAAAATTCATTTAAATCAAAAGAAAAGAGTAGTATATTACATTATAGAAACCGGGTTTTCTATTGGGGTTTGCTTCCTTCTTAATGAAAAAGAGGAGATTGCAGGATAAGTGTTTAGGACAAAGTAACACACAAGTAGACTTTCTCATCCATGTTTCTGGAAGGACTGAACAAATCAGGATTCAGTGTTACTCAAAGCTGTGTCCAGGTAGCACCAAAATCATCTCTCATTCTGGCAGCAGTCCATGTCCATTTTTAGGAGGCATTCTTCAAACTCTTGCTTCTCACATGATCAGAGAAAATAAAACTCAAGAAGGGAAAGTGCCTTGCCCAAGGCTGTTGGAGCAGACTTGGCTGGTGCCTGCCCACAGTCCCTCAGGCGTTTCCACCGCAGTGCTCTCTAGGGCAGCTTCCCACTGCTAGCATCCCGTCTCTCTGCCTGGGGCCTCCTTCTGGGGGGGCAGCCCACTCTGCTCATGCACTCAGGGCTGAACCAGGAGTCCTGAAGAATTAACATCCCAGGGGCAGTTCTCAACCAGTGACCAACAGGAACCGGTATATAAATACCCCAGCTCCCTCTCCCTCCTGTCCTGCAGGCATGCAGTTCACTCTGGCTCCTAGGATTCCCACCTGATGAGGGATGAGGCTCCTGTTACTTGCAGAGCTAACCTGCTTGATCTTGTTGCTTAGTCGCTCAGTCACATCCAACTCTTTAGCAACCCCATGGACTGTAGCCCACCAGACTTCTCTGTCCATGGGATTTCCCAGGCAAGAATACTGGAGTGGGTTGTCATTTCCTTCTCCAGGGGATCTTCCTGACCCAGGAATGAAACCCACGTCTCCTGCATTGGTAGGCGGGTCCTTTACCACTGAGCCACCAGGGAAGTCAGCTTGCTTGCTCGCACATCTTTTATTGGCTGTTCTCAATCCTAGTCTCACTGCCCCGTTCCTTTATGGATGATTCCTGGAGTCACCTCCCAGATAATCCACTTGGGCCTGTATCTCAGGGTGTGCTACTGGGGAAACCCAAATTAAGACAGTTAAGTAGCAAATGAGCAATAGAGTCCGTTTCTTAAGCCCACTTTTCTGTTCCTCTTCTAGGGTGGTTTTATTTGTCTCCTCTTCTCCATTGCTTTCTTGTCCCAAGGTCTTTGAACTAACTGAGCCGAATCTAAAGCCATGGTACCTTTCAGTTACAAGTGTGCCAGCTAGACGGTGCCCAGGGCTGAGGAGGTTTCCAGAAGGTGGAACTTGCAGTGCAATGTCCTGGGAAAATCAGGACCCATTGGTCACCCTAGTCAGCCAGCACTTTTCCCTTGTGAAAGGGGCTACAGTTCTGAATTCAGAGACCCTGGCCTCCTTTGTGTAACACATAGGCGCAATCCATAAAACACAACTCTAGTAATGAAGCACCAGGTTATTATATACAGTAAGTCCCCTACATACAAACCTTCCAGTTGCCAGCTTTAAAAGATGCAAACATGTTTGCATGTCCAGTCATGTAAGTTAGTTCACGTGTCTGGCGTACATTGGCACATGTATGCATCTCCCATAAGCTGCTGTGCTTTTGTGTACTTTACAATACTTGTATAGGTGGTGCTAGTGGTAAAGAACCCATCTGCCAGTACAGAAGACGGGAAGATCCCCTGCAGGAGGGCATGGCAGCCCACGCCAGTATTCTTACCTGGAGAATCCCATGACCTAGGAGTCCATTGAGCTACAGTCCATGGGGTCTCAAACAGTCAGACATGACTGAAGCGACTTAGCACACACATAGAGTTTGCCATTCCCTTTATTTCATTCCCTTTATGTCAAGCCCAGGATGTCCAGAAGTCAGTGTAAAAGCATAGACAAGGTAGCTGGTACTACTGTACTTTTCAAGATGTATGTGTGAGTCACTCAGTCATGTCTGACTCTTTGCAACTCCATGGATTGTAGGCCACCAGGCTCCTCTCTCTGTGGAGTTGTAGGCCACCAGGCTCCTCTATCCATGGAATTCTAGGCACGAATCCTGGAGTGGGTTACCATTCTCTTCTCCAGGGGATCTTCCCTATCCAGGAGTCGAACTCAGGTCTCCCTCCTTGCAGGCAGATTCTTAACCATCTGAGCCACCAGGGAAGCTCTTCTATAAGACTAAAAGTAGTTTCTTTATTCTTGGTGTTTGTTTCTTGTGTGCTATTTGTGTGAGAAGTGTTATAAACCTATCACATACAATAGTATATAGCTGATTGTGTTAGTTGGGTGCCTGGGCTAACTTGGTCGGATTTGTGAACAAATTGAACTTAGAAGCCCACTCTTGGAACAAAACTCAATCATATGTAGGGGACTTTCTACATTCAAGTGACGTGAAGGATGATTTTGTACTCTACTAGGTATACGTTTATCTTCTTGTGTATTAGGAAAAATTTAGCACAACAGATATGTATTTTAGAGACACTCATGTCAAAGAGGAGACTCAGATAGTCATTTAGATTTACTTTTCTAAGTGAGTTCATTAAATAAAAACAAATTATGGTACACATTTTACACACTCCTGGCAAAAAGTCTTGTAGAAGTTTTGTTAGCTATACAGATAGTACTAGAAATCATATATTTATATATTTCTAAGTAAATTAAATTCACTCTTTTAATTTGTTAAGTAGATATCTTTTCAACTGTCCTTCAGTAGCCATTCCTCTTAACCTATTAAAAATAAAGGTTTCTATTTGTCAGAATCACAAACAAATGAAGCCAACAGTCTCTATCAGGTGGCAGAAAGATTCGATTCCTGAGTAACTGCTGGGTGCCAGTCATTGGACAGTTAGAAAACACACACTGAGTACTCACTCTTGTGCCCCTCGGTCCTTCATCTAACAGAGAAGGAGGCAGAAACAACCCCCGCCCTTGGGGGCCTGACAGTCAAGAGGGTGAGACAGACATTAACTGAATACTTACCCAAATAAGTACGCGATTACTGTAACTGAGGTGAACAAAAAAATAACGTTCAGCAAGCTGGGTTCAGATGCACAAGGGAGAATGTAGCTTTATTTTCTGTAACAAACCCTGGAGTTAGTGGGGTGGGCGGATGAGAAGACGCGCAGAAATAAAAATCAAACTTGATCTTTAAAGCATCTCTGTCTCTTCTGGTTTAAATGCAGCCTCTTTGGGGTTGAAATAATGTCTTTCAAGTGAACCTCGAAGACATGTCTCTGAAGTAGAGATCCACACTGTGGGAACGAACTTTAGCTCTGTCACACCCTCACTGTGAGATTTGGGGCGAGTCATTCAGGCCCCCTGAACTCCAGCTCCCAGTCTGTAAACTGGGGGTGGGGATGGTGATGCCTGCTCCTGACTCCAGTGGGGTAGTGAGACAGGTATATTCTCTTTCCGTCAGAGTTCTTCAGTGGCAAGCAACAAAAACCGTTAGGCCACTGTTGTTCAGCCAGCAAAAGCAAAAAGGAAATGTACTGGAAGGAGATTTGGGAGTCTCCAGAATTTATGGGGAGGCTACAGAATCGGGCATGAACAAAGGTCAGGACCAAGGCAGGAGCTCAAGCAGAACCACAGACACGGGTCACTGCCCTTGGACCCTCTTTCCGTCTCTGAGTCGCTTCACTCACAATTCGAAGTCCAGGATTGAGAGAGTCTGATTTACTGACCTCAGTTCACTTGTCCACCCTTGCCTGCCCTGGAATAATAAGAAGTCCCTACCTCTTTGGCCTCTATAGTGGGAAGTGGGAAGGCTTTGATTAACCATGCTCATGAGGGAAAGATAATTTCTAAAAATGAAAACAGGATCCTGTTGAAAGAGGCGGAAAGTACATAAAAGGTCACCGAAATGTAAAGTGGTGGTTATTCCATTTTTCTTAGCTTTAGTGGAAGCCTTCTCTCCGCATTTGTGGCCGAGGGCAGTGGGGAGGGGGCATCTGCTCCCCTCAAGGGCTTCTTCACACTCTTGTTCCCAGAGTCACAGCAAAAGTACAGACACTCGATGGCAAACCTAGGCACCGATCCGAATTCTTCTCCCAAAAGCGTCAACCATAAATAGCAAAAAGATAAATAAGAGTGTGTGAGGAAATCCATGGACTTCATGATCTGTGTATGAAATCACTGATGATAAAAACATGATCAGATTATCAGGCATTTTCAAGGCAAAACAGAAGGTCACGGGGCTAGGACAAATGTGAGGCGTGGCCATTCAGTTGGGAAAGGAATCCTTTTTAGGTTCAAAATAGAGTGAATCATGACCGGACAGTCCAAGAACATAAATTTTACCATCATCATTCACAAAATATGACTACTGAAGCTAGGCCATTATGCAAAAAATACAGGTCGTTCCTCGAGAGAAAATACTTCAAACGTTAATGTGAATAATAATGTTTTAAAGTTTAAAAAATATAACCGCAAATGCAAGAGTTATAGGCATAATATTTGTCTCTCTTTTTGTTTAAATGCTGTTGAAGGAAAAAATATCTTCTCCTGGGCATATACATAAAGGTTAACAAATATTAGCAGATCATTTGTATTTATTAGTTTTGTTTTTCTACCATAAAACAAGGAAAAAATTCAGGACAAATTTTAAAAATTTTAATGCTTCGTCCAAATGATATGTTAAAATATGCCAGAAAGAAATTTTTTTTCTTTTATTTCTTGGCCACACTGTTAGGCATGTGGGATCTTAGTTCCCCTACCAGAGATGGAACCCGCACCCCCTGCCTTGGAAGCTTGGAGTCTTAACCAATGAACCACCAGGGAAGTCCCAGAAATTTTTTTAAATAAGCAATAAAGTTAATACAGAAGTTCTCCTACTTCGTGAATTTGTTGAAGAAGGAAGAAGAGGGAGGGGAAAACGAAGAAAAAAAGAAAGTGGAAAAGAACAAAAAGAACGCGGATTTGTAATGCTGAGAGAACAAATTTACAGCTCAGAAAATCCGTATTTGCTTACACCATAAGTGCAACACTGGAACCAGACTGGCGTAAGTCATCTCTGAGAATTTTTTGTTCATGTTTGATTGACAGCATCTGAATGATCTATTTAACAAAGACCAGTTGAATTTCAAGATGATTCAACACTGCATGAGGCAAAACTGTAAGAGGGACTTAACTAGTGGACTCCGGGAGTCGGTGACAGACAGGGAGGCCTGGCGTGCTGCGGTTCACGGGGTCGTGGAGAGCCGGACACGACTGAGAGACTGAACTGAACTGAACTAAACTGAGCTAAACTATCAACATAAGTGTATCCAACATGTGACTAAATTTTGCCTACGCAGAAAATAACAGATAACAAAAGCTTTTAAGAAATACACATTTGTATAAGCTCCATTTTCTATTATCTGTTGATACTGGATCTCATGTTCTAATACAGTGGTTGTTTTAAAGACACAAATGACACAGAATCTCACTATCCCCCCACCCAATATTACCCATCATTCAAATTCCAAGGCCGAGAAAAATTTCGTCTAAATGAATTGTAGGACTTCCTTCTCCTTCTGTTAATTTTTTTAAGGCATTAGGCACCTAACAAGAGAAAAATACATTCTATGCATTTTACAGCTGTTTGCAAATATTATGCTAGTGGAAGAAGCCATACAGTACTGTTTTTTAAGTCTGTATCAACACACATACCCAGTGTAAAAACAACAGTGCTTTATCTATAATGCTTTGACTGGAGGAACTGGCATAAGATTTGTTGAGTAAAATCTCCACAAAGAATATTACTCTGGGTAAGATTTGGTGTGTATGAGTTAATAAATTTTTTGTCAGACTGGCCCTTAGGATTACTCTTCTGTCTGAATTTTGGTTTTGTTTTCTCTCTGTTCTTCCCTGGTGGAGGTGAACCTGGAAATAGCATCACTCTTGGGCTCGTTAGTTTGATAAACTGGCCCAAGTGTGCAGCGACAATGGGTACCTCCAGCACAGAAGCTTTTATGGGTCTCCAGGGAATTCTGAAAAACACCAGGAAGTGTTTAGGTACTGAATCACAGCCAAGTGTTCTGAATCTTTAATTTTTTTTCCTATGAGGATGTCAGCATTAAAATATAGAACCTGCTTTTCCCACTTGGTTTCTATTACTTGTAAAGCATTCAAGAGCTCATAGGCTAGAATTACTTCCTTCCCAGACAAGAGAACAGGCAAAAATTTGAAAATGCGTTAACAGTTCCTCTGCTGGTCTTTAACATTTTTGAGCCAACAATATAATAAAAATGACTAGATACTAAACCTGAGCATTGAGCTTCTAAATCCATCATATTTTTATCATATTTATCCATGCAGTGTTCTCATCTTTGGTGGTTTAGATAATGCATGTTGAAATAAATTTCACACGATAACTAGTGTGTTTTCAGATATGACGTATCCATCATCCAAATAACCAGGCAATTATGACATAGCAAACCTTTGGGATAAATGATTTGTTTTAAAGGTTGTTTAGGTTACAGTTAAAAATTAAGCTTTACTACAAAGGCAGGAAGAAATAAGATAAAATTAAGGTTTGTAAATAAGAATTTAAAACTGAAATTTGGGTGGAAATGACTTATTGTTTTTTCTAATTAAGCACATGTATTATTTATGTTAGAATACCTCAGACAACCCCTTGGGTGGCGGGGGCGGAAAAACGAGAGATAACTGTATTTCCTCAAATCTTAGCTTATCTATCTTTGCTTACTGACTGCTTTAGCATTTTTAAAAAATCATCCCAACAATTGAACATTGAGATACTTATCTACAATCAAACAAGCAAAAATATAGGTACAAAGATGCTGAATGCACCAAAATGTAATATTAACAAATTGGAGACAAGTGTCCATCAATAGGGAATGACTAATAAATACTGATTGCTGCTGCTGCTGCTAAGTCACTTCAGTCGTGTCCAACTCTGTGCGACCCCATAGACAGCAGCCCACCAGGCTCCCTCGTCCCTGGGATTCTCCAGGCAAGAACACTGGAGTGGGTTGCCATTTCCTTCTCCAATGTGTGAAAGTGAAAAGTGAAAGTGAAGTCACTCAGTCATGTCCGACTCGTAGCGACCCCACAGACTGCAGCCTACCAGGCTCCTCCGTCCATGGGATTTTTCTAGGCAAGAGTACTGGAGAGGCTTGCCATTGCCTTCTCTGATTAGAGTCATATAATTGGGATATAGAATGCTTTGCAGACATTTTGAAAAATTGAGGAGATCTGTGTATGCCAGTGTGGAAATTTATGCATGACTTAGTGTCGAAGGCAAAGAGTGTTTTACATTCAGTAAGAATAGTAAGGTGTCATTTTTAAATAAGTATTCATAGATATATTTGAGCATTGCTTGCATTTTCACAGCAAGAATATATTATTTGCTCACTTTATTATTTTTCAAATGATTATTTGAAGGGTCCATAGGATAGCAAAAAACCTGTTAATAGTTATTGTAGTGGGCATGATGCAAGAGAGAAAACATTCACTTTTTTACCTGTGTCCATTTTACTCATTTTAAACAAAAGACCCCACATCGCTTTAAACAATACTCATTTTGTCTGTGCACTGGTTCAGCAAACAATGAAAAAAAAATTCATTGATGTGAGGTATAAGGGGATAATATTAAACTAAGCGCAAGCATCAGCAACTGGAGAAGGAAGAAGACATGAATGTCTAATGGAAGGAATGTGAACTAAGAATAATCATAGCACCCAACAGGGCAAAAAGGATGTTTAAAATATTCCAGCTGGCGGTGGGAACAGAAATCGGCATCGCCCTTATAGAAAGCATGTCTGCATTGTATAGCTTGAGCTTCACAAACATTTGTGTTCTTAAATCCAGTATTTCAACTTGCAAAAATTTAGCCTAAGAAAAGAGTTGATGCTTACAGCACCACTTTAAAAACAAAGAGTAGGAAACAGCCTGAACATGTGGTAAGCGAGGATCAGATGACTTATTATTATTGTTATTAATCTTACCTTGATGGGTTAGAACTAGGCATTGTTCCATTAAGTTCCAAGGGCTTAATAAACATTCTGTCCTGTACTCTGAGAAGAACCCTGTAAGATATACACAGTTTCTTTCTACTTTTACAGGTAAGAAAACAGAGGCGTGAGTTGTTTCATCACTTGTCTAAGATCTGCGACTAGTTAAGAGGAGTGGAGGGATCAGAACAGATGGACAAGCTGCCAAAGCCTGTGTTCTTAACCAGCACATCAATCTGTGTCCATCTGACGGGACACAGGTAGCCATTGAAGACCACAGAATATCACTGACGTGGAAAAATACTCATGATTTCTTGTTCCGTAAAAATATGTAATCAACATCGTATTTATAGTATGATGGTTCTTTGGAAGGCACATTCACATGTAAACATAGAACTTGCTAAAATTAACATTTCTTTTTATATGAATAGAACACATACATGTTAGACATAAAAGAGGTTATTTTTAATCATTCTGTGAATGCTTAATGACATAAATTGGTAAGCAAAAGTAGATGCTAGAATTCCCTGGCGGTCCAGTAGTTAGGACTCCATGCTTTCACTGCCAAGGGTGTGGGTTCAATTCCTGGTTGGGGAACAAGTCTCACGGTGGAGCAAAAAAATAAATAAATAAATGCTTTTTTTAATGCTAAGAAAGTGCCCAGGACTTCCCTGGTGATCCAGTGGCTAAGACTCTATGCTCCCAATGCATGGGGCCTGGGTTTGATCTCTGGTCAAGAAACTAGATCCCCCCATGCCACAGCTAAAACCCTGTATAGTCAAATAAATAAATAAATATTCTTTAAAAAAAAAGGGGGGGGCGGGGTGCCCAGTGTTCACTGCAGCACTGTTTACAATAGCCAAGTCTTGGAGACAACCCAAATGTCCATCGACAGAGAAGTGGATAAAGAAGGTGTGGTGTATATTTATACACCTGCGAGGTCCACACACAGACATGCAAAATATAGGACTGCAATAGATAAAAACATTATCAGCGATCCTCTAAGACATGAGATTTAATCTTTTTCATTATACTTGCAAAGATATTTTCCAAATTTTTACAATATAAATGTGAAACTTTAAGAAAAAATGTTATAATTAATACTTACATTTATATGCATAATAGCTCCCCTGGTGACTCAGACAGTAAAAAATTGACCTGCAATGTGGGAGACCTGGGTTCGATCCCTGGGTTTGGAAGATCCCCTAGAGAAGGAAACAGCTACCCACTCCAGTATTCTTGACTGGAGAATTCCATGGACAGAGGAGCCTGGCGGGTGTCTGTGGGGTCGCAAAGAGTCGGACACAACTGAGTGACTTTCACTTTTCACGTATGTAATATAAAAGTGAAGCAATACAACAAAGCTTTTCTGTTGCACATATTTTAGTATTTTTATTATGTTTGTAAAGTTGTATGTTTTATTGGAAAATTTAAAATACGCAATAGTCTGACATTCCGCAAACTCATTATCCAAATTCAAGAATTATCAAGAATCGTTAAGACTGTGCCACCTCTACTTCAAGTTATCAGGAAAGAGCTCTGAAGCAGGGCCAAGTTTAGAATGAGGCGAGACACTCATCTCAGGTGAAACATTTAAGGAGGCAACAAAAAGGTCAGTAATCAAATAATATTTTAATGCAGTATTTTTTGCCTTCAGGAAAATCGTGCCAAACGTAGCAACCTTGTAATTTCTAGTAAGAAACTTTGCAATACTACCATATCACAGGCGAGAGGAGTTTGAGAGCTAAACTTCAATCTGCCAGGGCCCTTGTTTACATCCACAGACCCCATTTATATCCACAATGTTTTTCACCAAATTTATCTTCAATTAGGAAGTCTCGTGGGAACACATCTTTCTGCAGAAAGCAGTGGTGGCGGGGACCCAGGGGGCCACAGGGCCCTGCGCTGTCTCTCTGGAGGCTCGGCTCAGAGTAATTAAGCCTGAGTTTGGCGTAAGATGGTGGAGTAGAAGGACGTGCACTCAACGTCTCCTGTGAGAACTCCAAAACTACAACTTACTGCTGAACAATCATCGACTGGAAAATGTTGGAGCCCACCAAAAAAGGATACCCCACATCCAAGGGCAAAGGAGAAGCCCCAGCAAGATGGTAGGAGGAGTGACATCATGTTTAGAATCAAGCCCCTTCCCTGCCAGAGACACTCAGAGCGCTCAAACAAAGCTTGTGCGCACCAGGACCCAGGGACCCCACAGAGACTGAGACAGAGCCATGTCTGAGTGTCTCCTGCAAGGGAACGGGTCAGCAGTGGCCTGCCACAGGGGCAGGGGCTCTGGGTGCCGCAGACTGGGTATGGCATAAGCCATCTTGGAGGAGGTCACCATTAACCCCACCATAGAGCCGCCAGAACTTACACAGGACTAGGAAAAAGACTCTTGGAGAGCACAACAGAACCTTGTGTACCAGGACCCAGGAGAAAGGAGCAGTGACCCCACAGGAGACTGACCCAGGCTTGCCCAGGAGTGTCCGGGAGTCTCCAGCGGAGGTGTGGGTCAGTGGTGGCCTGCTGCAGGGTCAGGGGCCCTGAGTGCAGCAGTGCATCATGGGACCTTTGGAAAGAGGCCGCCATTTTCTTCATTACCTCCACCATAGTTTGGCCTCAGGTCAAACAACAGGGAGGGAACACAGCCCCACCCATCAACAGAAAACTGGATTAAAGATTTACTGAACTGAACATGGAACAACAGACTGGTTCCAAATAGGAAAAGGAGTACGTCAAGATTGTATATTGTCACCCTGCTTATTTAACTTATATGCAGAGTACATCATGAGGAACGCTGGGCTGGAAGAATCACAAGCTGGAATCAAGATTGCTGGGAGAAATATCAATCATCTCAGATATGCAGATGACACCACCCTTATGGCAGAAAGTGAAGAGGAACTCAAAAGCCTCTTGATGAAAGTGAAAGAGGAGAGTGAAAAGGTTGGCTTGAAGCTCATCATTCAGAAAACTAAGATCATGGCATCTGGTCCCATCACTTCATGGGAAATAGATGGGGAAACAGTGGAAACAGTGTCAGACTTTATTTTTGGGGGCTCCACAATCACTGCAGATGGTGATTGCAGCCATGAAATTAAAAGACGCTTACTCCTTGGAAGGAAAGTTATGACCAACCTAGATAGCATATTAAAAAGCAGAGACATTACTCTGGCAACAAAGGTCCGTCTAGTCAAGGCTATGGTTTTTCCCGTGGTCATGTATGGATGTGAGAGTTGGACTGTGAAGAAAGCTGATCACCAAAGAATTGATGCTTTTGAACTGTGGTGCTGGAGAGGACTCTTGAGAGTCCCTTGGACTGCAAGGAGATCCAACCAGTCCATTCTCAAGGAGATCAATCCTGGATGTTCATTGGAAGGACTGATGCTAAAGCTGAAACTGCAATCCTTTGGCCACCTCATGCGACGAGTTGACTCACTGGAAAAGACTCTGATGCTGGGAAAGGTTGGGGGCGGGAGGAGAAGGGGACGACGGAGAATGAGATGGCTGGATGGCATCGCCGACTCTGTGGACATGAGTTTGAGTGAACTCCGGGAGTTGGTGATGGACAGGGAGGCCTGGCGTGCTGTGGTTCATGGGGTCGTGGAGAGTCGGACACGACTGAACGACTGAACTGAACTGAACTGCACTGAGCATGGCCCTGCCCATCAGAACAAGACCCCGTTTCCCTGCAGTCAGTCTCTCCCATGAGGAAGCTTCCATAAGCCTCTTACTCTTCTCCATCAGAGGGCAGACTGAAAACCACAATCACAGAAAACTAACCAGTCTAATCACATGGACCACAGCCTTGTCTAACTCAATGGAACTATGAGCCATGCCGTGTGGGGCCACCCAAGACAGACAGGTCCTGGTGGAGAGTTCTGACAAAACGTGGCCCACTGGAGAAGGGAATGGCAAACAACTTGGTTATTCTTCTCTTGAGAACTCCGTGAACAGTATGAAAAGGCAAAAAGATAGGACACTGAGAGATGACTCCCCAGGTCGGTAGGTGCCCAATATGCTACAGGAGATCATGTCCAAACTACCGCACAATTGCACTCATCTCACATGCTAGCAAAGTAATGCTCAAAATTCTCCAAGCCAGGCTTCAACACTACATGAACCATGAACTTCCAGATGTTCAAGCTGGATTGAGAAAAGACAGAAGAACCAGAGATCAAATTTCCAACATCCATTGGATCATCAAGAAAGCAAGAGAGTTCCAGAAAAACATCTGCTTTATCGACTATGCCAAAACCTCTGACTGTGTGGATCACAACAAACTGGAAAATTCTTTAAGAGATGGGAATACCAGACCACCTGACCTGCCTCCTGAGAAAACTATTCAGGTCAAGAAGCAACAGTTAGAGCCAGGCACAGAACAACATGGTTCCAAACTGGGAAAGGAGTACGTCAAGGCTGTATATTGTCACCCTGCTTATTTAACTTATATACAGAGTGCATCACTTCATGGGAAATAGATGGAGAAACAGTGGAAACAGTGTCAGACTTTGTTTTTTGGGCTCCAAAATCACTGCGGATGCTGATTGCAGCCATGAAATTAAAAGACGCTTACTCCTTGGAAGGAAAGTTATGACCAATCTAGATAGCATGTTAAAAAGCAGAGACATTACTTTGCCAACCAAGGTCCGTCTAGTCAAGGCTATGGTTTTTCCAGTGGTCATGTATGCATGTGAGAGTTGGACTGTGAAGAAAGCTGATCGCTGAAGAATTGATGCTTTTGAAATGTGGTGTTGGAGAAAACTCTTGAGAGTCCCTTGGACTGCAAGGAGATCCAACCAGTCCGTTCTAAAGGAGATCAGTCCTGAGTGTTCATTGGAAGGAGTGATGCTAAAGCTGAAACTGCAATACTTTGGCCACCTCATGTGACGGGTTGACTCACTGGAAAAGACTCTGATGCTGGGAGGGATTGGGGGCAGGAGGAGACGGGGACGACAAAGGATGAGATGGCAGGATGGCATCGCCGACTCGATGGACTTGAGTTTGAGTGAACTCCAGGAGTTGGTGATGGACAGGGAGGCCTGGCATGCTGTGATTCAGGGGGTCACAAAGAGTCGGACACAACTGAGCGACTGAACTGAACTGAACTGAGAGTATATCATGTGAAAAGCTGGGCTGGATGAAGCACAAGCTGGAATCAAGATTGCTGGGAGAAATATCAAAAACCTCAGATATGCATATGACACTACCCTTATGGCAGAAAGCGAAGAAGAACTAGAGAGCCTCTTGATGAAAGTGAAAGAGAAGAGTGAAAAGTTGGCTTAAAACTCAGCATTCAGAAAACTCAGATCATGGCATCCAGTCCCATCACTTCATGGCAAATAGATGGGGAAACAGTGGAAACAGTGACAGACTTTATTTTCTTGGGCTCCAAAACCACTGCAGATGGTGACTACAGTCATGAAATTAAAAGGCACTTGCTCCTTGGAAGAAAAGCTATGACAAACCTAGACAGCTTATTAAAAAGCAGAGACATTATTTTTTTTAGTCAAGGCTATGGTTTTGTATGGATGTGAGAGTTGGACCACAAAGAAAGCTGAGTGCCAAAGAATTGATGTTTTTGAACTGTCGTGTTGGAGAAGACTCTTGAGAGTCCTCTGGACTGCAAGGAAATCCAACAAGTGCATCCTAAAGTAAATCAGTCCTGAATATTCATTGGAAGGACTGATGCTGAAGCTGAAACTCCAATACTTTGGCCATTGATGCAAAGAACTGACTCGTTTGAAAAGACCCTGATGCTAGGAAAGATTGAAGGCGAGAGGAGAAGGGGACGACAGAGGATGAGATGGTTGGATGGCATCACCTACTCGATGGACATGAGTTTGAGTGAACTGCGGGAGTTGGTGATGGACAGGGAGGCCTGGCGTGCTGCAGTCCATGGGGTCACAAAGAGTCAGACACGACTGAGCGACTAAACTGAACTGAACAGATAGGAATGCATACGTGAAAAATTCGTGTACAAGTTATAAAGTAAGTATAATTACAAAAACGAGAACAGTTCCGTTTATATCATTTTAGATGATGGCAACGTACACTATCAAAAGTGTTAAGACTAAATTGGGAAGAATTCGTTGAGGATATACATTCAAGGTAATACTTAAAGAATGAAGAGAAGCACATGTTTTCTATGTTTAGCCCCATAGGTGTTCCGGCAAACAAAATTAGAAGAGGGTACAATCTTTATCATGACAGAAAAAAAAAAAAAAACCCTGCCCCTTCTCCCACTGAAAAAATACCACAAAGTTTTCGTGAACAGAAAGTTCTCGTAATATTGCCATTGACATGTCCTAGCCACTGGTTTGAAACCTAAGACATTGTCTGGAATTTCCCTAGAACTTATTGACCACCAAGTAACATATCTGGACAAAAAGGAAGCTCCCACATAATACATTTCAGAAGAAAAAGTAAACACCTCTTCAGAGGTTGATCCTGAGCTCTGACAATATACTTAGTATTTCCTTCACACTTCCCCCCAAATTAATAATTATACGTATTAGAAAGGAAGCAGACAAATTACTATTTTAACATAATTAATTTGACATTTACTCATTGTTGTGAAATTATTATTGTCACACAGTCATACTTTAATGTGCATGTGTCAATAAGGCAGGCCAAGGATGAGGATTTTAAATAGTTCTAAGAAGGAAGAGAATTAATTTTTATGAGTGTTGCATAAACAGAGTTAAGTGTCAAAGTAGCACACTGGAAGAATTCAAATGGCTTCATAAAATAGAAGAGAAGGAGAGCCATAATTAAACATATCAGAGAATGACTAACTATTCTTTCAAAAGAATTCCTTTGCTGAAGATTAGCAAACTTGGTTTCTGCCAGAATGTTCCAAAATGCGCACCTTCAGTGGGATGGGAGATGACTGTGATTCTATTTTCATTGTTATTTTCATGTGTCCTGGAAATATCACTGACGTGCCAAGCCTGTGCTACCCCAGTAGTATTGCTCATGATGAACTTTTGTTTTAAAGGAAGTTCTTATAAATGAAAATAAAGCTAAGCCACAGTGTAACTACTGCACAGATGAGAACACATGATGTGAGTACGTCATGTCCCTGAGCATCTTTTTCCCATTTTCCTGCACGCAGACTCCCAACAGGCACCTGCTTCTAACAGCCCCACACTTGGGCTCTTTCCATTTCAAGCTGCCCAAGCCAGTTTTGCCTCTCTGGTGGGTGAGATGGTAAAGAATCCCCCTGCAGTGCAGGAGACCAGGGTTCCATCCCTGGGTCAGGAAGATCCCCTGGAGAAGGGAATGGCTACCCACACCAGTATTTTTGCCTGGGCTACAGTCCATGGGGTCACAAAGAGCTGGACATCACTGAGAGACTAACACACACAGAAAAATGCTTTAACCAATCCCCTTCACTAATGACCAAGTGCAAGGATATAAACCTGCTTCATCCAATAGAAACATAATGCGACCCATCTCTGTCACTTGAAATTTTCCATTGGCTACTTTTTACAAAAGTAAAAATAAACAGGTGGAAATAATTTTGATGATGCATTTCAGTTAGTCCATTACAGAAAAATATACCATTTCATCATGTAGTCAGTGTTAAAAATTACTAGTGAGGAATTTCACATTTTTTGGTACTAAGTGTTCAAAATTCAGTGTGCATTTCACACTTAAGCACGTTTCAGTTTGGACTGGCCACGTTTCGGCGGCTCAGGGGCCACACGGAGCTTGGGGCTGCATCTGAACAGAGCGGATCTAGACAGCCGCTGCGCGCTCAGTGCTCCTGTCCTCCTGTCTCTCTCCCTCCCCTCCCCCTCTGTCTGTCTGCAGCGTGAGGGTTCAGTACGAAGACATCTGCTTATCTGCAAACCAGACACACAGCTCTCACGAGGAACCGTAGTGACCAGCACCTTGATCTTGGACGTCCCAACTTCTAAGAGTGGGAAGGACAAACTGATGTTGCTGAACTCTCCCCAGGCTATAGCGTTTTTGTTACAGCAGTCCAACTGCTTTCAGTCAAACTAGTCCATCCTAAGGGAGATCAGTCCTGACTATCGATTGAAAGGACTGATGCTGAAGCTGAAACTCCAATACTTTGGCCACCTCATGCGAAGAACTGACTCATTGGAAAAGACCCTGATGCTGGGAAAGATTGAAGGCAGGAGGAGAAGGGGACGACAGAGATGAGATGGTTGGATGGCATCACCGACTCAATGGACATGACTTTGAGTAAGCTCCGGGAGTTGGTGATGGACAGGGAAGCCTGGTGTGCCACAGTCCACGGGGTCGCAAAGAGTTGGACACGACTGAGCGACTGAACTGAACTATGTCCAGAGCTCCCTGGGGGATTCAACCAACATAACTTTTGCGGGGGTACACAATTCAATTCCCAATAGAAACTGTGCCCTAAACTAAGTTATCTTTATACCTCTTTAAGCATCTCCCAGGTTGGAAGGTTTTAAGAAAAAAATAAATATGTAAAATGTGTGCCAGAAATGAGCTGTTATGAGACCTCATTGAAATCTTCTTGGTCAGTTCTGCTCACTTTTCTTTTCCCTTTTTACTCTAGGCCTGGTCAGCCAAGTGTACTCACCAAAGTCATCCTTTTTTAAAACTTGAGCCAAATATGCTAGGACACAGGACTAAAGAATAATGACAGCTTGAAGTGCTGAATAAATTTTTTGGAAAAAATATGTCACGTACCTGCCAACAAAAAAAATTGAAGCGAACAATGAAATCTCTAGTAAAAAAGGAAGTCAGTTGTGATGTTTCAGCCATCGAGTCATCTTTGCAACGTGGTAAAAGAGGTTAAAGTCAGTGGCCATCCCTGTATAACTCTCTTCCACCTCTGACACCTCCAGGATGTGGCCTCATTAACGCCAACTTTGTTTCCTATGACTATAGGAGCTTTCAGGAACCTTTTATGTACTACGGTCAGACAGAAATGCTGACCCAAGGAGATCCTTGTTTCTCATACTTTTAGTTGAATTTCTGTAAGTAAGGAGTTAAATTTCAGTAAGAGGAGTTTGGGGACTTGAATGCATTTTGAAAACTGTGTAAGTGACCCTGATGAAGACGCTTACTTTAATTCAGGGTTAGGGTTCGCTTTAAGTTGTTAGGTTAGTGACCTGTTGAAGCACTTCTCCACACCCATCTCTGCGTCTCAGGCACTGGCATTCATGTTCCCTTTGCGTCCCGAAGCAGAGGAAAGTTTCCTCCCGCTGCTGTACCAAATTACCACAAACCCAGTGGCTGGAAGACTCACAAACGTATTATCCCACAGCCAGGGAGGTCACAAGTCCAGACTCAGTCTCACTGAAGTAAATTCAAGGTATTAGCAGGTCTGGCTCCGTGTCTAGAGGTATTAGAACCAGTTCAAAGGAGGATCCCAAGAAACCAGGAATACTGAATGGATGTATGAATAGAGGTGTACTGGTTTCCTGATTCTGCCGTAAAAAATCACCACCACTTAGTGGCTTTGGAACACTGAGTGGGGACTTTCCTGGTTTCCTAATTCTGCTGAAACAAATCACCACCACTTAGTGGCTTGGGAACACTGAGTGGGGACTTCCCTGGTGGCACAGTGGTTAAGAATCTGCCTGCTAACACGGGGGACAAGGGTTCGAGCCCC
Source organism: Moschus berezovskii (assembly GCF_049115385.1). Classification (NCBI taxonomy): domain Eukaryota; kingdom Metazoa; phylum Chordata; class Mammalia; order Artiodactyla; family Moschidae; genus Moschus; species Moschus berezovskii. The sequence goes on from NC_142474.1 coordinate 3,783,385, forward strand.
GATCCCAGAAGATCCCCATGCCACGGAGCAACTAAGCCCGTGAGCTGCCATGATACTGAGCCCATGCGCTGCAGCTCCTGAAGCCTGTGAGCCTAGAGTCCATGCTCCCAGACAAGAGAAGCCCTTGCAGTGAGAAAACCACGCACTGCAGCAGAGTAGCCCCCTACTCGCCACCACTAGAGAAGGCCCATGTGCAGCCAATGAAGCCCCAGTGCAGCCATAAATAAGTAAACATTTTTAAAAATCCTAAGCGGCTTATTATCTTACAATTCTGGAGATCAGAAGTCCTAGAACCAAGGTGTCAGCAGGGCAGCGTTCTTTCTGAAGGTTCAGTGGAAGAATCCATTTCCTGGTCTTTTCCAGTCTCTAGAGGCTGCCTGCACTCCTGGGCTCATGGCCCCTTCCCCCATCTTCACATCCAGTAGTGCAGCATCTCAGACCTCTCTCTTTCCCTACCTCGTCTTCTGTCACCACATCTCCCACCTCCCTTATCTAAGGACCCTCGTGGTTACACTGGACCCACCCAGACAGTCCAGGGTCATCTCTCCAACTCAAGATCCTTCATTCATCACACCTGCAAAGTAACGTAACAGGTCCACAGTCCAGGAATAACGACATCTTGGAAGGGGAGGACATTACTCTGACTACACAGGAGGAGAAATGGGAAATTAGAAACTGACTTGCCCCCAATACAGTGTCAGAGAAGGAAGGGTGTATAGAAGCTTTACCAACACACATACTCCCTCTCTGAACCTCAATCTCACCTCCACAGAGCCCAGTTCTAGGGGTTCAGATTATACTCCTTTTAAGCTTTCCCTATAAAGAAAGCTGAGCACCGAAGAATTGATGCTTTTGAACTGTGGTGTTAGAGAAGACTCTTGAGAGCCCCTGGGACTGCACGGAGATCCAACCAGTCAATCCTAAAGAAAATCAGACCTGAAAATTCATTGGAAGGACTGATGCTGAAGCTGAAACTTCAATACTTTAGCCACCTGATGCAAAGAACTGATTCATCTGAAAAGACCCTGATGCTGAGAAATACTGAAGGCAGGGGAAGGGGATGACAGAGGATGAGATGGTTGGATGGCATCACCGACCCGATGGACATGAGTTTGGGTAAACTCTGGGAGATGGTGATGGACAGGGAGGTGTGATGTGCTGCAGTCCATGGGGTCGCAAAGAGTTGGACACGACTAAGCGACTGAACTGAACTGAACCGAAGCCTTCCCTTAAATTGTTCACTAATTCATTTTTTTAATTTAAAATACAGGTAACTTGATGTTTTTTTCATTAAATGTACAGTCCTATAAAATGTTCTCTCACATATAAATTTGTATAACCACCACCATAGTCAGGACACAGAAAGTCATGATTTTACCTTTTTTGAGGATTCTCCTGGGTGTGTGCTCAGTCACGTCCAACTCTTCACGACCCCACAGACTGTAGCCCACCAGGCTCCTCTGTCCATAGGATTCTCTAGGCAACAAAGCCACAGCAAAACCAAATTTTAAAAATAAGGAAATAAATAATTTGAAAGAAAACAGAAAAGGAGAGGCGCACGGCAGGAGTTCCAGTGCCAAATGCTGGGAGGTCCAGGACGAGAACAGAGGAAACAGCGGGGACAGGAAAAATCTAACAAAATGTCCTGGAACCCGAGGACATGGATTACTCCGTAATTAGACAGCCGAGATCCATACAGTGGGTAGAAATAGACCCAAGAAATACATATCATCATTAAAATTCAGATTACAAAGGGACAAGGAAAGGTAGCTGAAAGCTGGTGGGAAAAAAATACCAAATTGTCATCTAAAAGTACAACAATCATAATGGTATCAGACATATAATCATCAACATGGGAAACCCAAGGAAAATGGAGCTGCCTTGTGGCTAACACTGGTGTGGTATGTAAACTTTACTGGGGTTTCCCTGGTGGCTCAGATGGTAAAGAATCCACCGGCAATGCCGGAGACCTAGGTTTGACCCCTGGGTGGGGAAGATCCCCTGGAGAAGGGAAAGGCTACCAACTCCAGTATTCTTGCCTGGAGAATCCCAGGGTCAGAGGAGCCTGGGTGCTACAATCCATAATATTGCAGAGTTGGACATGACTGAAGCGAATTAGCATGCATACATGCACAATTAACAGTTGGCAGAGTTCAGTGCTAACGCATAAACAATATATAAGCAGTCTTTCAATAGAAACACATAAAATAAGGTGATGTGTTGATGAAACTCTCATGGCCAGGGGCTCAAAGGAACCTAACTCTGTGTTTCCCCTAGAAACAGGGGTTCGGTGTTCGCTAATTTGGTGGTCATGGTGACTGCAGGACACACCACCTCCAACGACAAGAATCAATTACAATTAAAGCTTAGAATGTTTCTTCTGATTTTGCTTTATAGTACAGATAATGACCTTTTTCTGTCTGTGTGCAATTCTGTGAATCGATCTATTGTTGGCTGTGCTGGGTCTTCGTTGGTTTGCGTGTGCTTTCTGTACTTGCGGGAGCCACTCTGTTGCTGTGTGCAAGCTTCTCACCGCAGTGGCCTTTCTCGTTGTGGAGCACAGCCCTGGAGTCAGGAGCTGCGGCTCAGCGGCCCTGGGGTCAGGAGCTGCGGCTCACCACCTCTGGAGCATGGGCTCAATAGTTGCGGGCATGGGCTCACTGCCCTGCAGCCTGCAGGATCTTCCCAGACCAGGGATCAGACCCACGTGCCGCGCCTTGGCAGACAGATTCTCATCCCCTGCACCACCAGGAAAGTCCAGGCCTATGAGTTTTAACACGTGTATAGACTTCGGCGACCAGCGCCACAATCAGGATATGGAATATCTCCATCCCCCTCTGAATCCCCCTGGCATTGCCAGTTTGTGCTCACAGCTCCCCTTCACTCCTGAACCCCAGCACTCACTGATCTCTTCTCCATCACCATCGTTTTGTCTTGTAGAGAGTGTCACATAAATGGACTCCTGCAGCATGTGACATTTTGAGACTGGCTTCCCTCACTCAACCTAGTGTCTTTGCGATTCACCCAAGTTTTGGGGTTTTTTTTATTTATTTACTTGTTTGGTCACACTGGTCCTTAGTCGTGGTCCACGGGATCTTTGGTTTGGGTGTACAGACTCTTCGTTGCGGCATGTGGGATCTAGTTCCCTGACCAGGCATGGAACTCACACCCTCTGCGTTGGGAGGGTAGAGCCTTAGCCACTGGGCCAATAGGGAAGTCCCCAAAACTTACCCCAATTTTTACACATATCCATCATTTGTTCCTTTTCCCTGTTGAGTCATAGTCTGCCCAGCGCAGAATTTTAAACTCAAATCAATAAAGTAGGAGGATACACAGATCTTAAAATGTACTTTCCTTCTACTTTGTCATAGGAGTCTACTATACCAAAAAAAAGTGGAAGGTGGGGAATAAATCAGGAAGTGAAGACATAAGACCTGTAAAACCAGGAGCTCTGCCGTGAGGAAGAAACCTAACAGAGCCCCAGGACAACGTGAAGACGCCCTAAGACAGTAGCTCCCCAGCGGCTCCAGTCTGCAGTGAAGAGCTTCTTCAGAGGGTAAAATCAATAGGAGTTGTCAAGTGTTTGATTTCAGTGAGAAGAGGTTTGTTTACACAACTGGTGGTAACTCATTCAGATGAATTAATGCACAGATAAGTAAGTAGATAGATAGAAAAGGAGAACTTTTAACTCTAATGAAAACAAAAGGTTGTGCAGAACAGGAAAGGTAATCAGAATATCCTGTGGTGCAACAACCACCACTGAATATTTGTCTAAACATTACACCACAGCTCCTTTGGGGTCTGGGAAATAGGAATGGGGAGATCACTCTCATTGATAACAAGCCTTGCAGAATTATCTAGCTCTTTAATATATGTGCCTTAATAACATAGATGAAAAAACTAAAAACGTTAGCTTGATGAAATAAATTTTTTCCTAAATCAGACCAGAGAGACACCATCCTTGAAGTGAAAGTCATTCATTCCCTTCTTTGTTTAAAACCAGTTCAAATTTGGATTTCTCTCTTTAACGACCAAAAGATAACAGACAAATACCCAAACCATGGACCCGCCACACCAGGAAGCACCATGTGTTCATTCTGGTCCTCAGCTGAGCAGCCCGGATGGTGCGGGATGTGCTGAGTGTGGTCAGGAAGGTGCTGCCCAGCTAGATGTCCACATCAGCTACAGAGCTCGTGGCTACCAACAGTGACCAGGGCGTCCTGGATGCTAGCGGAGCTCATGTTCCTGATGCCCAGGAACACCATGCCCTGGCCAACCAGTGTACAGTTGATGGGGGTCTGGCCACAACTACTGGTGGGTCCATTTCCAGGTGCACAGTGGTCCTGACCTGCCTTTCTATAAACTGGGTACTTCCCGTCATCCTCACCTGTGACCATTTAGTGGGTGCAGACTCCCTGCAAGGGATTGCTTGAACCACACTTCTGTGTTCTGCCGGTGGGAGTTCATCATTATTGTAAAATATATGATATTTCACCTCTAAGTCTGACTGGACTTAAAAGCCATTTGTACTGCCACAGGAAATTCCAGCATTTACCAATGACAGGAAAGGGTATGTATGCTGGCTGCTTAAACAAAAAATGTTATTATTGGAAATTTCTGAAAGTTTGTTATAAAAATAGTATGTTTTTACACAGCTTCCTAGTGCTAACAGAGCTTTTCATGGATGGTTCTTCTCGTGCATGTAACACAGTGCTATAGTGCTAAGAACTGCACTGCGCTGAACTGAAGTCACTCAGTCTGTCCGACTCTGTGTGACCCCATGGACTGTAGCCCACCAGGCTCCTCTGTCCATGGGATCCTCCCGCCAAGAGTACCAGAGTGGATTGCATTTCCTCCTCAGGGGATCTTCCCGACCCAGGGATCAAAGCTGCGTCTCCTGTATTGGCAGGCAGATTCTTTACCACTGGGGCCAAAAGAGACGTGACCATATGTTACATGCTCTTATTCAGTCATCCAGTCACGTCCGACTATGTGTGACCCCATGGACTGCAGCACACCAGGCTCCTCTGTCCATGGGATCCTCCCGGCAAGAGTACCAGAGTGGACTGCATTTCCTCCTCGGGGGATCTTCCCGACCCAGGGATCAAAGCTGCGTCTTCTGTATTGGCAGGCGGGTTCTTTACCACTGGGGCCGAAAGAGACGTGGCCATATGTCACATGCTGTTGTTCAGTCACCCAGTCACGTCCGACTCTGTGTGACCCCGTGGACTGCAGCACACCAGCCTGCCTGTCCTTCACCATCTCCCGGAGTTTGCCCCAGTTCATGTCCATTGCATCAGTGGTGCCATCCAGCCATCTCATCCTTTTTAATGAGGATCACGTAAGACGATCCTCATTAAAAAGACAGGAATTGCATGGAGCCACTTAAAGCATAAAATATGATACACAGACTTTATGGATGCAAACTCAAGTTTCTCATGTAAAAAACCTGATATTTGGTAACAAAAAGTTTTGTAAAATTGGAATCGTTAATTATTTTCTGAAACTTTCCATTTTATTTCATATATTCTAGGAAATAACGTAAAGAAATGGGATTGATTTTCCTTTCCCAGCCTACATATCAGTGCCTCAAAATTTCTGCCGTTTGGCCCCAGTGTGGCAATAACTGAGTTATTATCATTTGAATGATCATGCACCCTGTTGTGAAAAAAGTTGGAGAGCACTGGCTGAAATCATTAGGACGTCTATTATTACAATTAATGAAACGTCAGGAGGTAGGCCGTCTCCGAGTAGGCCGGATGGCTCAGTAACACCAGCAAAAACCCATGCTGTTTCCATGTTTGTTCTCCGCCTGCCTCAGCACCACCCCCGCCAGGCTTCCGCCGCCAAGCCTGGTGCCCACGAGGTGGCTGTCAGAGCCCTGGATCCCAGGCCCAGTCCCGACAACACCCAGAGAAAAGAGGGTAAAGCTGGGAATGAGGTAGGAAGGAGCTTTCCCCTCACATGCCTCCTTAGGTTCAGAATGAGAAGTGTTTCTCAGAAGGCTCCAGATTTCCTCTACCTTTTACTGAGCAGAACTTGTTCACGTGTTCGGGGTGTGTGTGTGTGTGTGTATTTTAAGACACGAGCAAGTCTCCAGCACCAGCTGGGTGCCCTGCTCAATTCTACGGGTAGGTAGTGTCAGATCCCACGAGTCACGGGTTCAGTCCTGCAGGATGGCCTCCTGCTCTCATTCAGAAGCCAATGGCAGGCCCGTGTTGACATGAGCTTCTGACGACAGCTGGAGATCTGAGTGTCCCAAGACACGCCCCACCTTGAGTTCAGTTAACCTGCTGGAGTCACTCACAGAACTCAAAGAAGCATTTCACTTATTTCTTACCAGTCTGTTACAAAGGGACGCCATCTAGGAAGAGCCGGGTGGAACAAGGGCACAGGGTGAGTGTGTAGGAGGGGCCCAGAGCCTCCCTGCTCCCCTTGAATCCATGGCCAGATGTTCACCAGCCCGGACGCTGTCTGCAGCCTGTCCTTTTGGGTTTTCATGGAGGCTCCCTTACCCTGGCAGTGTTGATTAAATCCCCGACCATTGGTGGTGAAACCAATCTCCAGATCCTCTCTCCTCCCTGGAAGTGGGGGGAGAAGGGCGAGGTGAAACTGCAAGTTCCAACCAGGGCTAAACAGGGCTGGGTTTCCCTGGCAACCAGCACCCTTGCTTAGGTGACTCTGGGCTTTCCAGAAGTCACCTCATTAACATAACAAAAGACACTTTCATCACTCTCATCTCTGAGGAAACTCCAAGGGGTTTTAGGAGCTGCAAGCCAAGAAAGGTGGAAAACCAAACACATGTGTCTCATTATAAATCACAGTATCACAGATGTCCACTGGCAGACTTGTCTCTAGCAAAATGAAACGAGTATTTTCATGTGTCGCTTAGAGTGAGGCTGGGCACCCAGACCAAAGCTGGTCTTGACCACTGGAACCAGCCCAGGAGCGCCAGTAAAGTCACTTGTGTCCATGTGCTGATAGGACTGCAGTGACCTGTGCATAACTGAGAAAAACTCTGTAAGCCGCTGGCAGCCGAAGGCGTCCTAGCTGAGACAGGGCAACGACCAACCAGCACAGACGCTTCCTGGGTGGTCAGCTGGGAAAGAATCCGCCTGGAATGCAGGAGACCCTGGTTAGTTAGATTCCTGGGCCAGGAAGATCTCCTGGAGAAGGGATAGGCTACCCACGCCAGTATTCTTGGGCTTCCCTGGTGGCTCAGACGGTAAAGAATCTCCCTGCAATGCGGGAGACGTGACTTCAACCCTTGGGTTGGGAAGAACCCCTGGAGGAGGGCATGGTAATCCACTCCAGTATTCTTGCCTGAAGAATCCCGTGGACAGAGGAGCCTGATGGGCTGCAGTCCGTGGACTTGCCAAGAGTCGGGCACGACTGAGCGACTAAGCACAGCACGAGAGCTAGGGTCCGGCCACACAGAGGGGCCAGCAGAAAGAGGCTCCCAGATCAACCGAGAGTTTAAAAACTCAAATTAAAGAAGGCATGATCCTGATGAAGTGAGAAACAGAATTTCAGATGGGAAACAGGACAGAATGTACACAGTACGGAAACTTGGAGGAGCTTCAGATAATTCAGGATAATAGGAGAAGCTGTCTCGGTCTGGATCACATGATCATTTTGGTTGACAGCTGGGCTGGGGGGTGGTGGTGGCTGTGACTTACTTTATGTGGAGTCAGGGCAGTCATTCTCAAGGGAAGTCACAGAAAGAAGTAGTCCTGTTCTCAGAAGTAAGAAAGAGATACTAGGATGACCAGAACAACAGCTCCTCCTTACGTAGAATTCTCCAGGCAAGAACACTGGGGTGATTTGCCATTTCCTCCTCCAGGGGGTCTTCTCAACCCAGAGATCAAACCCAGGTCGCCTGCATTGCAGGTAGATTCTCTACCATCTGAGCCACCGGGGAAGCCCCTAAATAATAATAGACTGAACTAAACCCTAGGTTCCCCAATCTCCTGGGTGATACACCATCTGAGAAAAAGCGGAGAATCCTTTCTGTGGCAGACAAGCTACTTGTACTTGTCTCAAAAATTCACCTCCTCCAGTCTAGAGGGTCCGCATTTCCTTCAAGGAGACCCCCTTCCATGGACGGGAACACCCATCTTAGACTGTGGAGAATGAGAAATTAGTTTCTATGACTTTGAACTCTTGTATCTTGGGGACTGTTTATTTCAATAGCACATGTGGCCCTAACTAAAATATTACCTCTTCCTGGGACATCTTACTGAAAATCTGGATTATCAGTACAGTTGTCATATGACTGCCTTCTGAATTGGCTGTGATTGTGGATGGGTAAAAAGCATTTAAAAGTAATAAACATTTCAATTTTTTTTTTGGTAACTCAAAAAGAATATGCCATTGTCACTGGGGAAAAGGCAACATAAGAACTTTACTGTTTTTTTTTTTATAAAAAAACTTTACTGTTTTCACGACTTTTTGTGAATCTTAAATTATTCCAAAATTTGAAGGTATTTTTTTTTCTTTATGGGTGGAAAATTTAATCTTTTTTTTTTAATTTTTATTGGAGGCTAATTATTTTACAATATTATATTGGTTGGTTTTTCCATACATTGACATGAATCCGCCCTGGGTGTACATGAGTTCCCCCTCCCGAACCCCGCTCCCACCTCCCTCCTCCCCTTATCCTCCCTCTGGGTCATCCCCTCATACCAGCCCCGAGCATCCTGTAACATGCATCAACCCTGAACTGGCAATTCATTTCACACATGATAATATACATGTTTCAATTTTAAAAGATATTCAAAAAGGTAAAAAAAAAAACGTTTTCAAATCTCCACCAACAGTTTTGGATTCCTACAAGGGAAGGGTCTCAGTTTTGCATTCTGTAAAATGAGGGTTTTGTTGTTTAGTCCCGAAGTCATGTCTGACTCTTGCAATCCCATAGACTGTAGCCTGCCAGGCTCCTCTTTCCATGGGATTTCCCAGGCCAGAACACTGGAGTGGGTTGCCATTTCCTCCTCCAGGGCATCTTCCAACCCAGGGGTCAAACCCTCATCCCCTGCAGTGCAGGTGGATCCTTTACCACGGAGCCACCTGGGAAGCCCCATATGAGGATTAGATCAGTGATCTTCAAACCATACCATCATTTAGGGTTTCAAGATCTTAGCAAATAACTGATTGGAATTTTCTGTCGCATATTAAAACCATTGGAAAACACACGAGCTAAAGTATTACCTGCTAATTTTTAACACACTGGGGACCCGAGCAAGTTGGGAGCAAACCCCAGCAGGTTAGCTCTTCGACAGTCAAATTCTGGGACACAGTGTCTCCTTTGCCATCGGTGCATTATACCTGAGCCTCTCTGAACTCACACAGACTGTAACTGCACTGTTCTGCTTTGTTGGAGACAGGTGTTGAGTTTGCCTTCCTTTGATTGAATTCAGAAGTACATCATAATTAGAGAAATGCAAATTAAATCTTCGACACAGCGTTTTTTTTACCCACCAGACTGACAGAGATCAGAGACCTGATAACTGTGTGAATTAGAATGTAGGAAAGAGACGCCCTAACAGGTTACTGATGGACATTCTAAGCGCCACTGCAAAGCATCAAAACTTGAAAGGCAGAGTTGTCTCTGGTGGTCCAGTGGTTAAGAGTTCCCCTTCCAACATAGGGGATGTGGCTTCAGTCTCCAGTCGGGGAGCAGAGACTATACATGCCTCCAGGCCAAAAAAAAAAAAAAAACGGAACATAAAGGAGAGACAGTATTGTAACAAACTCAATAAGGACTTTAAAAATGGTCCACATCCAAAAAAAAAACTTAAAAAAGAATAAACCCACTAAATGCCCACACGCGTTGACTTAGCAATTCTGTTTTAGGAAATTATACTACAGATATGCATTCTCCCTGTGCAGGCGTCGACACAGACGCAGATACTCACTGTAGCAACAAAACCCTTGAAACAAGCTAAATGTTCACCAACAGGAATTGTTTCAGTAAACTTTAGTATGTGTATATACACAATGAAAAACAAATTTTCCTAAGGCAAGGAGGAAAATCTAGATTCACTTACAAGCAATATTTTCCAAAATACATTGTTATGCAAAAAAGCAGGGTGTAGAGTGTTGTTTACATTGTATTTTCATTTGGAAGAAAAAGAAATGGAGGGAGATACATATATAGATATGTATAGATAATACCGTTCAGAAGAACCGCCCAGAAACTGGCAATAATGACTGTTTCTTGGAAAGGAGACTGGGGGGCTGTGAGAGCCTGAAGGGGCACGCCCTTTTTACTGTACACCTTCTTATACTGTTTGAGCACTCTCATGTTCAGACAGTAACTACGCAAGAGTGAAAAAAATCAGGCGTGTGTGTGCTTTCTCGTATAGAATTATCCACATGAAGCTACTCTGAAAGCACAGGTGTGCCACCCTCAGATGCCAGACAAGTCTCAGAGCCAGCTCTCATCAAAATGGTCGGTTGTATAATCACCACTTAATGCCCAACAGGTCGAGTCTTGACTACATCCTATTACAGAAGGTTTCAGTGGTTATTTTAACTTTCAAGTGTTTCTTCGTTGACTTTTATGTTTATGTAAAGATTGCAGTCCATCCTTAAATACTGTTGGCAAATCAGTTCTGGAATATAAAAAATTTCCCCCTTGTCTACTTTCAAGATTTTAGATCAAGTTTGACTGAGAAAGTCAGGAGGGGCTAGCTCGTGGCACCCATGACGTTTCTCCAGGCTTGGTGCCTGGAGCTCCACGCCTCAAGGTTCTGTTCCCGCGCAGCTGGGTGTTGCCCAGGTGTGTGTGTTGTCAGCAAGCTCCCTGGGAGATTTTAAGGCACTCTCCAATTAAGAATCACCTGCCGTGTCCAAAAAAGCCAGAAGAAAATTATAAGCCCCACACACCTTAATCCAAACCTTAAACCAGAGCCCAACCGGGAAAAGAAAGCAAGTCTGAGGATTTAAGTTAAACTGACCTCAGGAATTGATAGCTGATAGGCCAAATAGGAATGTTTAGGTAATCAGAGATTATAGCATCGGCTAGAAGTCACCAGCCCGTGCTCCCCAAGGAGCAGGCTGTATTTTCAGAGACCAGGAACCAGAGTCCCCTGCCTGAGGCCACGGTGGGCCCATCTGGGATCAGAGGCCAGAGCAGAGATGCAGACCCGCCACCCAGAGAGGAAGACCTGGGAAAAGACTCTGGCTGCTTCTCCCGCTTCCTTCCACCCATTAGCAAACTCAACAGGAAACTAGAAGCCCCGGAAGCCTGGAAGACACAGACAGGGGTCAGCTCCCCTGCAGAGCTGAGCAGGAGAGGCAGGGAAGGGATCAGATGACAAGAGGCTCAGAGCCAGCTCACCCACCTCGGGTAAATTTATGGGTGGAACCTTAGGCCAGAATTCTCTGTAGTACTTTTGAGAAATGGAGAAGTGGAGAGGTTGCTGACACAAGTACTTTTGAAAACCGCAAAGCCCTGGGTTAGCCATTCTTGTTAGCCTTTGTCCAGAAAAATAAGGAAGGCTATAAGGTATTTGCATATCAGTGACCATACAACTTAAATGAAATTATAATTTTTCTAGATTCTGTCACTGTATCACACTTTTGTCTGTATGTTTTACTGAAAAGGGAAGAATGCTTTCCTATAACTGTCAAAGATTTGCTGTAACAGTTGTCTTCCAAAGTAACCATGATATTAATCATTCCATCCATCCATCCATCATCCACTCATCCATCCGTCTGCTCATCATCCATCTATCCGCCCTTTTTAGATACCAGACAGTGTTATAGATGCTGGTGTGCAGCAAGGAAAAAAATGAACAAAAGTTTCTGCCCTGAGAACTTCAATTTCAGTGAATTGTGCATGGTTGCTATAGGAAACTAAATCTGTTAAAATGGTTACTGTCAAAAAAATTTGACCACTTGAAATTGTAAACTATTTTGTTAGGATAAGGATATCCTGGCTTGCAGAACTTACAACAATCAAGCCAGTGACTGTGACCTCATTATTGTTGTTACGATTAATAAATACTACTAGTATAAAAATAGTGTGTTTTTATTTATTTTTGGCTGCGCCGGCTCTTCGTCGCTGTGCTCAGGCTTTCTCTAGCTGCAGCCAGCAGGGGCTGCACGTGGCTCAGTAGTCGTGGTGCGTAGGTTTTAGTTGCTCCAGGCATGCAGGATCTTAGTTCCCCAAGCAGAGATCGAGCTCATGTCCCTGCATTGGCAGGTGGATTCTTAACCACTGGACCACCAGGGAAGGTCCTGTGTAGTTTCTTAATAATTGAAGAAAGTATCTGAAAATCTCCTGCCAGAAATCACTTAAAGAAGGATATAACTCTAATTGACTGACTGTCACACATGCCAATCTCCACCCTTCTATCAGTTTCAGTCACTTGTCCTCAAGGATTCTTAACTGCACTGGTCCTTGATTGGCCTTCTGTGAGGAGGAAATTTATTTAACTTTTAGGAGACTCAGTTTCCACATCTATAAACTAGTATGACAGTGTCTACCTGTGTGTTGTTCTAAGGAATAAATGACATAGCACAAGTAGTATAAGTAATTCCAGGCAAGAATCCTGGAGTGGGTTGCCTGGCCCTCCTCCAGGGGATCTTCCTGATGCAGGGATCGAAGCCACTTCTCTTATGCCTCCTGCACTGGCAGACAGGTTCTTTACCACTGGCGCCACCCGGGACGCCCACAGGCACACACATACGTATACAGAAAGAAAAACCGACCTCAGGTCTATTCATCAACCAGACAGTTAGTTCTGGGTAGTGAATTATAGAAGGGAAAGGCTACCCACTCCAGTAATCTGGCCTGGAGAATTCCATGGACATGAATCGCAAAGAGTCAAACACGACTGAGCGAATTTCACTTTCACTTTTCTTATATTATTGTGTTTTTTCTAAACTACTCAGCAAGAACTTGTAATACTCCTATACTAAGAAGTACACGCATAGAAAGAAAAAAAGAGTATTTTAAGACCCGAAAGAAAACAAACACTGCAGTGGCCTGCATGTACAGTAGAGCAAGTCTGGCTGAGCACAGTAGCGAGCGGTTAATACAGAGCTGGTGGAGACACGAGAGTTCACTCAGCAGCAAAAACTGTACTGAGGTCCCATGTGCCGGGCCCTGTTCTAGACTCCAGAGACGCGGGGCTAATGAAAGAAATCAGGCCCCTGCTCTCCAGGAGCTTACAGTCTGCAGAAGAGGCAGCAACGAAGACCAAACAATAATAACAGTAACTAGGATTTTCACTTCCCTGGTGGTCCAGTGGTTGAGAATCTGCTTGCCAGTGCAAGGGTCCCGGGTTTGATCCCTGGTCTGGGAAGACCCCACATGCTGTGGAGCAACTAAGTCCAGGTCCGCAGTGACGGAAGCCCGTGGGACTGGAGCCTGCGCTCCACAGCAGGGGAAGCCCCAGCGAGACGTCGGGCGCCACGACCAGGAGGGGCCCCACGCGCCGCAACTAGGGCGAGCCTGCGAGCAGCCGGGAGGACCCGGCACCACCAAGACTAAATGGTTTTCACATATTTAAATACTAATTTCAGCTCAGATCAGCCAGTCAGTCATGTCTGACTCTTTGCAACCCCATGGACTGCAGCACGCCAGGCCTCCGTGTCCATCACCAACTCCCAGAGTTTACCCAAATTCATGTCCATTGAGTCGGTGATGCCATCCAACCATCTCATCCTCTGTCGTCCCCTTCTCCTCCTGCCCTCAATCTTTCCCAGCATCAGGGTCTTTTCAAATGAGTCAGTTCTTTGCATCAAGTGGCCAAAGTATTGGACTTTCAGCTTCAGCATCAGTCCTTCCAATGAATATTCAGAACTGATTTCCTTTTAGGATGGACTGGCTGGATCTCCTTGCAGTCCATGGGACTCTCAAGAGTCTTCTCCAACATCACAGTTCAAAAGCAACAATTCTTCAGCGCTCAGCTTTCTTTTGGTCCAAATCTCACATCCATACATGACTACTGGAAAAACCATAGTCTTGACTAGACGGACCTTTGTTGACAAAGTAATGTCTCTGCTTTTTAATAAGCTGTCTAGGTTTGTCATCGGAGAAGGCAATGGCACCCCACTCCAGTACTCTTGCCTGGAAAATCCCAAGGACGGAGGAGCCTGGTAGGCTGCAGTCCATGAGGTCACTAAGAGTCGGACACGACTGAGCAACTTCACTTTCACTGTTCACTTTCATGCACTGGAGAAGGAAATGGCAACCCACTCCAGTGTTCTCGCCTGGAGAATCCCAGGGACGGGGGAGGCCGTCTATGGGGTCACACAGAGTCGGACATGACTGAAGTGACTTAGCAGCAGCAGCAGCAGCAGCAGGTTTGTCATAGCTTTTCTTCCAAGGAGTAAGCGTCTTTTAATTTCATGGCTGCAGTCACCATCTGCAGTGATTTTGGAGCCCAAGAAAATAAAGTCTCTCACTGTTTCTACTGTATCTCCATCTATTTGCCATGAAGTGATGGGACCAGATGCCATGATCTTGGTTTTCTGAATGTTGAGTTTTAAGCCAACTTTTTCACTCTCTTCTTTTACTTTCATCAAGAGGCACTTTAGTTCTTCTTCACTTTCTGCCATAAGGGTGGTGTCATCTGCGTATCTGAGGTTATTGATATTTCTCCCAGCACTCTTGATTCCAGCTTGTGCTTCATCCAGCCCAGCGTTTCTCATGATGTATTCTGCATAGAAGTTAAATAAACAGGGTGACAATATACAGCCTTGACATACTCCTTTTTCTGTTTGGAACCAGTCTGTTGTTCCATGTCCAGTTCTAACTGTTGCTTCCTGACCTGCATACAGGTTTCTCAGAAGGCAGGTCAGGTGGTCTGGTATTCCCATAACTTTCAGAATTTTCCAGAGCTTATTGTAATCCACACAGTCAAAGGCTTTGGCATAGTCAATAAAGCAGAAATAGATGCCTTCTGAAACTCTTGCTTTTTCGATGATCCAGCGAATGTTGGCAATTTGATCTCTGATTCCTCTGCCTTTTCTAAAACCAGCTTGAACATCTGGAAGTTCACAGTTCACGTATTGTTGAAGCCTTGCTTGGAGAATTTTGAGCATGACTTTACTAGCGTGTGAGATAAGTGCAATTGTGCGGTAGTTTGAGCATTCTTTGGCATTGCCTTTCTTTGGGATTGGAATGAAAACTGACATTTTCCAGTCCTGTGGCCACTGCTGAGTTTTCCAAATGTGCTCGCATATTGAGTGCAGCACTTTCGCAGCATCATCTTTTAGGACTTGAAATAGCTCAGGTATAATTCCATCACCTCCACTAGCTTTGTTCATAGAGATGCTTCCTAAGGCCCACTTGACTTCACATTTCAGGATGTCTGGCTCTAGGTGAGTGATTCACCATCATGATTATCTGGGTCATGAAGATCTGTTTTGTACAGTTCTTCTGTGTATTCTTGCCACCTCTTCTTAATACCTTCTACTTCTGTTAGGTCCATACCATTTCTGTCCTTTATTGAGCCCATCTTTGCATGAAATGTTCCTTTGGTATCTCTAATTTTCTTGAAGAGATCTCTAGTCTTTCCCATTCTGTTGTTTTCCTCTATTTCTTTGCACTGATCATTGAGGAAGGTTTTCTTATCTCTCCTCGCTAATCTTGGGAACTCTGCATTCAAATGGTTCAGTCAGTTCAGTCGCTCAGTCGTGTCCGACTCTCCGCGACCCCATGAATCACAGCACGCCAGGCCTCCCTGTCCATCACCAACTCCCGGAGTACATTCAAACTCATGTCCACAGAGTCGGTGATGCCATCCAGCCATCTCATTCTCGGTCGTCCCCTTCTCCTCCCGCCCCCAACCCTTCCCAGCATCAGAGTCTTTTCCAGTGAGTCAACTCGCCGCATGAGGTGGCCAAAGTATTGCAGTTTCAGCTTTAGCATCAGTCCCTCCAATGAACACTCAGGATTGATCTCCTTTAGAATGGACTGGTTGGATCTCCTTGCAGTATAAGGGACTCTCAAGAGTCTTCTCCAACACCACAGTTCAAAAGCATCGATTCTTCGGCAATCAGCTTTCTTCACAGTCCAACTCTCATATCCATACATGACCACGGGAAAAACCATAGCCTTGACTAGACAGACCTTGGTTGGCAAAGTAATGTCTCTGCTTTTTAATATATTTTCAAGGTTGGTCATAACTTTCCTTCCAAGGAGCAAGCGTCTTTTAATTTCATGGCTGCAATCAGCATCTGCAGTGATTTTGGAGCCCAAAAAAATAAAGTCTGACACTGTTTCCACTTTTTCCATCTATTTTCCATGAAGTGATGGGACCAGATGCCATGATCTTTGTTTTCTGAATGTTGAGCTTCAAACCAACCTTTTCACTCTCCTCTTTCACTTTCCTCAAGAGGCTTTTGAGTTCCTCTTCACTTTCTGCCATAAGGGTAGTGTCATCTGCATATCTGAGGTTATTGATATTTCTCCCAGCAATCTTGATTCCAGCTTGTGCTTCTTCCAGCCCAGCGTTCCTTATCTTTCCTTTTTTCCTTTGCTTTTTGCTTCTCTTCTTTTCACAGCTATTTGTAAAGTCTCCTCAGACAGCCATTTTGCTTTTTTGCATTTCTTTTTCTTAGGGATGGTCTTGCTCCTTGTCTCCTGTACAATGTCATGGACCTCCATCCATAGTTTATCAGGCACTCTGTCTATCAGATCTAGACCCTTAAATCTATTTCTCACTTCCACTGTATAATTGTTAGGGATTTGATTTTGGTCATACCTGAATGGTCTAGTGGTTTTTCCCACTTTCTTCAATTTCAGTCTGAATTTGGCAATAAGGAGTTCATGATCTGAGCCACAGTCAGCTCCTGGTCTTGTTTTTGCTAACTGTATACAGCTTCTCCATCTTTGGCTGCAAAAAATACAATCAGTCTGATTTCGGTGTTGGCCATCTGGTGATGCCCATGTATAGAGTCTTCTCTTGTGTTGTTGGAAGAGGGTGTTTGCTATGACCAGTGCGTTCTCTTGGCAAAACTCTATTAGCCTTTGTCCTGCTTCATTCCGTACTCCAAGGCCAAATTTGCCTGTTACTCCAGGTGTTTCTTCACTTCCTACTTTTCCATTCCAGTCCCCTATAATGAAAAGGACATCTTTTTTGGGTGTTAGTTCTAGAAGGTCTTGTAGGTCTTCATAGAACCGTTCAAATTCAGCTTCTTCAGCATTGCTGATCAGGGCATAGACTTGGATTGCTATGATATTGAATGGTTTTCCTTGGAAACGAACAGAGATCATTCTGTCGTCTTTGAGATTGCATCGAAGTACTGCATTTCAGACTCTTTGGTTGACCATGATGGCTACTCCATTTCTTCTAAGGGATTCCTGCCTACAGTAGTAGATATAATGTAGTTATATTCACCCATTCCAGTCCATTTTAGTTCACTGATTCCTAGAACGTCGACGTTCACTCTTGCCATCTCCTGTTTGACCACTTCCAGTTTGCCTTGATTCGCGGACCTAACATCCCAGGTTCCTATGCAATATTGCTCTTTACAGCATCGGATGTTGCTTCCATCACCGCTCACATCCACAACTGGGTGTTGTTTTTGCTTTGGCTCTGTCTCTTCATTCTTTCTGGACATATTTCTCCACAGATCTCCAGTAGAATATTAGGCGCCTACGGACCTGGGGAGTTCATCTTCCAGTGTCCTATCTTTCTGCCTTTTCATACTGTTCATGGGGTTCTGAAGGCAAGAATACTGAAGTAGTTTGCCATTCCCTTCTCCAGTGGGCCACGTTTTGTCAGAACTCTCCACCAGGACCTGTCTGTCTTGGGTGGCCCCACACGGCATGGCTCATAGTTTCATTGAGTTAGACAAGGCTGTGGTCCATGTGATTAGATTGGTTAGTTTTCTGTGATTGTGGTTTTTAGTCTGCCCTCTGATGGAGAAGAGTAAGAGGCTTATGGAAGCTTCCTCATGGGAGAGACTGATTGCAGGGAAACTGGATCTTGTTCTGATGGGCAGGGCCATGCTCAGTAAATCTTTAATCCAGTTTTCTGTTGATGGGCGGGGCTGTGTTCCCTCCCTGTTGTTTGACCTAAGGCCAAACAATGGTGGAGGTAATGAAGAAAATGGCGGCCTCCTTCCAAAGGTCCCATGATGCACTGCTGCACTCAGGGCCCCGGACCCTGCAGCCCCGGCCGACCCACGCCTCCGCCGGAGACTCCCGGACACTCCTGGGCAAGCCTGGGTCAGTCTCCTGTGGGGTCACTGCTCCTTTCTCCTGGGTCCTGGTGCACAAGGTTCTGTTGTGCCCTCCAAGAGTCTTTTTCCCAGTCCTGTGTAAGTTCTGGCGGCTCTATGATGGGGTTAATGGCGACCTCCTCCAAGAGGGCTTATGCCACACCCAGGTCTGCTGCAGCCAGAGCCCCTGCCCCTGTGGCAGGCCACTGCTGACCTGTTCCCTTGCAGGAGACAGACACGGCTCTGTCTCAGTCTCTGTGGGGTCCCTGAGTCCTGGTGCACACAGGCTTTGTTTGAGCCCTCTAAGCATCTCTGCCAGGAATAGGGTTTGATTTTAAATGCGAATTCGCCCCTCCTCCTGTTTTGCTGGGGCTTCTCCTCTGCCCTTGGACATGGGGTAAATATTTAAATTTTTTTAAACATTTCTCGCCCAGTCATGCTAATGCTGCCCCGGCAGTATTCTAAGCAGTTTATATATATTGACTCCCAGGTGGCTCAGACCGTAAAGCATCTGCCTGCAACGTGGGAGACCCGGGTTTGATCCCTGGGTCGGAAAGGTCCCCTGGAGAAAGAAATGGCAACCCATTCCAGTACTCTTGCCTGGAAAAATCCATGGATGGAGGAGCCTGGTGGGCTACAGTCCATGGGGTGGCAAACAGTCGGACCAACTGAAGGACTTCACTTTCATTTTCTCTTTCCTCTGAAAAGAACTTAGGGACGTGGGTACCATTACTATTTCCAAATTATAGGTAACTGAGGTACAAAGCAGCTGAAGCTCCCATGCAGGCCACCCAACGAGTTACAACGAAACAGCTCCAGGGTTTACATCACCTTGGAATAGTGTGTCCAGGACGAGCAGACTTAAGCACTGATTCATAAGGCCCCTAATTATATCGTGGTCAGAATTACCCGAAGCACTTCTGAAATACATGCAAATTACCAGGTCTTGCCTTAGGAAATCTGGGTGCAGTTGATCTGGATTGGAACTTTAGAATTAGTTCCTTAGCAAGTCCCTTTGGTGTTTCTCCTCTTCCAACAAAAATAAAAAATACTGCTCTCAACAAAAGGAATCTGCAGCAACAGAATTCTGTATGGTGTTTACCTCTCTGGACTTGGGGAGCTGGGGTAACGTTGACTGGGAAGGGGCATGTGGCTGGAAATGTTCATCCAGGTGGGGATTCATTGATCAAGCATTAAAAAAATAAATATTGCCCTCTGCTGCAGTGCCTTTCTGGATCGAGTTGACTAGGAGTAGGTGTAATGAAGGTGATGTACAGAGTGTACTTCAGATAAGAGACAGAAAAGGTCTCCCCCACAAAGTGACCTTCCATCTGGCCCTGGATGACAGAAAGAAGCTAGTCCTGCAAAGACCAGGGGAAGGCAATCCAGGCAGGAGGAGGAGCAAATGCAGAGCTGGGCGTGTCTGAGCAGGAGCAGTGAGGGCGTCTGGGGGAGAGCGGTGAGACTCGCAGGGGGGCCGCTGGGCGGGGTGGCCCTTTCCCATCTAGCACATCGTGGTTGAGGGCTCCAGAGCGCCTGCCAGTCCCCCGGGCTGGAACTGCCCCCGACGCAGCGGCCTCATTCACATATTGCTTGCTCAGATAGGCCAAGGAAGCCACTATCGCATCCTTGTTTCATGTCTTCTGAGATCATATCACTCTCAAGAAATTACACTGCTGATATGACTGTTTAGTGTGAACTGCATCGCTAGCCACCAGCCAAGTTCTATCAGAGCAGGAAGTAAATAGTCGGGATCACCCTTGTACCTCCGGGGGCTCGCACATGGCAGATGCTTCTAAGGAAACTGCTGCTGGAGGAATGAGGAAACCCTCAATGAAAACCGCAGGATAATTCCCATCAGTTATACTAGCCCTATTTACTGTGGGCCTACTATGTGCCGGGCACCAGGCCAAGTCACTGGGGATAGATGTATCAGCGAGGCAGAGAGGTTTTTATTATTAATTCCAGGTTCTTGAGGATTTATTGAATGTAAGGGGCAAGGGAAAACAGGTAATAAACGAATAAATCTGTGTATCTGTAGAGATAGACAAATTAGATAGATCTACAGATAGATGGATAGACTGGTAGATACAGATAGAGATACTCCAGATTCCCAGGCTAGATTTGATAAATTCTAAGATAAAGCAGACCAGAAAGTATCAGGGGGAGCCACTGGATGGAGAGGGACTGCAGGATTAGAACGCGGGAGCTAGCCAAGAAGGGCCTCTCTGTGGAAATCAAGACCCGAGGGCGTTAGGCAGGGTGGCAGGTGGATACACAGCGAACAGTAAGCACAAAAGCCTTGAGGCTGGAAAGAGCTTGGGGCTGACGCCTGAGGTGAGGAGGGAATAGCAGGTGAGGTCAGCCGAGCGCGGGGTCAGATCGGGGGCAGCAGCACCCACCCGTATCAGGAACTTCACCTTGTCACTTAGAATGCTGGTTCTCGGGCCTCCCCCGCACCCACCGAGTCAGAAACTCTGGGCTGGCCCCGCGGCCTCCGTCCTAACAAGCTCTCCGGGCGGTTGTGATGCACAAGAGTTGGCGGACCCCCGGCCAGGGGGCTTGCCCCAGCGACCTATCCCAGTGGCCACCGTCCTCTTTACTTCACTCCTGGGCGGGGGGCCCGCCTCGCGCTCTGCGGATGCGCTCAGCCGGCGTTCCCCACCACCAAGCCTGTGACCCCCCAACCACGCACCCCGCGAACTGCTGCCCGGCTTGGTCCTCTTCTGCAAACCACCGGGGCGCCCTGGCTGCCCAGACTCCGCGGGGACCAGACGCCCGGGGCGGCAGGTGCAAAGGCTCCAGAGCCGGGGTGGGGGTTGCCGAACGCGCCGGGCCAGCCCTCCGGGGTGCGGGCAGGGCGCCGGCGGGTGGGGAGCGCACCCCTCGCGGCCCGCGGTCGCCCCACCACGTGTGCGCGGTCCCCCGCGGGAGACCCCGCGGCCCGGGGCTCCTGGATTGGCCGGCGGCTTCCCCCGGGAGCCGCGGCCGCGAAGCCAGCTCGGTGCGGCCCGGCCGGGCCAGCGCCCTCTAGGCAGCGGAAGTGGCGCTCGCTGTACATCCGTCCTCCCCGCCTCGCGGAGTTGGGAGAAGGAAGGCTGGGGGGTGGAAAAATAAAAGGAAAAGTCCCTGCACCATGTAGACCCGCGCCCCGCGCCCTGGCACCCCGGCCGGCCGGGGACCCCCCTCGCCCCCAGTCTGCGGCCATGAACGCGAGCGGCGCGGGCGAGAGCTTCCCGGGCTCGGTGCAAAGTAAGTGCTTTTCCGGGCGCAGTGCGCGCTCCGGGGCCCGGGCCCAAGCACGCCTGCGACGCAGCGGGCAGGCCCGGGGCCCCGAAATCGGGGTGACGGCCCGGAGCCGGCGTCTCGGGGACCGCGGCGGGCGCGCGGGGCAGGAGGCGCCGGGGTGGCCGGGGGCGGGCGCGCCGAGCCGGCGCGACGGGGGGCGCTGGGCAGCCTCCGAGGAGCCCCCCGGGCAGGGGCGGTGGGGGCGGCCTGGCGGCTCCGACCGTCGCCCACCCTCTCGCGGCATTCCCCGCCGCGGCGCAGCCTGGAGGTGGATTTGGGGTAACCGCGGCCACGCTGATGGGAAAACTTCTGTCTCGGTGGCCCCGAATCCTTGAAGTCTGGGGTTCGGAGGACTGCACGAGGTCTGGCTGGCTGGGCTTGCCGGCTTCCTGCAAAGCCTTGTCCACGTTCAAGGTGGAGATCTGAATGGGGAACGGGCCGTGGGCGTTTTCTTTGCGTTTTGAGTTTGGGGTTCATTTTCATTATGATGACAGCCTTTTTCAAGCCCGTGGTTTCGCCGGGCTCGTTGTTTCCCTAAGATCGTTGTTTCGCTGAGCGCGAACCAGCCACCTGGGAGCTCCAGCGCTTATTTAAAAAAAAAAAAAAAAAAAAGGGTGGGGGGAGGTCTCTGGGCCCCACCTACCAGGTGGTGGGGCTGGGGTTGAGGGGACGAGGATAGCCTTGCCCTGGGCGATTCGGAGGCACAGGACGTTTGAGAACCCCTGGCACTTGTTAGATGTTACTGTTAACGACTTGGAAGACACTGGCTCCCAAACTTGTCTGTGTGTTCCTTGCATAACTTGCGAAAAGCGCAGATTTCCCTAAACCTCAGTCCCCATTCACCCCACCTTCATTAGGACTCGGTGTCTCCGAAGTGGGGCTCAGACGTGTCCGTGTTTAAACAACCCACCCCAGCCCTTATTCTGATGCCCAGACAGGTTTGGAGAACTTTGCACGGATAAAGAGGCTTCTCAGGCGGCGCCAGTGGTAAAGAACCCGCCTCCCATTGCCGGAGACGGAAGAGTCACAGGTTCGATCCCTGGCTTGGGAAGACACCCTGGAGAAGGGCACAGCAACCCACTCCAGTCTTCTTGCCTGGAGAATCCCGTGGACAGAGGAGCCTGGCAAAGATAAAGGAATTCTTTTTGTTGATGATGCAAAAAAAAATAGACCCAGTGTTTTCTACTGGGTCTCAGTTCATTACAAATTTTCAGAGGGGATATTTTCAAATTCAAATAGGACCCCTCAGTAATAACCCCATCAGGTGACTTGCTGGGGATCCTTGTGCTGGCCTTTTACAAGCACCATCTCATTTAATTCTCGTAACCATCTTATGAAGCTAAAGAAACTTCACCCCACCTCCCGGATATCAGTCCTACCATTAAGGAATCTCAATGATGGCATCACTACATCTCTTGATTCCTTGTCTTCCTCTTAGCTTGGGCACCTCAGTAGCTACAGGAACAGTGTTCCAGAGAAGAGAAATGTCACATCCTTCCATCCATTGATTTCAGAGTTTGCAAGATGGCTTACAAAACTACCAACCATGGAGAAGGAAATGGCAACCCACTCCAGTACTCTTGCCTGGAAAGTCCCATGGATGGAAGAGCCTGGTAGGCTGCAGTCCATGGGATCGCTAGGAGTCGAACATGACTGAGCGACTTCACTTTCACTTTCGTGCATTGGAGAAGGAAATGGCAACCCACTCCAGTGTTCTTGCCTGGAGAATCCCAGGGACGAGGGAGCCTGGTGGGCTGCCATCTATGGGGTCGCACAGAGTCGGACACGACTGCAGTGACTTAGCAGTAGCAGCAGCATGCTTGGTGCAGAGTATCTTTTCTTAGAAGTCAACCAAATTGTATTTCTGCACAAAGATGTCTTGTCTTGGTTGTAACAGGACGTTGGACATAATGCAAATATTTTATAATTTTTTTTAAATTATGAAGCAAGGATGCCAACTGTATATGCACAAAGGTAGTTTTCATACTATTTAGATTCAGGGAAAATTGGGAATAATATACAAACCTTATAGTTAGTGAGAAATTATGAGGCTTAGAAAATGGAATAATGTGTTGTCATTAAATATATATATATATATATATATAAAGAGATTTAAGTGATAGAGCACAATGCTTGTACAACAGTATTGGTCATGTATGGATGTGAGAGTTGGACTGTGAAGAAAGCTGATTGCCGAAGAATTGATGCTTTTGAATTGTGGTGCTGGAGAAGACTCTTGAGAGTCCCTTGGACTGTAAGGAGATCCAACCAGTCCATCCTAAAGGAGATCAACCCTGGGTGTTCATTGGAAGGACTTATGCTAAAGCTGAAACTCCCAATACTTTGGCCACCTCATGCGACGAGTTGACTCACTGGAAAAGACTCTGATGCTGGGAGGGATTGGGGGCAGGAGGAGACGGGGACGACAGAGAATGAGATGGCTGGATGGCATCACCGACTCGATGGATATGAGTTTGAGTGAACTCCAGGAGTTGGTGATGGACAGGGAGGCCTGGCGTGCTGTGATTCATGGGGTCCCAAAGAGTCGGACACGACTGAGCGACTGAACTGAACTGATGATAGAAACAATTTCTAGTTGAAAATGAATGGAAGAAAATATTTCATAATGTTCATGGTAGCCATAGGTGGAAAGACTGTAATTTCCCTCATTGCTTCTTCTCTTCCAAATTTTCTGTTATAAACATGAATCTCCTTGTGATAAGGCAAAGAAAACTTTTTAAACAGAAATTCAGTTTGTCTTATTAGTTAGAGACTTAGTCATTGTATATCTTTATTTAACAAACATTTATATGGCAGTTTCTAATATAGTGCCAGGACTGTGGTAAGCACTTTGCAAGTGTTAAATACAGTATTAATTCTTGATATTATTACTACAGTGAAATAATGTCTCCGTCAGGAATTAATTTTGCTTACAAGTAACAAAACTGAACTATACTGGCCTAATTAGAAGTCTGGAATTGATTGATTCTAGGGTTGATTTAGGGGATCAGTGAAGTAAACTTTTGTGGAGAGCTTACTATTTACCTCATGTTACAATATGGCTGCAGAAGCACCTGGCATCACATCTGCATTCAAGGCTGAAGGGAGAGATGAACAGTGCCAACCATGTCAGCTCCCTTTTTATCATGTTTTTCCCTGAAGTTCCTCCAGCACTGTGCTGGAGGGATTCCCAAGTATGTCATGAACCAAAATTATTCAGGCTAGTGGTTCTCATGATGGGGGGGAGAGTTGGAATAGTGGGAGCATTGGCGTTCATAATGACTGAGAAGTACAATTACGTTTTACTTGAGATAGGAGATGGTCTTTTGAAGTACAAGGTAGCCTTCTTGAAGTGCAGGGAAGAACCTTCTTGCATGAGATACCACTAGTGCTCCCACAGGGAATAATCAGGAGCATTGCTTGGGTGGTTATGTCGCTGCTAGGGCAGAACTGGGGTTCTGTGTGCAAGAAGAGGGGAGTGGAATAGATATTGGGCCAGCAACTAGCCACGTCTGCCACCATGCCCGTTTTTCTTAATGTGGGTCTGGTTTGTGTTGTCATTTCAAGCTGTCTGAAATTAACCTGTGACTCCCCCTTTGTCCCATGGAGTTCCAGGTGGCACAACAGTGCTGGTGGAGCTGACTCCAGACATCCACATCTGTGGCATCTGCAAGCAGCAGTTTAACAATTTGGACGCCTTTGTAGCTCACAAGCAGAGTGGCTGCCAGCTGACCGGCACGTCTGGGGCGGCACCCAGCACAGTCCAGTTTGTATCAGAGGAAACGGTGCCTGCCACCCAGACTCAGACCACCACTCGAACCATCACCTCCGAGACCCAGACAATCACAGGTATGTTTGGGGGGTGGGGTAGTCACTTAGAGTTGGCCTGGCTGTGTCCCAGACGCCTCTACAGATCTTGTTAAAAATAGAGACACCCAGGGCCCACCCCCTAGAATTGCTGATTCATTATTTTTAACAAGCTCCATGGGGAAGCTAGCTGCCTGGCCAGGTTTGGGAACTGCTAGGTTAAAACATTAAGTGGTAGCAGTTATAAATTGTTGTCACGTGCTAAACAAAACTAACAGACAAAAGCCAGGTTTTTAAAACAAAACCAAAAAAAAAAAAAACCTAAATACCAAGAAAAAAATACTTGCACAAAATGGTAAAAAAGGAAAAAGTGGTTGTTTGGGGTGGTAGAAATATGTGGTGACTCCTGAATTTGCATTATTTGTGTAAAGGACAAAAAAAACGTTTAAGAAATTTTTTAAAATCGATAAACAAGTACTGACGACTCCCCTTCCCTGTGCTGCCAGCCGGAAAAGCAGGAAAGTGCAGCCTAGCTCTTGGTCACACCCAAAAGAAACCGCTGCTGCTGCTGCTGCTGCTGCTGCTAAGTCACTTCAGTCGTGCCTGACTCTTAGCGACCCCATGGACTGCAGCCCACCAGGCTCCTCCGTCCATGGGATTTTCCAGGCAAGAGTACTGGAATAGGGTGCCATCGCCTTCTCGAGGAGATCTTTCTACCCAGGGATTGAACCCAGGATTGAACCCGGGTCTCCCACATTGTAGGCAGATATCTTCTGAGCTACCAGGGAAGTCCACACACGCAGAGAGACTCAAACACTCATACACCCCTATGCTTATTCCTTTATAGTCTGCCTTAAGGGACAAGACAGATAACTTTAAACATAGGAAGCCACCCATTTACGGGATAGCTGGTAGACACACTGTTGCATCCTATGGGAAAATAGAGAATGTATTTGTTAGCCAAAGACATTCAGATTTTTAAATCAAAAAATATATTTATTAATACTGTACCTTCCAAAGAAGGCAGTTTGTAGGATTGCTCCCCCAAAAGAAAAAGAATTGTTATGTGGTTGCAAATAAAGTTACCGTTTTTCCAAAGTAAAAACAATGTATAAAAAAAGCTGAAAAACAACTGGGAAAAAAAATACAGTACATGTGACTAAGGCCTAATATCCTTCATATATTTAAAAAAAAAAAAAAACTCCTAAAAATCAATAAAAGGACTAAGTGGAAAAGTCAGCAAAGAGCGGCAGTTGCTCTTCAAGAGCCAGTAAATATACACGGATGTGCCATTGTGTCACCATCCCTCAGTAATAAATGCAAATCAGACAGTGCTTTCCTTTCCTTTCTGGAGATGTCCATTCATATACGCCGGGCAATTCTGTGATGTCTTTCAAACTTTAATTCTTACATTTAAAATCTTTCAAAGTTTAAAATGTACACATTTACCCAGAATGTGCACTTCTGGGCATTTATCCTGTAAAGCTTGACAAGTAAAAATGCACAAGGGTGCTTACTGATGTACTGGAAAGAAAATGGAGCCTTTGTAGCGCATATGTCAGGAGGAGACTAGATAAATAAATGCCACGATGGATAACGAATAATAATCTAATAATTAGGTGAATAAATTCAGACAGTGGAATGTGACTGAACTCTGAAAAGGAGAGCTAGACCTGAGTGCCCACATAGGTAAATATAAACGGGCATATATATGCACACGTATTATATTCAAGGAAAGCTTCTAGAACAGGAATGAGGCAGGTAATGTTAATGAAAAATGTCAACTCTGCAGAAGGCATTAGGGGAAATAGAGAAAGTTGCTCTTTGGATTCAATCAGTTAGATGTTGGTTTTTCTGAGAAACTGAAAAATGTAAAATTTCCCAAATTTTAAACCTTTGTTAGGAAACTTCCCTGTCCGTTCAATGGTTAAGACGGTGTTTTCACTGCAGGGAGTACGGGTTTGATCCCCAGTCAGGGAAGTAAGATCCCACATGTCAGGCGATGAGGGGAAAAAAAACTTTGTTGGTCAAGCAAAATACATCTGTGAGCTTGATCGAGCCCATCTGCAACTTCTGACTTGTTTCCAGTGTTTTGCACAGTTAATCTGGAGCTTAGGTGTGGAAAGCCTCTGAAGTGAAGGTACCAACCGACTTTTACCTCATCAGTTGTACATTGATGTTGTCTGAATTTTTTGGCAGCAGGCAAAGTTTGTGGTTGTTTCCTTAATGCATCCAAAATAATGTTTCTGCTGAAATTTGTTAAGCTCTGAAATATAATTGATCACCTCACAAACTTTAATCAGGTTACCTTGAGGTCTTCCCACTTTCTCCTGAGTTTCTCTTAATCTCATCTTAGAGGAAATCACAAAGAAAATGTTTGAACTGAAACCCACCTTAGAGATGGGCCTGTTACCACCTTCTCATTTTACAGCTGGACAAAGTGAAGCTGCAAGTGGAGATCAGAATTGGTCAGGGTCCCAGCACAGGTTCAAGACAGTCCTGGGACTTACGTCCCTTGGCCCTTGCCCTCGTGGTCTTCTCCCTGAAGACTGAGTGTTGGGTTCTCTGTTCTCAGAAACAAACTCCCAGTCACCCGGCACACTGGTGTGAAGCCTGGGACCCGAGGCCCCAGCACAGGGAGGCCTCAAGACCCTTCATTTGTGGCCATTTCCTCTTTCTGGGCTCTGAGCCGTCACTGCTGCTGTCCCCTCTGCCTGAAATACCTTTCTCGCCTTTACCTGGCTGACACTAGCCCAGCCTCAAAACCTGAGGCTCAGGACCATCTGCACGCAGGACCTGGCTTCATCCAGGACGCTCCGCTCCCCTCTGACTCACAGTAGCCATGATGACGTCCTTTCTTTTTCCGAACCGGCCACTTTTCCTTGAGCCCCAGGGCCTTTGTGTGTGTGTGCTCCCTCTGCCTTGAGCTGACTTCATGCTGGCGCGTGTGTCAGAGCTGGGCTTGACTGCGTTGCCCCAAAGAGCCCCCCTCTGAGCCCACACACATGGGCATCGCTCTTTCAGATCAGTTCAGTTCAGTTCAGTTCAGTCGCTCAGTCGTGTCCGACTCTCCGCGACCCCATGAATCACAGCACGCCAGGCCTCCCTGTCCATCACCAACTCCCGGAGTACACTCAAACTCATGTCCACAGAGTCAGTGATGCCATCCAGCCATCTCATTCTCGGTCGTCCCCTTCTCCTCCCGCCCCCAACCTTTCCCAGCATCAGAGTCTTTTCCAGTGAGTCAACTCGTCGCATGAGGTGGCCAAAGTATTGGAGTTTCAGGTGCCCGTAATTAAATGGTCGTTCTTAGAACAAACTTAAGGTCTGTCCCACTGCTGAGCCGTAAGCGCCACGCGGTCAGGCTGCATTTTGGACCCCAGCATCAGACTCCCGGCGTGGGTGCTGTGCGGGGTGAACGCACAGGGGCGCGCGTCTCACATCCCTTGGTGAAGCTAACCGCACACTGTAACCTCCCCTTCCGCTGTCCTAGTTCCCGGCTCGGAGACCTTCACCCGCCTGCTGGCATCTGCACGGCCCCGCCGTCGTTCTTCGTAGCCGTGCCTCAGCTTTGCCGACCGCCCCGCACGCCTCGGCGCCCACTGCACGAGTGTTCGCCACCGCGCAGCGCTGGCGGGGGCGCCCCCCGCCGGAGAGCGGCTGCGGGACCTTTATCCCAGCCAGCAGCCCGGGGTTGTGGGCATGTCGCTCACTCCATAGTCCTCGTCTGTAGGAGGGAATTATTAGAAAGGGTACCGAGTACTAGCAGGCACGCTTCCCAGATGGCTCAGGGGTAAAGAACCCGCCTGCCAGTGCAGGAGACGCAGGTTCGATCCCTGGGTCGGGAAGATCCGCTGGAGAACGAAATGGCAGCCCAATCCAGTATTCTTGCCTGGAAATCCCATGGACAGAGGAGCCTGGCGGGCTCCGCAAAGTGCTGGACGTGACTTAGTGAGTAGACAGCAAGCAAATACTATTAGGTTGTAGAATTAGGTGCCTAATATCATTGGGTTATTGTGAGACTCTGCAATAATCCAAATAAGGACCTGGGACAGTCATTGGACTCAGTAAACGACCGCTTTTATTAATACGAAGGGCTTCCCTGGTGGCTCAGCTGATAAAGAATCCACCTGCAATGCGGGAGACCTGGGTTTGATCCCTGGGTCAGGAAGATCCCCTGGAGAAGGCAAAGGCTACCCACTCCAGTATTCTGGCCTGAGGAATTCCATGGACTGTAGAGTCCATGGGGTTGCAAAAAGTCGTACACAACTGAGCAACTTTCACTTACTTAACATCAAGATGAGTCCACGAGTGAGATTAGCAGGCCACTGGGTCTCTGCCTGACCCAGCTGCTCTCCCTCCGTGTGCCTGCACCTCTGCCCCCAAATAAGCAGCATCTTGCTTTTCCCCCGCTTTCTTTTACACTGTTTATTTTGCTGGGTCCAGCTTCCCCCAAGTTTGGGCTTCAGTGTTGCAGCAGTGGCAGTTTGGACCGGGGTCCCTGGGGATCTTGTTAAAGCTGCTAGTGCCAGGGCTGCACCTCTGAATCCACCTGGCTGAGGTGCAGGTGTCTGCATGCTTAACAAGCTCCCAGGGGATTCCAGGCCTCATCCCAGTTGCAAAGATGCTCACTGCTCGACCCCCACCCTGGCAGATTCTCTCGATACCCGCACCCAGACCTTGTCCAGGGCTTTTGGTCCCTCTTCAGTCCTTGATTAAACCAGACCCTTCCTCGTGCTCAGTCACTTCAGTCTTTGCAACTGAAGCCCACCAGGCTCCCCTGTCTGTGGAATTTTCCAGGCAGGAATCCTGGAGTGGGTTGCCATGTTGGATATAAAGTAAAATTTATTCTCTGCCTGCTAGCTTTGAAAGCTGTCTATCATTTGGCATTTGATTTGAGAACTTTTCTATAAAAGCAGTAAAATTAGATCTTGACGCTGGTGAAAAAAACTAGCATCCTACATGCATTTTTCTAAGTTCCCCGCTTGAAGTCATGGGGCTTGGAGTCAGGCCCCCATGTTAAAGTCTTGGCTGCAGAGGGCCTTAAGAGCTGTGTGAGTGATGCAAGAGCTTGCGTTGTCTCCTTTTTAAAGTAGGGACCGAAATACACAGAAAGGCCATGGAACTTGGTAGTGGGGAGTGTCTAGGTTCCTGAGTCAGACTTCTTAGATTCAGAGCCCAGCTACATCACTTCCCATCCAGGTAACCACGGGCAGGTGACTTAGGGTCTCAGGGTCTCCATTTGCCCAGCTGTAAAATGTTAGAGGAATGACAGTACTCACCTCAAAGGGTCGCTGCCAGCGGCTCCTACATGGAAGACTCGCAAGCTGTCAGGGTTCGTTCTCATTACTTACTTACTGAATCAGGGGCTGTAGAAATTAAGTGAAACAGCTCATGGAAATTTTTACGCTGGCCACGACTCATGGCAAGCCTCCAGACAGTATTAGTTGAATTATCACTGACTTTCCCACCTCTTCATTCCTACTTTTTTGGAACCAGGTTAAAAGTCACCTCCACCTAGAAGCCAGCCAAGATTTCTCCCTCCTTCCCCACCCCGAAGGTTCTTCACCACTTCCTCAACTAGCACTTATCACAGTTGCCATCAGTTTATTTGGTAACAAGCAGTCAGAGTCGGACACGACTGAAGTGACTTAGCAGCAGCAGTCTTTAGCCAGAGAAGTGAATTCAGATGCTCCTGGGATCAGGCAGGGGCAGCAAATAGGGCAGCAGATGGGCTAAGAGGGGGAGTGGGCGGAGAGAGCCAGGGGGCGTGGTCAGCCGGCTTTGGAGTCGCTGGGAGCTGGGCTAACTCCCCGGGGCGGGCTGTGCAGTTCCCCTGCTGAACACAGTCACAGAACGTCCACATGGGACAGGGCAGCTCTGACTGTGCTGGGACAGGCTGGAAGCAGAACTCCTGTCGTCATGCCTGAGCCTCCTCCCCCACTTATCGGCTGCTTTATTGCTTCTATCTGCTGCTCTACAATCTGTTCTGTTCTGTTCAGTCGCTCAGTCGTGTCCGACTCTTTGCGACCCCGTGGACTGTAGCCTACCAGGCTTCTCCATCCATGGGATTCTCCAGGCAAGAATACTGGAGTGGGTTACCATTTCCTTCTCCAGGGGATCTTCCGGACCCAGGGATCGAACCCGGGTCTCCCACATTGGGGGCAGACGCGTTAACCTCTGAGCCACCAGGGAAGCCCAATAGTCCCCAAGATATCAAGTCATAGGTTTGCCCCACTTCCTGACAACCTCCAGTGCAGGCTTCCTGGAAGCCCCTGCGCAGGATCCATCTAACATGAGCCCCAAACATCTAAAACTGTACGTGCTTCCAGGCACCCTCTTTCTGAGACCCTCCACAGCCCCCGTGGGGTGAGGGTTCCCTTACTGTAATGAGTAATCAACTTATTCAACTACAGGGGCGTCCCTGGTGGTCTTTGGCCGGAGGTCATTGACCTGGGAAAGACCCAGCCCTCCTAACTGATTTTGAGCCTTATCAGAATCATCTGAAGGCTCAGTTTGGCCCTTGGGCCTCAAAGTAGTGGGTTTTGTTTTCTTAATTTTAAATGACCCTTATTCTGTATTTGCAAAACATCTAATTAGTAGTAAGCAAGGTAGTGGTTTAACTTCTGGTTTACTAAACTATAATCTCCCTGGTTTAGTCACAAAGTCGTGTCCGACTCTTGCGACCCCATGGACTGTAGCCCGCCAGGCTTCTCTGTGCATGGAATTCTCCAGGCATGAAGAATACTGGAGTGGGTTGCTGTTTCCTTCTCTAGGGGATCTTCCCAACCCAGGGATCGAACCCAGGTCTCTTGCATTGCAGGCAGACTCTTTACCAACTGAGCTATGAGGAAGCCCCATAACCTCCCTAGAGCAGGGACTAATCAGTCTTGCTTTCCGGCCGCCCAGCAGCAGGCCTGGCACATCCTGGGCGCTCAGTAAAAGTTACCAAGTAAATGCAGGAGGGGACGCGGTTCAGATTAAATTCGTTCAAGTCCATGAGGTTCATGGCGTGGCGCCGGCTCCATCATGAGGGCCCAGTGAGGGCGACTGTGGGACTGGCGGGCGCCAGATGCTGGAGCCGAGATAATGGAGATGCTTTCCTTGGAGGATTCCAAGCTCGTCCAGAAGTGGAGGAGAACTTAGTTGTAAGACATACAAGCCCAGCCATGTGTGGCCAGTACCTTCTCGTGCAGAGAGTTCATGGAGTAGGTTGGTCTTGGTGGGGAAAGCCACAGGGAAAAATGATGAGTGAGATCACACGCATGATAGACCTTGAGAATCTCACCTGCCTTTGGGAGGAAGACAGTGGGAGCGGGGCGTTTCCGCCGGATGGTCAGGAGGTGGAGAAGCTGGTCCCTGCTGCTGAAGGGGAGATCTGACCACAGTGGCTGGAGATGATATAGGGCGTATGGAGTAGCGGCCCCTGCTTTGATCTGGTCTTTATTCTGAAGGAGCTAGGGAGCCATTGAAAGTTATTGAGTGTGTGAGCAGTTTAGTCAAACAAACCAGGTAGTGAGTTGCCAGGAGGATCTGGCAATAATAATAGTAATAGCTAATTCTTGTGTGTGTGTTAGTCGCTCAGTCGTGTCTGACTCTTTGTGACCCCAGGGACTATAGCCCGCTAGACTCCTCTGTCCATGACACTTCCCAGGCAAGAATGCGGAGTGGGTGGCTGTTTCCTCCTCCGGAGCATCCTCCCTACAGCAGGGATGGACCCACAGCTCCTGCATGGGCAGGCGGGGTCTTTACTGTCCCGCCACCTGGGAAGCCCAGCTGATTCTTGCTGCTGCTTATTATTGTGCCGAGCAGTTTCCTCAATATGTGAAGTAGGTTTTCACAACTTCAGTCGTTAACAAATTGAAATTTAACATTTAATTTAAAAATTTAAATTTTGGCAACATATATTAGATACTAATAATTATTATCCCTGTTTTACCCATAATGAACTAAAGCACAAAGGAGCTAAATAACTTGATTGAGGTGACAGAGCTAGAAAGGGGCTCGAAGCCAGACCTGAGGCTGGAAGCCAAGCTCTCAGGCTGCAGAAGCTGTGCATCTGACCACCCCATAGCACCGTTGGTAAAGTCCTCATTGCAGCCTTTCTGAAAAGAACCCCCTGGAGCTTCAGTAAAAGATGAAGATCCCCAGCCCCCTCCC
The DNA here is from genome assembly GCF_049115385.1 of Moschus berezovskii. NCBI lineage: Eukaryota > Metazoa > Chordata > Mammalia > Artiodactyla > Moschidae > Moschus > Moschus berezovskii. The sequence continues at coordinate 3,816,826 of NC_142474.1, forward strand.
TTAACAATCCCATCTGGGTGGTTCTGAGCAGGGTCCTGGGAATCTGGGCCAGTCAGTGAGGGCTAGGGTTGGTTCAGATGCTTTCGGTTGCTCTTAACAACACTAAGCTACAAGAGGGCTGGACTGTGAGACACAGCTTATCTCAGGATAAAAGCTGGCAGGGCAGACCCAGGGTTTCTGGGTCTTCTTGCTCTCCCGGGCAGTAATGCTCCTCATGGCCACAAGGTGGCTGCTTTCCTCCTCAAGTCTTCACTCAGCCCTGCTCCGGGTTGCGGAAAGGGACTGTCTCTTTAACAGAGAGGAAACACTTCCCCAGGAATCCCAGATCCCATTGGCTAAGATGGGTAACAGGCCCAGTTCCACTGTCTTGGTGGAGCCAGGCCAGTAAGGGTTACCAAGAAGGGGCTTAGCAGTGGAATCCAGCCCCAAAGCCCTTCTGGCCATCCACACTCCTGCCATTACCCTACTGGAATAATCTCAAGCAGCAGTTCCCAAAGCTGGCAAAAGAATGGAAAACGTGTGTAAAATACAGCTGTAAATATACCCAGACTATACCCAGACCTCGCATCAGAATCTCTGCTTCCTGATCAGTTTTGAGAACCACTGGGCCGGGAGAAAGGCAGGAAAGAATGGAACTGTATCGGTGGCAGTGTCTGGCACGTGGGTGCTTCTTTTTTCAAAATAGATGTCCACAGCAAGCCGCAATTTCTTTGTCCCAGTTCCTAACCGCAGGGCAGGTGGGTCTGATTGGTCCAGCTTCTGTGCCCGTGTCTGCCCCCAGACCAGCCAGCTGCCGCAGAGAGAGGGGCGGGGTCAGGAATCAGAAGCTGGCGTTGGGCTCAGCCCTTGGAACCGGGACTGTTGGGCCACCTGAGAATCAGGTGTGGAAGCAATGAGGGAAAACCCTTTAGAAGAGCGTGAGACGACCTTTCCTTACGAATTCCCAGGAGGCGAATGCTTAGTTTGCACTCGGATCAAGGCCCCTAAATGTGAGCTGTAAGCACGGGCAATATGGGAAAAACAAACAATAGATTTAAATATGTGACGGTGAAGGAATAGCCTTAACTTGTAAAGATCATTGACAAGTCAATGAGAAAAAAGTAAAAATTTAATAGAAAAAAAAAAGAGAGAGCTAATAGCCTGAACAGGCAGTTCATAAAGAAGGTATGTGAATGAATAAAATATAGTGAAAAGGGATTCTTTACCAATTATGAAAGAAATGCAGATTAAACTAAAACGATCTCATATTGTCCTGTCAGATAGTCTGTGTGATAGCCAAGGTGAAGGGGAGAATATATATTGATTTAGATTTTCCTAAAAGATCTTATAGTTATGAGTCACCAGGCCATAAAATGACCATTCCGTTTTGACCTGGTTCTTCAGCTTACGGAAAGGTATCCAGAGAAACTAAAGAGATAAGTTAAAATTTTTGGATAGGTGTTATTTATACAGATAAACTCCTAGAAACCAACTCAATGTCCAAAAAAGAGGAAAGGGTTAATTTAGCTGGGACAGCCCAAACGGTGGCAATGTTATGTGGCCAGAAGAAATTGTGTTTTGGATGAATTGATAATGTGGCAGAATGCTTTCACATAGCAAAACTTTTTAATCGTTTAATAAAAAAGAAAAGAATACAAAATTATTTAAGCCATGATCTCAGTTCTATATTTTTAAAATCTATGTAAAAAGAACACGTTAGCCATCTGATCCATCACTAACTCAACAGGTGTACTTTGAGCCCCTGTGCTGTGCCAGGTTCCACGTGAGGTTCTAGGAAACAGTGATGGAGGGAAATACACGTCCTCACTGGGCACATCCAACCGAATGGCGGAGGGGAAGAGCATCAGATACTTTGCCACGTAACTAGTTACAGTAGAGATGAGTGCTTCGGAGGAAAAGTGCAGACTTCAGCGAGCACTCATGCGGCGGCGGTGCTGCCACGTGGGGGCCGCGTTGGTCAGGGTTTCTTCTCCACGCTTTTCTGTGCTCCCTGGATTTTCTAGTCGGCGTTTTCTTTTGTTTGACAATATAATACACTTTTAATTTTAAAAAAGAGAAAAGGATTAAAACCGGAGATTTTAGGTTGAAGACGAGAAAGGAGAAGCAAAGGGACTTGGGAGACGCGGACGACTTCAGATACCTGAAGAGCGGTTTCGGGGGAAGAGCGGCAGGTGGCCCCTGTGAGCTCAGCGGGTCCAAGGCCCCAGCGGGTCCTAAGCTCAGAGGGCGGTTTCGGCTCCCTAAAATTCACGAGGCAGTCTTACTTTTTAAGCAGCATCACGAGTGAATAACTGAACGCCCGAGGGGCTCCCGCTTCAAACCGAGGCAGCGTGTGACAAGCTGCAGCTGCGCACACGGGTGGCCATGGGGAGCCCCAGAGTCCAGCAAAACCGAAGCGGCTGTGAGGCTGTGCGTTGCCGGCGGTGGAGGGCTGGGGGCTGACGCGGAAATGGCCATCCCGCGGGGGAGACGAGGCCTTGAGCTCTTGCGGAAAGTTAAACGTGAGACCCCCCACCAACACCCCCAGAAAGCAGCAGCTCAAGCTGCAGATCACCCCAGCGGAGAGAAGGGTTGGGAAGATTCTTCCCTGGGGGTAAGTCACGCCTCTGCTAGAAGCGCTTCCCGGGCTCGGCAGATCTGGCTGCTTGGGGTTGTCCCTGCTACCTTCACGTCTGCTGGACACTCAGATTCCACTGTTTACGCCAAATCTGAAGACAGACAAGGCACCCTCCAAATGACCCCTCCAGTTGGATGCCTTCCCCAAAGACACCAAAAGCACGTGCAGCAAAGGCAAAAATAGACCAGCAGGACTGCATCAAACGTCTGGGCACCTAGGGAAACAGCCAGCGGGAGGTAAAGGCAGCCTCCTGAGTGGGAGGAAATATTTGCGAACCAGATTTCTGAAAAGGAGCTGCCACCCAGAATGCTCTCACGGCCCCCTTTGCCGTGACTCACCACAGGGGAGATGCTAAGGCTTGTGGGGGCAGGGCTGGGGGCAGTTAGCAGACAGGCCCCCCGGCTCCAGGGACGGTGGAAATCCCGGGCTCAGGACCATTCTGAACCCAGGACTCAGGAAATCCCGGGCTCAGGACCATTCTGAACCCAGGACTCACCTCCCAGAGGGAGGGTCACAGACTCTGCAGCCGGGCTGTAGGGAGTGCCTGGCCACCGTCACAACCCCCGCCCCTATGCCTCCCAGTCTTCTTTCTGTTCTACGAGCTGGGGTGTCACGGTGGCATGACCAGCCATCCTAGTTTAATCTCAGGTCCTGTGACCAGGGAGCCCCTCAGTCCCAGGCAAGTGGAGGTGGTTGCTCCCCTAAGCCTTGATCATTCCCGCTAAGAGTTTGGTGCCCAGTTCTATTCAGCTGTAGGGATTAATGTTTATTAAACCTCAACTGTGGCCATATCCTGTACTACTGATGCTCTCATGAAGCTTCCTGATATCCTTGTGAAGTGGGCACAGTGATTATCCCCGCTGATGGGCAAGGAAAGTGAGGCTCAAAGGAGATCCTCGACTGGCCTGAAGTCCCACCTGTGGGAAGTGGCTGAGCCTGGACTCACATCAGTTCAGAGACACATTATAACACGGGGCTGCACCTTGGAATCAGTGGGACGGCTGCCAGCCCAGAGGCAGTCACCAAAGAATTGTCTTTGCACGTTTGTGAATAACCTGGATTATCATCAGTAATCACTGTTTTACTCACTTTGGCAGAGATATGTGCATTTTTTTTTTGGAGCTCTGTGTGTTGGGTTTAATTGCTGTCTGAAATGTCTCCTGAGATACTGCAGGATGATTCAGGCTGAAGATGAAAAGTAACTGTGCCCAGAAATACCTAGAGATAGTAGTAGGTGGGACCATTTGATATTGATAAAGCAAATTTTGTTGCTGGAGGAACAATCATTGGTTTTTGCAAAGCAACAACTGAGAGAGATGGATTCCCTCAATTAGACAAAGTTGAGTTAAGGTTTACTGCTGAGCTGCATGGAAAAATATGGTCTACACCATTAGTTCTCAAACTTGTGTTTATCAGAATCACATGGGCAGCTTGTTAGACCAGGTTGCTGGGCCCACCCCAGAGTTTCTGATTCAGTAAGCTGGGGTGGGGTCCAAGAATTTGCCTTTGTAGCAAATTCCTCGGTAAAGTCAGTGTTGCTGGCTGGGGACCACACTTTGAGTAGATGGGACATCTCAACAAGAGGCAGGTGTGGTTGATTAGGTCATCAAAGAGAGCTGGCAAGAAGATGGAACTTCAGTTTGTCAGAATCTTTTGCCAGATTTAAACAAAAGCTTAACTCTCCCCCACATATTTCAGCTGAGAAGAAGGGAAACCATGAGTTTCCTCAAACACCAAATGCCCATCAACCTGGGTGTTCTCTGACACACATTGGGATGAAGTTGTCATTGCTCAAGGTGCCCAAGAGGTGCATGCCAGGAACATAGATTTCCCGTGAAATGTTCAATGAAGTCTCAGAGAATTCATTCAATACATATAAAATCTCTAAGGAATATCAATATATATAAAATACCTCATGTGTTGAATTGACAGCTTTTAAAAATTTATTGTATATAAAATAATGTGACATCTTACAGTCTATAACATCTTAGCTTCAAAGAGAGAGAATGTTTGTTTTAAGCGAAAATATAACTGGCACCTCAGACCTTTGGAGTGGGTATTACTGCTTCAGGCAAAGCCGAAACGGAGTGATATCAGGCCTGTGTTGATTTAAAGAAGTGCACTTTGTAAATACAACGGAGAAATGTCAAAGGTGGTGCCTCCGTTACTGAAGTTTGGGAAGCAGAATATGACATTGGCTCTCAAAATCATCAGTAGGGCCTCTCAGCCTGACAAGTTCACCTGAACAAGCCCCAGAGGCCGTATTTACTCCTATCTGAAGCCAGATCTCCATGTGACAATTACATATAATAAAGGAAGAAAGAAAATACATATTCCCAAACTGCAAACTATCAACTTAATTAACAAAGCAGTAAAAACAATTTTAAGAAAAGACATTTGGGACTACCTGTTTTACCTGTTATAATGACAAAAGTTAAAGACAAAGATGATAATGATGTTTGGTCTTTTTTTTTATTCTTTTTTCCTCAAAACTTCAGTGAGCATATAAGGTTGGTTTATGGGTTGGTTGGTTTTAGGTGTGTTTGAAGAGTGTTTGTGTTTAGACAGTATTCATAGTTTGCCCAGAATTCCTTCAGTCAGTTCCTTTCTGCTTTTGAAAGGATTTTGTGATAAAGCTTAGGAAAGTACAGTACTTAATGCATTTGGGTGAAGTTAACAGAAAACCTACCTGGTATAAACGATAGGACATTTCTTGTTTATTTAATGAGTGTAGATTTGAATAGGTTTCAGGGCTCTGGCTCCACATCTCCCTTTATGGTTACAAAGTGGCTGCCTCAGATCCAGACATCACATCATCATCAGGCCTGTCCAAAGACAAATAGTAGGGCAACCAGGGCAGCAAGAATGAGTTTTCCTCAACTACCTCTCCTTCTGCCCCCACCTGTTTTTTAAATCAGGGAGAAAATCTTTTCCAGAAGCCCCCTCAGCGGATGTTCTCTAGCGTCTCATTGACTAGAACAGGGTCACGTGAACACTGCTAAGCAGCAAGGAACGGTGCAAAAACAATCTAACATAACCATTCTCACAAAGGAATGTAGGCAAAGGGAGTAGCTACTGGGTATTCATATTATGAAAATTAATAATCATCCTATCTTTTAGTTTCAGCTCCAGAATTTGTTTTTGAACATGGCTATCAAACATATCTGCCCACGGAAAGCAACGAAAACCAGACAGCCACTGTCATCTCCCTCCCTGCCAAGTCGCGTGCCAAAAAGCCCACTGCCCCACCTGCTCAGAAGAGGCTTAACTGCTGCTATCCAGGTAAAGGCGACATCGAGTCCTGCTTGTGTAGAGAATGTGACGTTTAACAGGTCCAGGGCTCGAGCTCCTGAATTCCCGGCGACTGGGCAAAGATGTGCTCCAAGCTGCCTGGCTCCAAAACCAGCCCCACAGAATTCTCATCGTCACATGGACGCACCTCTCACTGCCTCTGGTCACCGTGTCCTTGGGCTCTGAGACTTTTACAGCCAAGGACCTTTGAATGGAACCAGTGAGAATTTCAGATTACTGCGAATTTTTCTTGGTTCTGCAGCTTAGGAAGATAGCCAGGAAAATTGTCCCTTACTTATTTTAAAAAAGGAAGACAAAAGAATTTATTTGGAAACACTTTCCGACTTAGGGAAAGTTACAAAAACAGTACAGAAAATTTCTGAGCACCCTTTTGTTGTTGTTAAGTCCCTGAGTCGTGTCTGTTTCCCACCCCATGGACTGCAGCACGCTGGGCTTCCCCGTCCTTCACTGTCTCCTGGAGTTTGTTCAAATTCATGTCCATTGCAGTCACTGAAGCTAACTAACCATCTCCTCCTCTGCCGGCCCCTTCTTTTCCCTTCAACCTTTACCTTTCATCCGGATTTCCCAAATATTAACATACTACATTTGCTTTGTTTTTTTCTGGTGGTTGGTGGTTTGGTCACTCAGTCGTGCCCAACTCTTTGCGACCCCATGGATTATAGCCCACCAGGCTCCTCTGTCCATGGGATTCTCCAAGCAAGAATACTGGAGTGGGTTGCCAATTCCTCCTCCAGGGGATCTTTCTGACCCAGGAATCGAACCCAGGACTCCTGCATTGCATTGCAGATTCTTTACCAACTGAGTTACAAGGGAAGCCCCTGTTTTTTTCTAAATCTACATATATTTCCCCCAAAGTTGCAGACATGACCTTTACCTTTAAGTACCTTAATATATATTTCCTAGAAACAAGGAAATTCTTTTATATAACCACAGTACAATCATCAAAATCTGGAAATTAACCTTGATAAACGCTGTTATCAAACTGCTGACTTTATCAAGATTTTGCCAACTGTCATTAATGTCCTCTGTATCAAAAGAAAAATATTTTTCCCTTGGTCCAGGATCCAATTTGTGATCACACATGGCATTTAGTTTTCATGTGTCTTTAGTTTCCTTTAATCTAAGCTTTTGTCTTTCATAAACTTGATATTTTTGCAAAGCAACAGGCAAGTTATTGCATAAAATGTTCATCACTTTGGGTTTGTCTGATTTGATTTAGGCACAGCACTTTGAGTAGGACGCACAGAAGCAATGCTGTGTGCTTCTTGCTACCTGGTATCAGGATGCACACTGATCCCTGCTGGTCCTGTTACCAGGGCATTAATGTTCATCCGTTGGTTAAGGAGGTTGCTTTGCTGGTTCTCCATTCTAAAGTGACCGTTTCCCTCTGTCACTGATCTTTCCTTGCCTTTTTAAGGTTGCCAGTTCAAGACTGCCTATGGTATGAAGGACATGGAACGTCATTTAAAAATCCATACTGGTAAGTGGTCATACACATCCCCCCTCTGCTGCAAGCTGGGGGTCCAGACAAGTCAAACACGTGATTTGACACACACCTCATTGGTCATCACGGGAACACAAACCCAAATGAGATAAGAAGATGCTGTTGCTACACATGATTTTGGCAGAAAATGTTTAGAGCAAGAAAACTCAGTGCTAGAATCGACATGAGCAAACTTAGGAGTGGAAATGTGAACTGGTATGGGCACTTTGAATATTGATCTGCCAGAATTAATTACAATTTAAATACACTTGCTCTTCTCATCTGGAGGAGAATATCTTGTAAGTGTGTGTGTGTATGGTGTGTGTGTAATGACTGGTAAACAGAGCAAGAAGGGGGAGAATAGCAACTTTTCACTTAGGTATCTTTACGCTGCATCATTGGATGGATACCTGAGTTTGTTATTTTTGCAGTTTCCAAGGGGGAAATTTAACAAAAACTATTTTCAAAGGAGAAAAAAGGATTGATGCATGGAAAAAGAAAACCACATGATTTCTGGTGATTTAATTTTCTTTAATGTATCATTTTTGTGTTTCCCAGACTTTATGCTTGGAGAAGGAATTGCTTTTAGGCTATTTTTAACAAAGTATTAGATGCTTATAACTCAAGTGATATAGTCATGTAGAAATTCAATGAGTATCCATGTATATAAGGGAGGGACACTGAAATTTGTCATGGGCATCACTAATTGCCCCAAATCTGCTACTGAGCCTCAGATAAAGTATCCATAAGGTAAAATAAAGAAGATAAAATATCCAGCAGTTATCTCAGATATTCCTTGGCCACAGGTCTAATCAGCCTCACAGCATCTTGTCATTTGAATTTCATTGAGTTATCAGACTCTGAAATTATTATGTTTCAGGTATTGGTAAGCATTCTCAATGTACCAAGCAATAAATCTCTCCTGGTGGGGTTCCTGTGTTGAAGTTCCATCAGTCACATATAGCATATTCATCATTGCAAGAGTAAAGTGCTATCATGACTTATGAAAATTAGGGAAATATTATAAAAGTGTAAGTGAGGACAGTGGCCTGAAGTTCACTGCTGCAGATCCTCAGGGCATGTCCTCTCCTCCTAGTTAACCAGGCTTGGCTTTGTAAGGTGGTTCCTGTATAACTGCAGCGTCTCCATTAACATCTTCAAGTCGGAGAGCTGACAGAGTGTCCTTGCCTTAGAAGAGGGTGTGGCCACAACCAACAGGAGCAGGACTGTTTGCCAGCAGAGCTGGCCAAAAGCCACCCGCCTGGCTCCACCACTGTCCAGCATCGGAGTACACAGGATGGCACCCACAGCTGTAGCAGCTGACAGTAATGAGAAGTGTGTTGCTGGATTTTCTGCTATGAACATTTTAATAATAAAATTATAATCTTTAACACACTTCTGTAGATGTATTCTTAAATCCCAGATGTTTATTATATGAAGATAGTGATGACCTTTGACAATTGTCTTTAGCACTTAGCTATTTAGGATTGCTGCTAATTTAATTTAGTTTAATTTAATTTAATTTAGGATTTGGTCAAAATATATGTTTGGTATGTAAGAAGTGAAAATCCTGACTCACTGCCTACCTCCTTCGTATCTGATACATGCCCAGAAGTCATCAGTCTTTATAGTCCAGCGTGCCTCATTCTTAAATTTTGGCATGCTTATACTGGGCTCGCTGTGCTTTATCGCTCAGTCATGTCCTACTCTTTGCATCCCCAGGGGCTGCAGCCCACCAGGCTCCTCTGTCCATGGGATTCTCCAGGCAAGAACACCGGAGTGGGTTGCCATGCCCTCCTACAGGGGATCTTCCTGACCCAGGGATCGAACCCAGGTCTCCCACATTGCAGGCAGATTCTTTACTATCTGAGCCACAAGGGAAGCCCATACTGGGCTTTAACAGACACAAAATGTCCTTTTTCCATTTCTTATGAAATTAATATTATATACACCATCACTGCAGCTTGCTGTTTCTCCCTTAATGCTGGAGGTCTTTCCATATCCATATGTGTATGTAGCTACTTCATTCTTTCAATGGCCAAGTAGGAAATCGGTTCATTAATTTACAGTATATCCATACAGTGAAATACTTCGCCCTTAACAATTACGTTCTAGAAATTTAATGATATGAACATGATTGAAATTATTTCAAGTATAAGAAAGTAGTCAATAATAGGGAGACAGTGTTGCATTTGGCTAAGAAGGTAAGGCCATCCTGGATTCTAATCCAAGTTGAGAGGGTTAAGTAACATCACTGAGAGACACAGTACCATTCAAAAACAAGTGTTTAAATTGATATTGGCCAGGAAGGCTTTTGTACCCCAAAATGTACACACACACATAAAAAAGTCATCAGAAAAGTATACATCAAAAAATTGGCAGGTGTTCAAGGGTGGCAGGGCTTCCCTGAGAACTCAGTTGATAAAGAATCCACCTGCCATGCAGGGGACCTGGGTTCAGCCCCTGGGTTAGGAAGATCCCCTGGAGAAGGGAAAGGCTACCCACTCCAGTATTCTGGCCTGGAGAATTCCATAGACTGTATAGTATAGGCCATGAGGTCGCAAAGAGTCGAACACAACTGAGCGAGTTTCACTTCACTTTCATGGTTGGCAAGATGACAGGTGTGTTAGTGAATGCAGATTAAGCTTGTGTAACAAAGAAGCTCAGATGCCAGCTCACACATGGCAGGGGTCTATGTCTGTCTCACATAACTGTCCAGAGGTAAGCAGGTGGTCTAGGCAGATAGGCAGCTGTGTTCTGGGAGGTCGTCTGAGGACTGAAATTGCCTCTAGTATTACAGTGCATTGGGTACATACCCACCCTCTGCAGCCGTGTTGTCCTTACATGTTTGTTCAGTTCCATGTCTTGGTAACAGCTGGCAGGACAGGTGGAAAGAGAAAAAGTAAAAGTCAAGCAATTTCCTTTTAGGAAAGGAACATGGTTACCTTCTCTGCCATCTGATTGATGATGACTTTATCGCAGAATCACTCCTGGCTGCAAGTGAGCCTGAGAAATGTGTTCTTAGGCTGGTCAACCATGAGCTCAGAGACTCTTGAGTTTTAGGCCGTGTCTGTTATGAAAAAGAGAAAAGAACAAATGGGTATAAAAGACAATGTTTCTCATTTTTACTTAGCTGCACTTTAAAATTTGAGTTGCTTTCTATTTTAAATTGATAAGGAATTCATATTCACTGTCAGATAAATTAGAAAATACTAATAAAATAGAAACAATTGCCCCTCTCCAAAGATGTCAGCTCTTTGCCAATTATCCATCTAGTTTTATTCACTATTATTATTCTTTATTTGACTGCACTGGGTCTTAGCCGCAGCATGCGGGATCTAGTTCCTTCACCAAAGGTTGAACCCTAGCCCCTTGCACTGGGAGTGCAGAGTCTTAGCGACTGAACCGCTAGGGGAGCCCCATCTAGTTTTATTTTTTAATTGGAGTATAATTGCTTTATAATGTTGTAGTTTCTGCTGTACCTAAAGTGAATCAGCTATGTGTGTATGTATATTTAAGAATATATATATATGTTATATATATCCCCTCCCCTTGAACTTCCCTCTCTCACCACCACTCCACCCTCTGGGTCATCACAGAGCCCCAGGCTGAGCTCCCTTTGCTGTGCAGCAGCTTCCCACTAGCTGTCTCAGTTCAGTTCAGTTCAGTTCAGTTGCTCAGTCGTGTCCAACTCTTTGCGACCCCATGAATCACAGCACGCCAGGCCTCCCTGTCCATCACCAACTCCCGGAGTTCACTCAAACTCATGTCCACAGAGTCGGCGATGCCATCCAGCCATCTCATTCTCTGTCATCCCCTTCTCCTCCCGCCCCCAACCTTTCCTAGCATCAGAGTCTTTTCCAGTGAGTCAACTCGTCGCATGAGGTGGCCAAAGTATTGCAGTTTCAGCTTTAGCATCAGTCCTTCCAATGAACACCCAGGATTGATCTCCTTTAGAATGGACTGGTTGGATCTCCTTGAAGTCCTGACAACTAAAACCCATCCATCTAGTTTGGGGGGGAGTTTCAAAATATTCTTGGGTGACTCTGCCTTCCTGTTTTCTTAAAGCCGCGGGAAGTAAGTAAGGCTTTTTCCTGTTTCCTCTTGTTCCCCACTGCCGCGTGTGCTTGTTTGAAGGCGACAAGCCGCACAAGTGTGAAGTCTGCGGCAAGTGCTTCAGCCGGAAGGACAAGCTGAAGACCCACACGCGCTGCCACACGGGCGTGAAGCCCTACAAGTGCAAGAGCTGCGACTACGCGGCCGCCGACAGCAGCAGCCTCAACAAGCACCTGCGCATCCACTCGGACGAGAGGCCCTTCAAGTGCCAGCTCTGCCCCTACGCCAGCCGCAACTCCAGCCAGCTCACCGTGCATCTGCGCTCCCACACGGGTAAGTGCTCCGTGCAGCCCCGCCCTGCGCCTGCAGGCCGTCAGCCGCACCGTCGGGCGGGCGTTGAGCCACCGCCTCGGGAAAGGAACTGCGCGCGCCAGCTCATCCCCTGGGGTGCCGTCTTGCTGTTCGTCTGCTCAGAAGTATCTTTCTCTGTACAACAGGGGAGAACAGTAAAGTTACAGCTTTATGCGCATCTTTATGTAGCTCTGGAACTCACTCACTAGTATTTAATCAAGAAGGTGCTCTAAATGAAATAGAACTATAAAATGCATTTTTAGGAAATGTCTGCACAACCTACGGTTAGACGTTTCCATGATTGTTTAAAGAATACTCATCAGTTCAGCATGGGACAGCTTGATGGGAAAACTCAGCGGAGTAGATAACAAGTTATGTACGTTTTCCTTTTAGCGAGTGTGTGTCTGTTAGCTTTTGATTCATTGATGCTGTGTAACAACCGCCACAAAATCTCAGTGGCATATTATCTTAGTAAAGCATTTATTGCTCACACACTTCAGGTCAGCAGGGAGTTGGCTAGACATTCCACTGATCCAGGCTTAATCATGTGTGTGGGAAAGGCCAGGTGTCCACTGACCTTGGCCGGGCATCTGCCGGCTGTCCCCCTGCTTTGGCTGGGGCAGTCTGGCTCTGTCAACATATCTGATGGCCTCCTTCTGGCACCAGTGGGCTACTCCAAGCTCATCCTTCTCAGGAGGATGGCAGACAAAACAGGCATGCCCCTATGTGTAAATTCATTGCAAGACTTAGCTTGCATCCCATTGGCTAAAGTCAGTTACCTGATTGGACCTGGTATCAAGGGGTGGGGCTGAGCTCACCCACAGTGGAGGGTCATCCAAGGTTCCATGGAGAAGGCCGTTTTCACACCAACCAGTTCACTCCATCATCATCCACTTCTGTCTGACGTGCAGGTGCATTCTTGCTCTCCCCAGACCCACACAAGTCACATCTAATCACAGAATCAGCTTTAAAGACCAGGATCCTATAGTCTCCATCAGATACAGATATGGCTTCTCTTGACCTAGAGCCTTTTGAATTTGAAATAAAAAGACAAGTTGTCTGTCCCCACACTCCCAACAAATAGCAGTGAAACACAGAATACTTACAATAATCCTGCCGTTCCAAGGGGGAGGAACAGGAGGCACTTGGCAGTCACTGGTCCGCAGGTTTCTGAGTGCTCTCTGGAAAAATGCTTCCAGGCCTCCAACTCTGAGGACAGGGAGTGTTTCTTGAGTAAGCGCTGACCCAGCTGCTTGCTTTTTGGCTCTGTCCCCTGCAGCACCCTTCCCTCACCTTCCTTCACCGCTTCTGAATAGGAGTGGAAATGTACTTTTGAGAAACTTTCTCCACCTGCTTCCTTCCTGCAGAAACTTTTGGGGTCTTTTTGGATTTTATTTTACTCTAGACTGGTGACATCTTTGCTAGCAGAGCAAAAACGTTGTGCATTCCCTGTGTATCTGTGTGCCAGAAGCCACACCCGTACTCCTTTTGGGGACTTGCCTTTCTTCAGAACCTAATTAGAGACACTTTTGGCATGTAACCTTCTGGAGGCTGAAACCAGTGAGACTTTTAGGGATCCTTGTCCAGCTGAGAGGACTTGGCTGGCACCAGCTTTATTCTTTTGGAGATTTTAACAAGGAATCTTACGCTTTCACCCCACTATCCTCATTTGTTCATGCCTCTGAGATCAGTTCCCTGGATATGATCCTTGTCCCCAGGCTTTTGTCTCACTTTGAAAATCTTTTGCTGATTGGAGATGAGAAGCTTCATCCAGACCAGCACATCTTTGCCTTTCTATATAGTCTCTAAATTCCGTTTTGAAATGGCCTGTTCTTGTTTGAGTTTGTCTCTTTCTTGTGGGACTTTATCAGACACAGCTTGTAAGACACTTTCTCTGTTCTGCTTAGAACTAATCTCTTTGCTCAAATCCAGACTTTAGTGAGTACACTTTCTATCTTCTGAGTCACAACAGGCGACAGTTTTACCAAACATTTGCCGTTTAATACTGGCCATTGTCACTATTCCCTGCTTCTACCTGCCACGCAGTCCCACAGTCAGCGCTACATATTTTAGTTTTCCGTTAAGGCAGCACCATGTTTCTGGATGCTAACATGTGTATCAGTTATCTAATGTCACAATGATGCTGTGTAACAAAAGCCCCCAGAAAACCTCAGTGGATGCAGCAGCATGCCTTCTCTGCTCGTGTTTGGGGATCAGCTGAGTGTCACCTGGTCAACTCTGCTGGTCTTCACTGGGCTCACGTACAAATCTGAGAATCTGCCAGCTGTGGGCTGGGTGTCCACTGGCCTTGGCTGCAGCAGTCCAGCTCTGCTCCGCCTCTGTCACCCTCCTTCTAGGACCAGGGGGCAAGGACAGGATTGACCTCCCCATGGCAATGGATGACAGAGGTACACATGGGCAAACCCTAATTCACGGACCCTGATTCAGGGTGTTACTTGTGTCAAGTCTAGTTAACATACCATCTGCCAAACCCAGTGACATGATTGAGGCTATTTTGTGGGGTCATGGAAGGTCACCCTGCCCCTGCTGGGAGAGCCTGCCTAATCACATACCTGGAAGAGGCCATGGCTGCAGAGAGGGCTAGGAGGTGGGGACCTCTGGGGACATTAAGATACTATAACAAGTTGAGACATTGGCATGACTGGTGTCCATTTGATTTTCTTCAGGAGTCTCTCCCACCTAAGTTAGCGGCACTGAAGGATGCATTTAGCGAAGTGGGTCAGAGTCAACTTAGGAGGGAAAGCTTACCATGTATAGCAGCGTATTGAAGTTGGTCTAGAAAAGGTATATTTTCTAAAAATTTAAATGTATGCCACTTATGCAGTGTGTCCATGGAACATTCATTTCCCTTTTATAAATCTGTGGCACTTGTAAATTTTTTTAAGTTGTAAAATTAATAGGAGTTTGTTTTTACCCTTTCATCTCTTTGATCAACTACCTTGTCTTAGCAGCAACCTGAACTCAAGAAAGCTCTGTCAGCTTAAATACGTCAGTTGCTTATCCATTGAGCAACATTCATTGAGTCCCACCAGGTACCAGATACTGTGGGGACCAGGTAGTGGGCAGAAACGAATGTAGTCATTAGCTTTGGAGAATTTCTGGTCCTATGGGACTGTTACTAACATTTCTGCCTTATTTAAGAAATTAATTTACGGTTAAAAGGAAAAGGACTTCCCTGGTAGCTCAGCTCGTAAACAATGTGCCTGCAATTCAGGAGGCCCCGATTCAATTCCTGGGTCAGGAAGATCCCCTGGAGGAGGGCATGGCTACCCACTCCAGTATTCTTGCCTGGAGAATTCCATGAGCAGAGAAGCCTGGCAGGCTTCTGTCCACAGGGTCGCAAAGAGTCGGACATGACTGAGTGACTTTCACTTTCAAAGGAAAAAGAAGAAAATATAAAAATTTTTTAAAAAAGGAAAAAGATGATGATGATGAAGAGATTTAAACCCTCTGCTTTCATGTCAGAAAGTGCTGTTAAGCTCTGCAACTCAGCTATGAAATTTGGTTACCTCGTTTTTCCGGTTTGACCTTTGCTGGTTGCTTTAAAAAAAAAGGCAAACAGATGGTCACTAATTTGGGCAGTGATGTAATTGGAATACCTAGCAGAACATTCTGGAGCTGCAGTTCTTCCTCTGAATTCACAGACACCTCCACCCCGAGATCCATGAGTAGAATTTAGGAGGTCCATGAACTTGGATGAGGGAAAAAGTTACATCTTCCTTCTCACTGATCTTACTGGAATGTGATGAGTCCTTCAAGTATGAAAATAGGCATCCAATCTGATTACAGTGTATGTGACCTTGTCAATAGAAGTCACAGATCTTTTTATAGCAAGTATTTTTGATAGATCAAAATATAGTGTAGTTTCTTCCTATTTAGAAATTATCGTAGTCCCTAGACCCGCCACTGGAGCTTGTCACTTCATGCACTAATAAAGCACACACACATTGCCAAATCACAAATTTTTTTCTTTCAGTTTTTAATAATTTCCAGTATAATTAGTTTTTCTTGTCTTCCTATTGATTTTTATTTTAGTTTACCTTGTGCATTTAAACTTTGTCCTGAGAAAGAGTCCATGGATTTCACTGCCAAAAGGGGGCCCCATGGCATGAAAAAGGTTACGAGCAACATTCTAAGGCAAAAGTCAGCAAACTTTTTCTTTTTGTTTAATGGTTTTATACATTTATTTATGGCTGTGATGGGTCTTCATTGCTGCATGTGGGCCTTCCCTCGGTGCTGTAAGTGGGGGCCACCCCACAGCTGGGGTGCACTGGCTCCCATTGCGGTGGCATCTCCCAGTGTGGCGCGCGGGCTCTAGGGCACAAGGGCTCAGCGGTTGCAGCGTGAGGGCTCGGCAGTCGTGGTTTCCCGGCTCTGGAGCCCAGGCTCAGCAGGCATGGCACACAGGCCTAGTTGCTCCAAGGCACGTGAGATCTCCCAGACCAGGGATCAAACCAGCATCTCCTGCCTTGGCAGGCGGACTGTCTACCACCAAGCTACCAGGGAAGCCCAGCAAACTTTTTCCACAAAGAGCCAGATAGTTAATACTGTGGGCTTTGTGGACATGACTGTGTTACAATAAAACTTTATTTACAGAAATGAACTGTGGGCCAGATTTGGCCCATGGTCTGTATAGCTTACCATTCCTTGTTCGAGAGTTTTGTGTGAATGACCTTAGTGGCATTTTAGTCATGCAAAGCGTTGTTTGGTTTGGAGCGTCTTCATTTTCTCAAAGCTTGTTTAATCTGCTCCCTGCCATTGTTAATTGCATTTATCGAACATCTCACGATGATGTTATAGGTGTTGTACCAAAAAGCTGGAACACAATCCCACTCTTTTATGGTAAGAAAGCCTTGGTTGTACGTACAGATAATCACCCAGCACCTAAAAATACCAGCTTTGGAATCAGCCTGGGGTGGAGTCCGAGCTCTGCCACGTACTTCCCAGTGACCGTGAACAAGGGATGTAGTCAGTCTCCTCATTCATAAGTAGTGCTGAGAATAACACTGACAGTGGTGCCCACCTCAGGAATGTCGGGATCTTCAAATGAGACCATTCTTGTGGAATGCTCAGCAGGGCACCTGCCTTCCCAGAAGCCATCGAAGACTCTTAGCTGCTGTTTCTCTTGCTCAAACAGCATTGCAATGGGTGGGCTCACCAATTTGCTTCAATTATCAGACGATTTGGACTTGGCATTCACTGAGGAAGTAAATTTGGAATATCCATGTCCTTTCAGATGTTTGCAATTTCGCTTTTCCCAGTCATCTTTCACCGAACATGAATCTTAAAAAAAAAAAAATCAAGCAGCTGGATTTTGTAACTCCAAGAGTAAAGAACGCAGCTGGCGATGTGGGATAAATAAGTTGCACGCAATAAACACGTCTTTACTGATAAAATCTACATGATGTATAAGCGGGGCGTCCCAATCACTGTAAAAAGTATTCTGATGAGTGAGCACGGAGCTGACTGATTTGAAAGTGTACCCTTGAATCTGTCACAACACGTAACTCAATCAAAATCAACGGATTATGCAAAATTATACAACTGTGAACGGTTCCGTAGCAGAGCGAGCACATTAACCGTAGGAAGAGCTAGCCTGATTGTTTTAAAGGATACACTGAGCGTATTCACAAATCTTACTTTAAGGGGGACGATTAAGCAGCTTGATTTTCAGTCTCCATTTTCCTTCCGGGTATCATGATGGTGGTGGTGGGAAAGTTTGGGGAAAGGAAAGAAGCTCCGGACTCCTCTTTTTCTTTTTTTCCCCTCCCAGGGGCTGCTAGGAGCTGCAGTTAGAAGGTCTCCACCCGCCGCCTCGGTTTAAGCGGGTTTCTGGTGTGTGCTTCGGGGGGATCCGCTGTGGTTGTTGCCTGCCTGTTCTTATCGAAACTCACCTTGTGTTGACAGGGGACGCCCCCTTCCAGTGCTGGCTCTGTAGCGCCAAGTTCAAAATCAGCTCGGACTTGAAAAGGCACATGCGCGTGCACTCGGGGGAGAAGCCTTTCAAGTGCGAGTTCTGCAGTGTCCGCTGCACCATGAAGGGGAACCTCAAGTCGCACATCCGCATCAAGCACAGCGGGAACAGCTTCAAGTGTCCGCACTGCGACTTCTTGGGCGACAGCAAGGCCACGCTCCGCAAGCACAGCCGGCTGCACCAGGCCGAGCACCCCGAGAAGTGCGCCGAGTGCAGCTACTCGTGCTCCAGCAAGGCCGCCCTGCGCGTGCACAGCCGCGTGCACTGCCCCGACCGGCCCTTCAAGTGCAGCCACTGCAGCTTCGACACCAAGCAGCCCAGCAACCTGGCCAAGCACGTGAAGAAGTTCCACGGCGACGCGCTCAAGAGCGAGGCGGCCGAGAGGAGAGACGCTGGCCGGCCGAGCGGCCGCCAGGCGGCCAAGCTGGACGCCAAGAAGACCTTCCACTGCGACCGCTGCGACGCCTCGTTCATGCGCGAGGACTCGCTGCGCAGCCACAAGCGGCAGCACGGAGCGCACGGCGCCGGCAGGCCGCCCGCCGCGCCGCTCCTGCAGTTCCCGGCGGAGGCCAGCCGGCCGCCCGCCGCGCCCCTGGCCCCGGGCCAGCTCCAGGCGCCCCTGCCGCCCGCCCCGGCGCCCCCGTTCAGCGAGGGCAGGGTCAAAATCATCGTCGGCCACCAGGTGCCCCAGGCCGGCACCATCGTCCAGGCGGCGGCGGCCGCCGTGAACATCGTGCAGCCCGCCTTGGTGGCGCCGACCGCCGAGGAGCTGCGGGGCAACGGCCGGCTGCAGATCCTCCGCCAGGTCAATCTGATCGCGCCCCCGCCGCCCTCGGGCTGCCCCAGCGAGGCCGCGGCGCTGCCCCAGCCGGCTGTGCTGCTGACCACCCACGACCAGACGGAGGGCGCCGCGCTGCACCAGACCCTCATCCCCACCACCCCGGGCGGCCCCCAGGAAGGCTCTGGCAACCAGACTTTCATCACCAGCTCGGGCATCGCGTGCACGGACTTCGAAGGCCTGAACGCCCTGATTCAGGAGGGGGCCGCTGAAGTGACCGTGGTCAGCGACGGAGGCCAGAGCATCGCAGTGGCCACCGCGGCGCCGCCCATATTCTCCACGTCCCAGCGAGAGCTCCCCAAGCAGACTTACTCCATCATCCAAGGCGGTGCCCACCCAGCCCTGCTCTGTCCGGCGGATTCCATCCCCGACTAGTGCTCATAAAACGAAAGAAAGGGGGAAGAAGGGAGTGACGCACGAAAGAAGCCAGGAAGAGAATCCTGTAAGAGGTTTGCCTTTGCTGTTCTCAAGGGCTGTTGTGAACAACGCCTCGCCCCCATAATAAATTGCAATTTTATACTGCTCGCTGTAATTTTTTTACGCTGTGATGACTTTGAGACCTCTGAATCACCATGTGGGAACTGCTGTAGAGTCTTTAATAGTACCAACATGATCCCATTTAGGGGTTGGAATGAAAAATGTGTTTGCTTCCAACTTGATTTCCCAACCCTAATAAAGGATTTTTCCATCTCATTAAGTTTGTGTAGTAGATGGTACTTCTCAGCCTGTTGTAAGCTTCCATTCTGATATCCCCCCAGTGTTTGGGGTAATAGTGTTTTAATACATGGATACAAATCTGTTGGCATGAAGGACCATTTTCTACATAATGTTACATAGATATTTGACTAAAAACAGTCAAATGCAAATGGGAGGGGGAATGATTTCCTAATAAGTCGATACATGATTCAAACATAACAAATGTTAATGATTCTTTATAGTCACTGTATGATTTGGGTTATTGCGGGGTGTTATATAATTAAAGAGAACTTGAAGAAGCAAAGGTTCTTAGTCCTCTCTCCTGAATAGTTTGTAAACGTCTTACCTTCTTCACAGTCAAATATGTGTGGTGCCTAAAGTGACCCAACTATCGTTTTTATTTTAAAACTTAAGAGTGACGAACCTGACATTTCTGTTTAGATGCTAATATAATGCAAGTTCCTATTAGCCTTTAGGACAATTTTCTAGGATACCATTGTGTTAGATATTAATATACATGCAGTCCCAGGGATCAGACAAGCGAGACTGGAAAAGCATCTATGTTTTTCCAAAGTGTGGGCTGTACAGAGAGGAAAATTCAAATTTTACTGTTTTGAATTGAAATGCTGTGTGGTCAGTAGGTGGCGCCAGAGAGTAGTCTCAAGTTTCCCGTACTTCCAAGACCTGAGGCTTCCCTGGGGGCTCAGAGGGTAAAGAATCCACCTGCAATGCAGGAGACCCGAGTTCGATCCCTGGATCGGGAAGATCCCCGGAGAAGGGAATGGCTACCCACGCCAGTATTCTTGCCGGAAGAATTTCATAGACAAAGGAGCCCCGAGGGCTACATAGTTGATGGGATCGCAAAGAGTGGGACACAACTGAGCAAATAACACGTTCACTTTCAAAAACCTGAATGAGGGTCTTCATTTCTGATTTTCGGCTTCTAGCCTTATCTTCAACTCAGGATGGGCTCTTGATAAACCCTAAATGAAAGAAACATGCTGTCACAGAGCATCAGCAAGGATTGGTCAGGAGGGGAGGTTATACTTGCGAAAGAAGCATATTTAAAATGAGAGAACACTTTAGATACATTTCTACCAGAGTCACAACACTTTAATTTCCCCAACACAGGAACGTATTAAAATTCTCATGCATATCAACTCACTTTTATATAAAGATATTATCCCCCCTTTTTTTGTACTAAACTAAGAAACTGCAAAATGGTGATGCCAGAAACTTTGAGGGTTGCCTGTTACAAAGCCAGCTTTCCATAAGACACAGAGTTCAAGCTGGGTTTTGTCTTCTATTTTTGATCCCTTCTGTTTGAACAGTTTTGATAATTCACATATCTTCTTTGTCAGAATTTATTTTCCTATCAACAATGGTCATAATTCATCATTAACTGTGGTTTGATATGAAATCAAAAAAACTTGAAGCTTACTCTGTTAGTATTTTAGTTATTTTATCACTTCAGGATTATTGCTTGCAGCTCTTTGAGAAAATATTCAGCCGCTGAATTCTAGCTGGGAAATGCTTATGAACCTGTGTTCTATGTGTTTCTTTTTTCCCAGTGTGCCCCTTGTTTCAACTTTTAAATGATATTTTTCCTGCTTAGAAATGTTATGTAGTCAAGATAGAAAATATGGAAACCATGTTACAACTCTTCCTCTGACATACAAATGGGTTATGTCCTGATAAAGCCATCGTTAAGTTGAAAATATCTTTAAGTCAAAAATGCATTTAATGTGGCTAATTTACCAAACATAGCCTAGTTTCACCTTAAACATGCTCAGAACATTCACATCAGCCGACAGTGGGCTCATACAAAGCCCAACAAAGTCTATTTTGTAGCAGGATGTGGAATATCTCATGTAATGTATTGCCTGTGGAAACAGTCATGGATTGGAGGGGTCCAGAATGGCTGTAGGTGCACCACTTGTTCATCTTTGGGGTCCCACGGCTGAGTCACTGCCACTGCCCAGCCTCAGGGGAGATGGTCAGACTGCAGAGCGCCAGCCCAGGAAAAGAGCGAAAGTCAAAGTACGGTTCCATGGAATGCATATTGCTTTTGTACCATTGAAAAGTTAAAAATTGTAACTTGAGCCATGGTATAAATTGGGGAGCATCTGCATATATATTAAGAAAAATTCAAACACACAATTTTTACTACCCAGATGTAAAAACTGTGACCGTCTTGATGTGCTTTCTTCTAACCTTTATTTTCTGTGCTGTGTATGTTTCCTACTCCAGTTGCAGAGCTGGGGTTGACTTGAGCACACTGTTTTCTTTTTATATACTGTATTTGTCTATCCCGTTACATCTCCACAGAGCTGCGGCCCTCCATTTATACGTGTCAGGCACACACACACACGTGCGTATTTGGATCTTTTAACAAATTGTAACAGGAAGACTTGTTCTTCATGATAAACTATATAGCACTGAACAAAAACCAAGACAGTAATCTCCAGCCTGTTCTTGCCCCACCCAAGGTAAATAAGCTCTCTGTTCATACCAACTCAGAAGATAACCTAGAAAAGGTCTGTCCTTATTTTTGTAATATTTCAGTATATACATTTCTCTCTGACGTAAGAAATGAAAGTGTTAGTCGTTCAGTCGTATCCGACCCTTTGCAAGCCTGTAGCCCACCAGGCCCCTCTGTCCATGGAATTCTCCAGGCAGGAATCCTGAAGGGGGTTGCCATTCCCTACTCTGAGGGATCTTCCCCACCCAGGAATTGAACCCAGATCTCCAGACTCTTTACTGTCTGAGCCCCAGTAAAGGTGTTCCCTTACTTTCGTAGCATCACACTATGTACATATCCTTCCACCTTGCTCTTATTAATTTCCGCTTACTAACAGCACTGTGTGTCACCGCAGCGACGCCTGTGAAGCAAACGGTCGAGTCTGAATTACCGTGTTATTAACACCCACCTCCATATTCGTCGGTACTTTGGTCGTTTGGGGGTTTGTTTGCCGTTACAAACTGCCACAGTAAATGTCTTACGTGATTCCTGATACGCATTTGTGCTTTATTCTCTTCTGTGGGTTACATTTCTCAAAGTGAGTGTCAGTGAGTTTCTGTAGTTTGCACTTGCGTAGATTCAGATGACTTTTTCAAAATGATAGTCTCACTGGGGTATGAGCCCCAGCCATCACCAGTCTCGGGTGTTGCTGATCTTTTGAGGTTTAGTCAATCTGGCGTGTGAAAATGGTAATCAGGACTCTGCATTCCCTGAGCCTGTGCTTTGACCTGCGCCACCCTGACGCCCCCACATAGGCTTCTGGTTATTTGCATTTTTCTTACCTATGAACTTTAAACTCACACGCTCTCATTTTTCTCCTTGGGTTGTTGGGCACCTGGGAAATGAACCCCATGTCTGTCACGGGGATACCCTTTTTTATTGTCCGTTCCTGTGAAGCTTTCCAATTTTTTTCTATAATTAATGGTCCATTTGGATTTTATATCTCAACCTGATATACAAGTACTACAGACTTTGCAAAAGGAAAAAGAAAACATTCATTTCACTCTAAATTTTCAAATCTGTAGTATGTAATTCTACTTAGTCTCTTAAAATTATTTAGAATCGTCGGTATTTTTTGGTCTAACAGCTTTCTGATTATCTTTTTTTGTTTGTTTGTGGGGTTTTGTAAAAGGTTTGGGGGGTTTTTTGTTTGACTTTTGGTTTGGTTTTGTTGTTGTTGTTGGGTTTGGGTTTTTTGGGTTCTGTTTTGGTTGGTTGATTTTTTTTGGTATTTTCAGTTTTCTCCTTAGGTAGTCTGCCAAGAGTTTATCTTGTTGTTTATGTAAAAGTAAAGCTTTTGCTTTTATTTATTCTTTCTCTACTCCTCCTCCATTTTATTCACTTCAGCATTTATCTTTATTTCAGTATTGTCTTTATTAATTCTTTCCCCTGTTTTTCTTTCAGTTTATTTTATTAGTCTAATTTCCTGTATTAAGTTCAGCCTTATTTTCAGCCTTTAATAGTAAAAGCATTTAAACCTATATATTTTCCAGTATGACTTAAAGATCATTAAAAAAAAAAAAGATCATTGTTTCAAAGTTTCAAAATCATGACTGTCATACAAATATAAAGTGAACAGGCATTAGCAATTTTATTTAATTCATTACGTAATGAAGGAATCAGTAAGCTGTTACAACAGGTTCCAAGGAGAATTCAATGAATGAATACTTAAACAGGCAATCAGGAATACTGAAGTGAGTTCACAGACAAATGCAAAATTGGTCAGTGTCTACAGGACAACCACCAGTTGCATTTTGATTGTGCAAACAAACCACAAAGTCTGTTTGCATTCTTACATGTTTTTGCATTATCGTATATTTCTATAACTCACAAAGTTGTAAACTATCTCAAAAACACGGACAGGCATTAACCCTATAGAATTTGGGAACCCAGGCCTGGGATCTCTCAGGACCAGCCAGTAATCTTTTTTGCCTATTTCCAAGTCTTTCAGAAATTCTCTTGACATCCATATCTCTACAGATTTTTATATGAAGTGTCTTTTCAAAAATTTCTAGATTCTTTTTTATTCCAGTTTCAGGGTTGGTTGGTTGGTTTGGTGGGTCAGGGGGATAAAATCCAAGAGGTTTATTTCTTATTTTTTTAAGTAAGTACAATTTGTGAAACTGCATTTTGGTTTTTGATATTAATGTTTTGATCTGAGAATATGACCTGTAAACTATGTGCTTTTGGTAATTTATTAGTTTTCTTTATGGCCATGCACATGACCAATTTTTGTAAATGTGTGATGGAGATCTGTGAATTAAGCATGTTGATTTTGTTATTCAGATTTTCTGAATCCCTCTTAGGTTTTGTCTATTTGGTAAACTTTGAAATAAGTATTTTTAAACCTTTCACTATCATTTTTTATCAAGCTTTTATTATATTTTGTCACATGTTTGATGCATATAATTTTGTGGCTGTGATGTGCTCTTTGTCAATTTTACAATTTATCCTTTATGTCTGATCTTTCCGTTTAAAGGCTTTTGGCCTTAAATTATACTTCATTTTGTGACAGTATTCTAAGACTTGTTTTATATTTTATTATATTTGCTCAGTTTATCTTTGCCCACCCTGTGGTTTAATATCTTTCTTTAATAGCATCTCTTTGTCTTTGGTTGGAGAATTCAAACTGTTTGCATTTACCATAGTTACATATACTTAGTATTATTCATTTCTGTCTTAATTAATATTTACTACTTATTAAACTTTGTGATTTTCTTCTTTTCCCTTTCTAGCTTTTCCCTTTGTTCTCAATAGTTCTTAAATATGTCTCCATTATGCTAATAGTTACTTTCTAAACTTTAGTGATTATTCTTAAATTGCTTCCTCTACTGTTATATCAGATATAAATATTAACCAGGCGCCAACCTTTCATTAAGAATCTGCGTCCACCTAAGAGGAGGCTGTTGGACCACATCTCTTTCTACAACCCCCTCCCCAAATCCTGGGTTTTGCTGAGATAGCTTCTAGATCATTTACTTCCAGGCTTTTGTTAAATTTTACCCTACAGAATGTCTCTTATGTTATAATTCCCAAGTTACCATCATCCACTGAGATATAATCAAAGTTACAACATTCATTATTCACCGTAGTGTCTTATACTCTTTTTCCTGTATTTCATATCTTTACTCTGATTTTTATCCTTATTCCATTAATCTCTTGAGTATATTCCTCAGAAAGGTCACATAGGTTGGTATTTCTTTTGTCCTGGCAGAGGAATAATACCTTTGGACAGAGGGTTCTTTTAAGTCATGTTTAAAATCTGTTCTCATGGAGATGAAAAGTTTGATACTGATCTGATCCAGTGACCGGCAAAACTGAGATAGAATGGCAGTGTTGCTGGAGTGGAAAAGTTGGGAAGTCTCTCGTCTCAGCCAATCAGATTGAAAGAACCAGTCTCTGAAACTTCCAGATCTGAAACTAATCATTTCATCCAAATACTCAGCAATAAAATTATGATTCTATAAATTGAAATACATTTTTTATTCCCTTTGACTATAGGGCTCCAAGCTTTAAACATTTCTTCACATTAAATTATCATTAGAAACAACTTTTTGTTGTTGTTATGTTGTAAACATGTTTTGATAATTAAACTTTTTTAAACTTGCCGATAGGCCTAGTTTTTAGTCAGCTTATATATCTGTGATGAACATTGCTTACAAGTTTTCATCAGCTGCGAGAATGAGGGACCGATCACTTGCAGTTATGTTCTCAGTTTTCTTTTTTATTGATGTAAATAAACCCTGAGAAGTCTCGGTCACAGAAGTAAGGCTGTGGATGTAAACAGTGTACTGTTTCAGCAATGCTTCTCAATTATTTAAATTCCTTCTGAGTTAAATGCCGGAAAACCATACAACGATCAGTCATAATTAATTGGGTCAATTTTGTTAAAAGTAAAGAACTGAAAACCATCTGAGATTTCCTTCCCGGTGGAGCACTTACTTTCTCAACCTCAGCAGCGTAAGTCACCTTCTGGGTGTTCTCTTAGATGATCAGTTTTAGGGAAGAGTAGAGACGGACACGACTGAGCGACTGAACTGAACTGACTGAACTGAATTGAGCCATAGAAGTGGAGGCTCTGAGAACTGATTTCCTCAATCATGCCCATACACCTCTTGAGAAATCTTTCATAGTCCCCAAACACAAGAATCCCAACTAAAGGCCCTTGATACGGAGCAGGGTTTAGCAAACTTCTGTAAGCCAGAGACAATAGTGAAGGAGAGGGTATAGTTGTATTCCAATAAAACTTTATTTATGGACATTGACATCTGAATTTCATATCGTTTTCAAGTGTCACAAACTATTATTTTTCTTTTGTTTTCTTTCCATTTTTTTAAAAAATGTGAAAACCATTCTTGACTCGCAGAGCACAAAAAAGCAGGTGTGCTAGGCTGTAGTTTGCCAACCCTTGCCCTGGTACACCTGCACACAGTAGGTGCATAACAGATTTTTATTAAACAAATAGCAATGATGATTTTCAGTGATAAAAGCTAACATTTATAGACTCGGGATATGCCACGCATGCATGCATGCATGCTAAGTCACTTCAGTCATGACCGACTCTTTGCAACCCCATGAACTGTAGCCCGCCAGGCTCCTCTGTCCAACACGGTGCTAAATGCTGAACGCAGCTATCGCATCCTCCTAACAGCCCACAAAGGAGGCACAATTATTACCCGCATTGTGCAAATAAAGATGTTTCCCAACTTGCCTGGTGTAAGAATCACCTGGAAAACTTGTTTAAAAGGCCCACAGCCACAGCCCAGCTTTGGAAATCCCAACACAGTGCAGCTGTGAGGGGAGCCTGAGCATCTGCGTTTTAGAAATAGCACTGCTGACTGTTTTTCTGATACAGACAACATGGGAAATACTAAAGAATCAAAGGCTCAGAAAAGGTAAGAAACCCACCCAAGGTCACACAACAAATTCCCTTGTAATGTTTCAACCAACAGCCGAACTCAAATCACCTACCCCCATTCTAATCAGCATTTTGTCTCTAGTCACGACCTTCATCCAGCCTGGTAAATCTGGGATTCTTCTCTACTCCCACCCACTCCTGGACCTCCCTGGAATACTAAGTGGGACTGGGACGCCATTGCTGGTGTGCCTGCCACACCTACCCCCAGATGTGAGTGACAGATGTGTTTTGTTGCATGTTGATTTACAGCTATAATTTGGGAAATTCAAAGGTAGAACCTTTGCTCTGAGCTTCTCAGACACAGCAAAATATTTCAGTTTTGTGTTTCATATTACTCTGTGTTTGATCTAAGAGAGTAAAATATAAGCCTGTTAGCATACTTCCAAAAGGAAAAGGAAAAAATAATAATAATAAGTAAATGATGCTCCTCGGGGAATGTTAGCTCCTGGGAGAGTTGTTTATTTCTAGAGAAGCAATACCATATTTATATCATGTATATAAAGAGACCGTGTAGCCCATCGTCCGGTCTGGGACAGAGAGTAAGGCAGCAGTACTGCCGAGTAGGACGGGAGAGCAGGTCTAAGCAGCTTCCAATATGCCCCCAGCACACTTTCCAAAGGAAGGCCAAGCCCAGCAGCTGTAAAATAACGCCTAACGCTTTGCCTTCAGCAACGCAACATAAGGCAAAGGTCAGAGTTTCATATCCCACAGGTCTGTTTTCCAAGGAAACAAGTCACAGGCCACAGAGCTGATGGAGTTTGAGTTTTGACCTAATGCTTTAGAGATAAATGTTTTATTACTATAAGTGTATCATCTGTTTATTCTTCGCCGTGTGACTGTATTCCTGTTTCCAATGTTAGTAGGCATAGTGGGTTAGATTTCTATTTCCAACCCGGCACCCCGTCCCTGGGAATGAATCATCCTTACCCACCCTCGCCCATCAGTATCATGGTGGGTAGAGTGGCTTCCTGGCCACAATGACTCCCGGATCCGTGAAAAAGAACATACAGATTTGTTGTCAAAAACCATGGAGATTTTGAGGTTGTGACACAGCAAAAGCTAACGCAGGAGACTGTTCGTGAACGTCCTCAACTTACGGTTGTCTACTGAATTGCCGTATCCCATGTTTAGCATTTACCTGAATAAGTAAAACAATGTTTCCCTGACAAGACCACTTTAAAATCACTTTCAACACAAGTGTGATGAAAAAACTATTTGTCCTTATAAACTCTGGATGCAAATCCAGCTGGTCTCTTCTTCACGTCTTACCTCCTTTTCCTTCCTTTTTTTTCTAATTTTTGGTCAGTTCCCGTTTTTCAGAAAGGGAGAGAAAACTGCCCAGAGGACCCCCACTCGCTCTGCCCAAGACCCGTTAGTCCCCCTGTGGGCGCCTTTGCTTCGAGGCGGCATTTTCCCTGCCAGTCCATTCAGCGCACTCCAGAAGATGCAGCAGAGGGACAAAGTTCTGGAGATGCTTCAGCTTCTAAGAGAGTTTACACCTTTTCTTAAAGAGGATTCCATTCATTTCTACCTGACTCTAAGTTACTATGTGTCTTCACAAAGATCAGCAGAGTTCACATTAACTTGAAAGATTTGCATGTTGAAGGATCCATGAGAACTTAAAATTTTTTCAGTATTAAAAGTTCTTGCAAGTTAGTAAGTTGGCAGTCATCTTTACAGAGCTTCTTTCCACCTAATCCAGTGTAGACAGCATGCGTGTGTGCTAAGTCACTTCAGTCGTGTCCAACTCTTTGGGACGCCATGGACTGTGGGCCGCCAGGCTCCTCTGTCCATGGAATTCCCAGGCAAGAATACTGGAGTGGGTTGCCATTTCCTTCTCCAGGGGATCTTCCCAGCCCAGGGATCGAACCCAGGTCTCCGCATTGCAGGCGGATTCTTTACCATCTGAGCCAGCAGGGTGTCTAGGGGTAAAAAAAAAAAAAAAAAAAAACGGGTTCTATGAAGCAGTTCGTTAGAGCTGGGTCTATGAAGAACACGTGGATATCATTCAAAGCCCTCGCAAGCCTGGGTTGTACAGCAGGCCCATGGAGAAGTAGAACATGAATGGCAATGGTTAGGAAGAAAGGCTCTGGAGTCAGATCAATGTGGGTTAGAATCCCAGCTCCTTATTATCCCAGAGAATGAAAATGACCCAGACAAGTGACCTGACTGCTCTGAGCCTCAGCTTCGTCTTCTGTATAATGTGAGATAATAACCATGCCTGCCTTATAGTACTGTAAAGAAGAGTTAAATAAAATAATACATGTTAAATAGAATAATGCATGTTAAGATACAGAAAATTAGCAAAGGGGAGAAGAAAGGGAGAGGGGACAAATGAGGAGTGTGGGATTAACAGATACACACACTATATGTGAAACAGACAAGCAGCAAGGATAAACGGTATAGCCATATCCATTATCATAACCTATAATGGAAAATAATCTACAAAAATACTGAATCACTATTCTGTATACCATTGTAAAGCAACCATACTTCAATTTAAAAAGAAAAACAGAAGGAGTAATATATGCTAGCTACTTAACACATGTGAAAGGCGCTCAGTCATGTCCGACTCTTTGCTGTCGATAATAATAATAACTAATATACTTGATTCTTTATTGTTGACCCCTTTACATATATTTCCCTTTTAATACTCAGAAAAAAACATTCGTGTTAGGTAGAATTATCATCCTCATTTTACAGATGAGGAAACTGAGGCTTGAGGAGGTTAAGTTCAGTTCAGTTGCTCAGTCATGTCCGACTCTTTGCGACCCCATGAACGCCAGGCCTCCCTGTCCATCATCAATTCCCGGAGTTCACCCAAACCTATTTCCATAGAGTCGGTGAGCCATCCAACCATCTCATCCTCTGTCGTCCCCTTCTGCTCCTGCCCTCAGTCTTTCCCAGCATCAGGGTCTTTTCCAATGAGTCAGCTCTTCGCATGAGGTGGCCAAAGTATTGCAGTTTCAGCTTCAACATCAGTCCTTCCAATGAACACCCAGGACTGATCTCCTTTAGAATGGACTGGCTGGATCTCCTTGCAGTCCAAGGGACTCTCAAGAGTCTTCTCCAGCACCACAGTTCAAAAGCATCAATTCTTTGGCGCTCAGCTTTCTTCACAGTCCAACTCTCACATCCATACATGACCACTGGAAAAACCATAGCCTTGACTAGACGGACTTTGGTTGGCAAAGTAATGTCTCTGCTTTTTAACATGCTGTCTAGGTTGGTCATAACTTTCCTTCCAAGGAGTAAGCGTCTTTTAATTTCATGGCTGCAATCAGCATCTGCAGTGATTTTGGAGCCCCAAAAAATAAAGTCTGTCACTGTTTCCACTGTTTTTCCATCTATTTCCCATGAAGTGATGGGACCAGATGCCATGATCTTTGTTTTCTGAATGTTGGGCTTCAAGCCAACCTTTTCACTCTCCTCTTTCACTTTCATCAAGAGGCTCTTTAGTTCCTCTTCACTTTCTGCCATAAGGGTGGTGTCATCTGCATACCTGAGGTTATTGATATTTCTCCCGGCAATCTTGATTCCAGCATGTGCTTCTTCCAGCCAAGCGTTTCTCATGATGTGCTTTGCATATAAGTTAAATAAGCAGGGTAACAATATACAGCCTTGACGTACTCCTTTTCCTATTTGGAACCAGTCTGTTGTTCCATGTCCAGTTCTAACTGTTGCTTCCTGACCTGCATATAGGTTTCTCAAGAGGTAGGTCAGGTGGTCTGGTATTCCCATCTCTTGGAGAATTTTCCACAGTTTGTTGTGATCCACACAGTTAAAGGCTTTGGCATAGTCAATGAATCAGAAGTAGATGTTTTTCTGGAACTCTCTTGCTTTCTTGATGATCCAGTGGATGTTGGCAATTTGACCTCTGGTTCCTCCGCCTTTTCTAAAACCAGCTTGAACATCTGGAAGTTCACAGTTCATGTACTGTTGAAGCCTGGCTTGGAGAATTTTGAGCATCACTTTGCTAGTGAATGAGATGAGTGCAGTTGTGACATAATGTATGTTCTGTTTTCACAGAACCTGAAAATGACAGTGGGGCTGGGTGATCTCAGTGTCACCAGAAAGGAATTGGAAACGCATTTTTCTCAAGAGTACGTAAGATAACTGAGCAGTCCAGGCCTGCCACACCCAGCCCCACATCTAGACGTTGAGAATGTTTATTCTGGGAAAACATTCCTTTACCGTTCAGGAACTTCCATACCTGTGGGGGCCAGCCAGTGAATTGGAGGCTGTTTCCACCATAAAAGTCCTGATCCACATTGTTGCTTACACAGTATCCTCCTCCAATATTTCATGCTCATCATTTCAGGTTCTAATCCTTGCAAGGGAGGGGCTGGAGTGACGGAGAAGAAAGCAGAGAGGAGGCGGCACTGAGGGTCTGTGTCATGGTTATTTCCATTTTCAGCTAAGACTGTGTCCCAGTGACTGCGGGCTGCCCAGGTGGCGCTAGAGGCAAAGAACCCACCTGCTGATGCCGGAGACGCCAGAGATGTAGGTTCAATCCCTGGGTTGGGAAGATCCCCTGGAGGAGGAAATGGCAACCCACTGCAGTATTCTTGCCTGAAGAGTCCCACGGACAGAGGAGCCTGGCAGCCTATGGTCCATAGTGTCACAAAGAGTTGGGAGTCAGACACGACTGAAGCAACTTAGTACTAGTGGCTATTTAACTAGCTTTTCTATTTTCTTTTTAATTTAAAAAGTTATATATCCTGACAAAGTGAAGTTGCTCAGTAGTGTCTGGACTCTTTGCGACCCCGTGGACTGTACAGTCCATGGGATTCTCCAGGCCAGAATACTGGAGTGGGTAGCCTTTCCCTTCTCCAGGGGATCTTCCCAACCCAGGGATCAAACCCAGGTCTCCCACATTGCAGATGGATTCTTTACCAGCTGAGCCCCCAGGGAAGCCCAGTGGCTCAGCTATATATACCATATATCCCAAATATGCTGATAGGGATATAAATTAGTAAGGCCACACTAAAGTAGAGTTTAGCATTTCCTAGGAAATTTTAACATCAGCATATGTTCTGATCCAGGCATTCCTCCCAGACTACATTTCTCAAACTTAACATGCCTGAGACTCACCAGGGGATTTTGTTATTAGTAAAATGCAGATGCTGGGCATAGAGAAACTTATACATGTCAATCAGGAAACCTATGCAAGAATGTTCGTAGCTACATTGCTCGTGATTACAAATTGGAGACCACCTGTTGGCAGTGAAGGTTTAGATGAAGTGTGACAGTGAACGAACCACAGCTGCCTGCAGTGATGTGTTGAATCTCACAGGCTTAAAGGAGCCAGGGAAGGAAAGTTAAGTCATGCCATTCCATGGGTGGCAGTGCTAAGCAACATTTTAGGTGATGAAGCTATTTGTAAATAATGCACAGAATCAGGGACCGTGGAAGCAGGTGGCTGAAGGAAGCGGAAGCTGATGTGGAGCGCGTGAGGGGCTTCTTCAGCGCTAAGAATCTTCCCTGTCTTCCTCTGTTGCTGCTGCTGCTAAGTCACTTCAGTCGTGTCCGACTCTGTGCGACCCCATAGACGGAAGCCCACCAGGCTCCCCCGTCCCTGGGATTCTCCAGGCAAGAACACTGGAGTGGCTTGCCATTGCCTTCTCCGATGTTGGTGGTTATTCAAGTGTTATTCCTTAAATTGCACATTTATGTTTTGTACATTCTTGTACGTGTGCCACATTTAAAATTTTCAAACTTAAAATAGTGTGAAAAGGCATATAGCCAAGAGGTCCGTCACTCAGACAACTGCGTCAGAAATACTGCTGTCATGTCCTCAGAGATAACTCATGTTACCAGCAACCTGGTCTCCTCTGCACTCACAAGTTTATGCGAGAATATGCATATCTGTAAACGTGTTAAATTTTACCACAGTACTATTGCGTGTGTGCGTGCATCTTGAAGAATATTCCATCCGTGCACCCAGAAATTATTTTTATGGTCACAAAGAATTTATTCCATTGTATGATATAACCATAATTTAGTGATTTTAATTATTAAATGTTAACCATAAAGCAGTATGTGAACCCGCTCCTCCCTATTTAAAAAAAATGTTACTGAGTATAATGTCCTCTTAGGCACATCTGTGGATATTTTAGGCTCTCCAGTCCTTCCCCTTCCACACTACTCCCTGCCCGCATCTTCCTTAACTCATGGCCAGTATGCGTGCGTGCTCAGTCTCTCAATCATGTCTGACTCTTTGCAACCCCATGGACTGCAGCCCACCAGGCTCCTCTGTCCATCGGATTCTCCAGGCAAGAATACTGGAGTGGGTTTCCATTTCCTCCCCCAGGGGATCTTCCCGACCCAGGGATTGAACCTGCGTCTCCTTCAGCGGCAGGCAGATTCTTTACCACTGAGCCACCTGTGGGAATCCCATAGCCAGTGTGCATTCTGCTAAAACATCTTCCCCTGGACATTCATTTTTTACCACTGGAAACATGTGGAATTGAATATGTGTTCATGTCTATGTGGGCTTCCCTGGTGGCTCAGCTGGTAAAGAATCCATCTGCAATGTGGGAGACCTGGGTTTGATCCCTGGGTTGGGAAGATCCCCTGGAGAGGGGAAAGGCTGCCCACTCCAGTGCTCTGGCCTGGAGAGTCCCATGGACTGTACAGCCCACGTGGCCACAAAGAGAGCGACTTTCACTTCCCTGTCTTTGTAGGACTTGTTTTCGCTCTTTGGTGCAGTCTGTCTAGAGCTCTAGCCATGCCTACAACCATGAATCTGCCTGAGCACTTTTATTTGCTGCCTGATGTGGCTAAACCACCACTGAATCTAACCATTCCTCTATTGGGCACTTAGGCTGTTTCTCAAGGGTTTTTGCTATGACAGTGGTATTGCAACAAACATCCTTGGACCTGCCCCTTGGCACATGTGCAACCGTTTCTCTGAAGAATCGAAGGAAAGCAGAACTGACAGACCACTGGCAGGGCGTATCTAAAGACTCGTTGCTGAACTGCCCTCCAAAGGGACTATGAATACTCATGTCCCACCAGCAATGCGTGAGAGGCCTAATCTCCGTGCACTCTTACTAGAAGTAGATGTCATCAGCATTCTCAATCTTTACTGAGCTGATAGGTTGGAAAAAAAAACAACAAAGGACTTTATGGTTAATATTCATTCCAATAATTGGGCTTCCCTGGTGGCTTAGTCGGTAAAGAATCCGCCTGCAGTGCAGGAGACCCAGGTTTGATCTGGGTCTCAGGAAGATTCCCCTGGAGAAGGAAATGGCCACCTAGTCCAGTATTCTTGCCTGGGAAATCCCATAGACAGAGAAGCCTGGCAAGTTACAGCCCACGGGGTCTCGAAGAGTGGGACACAACTTAGCAGCTAAACCACCACCACCACCCTTATAATCAGTGATGCTGAACGCCTCTTACACATTTGTTGCCCAGAATCTGCATTTAGCATGATCCCATATTAAAGTTTGCACATTAAAGTTTGAGAAGCACTGGAGTCAGAATCTGCTTTTTAACAAGGTTCCCAGTGACACCCACGCACAGTTTGAGAAGTGCACTGGGAGAGGAATAGCTGGGCCACAACATACACTCACCTCCACTAACATGGGGTGTTTATCTGTTCTATTCAGACAGGATATAAAATAGTACTTCAGTGTATTTTTAACTTGTATTTCTTTCATCGTAAGTGAGCTTGGACCGTCTTCTCAAATTCTTATGAGCTATATTTTTCTTCTCTGGGAACAGTCAGAGAGAGAATTGTGTTTTTATTTATTTCTCTTTAAAAAAGAAATTACTTGACTAATTAAATGAGTACTAGTACTTATTTACCAGAGAGAGAAACTGGCATGAAGGCATGAGAATATGCAGCTCAGAAGTATTGATCGTGTCAGTACATGCTTGTTTGCTTCCAATTTATTCCCACATAAAACAAGTATCTGTCTCAAGTTCACTGGAACCACCAATTCTTTTTTTTTTTTTTTTTTGGTCATACCACGAAGCTTGTGGGATCTTAGTTCTCCAACCAGGGATCAAACCCAGGTCCTCAACAGTGAAAGCTCAGAGTCCTAATCACTGGACTTCCAGGGAATTCCGGGAACCACCAGTTCTAGATGAGCATTAGCTACTATTATAGATAACTCTTACCCTACTGTTATAAATAGCTATTAACATTTACAGCCCCACCTCTGTAGCAGACACTGATCCCTATACTTTACATGTATGAAGTTCATTCACCCTCACTACTACCCTGGGTGTATTAGCATCCCCATTTTATTGATGGGAAAACTGAGGCACAGGGCAGCTTTCTCAAGGTCACGTGGTATCAGAGCCAGGATTCTCACCCCGGCTGGCCCCAGTCCATGTGCTTAGTAATGATAGGATTCTAAGTCTGGAATCTTTGCAGTGCTTTGGAAGGAGATGCTGAGTGACCAGGAAAAATCTCCTGTATAATTCAGCAGTATGCGTTACCTCTTGGCAAAATGCTTGCTTAAATTATCAAAATTACAAATATACTCCATTTTTCTTTTACAAAGTGACAAGCCTTAAAAATTTACTTTCTCTGTGAAGAAAGGGAACTACCTAACAACTATTTTTTTTTAAATCAAGATAAAAGTAATATACATAAAGAATGAGAAAGTAACTAGGGACTTCCCTAGCAGTCCAGTGGTTAAGACTCCACGCCCCCAGTGCAGGCACCACAGGTTTGAACCCTTAGAGGGGAACTTCCAGATGGTCAAGCTGGATTTAGAAAAGGCAGAGAAACCAGAGATCAAATTGCCAACATCCATCAGATCATCAAAAAGGCAAGGGAGTTAAAAAAAAAAAATCTACTTCTGCTTTATTGACTACACCAAAGCCTTTGACTGTGTCGATCACAACAAACTGTGGAAAATTCTCCAAGAGATGGGAATACCAGACCACCTCACTTACCTCATGATAAATCTGTATGCAGGTCAAGAAGCAAGTTAGAACTGGATATGGAACAACAGACTTGTTCCAAATAGGGAAAGGAGTTCAGCAAGGCTATATATTGTCACCCTATTTATTTAACTTACATGCAGAGCACATCATGAGGAACGCTGGGGTGGATGAAGCACAAGCTGGAATCAAGATTGCAGGGAGAAATATCGATAACCTCAGATACGCAGATGACACCACCCTTATGGCAGAAAGTGAAGAAGAACTAAAGAGCCTTTTAATGAAAGTGAAAGAGGAGAGTGAAAAAGTTGGCTAAAAACTCAGCATTCAAAAAACTAAGATCGTGGCATCCAGTCCCATCACTTCATGGCAAATAGATGGGAAACAGTGGAAACAGTGACAGACTTTATTTTCCAAGATCACTGCAGATGGTGACTGCAGCCATGAAATTAAAAGACACTAGCTCCTTGGACGGAGAAGGCAATGGCAAGCCACTCCAGTACTGCTGCTGCTGCGTCACTTCAATTTGTCCAACTCTGTGTGACCCCATAGACTATTGCCTAGAAAATCCCATGGATGGAGGAGCCTGGTTGGCTGTAGTCCATGGGGTCGCTAAGGGTCAGACACGACTGAGCGACTTCACTTTCACTTTTCACTTTCACACATTAGAGAAGGAAATGGCAACCCACTCCAGTGTTCTTGCCTGGAGAATCCCAGGGACGGGGGAGCCTGGTGGGCTTCCGTCTATGGGGTCGCACAGAGTCGGACACGACTGAAGTGACTTAGCAGCAGTAGCAGCAGCAGCAGCTCCTTGGAAGAAAAGCTATGACAAACCTAGACAGCATATCAAAAAGCAGAGACATTACTTTGCCAACAAAGGTCCGTCTAGTATGGTTTTACCAGTGGTCACGTATGGATGTAAGAGTTGGACTATAAAGAAAGCTGAGTGCAGAAGAATTGATGCGGTTGAACTGTGGTGCTGGAGAAGACTCTGGAGAGTCCCTTGGACTGCAAGGAGATCCAACCAGTCCATCCTAAAGGAGATCAGTCCTGGGTATTCATTGGAAGGACTGATGTTGAAGCTAATACTTTGGCCACCTGATGCGAAGAGCTGACTCACTGGAAAAGACCCTGATGCTGGGAAAGATTGAAGGAAGGAGAAGGGGACGACAGAGGATGAGATGGTTGGATGGCATCACCGACTCAATGGACATGGGTTTGAGTGAGCTTTGGGGAGTTGGTGATGGACAGGGAGGCCTGGCGTGCTGCAGTTCATGGGGTCGCAAAGAGTCAGACACGACTGAGCGACTGAACTGAACTGAACCTAGCACGTAGGCAAGACTTAATGCAAAGACAACCATTATTATTAAAACTGTTCAGATTCCCTGTACCGTGTTCAACAAATGTTCAATTGCATGAATGGATTTAGTTTTCAGTTCCTTCAATTTTATAATAAGCATACTGAGGGCAGGAGGAGAAGGGGACGACAGAGGATGAGATGGCTGGATGGCATCACCGACTCGATGGACATGAGTTTGAGTGAACTCGGGAAGTCGATGATGGACAGGGAGGCCTGGCGAGCTGCAGTCCACAGGGTCGCAGAGTCGGACACGACTGAGCGACTGAGCCACCACCACCACATGTGCACTTAGGCTCACATCCTAAAGAAGCTGTGAAAGGTGCTTTTAAAAACGTCGTGACAATTTAACCTTGAGCGACTCCACCCGGCTTTACGCAGACATGTTTACAGTCAATCTACAACTTGAAAACCAACAGGAAGTTTGAGGAAAACAACTGTGTCTTTGAGAAATATACAAATACGCTTCTCGCAGGCAGTCCCCTAGGATTTGTCAAGGGCAAACTTCACAAACGGTGGATGAATTACAGGATGAAGCGGAAACCGCACGGGGCCGGACCAGCCACTGCAGAAACACTCCCCCGCGGCTGTTAGAGAGACGGGTTCCCAGGCCCCGCCCCGGCGGGTTCAGCGCGGAACCTGAGTCGTTTTAACGAAAGGCCCCACGTGACTCTCAGGTTCCGGCAAGCTCCCGGCGCAGCCCCGCCTGCCCAACGGAAGAGCGCAAACACCTGGGGCTCGTCGCTGGCTTTCTGCTCCCAGTTGGATGCCGTTTACCTGGTGCCAAGAGGGGTCCCCTCGGGTCTCATCAAGACCCGGCCCGTCTGAGCAAGAACGCCAATTAGCTCAACGCCCCCGCTCCCGGGACCGCGCCTCGGTCACCTGCCGGGGGGTCCGCCCCGTCTTGGCCCCTGGTTTCTTCTGTGTGGTCGGACCCCGGGCGCCGGAGTCCCGGGACTGGGCGAGGACGGGGCGGATGGGGAAGACGCTGCGTAGAAATACAGATTCCTGGGCCCTGCTGCCCGAAGCGAAAACTTGCGGCATCTTCATTTTTACCCAGCTCTTCCAGGACCAGTGGGTTCGCCTGCAATTGTAGCCTAATTAAAATTTTAAATTCGAATACGTAGCCACGAATGGAGGTCGTGCTTCCCAACCGTGGCTGCACATCAGAATAACCTGGAGAGCTTTAAAAAAAAAATTTTTTTTTTAATATATATACACACCAATGCCCAGGGTTCAGTTCAGACCAATTAAGCCAGAATCTAAAAGCGCTGCCTGGGCAGCAGCCGCCTCACCTGGGAGCTCGTTAGAAATACAGAAGCTCAGGCCCCACCCCAGACCCACTGAGTCAGAATCTGCATTTTAACGAGATCCCCAGTGATTCGCGTGCACATTAAAGTTGGAGGAGAGCTGTGCTTCTAAAATTTTAATGGGCAAACGAATCACCTGGGGACCTCGTTAAAATGCAGACACGGTTTCTCAAACTTTAATGTGCGTGCGAATCACCTGGGGAGCTCGTTAAAATGCAGATTCTGACTCCGTGGGTCTGGGGTGGAGCCCGAGAGTCTGCATTTCTAACGAGCTCCCAGCCGGTGCGGGCTGCCCGGGTGCGCCCCGCGCTTCCCCGGGAGTCCCGAGGTTTGGCTGCGGGCCAGTCCGCCGCCAGGGCGCCTGATAAACCGCCCTGCTGGGTTGATGAGCAGGATTGCCGGGACGTCCGCGCTCCGGCCGAGCCGGCTTAATTCCCGAACTCCGGGAACTGGCTGTGAGGCTGGCCGCTCGCAGGGAGTCGCCAGATCCCCGATCTTCACGCTATGTCGCGGCGGAAGCAGGCCAGGCCCCAGCATCTCAGCTCCGAGCAGCCGCAGCCCACGAGCCGGGAGTTCGCCCAGGCGGCCCGCGAGGCGGCGGGGGAGCCGGGTGAGTGGCGGCGCGGGCCCCCGGGGGCTGGGACCGTTTTCTCGGACTTTGCGCAGACCCGAGCGGGTGCGAGGTCCCGGCCATCCGGCTTGGAGGGGGCGGAAGGTTGGGGGGTGAGGCTTCCAACTCGAGTTCTGGGACTCAGACCTTGTTACCCTTGCGTTTGTAAGTTACACACACACACACCCTTGTAAATTAACCCTTCTTGGGTAGATTACGTCGCTACCCGAGTAGCTCTCCTGCAACCACTCCTGCGCCCCCAGCCCCACCGAGCCCTGTATGGTGATGGTTCGTCTCTCGCACACCTTGGAAGGATGCTCTGAGATCCCTCCGGAGGCAGCCTTCGGCGTGCCCGGCCTCCTTGGCGCCGGGCTGGGGCTGTGCGCCTCGGAGGTGGGCGTTCCGAGATCCCAGGCGTCTTCTGGGTGTTGGGGAGCAAATGTCCGAGTTTCTGCTGGGCCCTGGGGAGAGGTGCTGGAGCGGAGGCACTGCGACTGGTTCCCGTCCTCCCGGAGCTCGAGGCCGCTGGGGACCGGAGCGGTGGCCCCCGAGATAAAGCGGTGGCGCGTGCAGCGTGTTCGGGGTGAGCGCTGGAAAGCACCGAGCTGGGAGGGGCCGCGGTGCTGCCCGGGGACGGCCTCTCGGCGGAGGGCACCGTCGAGGGAAACTCCGGAGGCTGTGAGCGAGCGGTGGAGACGGCCGAGGGCGTCAGCGAGGCTGGGGCTGGGGCGGGGGCGTCCGACTGAGGTCTGAGCAGGGCCGGGGGCGTCCGACTGAGGTCTGAGCAGGGCCGGGGCCCCGGGCTCCAGTGAGGGTGTCGACGTTTACTCTGAACAAAGTGGCGCTAGGGTTTGGGGCGGGAGCGGGGTCAGCACGGTGGTGGGGTGTAGGGTCAGAGGGGTTCCGGGAGAAGCCTGGAGACCCTGGGCTACCCTGAGTGCCCCGAGGCAGCCTCTGCTTTCGAAGACCCCGCGGGTGGGGACGCTGGATTCCTCCGGCTCCCACCCCACGCTCCTGGAATCCCAGGGGTGGATTGGAGTCGGGGAATCTGCATTTCTAAGGCGCTTCCAGTTGTGATTATCTTGTCCTCAGATAAGACCGTGTCAGTTCAGTTCAGTCGCTCAGTCGTGTCTGACTCTCCGCGACTCCATGAATCACAGCTCGCCAGGCCTCCCTGTCCATCACCAACTCCCGGAGTTCACTCAAACTCATGTCTATCGAGTCAGTGATGCCATCCAGCCATCTCATTCTCTGTCATCCCCTTCTCCTCCTGCCCCCAATCCCTCCCAGCATCAGAGTCTTTTCCAGTGAGTCAACTCGTCGCATGAAGTGGCCAAAGTATTGGAGTTTCAGCTTCAGCATCAGTCCTTCCAATGAATACCCAGGATTGATCTCCTTTAGAATGGACTGGTTGGATCTCCTTGCAGTCCAAGGGACTCTAAAGCCTTCTCCAGCACCACAGTTCAAAAGCATCAATTCTTCAGCGATCAGCTTTCTTCACAGTCCAACTCTCACATCCATACATGACCACTGGAAAAACCATAGCCCTGACTAGACGGACCTTTGTTGGCAAAGTAATGAGACCGTGTAGGTTCCTATTTCGGGTCTCTCCACCCCCGCCATCCCCGCGATGAGTTGCTGCCTTTTGCTTAGCCAGGAGGTGGTAAGAGGAGCCCTCACTGGAACTTTCTCCCCTTCTCCCTCCCCCCACTCTGCATTTTCCTGGCTCCAAAAGGGAGAGGGGGATCTGGTCTCTTCTACGAGAAGGGGCAGGCCTCCAGCAGCGGTGTCTGGTGGGCTCTGATGACCGCACTGCTCCCAGGGAGGCAGTGGAGGAGAGAAGCAGCTTAAAAACCACTCCTAACCTGGTGGTTTGTGTGTAAAAGTAAAACTTCTCTGGGCGGAACTTCTGCAGCCGAAATGCCCTGTCTGTGTGCTCAGGCTGTAGAGCGCGGATAGGCAGGTAGAACCGGGGTCTTCCTGGGGGTGGGGCAGGGCTTCGGACCCTCTGTAAAAAAGCATTGGGGTGGTGCTGGGGATGTTGAGTCTTGGGGGGGGAGCGATAAGACAAGACCGTTCTTGAAGAAACACAGGCTGTTCAGAGTGAGTGCTATGGGCTACTTTTTACTCCTGCAAACAGCGCTTGGAGGGCAACCTCCTGGAGCCTTGCTCTGTGTTTGGAGGGGTTGGGGGGGTGTTCTGTGTTGTGCGGCACTGGGGGGTGCCAGGGCGCCTCGACACCGGCCACCGCTGCAGAGAAAAACAGCCCTGTAACTGATGCTCCCCTGCACTTGTCTCAGGTCTGTTATGATGCTGAGCTAGAGGCCTGCCTTTTCTTTTTTTAAAAAGGTTGCGGGAGAGTGTGTGTGTGTGTGTGTGTGCGCGCGCGTGTGTGTGCGTGTGCGTGTGGGCTCAGTCGCTAAGTTGTGTCTGACTCTTCTCCGACCCCATGGACTGTAGTGCACCAGGCTCCTTTGTCCGTGGGATTTTCCAGGCAAGAATACTGGAGTGGGGTGCCATTTCCTCCTCCAGGAGATCTTTCCATCCCAGGGATTGAACTCGCATGCCTGCATCTCCTGCCTTGGCAGATGGATTCTCTACTACGGAGCCACCTGGGAAGCCCGTTTTTTAAGGGTGGGCTGCTCTTAATTTGCAGATGGCTTTGCAACTCTTGTAGCGTCTAGAGGAGGCAGAATGATGCAGGTCAGTCACCTGAGGTAGACTTCAGTCACCACCAGAGAAAAGCTGAAAGAGGCAGGAAAACAACCTTACCAAAAGAACACCAGCAGCTTCTCGAAAGGCTACAAGGGCCACTGTGCTACCCTGAGTCCTCACCATCATATGTGGCCCACCTCCTCCTCCAGTCTAGAAGGGTCTCTGCCCCAGCTGTGCCTGTGTCGGGAGAGCAGACTTCCTACCTTCCTTTCTTTCCTGGAAGAAGGACGTTGCCTCTGGAGCGCTGCCGTTTTCTGCCTGGGTGACCCTTAATGGCCGTGGGCGCACTTTCCTGAGAGCTTTAACCCAGCAGTCTCCTTCTGCCTGCCTTCACATTTGCACTGTGAAGTGCTTCCCTCTCCCTGAGAGTTCGGTGGCTCGTGTGTGTGCACATGTCAGTGAATATAACCAAGAGCATTGTGTAGCGCTGGCTCAGGAGGTTCTTTTACGCAAGAACGTTAAGGAATTTCATCTTCGTCTAAACCTGGGAAATGGGGACCAAAATCCTCGTTTTATAAATGTGGAAACTGAGGAACAGGGAAGTTGAGGAACTCAACCACGGTCACACAGCTAGTAAGTTCCAGATTCCAATTCTGTTCTTTATCAGCTGGCTTCCCAGACAGTTTTGTAAATCACTGTGCTTCACAGCCTCCTACTTAGCTTTCCAGTCTTCCTTGGTTTCAGTGGGAGTAAAACCCCTCGGGAGTTTAATGGCTTTCTTTCCTTAACACGTGAATTGCTAAGCAATGCAAGGTTTTGTCTTCCTCTGAGAGGCACAGTGATGGACTTCAGACCTGTCAAGTTTTCTGATTCTCTGAAAGCTTTTGCCCAGCAGCCTTGAGCAGTGTCTCTGAGCCAGGCTTTCTTCCCGTACAGCAGAAAGTCCCAAAGTGTGGTCCCCAGACCAGCAGCATCAGCTGGGAACTTGTTAGAAATGAAACACTGCCAGCTCCACTCTGGACCTCCAGAGGGGGAGCCAAGCCACCTGTACCTTAACAAGCTCTCCAGGTGACTGCGATGCACGGGTAATTTGAGAAGCTCTGGCTTGGAGGTGTGCTTCTTCCGATATGACGTACCTGAGCCTCACCTGGGGATCTTGTGAAAGCGCAGATTCTGTCTGTCTGTGAGCTGAGGTCTAACAGGCTCTTGGATCATGCTGGGGTTAGTGTCCTTGAGTATCAATGGCTTAGAGAGTAGTGTGAGGTTGGCCTGCTTTAAAATGCAGGTTCCTGGGCTCACCCCCTCCCCAGTTAAGGTGGATGAGGCTTTGGAGACTACATTTAACCCACAGTTCAGGTGATTCTGGTGTTTCGGGGGAGGGGGCCATCCCGTGAGTCATTGGATGTTCAGCAGCGTCCCTGGCCTCCACCCACTGGACGCCACTGTCACAAACGCGTGCACACGATCATGACAGTCAAATGGCCCCAGGTATCGCAGAATGACCCCCAGTTGAAAGGCATGGGCCTAGGTCCCTTGTTCAGTCCCTGTTAAGGGGCTTCAAGCATCGCAGCTCCTTGGATGTAACGCCTGCAGCCCTTTAACTGAAACCCTGTAATAGCATTGAGGCTGGACGCTGTGCTGGGAATTTACATAGTACATCTCTTCTTACTCGGAGGCGGGTCAGTGATGCCTCTTTACAGAGAAGTAAACCGAAGCTCCAGAGAAGGCAATGGCAAGCTACTCCAGTACTCTGGCCTGGAAAATCCCGTGGATGGAGGAGCCTGGTGGGCTGCAGTCCGTGGAGTGGCTAAGGGTCGGACACGACTGAGCGACTTCACTTTCACTTTTCACTTTCACACATTGGAGAAGGAAATGGCAACCCACTCCAGTGTTCTTGCCTGGAGAATCCCAGGGACGGGGGAGCCTGGTGGGCTTCCGTCTATGGGGTTGCACAGAGTCGGACACGGCTGAAGTAACTTAGCAGCAGCAGCAAACCGAAGCTCAGAAAGGTTGAGTAAGTTGCCAGTAATCACACAGCTAGCACGTGACTAAGCAAACCCTATGCCCTCATCAGCGTGTTCTGCAGCTTCTATGGTAAGAAGGTTTGCTTTGACCAACCTGTCAAGGAAAGCGGAATCCACCTTCTGTGTTGTTCGCTGTTGTTCAGTCACTGAGTCATATCTGACTCTTTGGAACCCACGGTCTGTAGCCCACCAGGCTCCTCTGTCCATGGGATTCCCCAGGCAAGAATACTGGAGTGGGTTGCAATTTCCTTCTCCAGGGGATCTTTGCAACCCAGGGATCAAACCCGCATCTCCCACTTGGCTGGCAGGTTCTTTACCACTGAGCCACCTTGGGAAGCCTGGGATCAAAAGTCCCTGACCCTGGGCTGTAATTCATAAACTAGTTTAT
This sequence comes from Moschus berezovskii, assembly GCF_049115385.1. Lineage (NCBI taxonomy): Eukaryota > Metazoa > Chordata > Mammalia > Artiodactyla > Moschidae > Moschus > Moschus berezovskii. The sequence continues at coordinate 3,860,858 of NC_142474.1, forward strand.
ACATTTTTTCTTTTCAGATTTAAAATATCGATAGCACCTCTTTTTACCCGGGTCTTAAATCTATTTGGAGAGAAATCACTTTACGGTCTTTGTTATAGAAGTTTTTAAAGTTTCCTGTTAGGTTGAACCATATGAAATAATCTGGCCATTTTGGCTGACAGAAACCACAGTTACACCTGGGTCAGCCTTGCTAACAGGGTTATGTGATGAACTTCATGATCCAGAGGCTCAGTTTCAATCACTAGTTACAAGTGACCGATCTTGTTTCTTCATACAGCCGTTGCCCTGCCCTGGATTATTTTGACGCACATCAGACATGTACAATCTACAAATAGCCATCCCCAAACTACTAGAACACGGCTTCCCACGTGGCTCAGTAATAACCTGCCTGTCCCTACAGGAGAGTCCGATCCAATCCCTGGGTTGGAAGATCCCCAGGAGGAGAGCATGGCAACCCCACTCCAGTATCCTTGCCCAGAGAATCCCATGGACAGAAGAGCCTGGTGAGCTACCATCCATGGGGTTGTGAAGAGTAGGACATGACTGAGCATGAATGCATACAAGCTACCAGAATACTCTTTAAAACTTTAATTTCATCTTCACGCCTTAAAAACTCCCCTTAAACGTTCATTTAGCATTGGTGCGTCCCGGGGTCTTAAATGGATTTTACAGTATGTTTAATCAGGAGCCCAGAAAGTCCTGATACTGCAGACCATCTCAAGTCTATTAGTCTCTAGTTTTGTTTTTTTTCCTTCATGTTTCAGGTTGAAACAGTGGCGTTTTAACATGAAGAACAGTGACACTTGAAGTGTGGTCTGTGACTTGTTGCTGAGTTGAGTTAAAATAAGTTCAGAAACAGCATTTAAAAGTAACTCAACAAACATCCAGCTTTATGTCACATCTGAAATGTTTGGGGTTTTACTGTCTTATTCCATTCTCTCATACTTTGTGTTTATTTTATTAAAAATGCTAGTCTGATGGATGGGAAGTTATTTTACAAACCAGGTCTTCCCGACGTGGTTTGAGAGGTGCTGTTGCAAAGCCTGGATCTTGACAGTCGTGTCCCTGTCACACTTCCATGTTCCTTCGGCCCCTCTGCTTCCTGGAAATTGGTGAAGAGGATAGTCAAGACCAGAGTGTGCATGGCTTCTAATCTGTAGTGTTTGGGGTTTTCTTGGGGGAGTGGAGGTAGGTAAAATAAGCCCAAAGCTGCCGTAAGACTTGTGTGCTCAGTTGCGTCCGACTCTGCGACCCCGTGGACTGTAGCCCGCCAGGCTCCTCTGCCCATGGGATTTCCCAGGCAAGAGTGTTGGAGTGGGCTGGCATTTCCTCCTCTAGGGGATCTTCCCGATCATGGTGCTTATGTTTGAGAAATCAAGTAATACTTTCCATTGTCTCGATTTCAGCTTCGGAACTAGATAATGATGTTCCCAAACCACCTTGTCCCTCCTCTGACGGCAGTGACGCCCAGAAAGCCCCTGTCGCGGCTCTTCCCTCCGAGTCAAAGGAACCAACAGCGACCCTTGGTGAGAGGACCTTCAACTGCTGCTATCCAGGTAAAGGGTAGACTCGACGTGCCAATACCCTTCCCTGTACCCGGCGCGGTCACACGAGCTCAGTCACTGACTCGCCGGAGTTTCAGATTCTTCATAACTTCCTCTTTGAGGTTCTGTTAAGGGAACCTGTTTTTCTTTTCTAGGTTGCCACTTCAAAACTGTTCATGGCATGAAAGATCTGGACCGCCACCTAAGAATCCACACGGGTAGGTACCTGTTTGTTTGCTCCAAACTTGCGTGTTGGGAAAAAATCCGAGAATACGAATGTATGCTGGTGAGCCCAACACAGAAGGTCTCTGCCTCAGGACGCGATCTAGTGGAAGAGGCTGGGACCTGAAAAGTCGCAAAGGCAGTGATGGTAACTGACAGGCAGGGGAGACTGTCATAGCTGGTGAAGGCAGACGTTTTTGAAGAAGAGGCTCTTCAGGTAGGAAAGATGGCGGAGGAATTGGGCGAGGAGAGGGAAGGACTCCAGGCAGAGGGAGTTGCTGTGCAAAGGCGTGCACGGAGCAGAACAGGTGTGGGATGCGGTTGGAGAGGCAGGAGGAGGGAGGGTCAGCACAGAGGCCCTGTGGCCGTAGGGATCGTGGGTGAGAGCAGCGAGGCTGCTTCTGGACGGAAGGTGCCTTCCGAGCAACCACGCTGTTGAGCATGCAGAGAAACCAGATGTGCTGGAGCAAAGGAATGACCTAGAAGCAGGCTCTTCACACTGCGTACGGCCTGTTGTCATGCCTGGCTCATCTATTACCCATGGCTGCTGTTACAAATAATAGAAGAGTAAGCCCATCATATATTAACAGCTGCATGAAAAATAATAACTCTTTCCTGGCCCTACCGTGGGATTGCTGAATAGTCGCTGGAGACCGCGACTCCAGAGCCGGAGACACGCTGTCTAGTTGGTTACAGAAGCTTTGCCACCCTCTGGTCTCCAGTGTTGACCCTGTTCTAGCCTGTATGAGTTCAGATACTGATCTCTCTGCTCTCACAGAAACCAGACTAAACGACTTAAACACAATCGGTGTTCTTTTTCTCAAGTACAATTTAAGGAGCCAGGGGGTCCCCAGCTGGTGGGATGCAGCTGTCGTTCTGACAGACAGCTTCATCTGGTCCGGGCAGCTCAACCGGTGGAGAGCTGAAGCGGGGGGAGAAGGCTCAGAACCTGCCCCAGGCCAGGCCCCTGAAGCGGCCTACCCGGTGACTCGCCGGATAATGAGCAGGACTCAGTCATGATCGCACCAGGCATGAAGCAGGGCTGGAAAATGGCTTCAAGAAAAGCAGCCACACACCCAGCTGAAACCCTGAGGCTCCATCATCAAGAGGACAGCTTCCTGGACACCTCGTCTCTCTTGGAAATGGACAGTGGGCTGTGGAAGCTAGAGAGCAAAGGGCCGGCTTTGCCTGGGAAGGGTGGATCATGAACGGCCTCCGCATGAAGCCTCAGGAGATGGGGCTGCCAGGATGATGGTGGTGCGCCTGCAGACTGCAGGAGCCATTTGAACAAAGACGAGAGACTCCCCTTCAAGGTGGCGGGGTTAGGCAATTTCAAAGTGGGTGGCTCCGTCCTGAGGGTAACCAGGCAGTGCTTCTCCACTGGGGCAGTGTCACTCTGGTGGGCGGAGGCCGAAGGTGCGGCCCAAAACCAGCAATGAACAGGACGGGCCCTGCAAAGGGTTGTCAGGCCCCTATGGCCACAGTACCAGGAGTACCTCGAGAGACAGGTGGAGGCTAGATTAATGTCTTATTGGAGTGATACAGGGCATGAGGGGGATACAGAAGCACAAGTTGAGGCCGTGTCCTTGGTGGGGCTCCCTGAGTCACGGGTGGAGGTGCTGGGCAGGCCCATGCTACCTCTGGGAAGCAGGAGTGGGCCCCGGGGCGTTCACAGCACTTTTCCCCATGGTTGCATAAGGCCAACATATTTCTGTCCTGTGTCAGTTCAAGTGGGTGACCAGCCCCATGGTTTCAGGGACTCGGGGTCCTATTTTGTTGCTTGGATATTCCAAAGATTGGTGTGGTCTCAGATGACTTGTGTTAGTTGATCAGTCATGTCCCAACTCTTTGCAACCCCGTGGACTGTAGCCCACAAGGCTCCTCTGTCCATGGGATTTTCCAGGCAAGAATACTGGAGTGGGTTGCCTTCTCCAGGGGATCTTCCCAACCCAGGGATCGAACCCAGGTCTCCTGCATTGCAGGCAGAGTCTTTACCATCTGAGCCACCAGGGAGGCCCTGCTCCCACCTTTAAAGGCAGCATCCTAGAAGTTACACACGCCATTTCAGTTGATGCCCCATTGGCCAGAACTTAGTCACGTGGCGATCCTTATCTGTGGAAATGAAGTCCAGGAGCTTGAAGTCTTGAATCAGTGTGGTAAGTGCCCAGCTACAAAGAGACGGTTCTATTACCAAGAAAAAGACCTCACATGTAGACCACATGGCCTCTCAGCGCAGCTGTCGGAGGGAGTGGCAGTGTGTGTGCAGGGGGGTCGCTGGGGCTGAAGCTGGACCTTTGCCAAATGGGTAGAACACTGATTTTCCAACCACCGTTTTGAGATCCTTTACACTTCAAACCTGAAGATCCCCTGAAGAGTTTTTTTAACTGACAGTTACTGCATTAGAAGTTAAAACCAAAATTTTAAATTCATCCATTTAAAAGTAGCAGTAAGCCTGTTATATATAAACACTTCTATGAGAAGTAACTGTTTTCCAAAACAAAGCAAGTAACAGTGTATATACACTTGCCAACAGGTCTTATTTCATGGTTAGCTGACCTCTCACCCCTGTACCCTGGTATCCAGTCTACTGCCGTGTGTTCCTTTGGTGGGAATGTGAGAGGAAAATCTGACCACTCACATAATGTAATTGGAAATGGAGTATTTCGATAGTCTTTTCAGGTAATACTATACCAAAATACAACAAATGGTAGTTTGTTAAGTATTAGTTGCTGTATAGAATTTGCAGTCATTTCCATAAGTTTTTCAAACTTGTTAAATTCCATTTATCTGTTTTCAGCTTTGAATGGCCCTTACTCATGCTTGATTGGCTCTCAAACCACATTTGGTTTGACAGTCATATGCCAGTCATTTGGGAAAGTGTGGCTTTTGCCAACTTCTGTAATTCTTCCAAATGTTGATCCATTTCATTGTACCATAGGAGAAGAATCATGTTTAATGATGAATCTCAGTAGACTATACCTAAAGCTAGGATGCTGCAGAACTGGGGTAGTGAGGGGTATGTTTTGTAATCCAACCTTTCTAGAATCCAAAAGGTATCATCCCAGTATTGTCAGTAACTTTCCTTGACATGACTGGCTCACTTAGTTCATATTTAAGGAAACATCTGCCAAAATATCAAATCTGAAATAACCGTGGTCTTTTTAGTTCTTTCAAGTCAACATGGTGCAAGCGTGGGGAAAGCACCTAGCGCAGTCACCCCTCAAGCATTCGTCAAGACAGCCAAGTTTTTTGGTTTATAGCACGCTTTTTATAGTGTAATTGACATCTTTAATAGGGAAACTTATTCAAATTCCAAATATAGGAGGACAAATTTATGGTGAAAATAGACAGGTAAACACAATTAGCAAAGCCCACCAAGAAGACAGATTAAATATGACTAAAGTTAAAACTTCCACTAAGACATCATTATGACTAAAGTTAAAACTTCCACTGAGACATCATCAAGAAGTTAAGAAATTTGCAGCGTGGGGCAGAGTTCATCTTCTGAACACACAGGGATGCCTGCAAATCAGTGATGGCTCCAATAGAAAAGGATCTGAACAAGCAGTCACTCAAAGAGAAGTGCCAATATTCAGATGAAAAGCCCACAAGAATGAAGTCCAAAAGAAACACAAGAACTGTATTTTCCTCAGAGTTGGCTAGCTGAAAAGTACTCAATTAAGACTGTGAATCACAGAACATGGCACTTAACTCAAGCATGGCCACACTGGGCCTCCCCACCGCCCAAGTCAGGATGTGGTTCTCTTCAGGGGGAAAGCAATGGGGTGTGTGGGAACTTATTAGAGTGCTGACAGCGGCAGAACGAGCTTCAGAGAAGTTTTACCTGTTCTCTCCAGGCCCCTGGCTGTCTTATGTACTCTAGTAGGTCAAGTTTATGTCTTATGTACTCTAGTAGGTCAAGTTTATGTCTTATGTACTCTAGTAGGTCAAGTTTATGTCTTATGTACTCTAGTAGGTCAAGTTTATGTCTTATGTACTCTAGTAGGTCAAGTTTATGCTTTTGAATTGCCCTAGTAGATTATCATATGCAAATTGTGTTTGTCTTTCTACTTGGTGCTCTGGGTCAGAGTTGAAGAGTAGTGTGAAGTAAACCATCCGTATCTTACTCCTGACTCGACTCTAATGAAATATCTTGATTTCCCCTCCATCCTTTGGCCGCTCTGCAAGAGCAGCTTATGGGATCTTAGCACCCCAATCGGGGATCAACCCCAGGCCCTCGGCAGTGAAAGCACCCAGTCTTAACCACTGGACTGCCAGGGGGTTACTTGGATTTTTTTTTTAACCACCACTTGTAGTTCAAGTCCTTAGGATCCTTGTGGAAATCATTTTGTCGTGTTTGAGAAGTTTTTGTTTGTTTTTATTCCAAGTCTGCGGAAGTGGGTTTGGGTCTTGGGATGTGTGTTGTTTGGCTTTGCATTTTTTCATCAATGAATGATAGTTGAGGGGCTTCCCTGGTGGCTCAGTGGTAAAGAATCCACGTGCCAACGCAGGAGACACAGGAGACGTGGATTTGATCCATGGGTCAGGAAGATCCCCTGGAGAAGGAAATGGCAACTCACCCCAGTATTCTTGCCTGGGAAATCCCATGGGCAGAGGAACCTGGCGGGGTATAGTCCTTGGGATAGCAAAAAGTTGGACACAACTTAGCTACTAGAGTATAATAAAACAAGTGACATTGAATTTCAAATGTTTTACTCTTAAGATAATTGGCGTTTAACCTCGTAAAGGACATTGTCTTCCACTGTTTGTTTTATCCCTCTCTGCATTTCATCACTTGATATTGATATCACGGCTAATCTATCCTGAAGTGAGTTGAGACATTTTTTCTTTCCCTCTGCTATTAAACAGTTGAACATGGAAACACTTTTGCTGGAAAACTGGGTAGAACGTGACCACAGTACTCCATTTACGACTTTCTTTTCCCGGAGGCTGGAGAGTGCATGGACTAGGCTGTGATGACGGTGTCTATCTCAGCGGCCGCGGAGGCCAGCTCCACTCAGCCCCGTGTTCCCAGGGTCAGTGGCAGCTCCACGCTTTGTGGCCTCCCCTCCAGGACCCAGCTGGTGGGGCGGCATGTCTGGAACACGCCACCTAAAGGTGCTCTTAACCGTTTTTTCCTGCTGTGGACTCCTGGCAATTTTCTGAAGCTTACAGAGCCCTCCCAGAATAACATTTTTAAACATAATAAAATCACATTAAACTATATTTAAATACAGTTGCTATCAAAGTGTTCATTGTGTAGTATTTTAATAGACTACCCTTGCTTTCCTGAAGAGTGAAAGTGAAGTTGCTCAGTTATGCCCGACTCTTTGCAACCCCATGGACTGTAGCCCCACCAGACTCCTCCGTCCATGGGGTTTTCCAGGCAACAGTACTGGAGTGGGTTGCCATTGCCTTCTCCAGGGGATCTTCCCAACCCAGGGAGAGAACCCAGGTCTCCTGCGTGGTAGGCAGATGCTTTGCCATCTGAGCCACCAGGGAAGTCCTGAAGAGTGGTACAGACCAAAAAGGTCACCGCAACCTGGGAGCTCATTAGAAATACAGGATCTCAGACCCACCCTGACCCACTGACCCCGAAACTGCATTTTACTCCTTGTTTCTATGAGTTCCGTGTGAGAAATAGGGAGATAGTAACTGAAGGGTATGAACCTGCAGTTCTCATAAGAGGAATGAGTTCTTGGAATGTACGGGAATGGTAAATTCCAGTTAGAGGTAAAGGAGATAAAAAACTTAATCCCTTCTCATACGAGGTCTGGAACTCCCTAAATTTTACCCACAGGGCCCAAATTAAGAATCCTTGCTTTTCCCAGGAAACAAATCCAATATTTTATAATAACCGTAGTGTAATATGACTTTAAAAACTGTGAGTCACTATCTTGTACACCTGAAACATAGTTCAACAAAGCAAACTCAAACAGCCCCGATCTGGAGTGTTACAGGTCGTCTTGGACAAGAGAAGCAAGTGTAGCCATCCAGACACTGGCTCTCTCGGTTTTTTGTTTGGGATTTTTATCCCCGTACCAACATGGCTTGCAGGATCTTAGTTCCCAGACCAGGGCTTGAACCTGTGCCCCCTAGTGGAAGTGCAAAGTGCTGACCCTTGGACCACCTGGGAGTTCCCAAGATACTGGCTCTTAAGAGTGTTTGCTCCTCTCCATTGTACAGAGCCGATCCCATGTCCAGGCCTGTAGTGATGGGATCATGCAGCCTAATTCTCCTGAGAAGGACAGCAAATATTTGAGCAAAAACAACGGTTTACCTTGGGGCACATCTCTAAATAGCAGTTTTTCTAAATCTGTTATTGCTCTGTTTTCTTTCTTAATTCAGACTGTAATTTTGTATCTTCCTGGACCATAGCCATTTTATTGACTCATCTTAATAGACTGTCGGCTTCCCTGATGGCTCAGACGATAGAGAGTTCACCTGCGAAGCAGGAAACACAAGTTCTTTCCCTGGGTGGGGAAGATTCCCCGGAGAAGGGAATCGCTAGCCACTCCAGTTCTTACCTGGAGAATTCTATGGACAGAGGAGCCTGGTGGGCTACAGTCCATGGGGTCGCAGAGTCAGACACGACTAAGTGAACAAGCACGCACATGCACAGAAATTGACTGGGGTAAAGTCTGACTTAATAGTCATGATTGAGTGTATCTGTCTGTCCCTTTTCTTCTCTCCAGTGTCTATTAAAATGGATCGTAGCCGGGTACAGTGTTGTCCCCTTCCCCCCCGGACATTTGGTAATATCTGAAGCATTTTTGAGTCTCAGAACTGGAGAGGAAGGGGCTACTGGCATCTCGTGGGGGCGGGGTACGGGATACCGCTAAACCTTTTACAATGCATGGGACAGGGCAGAGCAAAGAATTACTTGGCCCCAAACAGCTGTAGCAGCAACATTGAAAACACTGGTCTATTGGTATCTTTTCTTTGAGCAGACCGCCCTTCTTTTGTTTTTATTGATCCAGTGCTGTCTGTTTTCACTTCTAGTTGGTTTTTTGGTGGGTTTTTTTAGTATTTATCTGACTGTGCGAGGCCTTAGTTGTGGCACGTGGCCGCTTCGATTTTCACTGCAGCATGAGGCGTTGAGCTCCCTGACCAGGGATCGAACCCGGGCCCCTGGCACTGGGCGCACAGAGTCGTAGCCATGGGGCCACCAGAGAAGTTCCCTTCCTCCTAGTTTCTCGAGCTGCATGTGGCTCACTTGCTTTCGGCCTTTGGAACTGAAGTTCAGAGATTCTTCTGAAAAGTGATGAGGCTCTGGGTTTCGATACGTGACGCTCTCACTCACCGTCCATCTCTTAATAGTTTGTAATCTTAATTGTGGCTCTTGAGCAAAAGTTGTTTTAAAATGTGTCCTACAGTTTTCTTTGAAAAAACCTTTTGTGAAACCATGTTAGTTTCATAAGTTTGACTCACATCTACTTGATGAGTTCTGTCTCTTCTATGTGAAATTTGTAGTGGTTTTACCATGATTTGTTTTGTCTGACACTGATGTTTCTGGTGCCTTTTAGCACTTTCCCAGAACACTATCATTCTCTACTTCTCTTTCATTTCTATTTGGGCACCTCAGACACTAAAGAACCGCCTGCAGTGCAGGGGACCTGGGTTCAGTCCCTGGGTCTGGCAGATCCCCTGGAGAAGGGGGTGGCCACCCACTCCGGTGTTCTTGCCTGGAGAATCCCATGGACAGAGGAGCCTGGCAGGCCACAGCCCATGGGGTCAAAGAGTTGGACATGACTGAACGACTAACACCTGTCCTTTTCAAGAGTATTCAGCTGACTTTTTAAACACGTAACCGCCATTTTTAACAGGAAACTTAATCCATTTGCACTAAATGTTTAGTGTGACTCTTACCTTCTTTTCTGTTCTGCTGTGCCCCTTTTTCATCCTTGCTTCTCTTTTCCGGTCTGAAAGCTGTCCTTCCCATTTCGTTACTTATATCCCGCATCTTATCGTTACCTTTTTGTTGTTGTTCTGATGTACACGGTTCAAGTGTGGCCTTGTGTCATCTGTCAACTAGCTTTATTTTCTCTTCCCACTGAATGCAAGTTCAAGTGTGTGTGCTTAGTCGCTCAATCGTGTTGGACTCTTTGTGACCCCATGAACTGTAGCCCGCCAGGCTCCTCTGTCCATGGGATTCTTCAGGCAAGAGTACTGGAGTGGGTTGCCATGCCCTCCTCCAGGGGATCTTCCTAACCCAGGAATTGAACCCAGGTCTCCAGCACTGCAGGCAGATTCTTTACCACCTGAGCCAGCAGGGAAGCGAGTTCAAGTACGGGGTTTTATTTCAGTAATTTATGTGGAACTTTGCAGGTACTCTTCCCGTCTTGCAACCATCCAGTATTGTCTGCAGAGTTGTGTGCTCATCTGGGCCTTTTTCTTTTCCTGAAAGCTTTAGGATGTCATCATTCCTAGGCTTCTGACATTGTCCCATCCTGCCTCTAATTGAGACATCTTAAGACCCATGTCTGAGGAATCCCCCAGCAGTCCAGTGGTCAGAAGCCAGCACTGCCCCTGCCGGGGGCCCGAGTTCAATCTCTTATCAAGAAACGACAATTCCCCAAGCCTCGCACAACCCAAAACAATCTTTTAAAGACCCATATCTGATTTTGGTGTTGAAATAATTACTTTCTCTAAGTCTGGGTTCTTGAGTTGGGCATGCCTTCCGGTTCTGGCTTTCCCTGAGCAGGTTGTTGGGTAGGTTTTTGTTTGGATGTGATCTGTCTGGAGTAGTCGTGGGAGAAGGAAGAACGCAGTTTGGTGGTGATGTTCTGGACGTGGAGTTCTCTGCTCTCCGGGAACCTCCAAGTGCTTGGAGCCTTGGCGATGCTTCTCCAGCCTAAGCAGCCTCCCTTCCTAACAGCCCGGGAGGGTAGGTGCCTCTGCTGTTTGTGGTTTAGCACAATAAGGGAAGAGTCACTCTGATTGTTCTCCAGGTGGATCATCAGCTAGAGAGCAAGAAAGCTGTTCCAGATATCCGCCACCTGCCCACTCCGATCTTGACTACTTCTAGGAAAGCTCTCATTTTCGCAAACAAGGTTTGGCCTTTGACCTCCTTTTAGCCTGAGTTTATCTCTGTTCCTCAGGGGTCTGCAAAAGTTCTGAGCCACAGATGAAACAGCACCCCTTCTTGTGTTCCACGGTGCTTGTCTAGACCTCAGGGCATTTGGTCAGAAGGAGAAGGCAGAGCCCGGGACACAGACCGCCTTCTTGGTCGGATCTCTCTGCTGGCGTCCTGAGGGACAGAACCCCTGAAGCCGCGACTCTTGCTTGTGTGTTTTCAGGAGACAAGCCGCACAAGTGTGAGTTCTGTGACAAGTGCTTCAGCCGGAAGGATAACCTGACCATGCACATGCGCTGCCACACCAGCGTGAAGCCCCACAAGTGCCACCTGTGCGACTACGCGGCCGTGGACAGCAGCAGCCTCAAGAAGCACCTGCGCATCCACTCGGACGAGCGGCCCTACAAGTGCCAGCTCTGCCCCTACGCCAGCCGCAACTCCAGCCAGCTCACCGTCCACCTGCGCTCCCACACAGGTAAGTCCCAGGCCTCTGTGACCCGCAGCGTTCAGCTAGTTCAAGCACAGGCAGCTTCAGTGGCTCCAGGGTGCCGGTAAAGGAAACTGGAGCTTCTCTGTTGATATGAAGGGTGTGGTTTCTCCCACCTGGACGGCAGCTTCTAGTAAAACACTGGAAGTCTGACAGCTGAGTTTTCTAACTTGCCTGCGCAGAATACAGCTGGGGGTGATTATCCAATTCAACACGCAGGAAGCAAAAGGTGCATCTCAATAAAAGTCTGATGAATAAACTAGGTGTTTCTGTCATTCAACGTCAGCTCTGATTGTGTGGCTTAATTCAGAAGCATGTACCCATGTGGAAAATGGCTGGCTGGTGGGAAGCTGGTGCTCTGTGTGGGCCTGGAGGGGTGGGAAGGGCAGGGTGGGATGGAGGCTGAAGATGGGATATATGTGTACATACAGCTGATGCACACTGTTGTACATGACATTGTAAAGCAATTATACGCCAATTAAAAAAGGAAACATGTGGCAAAATTACCTGAAGGTAATCACAAACGTCTGGAAATTAGGCTTTGCAGAAAAGCTTTTCCCTCCCTGTGTGAGATCCTGTTGAAATACAGAGATAGAACCAACCAACCCATCACAGTGCAGAAAAAGGGGGATTGGGAAGCCCATAAGCAGAGTCAGAAAATTAGAATTTCCAATGAATTCATGGCTAATGGCAAGCAGACCGGCATATACTGACATCCAAAATTGAGTCAAGAAACCTGTGTCCCAGCAGACAAGTGGGAGGCAGCCAAAGAGCTGGGAGCTAATCTTTGCAGCCAGCGTCTGATTGCCTTGGGTGTTCTGAACTTGGAACTGATATAGGCTGCAGAGGTCAGAGGAGCAGCTGAAGCCTCTTGGCATGATGGCCCAAACTGTCAAGTAACAGGTAAAACCCACCTAATATCTCGTCCTTAAACCCATCTCCTCTTCCTAACTGTGAAGTGTTATCTGTGGATTATGAGTCATCCACAGGAAATAAGTGGTATGAAATGTGCCAAGTCTAACAAATAACAAATCCTGGAGACAACAGAGTACTTGCATAACTTAGCAGAATTTTTTAGTTCTCATTGGTACCTACCCACTGGCAGGAATGTTGCGTCTAAGAAGAGTTCTGTTAGAAACGGTTGTCAGAACAAAGCAGTATGAATTGAAACTGGGGTTGCTGGCCATAAAGTCCAGCTTTTCAGAGAGCAGAAAAAAAGCTGGAGAACTGACAATCAGAAGTCTGGTTTCTGACAAGGTCAGGAAGAAAAGTAAGAAAATCAAGTGAAATAAAGCCGTTTCTCAAGCAAGGAAAGATAGTGTGACAAAGAGAAAGGCATCCTTAAACCTCTCAAGCTGATGGACTAAACACTGAAGCTAATACTCGTTTTAGAGAGTGATGCTAGATGAGTCAAAATCACAGCCAACAATGCAGGAGAAGTTTGGGGAAAGGATGGTTGTGTAGGATATGTAACAATCTCATCTTTGCCTATAATCAACTGACAGTGATGTTTAAAGTAACAGCCTCCAAAGAACTGAACTCCTTAGCCATCCCTCCAGGGAGTACAGAGGCGGCTATGGCATTTCATGATTTGTCTTCTGCTTCTGGTGCCATATTCATGGGTTAACTTCATAGATAAAATTCAGTCTGTCAGTGTGAAAATGCAAAACTTTAATACAAGCCAGTTAACTGATGTAATAACACAACTTAAAGACAAAGTGAAAAGTAAAAGTGTTAGTTGCTCAGTCGTGTCCGGCTATTTGCAACTCCATGGACTGTAGCCCACCAGGCTCATCTGTCCATGGAATTCTGTAGGTAAGAATACTGGAGTGGGTTGCCATTCCCTTCTCCAGGGGATCTTCCCAACCCAGGGATTGAACCCAGGTCGATTCTTTACTGTGTGAGCCACGGGGAAAGTCCAAACACCAGAGTGAGCATGTTTATACATCTTGATTTGAAACAGTTTGTATCACACAAACCACACGTCTTTCTTCAGTGTCCAAATCTGGGATGTCAGGTGAGTTTAAATCTGAACCTGCAGTGTCATGAAAAGGGTGGAATTGGAAGCCCTAATGCTGTTTGGCCATGGTCCAGTGCTGTGACCTCTCTGAACCTGTTACCCCATCTGTTAAAGGGGGGTAGTCCTCCCACACGGGATTGCTGTGAGGATTAAACAAGTTAACACACAGTGTTCTCAAGTGGTAATGGTAGGAGGGGACAAGGAATTGGAGTTTTAAAGACCCAGCTATCTGCCACCAGGTATTCTGAACGCATGTTTGGGGGGTAGTTCTGTGTTGCCTGCCTGCTCTAATGGAAACGCACCTTCCCGTTGCCAGGGGACACCCCCTTCCAGTGCTGGCTCTGTAGCGCCAAGTTCAAAATCAGCTCGGACTTGAAAAGGCACATGATCGTGCACTCGGGGGAGAAGCCTTTCAAGTGCGAGTTCTGTGATGTCCGCTGCACCATGAAGGCGAACCTGAAATCGCACATCCGCATCAAGCACACCTTCAAGTGCCTGCACTGCGCCTTCCAGGGCCGGGACCGGGCCGACCTGCTGGAGCACAGCCGGCTGCACCAGGCCGACCACCCCGAGAAGTGCCCCGAGTGCAGCTACTCGTGCTCCAGCGCGGCCGCCCTGCGCGTGCACAGCCGCGTGCACTGCCCCGACCGGCCCTTCAAGTGCGACTTCTGCAGCTTCGACACCAAGCGGCCCAGCAGCCTGGCCAAGCACATCGACAAGGCGCACCGGGACGAGGCCCGAACGGAGAACCGGGCCCCGCCGGGCCGGGAAGGGCCCCGGGAGGGCGGCGGGCCGCCCGTGGCCAAGATCGTGACGCACAGGGCCTTCCGCTGCGAGACGTGCGGGGCGGCCTTCGTCAGGGACGACTCTCTGCGCTGCCACCGGAAGCAGCACAGCGACCACGGCGAGAACCAGAGCTCGGGCCTGGTCACCTTCCCGCCCGAGAGCGGCGCCCCCGGGCAGCTGGGCGCGCTGGTCTCCGTCGGGCAGCTGGAGGCGCCCCTGGAGTCCAGCCAGTGCCTCTAGCTCCCCCAGAGACGGTGGTCAGCCGGCCGGATCTCCGGACGCAACGCTGCTGCCCAGCCCTCTAGCCAGGCTGGACTCACCCGCTCCGGGGACGCCTGCTTCCACCCTGAGGCCTGCAGAGGCCATGGCCGCAGTCACCGTGGTGTGAGGGCAGGCGCCAAGGCAGCCCTGTGGAGACACCTCCCCCAACCGCACCCCTTGTATCTGTCTTCCCTCCAAGCATCGTCTAAGCAGGTTTACTCGGTTCCAAGATTGGGGGGTCCACGGAGCACTGCTCTATCCAATAGGGATAGTTCCTGCACGATGGATTCCAGTTCTAAAACTGACCCGCCCCTGATGGGATTATGAAATAAACGAATTAGACCACGAGGGAAAACTAACACTACACTGATCCGTAGAGCAGGTTAAGGGGATGTCGGGGTATGTGGAGGGTCTGGGGTGGCCGGAAAAGTTCTACTTCTTAACCCGGGTGGTGGTTTCTAAGAGTATCCGCCCTATATGATTTCTGTGTGGTTCCTTTTATCTGTTGTCTTATAATAAAAAAGCAAAACTCGTCTGTAGAATGGTGTCAGAGGGACACTCCATTTTTGTGGTCTATCACAGTGTGGTGGGCTTCTTAAGTGCCCTCCACCCGATGGTAATTTCACTGTAAATGCACCTAGGATTTCTGAGCGTCTTTGTGCGGCAGTGAAGCAAAATGCAGTTTGATCTGTAGGTGGCGCCAGAGATCAAGCTAACACTAGTTCAGCCAGTGTTGTGAAATTCGATTTGTGTATCTGTGTTCATAAAAAGAGAGTAGGGGCCGAGTGGATCCTGGGCTTCGTTGTGGGACATGGCGATGCGTGGGAAAGCCTGGGACTAGTGTCTTTTATCATAGTAAGCACTTGGTGTTTGCTGACCAACAAATAAGGGAAATCCCAAGCCTCTTGTAAATGGACATTTAACTTGACCGAAACTTAAGAGGTCTTGGAATGCCAGCAGATATAATTTATCCAAAGTTTCTTTCTTCTTTTCTTCAGATACAGTCTTTGTTTAATACACATTCTTGTGTGCTCTCATCAAGCTAAATATCTGGGCCTTTGAAACACTGAATTGATCCATTGTTTTTGATAAACTAGGAACAGGGATGTGAGAACAAAATTTTAATAGATTGTAAAGGTGACTATTTCAGTTATGAAATAGAGACACGGAGCTTATTTTAGAAGGTTACTTTGAACACATCTGATTCCATTTGGCTCAAGGTAAGTGGTAACGACTGTAAGAAGAAAAGATAGAAACGACAGCAGAGAGAATTAATCCTTTTTTGGTTTAGAGCTGTCTTCGGTTGTTCAGAAGTGTTTCATTCCTGGTTGCTGGTGCATTGTGCAGATTCTATTGTCACCTTTGCCGTTTGTCATGAGTCTTATCTGTGTTTCTGTTCTGGTAACAGAAGGGCTGTTGACCTTTCAAGTGGGAACCCATGGATTGGAATCATATAAACGTGCCTTGTACTTCTGGTGTCATAGCTCTTCAGAGAAACAGGAACAATATCAGCCTCTTTAGAAGGCATTTTTTTTCACAGCTGTCTGGGCCTCAAGGGTCTTGGATCCACACTGGTATCAGGTAGCAGATTTGGATCCCCAGTAGAGTGTAGATCAGCAAAAAGCTTGGAACCAGATAGTGAGTATTTGAGGCTTTATGAAGCCGTAAGGGCTCTTCCGTGACTGAACTCTCTTCACAAAAACAGCCAGACTGTCTGTGTTCCAACAAAACCTTATGAAATGAGGATGAGACTTAAAATATACAGCTGTCACCAAATGAAACTGGAAGCAGCCATAGTAGCTAAGAGGCCCTGAATTGGTTTCTGCGCCCAGCTCTGGTTTGCAAGGTGCACGTGGCTCTCAACAGAGACATTGATCAGTGAGTGTTTGCGGTTTGGCATCACATGGAGCAGGGGCTGGTGAACTTTCTCAGTAAAGGGCCAGACAGGAAATATGTGGACTTTGCTGGCCTCGGTCTCTATTCGACTCTGTGCCCCTCTGTAGCACAATCACTCAACTCTGCCACTGTTGTCAAAGCAGTTGAAGATAACAGGTAAGTGAATGGATATAGCTGTGTGCCGGTAAAGCTTTATTTACAAAAAGCAGGCCATGATTTGGAGGGCCATCTTTTGCTGATTCCTGACCTGGGCTGTTGAGTGCAAGCAACAAGGTAATTGATATGTCAAAACACAGGACAAACACAAAGAATGCCAAATTTCCTGGGGTCCTTTTATGCCGGTACATTTTCATGCAAGAGATAGGTTCACTTTAGTCACTCGGTCGTGTCTGATTCTTTGCGACCCCATGGACTGCAGGACACCAGGCTTTCCTGTCCATCACCAACTCCCGGAATGTGGTCAAACTCATGTCCATCTAGTCAGTGATGCCATCCAACCATCTCATCCTCTGCCGTACCCTTCTCCTGCCTTCAATCTTTCCTAGCATCAGGGTCTTTTCAAATGAGTCAGTTCTTCACATCAGGTGGCCAAAGTATTGGAGCTTCAGCATCTGTCCTTCCAATGAATATTCAGGACTGATTTCTTTTAGGATAGACTGGTTTGATCTCCTCGCAGAGACAGGTTAAATTCCAGGTTGTGTACATGCGTACTAAGTTGCTTTAATCATGTCCGACTCTTTCTCATCCTATGGACTGTAGCCCACAAGGCTTCTCTGTCCATGGAATTCTCCAGGCAAGAATACTGGAGTGGGTTGCTGTTTCCTTCTCCAGGAGATCGTCCCAACCTAGGGATCGAACCCCAGTCTTCTGTGTTGCAGAGTCTTTACCTGCTAAGCCACCTAGGAAGCCTTCCACTTATCTGTAAAATGGGCCTCAGGCATTTGGCTTAATGATAATGTCAACAGGTTTAAAACAGCAAAGCAAAAATTGGCTCACCTGTGTCTTTTTCTCATTGATTTTGTTGGAGCTGGAGCATGGGGATAACCAAGAACTAGCACTGTGACCTTATGACTTTGGGCATCATGGCCTTTGTCTGTCTTCCCACCCCATATCTGCAACCCGTGGTCCAAAATGGTGGCAACTGAAGCTCCAGCCAGGGCAGGAGGCCTCCCCGTAGCACCACAGGAAGGTTGCACATAAGCTTCTGTTTCCAGCCCCTGCTACCTAGCTGGTCACAGGCCATGGCCATTGCAAAGGGTGCTGGGAAATAATGGTGCTAGAGTAGCTCTGCTGAGTTAAACCCTGGAAGGCAATGCTAGGTCACGTGTGTCCTCTGCCCCCGAGCAGTCACGCGGTGTTCTCGTGAAGGCTGGAGATGACTTCGCTGTGTGACACCTGGCATCGGCCTTGAACACCCACGGTGTTCTACACGGGAAGGTTTCTGTTTTATCAGGACGTCACTGGGGCTCCCTGTGCCTGCTCTTTGTGATACTGGCTCATGGCGCCCTTCCGAGGTTTTCTGTCGCTCTGGTCTGGCGGGTCTCCGCTGGCTCTGGGCTGAAGTGCCTGGGAAGCTCTTGGGTAACTGGAATCTGCCTCTGCAGGAGGCTGTGGGCATTGGTACCGTCTGAGGTTGTGCAGGTGATCATCATGTGCAGCCAGGTGGGAACAGCTGCCCCAGTGAAGAAACAGGGCTGTGTTCATGGACATTTGCCACCTATACTGTCCCGGAGGGCCCCACACTCGGGTACCTGCTCTGCTGACGCTGTTTTGTAATTCTTAGTTTTTGAACCAGGGGTCCTGAGTTTGTATTTTGCATCAAGCCAGTCCTGTGAGGAAAGGAAACATGCCTAGGAAGGGAGCCAGTGTATGTTACTGGTACAGAAAAGATCTCAAACTTTGCAACCAAGACTCCTGTCTGGAGGCAGCCAACCAAGGCTCTGGATAGGAGGGAAAAGCACCATAAATCCATGAATCGTGATGGTCTAGAATTTCCCTGCATGGTTCCATTCAGATGTTACAATGAGTGCCATTTGCATTTGTTATTACAAACAAAGCTGATTTTTGGAAAAGTTAAACCTGCTCAGTGCAGCGAGTGCAGGAGAGTCAAACCCACGTGTGCTGGCCTCCTGTGCTCCTGTGTCGTTTTCAGCTTTCGCAGGGCTGCCTTCCACCGGCAGAAGTGGGGGGATTGGGGAGGGAGCCATTTGGTTCTCAGTGTCGAGGCAGGAAGAGGGCGTGATCTTTTGCAAGAATGGTGAGCTCTGCAGTTGGCTTGGAAACTATTTTGAACATGGGTCTGTTGGATGATTGGAAAATGTCCCTAGGCTATGTGTCCACGTGCTGCAGGTAAGTTACTGCAGGAATGACCGATGTTACATTCCCCCAGCTCAGGCAGGTTACAAAATGGTTGAGCAAATTTTGCTTCGATACTGATCTTGATGATAACTACACTTGAACTCCCAGCAGTGTGACGGGCCCCCGCAGCCCACGCTCGGCCACTCTCAGAGGCCATTTAGATAGGATCTTCTGTATGTCTCACACCTTGAGACACTTCTGTTTTAATAGAGAAGAAAATGGAGGTAAAGAATCCAAGTCCAGCACGTGGTCAGAATTGGAACCTGTGTTCGTGTCCTCTGAGTAGAGCTCCTTTCATTACCTAACACCGCCTGCTTGAGAGACCTAACGCCAGTTTTCTTCGTTGCTTTTGGAGTCATGAGCCCCTTTGTCAGTCCAGCCAAGTCTATGAGTCCTGTCTTAGATGTTTAAGAAAATAAAGCAAAATATAATAGCTTGCAGAGGAAAACTATTGAAATCATTATCACAATATTTCTTGGTTTCGGTGCCTTAATTAGCCTTATATTAAAGGTCGTAGCTGCAGACCTCTAGCAGAACTATCGTTTGTAGTCAGCCTTGGGCTTTCTGTGGCTGCAGTTCCTCCACATCCATGGAGTCCACCAACCGCAAGGTGTAGTCCTGTAATATTTGTTACTGAAAAGAAATCTGTGCACAAGTGGTCCTGTGCATTTCAAACCTGTGTTGTTCAAGGGTCAACCACAGTCTTATTTTGAAGTCGAGATGCTCATAAATGTTATTTCAAGATAGTTATAGCAACTGGGATGTTATATGACACTTGGAAGATGGGAAGCGTGTGAGTTTACCTTTTGGCGACCCCACGGACTGTCGCCCGCCAGGTTCCTCTGTCCATGAGATTCCCCAAGCAGGAATACGTTGCTATTTCCTCCTCCAAGGGATCTTTCCGACCCAGGGGTTGAACCCACATCTCCTACATTGCAGGCAGATTGTTTGCCACTGAGACACCAGAGAAATTACTGACCTCTTGTTGACCCAGTCACTGGTCTTGTCAATGCTTCTGTGTTCCGGCACCTACATCCCAAACTGACAGGTGCTCAGTTTCAGTTAGAGGCGAGTGAAATAAGATTCATCTTCTTTCCCTTGCAAACCCTGCACCTTATCAATTCTACCCATGGTCCCTTTACCCCTATGTTAAGACCTCTGATGCTAATGGAATTTCTGGGGTCTGATTTTCTTGATAAATTGGAACTTGCAGTTATTTCCATCATTACCAGGTCTAGCAGCATCAGCGCTTAAACATTCACCCCCGCCTCAGCCCACCCCAGAGAAAACCGAGCATTAGAAGGGATCCACCAGACAGGTCTCTTTGTAGTGCCTGCATGCAGCCCTTTTCCAACAGCTCTTCTTAAGACGGCTCAATCCTCACCTGTTAGTTTGAGGGACTTTCGCTTATAGAAAACAGACACTGTATGTTCATCAAGCAATTCTGAAATTCTCAAGGCATTACACACACCCAAGCGCTCTCATGCTGTACCACCTATGTCTTGAAAGGTCACAGCAGACTGGCTTCAGCCTAACACGGAAGGGTTTTTACCCGAGGCTGAGAGCATAACACATGAGTAACAGCAGCAGGTAATTCTAGTATTCAGCCCAGGATCATCTGTACTTACTCATCTTAGGCATCCTAGGAGGGGAAGTGTTGTCTCAGCTGTATTGGTGGTCACTTGTCCATCTGCAACAATCTACCTTCACTTTTTTTTTGTAGTTTTGGGAAACGATCCCTTTGGATTCAAAAGAAATTCACATTCTGTGTGTCCTTTCCAAGCGCACAGACATCTCTGGATTTGGAGAGGAGCTGGTCATCTCTACCTCTTCTTCACATGTGCGTTTGTCCCTTGTTGCAAGACCTGAGGGACTCGAGGGTGCAGATGTCATTTGGAAATGTTTTGTCTTCAAAAGAAAAATCTTTATTCCAGATACTCACTTCTCTCCTGACTCCGGCCTAGCCTCCAGCCCAGAGGCCGGCAGATATTTTAGGTTTTGCAGGCTGTACAGTCACTTGCAACTGCTCAGCTCTGGCCCAACAAGCACAAAAGCAGCCAGGGATGGTGCTTAAAGAAATGTGTGTAGTCGTGTCCGTGGAATGCTTTACAGATACCAGAATTTGGATTGCATGTAATTGCACATCACAAAATATTTTTAAATTTTTCAACCATTAAAAAATCTAAAAACTACTCTTAGCTCATGGGTTGTACAAAAGCAGCTCATAGGTTACTATGAGAAACACTGGGCAAAGTACATAGGGATCTCTTACTGTAACCTTTACAACTATACACGGATCTTCAGTGATCTCAGTACAAATTTTAATTAGACTAACAGGCAGTTGGCTGGATTTAGCACCCCCCAGGCTGTGGTTTACCACCCCTGCCAGTGAGAACAGCTTATGAAAATATGATGCATAGTTTGAAACTGCTCTCCTATTTCTGAGATTGTTTTTGACATGAATGGAATGCTTGAATAGGATTTTTTTCTGATGTGGGTTATCCCCAAATATTGGTTTTATATTACAGTTCAAATACAAAAGCCTTAGCTGTGAGCTGTTAGAATTAAAGATTCTACTGTGGTTTGAGTAAGCTGATAGAAGTAAATTTACATTTGTGAAATGTTCGCTTAATTAAAAAGCTCAGCGTATCCTCTCTTGAAATATGAAAGTCATTTATAAGAAGTCCTGCAGTCCTAAAATATTTTCTTTTAAAATAATAATCTATACATTTTTTTTAAATCACGCAATACCAGGGGGAGTACAGTGAAAAGTCTCTTTCCCATCACAGCCCCTCATTTTCCCTTTCAATAGGCAGTCACCATTAGCTGTGTCTATAAATTCTTTGGTTTAAAAATTTGTCTTCGGGAGTTTCCTGGTGGTCCAGTCATTAGGACTTAACGCTTTCACTGCTGGGGGCCCAGGTTCAATCCCTGGTTGTGGAACTAAGATCCTAAAAGCTGCAGGAAGTGGATGCATCATGGCTGTCTTTTGGCTGCCAAAAGTCATAATTATAGTAGCTACCAGGGCTGAATGTGCTCTGAACCTCGAAAAGGTCTTGACCACCTGCAGCAGCTCTGCATTGTAGGTGATGCTGGCCCCATGTTGCACGTTGAACTCTTGGAGGCAGAGTGATTGGATGTCAAGTGGGTCATGGTGTCTGTGTGGTTTTATGAAATGAAACCCTCCTGATGCCGAGTGGCGGTTGGTACAGGGCTTGAATGAGACATGTGAAAGACGAGGACTCTCTGGCTCTGAAAGTGTTCTAGTCTTAAGAACTGTCACTGGGGTTCTCTTAGTACAAAAGCAGTATGTGGTCACTGCAGGAAATGGAGAAAAGCAAAATAAAAGTTAGCCTGTACAGCCAGGAGCTGCTGGGGACAGAAAGGAGCAAGGAGGAGCCTCCGGGGAGCACGGCTGCACGAGCACCTTGAGTTTGCACTTTTGGCCTCCAAACCTCTGAAATAATACTTTTCTGTTGTTTTAAGCAAAAAAAAAAAAAAAATTAACCCGTGCTTCAGCCATTGCAACACCTTGCTGTCGGGACACCTCCACCCAAAGGCAGGTGAGGAAGATTTCCATGGTCCGTGCTGTGATAGAACGCTTTGTGGAGGGCTGTGGAATGCATCCTTATTTCCTGAAGATGGACTTTGAATGGAGCACAGCAGTTAAGAGCCCAGAGGCTGCAGTCAGAGTGTCCGGTTTGAATTCTGGGTCTTTCACTTTATTAGCTGCATGACCTTGGTCATATTACTTAAGACCCTCTGTGCCTCATTTTTCAAAATCTATAAAATAGATTATAGTACCTACCTCATAGAGTTGTCATGAGAGCTAAATAAGTTAGTCTACATAAAAGAGCCAGAACAGTGCCTGGCACGTGCCAAGCCCCAGATCAGACTCGCTAACGAGAATTTATACTTTTTAATAAGCCATTAATAGCTGCCAACAATTCTCAAATATCCAGGAGTTTCCTTAATCCTCAAATCAATTATGTGTGACTTTAGAATCCATTATATATGTTGCATATTGGATGTACTTTGTGAATAGTAACTCCTGATGTACCTACTTGAATTAGAACAAACCTGCACAGATCTTGTCCTCATGCTCTTATGTTTGGTCAAATACAAATCTCCTCTCCTTTGAAAATAAGTGGACAAGGGACTTCCCTGATGATCCAATGGCTGAGACTCCTCACTTCCAATTCAGTTCAGTTCAGTTCAGTCGCTCAGTCGTGTCCGACTCTCCGCGACCCCATGAATCACAGCACGCCAGGCCTCCCTGTCCATCACCAACTCCCGGAGTACACTCAAACTCATGGCCACAGAGTCGGTGATGCCATCCAGCCATCTCATTCTCCGTCGTCCCCTTCTCCTCCCGCCCCCAACCTTTCCCAGCATCAGAGTCTTTTCCAGTGAGTCAACTCGTCGCATGAGGTGGCCAAAGTATTGCAGTTTCAGCTTTAGCATCAGTCCCTCCAATGAACACCCAGGATTGATCTCCTTGCAGTCCAAGGGACTCTCAAGAGTCTTCTCCAACACCACAGTTCAAAAACATCGATTCTTCGGCGATCAGCCTTCTTCACAGTCCAACTCTCACATCCATACATGACCACGGGAATAAACCATTGCCTTGACTAGACAGACCTTGGTTGGCAAAGTAATGTCTCTGCTTTTTAATATACTATCAAGGTTGGTCATAACTTTCCTTCCAAGGAGCAAACGTCTTTTAATTTCATGGCTACAATCAGCATCTGCAGTGATTTTGGAGCCCCAAAAAATAAAGTCTGACACTGTTTCCACTGTTTTTCCATCTATTTCCCATGAAGTGATGGGACCAGATGCCATGATCTTTGTTTTCTGAATGTTGAGCTTCAAGCCAACCTTTTCACTCTCCTCTTTCACTTTCATCAAGAGGCTTTTGAGTTCCTCTTCACTTTCTGCCATAAGGGTAGTGTCATCTGCATATCTGAGGTTATTGATATTTCTCCCAGCAATCTTGATTCCAGCTTGTGCTTCTTCTAGCCCAGGGTTCCTCATGATGTACTCTGCATATAAGTTAAATTCAGGGGACCCATTTTGATCCCCGGTCAGGGACGTGAATCCCACATACCAAAGCAAATATCAAAGATCTCACATGCTGCAACTGAGATCTGACAGTCAAATAAATTTTTAAAAAAATTTTTAAGGAAAAAAAATGGACATAAGTGAACGCAATAGAATAGAAATCACCTATACATTTTAAATAAAATTCAACTCCACGGCCAGTTAGTGAGGAAAGAGAATTCTTATGCCCTTCTAGGAACAGATTGGGTTGGGGGGGACCAACTGGGTGATATCTACCAAAATATTAAAATGTGAGTTCCCTTTGACCCAGCAATTACAGAAAGCAAATGAGTGTATACAGAGTTGTTCAGAGCAGCGTTGTCCATGAGAACAGTTAGAAGGATGCAACCAAATGTCTTGAGAATGGGGCTGTCAAATGACGATACAGTCAGGCAGTCATGACCACACATTACTTTGAAAAAAAAAACTTCCTGGTGGTCCAGTGGTTAAGAATCTGCCTGCTGATGCAGGGGATGTGGGTTCTATCCCTGGTCTGGGAAGATGCTGCAAGCCACGGGCAACCAAGCCTGTGTGCTGAAATCACTGAGCCCAAGCTCCCCAGCGAGAGGAACCATGGCCAGGCGAAGCCACAGCCAGAGAAAACCTGGGCAGCAAAGGCCCAGCGCAGCCAAAACGCTTTTAAAAAAGGTGCAGTTGACCCATGTGTGTTGACAGGTTAGTAGCTGAAGGTCAATTATTAAGTGAAAAAAAAAGTTGCAGTTTAATCCCCCTTGGTGTTTTAAATAGAGATTGTCTTAAAGCATATGAAATAACTGGAATGGTGGCTGTCTTCTGTAAGTGAAGCAGACGTGGGAAAGAGGTTTTATGACTTTAATAAAATCTGTTCTATTGGGCTTTTTACAGCAAGTGAGTATTAAATTAATGGAAAAAATAGCTTTTATCTCCAGATTCTCATCCACTTTACCAGTTTATTGACTTTGATGTCCATGTTCTAAATATAAATATACACACTGATTTAAAAGTGTAAAATCCTTTGAAATTTAAAAATTCTGTGAGCATTTCATCCGATGTGTTTTTACACACTCTGCCTCCACACCCGTCTCCTCCACCCTCCTACCCACTTTTGGACACTTTTTAATCTTATTTTCTGGAAAATACTTGGATAGCCAAATAAAAAGTACCTTATAATGGCGCTTATGAATTGCACAGAACTTCTTTCAAAATGTGAGCCTGGAAAAATTTATCACCTTCATGGGTTTGTTATTTTCTGGCATTCTAACTTCAGGATAAAATAGGAATTTACCTAATTAGAGCAGTAATTTCAGCAACTGACCTCGTTTTTCGCCAAAAAGAATCTAATTACCAAGTAGATCTGTTCTTTTATTTCATCTGCAATTCACTTTGCAGTTTTGTGCTTTCCTTTAACAAAATATTCTCAAAGAACGTGACCACACCTCTGAAGAACAGGGAATATTGTGGTGGGGACAATGCAATGTGTGATTGATATTTCACACCAAAAAAAATAATGATCTTTTTAAAATTTAAAACTGCTGTAATCTGTCATTTTTATCACATAATTTCATGCTTATAGAAAATTTGGAAAACACAAAATGATACACAAAAGTAAAATTACCTGTGTGTGCGCTCAGTCTTATCTTTGCTGCCTGCCAGGCTGCTCTGCCCATGGGATTTCCCAGGCAAGGATACTGGAGTGGGTTGCCATTTCCTCCTCCAGGGCATCTTCTCAACCCAGGGATCATCCTGGGTCTCTTGTGTCTCCTGTTTGGCAAGTGGATTCTTTACAACCAGCGCCGCCTGGGAAGCACTTTCTTACCTATAATTCAGTTACAAATCCATGGGCATCAGTTGCTCACACTGTGCGCTGTTTTCCTGGTCTTTTGCTCTGCTTGGGATGTTTCCGCATCATTAATATAGTAAGTATCCACACTAATATGTAATAATATATGTGCATATATCAGTGTATATAATACCCACTTTGTATATAATATAATAAGTGTACTATATATTACTGTCTGCACAATTTCAAATTTTTATTTTCCCCTCTTTGTAACCTAACATAGCATGTTTCAATGTTGTCAAGATGACATAAATGTTACTTACCATTACTCCCTTGGTGGACATTTGGGTTTCTTTTCATTAAAAATAATGCATAAAGCTCTTTCCATATATAGGATTTTCTTCCATTCAGTTCAGTTTCTCAGTTGTGTCTGACTCTTTGCAACCCCATGGACTGCAGCATGCCAGCCCTCCCTGTCCATCACCACCTCCTGGAGTTTACTCAAACTCATGTCCATCGCGTCGGTGATGCCTTCCAACCATCTCATCCTCTGTCGTCCCCTTCTCTTCCTGCCTCCAATCTTTCCCAGCATCAGGGTCTTTTCCAGTGAGTCAGTTCTTTGCATCAGGTGGCCAAAGTATGGGAGCTTCAACTTCAGTATCAATCCTTCTGATGAATATTCAGGACTGATTTCCTTCTGTTAGATTCCCAGAAATTGAATTACTAGGTCAAAGGTCATGAATATATTTAAGGCTTTTACTGAATGTTGCCAGATTGCTTTCTGCAAAGATTGTACCAGTTTATCCTCATCAATAATACTGAAAGGCCAAGTTGGCTTTCCCCTTCTCCAAAACTGGGCATTATTTTGTTAAGTACCGTGCTAATTTAGATAAGCTGATTATCATTATTGCATTAGTAACTTTTAATGGCATTAGTGGAGGACTTTTTAAAAAATCCATCCATGATCATATTTTTGCATAGTTAAGTGATGTGTATTAAATTTTTAAATAGCAAAAAAAAAAAAACAAACCCACAAGTATCCTGATGAAAGTGAAAGTGTTAGTCACTCAGTCATGTCAGACTCCGAGACCCCGTGGACTGTAGCCCGCCAGGCTCCTCTGTCCATGGAATTTTTCAGGCAAGAATCCTGGAGTGGGTTGCCATTTCCTTCTCCAGGGCATCTTCCTGACCCAGGGGTCGAACCCATGTTTCCCACACTGCAGGCAAATTCTTTACCGTATGTCACCAGGGAAGCCCCGATTAAATTTTTTTTTTCTGTTAAACAATGATTTTATTGCTTTAGTACAATATACAAATTTATGCAACCAGGGCAGAGGCTGTGGATGACTCATATTTCCAACTAGGGGGTAGGACTCATTTGGTCTTGTAGTATCGAGCCAACCGGTGAATACGGCTCTCAATCAGAATCAGATGGAATTTAGCATCTTTATCCTTTCTGTTCCTCTTAAGATGCTTTCAAACAGCAACAGCTTTCTTAATTAAATGATAGAGATCCTCAGGGAGATCAGGAGCAAGTCCTTTGGACTTAAGAATTCTCAAGATTTTGTTGCCTGTCACAAAACGTACTTGTGCAACACCATGAGAGTCTCTCAGGATCACATCGATCTTTGAGGGAGCCAGGCCCTTCTTGGCCAGTTTGTAGATCTGCTCCTTCATGTCGTCAGAAGTGAGCTTCAGCCAGGTGGGGACGCTGCGGCGGTAGGGCAGAGCCAACTGGTAGAGGCCCTTCCCGGGAGTGTGCGTGCAACCCGTGATGGTGGTGGTTTGGTAGCAAAAGGAGAGAGAGGGTGGGAGAGGCGCTCCGATCACATTTTAAATGGCAAAAAAATATCACAAGTGTCCTGATGCTGCTAAGTCACTTCAGTCGTGTCCGACTCTGTGCAACCCCAAAAACGGCAGCTCACCAGTCTCCCCCGTCCCTGGGATTCTCCAGGCAAGAACATTGGAGTGGGTTGCCATTTCCTTCTCCAAGTGTCCTGATGACCAGGTATCAATTTGCAAATATCAAATCCACCAACCCCTTGATCCGGCAATATCGAGGACACCGTATAGAAATAAAATCATTTGAAATTTCACATTTAGCATATAATTACTATAGTAACCAGTAAAAGGAAGAATTATTAAATATCTGCACTTTGCTCAAGAATTTTGGGAATTTCTATGATGTGCCTTGATTTGTTTAATCAATATTAAATACTACTTGTATATAAATCTTAGATCTCAGCAAATGCTGTAACTTCTAACTGGACAAGGACTTTCATGATGACCAAGAACTGCCAGCATAATTGGTTTTTTGGTGATGACTGCTTGAAAATTGCCAGGCAGGGCACCATTTCCAATTGATTATCTTTCATTGCTAATAGCCTCACAGACTGTTTCTACTCCTATATTAAATGTGACTCTTGAAACCTGAATGTAACAGTGATCAAAGAAAGGGGATGGGGTGGGCACCACACACACACACACACACAAAAAATGCAGAGCTTTGCCAGATTTTCAGTAACTGAGGGCAACCTAAAAATTGGAAAAAATGCTGCAGTTGACAAAGGGGGCAGATGGAAGGAAGTGATTCCTTAAATTTTGACATATTTAAAAGGAACGAAAGAATGCTTATCTAGTATTTTAAGAGCTACTTGTTGTGCTTTCATTTCTGTATCATTTAATTATTTGGGAAAAGATTCAGGATTGCTGTAAAAGTAGCTTAAGAATAGCTGAGAGAGGACGTCCTTGGTGGTCCAGTGGTTCAGAATCCAGCTTGCAATGCAGAGGACATGGGTTCAATCTCTGGTCAGGGAACTAAGATCCCAGCTGCTGTGGAGCAACCACGTGTGCTTCAAGTACTGGGCTGAACTAGAGAGTCCACGTGCTGAAACAGAAGAACAAAGTCCCAACACAGCCAAGTAAATAAAACACATATTAAAAAGAAAAATAGCTGAGGGACGTACTTGGTGGTCCAGTGATTAAGATTCCATGCTCCCATTTGCCATATGGTGATTTTCAAACACTATCATTCTTTCCTCATCTGTCAATAGGAATTTCTGTAAGGAGGCACTGTCCTACCTCCCCATATATTTATTGACTTATATTGTGTGTTTTTCTCTTTGCTTATTTAGTTTGTCCAAATTGCTCCAGGTTTGGCCACTGGGAGGTCTTTCAGTTTGGCTCCTGTGTCCTTGCAGCATGGTCCCCTGGTTTTTTAAGCACGTCCTTACTTTCTGGTATCACATGTTCCAGGTGCCTCTTGAGTATCTCCTGCCCCAGCTCTGAGATGGACTGTTTCTCAGAGGGGCGCTGGTTCTTTTCAGTGGAGAAGAGTATTTAATCCTGATCTGCGCACTAGTGTGTCCATTGCTACCAGGCTGTCTCTAGACTGTATCTTGCGTCTTCCCTCCCCATCCCTCCCACCTCCCCACTGGTACAAGTTGTCACCACATTTCATCTGGATAACTGCCTCTTTATGGCCCCCCCCACCCCAGTATTGCCTTCCTCCAAGCCCCTCCAAACAGTAGCAAAAATAGAATTTTAAAACATTAGCGAGAAGACAAAAGAGTAATACTTAAGCCATTAAACAAAGTCAAGGACCTTTAGTTCTTCCTCAAGGACTGTAGCTGATGTTCTGAGCCGTGTCCTTTGAGCTGTTTTACAGGTACTGAAACCCCTACCAGGTGGGGGATGTTAACTGTATGCTGCCCATAAGCACATAGACCCCCCCTCCCCACACCAGTTGGAACCAGAAGGTTGATGATGCTGACTCCCAATTCACCATCAACCAATCAGAAGAAAGTCCACGAGTGATCACGCCCTCTATGAACCATTTCTATAAGACTCCTCACTACTCCCACCAGGGCGGGACACAGTCTAATGGGCATTAACCTGCTATGGCCTCCTTTGCCTGGCAAAACAATAAAGCTCTTCTACTTTGTCCAAACAACCAAGACATTAGCTGGACCCCATCATTTCCTTCCACAAAACCTTTTGCTGGGTGTCATGGGACCATCCGGATAACTGAAACCACTTGTAGACATCTACAGATACAGGGGTGTATCTGTAAGATATGCTTGCAGTCTGCCATATCTTGGCGCAGGATTGGCAAACTTCTTTTAAAAGGACCAGAACGAAAACATTCTAGGTTTTGCAGGCCATTCAGGTCTGCTGTTGCAGCCCCAAAGCAGGCACAGACACTGTGCAAGCATATGAGTGTGGCTATGTTCCAATAAAACTTTATTTACAAAAACAGGCAGTGGGCTGGATAGGCCTGACAGCCATAGATTGTCAACCTCTGCCCTAGAGGGAGGGCTTCCCTGATGGCTCAGCAGGTAAAGAATCTGCTTGCAATGCAGGAGACACAGGAGGTGGAGCTTCGATACCTGGGTCAGGAAGATCCCCTGGAGGAGGAAATGACAACCCACTGCAGCGTTTATGCCTGGAAAATCCCATGGACAGAGGAGCCTGGTGCACTAAAGTCCAGAGTGTCACAAATGGTCAGACAGTTTTCTAAAGCTTGCCAGAAACTGCTGAGAAGCTTTAGAAAGCTCTCAGTGAGCAGCTGCACAGCTGATCCACACCAAATTCTCCAGAAAGTTGCCACCAGCTAGCCTGTCTTCCTCTGTCTGCCGAGCCTCTTAAGGGTGCCCCCCCACTGGCAGAACCTGAAACCACAGGGAAGGGGATTCTGGGAAATGTCAAAATGGCAGCCAGTGAGCCTGGTGGCTTTCCTGTCTCCATGGGCTGAAATTCCTCCCTTGCTCACTACACACTCTCCACTATGTTCTCTCTCAGGTCTTCAAACCTACTGATCTCTTTTCCACCTCAGGACCTTTGCACGTTCCACCCCATTTGCTTGGAATGCTCTTTCCACCCTCTTCCCTCTTTTTTATCTTTTAGATCCCAGATCACAGGGTACTTTCTTGGAAAGGCCTTCCCTGACCCATCTATTTAAAATTGCCTCCCCTTCTACTACAATCTGTCTTATCTCAAAGCTAAGGAACTGTTTTGTTCCTGGTGATATTTCCAGGATTTACATGTAGAAGTGCTCAGATAGTCACTAAATGAATCTAACCCCACAACTGGCTAACGTTGCACTTGCTTTATATGCTCTGTTGACTGATTGTTGGTCTGCTTTCTATGTCCATATAAAGTCGGAGGGCAGAAGGTAGGACTCTACCATTTATTCCTACACCTGGCCCCTAAAATAGTACCTGGAACATAGTCGGTGTTCAGTATGTATTTGTTAGCTGGATCAGTGATGAGCCGCGCACATTTTGGGCATTTCCCTGGCGATCCAGGGATTAAGACGTCACTCTTCCACTGCAGATGGTGCCGGTTTGATCCTTTGTTGGGGAACTAAGATCCCGACTGCTGCCTGTGAACAAACAAACAAACAAAACTTCATACATTTTAAAAAAACCTTATACTGTCGGGACTTCCCTGGTGGTCCAGTGGCTAAGACAGTGCTGCCAATGCAGGGGCCCAGGTTCGATCCCTGATGAGGGAACTACACGCCACGTGATGCAACGAAGACCTGGCACAGCCAAGTAAATATTTCAGAAAACACTTACTGTGCATAGTAAATACTAGACAGTCATGGAGATCAGGTAGAATTACATAGCGAAATTTTCTTTTTGAGTGTCTTCTGATGTCCCTTCAGTGTCTAGACTCTCCGTATTTCTGTGGGGCAGGCAACCCAAACAAGGACAGGAACTCTGCCTTTGGAACGGACACTCTGAGTGAGGGGACGGTGCGCCCTGTAGCTCTCTCCTCTGAGTGAGGGGACCCTGCGCCCTGTCAGCTCTCCCCTCTGAGTGAGGGGACCCTGCGCCCTGTCAGCTCTCCCCTCTGAGTGAGGGGACCCTGCGCCCTGTCAGCCCTCTCCCCTCTGAGGGAGGGGACCCTGCGCCCTGTCAGCTCTCTCCCCTCTGAGGGAGGGGACCCTGCGCCCTGTCAGCTCTCTCCCCTCTGAGGGAGGGGACCCTGCGCCCTGTCAGCTCTCTCCCCTCTGAGTGAGGGGACCCTGCGCCCTGTCAGCCCTCTATCCTCTGAATGAGGGGACCCTGCTCCCTGTCAGCTCTCTCTCCTCTGAGTGAGGGGACCCTGCGCCCTGTCAGCCCTCTCTCCTCTGAGTGAGGGGACCGTGCGCCCTGTCAGCTCTCTCCCCTCTGAGTGAGGGGACCCTGCGCCCTGTCAGCCCTCTATCCTCTGAATGAGGGGACCCTGTTCCCTGTCAGCTCTCTCCTCTGAGTGAGGGGACCCTGTGCCCTGTCAGCTCTCTCCTCTGAGTGAGGGGACCCTGCGCCCTGTCAGCTCTGTCCCCTCAGTGTGGGGACCCTGCGCCCTGTCAGCTCTGTCCCCTCAGTGTGGGGACCCTGCGCCCTGTCAGCTCTGTCCCCTCAGTGTGGGGACCCTGCGCCCTGTCAGCTCTCTCCCCTCTGAGTGAGGGGACCCTGCGCCCTGTCAGCTCTGTCCCCTCAGTGTGGGGACCCTGTGCCCTGTCAGCTCTCTCTCCTCTGAGTGAGGGGACGCTGTGCCCTGTCAGCTCTCTCCTCTGAGTGAGGGGACCCTGCGCCCTGTCAGCTCTCCCCTCTGAGTGAGGGGACCCTGCGCCCTGTCAGCTCTGTCCCCTCAGTGTGGGGACCCTGTGCCCTGTCAGCTCTCTCTCCTCTGAGTGAGGGGACGCTGCGCCCTGTCAGCTCTCTCCTCTGAGTGAGGGGACCCTGCGCCCTGTCAGCTCTCCCCTCTGAGTGAGGGGACCCTGCGCCCTGTCAGCTTTCTCTCCTCTGAGTGAGGGGACCCTGTGCCCTGTCAGCTCTCTCTCCTCTGAGTGAGGGGACGCTGCGCCCTGTCAGCTCTCTCCTCTGAGTGAGGGGACCCTGTGCCCTGTCAGCTCTCTCTCCTCTGAGTGAGGGGACGCTGCGCCCTGTCAGCTCTCCCCTCTGAGTGAGGGGACCCTGCGCCCTGTCAGCTCTCCCCTCTGAGTGAGGGGACCCTGCGCCCTGTCAGCTTTCTCTCCTCTGAGTGAGGGGACCCTGCGCCCTGTCAGCTCTCTCTCCTCTGAGTGAGGGGACCCTGCGCCCTGTCAGCTCTCCCCTCTGAGTGAGGGGACCCTGCGCCCTGTCAGCTCTCCCCTCTGAGTGAGGGGACCCTGCGCCCTGTCAGCTATCTCCTCTGAGTGAGGGGACCCTGGGCCTGTCAGCTCTCCCCTCTGAGTGAGGGGACCCTGCGCCCTGTCAGCTCTCCCCTCTGAGTGAGGGGACCCTGCGCCCTGTCAGCTCTCTCCTCTGAGTGAGGGGACCCTGCGCCCTGTCAGCTCTCTCCTCTGAGTGAGGGGACCCTGGGCCTGTCAGCTCTCCCCTCTGAGTGAGGGGACCCTGCGCCCTGTCAGCTCTCTCCTCTGAGTGAGGGGACCCTGCGCCCTGTCAGCTCTCTCTCCTCTGAGTGAGGGGACCCTGCGCCCTGTCAGCTCTCTCTCCTCTGAGTGAGGGGACCCTGCGCCCTGTCAGCTCTCTCTCCTCTGAGTGAGGGGACCCTGCGCCCTGTCATTTCTTTCTTTCACCTTAAGATGTCACTAAGTGACTTGGCCGTGGCTTTTGCTGGCTCTTGCTACAAGAGCTGGGAGGTCAGGCCAGGAAGGGAGGAAATGACCTGGTGTTATGAGCAAATCTCCCACTTCCTCCAGCGCCTGACAGACAAGGTGCTGATGTGTCCCCCCAGCTCTTGCTTTACGGGGTCGGGGTGGGGGGTTTTCATTAGCACACCTGATATTCTGGAGCCTGGCAACTTCTGTTTTCTTCTACAGCCAGAAGCTTAATAAATCAGGCCAAACCAGATAAATCATGTCCCGTCATGGGTCCTGCACTGTTCCTAGGACACGGGAATGGATTCAGATGTCCAGTAGTGTTTCTGCTCTCAAGAAGTGGTGGGGGAGTGGAGAAATATAGGAATTAAAGAACTAAAAGTAGTAGGAAATCCTACAGGCAATATGTTTTTCTGGATTGGATCCCAAAGCTGAGAAAAAGGACATCAGTGGGCAAAATCAGTTAAATACAAACAAAATGTCTAGTTTAGTTAACAGTGTTGAATCCAATATTAATGTCTTAGTCTGTGGGCTAGGAGAAGCTGGGTGAAGCATATCTGGAAGGTTCTGTACTATCTTCAAAATATTTCCATGAATGTAAAAGTAGTTGTAAAAGTGTACAAGGCAGTGCTGGCTTGAATAGCATGGGTGTATATAATAGGCTCCCAAGGCAGTGAATGAGTTCCTGAAATGGAACAGACCTGGGATGAATCCCCATTCCTACCACTTACCAGCTTTGTGACCTTAAGTAAGTGACTCAACCTCTCAGAGCATTGTTTTCTGGTCTTTAAACAATGTCCATATTATCGGGTTGTCGTGAGGGCTCCGTGAGACGACACCTCCTCGTGTGATACCTGCATATGATCAATTCTCAATAAATGTTAGCCTTCCCTTCTCTGTCATTTTGGGAAAAGAGGCAAACAGCTGTGCTTAAGTATTTGGAAAATAAATAACAAAACATGAGATTTGTATTCGTCACCAGGGGTGGGCAGTTTGTATTAGAGAGCCAGGAAGGGGATTAAGTTCCCACCTGAATCTGAGCCAGAGAATCAGTTCTGATGAGTTTTTAAATCTATGAAAGGCATTTCTTAAGCTGTTGAAAGGAGTCATTTTTCTATTAAAATTGGTCTTAAAAATTTGTGGGTGTTTTTCCCTAAGATAAAATCAGAGATGAGCAAAACAGTATTTTGTGAAGATTATTCACTGCAGCTCCTGTTATAATGGCATATCAGAAACCACTTCAATACCCCCAAGTAGGGAAGAGTCTGTCTAAATAACATACTTCTGAACTCCCCCAGTGGTCCAATGGCAAAGACTCCACATCCCAACGCAGGGGGCCCAGGTTCCATCCTGGTCAAGGAACTAGATCCCACATGCTGCAACGAAGATTGAAGATCCGGCGTGCCGCAGCTAAGACCCAGCACAGCCAAATAAATAAATGTTTTACAAATTTTTTTTAATAATGGTAAATAAATAAATAACTTATAAGTTTATTCATTCCATGGATTGAATTTTTAAAAATGAAAAGCAAATGTCTGTCTGTATATGCAGAGATGTATTTATAGGACACAGTCATACACAAAGACACAGTGGCAAAAATAGGGCCCAGGATGTGTACACAATGTGCTCCTTTTGCATATCAGAAAGAGTATTTGTGGGCATTCGTATATCCATCCAGCATCCCTGGGAAGACACACAAGAGCCTAAGAATCGTGACTGCTACTTTATCTGCACCAAGGAAAGGGACTGTCCACCTTGTTAAAAATCACATTCATCTTTTTTTTTTTTTTTACTGCACCACTTGGCATACGGGATCCTCGTTCCCCGAGCAGGGATCAAACTCGTGCCCATGTTAAAAATGTCACTGCTGATAAAATTCTACATTTTTTGTTTAGGAGTGTTAACCACGAGTGGGAGGAGACAGGGACGACAGAGAATGAGATGGCTGGATGGCATCACCGACTCGATGGACATGAGTTTGGGTGAGCTCCGGGAGTTGGTGATGGACAGGGAGGCCTGGTGTGCTGTGATTCATGGGGTCACAAAGAGTCGGATACGACTGAGCGACTGAACTGAACCAGAGTTTGTAAGCAGACTTATTTCTTCAATATATTTTTAACCTTTTTATAGTGGAAAATTTCAAACATATGCGGGGAGGGAAAATCATCACAAGCCTGTCTGCATTCATGGCCAGATTTCAACAATGATGTAACTTCTGTTGTTCTGATTTTGTAGTACGTTCACCTTGCTTTCACCAATTGCACAAAAGTTAATCATTGTAAAGTAACTCAATTCTGACAGATAAACTGAACTTTTTAAAACTTAATTGTAAATTTCCTTGCCAAGAAGTTTGAAAAGGTGACCAATAAAAGACTTCTAAGCCAAAAGTGTTTATAACATTAAAAAAATGTTTGTTACATTAGTATCAAATTCCATGGGGATGTGGAATTGAAGTGCAAATTTAAGAAAGAAAAACTTAAATACTGACATAAAATTTTGACTTTAAAGTACAGGTTTTTTTTTTTTTTTTTTCTCAAACTTTAATCTTTTATTTTGTATTGGTGGTATTGCAACGTGTGGTAGTTTTGGGTGAACAGCGAAGGTACTCAGCCATACATATACATGTATTCATTCTCCTCCAAACCCCTCTCCCAGCCAAGCTGGCACATAACATTGAGTTCCATGTGCTATACGGTAGGGCCTTGTTGGTTCCATTTTGAGTATAGCAGTGTGTCCATGACCCTACCAAACTCCCGAAGTATCCCTGACCCCCAGCCCCCAACAATCTTAAGTTTGTTTCCTAAGTCTGTGAGTCTCCTTCTGTTTTGTAAGTTCATTTGTATCATTTATTCTTCAGTTCAGTCGCTCAGTCGTGTCCGACTCTCTGCGACCCCATGAATCACAGCACACCAGGCCTCCCTGTCCATCACCAACTCCCGGAGTTCACTCAAACTCATGTCCACAGAGTCGGTGATGCCATCCAGCCATCTCATTCTCTGTCGTCCCCTTCTCCTCCCGCCCCCAACCTTTCCCAGCATCAGAGTCTTTTCCAGTGAGTCAACTCGTCGCATGAGGTGGCCAAAGTATTGCAGTTTCAGCTTTAGCATCAGTCCTTCCAATGAACATCTAGGATTGATCTCCTTTAGAATGGACTGGTTGGATCTCCTTGCAGTCCAAGGGACTCTCAAGAGTCTTCTCCAACACCACAGTTCAAAAGTATCAGTTCTTCGGTGCTCAGCTTTCTTCACAGTCCAACTCTCACATCCATACATGACCACGGGAAAAACCATTGCCTTGACTAGACGGACCTTGGTTGGCAAAGTAATGTCTCTGCTTTTTAATATACTATCAAGGTTGGTCATAACTTTCCTTCCAAGGAGCAAGCGTCTTTTGATTTCATGGCTGCAATCAGCATCTGCAGTGATTTTGGAGCCCAAAAAAATAAAGTCAGACACTTCACATATAAGGGATGTCGTATGCTGTGTCTCCTTCTTGGTCTGACTTGACTTCACTCAGTATGACACTCTAGGTCCGTCCATGTTGCTGCACGTGGCATTATTTCATTCTTGCTAATGGCTGAGTAATGTTCCACTGTGTGTGTGTGTGTGTGTGTGTGTACACTACATCGTCTTCACCCATTCCTCTGATGATGGGCATTTAGGTTGTTTCCGTGTCTTGGCTACTGTAAACAGTGCCACAGTGAACACTGGGGTGCACGGATCCTTTCGGGTCATGTTTTTCTCCGGGGTACATGCCCAGGAGTAGGATTCCAGGGTCATATGGTAGCTCTATTTTTAGTTTCTTAAGGAACCTCCATACTGAAGGACAGATTATTCATGCATGATTTAAGTGGATAATTGGAGGTCAAGAATACATGATATTTAGATTATTTTCAAGTCATTTAACAAAATTATGTATTAATAGCAAATCATTACAATGTCCCAGAATCCTCTTAAGCTATTTAAACATATGAAAATCTTGTAGATATCAACTTTCAAACACACAAGAGTTTTTTAAGAAATATTTTATAGAGTCTAAGGAGGAAAACAGTTTGAAGATCATTGCCCTAGAATAACTGATGTTTATTTCCAAGTCTCAGGGAACTATTGTGTTGTTGAGAGAGAAAGAAAGTCATGTCAGCCTGAACACTGAGAGAGGAAAGGGAGCCTGGAACCTGAGATTGAAGTCTGACTGATGCATGTCTTTCCCACTATCCATAATGATTGAGGTGGATTATTTCAGAAATGCAAGGTTGATTTAACACTTGAAAATCAACCACTTTAGTTCATCCATCCAAACTTTGGGTCACAGATATTTGTCCTCTTGTGCTCAGTTGCTACAGTGGAGTCCAGTTCTTTGCAACCCAATGGGCTGTAGCCTGACAGGTTCCTCTGTCCATGGGGTTCTCCAAGCAAGAATACTGGAGTGGGTTGTCATGCCCTTCTCCGGGGGATCTTCCTGACCCAGAGTTTGAACCCATATCTTTTAGTCTTCTGCATTGGCAGGTTCTTTACCACTGCCGCTCCCTGGGCCATTAAAATAAACAAACACCAGCAGCCACCGTCCCTTCCTTTACCTATCAAACAACCTGTTGTAAGACAATCTGTTTTCTCTCGAAAACTTTTTACTTCGCTCAATGCGTGGGTGAAAGTGTTAGTCAATGCATGGGTACTGGAGGGGAAACACACATGTACTGTGACCAACCACCTTGACACAGTGGGGGCCGCTCTGTCTCTTCTTCCTGGCTGCAGGTTCTGTCTTAACACAGTGTTCTTTCAAGAGTGGCTTGTTGCCTAACTGCAGCTGGAATCCCTGTAGATTCCTGGGCCCCCACCCAGAGACACTGAGTCAGGCTTTCTGAAAATCTGCACTTTAAACATCTCCCCAGTACCCCAAAGTTTGTAAAATGTCATTCCGACAGATGCTTTTAAACTGTGATGTTGTAGAAGACTCTTGAGAGTCCCTTGGACTGCAAGGAGATCCAACCAGTCCATCCTAAAGGAGATCAGTCCTGGGTGTTCATTGGAAGGACTGATGCTGAAGCTCCAATACTTTGACTGCCTGAAGTGAAGAGCCGACTCATTGGAAAAGACCGTGATGCTGGGAAAGATTGAAGGTGGGAGGAGAAGGGGATGACAGAGGATGAGATGGCTTGATGGCATCACCAACTCAATGGACATGAGTTTGAGTAAACTTTGGGAGCTGGTGATGGACAGGGAGGCCTGGCGTGCTGTGGTCCAAGGGCTCACAAAGTGTCGGACACGACTGAGCAGCTGAACTGAACTCACATTTACTCTTCACACTGCCCTGAAAATTTAATCTCCGTTTTATTCTCACACAGGGACCTTCCCCAAATCCTGTGTTGGCCTTTCTCCTACCTGACTTCCTCCTCTGATCCCTTTGAAGGTTTCACTTCCTTCCGCTACTCCCCCAAATCCACGTGGCTGTGGCCTGCTCAGTCCCTTCAGTCGTGTCTGACTCTGTGAGACCCCTGTGGACTGTAGCCCGCCAGGCTCCTCTGTCCATGGGGTTCTCCAGGCAAGGATACTAGAGTGTGTTGCCATGCCCTCCTCGAGGGGATCTTCCCCACCCAGAGATCAAACCCACGACTCTTACATCTCCTGCATTTGCAGGAGGGTTCTTTACCACTAGCACCACCATATGCTCCCCAATGCATATGCCCCCCTTCCAAGGTGTGCTCTTCAACTTTCAGCTGCCTGCCCTTCTGTTGGCGACTCCCAAGTTCCTGTCACTGATCCCAGTGATTCTTCTAATGATAGCTTGGTTGAGTACTTATTGAGGGACATGCACTGGACCTTGACTTGGGTTAGCTCACTTATTTTCCCAGAGTAGCCCTTTGAGATCGGTCATCATTGTCACCCTCCTACAAATGATGAAACGGAACCTCAGATGGAGAGGCAACTCCTTCCAGCGTGTAAGAATTAAAGCTGGGTTTTGAACTTGGGACAGCCTGACCTCTTAAGCTCTCTGTCGGCATCTCACCTGTGCTGCTGACGTGGCACTCGATGCATTTCCTTCTCCCCCTCCCCCACTCTCAGGCCAGGTAGCTTCCGCTTGCCTCTCCAGAACCACAGGATGTAACCCCACGTCCTGAGTCTTCACACCTCCTGGAAACATTCCCCGCAGATCTGACTTCATCCTTCCCTCCTTTCATCTCACGGTTTTTGCCACTCCCTCTCCTATTACTGGAGAAGGCAGTGGCAACCCACTCCAGTGTTCTTGCCTGGAGAATCCCAGGGACGGGGGAGCCTGGTGGGCTGCCGTCTATGGAGTCGCACAGAGTTGGACACGACTGAAGTGACTTAGCAGCAGCAGCAGCTCCTATTACTGAAAATGAGTTGAAGTACAATGCAGATCTCCCAGAAGTTATCTGAACTTAGTGGCAGAGCCAGAAACAGACTAACGTGCTTGGTCATAGAAGCTTCTCCACTGGGAAATAAGACATTCAGTTCAGTTCAGTTCAGTCGCTCAGTCATGACCGACTTTGCGACCCCATGAATCACAGCACGCCAGGCCTCCCTGTCCATCACCAACTCCCGGAGTTCACTCAAACTTATGTCCATCGAGTCGGTGATGCCATCCAGCCATCTCATTCTCTGTCGTCCCCTTCTCCTCCTGCCCACAACCCCTCCCAGCATCAGAGTCTTTTCCAGTGAGTCAACTCGTTGCATGAGGTGGCCAGAGTATTGGAGCTTCAGCTTCAGCATCAGTCCTTCCAATGAACACCCAGGACTGATCTCCTCCAGAATGGACTGGTTGGATCTCCTTGCAGTCCAAGGGACTCTCAAGTTTTCTCCAGCACCACAGTTCAAAAGCATCAATTCTTCGGCGCTCAGCTTTCTTCACAGTCCAGCTCTCACATTCAGAGACATTACTGAGTCTATATTCTACTAAGTTCAGGTGACCGAGCACAGGTCGCCCTTGTGACATATCATGTAAACCTAACCTTCACTTTTCTTTTCTAACCTAATCACATACTTCTTCTTCCCCACGTTTGGCTCTGTCATTACTTTAGTATTTATCCAAAATGAAGAGTTAGTGATCATAAATGCTTCAAACATAAGCACAGATAGGAAAATGCAGTAGACCAGAAGGCTGTTCATAGTGGCTTTGGTAATCAGTCCAGCCTAAAGATGTGATACCTCCAAATGTGCTTTTTTCAGTTTTTCAGTCTGGGTTATCTCTAACATCAGTTTTTTAATATACACCCTCAGAATTTAGCGTTGTCTTGAGAAGTCAGAGAGTCCAGCAACACCATGTCCACTTCCCTGATGTCGGAAACTGGTAAGGGCAGAACGTTGGCAGTTCTCTTTAGACAGGGCCTGGCCTCCCAGACCACTGCTTCTCCACCCATCTGCCCTCTCTCTGTCTGCCCCCGAGTGTCAGCAGCCCTTCACCTTCCACTTGGCCTTGTTTCTTTAATCTGCTTTTCAGTCTCCCTTTAGACCTGGGCAGGAAGGACACCTGCCCTGGACGCTTCACTCCTGTGGTTCTGAATATAAAATATGCACGCAAAATATTTATTAAAAAATCACTGGCAGGGACTTCCTTGGTGGTCCAGTGGTTAAGCCTTCACCTTCAGTGCAGGAGATGCAGGTTCAATTCCTGGTCAGGGAGCTAAGACTCCACACGCCTTGTGGCCAAAAAACCAAAGCAAAACAGAAACAATATTGTAACAAATTCAATGAAGACTTTAAAAACGGTCCATATAAAAAGAAAATCTTAAAAAATTGTGGGCAAGTCGGCCCCTCAGCATCTGGAACTCAGTGATGGCATCGTGCAAGCCGTGGCGTTAAACATCTATACTCATGACTGACGTCTTCACATCTCTGGTTCTATTTGCAAAGCACTTGTTTCTGAACTCTTCGAAGGTCTGTGGTTGTCTTGCTGCCCATATCTGACAATACTCTTTACAGTGTATAGAGGATTTGAGCAGGGGAAGTACTTTGAGAAAAGATAACAGAACTGACTGTCGAAGCCTTCTCCCGTGCCATAAATTAGTGAGATACCTGTATGATCCATTGTCCCAGCAATACCAGAGCATCCCCCTTCTTGCTTCTCATTGTCCCAGTTCATGATTCGACAGGTGTTACAAAGAGCGTGGTATTGGTACCAGCTGCACACGGCAGCAGAGAACATTTTATAATATTAATTCATACTGCTCTTCCATTTGCGGTTATGTTGGTCTTGATGTAACAGGCTTAGGTTCTCAACACTGGCAGCTAGAGGAACACTGACTGATGCTGGAGTTGCAAATCATTTTATTTTTATAACATATTTAATGGGCTTTAACAAATACTTTAAGCTATATATATATATATTTCAGCTTTGTTTAAATAATTTTTACATAAAGCTTGATGTCAATTAATTATCATTTGTGTTTTACCTTTCCATCTTAAATAATTTTGAATGTTTTGGAAGAAAGACATTTTAAAACGTTTGTGAAGTATTTACTTTTTAGCATTCAAGTTTTAAATGAGGGTTCAAAACTTTTATACTTTGATCGTTGTATTTTTAAAAACTTTTTAGATGATTATTGTCAAAATCAGGGGTCAGCAAATGACAGGACTTTATTTCAAACAGCCTCAGGGCTGTATTTATCCCCTGAACTAAGAATGTTTTTTATATCTTTAAAGGTTTGTAAAACAAACCCAGACAAACATATGAAAGGGACCATATGCGAAGCCTAAAGCATTTATTATCTGGCTCTTTGCAAAAATATTTTATAGTCTTTGGTAAATAGAATATAAATTCTGGGAAAACCTGACTAAAGCTACACATTTTTTGATTTTATTGAAACGGAAACAACAAAAAGAAGTGGGATAAATAATAGTTTGTGAATTGCGTTTGTTACTCACATGAATGTCAAGGCCCATCTTCAGAACACCCAGACATGTGCGTAGTGAGTAAACCCTCTCCCGGGATGGTTTCTGAGATCATACACAGACGATAACTTGGGGTCCCCGGCAGCCCAGCGCTCAGGACTTGGCTTGGGTCTGAGCTCGATCCCTGGTTGGGGAAGGAAGACCCTGCATGCCCCCCAGTGTCGCCAAATCTAAAAACAAACCGAAAAAGCACAATAAGTTGACCCATATGTTTTGCTTTTGTCATTATGAGTGTATGTGTGTCAAACGGGAAGCTTAGATGTTTGAAGATTTGCCTAATGACTTTTATGCCTCCTGAGGTACAGGATGCAGACCACGCCCAGTGTTGGAAGATCTGCCACCTGTTTTCCTCTGCCCCTTGAGTGCATGCATCTGAGTTTCAGCCTTGCCTTAGCCTAAAACTTTTGACCAGCCTCAAGTGACAGAGCCCAGAACCCATCACCATCTGTTGGCATTGAGCAGATTTTTGTCACACTTTTGCTTCTGTGTGGAGTTTTGTTCAAATCCAGAAAAGCTCTGAGTTGAACATGCATAACTAGAGAAGTTTCTGTGCTCTCTGTGAATACTCTGGATATATAACAACCTTAAAATACTTAAAGCAGCAAAGGTGTTTTATGAGGCAACTTTTTTTTTAACTTTTTATTTTGTATCAGGGTATAGCCGATTAACAGGCCTCACTGGTGGCTCAGTGGTTAAGAATCCGTCTGTGATGCAGGAGACCCAGGTTCAATCCCGGGGTTGGGAAGATGCCTTGGAGGAGGGCATGGCAACCCACTTCAGTTCTCTTCCCTGGAGAATCCCATGACCAGAGGAGCCTGGCAGGGTACAGTCTGTAGGATCGCACAGAGTCAGACACGAGTAAAGCAACTAAGCATCAGCAGCATGGCCGATTAACACTGTTGTGTTGGCTCCGGGTACACAGTGCAGGGACTCAGCCACACGCACACACACGTGTCCATGCTCTCCAAACTCCTCCCATCCAGGCTGCCATGTAACACTGATGCACAGTGCAGGGGCTCAGCCACACGCACACACCTGTCCATGCTCCCCAGACCCCTCCCATCCAGGCTGCCACATAACGCTGATGCACAGTGCAGGGGCTCAGCCACACACACACACGTGTCCATTCTCCCCAGACCCCTCCCATCCAGGCTGCCACATAACGCTGATGCACAGTGCAGGGGCTCAGCCACACACACACACACACACGTGTCCATTCTCCCCAGACCCCTCCCATCCAGGCTGCCACATAACCCTGATGCACAGTGCAGACTCAGCCACACGCACACATGTGTCCATGCTCCCCAGACCCCCTCCCATCCAGGCTGCCACATAACCCTGATGCACAGTGCAGGGGCTCAGCCACACACACACACACGTGTCCATTCTCCCCAGACCCCGCCCATCCAGGCTGCCACATAACGCTGATGCACAGTGCAGACTCAGCCACACACACACACACGTGTCCATTCTCCCCAGACCCCTCCCATCCAGGCTGCCATATAACCCTGATGCACAGTGCAGACTCAGCCACACGCACACACCTGTCCATGCTCCCCAGACCCCCTCCCATCCAGGCTGCCACATAACGCTGATGCACAGTACAGACTCAGCCACACACACACACACACACGTGTCCATTCTCCCCAGACCCCTCCCATCCAGGCTGCCACATAACGCTGAGCGGAGTCCCCTGTGCTGAACGGTAGGGCCTTGTTGGTGACCCATTTTTTTTTTTTTTTTTAAATACCTATTTCTTTGACTTCACCAGGTCTTAGTTGAAGCATATGGGATTTAGTTCCCTGACCAGGGATTGAACCCAGGCCCCCTGCATTGGGAGCTCGGTGTCTCAGCCACTGGACCACCAGGAGGTCCCCCTTTGGTGACCCATTTTAAATGGAGCAGTGTGTCCATGTCCATCCCAGACGCCCTAACTACTACCCCTTCTCATTCTTCCCCAAACTCCCCCTCCCCGCACCATTAAGTTTGTTCTCAAAGAGTCTGTGTTTTGTAAATTAGTTCATTTGTATCACTTCTTTTTAGATTCCACATGTCATACAATATTTCTCCTTCTCCGTCTGACTTCCTTCTTTCAGTATGACAGTCTCTAGGTCCATCCATGTGAGGGGCAACTATTTTTTTTTTTTTTGAGGCAACATTTTATCCTTGGGGCAGGGG
The DNA here is from genome assembly GCF_049115385.1 of Moschus berezovskii. Classification (NCBI taxonomy): domain Eukaryota; kingdom Metazoa; phylum Chordata; class Mammalia; order Artiodactyla; family Moschidae; genus Moschus; species Moschus berezovskii. The sequence goes on from NC_142474.1 coordinate 3,905,042, forward strand.
AATCATTTTGGTCAAATCCTTTCTTTTTACTAATCGGTCATGGGTTGCCAGTGCTTTGGGCCAGTGTTTCCATTCAGTCTCCCAGACCTTTTTATTGATACTATTTCAACACCAGGAAAGATACACATCTTCCAGTTACTTGATGGAAGAAGGATGGGAGAGCATTGATAATCCCACAGAAAGTTTCAATCCCCTGGCCACTGGAGGCAAAATGAGACAGAAGAGGGAGGAAGTGAGAGAAGGTAGGGGAGGAGCTGGGGGGGGAGAGGACGCCTCGGCTCTGACCCCCACTGGGTCCTTGAGAGCCGCATCTGCCTTAACCGCTGCCTCCTGAACCGCTTTCACCAGCTACACCAGCTCCTTTCTTTCAGGATGGGAAGAGGAACGTTGTTCCTTTTAAGGGTGAGCCTTGGCGAACTGGAGCTCCAGGGTCTCGGTCCCGACGCCCAGCCGACCAGCCCCGAGGCGCAGGCTGTCAGTGGCCCCCCTCCACTCGAGAGAGCAGACAGACCACCCTCCCCGTGGTGCCCCTGGAAACATCTGCGATGCCTTCTGCTCTGGGATTGAGTCCCCAGAGCCTCCGAACGTGCAGAAAGCGACTGTCTCTACAGGTTGAGAAGGTGTGAGGCGCCCACCGAACAGTGTCTGGATCCTGTTCTTTAAAGGGATCAAGGCCGTTGCTCATCCCACATTCGAACTGACATCTGACACTGATACTGCCCTGCGCTGTAGCTATTCAGTTGCCGGACATTTTCCTAGAGTTGCATGTGTTGGCTCTTGCCTGTAGCTGTCAGTTTCACACCTTTGAGGGTCTTTACCATAATCAGAGAACTAATTTACACAACTCTAAGTTGCTGTACTTCTGAGTGTTCCTTTCATAGGGTTCAACCTGTGAAAGCCAGAAAGGGGAGAAATAAAAAGAAGTTTGTTCTAAGAAATTAAGAAAGATTTTCACTTTTGTTGTTTAATCCTGCCACTCACTTTTAAAAAATACTTTGAAGTGGTAACCCTAGCAAACTTGCTACCTTTTCAACATTCCTTAAATTTCCCATAGTACTTTTTAAAATATTCTTTAATCACATTTTTCATTGACTTCCATTTCGTCACTTTGAATTGGGGGAAAATGTCTCAAGATCTTTTTGTTTTCTTGTTTTGAAAATAGTGATTCCAAAGGCAGGTCAGGGGCCTTTTTCCCCATATAGGATTTTATTTTAAAATTCAGAGCCACCGTCCTGACATGCTGGACACTGAAGTCTTTTTGTGCCTAAAAATTTCCCTTAATTCCATCACTGACATATTTTGATGTTTGTAAACCCAACAGAAGGCAGAGTCCTGAGTAACCAGATGCAAGTCAGTAATAGAAAAGAGTTTGGAGTTCTTGGGGACTCTGATTCCTCTTCAGAACCGCCTGAAGAGAGATTGACCATTGACAATTTAAATCTTCAGCGCTTTATCTCTTTGTCTGAATCTTGGAATGCCATTGATACCCTCTTTGTATTTATAATTGTTTTAATTAGCCACCCAGCAGGGGTGCCTCTCCCAGCTGGATTATGGACAGCACAGCAGGACCTTACAACCCAGTTAAAACAAAGCCTAGACTTTATGGCTCGCTTAATTTCTTTTATCTGTATCAATTTTTTTTTCTTTTTTCTCTTACTCTCCCTCATTTTCACTGTATTTTTCTCCTGCCTCCCCCTTGTGTTTGTGTGGGGGCAGGAGCAAAAAGCTTGGCTTTGCTTTTGAAGACTCCAAGAATTATGGAAAAACCTCTGCCGTGAATATTTATCAGCAGCTCACATCGCTCAGGAGAAGACAGCACAGATGTGCTAGTCCCCTGCCCTCCACCGTGATTGTATCTTGAGCGATTGCGCTGAAATTGATGTCGGTTTCTAAACTTTGGTGGGCGGAGGGGAGGGGAACGTTTGCAGAAAGCCTGCTCTGTTGTCGCTGGCATTGTTTGTTCTGTTTGACCACATCCTTCTTTTGTGGATGGAAATCTGGAGGATCGATTATGATGCAGATCTGACACCATCTCCATTTGTGGGAGTTGCGTGGCCTGGAATGTTTGGACTTTGGGAAATTCTTGTGTTGTTAGCACTGTTTTCCCTCCACTTTGAACTTTGGTGTGATCACGGACACACTGCCCGATCTGGCGCATTTCATCAGAAGGAACAGAAACGCACAGCTTGTTTGTGGCTTTCTAGAAATTACCAGGGCCTCTCCCTATTTGTGAATCTGTAGAACTCCTAGTCTAGAAATTAAAACAGGGCTGATTCCTGTGGACACATGCATCGCTGCTAAAAGTCATCCTCCTGCACTCCAGTTCAACTTTTTTCTAATCATGCCCCAAATCACTTATTTGCATTTAAAAAGAAATGATAGCTCTAGTTATCATATATGGAAAAGGCTTTCAACTGGCTTCTGTATTTCTGTACAAAGATCGTAAATGTTGTTGAGCCTTACTTTTATTTCTAGAACTGTCCAACAGTTAGCACTGTGTCTGTCCTCCCCACCCCCCTAGCAACCCAACAACACTGGGGAGGGGGAGGGGCGTTTGCATTTTGTAGTTATTCAGTATTTGGGTGTCTTTAAAACCAAGGATGGTCATAATTAAAATTTCATCTTGCTATCTCAGAATTATTTTTGGCTTTGTAACCGATCAGAGCCCCTGACATTCACTTGCTTTGTAAAACAGCAAATATCACAAAGACCATGCTTAAATACCCATAGCAATTTGTTGAGTGCAATTGTAAGGCTTTGAAATTCAAAGACAGGTTCGAGAAGAGGCAGGAAACCCTGTGTGAGCTAGAGGCCTAGGGGTTGGGAGACTCTTGCAGGAGCCTAGTGTCCTTGAGGGTCACTAAATGACTGGAGGATCAAAGAACAAGGAGGCCCGTCAGGTGCCCACGTTGTCACGGTGAACATATATGTGTGTGTATATACGTATGTTCACGAAAATACTGTAACTTGATAGCTGCACAACATCGTGAATGGGCTAAATGCCTCTTAATTATGCACTTTAAAATAGTTAATTTCATGTGATGTGAATTGTATGTCAATCAAAAATAAAAATGAGATAATCCTACCCCAAAAAAGGGTAAGATAGTAGTAAAGATTTAGAGAGCACTGTAAAATTTATGGATTTTTTTTTTTAACGTGCAGCGTCTGGCTTGATCCTCATAGGCTAGGACCCCTTTGGTGTCCGTATTTTGAATATTTATCTCATTTCTTATTGAATCCAGGGGGCCCAGCTTCACCTACTGCCACCCTCTAGTGACAGCACAGAACTGGAGGCTCAGAAATTAGTGTGCCTGCTCCATCAAATCCAGCAGCTGACAAGTGTCACCCGTGTTTCTACATGTCGACTTTCAAGCTTTATGGGTGCTTCTTGTTTGCCCACATGATTTTAGAGTGGGAAATCCTGTGCTTGGAAGCCGAACAGATCTGTGCTGGGATGGCGAAGGGCTTGCCCTGAGCCCCAGCCCCCCACCCCTTCCTGTACTGCTCTCCCCTGGGAGTTGGGAGGCAGGTGGAGGGTGGGTCTCACCCAGCATCCCAGGGCTGCTGTGTGATTTCAAGAGCCAGCCCGAGTGTTGGTATATGCTTGGGCTGTGTGTAAGCTTTACAGTGGTGTACATGATTTACAGTGTACGCATCAGGCAGCCAGACCTCAGTAAGGGAGCATTTTCATTTCTATGATTTTTATTATTATTGCCGTCATTTTCATCCCTGTAAATGTGGCAACTCTGAACCGTGATCAAAGGCAGTGATCTCACTTAAATGTAGAATATAGTTCAAAGTGTCAGCAATTGTAATCCATGTGAAGATTAGAGATAAAAAGGAACTTTTTAAATGTTTTTTAAATGTGGGAGGTTTTTATTCCCCTCACAGATGCTATTGTGATTCTCTGTATGTCTCTATAGGTATATGGCTATCCATACCAGAAACCCCCATCATTATAAAATGCTATATGTATATACTATATGTTATAAAATACTATATGTTAGCAGAGGCTTCGAAAGGAAAAAAGATGGAGAAAGCCACGGTCCCTGGAGTGGGTGGGCTCGTCGCCTTGCCTTTCTATCCAGAGAATATCCATTTTGTAACATTGGAATTTTGTTTGTTTGCCTTCTTCATCCTACATCGCCAGTCCTGGAAGCATGCCAACCACAAGGTAGGCCCTCCACACAATTTTTTGTGTAATCAATGGGCTTCCCTGGTGGCACTAGTGGTAAAGAACCCAACTGCCAGTACAGGAGACATAAGAGACGCAGGTTTGATCCCTGGGTCAGGGAAGATCCCCTGGAGGAGGGAATGGCAACTCACTCCAGTATTCTTGCCCGGAGAATCCCCATGGACAGAGGAGCCTGGTGGGCTACAGTCCATGGACTCACAAAGAGCTGGACATGAGAGAAGCAACTTAGCACGATATAGTAAATGTGAAACCGGAAAAGCAGTAAAAGGTATTGCACAAAATAAATTTTATGAAATTACTGCTATTATTGGAGTATGGAAAATACTGTCTGATAACATACTGGTCAAATTTCCAACAAAAGATGTGTTTCCAACTTTATTGCTTACTGTCTTTTTTCTTAAGCCCAAACTGAAACAACAAAAAGTTTGTGTTTTTTTTTCCAGACTCTATTAGAGGCACTGAGCTCCTGCCAGAATCAGCTGGATGGTTCTGTGTTGGCTAAATGAATTAGCACAGGGCCACTCCGTGGGTTTGTGTTGCATTGCCATTTTCAGATGGTTTCAACTGTGTCTCCTGAAGTCCCTCTTAATGACATCATTCACATCTGTGGCGACTTAAGCCTCCTGTTTCTTTGAAAACGGAATTTGAGAATATGAAGGGTTTACACTCTCTAAACTAATTAGCAGTGACCAGTAACTTGAGGAGGCCAGTGTGCCCTCTAGGACACTCAGTTTACCTGGGAGTCTCGCCCCGTCCATCCAGCCATTTCTAGATAGGTTACCAAGCCCAGTGAGGGTGGGAAGGAGGCATGCACTTCTTTTAAAACAGAGAAGTAATTAAGTATGGTTCTCCAGCGGTTTCTTTCTATAGGACGTGACCTGGCAAACGAATGTAGCATCCAATCTTCGAGAAATGGATTTTCAAAGAAAAGATGGTGCTTTACAGAAAAATGTTTAATTATATAAAGCAATTAGTGAGACCAATGCTTTGAAAGAGAAGACAATAAGTGCATTTTCTTGCATAACTGTATCATATGAAATATATACATGTTTTGTTGTTGTTCAGTCACTAAGTCATGTCCAGTCGACTCTTTTGTAACCCCACGGACTATAGCTCACCAAGCTTCTCTGTCCATGGGATTTCCCAGGCAAGAATACTGGAGTGGGTTACCATTTCCTTCTCCAGGGTATCTTCCTGATGCAGGGATCAAACTTGCATCTCCTGAATTGGCAGGTGGATTCCTTACCACTGAGTCACCTGGGACGCTCTCTATGTGTATAACATAAATAGATAATATATTGTGTTCCATTCTGATATGGAACAGCAATCTTGAAGACATGGTAAATGAAGAAGTCAAGGTATGACATGGTATACCTAGTATAACAAAGAGCGCACAGGTGGGCGGTCGGTCTGCACGTATCTGCTTGTAATTACACAGACTCTCTGGAAGAACACACAACAAACCTGTGTAAGCCACGAATGTGACCGTGCTCTTCTGAGTCGTAGTGGAGCGTGAGGCAAAAGGGAAGAAGGCTGTAGTCCTGACCTTGTTTTCATTTGAATTTTGGTATTTTGTTCACCGTGGATGTTTCCCATTAACGTTTCTGTTCCTATGATTTCATTTTTAAGATACTATGTTTAAACAGTACTTATCTCGATCACTGAGTTTCTTTAAACCCCCTTAGCGTTGTGTGCCCAAGATGAGTGAGGGACCCTGAGTCTTGGCCCTCACTCCTCTTTCACACAGTTTAACTTTATTTTCACCACATGCAAGTGTGGCTTATTCAAAATAGGGGGTGAAGTGCATTTAGCCACAACTGGTATTTAGGACCCTTTATAGTCATGGTTCTTAGCCTTTGGGGGCTTATAGATTCCACAGAGAATCTGATGAAAGTACACACTGTACATGTACAAACTATATTCTGCATTTAATATCAAGGGGACCCACAGACCTTGAGCCCCAGCCAAGATTTTTAAAGAATAAGACTCCAATTAGAGTGACTACCAAGAGGCCTAACTTCCTCTTTTAACTAGTATTCTGGATTTCCCTACATCCTCCCTACTAAAGGAAAAAGCCAAATATCTTACTTCTATTTTCCATGCCTTTTTAACTATTCCTTAAGTGACGGGGTCTGTGTTGTCTATTGTTGGGACAAATGACAAATGTGTTCTTTGTTCCCCAACTGATCCCCAGTGTCTTTGCTGTCACTGCAGTGTCTCCTGGGATCTGAATAATTCCCCCCAAATGAAATGATACATCGTGGATGAGACCCCCTTCTAAAAGGAGATTACTCTAAATTTCTGTCATCTTCGAGGGACACCCTCCAACACATTACTCAACAAACTCTAGATCTGATTTCTCCACTCTGGCACTTTTGGTCTTTTGAGTTCATTGTTGTGGGGGCTGTTTAGCAGGGATGTTTAATCGCTGGCCCATTAAATGCCAGTGGTACCCCCCAGTTGTGATAACCCAAAGTATCTCCAGACAGCATGAAATACACCCTGGATAAAAACCATTGCTGCATAAGAACCACTGGCCTAGGGAATTCCCTGGCGGTACCTTGGTTAGGACTCCACGCTTTCACTGCTGAGGACGTGGGTTGCAGGTTTGATCCTGGTCCAGGAGCTAAGATCCCACAAGCTGCATGCTTGCCCCCCACAAGGAACCACTGGGCTAGACTGTGGAGCCATCTGAAGATTTGGTGGCTGTCTTCCAGTCTCTCCCTCCAGCTTTGGTGAGATGCATACGTTTCCTATAGTAACGATGAATGCACTGGGTAAGCAAAATGAATGTTAACTTACAAATTTGTAGGAATGCTGATTCTGAAGTTTTGTCCTTTCTACAATCAATACTATCATTATTTATAAATTCTCAACCATGGAAAAATTCATAAGGACCTTCCCCTCGGTCAACTGGACTCGCCTTCCTCCTCCTGAAAGACCCTCTTCTGCTCCAGCCTTCAGTCCAGGAAGTTAGAGTACAACCACTTACCTGTTGCAAATGACTCACTAAACGAATCCCCAGTCTTTATGGCCCCCACATTTACTTCCGAAGAGTGTTTTTACCCAGCCCGAGAAAGTATTACTTTCTGCTTGAGTGTGATTAAAATCTCAGTCATCCATTCAAGAATGCCTTTGCCGGTAAGATATTAATTGCGTCTTAGAGCTGGAAAGTATTCTTCCTAACAGGACTTAATGGAGCGTACAGATCCCAGAGACATTCATAATCACTGTCCCCTCCGGAAATATGACACTCGGGAGATGGATCATTCACTTTCACTGTTTTAGGACTTAATGGAGGGTAAAGTTTTTAATCTACTTGTTGGGAGCTTAATATTTTTAAGAAAGAAAAGACGCCTTACAGTCTCAAGGGCCAGACAAGTCTCTTTTTATTTATTTTTTTTTTCATTGAGTTTAAAGACGTTTTGGGAGTTTTCTTATGGGAATATACTTGTCATTATATTAATTCTAAGTAGTGTTCATTTTTTCCACTTTTCATTACCAAATAGGCAACACACACAATGTTTTTAAAGGTGCAAAGGAGCAAAACAAACCATTGTGAATACCCGCAACAGGGAAAGCCTCAGAGATGTCAGGATGTGTCTGTTTTTTGCACACCATTGCATGTGTGGGTGCTAAGTCGCTCAGTCATGTCCGACTCTTTACGACCCTGTGGACTGTAGCCCGCCAGGCTCCTCCGTCCATGGGATTCTCCAGGCAAGAACACTGGGGCAGGTTGCCATGCCCTCCTCCAGGGGACCTTCCCAACCAGGGGTCAAAGCACATCTCTGGCATCTCCTACATGGGCAGGTGGGTTCTTTACCACTAAGCCACCTGGGAAGCCCCTTCACGCACCACTGTGATGGTGAAACTCAGCGCAGAGCTCAGCACTGATCCTGGAATGTTGGGGCCAATCCCAGACCAGTGGAAGGCATTCCATTCCTCAAATGGCTTCTGTTAGGAGGGCCTCATTCCCTAATATGACTTCGAGTTTGAGCCAAATTCCAAGCAAATCTTTTAATTTTGTTGGGTCAGAGTACTGTAGATGATCCTGTGTTGTTTTGGTGTTTGTGATTTTTGCTTGTCTTTTTTTTTCATCGTTTGCGTGTGTGTGTGTGTGATTATTTAAAAGAGGCCATCCATTCATGAGCTTCAATATTCAAAAGGTACAAAGTGCTGTGCAAGAAAAACACTTGCTTCTCTTGTTATGCAGTCACTAATTCCCATCCCCAAGGCAGTCACCCTGGTTTCTTGTTTATCTTTCTGGAGATTTGTATACATTCACAAGCAAAGGTTTTTACACTGACTTTTTTATTTGTTGCCACAAATGAAACCTATTAGACACGCTGATCTGTATCTGCTTTTTCCACTTGTATATGCATCTTGGACATTGACCCATATCAACAGTATTAGAGAAAGCTATTCATACCTACCAGGTTTTAAAAAATATCTACATCATATATGGCTGTACTTAACGTTTTTAAACCATTGACCTACTTATTGCCATTTACACAGTTTTAATCTATTCTATGGGCTTCCCAGGTAGTTCAGTGGTAAAGAATCCACCTGCCAAGCAGGAGACGCAGGTTCGATTCCTGGGTTGGGAAGATCCCCTGGAGAAGTGGCAACCCACTCCATTATCCCTGCCTGGGAAATCCCATGGACAGAGGAGCCTGGCAGGTTACAAACCATGGGGCTACAAAGAGTTGAACACGGCTTAGTGACTAAACCACCACCACCACTCTTTTCTATAACAATAATCCACAGCAATTATTTGTGAATACAAAAGCATAATGTAGCAACTACCTGAATATCCCCCACAGCATCTGAATTAAGACTCCTCTGCATTGCAAGCCAGATAAAAAAAACTGCTCAATAATTTTTTCTTTGCTCTAGAATTAAAAAAAAAATTATTTTAAACTAACTTTTGTAGAAGGCTTTGGATTTATTAAAATAAGTCATTGTTATAAACTGCATGTTTGTGTCCCCCCCACCAAATTCATATATTGAAACCCTAACCCCCAATGTGATAGTATTAGGAGGTGGGACGGGGAGTTCCCCGGCAGTCCCGTGGTTAGAACTTGGCGCTTTCACTGCCAAGGACATGGATTCAATCCCTGGTAAGAAGAGACCCCAGAGAGCTTGCTTCCTCCCGCTCTGGCCCAAAGCAAGCATGTGAGGATACAATGAGAAGACAGCCATCTGCAAACGGGGAAGTGGAAAGCGCGTCGGCCCCCACCTGGACCACGTGCCCTTCACCCATCAGGCTCCACCTTCAGACTCTCCCTCTCCAGACCCAGCACCCAGGGCTCGGGGGGTCACAGCCCGGGGTCCCAGAGAGGGTGGGTGGGCACACATATGCTAAGAGGAGCCTGTCCTGAGGGATCAGTGCAGACCCCTCCCCACTCTGAAAGGCGCTTGCCCTCACCCGCTCAGAACGTCCCACCTTAGCAAGGCTTTGCCCTCCCGTTTCATCTGCTCTGGACTCCCCTAAGCCCCTCCCCCCAACCCCATCCTTGGGCCACTACCCAGCCCTAGTCTACTGAAGGAGCCCCCTAAGGAAGCAAGGAAGTGACGTCTAAGCTCATCCAAGGACTTTAGGCAGGAAGCAGGGGGAGCATCGGACATTAGAGAGGTGATTGTGGTTGTCGCAGTAACGAGAGACTGTTCCCTGCGACCAGGGGTGACAGATGTCCTCAGTATGTGAGAGGCCCCATACCACAGAGTTACAACCCTCTCCAACTTTCTGTGTCTTGTGGGGCATTGATGTAGGACCTGTAAGAATGTCACTCGCGCCCATTTCGTCCTTGTGTTTGCCCACAGTTGGCCTTAATGTTAACTAAGGTAAACTTCCATTCTCTCTTGTCTGATACAGTTAAATCTGGCCTGTACATTCTTGCCGTAATTATGTCCAAGCACACTGTTTGCTTTTTTTTTTTTTCCTATTCTGCTGCTGCTGCTGCTGCTAAGTCACTTCAGTCGTGTCCAACTCTGTGTGACCCCATAGACGGAAGCCCACCAGGCTCCCCCGTCCCTGGGATTCTCCAGGCAAGAACACTGGAGTGGGTTGCCATTGCCTTCTCCAATTCTGATTGCCTCCTAAAACCAAACTTGGCTATTATTGGTTGGAATAATTTATCAGACTTCTTTCAAATGTCTCCTGGCCTAGTATCCCAAGCACTTGAATATGGAAATAGGAAATAGCATTTTTATCTAGAAAACAAACAAGTTGCTTCTCCTGGGAAGCCTTCACGGAACACCCCATCCTCCTCAATCCTCTCCCTGTGCTGAGAATGTCTATTTTCCGGCACTCATCACCACAGCAGTTAAACTGTTTTTATCTGCACCTCTGTTTAGTGTCTGCCTCCTACCCTGCAAGCTTCCTGAGAGCAAGGACCCTGTCTTTCTTAGTTTTCACGATACTGCCCTACTTGGTGTGTGTCCTAGAACACAGAAGATGTCCCGTATAATTCCGTATAGATTAAAAAAGAAGGGACAAAAGAAGAGAGAGGAAAAAATTACATCCAGAGCTTTGTTTTTTGAAAAAATATTTAATAATGCATCGAGGCTCCTTTTGGGGTTTGGAAGGATACCTGTTCAGCTCACTGTAAAGCACCGGCTCTCATATTTTGCTCACTTGTTTGTTTATTATATATTCCCTCTAGGGGTTTTTTTGAAAAGACTAAGTAGAATTGACAAAAGGGAACTTCACTTTACTTTCTGTGTAAGCAAATGTTGGAGTCGCTCTCCTTTTATATTTTTAAAATTATTTTACTTTTGGCTATGCTGGGTCTTCATCGCTGCTCGAAAGTTCTCTCTGGCTATGGCGTGTGGGCCTCTCATCGCAGCGGCTCCTCCTGTGGCAGAGCACCGGCTCAAGGGCCCTCAGGTGTTAGTAGCTGTGTCTGGCGGGTTCAGCTGCCCTGCAGCACGTGGGATCGCCCCAGACCAAGGATCAAACCCCTGTCCCTGGAATTGGCAGGTGGGTTCTTCACCACTGGACCACCAGGGAGGTCCTGGACTCCTGTTTCTGAGAGGTGGCGTCACACTTCCAACTCTGGGCCCAGCAAGCCCCCAGCCCTGCCCACAAGCAGCTCACCTGCTGGCTGGTGACTTAGACCCCAAGATACGTCATTACAGAGATGGCAGGGGAGGGGGCGGGGCCGAGCGCCCAGGAGCGCTGGCCGGCGTGGTGAGGGCTGGCTTGTTATCCAAACATGTCAGTTTCCGGTGACAAATGGAACCACCGGGGGGTGACAGCCCCCTCCAAGGCAAGCATGACATGCGATGACTGGGGGCTGGACGCAGCGTGTTAAAGCCATGGCAATAAATCGGATGATGTTCAAATGTGCCATCTTCGGGTCAGGTCAGCCTCCAAATCTGTCAAACCACTTACTCTTGGCCCCGGGTCAGCCTTTTTGGAAAGAATTGTTTTCCTGAGCTGTGCTCATTCTTCCTCTCTTTACTGTCTGTGATCCCTTGGGTCTGGATGAGTCTAGATGGTTTTATAAAGGTTTTTTATTTCAATTACAAAAGTAGTAAGGGAACATTGAAAATATATATGTAAAAACACAAGGAAAATTGTGTTGAATTTTTAAGATAAAGATTTCAGTGTTGTGTCATTTCTTTGCAAAGATTTTTTTTAACAAACTGGGGGATTTTTCTGTACATACTCTTTTGGGGGAAATAATTCTAGACTCCCACAACATTGCACAGAGCAGAGAGGGCCTGTATTCCTTTTACCCAGCTTCCCCCAGTGGCCACAGCTCGTGTGACCGTAGTAGAGCGCCTGTACATACTGCTGTGTAACTTTTTAAGAAAATTCGTGCTCTAATGTGAACATCCTTCTATTTGTTAATCTCCGTTCTTCCAGGTGCCATGCTTCTGCCCTGTGGTCTGGTTTTCACACTGCAGCCAGAGGGATTCCATTGAAATCTAAGGAGGATGGTAGACCTCCTTTGTTTCCCTGGTGGTTCAGATGGTAAAGATCTCCCTGCAGTGCAGGAGCCGCAGGTTCGATCCCTGGGTCTGGAAAATCCCCTGGAGGAGGTCATGACAACCCACTCCAGTATTCTTGCCTGTGAAATCCCATGAACGGAGGAGCCTGGCGGGCTACAGTCCATGGGGTCTCTAAAGTGTCGGAAACAACTTAGCGACTAAACAATAAAAAAGCCCTCCTTTACTAAAACCCCCACAGGGCTCTCACCTCGCTCAGGGTTTTGCCATGCACTGGGAGGCCGGATGATGGCACCAGTGCCCCCAGCCCCTGAAAGTCTGCTCCCATCACCACTCTCACCGTGACTCCCTCCACAGCGGCTGTGCTGGCCTCTCGCTTTGCCCAGCGCGTCACCTGTGTTCCTGCCCCCAGGCCTTTGCCCTGACTCTTCCCTCTGCCTCTACGCTTTTCCTCGGCATGTAATTGGTTGATATACCTATTATTCCTTGTCTGAAACCTGCCCCTCAGTTAGGATGTAAGTTTCATAAGGAGGTACCCCAAGCCCCTAGAACACACTGCTATACATAGTAAGAGTTAGATGAACATTCACTGATGCGCAAGTCAATAGTGATTACGAGTTTACAGGGACTTTCCCTGGTGGTCCAGCGGTTAAGACTCCACGCCTCCAATGCAGAGGGTGAAGGTTCGATCCCTGCAGATCGAACTAAGACACAGTACCTACTATGTGCCACTTCTGAAACACTATGTGCAGTTTAATAATGTGTCAGCTTGTTTTAGGAAAAGTATATTTTTCATTCACTTAAATATTTTTATTCAACAACGATTGCTTGAGGGCTACTTGTTCAGCCTACGAGATATAGCACACGGCTGATAGGAAAACAATCAGAAGGAATTGTTATCCAACGTGAAACAGTCTGGTTGAGGAGAGCAGTTAGATCTCACATGCCTCAGGGTACAACCAAGGGGGGAAAAAGCTAAAAGTACAGTTTGGACTCTGTGTTTGAATCCCAGCTCTGCCATTTAGCTGTAAGATCTGGAGCAAGTTACATTCCTGGGCCTCAGTTTCCTCATTTGTAGAATAGGGGGATAGTATTTATCTATCTCACAGGAATTACTTACCTTAAAGTTTACCTTAGTTAATATATGTAAACAGCTGGGACAGTGTCTGGCATAAAGTAAATGGCATAAACCAGTATTGTTTAATAGCATTCCTGTTTATTATGTACCATGATTGATTTTAACAATAGCTGGATACTTAGTTGCTTTCCACTTTTCATGGGCTTACAGAAAAAATACAGTGAGATTCCTTATAGCTAGAACTTTGCACAAGCCCTTAATTGTCTCTTTAAGAAAAAATGTTCATGATGGCTTTCTTTTTTAACTTTATAAACATAACTGTTCTCCTCAACCGGGCTATTGCTTGTTGGATAACAATTGCTTCTGATTGTTTTTTTATCAGCCGTGTGTTATACCTCGTCGACTGAGCAAATAGCACTCAAGCAATCGTTGTTGAATAAAAATATTTAAGTGAATGAAAAATATACTCTTCCTAATGCAAGCTGACACATTAGTAAACTGCACATTAGTGCTGCAGCAGTGGCACATAATAGGTACTGTGTTTTCAAGTATCCATTCTTCTTCTATAAAAGCAGAAACCATGACTGATGGCAGAACACACTGGTATTTGGAATAAAGACTACATTTCCCAGACTCCCTTCCAGGTAGATGTGGCCACGTGACTATGCTCAGGCCAATAAGCTATGAGAAAGTATCACATGAGCGTCTCAGTAATGGCTTTGGGGAAGGAAGGTGGTCTCTGCCCTTCCACTTTGCCTGTATGCTAAGTCACTTCAGTTGTGTCCGGCTCTTTGCAACCCTGTGGACTGTAGACCACCAGACTCCTCTGTCCATGGGACTATCCAGGCAAGAATACTGGAGTGGGTTGCCATTTCCTCCTCCAGGCAGTCTTCCCAATCCAGGGATCGAACCCACATCTCTTCCGCCTCCTGCATTGGCAGGTGGGTTCTTTACCACTAGTGCCACGTGGGAAGCCCAACACAGTCCCTGGAGCTCACAGTTCCTTATCGGACAATGAAAATCACAATTTGAGAATAATAGTACACCCAGGACGGATTCATATCAATGTATGGCAAAACAAACCAATATAATATTGTAAAGCAATCAGCCTCCAATTAAAAAAAATTTTTTTTTAAAGAGAATAATAGAATGGCTAGATGGAGTGAGCTTCAGTGCCTGACGATCATGAAATTGACATACCAGGCACTCTACTGCCTATGTGTCCTTGAGAGAAGTAAGCTCTTTGTTTAAACCACTGTTACCTCAGGTTTTCTATTCTGCACAGCTAGACCTAATCCTAACTAATTCAGGGCTCAATAAATAGTTCTTTACTAAACGAGTTGAAAATTTGTACCTACATTCCTAGGTTTGCATTTGGTGAAGTATTTTCTCAAACTTTGCTGAATTTGGCGAAAGTCCTAAATTGAGTTTCCAACCTTGTACCTTCGAAAACCTACTTCTAGTCTCTGGTATTTCTATACTGAGATGTATTATGTGGGATGCATCTGTTTGCAAAGGTCACTTAGTGTGGTTTAGACAAAGATTTAATTATCTCTGAAAACAGAAGTCTTGCGTCTCAGTTTGACATAGTGATTCAACCATGTCATCCAGGACTCAGGCTTTCCCTACCCTCTTACTTCCCCTTTTTTGGCATTTTACTGACTTCTTACCTCATGGTTGCAAGATGGCTGCCACCGCATCCAGTTTCCTGGTCTCACACAGGAGAAGGAAGCAGGGATGGGGGCAGCAGCGCTTTCTTGTCGCATGGCTTGCTCTTTTTGTCAGGGAGGGAAATCTTTCCCAGAGGCTCCCCAACTGGTGTCCATCTCTTTGGCCAGACTGGTCACATGACCTCCTCCACAGTAATCCCTGTGGAGAGGCAACAGAGTTGCTCTGATTGATACAGACCAGCTGGTCCTCAGAGTACAGTCCACGAATCCTGCGGTCTCTGAGACTGTATGAGTCGGAGGGGTCATGAAGGCAAAACACTTTTCATAATAATACTAAAAAGTTACTTGCCTATTTTCACTGTGTGGACATTTGCACAAATGGTGCAAAAGCCGATCTGAGAATCCCACTATCTTCTATTAAAGCCAGACTTGAAGAGATTTGCATGAAGTGTAAAAGATTAAATGCCACCCTTCTCGATAATTTTTTTTTATTTTGAAAAATATTCCTATTTCATAAAATGTTTATTTGTTATGTAACGGAATTATATGGGCTTGCTTCCCTGGTGGCTCAGATGGTAAAGAATCTGCTACAGTGCAGGAGACCCAGGTTCGATCTCTGGGTCAGAAAGATCCCCTCGAGAAGGGAATGGCTACCCACTCCAGTATTCTTGCCTGGAGAATTCCATGGACAGAGGAGCCTGGTGGGCTGCAGTCCAGAGGGTCTCAAAGAGTCAGACACAACTGAGCAACTAACACTTTCACTTTCAATTGGATTATTATTATTTTAAATGATTTATAGTGGCAGCTCAGTATCCTTCAGGACCCCTGCAAACACCAAAATCTATGGATGCTCAAGTCCCTTACATAAAATGGGGTAATAGAATCATCTGTCAGTGTCCAAAGATGCAGGGCTTACCCATACTGGCTATAATGAACAAACACTTTAAATTTTCACAGCTTTCATTTCTCAGTTGGTATCTTGAAATCAAAACAGTTGAGAACCACTTATTTAGATGAATCCAGGAGATAGGCATTATTTGGTCTGCACAAAATCAAGGTCTCATAAGGAATGAGAAGAAATGGTTGTCCAACAGGCAAGCAAGAATGTCTGGACACTTTCCAAGAACCCAGATTATACATACAGCCTGGGTAGTGCTGAGTGTTTGTATCTCTTTGTTGTTTGAGTATAGTTTGTCATTTGAAACCCAGCATCTGGGTCTTTACCAGTGAGTTGACTCTTCGCATCAGGTGGCCCAAGTATTAGAGCTTTAGCATCAGTCCTCCCAATGAATATGCAGGGTTTATTTCCTTCAGGATTGACTGGTTGGATCTCCTTGCTGTCCAAGGGACTCTCAAGAGTCTTCTCCAGCACCACAGTTTGAAAGCATCAGTTCTTTGGTGCTCAGCCTTCTTTTTATGATCCGGCTCTCACATCCACACGTGACCACTGGAAAAGCCAGACCTGTGATTAGATGCACCTTTTAGTATATGCTGTGCTGTGCTAGTAGCTCAGTCGTGTCTGACTCTTTGCGACCCCGTGGACTGTAGACCACCAGGCTCCTCTGTCCATGGGATTCTCCAGGCAAGAATGCTGCAGTGGATTGCCATTTCCTCTTTCAGAAGATCTTCCTGACCCAGGGATTAAACCCAGGTCTCCCACATTGCAGGTGGATTCTTTATCGTCTGAGCCACCAGGGAAGACCAAGAATACTGGAGTGGGTAGCCTGCCCCTTCTGCAGGGGAATGTCCCGACCCAGGAATTGAACCGGGGTCTCCTGCATTGCAGGAGGATTCCAGTCTAGGATTTTAGTATATGGTTTACGTTAAATTTATACTTCACGGCACTGAGTTTCATGTGTAAGAGTTTAGACCCAGTGGTTCCAGCAATGATTAGCCGTGTAACCTTCAACAGAGCCTTCACTTCTAGGAGCCTCTATATCCTGATCTGTAGCCTAGAGTAAAGGGCCACTTGTCATTTTTGCAAAGTCAGTCTCCTGGAGGGTTAAAGAGAGAAAGCGCCTGAGCGCCCAGTACTGTCTCTGACACATCGTTAGTACTGCCGTTAATTTTCTCTCTCTTTTTGCTTTTTGATTCATGCTCCGAGTCACAATCATTCTCATCAGCTTTTGGTACCCTGAGAAACTGAGGCCTACCAGAGTGATGTTTTGTTTATTTACTTACTTATTTCTTTGGCTGTGTCGGGGTCTCGGGTGTGGCACTCAGAGTCTCCGTGGCATCACGTGAGGTCTCTCGCTCTGCTGCACAGACTCTGCCTGTGGTACTCAGGTTTAGTCTCTCCATGGCACGTGGGCTCTCAGTTCCCCAACCAGAGCTGGGACCTATGTCCCTTGCATCACAAGCCACTGGACCACCAGGAAGTCCCTCAGGTGATGTTTTAATGTGACCTGTGGTGAAACAGCCTGAATGACATGTGCAGCCCTCACTGTCCACGGAACATAAAATTGCAGGTGACCAGGCAGTGGTGAGGGCTTCCCAGGTAGCTCTGCTGGTAAAGAATCTGCCCGCAATGCAGGAGATCCCAGTTTGACTCCTGGGTTGGGAAGAGCCCCTGGAGAAGGGATAAGCTACCCACTCCAGTATTCTTGAGCTTCCCTGGCGGCTCAGACAGTAAAGAATCTCTCTGCAGTGTGGGAGACCTGGGTTCAATCCCAGGGTTGGAAAGATCCCCTGGAGGAGGGCATGGCAACCCACTCCAGTATTCTTGCCTGGAGAATCCCATGGACTGAGGAGCCTGGCAGGCGGCAGTCCATGGGGTCGCAGAGAGTCGGACGTGACTGAGCGACTAAACACACACAGCACAGGCAGTGGAGACACAGTTCTGCGTCCTCCAGCTCCTGATCTGCTCTGTCTCTCGCTCACACGCACAGATGCAGCTACCTAAATGTATGTATGTGTGCGTGTGTATTTAGTCATTTCATGCCTGACTTCACAGCCTATCGTGAGGGATAGAACCATAAGTAAACAGATCCAATAAGCAACTTCCCACCATCGTTGATGTGCTTATTGCATTGTGCCCACCGGGAGTAAAGTTGCCATTTTAAAAAAAGGACTGAATGGCTGCGTGGGAGTCTCCTTTTCAGTTAATGAAAATGTTCTGCAACTAAGTCACGTTTCTGGGTGCACAACATTGTGAATGGATTAAATGCCACCGAGTTAAAGTGGTAGAGTGTACGTTATCTGTATTATGTGTTGTTGGTCAGTCACTAAGACATGTCTGACTCTGCCACCCCGTTGACGGCAGCACGCCAGGCCTCCCTGTCCTTTACTGTCTCCCGGGGTTTGTTCAAACTCACGTCCATTGAGTCGATGATGCCATCCGACCATCTCATCCTGTATCGCCCCCTTCTCCTCCTGCCCTCAACCTTTCCCAGCATCAGGGTCTTTGCCAGTGAGTCGGCTCTTTGCATCAAGTGGCCAAAGCATTGGAGCTTCAGGTTGAGCAACAATCCTTCCAATGAATTTTTAGGATTGATACCTAAAGTGGTCCAAGGGGCTTTCTGGTCATTTTTAGGGAGACTTGGAGACAGGGTCGGGTTCCCTAAGCTCTGACCTTCCGCCACAGTGAATCTTCCTGATGACCCCCACTGACCGAGACTTGGGGCCCTGCTCACAGACTCACCTCCCCTTGGACTAATCAGTCCATCTGCCCGTCCCACCTCTTCATTTCCTCCTGGCCTTAATGTCTGGCTGGAAAATGTCTTATGCAGAATGACCCTCCAAGCTGTGTCTCTTAGCAGGACGGATCTGTTGCTCACGCCTGACGACCATCAGCTTCCGAAGCTGCACGAAGCCATGTGTTCACAGACAACATCTTCGTTTTTCTCGTGTCAGGGGATGTGGGTGCCTTGTCGGGACTTTTTAGAATTCCAAGACATGCACTCCTCGTGTTCAAAGACCCGCCGTTTCCTTACTGTACTTGTGCTATCAAAGACCCCATAAAAAGTGATTTCCTCCACTTTTGTCCCGGGCTCTGGAGAAAATGACACTTAATCGCCTCAAATTCCCTTCTGTCTGTGATCCCCTCTGAGAAGTAAAGCCATAAATATGTTTACTTCTGTTGACATTCACACCGGAAAGAGTACAGAGTTCCAAGTATGCGGTTCCTTGTCCATTTTATTACCAAACAGCCCCCCACCAAAATAGCAGACGGGCTTTCCTGGCAATTCAGGGTAAGACAGTGTGTTTCCTTTTTCTCCCCAAGGGGGAGGGACATATCTCTTCACACTGCTGCCAGAGCCGGAGGCTTCTGAATGCACTGATGCCATACAGAACTGTTCAGTAAGACGCTTAGAGCTCGTCTACTGGGGAGCAGGCAGTGGGGGGTGGGGGGTGGCCCGAAAAGAGTTCATGAGCAGAGCTGCGTCCTCCCCGTCGCCCAGCCTCGAGTTTGAAAGTATGAACAACATTCCCGTCCACTGTAATGAAATACTTACGCAAAAAGCTATGGAATGTGCAATAATTTGTCAGGCGTCCTTTTAGCGGCGTCCGCTAGCGCAAACTCTGGTGGGGCCCCTTGACCCCGAGAGAGTGTGCCCTTTAACCTTATTCGGGCCTCCTTTATGCCGGGCTGCACTCTGACCAGATGGCTAAACTATCAAAGGACTTTATGAGTAAAAACTGCTTTCCCGACTCAAAAGTTGTATATTTCTTTCCATGTTAATGTGAACTCTCAACCCAGAAGCTTTAAATTGGAAACACAAAAGGTGTCCCGCAGCTGGGCCTCCAGCCCCCTGCATTGTCTGTGAGCACAAGGCCCATGGGTGTTTGCAGAGAAAACAGCTGACGCCCAGATGAGGACAATTTCAGCTAAATATTTAAAATAGCCATCAAGAAAGGAATGATTGATGGATTTTTTTTGCTTCCAGCCGTGATCTTTTATCAAGCTGCAGGCAAACATGCTTCCTGCATAAATCCAAACTGTTCACTTTCTCTCTCTCGCCATCCCGTGGTTCCACCTTTCAGGAAGACTGGGTGACAAAAAGTCATTAGCTCTGATGGCACCTGGGATCCAGAATGGAAAATGTCTCCTCTCAGCGTTAGATTTCAGTTACCTAGTCCTGAGACCTTGGGTGGGTGGTATGTGTACATGGATAGTTTGTTTTGCAAATTCTTGGAAATGTTCCTCGTAAATGATCGAGGTGAGTTGACTCAACAAATATTTATGCGCATAGCCCACGAGGCAGACATGATTCTAGCGCCCAGCGGATTGCTTGAGCCAGAGCCAGAGGACTCCTGTCGAGATGTTCATTTGTGTCCTGTGCTGAGAAAAGCAACACAGAAACACCCCAGAAGGGCAGGTGGTGATAAGTGCTGTGAGGAGAACAGACAAGGCCATGGGGTGGGGGCCTCAAGTTTGTACGGTTAGGAGAAGCGTCGTTGAGCAGTTGGAGTTACTGACAGCAAAGATCTGAGTGAGGAACCGGCCTCAGGGAGATACTCTCCAGAGCTCTCCCTTCAAATATAATGCAAGCCACATAAGCAGTGCCAAACTTTCCAGTGGCCAGCTTTAAAGAGGGGAAAGAGAAATGAGTGGAAATAATTGAAAGTTATTCTTATTTGAATAATTATTCTAAAATATTAACTATACTCATTAATACTTAAATATTTTAAAAGTTAATTTTATCTTTTGTTTCACTTGTATTATCATTATTTTCTTCGGGTTTTCAAATCTCTGTTTTTTAGTTCTTTTCATTTTACTTGTTTTTACATGTGTTGAATAATACATTTTGTTATAAACAACTTCATATGTAATGTTAAATTTTCTAGTACCCAGGCTAAAAAGGGTGAAACAGAAACAACTGAGACTCAATTTAATAACATATTTTATTTTTACTAAACTCAGTGTCTCCGAAACATGATCCCTTCAAAAATGTTTTGGAAAAACTAACAAATGAGATTTTTTTACATTTTTTTTTTCTTTTTCACACTAAGTCTCTGCAGTCTGGTACAGATTTTATAGCAGCAGCATATCTGTTTGGACACTAAATTTTCATGGGAAAGATTTGATCTGAATTTCGATTTCATCAAGTTTACGATTGAAAAGGTAGATTCACATACCCAAACTGTCCTAAAGATACTTGCGAGTGATCTAATAGCTGAGTAAAATACCAGTTCTAAAGTTTTAATTTAAAGGAAGGGAAGCTAGAAGTCCAGTTCCGTGGATGCAGCAGCCACATTGCACTCATGTTCCCAAGACCCGTGGCGATGATGGGCCAGCTCAGCTCTTGGGGGGAGGCCCGGAGCCTCTGCAGGGTGGCTCAGAGGGGCCTGGTAGTTGGGGTCCAGGGCTGGAGGGGCCCGTTGCTGGGGGTCGGGGGCTGGAGGGCCCAGGTGGTGGGGGTCCAGGGCTGGAGGGCCTGCGGCTTCCAGGAACGGTGACGGTGACTGCAGCGGGAAGCAGAGGCAAGGGTGGGCTCCAGCCGGTCTGCCGGGTCTCAGGCTGGGCAGAGCACTGGGCTCTGTGAGTACTGTAAGCTGACTTGTCCCCGCATTGAAGGCAGGGACTCAGAGTAGGACTAAGTTTCACTGTGACACTTTGGAGAGGAGGGAACACTGCATATGTCCACCCCAGACAAGCTAGGAACACACACCAGTAAATGTCACAAGGTCATCGCAAGGCTCATAGCACTGCTGGAAAAGCAAAATATCGCAAACAGCCTGAATATCCACCAGTCCGAGAAAGGATAAATAGAACGTGATATGTTTCTGAGAGGAAATATGATCCCGCAGTTGAAAAGACTCGTATGTATCAACATGACTCATCTCTAGAACAAGAAACTCTTTATATAAATTCACTTATAACATTTAAAGATACAGATATATAGATAGAGGTATACATACAGAATATTAAAACTGTTGTAACATAGCATAGGTCAAAAGGAGACATAAATTTCATGATCACAATCGCTCCTGGGGGAGGCCTTGAGAAAAAGTTCAGTGGGCTTGGCTTAATCAGTAATGTTTTATTTTTTATTTTAAAAATATCCAAGATTACAACAGAACAATCATATTTGCTGATTGGGGACAGTGGGACTGTAAGTGTTTGTTACACTGTGTCCTGTAGTTTTCAGCGGATTTGAATATTCTCCAAATTAAAAAGAAAAATCCATCATAAGAAAAGAAAAAACCTTTGCACGGTCAGTCCTCATAAGCTGTCTGTCTTGCATTTTCTGTAACCTTCCGACGCTGACCATGGCTTAGAATTAGGAGGTACAGATCTATTACATACTGTGTTTACTTATAACCTTTTCTGGAAAAAAAAAAAAGAAAAGTTGCTGGCCTGGTTTTGCAATGTCTGAGGCTAACAATCAAGAGGATTTTTAACTCTTTCATCGCTGACATCAAGCTGCCTATTTCCCCCGCTGTGGCCTCAGGGTTTTGAAGACTTGCGTGCTGGCGTCTGGAGCACGGAAGACCCACCATGTTCCATGCTGAACAAAAAAATTAAGTGGAAATCCAACAACTGGCAGCACTATTCTCCCTTGCTGCAAAGCACGTAAAGAAATTCCTCCTTTCTGATTTTTTAAGTTATAACTTTTAAAGATTAATTTACCTTTGGTTGCCTTGGGTCTTTATTGCTGCGTCTGGACTTTGGCTAGTTGTCGCGAGCGGGGCTGCTCTCTCTGTGTGGCGTGCGGGCTTCTCGCCGCGCTGGCCGCTCCGGTTGCAGAGCGTGGGCTCTGGGGGACACGGTCTCACTGGTTGTTTCAGCACGTGGGTTTAGCGCCCCTTTGCCACGTGCTGTCTTCTCAGACCAGGACTCAAACCTGTGTCCCCTGCATTGGCAGGTGGATTCTTAGCCTCTGGACCACCAGGGAAGTCCATTAAGCTGTGGCTTCTGTTATGGACTGATGCCTGTGCCCTTCCCAAAGTCATATGTGGGAACCCTAATCCCCAGTGTGATGGTATTTGGTCGTAGGGCCTTTGGGAACTGATTAAGTCATGAGGGTGAAGCCCCCAGGACAGAATTAGTGCCCTAATAAGAGAAGTGCCCTCTCTCTCTGCTCTCTGCCATCTGCAAACCAGTAAAGATCTGCTGGCCCCTTGATTTTGGACACCCCAGCCTCCAGAACTGTGAGAAGTCAAAGTCTGTCACTCTGCCACCCTGCCTGTAGTAGCTCATGGCAGCAGCTCGAGCTAAGATAACTGCTGATCCACAAAGCTATGTGGCCCTTAGCACTCACCTTCCCCAAGCCTTGGTTTCCTCATCTGTCTCATGGGGATAATAATAATCATTTTCTCCCTCACAAAACCTGTGAGGTACAAATGCAATATGTACAAAGCCTTGGCACAATTTGCATTATATACATGTATGTTGGTTGTTCTGTATCTCTTTTTTTTTGGTCACTTACATTTATACGACCAGATGACTATTGGATGGTGGCTAAGAACACAGGATTGGTGTACATTACCATATGTTAAATTAAGATAGCCAGTGGAAATGTGCTGTATGGCACAGTGGACTCGAATCTTATGCTCTGTGACAACCTAGAGGGCAGGGACATACGTGTCCGTGTGGCCGATTCGTGGTGATGTACAGCCAAAAGAGACACAATGTAATTACTCTCCAATTAAAATAAAAAGTAAAACTTTTTAAAAAGAATACAGGTTTATCAAATAGGCAGGTTGGAAACCTGCCCACCCACTTCTAGTGAACTTGGGTCACCAGAGGGTATTTGAGTGAGCAGAAGGAGGTCACCTTTGTCAAGCCCCTGGCAGGTGCCCCGGCCTGAGGGTAGGGCTCGGGGAATGCAGACTGCCAGTGAAGGTGCTGGCGTGGGGAGGTGGCGTGCTTCCTGCTCGTGCAGGACAGGAGCGGCGTTTGCAGCAGAGGAAGAACGAGCTTTTCAGAGAGGCCCGCCTGCTCACAAGCTGGCTTAATCTTGCAGAATCATTCAACAGTTTCTTATGGATACACGTTCTTCCGAGCCGCATCTCTGTCACCCCACATTCCTTTAAAACACAGACTTGCATGTTTAGAAGTATGATTTGGCCTCTCGTTTGTCGCTTTTTGAAGCTGATCTATTTGTCCTTGTTAACCCACCAGGCTTGCTCACCCAGCCAGGTTTATCAATGGCAAATGTAATTGCAGGCTTCACTGAGTTACGACTATAAACAGAATGAATACGGGAGCAAGGTGAAAGGTGGCTTCTTTATAACAGCTGTAATTTATCCAAGATTTCGTCCCGGCCTTTGATTTGGGGGCTGACTCGGGATCTAGTGTCCCCCTGATTGCATTAGGAGCAGCCTTAGGGGTCAGACGGAATTCCAAGGTCCTGGAATCAGTTAGAAAGAGGGAGCACGCAAATGCATGAAGAGACAGAAGAGGCTTTTATAACCATCCTTCTCCAAGACCTGAACACTAGCTCTCTGCCCAGATGACCTTGGTAGAGGACAGGGCTGACTTCAGGGTCATCCAATCTGCTCACATGCTCAGAAGGGCCCCATGCTTGACTTAAGGCTCTGCTCTTACCATCTTGAAATTCTTGTTGTTGTTCAGTAGCTAAGTCATGTCCAACGATTTTGTGACCCCCATGGACTATAGCCCACCAGACTCCTCTGTTCATGGGAGTTCCCAGGTAAGAACACTGGAGTGCGTTGCCATTTCCTTCTCTAGAGGATCTTCCTGACCCAAGGATTGAACCCATGTCTCCTGCATTGTCGGGCCAATTCTTTACCACTAAGCCACTGGGAAGGCCTCTTTGGGATTCTTAACCATTTTTGTTGTTGTTTTTACTTATTGGCTGTGGCATGTGGGATCATAGATCCCTGGCCAGGGATTGAACTTGTGCCCCCTGCATTGGAAGCACAGAGTCTTAACCACTGAACCACCACAGAAATCGCTCTTAATCAGGTTTTAACAAGAGGCCCCAATGCTTTCATTTCACACTGGGTCCTGCCGATTCTGTAGCCGCTCCTGAGAAATGAAGCCAGGGCTCCTGCTCACCCTGGGCGCCGTCAGAACAGTTATCATTGATGACAAGTATGTTGTACACCTATGGAATAATACTCATCACAAGTGACATGCATGAACCAAGGACTTACACAGAAGATCTCATTTAATCCTCTCAGAGACCCATTTTCGAGGTTGATAAGACTAAGGCATGAAGATAGTGATGATGGTTTACATTCATCAACCGCCAGTCATCTTGACAAGCACTCCATATGCACAACCTCCTCTACTTTTTTGTTCTTTATTTTTCTGGCTGCACAGTGCAGCTTGCAGGATCTTAGTTCCCAACCAGGGATTGAACCTGGGCCCCAGCAGTGAAAGCACCAAGTCTTAACCACTGGGCTGCCAGGGAATTCCCACAGAAATGCAAATTCTTGGGCCCCATCCCAGATCTACTTGGCCACAAAAGGGGCCTTTGAAACTTAAGTTTCACATGCCTACCACATCCATCCATCTAGACCGCTTTAAAATCATGCTTTCTCATTTAGTTTGGGGGATCATAACAAAATAAATGGTTAAATAGGCAAAACCCCTGGCTCACTAGCACCTGATTACATCATGACACTGGGGCAGTCAACGATCTGGAAAGTGCTGTTTCCCAAAATTGCCACATGTTTTAAAAAGCCATTTGGGAAATTATGGCATATGCAGGTTTTGTGGCCTCCGTGTGTGAAAACCTGAGGGTGTGTTTGAGGATTTCCTTAATTTCAGTAAATATTTGGCACTGCCACTGATGAAAGGGATATGTATTGTTTATAGACAAATGTGATTTTTAAATATACTTTTAATTGTATCATTTTATTAATGGATTAACAGAAAAGTTGCAGGAACAGTACAGAGGGTCCCCATGTACCCCTCACCCCGCTCACCCTTGCCAGGGGCACATGTGTCACTGGTAAGAAGCAGACACTGAAGTATAAAATATGACATCAGAAACAGTCGTTGGTAAATGTAAGTAGAGAAGAATATAAGTGCAGGGTTTGGGGTTTGTTTTTTTTTTTTCTTTTTTTTTCCTGCAGGTTATAGAATCTTAGTTCCCTGACCAGGGATTGAACCCAGGACCACAGAAATGAAAGCCCCGAGTCCTAATCATTGAACCACCAAGAAAGTCTCTAAATGCAAGATTTCAAAAATGCATTTGAAATTAAGAGATCAACAACTTAATCATAAAATATATATATATACACACACGCATACATATATATATATATATATATATATACACATACATACATATGTATATATGGGCTTCCCTGGCGGCTCAGACAGTAAAGAATCTACCTGCAATGAGGGAGACCTGGGTTTGATCCTTGGGTTGGGAAGATCCCGTGGAGGAGGGCACGGCAACCCACTCCAGTATTCTTGCCTGGAGAACCCCCATGGACAGAGGAAGCTGGAGGGCTACAGTCCACGGGGTTGCAAACAGCTGGACACAACTGAGCGACTAAGCACAGCACAGCATATGTATGTAAGCTGCTATACAGAAACCTACGGAACGGATACAGAAACCTCATGATGGCCGTTAAGGAACCAACACTGGTACGTGACTATTAACCAAACTCCAGACTATTATTTCAATTTCATAAAAGGAGCATTTTGAAAGGGATTTTCCTGGCTGGCGTGTTTGAGCACCTTCTGTGTGCAGGTCTTTTGCCTCCTGGTCCATCCGTGCAGCTCCCTGGTGGGGCAGCTGGTTCGTGTGGCCCTGTTGCGCAGATGCCGACACTGCCGCGCAGAGACCGCAAGCTTACTCAGACGGAGCTTAGACCCAGGCAACCAGGCTCCAGAGCCCTCCCCTCAGACGCCACGTTAAGACGTTGCTCATCCCGTCTCCTGGGGAACCTGTCCTCATTCTGTCCCTCTCACCACCCAGAGAGCGCCACTCAAGCCCAGAGGCCCCATTCATTTGTTCACTGAATACGTGCTTTGTTTGTTCCTCCACTTCCCCGACCCCTCCCCACCACCGCCATCAATGATCTGCCTCCTTCAACGGACTCAGATAACTCTGAAACACCAGGAACACCAATCAGTGATCACAGGGCCCAGGCACAGATCCCAGCTGCAGGCAGCAGGCCAGGCGGGAACTCCAATGGCCCAGCAAGACAGTCCACATCCAGGGCGCGTCTGCGTGCGTGTGCGTCTCTCGGCCCGTCTGTCTGTGGACCAGCTCATTTTCGCCAGTGCTCTCCAAGCAGAAGTGTAGGCCCCAAGTCACGAACTCTTTCCCATCTTCAGGAATAGGCAGAAGCTGAAATTTTATTTGCCTTCTGCCAAGCTTTCAAAGTCTTTGCAAGACAAAAATCCGTCTGTGGGTCAGAGGGGGCCTAGAGACCACCAGTTGGCAATTCCTCCTCATTAGAATGTAAGACAAGGAAAGTTCCTATGGGACTCCTCTGGTGGTCCAGTGGCTAGGAGTCAGCACTCACAGTGCAGGGAGCCCGCTTCGATCCCTGATCCGGGAACTAGTTCCTACCTGCCACAACTAAGATCTGGGCCATCAAGTAAAAAATATTTTTAAAAAAGAAAGGAAAAGTTACGATGAAAATCAAGCCTGTTCGTATTTATAAAGCAATTTAGAACCCTACTGGGCACAACGCAGAAGCTGTTTGCCTTATTGTAGATGTTCAGATGTTAATAATAAATGAACTAGCAGGAGAAACCTATTCAAGCCGTGCCATCGATTGCACCACCTTCCCCCTGCAAACCCGACCGTGTTGACTGAGGGAATCTTTCAACTTTCCACTATTTTTAGCCATGTTGACACAGCCTCGGGGCCTGCATCGGAGCTCAGTGGGGCCTCACCCCATAGCCATGTGGCTGGACCCATCAAAGGCGTCCATTCACATTAAAAGACGCAAAGAGGAAAAAAGCCTTCCCACCCCCAGGGACGTTCCTCAGCGAATATGGAGACTCACGGTATTTCAGAAAAAAAGATGAGCTCTGCCACATAGAGTCTGCTCACTGATAATGCCACCAGAGGTGCCACACGGTGCATACACATATCTCCCTTCCCTCTTGCTTCAGTCCTCCTCCTAAAGATGCAGAGCCAGAGAGCCGACCTTCGTCAGGCCAGATGATCTGCCCACCGTTGTCTGTTTCTGAAATCAAAAGTGAAGTGCAGCTCAGAAGCCTGGAAGCTTCCTCTCCCTGAATGCTAAAAGACCAGCTCATTGTTAGCTCACTAGAACATGAGAAGCTATCCCCAGATTTTGTTTTCAATGGAAGGCAAAGAGCTACCTGCACGTCCCACCGATTCGGTGTCTGGGGTTGGAAAGTGAGGAGCAGCTCATCTGAAAACTCACAAGGGGCTGGGGGTACCACCAAAGCAGAAATAAACCTGAAACTGTCAAAAAAAAAAAAAAAATCGGAAACTTGACGAAAACGTCAAGCAAGGGTGGCTCAGTTGAGGGCTGAGTCCCCCAATCTCCAACCACAGGGGCAGGCTGAGGGGGTATTGTTCATTGGCGAAGAAACCCCCCCAGTGCTGGGGTTTGAGGGCTTCTAGCTTGGTTCCCGGAGTAGCATCACACTGCCATGGAGTCCCATGGGATGGTCCTAGATGAGGTGAGAAATCGAGCCGATGGCCAAGGCCATCCCCCTTCTGCTTTGTGCCTTAGAACCATGTAATGCGACATTCCCAAGTTTGTATTTTCTTTAAATTTCTGAAATTAGCCACACAAGTGGTTCGGTTGTTTCACTCACCTTTTTCGGAGTCCACTTATCTAATTCAATAAGATTTGGAATTTTTAAAATATACAAATAGCAATTGTACCACTTATTCAAACCAAACGGCCAAAGCGCACTGCCTTTTCTTTTCCCCCTGAGCCACTAGCCCATCAGAAACAAATTTCCAACAGATTGTACAAGTGTGTGTGGGTGTGTGTGGGTGTGTGTAGTGTGGGCATGAGGGATTTTTGTTTAAAAAATTTAAAGGCACAGAGATAAGTTAACGATCTAAATTTCAGTTAACTTCTTGAACTACACATACGTCTAGGCCGTATTATTTAATCTTCTTTCTTGCTGTGCGTTTTCAACTAACTGATAAAAAAAGATCAGTCACAGGCCTGTCAGTAGGATGGCGCAAGGTGGTACCTTAATATTTGTCATCATCGCCTAACTCACCCTGAGAAAACAAACAGCAAAAGAAAGCAGCTTTTCATGTGTTATCAGCCATCCCAAACATCTGGTTTTCCCCCCAAAATAAATCACTCCAAGTCAATGAAGTCTCAGTGATGATTTCATAGAATTCTCTCTAAATAACAACAGAAACACCCATGAAGGAACCTAGGAGATGAAACGTGGCACGTAATCAACAAAGGGTTTAATTCGTGTGTTATTTGCCGTTCATCCTGCTTTTGATTAAGAAAGCTTTTGCTATACAAAAGAATGTAGCAAAGGATCTGTACTTAGTAGGCACTCAGTGGTGTTACAATCATGAAAAGCATTCTTTCAACTTAAAAAAATTAACCAGCTTGAGGTATATCAGAGATGATGTACCAATTAGAAGTTTGGCCCTTTAACTGATAAAAATGAGTAGAAAATTTACGAATATAACTCTGCTGCTGCTGCTAAGTCGCTTCAGTCATGTCCAACTCTATGCGACCCCATAGACGGCTAGCTTTTAACAAATATTTCTGTTTGCCAGCATCGGGTCTTAGCTTTGGCACGCGGGATCTTTTAGTGATAGCGCAAAGGCTTAGTTGCCTGCAGCACGTGGGGTCTTAGTTCCCTCACCAGGGGTCAGACCCACCAGGGATTGGTTGATCCAATCCGTGCATTGGATTCTTATCCACTGGACCACCAGGGAAGTTCCTTAGTTTTTTTTTTGTTGTTGTTAATGGGGTAGTATAGTCTCATTTTGGACTTCCCTGGTGGCTCAGTGGTAAAGAATCCATCTGCCAAGCTGGAGACACAGGAGATGCGGGCTCCATCTATGGGTCAGAAAGATCCCCTGGAGGAGGAAATGGCAACCCACTCCAGTATTCTTGCCGGGAAAATCCCATGGAATGAGGAACTTGGCGGGTTACCCTCCACGGGGCCACAGGAGTTGGACCCAATTTAGGACTAAAACCACCGCCCAGTTTCATATTAGAGATGGAAAAGGCACAAAAGGGCCTACAGCAAGAAGTGCTCTCTCAGCCTCCAGCTTCCCAGCGTCCCTCCTCAAAAGCCACCAAATGAGCCAGTCCAGGGGTTAAGACTCCGCTCTGCCAATGCCAGAGGCACGGGTTCCATCCCTGGTCAGGGAACCAAGATTCCCACATGCTGTGCTGGAGGCCAAAAGATGGGAAAAAAGAATAAAAAAAAAAGGAGCCAGTCTTCAGATGTGTCCCTGTTATGCAGAAGGGTTTTATGATAGTATATTAAAAAGCAGGGACATTACTTTGCCGACCAAGGTCCGTCTAGTCAAGGCAATGGTTTTTCCTGTGGTCATGTATGGATGTGAGAGTTGGACTGTGAAGAAAGCTGATCGCCGAAGAATCGATGCTTTTGAACTGTGGTGTTGGAGAAGACTCTTGAGAGTCCCTTATACTGCAAGGAGATCCAACCAGTCCATTCTAAAGGAGATCAATCCTGGATGTTCATTGGAGGGACTGATGCTAAAGCTGAAACTCCAATACTTTGGCCACCTCATGAGACGAGTTGACTCACTGGAAAAGACTCTGATGCTGGGAAAGGTTGGGGGCGGGAGGAGAAGGGGACGACAGAGAATGAGATGGCTGGATGGCATCACCGACTCTGTGGACATGAGTTTGAGTGTACTCCGGGAGTTGGTGATGGACAGGGAGGCCTGGCGTGCTGTGATTCATGGGGTCGCAGAGAGTCGGACACGACTGAGCGACTGAACTGAACTGAACTGAACTGAGGCCATCCTGTGCATAATACCATGTTGACATGCTCCCTCAAAGGCTCTTATTCCTATAAGTGAGGTTTCCGTCTTTGGTTCTTCTCTTTTGAAATGCTAATTTTATCAGGACCTATTCAACCTAAGTAGTATCCTTTGGCCAAGAAAAGCTGAAAGCTGAATTCTAAATAAGGTAGTGAACGCATTACCAGTGCTTCGGCCCTGCCATCAGAACTTAAATTTGCGTGAAGTGTTCAAACACACTGCCCTCTGCTATGATGCGGTGTGTAGGAGACCCGCGTGGGAGCCCTGCGGAAGGGGCTTTGCAGGAGATCCTGCAAGGTGATCCTTTTTAAGACACCGGGAGTCAAACAGCTCTTGTGCCAAATTTCTCACTCGCCGAGGTCTTTCACCAGATCCCCCCCCACACAGCAACGTGCTGCAGTGGGATTTCTGTTCCCTGGCTTAAATCCCGCCCACGGCTCCCCAAAGGGCTTAGAATCAGCTCCATAGGATGCAGAGTGGCCTCGATCACGGGCTCTGCCCTCACCGGCCTCCTTTGCTGCTCATGAACACGCCAAGCAGGCTCCCAGGGCAGCGGCTGTGTATAGGCTCCCCCGCCTCCCCGAACGCCCTTCCCCCACATTTACTTCATCTCATCATTCAGGTTTCAACTCGGAACTCCCATCCGTGGAGAGCCCTCCAGGGCCCCCATCCCTGAGATGCACGTAATCATCCCCCACTCAATCATTTCCTGTCCAAGTACCAGGTTTAGTTCAGCACAGACATTGCGGTCAGTACCATCCTGTCATCTGCTTCTTGATTTATCTATGCTCAGCTTTGTGACCATAAAGAAGGAAACTTTTGTAATCTTTTGGAGAAGGAAATGGCAACCCACTCCAGTATTCTTGCCTGGAGAATCCCAGGGACAGAGGAGCCTGGTGGGCTGCCGTCTATGGGGTCGCACAGAGTCGGACACGACTGAAGTGACTTAGCATAGCATAGCATTTGTGACCCACATTCCCACCACACCATGAACTCTCTGTGTGTCACGCGTGAATGGCCAGTTGTTCAGTCATGTCTGACTCCCTACAGCCACCTGGACTGTAGCCTGCCAGGCTCCTCGGTCCATGGGATTTCCCAGGCAAGAATACTGGAGCAGGTTGCCATTTCCTTCTCCAAAGGATCTCCCCTAACCAGGGATCGAACCTGAGTCCCTTACGTCTGTCTCCCGCTTTGGCAAGTGGGTACTTTACCACTAATGCCACTTGGTAAGCCCTCACTCGGATTTTTGATGCTTTGATTTAAATTAGGAAGGGATAAAAAAAAAATCTGTGTTGACTGTTTTAAGTCCCTGATCCTGTTTGCATGGCCAGGACAGATGACATCAGGAGTTTAACCAGTGGTAAACATTTCTTAAAACCAGCAGAATCTCTATATAGTCAGAAAAAAAAAAAAAAAAAACTAGGGAAACTTCAAGGAATGTACTGGAAACAGTCATATGTTAAAGGAAACAACTCTTTTATTTTCTACCAGGAGACTTCTGTTGGCTGAGAACTATCTTATTCCAAAACCATCTTCTCTTCATGATGTTTACCAGGAGGAGAAATGGTAGGAAAATGATACAAAATGTTATGAATGAAAGAGGGAGAAGTAAGAGGTGATGGGGAATCTGTTTTAGGAAAATTCATTTTCATTCAACTTTTCATCTGATAGGCAGTTCTAGAAAGATTTGAGGTCAGAGGTGAGAATTATCATTTTCAACATTGTCCTGCAACCCATTGCTATTCAGTATCATTTTGGCATTGTGTCTAGCAAAGGAAATAGAAGTTTCTCTACCAAGATCTGTGCAGTTGCCTAGATTCTATATAACAAACATCCATAAATCAGTTTATTAATACTTATTGGTAGCTCCTAATGGTGATTCATGGGGTTGCAAAGAGTCAGACACAACTGAGCGACGGAACTGAACCGAACTGAACTGAACAGTGCATTACATCATCCTCGCAATTAAGTGTCCATAAGCTGTGAGTCAGGAATGGAGTCACAAGAAGGAGCTAAAAACTAAGTCTAGTTCGTGTATGTGGATGTCCACGCATGGAAATAAAGACTGATTGTACACAACAAATTGACAACAACAGCTCCCTTTTGTGGAGATGGGGCCTTAGAAGCAGTTACCAAGAACTTTTAGCTTTCTCTCTGAAACATGAATGTTTCTAGGTATGAATTGGGTTTATGCGTTGCTTATGTAATTTAAATTTGATTTTTAAATTGTAAGACAATCACGCTGTAAGTATAAAAAGTAATAAAAGCAGCGTGCATGCTGTCGCTTAGTCGTGTCCAACTCTTTGTGACCCCATGGACTGCAGTCCGCCAGACTCCTCTGCCCAGGATATTTCCCAGGCAAGAATACTAAAGTGGGTTGCCATTTCCTTCTCCAGGGTATCTTCCTGACCCAAGTATCATACCCTCGTCTCCTGCATTGCAGGCAGATTCTTTACCAGTGAGCCACCTGGGAAGCCCAATAAAAGCAGCAGTAGCCACAAAGAAAATAAAAAATCAACCAAGCACATGGGTTCAATAGTAATATTACTACATTTATATTTATTGTACAGCAGCATATGTAACCTGCGTGTCTTTCCTTCTATAAATAGATATAATATTTTAGAAATGAAATTTTAGGACACGATAACATTTAACTGTGACATGCATTTGAAACTCTATTCAGGCTTCACTCCTCCTGAACGACCCCGCCCCCAGCCCCCTAAAAAAGGAAGTCTCTAGTTTTGAGGAGATCAACAGGATATCTGCAGTCAAAGTGAAGGCAAAGCCACTTAGCGCCTTGTAACAGCTACTGAATCCCTGCTCGCGGCTCTCCCAGTTGGTCCCTTGATGCCCCTGAAGAAATGTCTCATCAGATCAACAGTGACGTCCGTCAAACAGAGAGGGAAAGCGCCCCGCCTCCCCGGGCCGTGAAGGGCGGAGGCGTCATGGTGCGTCCGAAAGGATAAGGGGAGAGAAAGTGTATCAAAGGGGCCTTGACGCACGGGCCGCTGCGCAGCATCTCTGGCCTGACTGACGGGGTCACTCCGCGGGGCGGTGAACAATGCCGCAGTGGGTCTGGGCCCGGCGCCTGGGCGCGCGGTGGGTGCGCCCAGGGGCTGCGGGACCGCTCGGCGCCCCCGCCTCCCAGCCCCGGGCGCCCGCCCGCCCCCCTTTCTCTTGGATGAACATGTTTGAAAAATAGGCCTGGAGTTTTTTGTTCTGGTTCTGTGCACAGGGGGCCAGGGAAGCAGAAGACGTCAGGGATTCAACAGTCGCCTGCTGGGAGCCCCTAATAGAAAGGGTTTCCGGCGACGGCTGAATGCAGGGGCTGGACCGCCTTTAGGACCCCGACTCCGACAAACCAAGAGTGAGGGACACGTTTTTGAGATGACATGGACCACTCTAAGATGGACCAGGTGGTGCCAAGGGATTATTGTCCCTTTTGTTATCAGAAGTGACAATAGCCTTGCGTGGTTTTTCCCCTGAATAAACTGGGTTTTTCCATCTGAATACTAACATATGCAGGGTGAAAGGACATGAATTCTACGCCATGCTTTTTAAACAATTTTAGTAAATTTTTTTTGCCTGCATGGCATGTGGGATCTTAGTTCCTGGACCAGGGGTGGACCCTGCACCCACTGCGTTGCAAAGGCAGAGTCTTAGCCACTGGACCCGCCAGGGAAGTCCCTAGGTCGCGCTTTAAGGTTCTGTCGGTAGGAACGGAAGTGGGGGAGAAGAGCCTAGCTGAGCGAGCGCAACAAAATCTTAGTAATTATTGAATCTGGCTCATCACCTATAGCCTGTCGCCTAGAGCAGTCACTGTGCTTGTCATTCTACTCATTGGGTAGAGTTTGAACAGTTTTATCCAAATGAATGGTGATGATCATCATCATCTTTTTAAGACGTTCTAAAGGGTGGTCATGATCGTGTAAACATTTTCCAAGTCTTGTGGCACTTGGGTCTGTTAAGCTCTCTGAATCACGGACACATTCTCAGCTGGATTGGTGAAGAAGACCTTCTGAAAGTGATGACTTGAACTGCTGATGACAAGCAAACGTGGAGTGAACTAAACTAATCTCCTGCGTTGCACGGCCTCCTGCTCCCTCTTGCTGGGCGCCAGCTCTGCATGCATCTTATTTCATCCTCACATGGCTCAGAGAGGTTAAGGAACTCTCCCAAGGTCATCCAGCCAATAAGGGGTAGATACAGAGAATCGGTGCTTTTGAACTGTGGTGTTGGAGAAGACTCTTGAGAGTCCCTTATACTGCAAGGAGATCCAACCAGTCCATTCTAAAGGAGATCAATCTTGGATGTTCATTGGAGGGACTGATGCTAAAGCTGAAACTGCAATACTTTGGCCACCTCATGCGACGAGTTGACTCACTGGAAAAGACTCTGATGCTGGGAAAGGTTGGGGGCGGGAGGAGAAGGGGACGACAGAGAATGAGATGGCTGGATGGCATCACCGACTCTGTGGACATGAGTTTGAGTGTACTCCGGGAGTTGGTGATGGACAGGGAGGCCTGGCGTGCTGTGATTCATGGGGTCGCGGAGAGTCGGACACGACTGAGCGACTGAACTGAACTGAACTGAACAGAGGTCAAACTCGATGCAATCAAGTCTCAGATTCTGTGCCCTGGCTCGTACCTACTTTCTGACAAGAGAGAGCAGAAAAGAGGAGAAGGGAAAGAGGAGATTCACAAGCTTTGCTGCTGCCCTGTCCTTCTCTGAAATCATAATTATTATTAAAAAGCAACTATTCAGCTTCAAATGACCCATTTAGCTTTTTTTTCAAAACTTCCTCAGTGCAATCTTGCTCATAGATCCAGTCTTTATCCAGAATTTTGACATTTTAGTCATTGTGGGTTTTTTTTTTTTAATGCACTGAACTTCATATTATTTAACCTTCCACGACCCTGCAAGGTAAATATTACTCCCATTTCACAAAGGAAGAAACAGTGATACAAAAGATGAGTATTTGCCTAAAGCCTCATAGCTAGAAAGGGGCAGATCAAAACATTGCATTTTTTAAAAAGCATTGCATTAAAGTATCACTCACCTTGAGATTGAGTTGTTTGGTGTCTTCTTAAATTTTCTGCCTCACCTTAGTACCAGACCCTTTTGCTTGGTAGCTAATGACATCTTTTAAAGGTCTTTATAAGGAAAGAAATGAAATGCCTGGTGTGGGCCTTCGGCCCTCGCTACTGTACATGTCTCCTGAGCAGAGAGCATATCTCACTCATCTCGTGCCTCAGTTGTTAGCCCAGGAAAAGGTGTGTGTAAATGTCTTGTTAAAGCAAATCTCTGGGTATTGGGAGGTTACCTCCTCTTCAGAAGCTCTGGCAATAATAAGTCTAACAATGACAATGATGGATGAAAAACAAACAAACAAAAAGTCATTGCTCATGAAGCTATTTCCACTCATTAGGAAATTAGCATGTAAGCACTCAGAGCTCTAGAAAATAATATTCCTAAAAAAGTCTTAGAAATAGGAAAGGAACCTCACGTAGACATTTTGCCTAGAAAGTGTCAGCTGCTGTAACTGAAGGTAGGAAAATGCTAGCTGAAAGTTTTGAAGGAAGAACTGACAGAAACCATGAAAGAAAAGCACATCATTAATAATTTTTATACTAGTGACAATTTGCCCTTGTAGAAATTAGAGAAATTCCATGCTATTGCAAGAGAACACTACATTTTTGGGGAGCTGGCGTGAAATTTCTTTCAACTTTGGGTCAAAAAGACTCTAACAACAATAAATATAATCATAATTTACTGCACGATTAATAAGACACTGAGCTAAACAAGACAGTGAACTAAACACTTTCTGTGACTTAACGCAAGTAATCCTGTGAAGTGAGAATCACCCACATTTCATAAATGCAAACATTTGCTTAAATGTTTGCTTAAAAGACTACTAGTTAGAATCAGGCAGAGCAGAGATTTGAACCAAAATACCACAGTGCCTGGCCTAACCAGGAAAAGAAAAATCAGTTATTTAATTTTTTAAACATGTCCCAAATTCCTGTTTATTTGCCTGGAGCGCATGCCCTTATGTTGGCTTCTTCTGAGCCTTAAACTATTAGCAGTAGAATCTTTCAGCCTGATCCAAACTTTAACTTTCAGTATAAAGAACTAAACCTTTCTCGACTGACTGTGAGTTCGTTCCTCCCGGAAGAAAATTAAACCTTATCCTACTGACCCTAAACCTGTCAATTAAAAAAAAAAAAGTCAGTTGCCTGGACAGGTGGTTGTAACTTGTGGTCAATGGAAGCCGTCCTAGCAAATGGCACAGGGGTGAGGTTGTGGGGTGGTTAGGGATAGTTTCTGAGAAGACCTTCCTTAGATCAGTATGAAAACTGAGTAAGATACCCCTTGACAGAACACAGACACCAAGGGAGGAAAAAACAGCCGAAAAGGACAGTTCATTTCCCGGTAAATGGCAGAAACAAACGTCATAATCTCTCCCACCCAGTTGTTCTAGGTTATGCACATCCTGGGGCTTCTCGGGAGCTCAGCTGGTAAAGAGTCTGCCTGCAATGCAGGAGACCTGGGTTCTGTCCCTGGGTCAGGAAGATGCCCTGGAGGAGGGCATGGCAACCCACTCCAGTATTCTTGCCTGGAGAATCCCACGGACAGAGGAGCCTGGCAGGCTACCATCCATAGAGTCACAAAGAGTCAGAAACGACTGAAGTAACTGAGCATGCACCACGTGTGTGCATCCACAAAATCCCAGAGTTTAGTACAGACATTGGCTCATAATCCTGAAAACCAGAGGTTAAGGAGCCAAAATGTCTTTAAACGAGTGGAAGTCAAAATAGATGTGTGGACTGCAGCCTCCAGTTGCTTATTAAAGAAGTCAAGCTGGATTGTTTGATTCTTTCAACAAGAAAGAATGCCCCCTGCTCCAGGCATTCTAATTTTAAATCTGTTGAATGCAATTTGGTTAGAATATGGAAGTGGCTCAATTTTTCATATTGGCTTGCAGAAGTTTTGTCTCCACTCTGCACCAGGAGTTGCAAACACAATGGCATGCGTGAATCTTGTGTATCAGTAAAGTGAGCCCCTTGAACTCCGCCTGCGGGGAACAAAGGGTTTCCAAGATGCATCTGAGTAGCAGATGTTGAGTTATCTGAAGGGTCAGAATGCCAATTAGATATTGAACATGGCAGGAGGAGGGTGGAGTTTCCAAAACAAATGAACGATGAATAGGAGCGGTCCCCGAGTTTAGGCTCAGGTCCTGCTGTTCTTTTGTACAATGATTTGTGGCAAATTTGTTTTGTCACTGAGGCATAGTCCCCCCGGGTCTTAAAGTGATTTTTGTAATCACAAAAAGGATTTTTTTTCCCTTTAAATGTCCTTTTCCAAATCAAACCTGGATATCAATTTAGTACTTTAAAAAATACATTTGAACAGCTGTGTTTTATCTTCATCGGAGATATAAAAAAATGTGATCCTGTATGAAAAACTAGAAGGCAGACATCGTCAGAAGGGAGGGAATAATTCAATTTAAAAAATTTTTGGATAGAAATCTGATGGAAATCAGGCTTTTTTTTTTTTTACTTTTTTTTAAAGATTAAAAACATCATTTGGTCCAGCAATTTGCAGATTTTATTGTTTTCCCATTTTACTGGATAAGGATATCATTTTCAATCTATGACGCCTACAATGAGAAAAACGTGGGAAACCTAAGATACAAAATGCTTCCGTCGTTCCTTATGTGTTTCTGTCGGCGTTGCCATCATAAATCATTCTTAGAGAAGCAAGAGCAAGGAGCAGAAGAACCACAGTGGCTTCTGTTTAAGTAATTTCATTTGATTCCTGAAATACTTCTGGCTATTGTTTTTTTGAAACCACCCACATGTAGTAAAATTGTATCGCTGAGCGGACCCGCCCTGCTCGCTCTCTCTGACTTCTGGCAAGTACTAGACCGTGGAATACCAAAGTCTAACCAGCAAAGAAGGAAATTGGGATTGCATTGATTTAAATCAGCCAAGGCTGTGACCAAATTATTTAGTTCTCTTTTGACCTTTGGAGGTCAGATTTGACTATTTATGCTATCTGCTAATGCTTTACTATTTTTCATTGCTCTGCCTGTTAACAATTCTGACCTACAGCCTTTCAGCCTGCGGGGTGGTTATATTAAACAATCACTAATTACTTCTTGAAACATATGCTCCCGTTTTAAAATGTCATTGAAATAAAAGCCCAACCAGAAGCCCTATGTTCATTTCATGAAGGAAAGCAAAATGTAAGCACTGAATATTTCTGGGAAGTCAAACATTGCCAAATTTGAGGAACATTGGGAAAATAACCTACCGTCCTCTCATTATTAACTTGGAAATTGTTTAAAGACTACTTTTTAAAAATAAATATCAAAGGCAGCAAATATTCTCCTTCAGTCACATTGTCAAATATGCCAGCATTCCTGCAGAGAATGTACTTTTATGTTTGCTAAAGGTCTTAAGTGTAAAAATATTATGTCATTTTTCTTCCCTTCATCCACTATGTGCCAGACACCATGTTAAGGTCTCGGGATATATGAGGAGAAAGAAGTCAGAATTCTCTGAAAATTGGCCTCTTATCTGACTTGAAAATGCTTCATTCCTTAGAGAACAAACAAAAGACAAACATACGTTCCCATTTTCAAATTTTATCATGGAAAGAAGTGAATAGGAAGTTATGGGTTGGGAAACCTGGTTTATTTTCCAGAAATAAAGAAAAGATGAAAGAAAAGGTTTTATTTAAGATGAAAGAAAAGGTTTTCACTGTTCACAAAATAAAAGATAAGTAATTTATTCTAAATCAAAACAGGCCGAGACAAAGAACACATTAAAATAATAATACAACTAAAATTGTTATCATTATTTTTGTTATTCAGCATTCCTGTGAAGTTGAAATTCCACGCAGGAATTTCAAGGGTTCCGGTTGCGGGGGCAGTGTGTATCCACGTGCGCTTGCCTTCTGAACTCAAGAGATACGTCATGAGGGAAAAATCTAGCAAACCTTCCTCCTGATGACGCTGCTCCACGAAAACGAGTGAACTATGGCAGGAAGGGGGTATCCCGTCCACTTCCTGATTTCCTGTGCTTTACATTCTGACACAGAAACCTTTAATTCATTTCAGAACACAAAGGTCACCACAAAAAAATCTGAGGCTAAATGTACCCTTTTGTCCAACAGGAGGATAACAGCGATTTTTTTTTTCCCCTTTTTACCAAAATGTAGCCATAGCCAGGTGTTTCCCATGTCTGACAAACTACATCACGAGTATCTTTATAGATCTGAAAAAAACAGCATTACACACTCTTTTAAAAGCTTTCTATTTGGAATAATGTTAGATTGACGGAGAAGTTACAAAGTTGGTATAAAGAGTGCCTGTCACCCCATTTCCTCTGTTGGAAACATCTTACATACCCATATACATTTGTCAAAACTAAGAAATTAACAATACTGGTATCTAGACTGTTGTGGATTTCACCAGTTTTCCCACTGATCCTTGTTGGTGACCCAATCAAAAAGTCACATTGCATTGAGGTATTTATCAACTTGTAGATTCAAATATTTTTTGTGGTTTACCTCTCAAAAATAATTCATTTGGAAATTAATTAAATTTAAAAGACATTTTAGGAGTAAAAAGAGTCTGGATTTGTTTTAATCAGATCAGGCAAAAGAACTCATGTTTCATAGACATTTATTATTAAACAGGATACCTGTTTTCTCAATTGAGAAATCCTCTTACCCTAGTAATAAAATATATTGTTACCAAATTTTAAAAGCAGAAGAGATACTCTGAGAAGTTGAAACCACAAGGTACCATTTCTCCCCCCTCACATTTGCAACAACTTAAACAGATTAAAAGACTTCCCCTATAGCCGAGACAGTAAAGAACTTGCCTACAATGCAGGAGACTGAGGTTCAGTTCCTGGGTGGGGAAGACCCCCTGGAGAAGGAAATGGCAACTTGCCCCCGTTCCTGCCTGGAGAATCCTGTGGACAGAGGAGCCTGGCGGGCCGCAGTCCACGGGGTCCCAAGAGTTGGGCACGACTGAGCAAATAAACCACCACCGCCAGAAAGATCAGTCATGCCTTCAGTTAGGTTTGTTAGCCCCTGTGTATCTCAGCCTCCTCCGTGTAAAATGGGATGATCATTGTTCCGCCATGGAGAAGCAGGACAGCAGAGTGGCTTAGAGTGTGGACCCTGGGACTGGACTTTCTGGACGTGTCTGGGTTGTCCCACTTTCTGACTGTCTGATCCTGGAGAAATTTCCTGAGTGTGACGCCTCAGTTTCTCATCTGTAAAACGATTATAACAACAGTGTCTACAAGAGAGTTGCTACAGGATCAAAATGAGATATTTTGTAAAACACTTAAAACTGGGGGTAGCATCCAGATCCTATATAAATACTATTATTTGGAAGGGTTTTTCTAAGGATTAACTCAGCACATGTAAAAGCCTTAGAACATAGTGTCAAATTAATGTGAGTTCTAATTATCCAGTGTTGATGAAGAGGGCATTCTGCCTTTGAAGTTCAAATGTATTAGCAACTCTGATCAAAAGTTTACATTTGATCACACAATTCCACTTCTGGGAATCTAGCCTATGGAAATGCCTACCCAAGTGCACACCGATATATGAATAAGATGCTCGTTATGGCATGCTTCACTCACCTACACCCCCACACACACAACAAAAAGAGAAAATGGAGGCACCTGAAGTTTCTGTCACCTTGGGGACAGTGAGATGACCTCTCCTCCAGCCACTGAGGAGAACGAGACACAGCTTTATTTGCATGTACAGACTTTGAAGGATAAACATGATAAATGCGTTGTCCTTTCATCCATGTATTGATTATGCTAAGTATTTACCGGGTGACTGTTGTGTGCTAGGCTCCGCTCTGGGCTGGGACACAGTACTGTGAA
This sequence comes from Moschus berezovskii, assembly GCF_049115385.1. NCBI lineage: Eukaryota > Metazoa > Chordata > Mammalia > Artiodactyla > Moschidae > Moschus > Moschus berezovskii. Next base: position 3,946,723 of record NC_142474.1, read on the forward strand.
AGACGTACAGTCTCTGCCGCCATCTAACCGGTCTCCTGGGGAGGAGCAACCAGTGAACAAATCAGCAAGTGAACGTCCAGCCAGATGTCAGAGATGAGAAGTAAAGCAAGCGAAGTCAAGGCGGTGAACAACGGAGAGGGAAGAGGGCACTAGTTTGGTAGGGAAGTCAAGGACCACCCTCCTGCGGAGATGAGTTCTGATCTTAGTCTCTGCTGGATACAGGCCGACAGATACCTGCCTGGAGGAAGAGCGTGCCATCCAGCAGCAGACGCAGAGGCTTGTGGCCTGGAGTTCTGCGTAAGACGGGCGAGAAAAGATGTGCATAGAGCTGCGCACACCGGTGGCTTCTATCTCTGACCACGGGTCGGAGGGAGATGAGCAGATAAGACAGGCTGAAAGATGCCACGAGCAGAAACGCTGAGAGTCTGCCAAACCGATAATAATGTTCATCCCAGGCCCTGGGACTCAGGAGAGAGTCTCTCATTTATAAGCTTTTCTGGATAATCGCCTTTTCCTTTATGTATGTCTGTTTTGTTTTTCCAGTGAGCACAGTTGTTATCCAATTGTTACTTGTAATGTAGAAGACATGCAAAGTGAGTTTCAAGAGTTCGAGAAGAATAATGGTCTTATATTTTCTTCAGAGGGTATAGAATGGGATTTTGTAGCCATACCATTGACATCTGTGTGTGAGAGCTCACCCGCTCAGTCGCATCTGATTCTTTGGGACCCCATGCACTTAGCCTGCCAGATTCCTCTGTCCACAGAATTTTCCAGGGAATAATACTGGAGTGGGTAGCCATTCCCTTCTCCAGGGGATCTTCCCGACTCAGGGATTGAACTCGCGTCTCTAGAGCCTCCTGCACTGGAGGGTGGGTTTTTACCACTACGCCACCTGGGAAGCCCCACCACTGACATTTGGGGCTGAATAATTCAAGGCTGGAACCTGCCTGGCGCCTGGTAGGAGGTTAACAGCATCCTTGGCTTCTACCTTCTAGAATCCTGTAGCACTCCTCAAGCTGTGACAACTGAAAATGCCTGCAAATATTGCCAGATGTCCTCTGGGGGTAGAAATACCCACGGACCCCCCCCCACCCCGCCACCTTGGAGACCTACTGGTCTGGAGAAATGTTGGGTTCTGGAGGCAGCCTGCTGAGCTTCCAATCCCAGCGCTGCCACCTGCAAGTCTCCCCTGTGTGCCTCAGTGTCCTCATCTGTGAAATGGACGTAATCAGGTTGTCTTCCGGGCTTTCCATGTAGAAGGCAGAAGCCAGTTCATATGATGAGCTTAGGACAGGGCGCGACACACGAAAACACGGGGTAAATGTTATTACTGATGTCTCCAGGGCCCCCCAGCTGTCTGAGACTCCTTCAACAAGACAGAGCAGAGCCTTTTCACGTCCACCCTCAGTCTCTCTGGCCCAGCAGCCGTTTTCATCCTGGGCCTGGCACTGTCCCTGTGAGAGAAAACTCAAACTGGAACAAGGGCAGGAAAAGAGTGGCTCAGACTCAGTGTTCAGTCTGGGGAATCACCGTTGTTAAATGCTTTCTGCGTCTTTTGCTTTAAAGGGGAAAGTAAGATTTGTTTTAACTGACAGTGGGTTGTGTAGCTGCAAGTGTGGTTTTCTTCCCAGAAGTGCTTCCAAGCCTGCCTGTCTGTCTGTACCAAGAGGTCGTTGACCAAGGAATCATGTTGGCCACCCTTCCCCCCTCATTACTCGGCACACACACACACACACACAAACACAATCCCTCAGACACACACGAAATAGCTTATTTTCCCCAAAGCAAACTGCATTCCTCTATGAGCCCGACTCATCCCCTGCCTCCATCTGGTCCACATTTCGCTTTAGTAGAAATCGGAAACCACCTTTGCTCACGTTTTGGACTGCCTTTTTTTTTTAGATTTTTCTTTTCTGTATCCACGCATTTTTGTTTGTTTTTCAAACTTTCAACTGTTCTCACCCATACTTTCCTTAGTTAAAAAATAAATTTAAGTATATATTTACATATGTTTATATATATTATTTTTAAATCATTTATTTATTTGGCTGGGCAGGTCTTAGGACACACAGAATCTTCTATCTTTGTTGCGGCATGCGGGTTTTTTTTAGTTGCGGCATGTGGGAGCTAGTTCCCTAATCAGGGATCAAACTCAGATCATCTGCACTGGGAGCACGGAGTCTTAGCTACTGAGCTACCAGGGAAGTGGAGTGAAAGTCGCTCAGCCGTGTCCGACTCTTTGTGACCCCATGACTATACAGTCCATGGAATTCTCCAGGCCAGAATGCTGGAGTGGGTAGCCTATCCCTTCTCCAGGGGATCTTCCCAACCCAGGGATCGAACCTGGGTCTCTTGCATTTCAGGCGGGTTCTTTACCAAGAAACTGTCAGGGAAGCCCCCATTTATATATATTTTATATTTCACTTGTATTTATATATCACATATGCATACTTATACGTATGTTATTTATAAACAGATGTATTTATAGTAAATACTATTATATGTTAATAATGTTATTAAATAATGATTTATAACATATTACACATTCTATACTACATATATATTGCATATTCTATATTATATATGTGTGTGGATATGTATTTTTTTAACTTAAGCATGTATATAAAGCAGTGGTTCTCAACCAGGGACAATTTTTGTCCTCTCCACCCCCAGAGACATTTGTCCACATCTGGGGATATTTCTGATGGTGATGACTAGGGTCCTGCTACTGGAATCTAGTGGGAAAAAGACCAATTATTCTGCTAACTATTCTCAACACAGCCTTCACCTCAAAGAAGTATCTGACCCCAAATGTCAATACTGCCGAGACTGAGAAATCCTGATTTAAACAGATGAAAAGCACACAGCCATCAAGCTAATACCTAGCATTTGCTGAGTGCTGAGAGTTTTACATACATCATCTCCTTTTTCGATCCGTTAACAACCCTTCTATCCCTGCCATCTTGTGGATTAAGACGCTGGGGCAGACTGAGCTACGCGCCTTGCCCAAGTGCACTCAGTTAGTGAAGGGTAGAACCAGGGTTTGAATCCAGCAGCCAGGGTCTTACCTCATGTGTTAGGTGACCTTGAAAAGCTGCCTTGAGTATACTGTTGGACAAAAAGAGGCAAATTAGTAAGCATGGGTCCGTTTCTAGAAAAGAAAAAAATTACCATGTGCATTGCAGAAAAATCAAACTGGAAGAGAATGCTCTACTTTGGCTGATAGTTCTCTTGGGCAGTATTGGCTCTAGGGAGGTGTTCTTTCTCTCTCTCACACAGACACACACCACACACACTTGGTCCCCTGTGGTAGCATCTAGTTGCAAACTGCACATTTCCTGCATGTTGTTCAGTCACTAAGTCATATCCGATTCACTGAAACCTTCAAGACTGCAGCATGCCAGGCTTCCCTGTCCTTCACTGTCTCCCAGAGTTTGCTCAAACTCAGGTCCACTGAGTCAGTGATGCATCCAACCAGCTCATCCTCTGTTGCCCCCTTCTCCTCCTGCCTTCACTCTTCCCCAGCATCACGAAAGTGAAAGTCGCTCAGTCGTGTCCAACTCTTTGCAATCCCATGGACTGTATAGTCCTGGATTCTTCAGGCCAGAATACTGGAGTGGGTAGCCTCTCCCTTCTCTGGGGGATCTTCCCAACGCAGGGATCGAACCCAAGTTTCCCACATTGCAGGCAGATTCTTGACCAGCTGAGCCACCAGGGAAGCTCTCCCCAGCATCATAGCAGTCACTAGATCCTATCATTTATGTTGCCTTGTGAGTTTACTTGATTGATATCTTTCTCCCTCTCTGCAGCATCACTTTCTTGAGAGCAACTTCAGTGCCTGGTTTTCCCCTCTGTTAAATCCCAGCATTTGCCAGACGGCTGCTTGAGGTGAGATTATGGGAAGCTCTTCCTTCGTACATGATAGAAGCTTGTAATGTTTGAAATTATTTACTTCAAATGTATTCTTTTAGAGAAGAAAAAATATTGCTTATGTTTTTAAATGAAAATACGGTCCATCTATGCAATGGAATATGGCACAATATTTACTAATAGTAAAGTTGTAGATAAAGATTTAATGAATGGGATGCATTTTGTTTCATTTGAAGAGGGAGAGGACTAGAAAAGTGATGTTGGCTGATATGTGTGTAGTTGTGTGTGTGGCTGATGTGTGTATGGTTGTGTGTGTGTGTAAAGGCAGAGAAAACAAGTTAGGAGATGTGATTTCTTCTGGCAGGGAGGAACTACGGGCGATTTTTGCTCTCTTTTTCCTTCTTATTAACCTTTTCCTAGATTTTCTGCAATGAGCATGCAATTCATTTGGTAATGCAGCCAGTGGCACTTGTGTTCCTAAAAAATCACTGTGCTCTGCAGAATTGCGCAATAAAGACCGTACAGCTGATGGAAAAAATGGGAGCAGGTACAGCCTTGAAAAGCCTCATCGGTGACAGGATTTTTTTAAAAGGACAGGGACCTAATTATAAATGTATCATCATTAAATTGTTAAGTATATAAATACTGTAATAAATAATGCTTTACTTTGAAAAAGATCCTGACTGCTTGCAGAAGTGCCATTGGAAGATTGCAGCTGTGAGGTGCTGTGATGTGAAGCGAGAAGAGCTATCTGATTTTTTTTTGCTGCACCAGGTCTGGGCTGCTGCACTTGGGATCCTCAGCCTTCATTGTGGCATGTGGGATTTTTAGTTGCAAGATTTTTAGTTGGGGCATGTAGGATCTAGCTCCCTGACCAGGAATGTAACCCAAGCCCCCTGTGTTTTCAAAACAGGGGTTAGAGCAGAACTGACTGTGTGAAGAAGGAAAGTATTTCAAGTCACTGAAGCACAAGAACTTCCGGATCATCCCTTGACTTTTGTACTTTTCTGACAGTGATTACTCAGGCTTTACAGGTAAATAGCAGACAGGTTACAAAACTTTCAAAGTGGCAGTAACAGATGTGGACAGGGCACCCATTGCTCACTTGTTACTTGCATGATCTCGTTTAACCCTCCCCCGGCCCCTTGAGGTGGGGACCGCAGGGACGAGCGTGACACAGAGAGGTCAAGCGGTTGCCCAAGGTCACACAGTAGTCAAGGGCCAGGGCTGAAACTCAAACCCAGGTCTTCCCTGACGCATGATCATGGCCCTGCCCAGTGTTCTGTGTGACATCCGGAGGGATGTGATGCTAGTAGCGGCATTTACATAGCAAACTATAGGAGTCGCATCATAAAAGATAAAGAATGATGTAGCTTCCTGAGGCTTGGCTTGAACGCGACAGACAGTGTGCCAGAAATACCACCCGACCTGAGGCCATCGTCATGACCCTGCAGTCCTGGCCCCAAACTGGGCACAGTCCTGCACACAGATTCTCAGATGTTAGATCAGCAAATCACACTCACATCAAGATTTACAGACCTGAAAAGGCAGGGAGCCCACTTTGCTCTTCAGAGCAGTACTTCATCCTGCAGGGCACACCGGCTCTCTGAATCATCTCAGCGGCATGGTTGGGTGTAGTGTTAAGAGTAGGGGCTCCAATCTCAGCTTTATGACTTGATAGCTGTGTGACCATGGGCAAGTCACTTGACTTCTCTGTTTCCTCACCTATAAAATGAGGGACAATAATACGAGGATGTAACAGGTTAACCTGGATACGGGACTTAGGTCAGTGCCAGCCACAGTGAGTTCTGAGTAACTGCTATTGCTGTTTAGTCACTCAGTCATGTCCGACTCTTTGCAACCCCGTAGACTGCAGCATGCCAGGCTTTCCTGTCCTTCACTATTTCCTGGAGCTTGCTCAAACTAATGTCCATTGAATTGGTGAGGCCATCCAACCATCTCGTCCTGTTAGTGGATGATTGTTACCACCCATGATGGCCCAATGTTGCTCATAAATAAAATTTTCTGATCAGAAATTTAATCTCATAGAAAACCACTGTGTCTCAACTTTTCTTTCATAGGTGCAGAAAATAGGTTTCACCACTGATCTCCAGTTTAATTCATGCACCCCAGTAGTGACGACATTTTTAGTCGACACCCTGAATATGGGTATGTCTATTTATTTATAAACTCTATGTATGTAGAACTCTACCATTTCAAACACTGTTCAGTTCAGTTCAGTCGCTCAGTCGTGTCCGACTCTTTGTGACCCCATTAATCACAGCACGCCAGGCCTCCCTGTCCATCACCAACTCCTGGAGTTCACTCAAACTCATGTCCATCGAGTCGGTGATGCCATCCAGCCATCTCATTCTCTGTCGTCCCCTTCTCCTCCTGCCCCCAATCCCTCCCAGCATCAGGGTCTTTTCCAATGAGTCAACTCTTCACATGAGGTAGCCAAAGTATTGGAGTTTCAGCCTCAGCATCAGTCCTTCCAATGAACACCCAGGACTTCTCTCCTTTAGGATGGACTGGTTGGATCTCCTTGCAGTCCAAGGGACTCTCAAGAGTCTTCTCCAGCACCACAGTTCAAAAGCATCAATTCTTCAGCGATCAGCTTTCTTCACAGTCCAACTCTCACATCCATACATGACTACTGGAAAAACCGTAGCCTTGACTAGATGGACCTTTGTTGGCAAAGTAATATCTCTGCTTTTTAATATGCTATCTAGGATGGTCATAACTTTCCTTCCAAGGAGTAAGCATCTTTTAACTTCCTGGCTGCAGTCACAATCTGCATTGATTTTGGAGCCCCCAAAAATAAAGTCTGACATTGTTTCCACTGTTTCCCCATCTATTTGCCATGAAGTGATGGGACCAGATGCCATGATCTTAGTTTTCTGAATGCTGAGCTTCAAGCCAACTTTTTCACTCTCCTCTTTCACTTTCATCAAGAGGCTCTTTAGTTCCTCTTCACTTTCTGCCATAAGGGTGGTGTCATCTGCATATCTGAGGTTATTGATATTTCTCCCAGCAATCTTGATTCCAGCTTGTGCTTCTTCCAGCCCAGCGTTCCTCATGATGTACTCTGCATATAAGTTAAATAAATAGGGTGACAATATACAGCCTTGACACACTCCTTTTCCTATTTGGAACCAGTCTGTTGTTCCATGTCCAGTTCTAACTGTTGCTTCCTGAGCTGCATATAGATTTCTAAAGAGGCAGGTCAGGTGGTCTGGTATTCCCATCTCTTTCAGAATTTTCCACAGTTTGCAACAGCTCTCATTTCACTCTGAGGAAAAGTCAAAGTACTTATAACAGTTGTAAGTGCGTGCTTAGTGGATTTGGTCATTCTGACTCTTTGCAACCCTATAGACTGTAGTCCTTCAGGCTCCTCTGTCCATGGGATTCTCCAGACAAGAACACTGGAGTGGGTTGCCATGGCCTCCTCCAGGGGATCTCCCTGACTTGGGACTCGAACCCACAACTCCTTCGTCTGCTGCAATGCAGGCAGGTTCTTTACCCACTGAGCCGTCTGGGAAGCCGAGTAGTTGTAAGATCCCACCCCAAATGAATTAGGTTCCTATTATTTCTCTGATTTCATCTTAAAATTCATTCTGCTCCAGCTAGCTCTGATCTGCTCCTTTGCACACAGCACTCAATCAGGCATGCTCCCAACTTTGAATGTTTGCATTGGCTGTTTCCGGTGCCTGGAAGCCTTTCCCCCCAGTTTCTGCAAGACTCACTCCCTCTCCTCCTTCAAGTCTTTGCACAAAGGTCACCCTGTCAAGGCGACCCACCCCTGACCACCTACGTAAAATTGTAGCCACTCCCACTGCCTTCATCACCTGTGATTATTTTCTGCTATAATTATTTTTGAATATTTGTTTTCATTTTCTTCTTTATTTGACCGCGCCAGCTCTTGGTCGTGGCTCTTGGGGTCTTTAGTTGCAGCACGTGGGGTCTAGTTTGGTCCCTGGGAGAGAGATGGGATCTTGAGGGTCCAAAATTTATACTGAGACAATTTTTGTTTTTGTCTTAAACAACTTTAGGCTAAATCTTTCTGGCTTTAGCCTAAAGATCCGTATGCATGAAGGAAACCACTGATTAATTCATTCAGCTGCTTAACAAATATTGGTTGAACACGGACTATGTGCTTGGTGCTTTCATGGGTTAAGTTATCCTGGTGAATAAAACCCAACTCCTTGCCCTCAGGAAGTTTACATCCCAGCAGGGAGGTTAGCTGTTCTATTATTTATTTATAAATAAATCCTTGTTTTTGAATGAATTCTATTTATAAATAAATAATAGAACAGAGATTGAACTCCATCCCCCTGCATTGGGAGCACAGAATGTTAGCCACTGGACCACCAGGGAAGTCCCTCTTTTCTGCTTTAATAATCTGTACCTTTTATTTTATTTTTTAAATTATTTATTTGACTGCATCAGGTCTTAGTCGCAGCTGATGGGACCTCCACTGTGTTGTGCAGGGCCGTTACGTCATGGCTGGCGATCTCTAAAGCATGCGGGCTCAGTGGCTGAGGCATGTGGGCTCAGTTGCCAAGCGGCATGTGGGATCCTAGTTCCCCGACCAGGGAAGGAACTTGCGTCCCCTGCATTGCAAGGTGGACTCTGGACCCCTGGACCACCAGGGATACCCCTAATCTGTATCTTTTAATATAGGATGTAGTTTAATTGCTTACGTTTATTATTTTTCATCTTTCCCTCCCTGCTAGGATGTAAGCTCCCTGAGGGCGGGGGATTATGTTTTGCTCACCAGTATAACTCAGCCCATAAAACGGTGTGGGCTAGCACACAGTATGTGCCCAATCAATGTTTGTTGAGTTCAGCAGTTGAATGAATAAATTGAATGGTTCTCTTTATGCCTGTGAACCTTTAGGCTAAATCCAGAAAGATAATTTTGTTTTGGTAGAAACTTTTAAGTTGTTCCTCAAGACCTTATCTCTCTTTCTTCCACATAATAGAATTTTCATCTGGGATGAAAATTTTCACCAAGAAAATAAAAAGAGACTCCATTTCCAAGCCTCCTTTCTAGTTTGCGTGTGTGTGTGCTTAGTTGCTCAGCTATGTCCGATTCTTTACGGCCCCATGGACTGTGGCCCGCCAGACTCCTCTGTCTGTGGAATTTTCCAGGCCAAGAATACAGGAGTGGGTTGCCATTTCCCTCTCCGGGGGATCTTCCGGACCCAGGGATTGAATCTATGTCTCCTGCATTGGCAGGCAGAGTCTTTACTGCTGTGCCACCTGGGAAGGCCAGTTCAGCTGAGGTCCTGTGAGTACGTTCTGACCAACAGGGTGTGCAAAGACATGGCAGGCGAGTGACTTTGCTGTGCACTGTCTCTGTTGCTTCCTCGGTCTTGCTCTCTGGAACTTGGCCGCTACCATCTTGGGCCACGAGGTCAGCTGAATCTGCAAAGCAGAGAAGAGAGAGAAGCAGCTTGGGTCCAATGAGTTCATAGCAGCCCTAGACCACCTACCTAGCTTTCAGTGGAGAGAAAATAAACTTCTATCTTGTTAAAGACACTTATTTTTTTTAGGGCTTTCAGTATCCCTCTCAGCTGCAAGGATATAATACACTACTCTTCACTCGGAATAAGAATTAAGTTAGGCTCCTGTTTAACTTCAACGTGCAATTGGCAAGCTTTTCCCAAACACCCCCTCCAGCTGAGCCGTCCCCAATGGTTGCTTTCTATTAGTGAGCCTCCAGTTTCTAACATTTCTGGAATCTGAGTCATGTATACTCCCTGTTATTACACATAATATGTTGTTATGATTTTAATCAAGGAAACATTTTTTCACTTGACATATTAGTCATGTTGCTTCTGGATGGTCAGAAACAGCCAAGAATGCTAACGAGAATTGCATCATTTTTGTCCTTTCCTCTGCAGACTGGTTTAAAATCAGATCAGCTAGATCAAGGCAGATAGTGAATCTCGCTTTCATTAGTTTCTGCATTTCATTTTTCAAATGGAATCAGTTTCCAAGACGGAGGAAGGAAATAAATACTGTTTGCTGGGTTTTGCTACTGAAGTGATGTAATTTACATAAGAGCAAAATTACAACCTAGAATCCTGAGTAGCAATTATAATGTTAAAGAACAAGACAAAATTTTACTCTGAAACCAAGAGCAAAAATAAAGAACGGGAAACGTTGGTAAACTTCACACAAAATTTGAATATGAATTTAGTCTCATTTGCCTAGGAGAGGGGAAAAAAAAAAAAGGCCTTCTTTGGCTCTAAAATTGAACTGGAGGAGAACTCCCACAGACAATGAATTCAATACTAAAAGCCCTAAAGCAGAGACTACATATGGAAGGGACCCCAAAACTTATAAGAATGAGGTTGCAAATTAACTTTCTAAGCCTCATGATAGATATGATCCTCCCCTACACAAACGAGAAAGCTAATTAGAAATTCTCATTTCTTTATTAAAGACAAGCCTAGTTTTGTTATTTGGGACACACTCAGTGAGGTTTTATAACCCTGTCATTTGTTCTAATGCCCACAAACCATGTTTTAAGTGTAGGTAAGTTATTAGTAAGGAAGCAAATTTTGGTCCTGAAGAAGGTGAACTTGCCCTTCACTCAGGATATAGTCACTGAAGCAAGTCTTGGATTGGAGAACCAGTTAAATGCCCATCATCATGGAATATGGCTTCCCAGGTGGCTCAGAGGTAAAGAATCGCCTCCCCAATGCAGAAGATGCAGGTTTGATCCCTGAGTCAGGAAGATCTCCTGGAGGAGTAAACGGTACCCCACTCCAGTGTTCTTGCCTGGACTATTCCATGGACAGAGGAGCCTAGTGGGCTACAGTCCGTGGGGTCACAGAGTCAGACACGACCGAACAACTGAGCCCGTACACACACATGCACCATGGAATATACTTTGGGAAACGCTGGCAAGGTCAGCTTCCCCACAGTAAGGAGTGGGCTCAAGGGCATGGTCTGGGGAGACATGCACGTGGCATTCAGCAATACAGAAGCTCGAAGCTCACACCTTCAATCTGCCTTACATTAAGGAGAAAGCCTCTGCTCGATGCTAAAGGATCCTGAGCGCCTTTCACACTCACTGATTTCCTGTTTAACGAAAAGACAGCAGGCCTTAGGCAATAAGGTTTTAGTAGATAAGTGTGCCTATCTAAAATTTCATTTTTTAAAATTCACTTGCTCCATTACCTTCTATTATGATAACTGATACTGAGTTTTCCATTCATGACAGTGATAGATAAAATCTCCTTTTAAAATAGACACAAAGAAGTGAAAAAAAGAATCATGAGTTAAACTGTTTTGTGTGTATTAAGTAAACTATTGAATACACAGATTTGGCAAGAATTGGATGGTGCTGCCAGAATGATGAATTCTGGGAAACTGGACAGGAGGGCCTTTCTCTCCCTCTGTCTTCTGCCATCCTTTTCTTTTATTTACTTGTTTTTTTATTTGGCTGTGTGGGTCTCGGTTGCGGTGGCATGCGGGATCTCTCATTGTGGAACACGGGCTCCAGAGAACGCAGGCTCAATAGCTACAGCATGTGGGATTTTAGTTCCCCGACCAGGGATTGAACCCTTGTCCCCTGCCTTCCAAAGTGGATTTTTTACCCTCTGGACCACCAGGGAAGTCCCATCCTTTTCATATCCTTTAGGAGAAAACTCTGCATCGCTGTCCACACATGACATCCTGCCATCTATCTTGAATGACAAAAAAGGGAAGAGTGGTTTTTCCATTTTTAAATAACTGGAAAAAATATTTTAAGACCCATGAAAGTCATATGAAATGTAATCTTCAGAGCCCATAAATGAATGTTTATGGGCACATAGCCACATCTGCTGTTCATGCATTACAGTGGTTTCCTCAACATCAGGGCAGAACTGAGACGCAGGCAGTGAAAAATAAGACATCCAGCTATTGGCAAAGCTGGGTTTCGCACACCTGCTGCAGTTCAGCCAAGAAGGAAATGACCTGCTTGGGTGTATATGATTATGAGCGTCTTATTTGAAAAGTTGTTTTCTTTTTGGCCATGCTGAGCCCACGTGGAATCATAGCTCCCTGAACAGGGATTGACCCCACACCCCCGGCACTGGGGGCAGAGAGTCTTAACCACTGGACCACCAGGAAAGTCCCTTAGAGTCTTGTTGTTGTGTTTTTTTAAGGCTTTGTGCTTTGCAGAATGCTTCTCCCATTTATGAGTCCGTTTATCCACAGCTCCATCCAATGATCGAGGTAAACCATGTTGGCTATGCTGCCTGGCTTTCAGGGAGGGAGTGCCGAGCATGAGCCACGCTGGGCTGCTGAGTGAATGAAATGATACATTAAGTATTTGATTTGTGTGCTGTTTATTTCACTTATGAATATAGTCCGTGGTCATAGAAGAAAACGAGAAAAACATAGGAAAGTAAAATGGAAAAAAATCACCTGAAATCCTATCACTCAGCAGTAGCAACTAATATCTTAATGCACATGTATTTAAGTGTTTCTTTAAGCTGCAATCTGTGATGATACAGAACAGTCATCAGAAAATGAGTCCTCTGTGAACACTGAAGAACATGAATCTTTTTACTTTGAGCTTCTAGAGTGTGTAAGCTCAACTCAAGATGCCTGTGGAGAAACACAAAAGGACAAATTCTTTTATGGTTTAGTTCAGCTAGATGCTAAGGTCTTTAATCATATTCTGATGAACCTCCCTAGTTTTAACTTTAACATCACCTGGTTAGTGAAATACATGCTCACATGGAAAGAAAACATTATGTTCACCTGCATTAATTAGTCAGACGTCCCTCTCCTGACCTGTTTCTTTAGGTTGTACTTCTATATGCATAATTAAAAGCTTACTTATAAGCTGGGAAAACAGGTTTGATTTGGTTTAGAAATGTGACAACTGGTCACTGAGAAAACATTCCTCTTGCTTTCAGTAGGGAGTGATACTCGCCAAACTAGTAACACGAGTTAAATTTAAAAAAAAAAAGTAAGTTTAAGTTGACTGTAATTGTGTAAAGGGGAGAAAATGCATTCTTAAAAGAACAGAAGGTGGTGGAATGTGAGTATAATTTTAAATTTCTGTTGAAAGCTAAATTGTCTTCAACACACTTTGTATGAATTAGATATATAGAATGATCATTTTACAATAATAAATGACAAGATGTGGGATCAATGATGATAAAGTTTTCTATTCTTTTTACTTAGAAAGCTAACAACATGTTCTGTTGCATTGCACGCTCTGTGAAACAATTCTGGGTTTTTTAAATTCATTTATAGTCTTTTTTTTTAAGTTTATTCATTTTAGTCTTTTTCTCAACTAGAATCATATTTCTCTTAGTGTTTTTCCATAATGTAAGAATACCTTATACTCATTACAGGAAAACCAAAAAATACAGAAACCTGTAAACTTATAATGAAGAAAATTAAAGTTACTCCATAACTCAGAGATAATTTATACCAACATCTAGGTCATATTTCTTTGTAATTATATATATATATATAATTATATATGTATATGTATATATATATAATTATATATGTATATGTATATATATATGAAAATGTTTTTATATATTATATGTATGCTTTGTATATACACATATTTTTCTGTGTTTCTACAAAATATCTATCATATTGTATCAATTATTATAATCAGTTTCCAATATTGCTTCAAAGTCTTAATTCTCATTTGTACAGGCTAGGTGTGATTTTACTGAATAGTAAATGTACCCAAGCTCGTTTCATTATTGTTCCATTATTGGACTTTGAGCTCTCCTTTAATTTGAGGGTAGACTATAAAAAAATAAATATAGCCTTCAAAAAATGTAAAGTCTGTAGAAGTGCTTATGCCAAGAAGAAAACTACATACTTGCAGGCAAGAACAGCTGACAACTGGGATTAAGTAGAGACAATAGACCTTGACGGTGTAAGCTATTTGTTCCTGTTCGCTTTCTATTTAATAAAGTGTTGGGACTTACCTGGCAGTCCAGTGGCTGGGACTTGACCTTCAAATGCAGCGGGTGCAGAGGGAAGCTGAGATCTCACATGCCTCAAGGCCAAAGACGCAGAACATGAGCAATGTTGTAACAAATCCAGTAAAGTCTTTACAACAGTCCACATCAAAAAAAATAAAAATAATAATTAATAAATACATGTTAATTCCCTATATCTTCCTCTGAGTCCCTCAGTGGACAAAAGACTTTTCTTTTCACTTCAAATAATGACAAAATTCAGTATAATTTTGAACACTGACTTCAGATCTACTGGACATTTCAAATGATGCATCATTGTTTTCGTTGTTATTTATAGTAATAGTTATTGAGTACCTAGCATGGATTTTCTATTTGTCACCTAATCTAGAGGTCAGCCAACTTTGTCTGTGAGAGGACAGAGAGTCAATATTTTCGGTTTTGCAAGCCATGCGGCCTCTGTGGCAGCTATTCAACCGGTTGAGGGTAAAAGGCGGAGTGTGAGGGGTGGGCTTGGCTGTGAGTCAGGAAGATGTTGTGGACACTGGAATTTGGATTTCATGTCGTTTCCACATGTTACAAAATATTATTCTCCTTTTGATTTTTTTGTAGTCATTTAATAATGTAAAAAGCATTCTTACGTCACAGCTGTACCAAACGGATGCTGGAACATACCTGGCCCCTCTAACCTAATCGTCTCAACAACTAGGAATAGAGATTGCTTTGCTCAGAAAGTTTAAATAACTTGCCCATGGTTATGCAGCCAGAAAGTGGCAGGGTCAGGATTTTTTTTATTTATTTGGCTGCAGCAGGTCTTACCTGCCGCGTGTGGGATCTAGTTCCCTCCCCAGGGACTGAGCCCAGGCCCCCTGCACTGGGGGCTCAGAGCCTTAGCCACTGGACCACCAGGTAAGTCCCAGGGCCAGGAGTTACACCCAGCTTGCTTATGGCAAAGCTCTCACGCCTCTTCAGAGCTGGGTGGTTAGAATCAATCATGTGAGCTCTGTAAACCTCAGTCTTCTCATCTATAAAATGGGAATCATAAGAAAGTATCTTTCCATCGAAGTGCAATGAGAATTTGGTGTAATAAAGCTTATTCTTTGCTGTACCAACAGGAGGGGGAAAAAAGTAACCAAACCAAGTATTACTTTTGTCTTATTACTTCTATAGAGAGAGGTAATGACTGACAGTAGAGTCTGGAACAGAACTATTTGGGTTCTGATCCTTTTCCTCTACCAGGATCTTAAGCAATGTATGTAAAATCTTATACCTCAGTTTCTCATCTGTAAAATGGATGATAACTGGAGTGCCTGCATAGGTCATTAAGAGATGACACGAGTCAGTGCGGGCAAAGAGCTCGGGAGGTCTGGCACAATCAGTTTGAGCTCAGTCAGTCTGACCTAGTATCATTCTATCTCATCTTCCTGCACTTTATGCATAATTCACAATTCACAAAAATTATGAATAATTCATAAACACGGCGTCTGACTTTGCAGCCCTCACATGTCAGGCCCATCATTGTGAGCTCCAAAAATGGTTGCTACGGAATGAGTGAATGACGGTATAGTGAATGAGTAAGTGAACGATAAGGAATGGGTCAATGAGCAAATGGAAAAAAGTGAAAAAGCGAAAGTCGAAATTTGAGTGGTGGTTCACGCTCGGAACCTGGCACCATGACAGCCATCTTTATCTCTTCTTCTTTTTTAATTAATTGCAATTATTTATTTATTTATTAATTTCTGGCTGTGCTGGGTCTCTGTGGCTGCAGGAGCGCTTTCTCTAGTTGCAGCCAGCAGGGGCTACTCTCTGGTTGGGGAGCACAAGCTGCTCATTGCGGCGACCTCTCTCCTTTCAGACGATGGGCTCAGCAGTTGTGGCACAGGGGCTTAGTTACCCTGTGGCAAGTGGGATCTTCCTAGACCAGGGCTCTTCTTTATAAGGCATTCACTGCAGCCTCGACGTAGTTGATGGTCAACAGAGGCCTTGCCCTGCCCAGGTCACTAACACACATCCAGTGAATTAATGCCTTAGGGGATTTTGTAGAGACCCAACCGGGACAGAAACATGTTTCCACTATTAGAACTAGAAGAAGCTCTACAGATGACCTTTTCCCGTGCTTCCCCCAGAATTGAATGTCTCTGATCAAAATGTGCAACAAGATATAGGATTCCCAACTTTTTATGATACAAACCAAAAGGACCTACAATCAAAAGAGTGGCATCTACCAACACTATCATTCTTCTTCAGTTGAGTTCAGTCGCTCAGTCGTGTCCAACTCTTTGCGACCCCATGAATCACAGCACGCCAGGCCTCCCTGTCCATCACCAAATCCCAGAGTTCACTCAAACTCATGTCCATCGAGTCGGTGATGCCATCCAGCCATCTCATTCTCTGTCGTCCCCTTCTCCTCCCGCCCCCAACCTTTCCCAGCATCAGAGTCTTTTCCAGTGAGTCAACTCGTCACATGAGGTGGCCAAAGTATTGCAGTTTCAGCTTTAGCATCAGTCCTTCCAATGAACACTCAGGATTGATCTCCTTTAGGATGGACTGGTTGGATCTCCTTGCAGCACAAGGGACTCTCAAGAGTCTTCTCCAGCACCACAGTTCAAAAGCATCAATTCTTCGGCGATCAACTTCTTCACAGTCCAACTCTCACATCCATACATGACCACGAAAAACCATAGCCTTGACTAGACGGACCTTTGTTGGCAAAGTAATGTCTCTGCTTTTTAATATACTATCTAGGTTGGTCATAACTTTCCTTCCAAGGAGTAAGCGTCTTTTAATTTCATGGCTGCAATCAGCATCTGCAGTGATGTTGGAGCCAAAAAAAATAAAGTCTGACACTGTTTCCACTGTTTTTCCATATATTTCCCATGAAGTGATGGGACCAGATGCCATGATCTTTGTTTTCTGAATGTTGAGCTTCAAGCCAACCTTTTCACTCTCCTCTTTCACTTTCATCAAGAGACTTTTGAGTTCCTCTTCACTTTCTGCCATAAGTGTAGTGTCATCTGCATATCTGAGGTTATTGATATTTCTCCCAGCAATCCTGATTCCAGCTTGTGCTTCTTCTAGCCCAGCGTTCCTCATGATGTACTCTGCATGTAAGTTAAATAAACAAGGTGACAATATACAGCCTTGCCATACTCCTTTTCCTGTTTGGAACCAGTCTGTTGTTCCATGTACAGTTCTGACTGTTGCTTCCTGACCTGCATACATACAGGTTTCTCAAGAGGCAGGTCAGGTGGTCTGGTATTCCCATCTCTTTCAGAATTTTCCACAGTTTACTGTGATCCACACAGTCAAAGGCTTTGGCATAGTCAATGAAGCAGAAATAGATGTTTTTCTGGAACTCTCTTGCTTTCTCCATGATCCAGCGGATGTTGGCAATTTGATCTCTGGTGCCTCTGCCTTTCCTAAAACCTGCTTGAACATCTGGGAGTTCACGGTTCACGTTTTGCTGAAGCCTGGCTTGGAGAATTTTGAGCATGACTTTACTAGCATGTGAGATGAATGCAGTTGTGCGGTAGTTTGAGCATTCTTTGGCATTGTCTTTATTTGGGATTGGAATGAAGACTGACCTTTTCCGGTCCTGTGGCCACTGCTGAGTTTTCCAAATTTGCTGGCATATTGAGTGCAGCACTTTCACAGCATCATCTTTCAGGATTTGAAATAGCTCAACTGGAATTCCATCACCTCCACTAGCTTTGTTTGTAGTGATGCTTCCTAAGGCCCACTTGACTTCACATTCCAAGATGTCTGGCTCTAGCTCAGTGATCACGTTATCGTGACTATCTTGGTCGTGAAGATCTTTTTTGTACAGTTCTTCTGTGTATTCTTGCCACCTCTTCTTAATATCTTCTCCTTCTGTTAGGTCCATACCATTTCTGTCCTTTATCGAGCCCATCTTTGCATGAAATGTTCCCTTGGAATCTCTAATTTTCTTGAAGAGATCTCTTGTTTTTCCTATTCTGTTGCCTTACAAGAGATCTCTTCAAGAAAATTAGAGATCATTCTTCTTAAGGATGGTGTAATACCAAAATTAGGGGGTAAAAAGGATAATTTTTTTTTAAAAGGGTATTCTTTTCATTGAATAAATATAGCTCTATTATTAAAAAACAAAAGCACAAAAACTCAAATCCCAGCTCTACCACTTCAAGGTCTGTGACCTTGAATCAATCACTTCTCTTAGCCTCAGTGTACTCATCTGTAGAACAGGAAGAATACTCCTAACAGCACCTGCCCTGAGAAGCGACTGTGAACATTCAGTAAGGTGTTGCTTGTAAGCCCCGCCCTAGTGTGGTGCACACCAGGGTTTTTCAACCTGCGCCCTGCTCACGCTTTCGGCCAGGTTGTTCTCTGGGGCGGGGTCCGTCCCGTGCGTTGAAGGATGCCGAGCAGCTTCCCTGGTCTCCGCTCACCAGACGCCAGTAGGAATCTCACCACCGCTTCTCCCGCAGTCGTGAAAACCAAAGAGTCTTTCATTGTTGTTGTTCTGTCAACCAGGTTATATCCAACCCTTTGTGACCCCTGGACTGCAGCGCACCAGGCTTCCCTGTCCCCCACCACCTCCCTGAGTTTGCTCAAACGCATGTCCAGGGAGTCAGTGATGCCATCCGACCCTCTCAGCCTCTGTCACCCCCTTCTCCTGCCCCTCAGTCTTTCCCAGCCTCAGGGTCTGGACTTTCCCAAATGTTCTCTGGTGAGGGTGGGGTTAACCTGCCCCTGTCCTGGAACCACAGGTTCACATGTTCCCCGCTCAGTGGCTGGCCCAGGTTCATCACCTCACGTTTAGAGGCTGGTGTATTCCAAACTCGCCTGGAACCAATGAGCAACCCAAGACCCAGGGGGATCCACCTGTAGTTACAGCATTAGTTTCCAGGCAGCCATAACACAGTATCACAGACTGGCTTAGCACAACAGAAACTTCTTTTCTGAGAGTTTTGGAGGACGCACGTCCTGAATCGAAGTGTCAGCAGGGCCACACTCCCTCGAAGGCTTCTAGGGCCGAATTCTTCCTGCCCCCTCCAGTTCCTGGGCGCTCCTTGCATTTCTTGGCTTGTGGCCACATCACTCCAGTCTCTGGCCCTGTCTTCACGTGGCCTTCCATGGAGAGGGTGAGATGTATGGAAGGAGTAACATGGAGGCTTACATCACCATATGTAAAATAGACAGCCACCAGGAATTTGCTGTGTGTCTCAGGAAACTCAGACATGGGCTCTGTATCAAGCTAGAGGGCTGAGGTGGGGAGGGGGATGGAAGGGAGGTTCAAGAGGGAGGGGATATATGTATACCTATGGCTGATTCACGCTGAGGCTTGACAGAAAACAACAAAATTCTGTAAAGCAATTATCCTTCAATAAAAAAATTTAAAAAATAAAAGAATCTGCCTGCAATGCAGGAGACCCAGGTTCAATTCCTGGGTGGGGAAGATTCCCTGGAGAGGGGAATGGCGGCCCAGTAGAGTATTCTTGCCTGGAGAATTCCATGGACAGAGGAGTCTGGCGGGCTGCAGTCCATGAGGTCACAAACAAAGAGTCTGACAGCACTGAGCAGCGAACACCGTCGCTCACGCACCCTGCATATCTCCTATATTCATATATTTGGTTTAGCTGGGCCACATCTTAGTTGCAGCTCCGGACTCTTGGTTGCATCACATGGGATCTAGTTCCCTGACCAGGGGTTGAGCCCAGTCCCCTGCACTGGGAGCATGGAGTCTCAGCCACTGGACCATCAGGGAGGTCCCTGAAGTATTCTGACTCTCAGGATGGTTCCTTAACCTCTCCAGGTTGCAATTTCCCTCTTTGTAAAATGGGCCTAACTAAGGGATCCACCTCCTTCGGAAGTTGGGTTCACAGCAACCCAGTTTGTGATCGTGGTTTTACACATGAAAGTAGTGTCTGGTTTAGAGAAAGTACCTGGAAAGGTTCGCTATTGCTATCACGTTCATTATCAACTATTTTATCATCATTTGGGCTTCCCTTCAATTAAATCAACAGAATATCTGTAGGGAAAGATGGATTCAAGCTACGACCCAGACGGTGACATCAATAATTCTTTGTCCTATATTATTATTTCCCCACATGAAAGTTGCTGCAGGATGTAGAACCAGGGGTCCACCTTGGAAAGGAAAGAAAAGTAATATATACCGTCAGGAAGGAGCACTGTGTACTTTTCTCTCTCATTCCCTGTAAACTGTCGAGAAAGATGACATTTCTTTTTTTCACAGTTAGACTCTTAACTCCTGATGTCATTGTTTGGTTACTTTTAAACTGACAGGATGGTATTTTTTTTTTTTTTTAAGATATTTTTCTGTTCCCCCTTTTAAAAAAAAAAAATTATCTGGCTGTGCCAGATCTTAGCTGGCATGCCGGATCTAGTTCCCTGACCAGGGATCGAACCCAGGCCCCCTGAGTTGGCAGTGTGGAGTCTTAGCCACTGGACCACCAGGGAAGTTCCTATAGGACTGTCTTGGAAGGATTTTAATCCAGAAGAACATGTGTTCTGTGTAACTCTCTTCTGGGAAGTTCTAACTGGGAGAAATTTACATACAAATTGATTTCATGCCCTTTTCTTTGTCAAGCTTAAGGCTGTTTAAATTTATCTCTTTCCATCTTTAGTAACCCCAATTGAGTTACTAGTTAAAATATACCCTGCTGGTCTCACTAATCTGACTACCTGTAATTGGAGGATTTAATTACCAGCAGTATTTTTATAATGGAGCAATCCCGCCTTGCAGTTTAGTAACTCAGTTTATCTCCGTGGCAGCAGCAAGGTTATTTGAAAGCCTGAAATATGAAGACGCAGGCCAGTGCAGTAGGGTCTAGGGACTTCTGGAGTGAACTGCACCTATCCAGCTTCGCAAGTGAACTTTGCCTGAAGCAAGATTGCAAGCAAAGATCTCAGTCACATATGCAAGTGCCACCTTCCTTTTCTTCCTTGCAATCCAGATCTTGAATTTTCTTCAGGTTATCTGGAGGTGGGTGCTCAAGGAAAGTGAGTTCACAACACCTTTCCACCCATCCATTGAGGCTTTTTGCCAGAGAATGTTCTAGAAGTGGGCATGTAACCCAGTTCTGGCCACAGACAAAAGGGGGGAAACTGGAAAACCTGCTAGAGGACTTTAAAGGAAGATGTTCCTCATCTAAAAAGAGGGATGCTCTCCCCTTTTCCTGCCTTTGACATGGTTGTAGGAGGAGGTGCTGGGGCTACAGCAGCCATCCTGTGACTGTGAGGACACTCAGGGACGAAGTGGCAATGACAAGAATGATGGGATGGAAGGATGGAAAGGTCTGCTTCTTAATGGTGTTGGTCGTCTCCCGAACCAGTCTTGGAAGTTAAGTGTGAAGTAAAAGATGGACTTCTAGTTTGAGCCAAATCCTAATAAAGGTAAATTCACAGGGTTTCCCTCTCCTGGCTCCCTTAAAAAAGTGAGAAATGGAACTGCCTCAAACTTTTTAAATTTTTTATTTATTTTAATTGGAGACTAATTACATTATTGTACTGGTTTTGCCATACATTGACATGAATCTGCCCCAGGTGTACATGTGTTCCCCATCTTGAACCCCTTTCCCACCTCCCTCCCCATCCCATCCCTCAGGGTCATCCCAGTGCACCAGCCCCGAGCATCCTGTATCATGCATCGAACCTGGACTGGTGATTCGTTTCACATATGATACTATACATGTTTCAATGCCATTCTCCCAAATCATCCCACCCTCGCCCTCTCCCACAGAGTCCAAAAGACTGTTCTATACATCTGTGTCTCTTTTGCTGTTTCGCATACAGGGTTATCGTTATCATCTTTCTAAATTCCATATATATGCATTAGTATACTGTATTGGTATTTTTCTTTCTGGCTTACTTCACTCTGTATAATAGGCTCGTTTAGTTTTTAATCTACCTCATTAGAACTGATTCAAATGTATTCTTTTTAATGGCTGAGTAATACTCCATTGTGTATATGACGTTCAAGCAGGTTTTAGAAAAGGCAGAGGCACCAGAGATCAAATTGCCAACATCCGCTGGATCATGGAGAAAGCAAGAGAGTTTCAGAAAAACATCTATTTCTGCTTCATTGACTATGCCAAAGCCTTTGACTGTGTCGATCACAATAAACTGTGGAACATTCTGAAAGAGATGGGAATACCAGACCACCTGACCTGCCTCTTGAGAAACCTGTATGCAGGTCAGGAATCAACAGTTAGAACTGGACATGGAACAATAGACTGGTTCCAAATAGGAAAAGGTGTACGTCAAGGTTGTATATTGTCACCTTGCTTATTTAATTTATATGCAGAGTACATCATGAGGAACGCTGGGCTGGAAGAAGCACAAGCTGGAATCAAGATTGCTGGGAGAAATATCAATAACCTCAGATATGCAGATGACACTACCCTTATGGCAGAAAGTGAAGAGGAACTCAAAAGCCTATTGATGAAAGTGAAAGAGGAGAGTGAAAAGGTTGGCTTGAAGCTCAACATTCAGAAAAAAAGATCATGGCATCTGGTCCCATCACTTCATGGGAAATAGATGGGGAAACAGTGGAAACAGTGTCAGACTTTATTTTTTGGGGCTCCAAAATCACTGCAGATGCTGATTGCAGCCATGAAATTAAAAGACGCTTACTCCTTGGAAGGAAAGTTATGACCAACCTTGATAGTATATTAAAAAGCAGAGACATTACTTTGCCAACCAAGGTCCGTCTAAGTCAAGGCAATTGTTTTTCCCGTGGTCATGTATGGATGTGAGAGTTGGACTGTGAAGAAAGCTGATCGCCGAAGAATCGATGCTTTTGAGCTGTGGTGTTGGAGAAGACTCTTGAGAGTCCCTTATACTGCAAGGAAATCCAACCAGTCCATTCTAAAGGAGATCATTGGAAGGGTGTTCATTGGAGGGACTGATGCTAAAGCTGAAACTGCAATACTTTGGCCACCTCATGTGACGAGTTGACTCACTGGAAAAGACTCTGATGCTGGGAAAGGTTGGGGGCGGGAGGAGAAGGGGACGACAGAGAATGAGATGGCTGGATGGCATCACCGACTCTGTGGACATGAGTTTGAGTGAACTCCGGGAGTTGGTGATGGACAGGGAGGCCTGGCGTGCTGTGATTCATGGGGTCGCGCAGAGTCGGACTTGACTGAGCGACTGAACTGAACTGAACTGAACCACAGCTTTCGTATCCATTCATCTGCAAATGGACATCTAGGCTGCTTCCATGCCTCAAACTTTAAATAAAGCATATTGTAGAGAAATCCTAAAGTTATGGGATTCAGCTCCCCCCCGCCCACACCATGGTGGCAAAGAACACAGTCTTGGGAAGTTCCTGTGCTGGGTTCAAACTCCCACTCAGCTGCACGCCTGTGACTTTCCATGTAAAATGGAAATAACACCCAGAGGGAGAGCCGCTGGCACTGCTGTCTGTGTGGAGGGCGGTCTCCTGCCTCCTGTAGTGCTGTTCTTTGTTTGCTTCATTGTATCAGTCGGCTTGGGCTTCCATCATACAGAACCACACCCACTTTTGGAGGCTGGAAGTCCAAGATCAAGACTGGTTTCTGGTGGGGGCTCTCTCCTCGGCTTGCAGATGGCACCTTCTGGCTGTGTCCTCGTGTGGCCTTTTCACTGTGTGTGGATGTGAAGGAGAGAGAGATCTCTGGTGTCTCTTCCTCTTCTTAAGATTCAAGCATTTTAGCATCAAAGACAGTTTCTCTCTCCCCAAACAACAACAAGCAAACAACGTGTGCTCAGTTGTGTCCAACTGTTTGCGACCCCATGGACAGCAACCCCCACTTCCAGCAAAATTGCAGATATGTAATTCTGTCTGCATCCCCTGAGTACTTTCATGGCACAGTCACTAGCAAATAAGTGATCTGTCAATCATTTATTGAATGAATTATTAAGTCTGTGGTTCACAAACGGTAAGGGTGAAGTAAAGGAGGGAGATTATCTGATAACAGCACTTGCCTAATACTGTTGAGATTTACAAAAATAAACCTGATGTCTAATAAATGTCTAAAGTGGCTTCAGCTTTGTAAAAGGTCGTATGTTCTTTCCTATATTCTATGAGTATTTCTTACATTCTTACCCAGGCTCCGAACGAGGCTCGGAAATCTGATGATGACAGATAAGAGCCCTTGTAGACACACTGATCAGAAAGCAGTCAAAACGAACTGTTCAAAAGATTATTTCTGATTCCAGCGCTTCATGCAGGAGATAAATGGAGAGATGGGACGGAAAGTGACTGAAGAGGAAACCAGCCTCTGTAGGGATTTGGGACCGGCATGGGGGGAAGTGGGGGGACATTTGAGCTGAGGTCTGGGGTGATAACAGTGTCAAAATCTAGTAGCAGTAATTAAAAAAACGTTTAAAGGTGTGATATATTCTGAAAACAGCTTCATTTGCATTTTCCCCTTTCAAGAGAAATCTTTGGCAAAGCATTTAAAAGTCTGATCATACCCAATCCTAGAAAGAAGGTAGACAAGGGACTTCCCTGGTGGTCCAGTGGTTAAAGCCGGGCTTCCAATGCAGGGGACTTGGATTTAATCCCTAGTCAGTGAACTAAGATCCTACATGCCACATGGCATGGCCAAAAAAAAAAAAATGCAGACAAAGGAGACCCCTTATAAACTTCTCTTTGGAGTGGAAGTTGATGCAATCCTTTGGAAAACATTTGGTGACATCTAGTTAAAACTGAAGGCATGAATTTCCTACCACCCAAAAATAGTGTCTAGATATGGTCTTTATAGATAGACCCTTATAAATATCTCCTCTTAGGGAAGGAAAGAAGGGAATTTTCTTTTAAATTCTAAAGCCCAACTATAAGACAAAAGGAATTGACTCCACAAATATTACAGAGTAGCTGTATATGCCAGGTACTGGTCGAGGCTCTGAGGAAACGATGTGAATGAAACCGTCAAAGCCTGTGGCCTCATGGTCGTAATGACGGAAGACACACCAGCAACAAAACGCCCAACGCTGACCGCCTGTGTGCACGCCCAGTAGCTTCAGTCTGTCCGACTCTGCGACGCTGGACTGTGGCCACCAGGCTCCTCTGTCCATGGGGTTCTCCAGGCAAGAACACTGGAGAGGGCTGCCATGCCCTCCTCCAGGGGATCCTCCTGACCCAGGGATTGATCGTGCGTCTCCTGTGGCTTCCGTAGGACAGACAGATTCTTTACCACTGAGCCACCAGGGAAGCCTAGTTTGTAATGCTGGTTTTACATAAGAGGAAACTGAGCTTCAGAGAAATTGTCGTTTGTCAGTGAGTCAGATGGAGGACCTACTCACCCAACACTTCAGTCCCAGGACTACACTTGAGTCCGTATCTACCCTCCCCGCTGGACCCATGGGAAGACAGGTGTGAGTGTCTGTTTACCATGCTGGGTGCCCACTGCCTGACTGAGAAGGAGTTGCATAGTTTTGGTGTGACAGTAGGTAGACTAGAGAACCATCCAGAAGTAAAACCTGCAGAAAAGGCAGACTTCAGAATTAGCTGCTCAGATACGGGAGCAGACCCCATGGAGAGAGGAAGAAAGAAGGCACCTTCCGCCACGCCACGCTCACCTTGAGCACCTGCCTCCTCTCCTTTCCTCCTTGAAGGAAATCCCACAGCTAGTCCTGGGCAGCTCCAGAGTGTGGACCCCAGCTGTCCCCACAATATACTCAACCCCCGAAATACCAAAATCAGACAAAACTCTGAGAGATGCCTTCCGTAAGGGGGCAGGAGGAAGAGAAGTGAAGGCAGGCGGAGGAAAATCAGAATCAGGGGTCCCCCAGTTTGTTTGTATCCCGCACTGATGTACAAGTCCTGGCTTGGGGGGCAGCAGCCCCCAGAACAGAGGAGGAACACTGATACCATCGCCCCCAGCAGCATGCCTCCTGCTTCTGGAAGGGGGCCTCATGGGGACACTTTGCTGAATGTGTCTTTTGATGTAGATTTTTTCTAACAAGAAAGTGTAAGAACACAGAAAAGTAGAAAAAAATAACACAATGAGCATCCCTGTCTTCTTCATACTTAATAAGCGACTACTAACAGTCCGTATTAGCTTTAAGATGTTTCCGTTTTTAAAACTCTCAGATAGGTGATTCCTTCTATTTCCATCTTTCTTGGCATTGACTCGTTTCTCTTTCTACTCAGCTCCTGAGTTAAACATTAGCTTATTTCTTCTTCACCTTTCTTTCCTAAAAATTACGTTCAAAGTTTCTTCCATCATTTCAGGTGCATCTCACATTAAAAAAAAAAAAAAGCAATTCTGCTGTATGCATGCATGCATAATTATATAATTTTCATAAACACATGATTTTAATATCACAACCATCTAATTTTCTTCCTCTTTTTTTTCTTGATTTCTGCCAACATCTCCCTTCTTCATAATCTTCTCCCCCTTCTCCCACTCAGCCCCTATGCACTAGCAGTCTTCACAATGAAGTTGCTATCATTTCATATTTTTATCTAGGTTTAAGTAATCCTCGACAAGGATAACTTACCATTGTTTTCCCGAAATGAGGTAGTATTTTACACATGACGTGCATTTTATTCTTGTCACTCCATCATACCTAATGGAAATTCACTTGACACAAATCTTACAGATTTACTCATTATTTTTACTTATTGTCGTACAATAAGTAACCATCACCTGGTAACCTTAGTGGAACTGGTTTTGGGACTACTACCGCCCATGCTGAAATCCACAGATGGCTCAAGTCCCTGATATAAAATAACATAGTATATTGTTGCGCTTCCGTGTGCATGGATTCCACATCCAAGGATTCAAAGGGCCGACTATATGATATTCCATAGTGTGACTGTGCCAGCATTTATTCCTCTTGTTTCCAGCTTTTTGCTACTAGGAAGGATGCTGCCATACACATCCTTCTGCATTTCAAAAGCCCAGATGTCCTAGGAGTAGGTGATGGCTTCAGCGGCCCTGGCAGCTGAGCTGAGAGGCTCCCAGGGGAGCTCCGCTCTGAACTGCCTTCCCACATGTGTACTAAAGGAGATCAGGTTCGGAAAGGACCAGGGTCCCTGCCTGCTGATGGAGTTTTTTCTAGTCCAGTCCTTTGCCCACTCGTGTAATCCCAAGTCACTGAGCTGTGCGGGCACCCCCCAGGCGCTGTGGCCGTGAAGAGGGTCGGCCTGCCGTCCTGGTGGGAGAAGCAGACAGCAAACTTATGAGGAAGTGACGTCAACTGTGCATGCTGAGAAGGTTGGGAGTTGCAGAATGATGGAGGGAGGTGGTCTCAGCACAGGCGGCATGTACAGAGATGGGGCTTGGTCAGTAATCAGAATGAGTCTTAAATCGGTGTATATTTTCCTTTGTCCGTAGCTCTTTCTGATGACTGAGGCTCAAGGGAGGGGACTCTTGCCATCAGAGTCTGCTCCTATAAAACAGAAGCCCAGCCTGAGAAATCCTCATTTTTGGAAAACCCAGCAGGTGCTTCAACGCACAGTCAGGTTTGGGAAGTACTTCATGACTGTCAGGAAGCAGCCTGGAGCCCCCAAGCACCCAGCGAAATGACTCGGGAGGGAAGGAAGTGGGGGGTTGAATTGAAAAAGCTGACTCAGAGAACTTTCTCGCCCCTGACCAGAAAGTTATGCCTTTCAAAATCTTAAACTGCAAAGAGAGAGACCCCCCAGGGACCACCCCTCCTTCCCCAGGAAACACCTTAGGACTAGTTCCAGGGTTTCATTCATTTGATGTGCAGTTAAGAGATGTGAAAAACAGCAGTGGGCTGCCGGAAACCCAGCAGAAAGAAAAATCTAGAATTGCAAATGTAAAACTCCCACCCTCTGACAGAGATTATGCTGATGGCACTGAAAGCCAAAATGAGAAGCAGAAGTGACCTGTTACTGGAGTATCTGAGAAGGAAAACACCAGGGGGTGAATCATTGCGCCACCCCCCACCCTATTATTATTCTGGGAATAGTAATACCTACCTCCGAGGGTCGTGTTGAGGATTAAAAATAAGACCGTTGTCATGTCAAGCATTGAGCCATCCCGGGTGATTCGCTGGGGCTGGTTCCTGGCAGCTCCCTTCCCCCAAGCAAATTGTTCTTCTAGCAATCCCCAATGCGTCGGAGAAATCCCTGTGGTTTACTGTGGACATCTTCCGGGGACTTTGCTAGTGGCTTACCCAGGTGGCACCTTATAACTTTACTCTGACAGTTTGGAAAAACAAACAGAGCTGTTCTGACCTTTTTGATGTCTTTTGCTCCTGCATCTCTGCCTCCAGCCTGCCCATTGGTTGTGATCCTTATTAAAAACCTTGAGGATGCTCCAAACCATGTACTCTCAAGCGGGCCAGGGCTTCCATCCACAGGTTTTGCTTTACGGCCTTCTTTTGCTGATGATTGATGTGAAAGACATCAATGATCTTCCTTTCGTTAGTGTGTCACTGACTTTCTCCTATCATTGGAGTTAATCTCACTCTTTCCCCAAATTTCAATTTTGTCTATTTTAGGATAGCCCCAAAGGAACCCTTAACAGCTGTTTCAAGGCAGTATTGTGAAAACAACCCAAATTGGTCCCTGGTTTGTTCTGTTTACACAACTGTGAGGGGGTGGGGAGCAAAATGTTTGAAAGGAGTTTCATTTAAATTTTCTCATTAAAAAAATATTAAAATGTGAAGTATTTTAATAATTATAATTATTTTAACACATAGCTGCTGCTGCTGCTGCTGCGTCACTTCAGTCGTGTCCGACTCTGTGTGACCCCATAGACAGAAGCCCACCAGGGTCCCCCGTCCCCGGGATTCTCCAGGCAAGAACACTGGAGTGGGTTGCCATTTCCCCCTCCAATAACACATAGCTATATGTTATTAAATATGTATTTTGCTCATAAATGCATATGCACTTAAATATGTATTTATGTAAATGGAGAAGAGAATGACATCCCAGTCCAGTATTCTGCCTGGTGGGCTACAGTGCGCAGGGTTGCAAAGAGTCGGACAGGACTTAAGCGACTCAGCATGGACACGTGTGTTTACGTGATATGCAAATGTTACACATTACAAAGTGGAGAAGGAAATGGCAACCCACTCCAGTATTCTTGCCTGGAGAATCCCGTGGACAGAGGAGCCTGGTGGGCTACAGTCCATGGGGTCGCAAAGAGTCGGGCACAACTGAGCAACTAACACACACACATATTACAAATATGTACATAATACATATGTATTAAATTGTACTATATATTAAAATGTGTGTATTATGTATTATAATGCAGGTGTAAATATGCATTTAAATGCATAAAACATGTATACAGACACATGTATGAAACAACCACTCGTTTCAAATGGTAACTTTGGATAATGTGGAATTTTTGTATGCATGTCAGCACTGGCATTCTTCCAGAGACTTATTTCTGTAGCCCTATTTGAAACACTTAGTGGATGTTTTTGCTGGTTATCAGAGTGATACATGCACTTGATTTAAAAAATTTGGAAAAGGGCAGTGTAGAGAAGAAAATATCCCTCCTGTCCGCTCTCTCACGAATCAGGATTCTGGCACTGCGTGCACTTCCTTCTGGTTCTTTTCTCACAATAACCAGTTTAAACCTTTCGTCCAGCACCTCTGTTTGCCATTCCTCCTGGTATCCTATCTGCTCTTGGTCACAAGCTCTGCCTAAATTGCTGTCTTAGAAAAATCCAGAATGCTTAAGAGAAAGGACATGGGGCAAAGAGCCGAATGGATAACTCAGAAAAGCAACTTCGAAACTAAGAGCATGATTTTTGCTGTATGATCCGTCAGCTGTACCCCCCTCTAACCCCATAAGACCCTTCTCCCTACACTGCACCTTCTTAGGGCACTTCACACTCTACCTGGGATGAAAAGGAAGGGAATTTATCACCCTCAGTGGAAATGCTCAGGGGCAAATGATATACTCTTATGGTGAAGAGAGGGGAGTGGGCAGTGGTGGGGCTATGGCTTTAACAATTCCTAGGCAGGCTTTCGTGCTGGCCAACTAGCATGCATCATGATAATACAATTTTGTATGTTAAACAACAGATGTCAGACAGAAGAAAGAGACGGGGTCTTTGCTTTTCTTCTCCTGTGGACCCTGCTCCCCCAAAGCAGCCATTTTTTCAGTTGCCATGACAGTGGTAATAGGAGTTTATTATTTTCCCATGCCTGCTGCATGCTAATGCAGAATCAGCTCACAAACGTTGTCTGGTTAGGGAAGAAAGAGTCCGAACCGCAGTTTGCTGTACTGCTGCAGAGGTGGACGCCACCACTGCCTTTTTCCTCTCCCCACAGTCCTCAGTTCCCGCTTCAGGGGGCAGTTTCTGTAAAGCAGAAGTTTTGATTTGCCTGACTATTAATATATCATTCACCAACAGCCTCAGGACTCCTGATGCTGTGTGCACTCCTTGACAAAACAGATTAGTCACTGCTTTTTTTGAAAAGAAGCCATAAAGGACAAAGATCATCTAGATAGTAACCATACGTAATATCTATAAATCAAATATGTATATTCAACGTATAACAATTCTACTCTTTCTTCCTGAATAACTAATCTCATTTTCAAAACATCAGGCCCATTTACACACTAAGTAGAAGAAAGCTCTTTTGAGACCGAGCAAAATTGAGAAAATCATAATATTTTTATAAGAAGAGCACCTTCCTTCAATAAACAGAGATGATGTTGAAATTAAGAAATAGTCACATTCGGAATGACTCCTGAGAATGAAGCAGATTTATTCTGATAAAATGGACAGAAAGAAAAAAAAATGAAAAAGTGGTCGTTAAGCCCAGATGACGGGTACACAGATGTCTCTTATATTATTCTCGGTTCTTCTCTGTTTGAAATGTTCTGTAGTTCCTGAAAATTTTATGAATCAGCCTTTCTGTTTGGCTTTTAATTGAGTTAATTAACAGTGTTTGAGTCACAGCCCAATGGGGGTAAAAGAGAGAAAAAAGAAGAAGCAAAGTAATGTGGCAGAAGCAAAATTAACCCCAAAGTGATTTACAGCACACTTAATTTCTAACAGAAAGTGGTGGTGGCTGTCAGCTAATGTTTGCTTTTTTTTTTCTTCTTCCTAATCCCTTAAAAAAAAAAAATTCTTGCATCAATTGACCACTAAAATGATTGCTTCAATTGTTGGTTAGAGTTTATTCTCCGGAATTGAAAAACCAGTTGCTTTTATATGCATTGTCCGCCTTATTTTTTAGGCATCTGGCACATTTTATTCCTTTTTTGTTATTTTGAGTTGTTCTTTTATCATTATCTGCAGGAAGCAGCATTAGCATGCCCGAGATAAGACGAGGGATCCAGATGTGCATATCAAAGGATGAACAGCTACTTATTAAGAAAAACTTTTCTTTTTAAGCCCAGCTTCTGTTCAAAGGCATAATAAAGCCTATGGCGTTAGTGACAAACTGGAAATTCAATGCCTTGTCACCACCATGCATCCAAATGGGGGGAAGAAAAAAGGTCAAAGAAATTGGGAAGGTCCGCACTTTAGAGTTCTGAAAAGACAGAACTGGTAAAAGTTCACCTCCAGACGTATGCATTTATACCCTGCTGTGTTTATTCACTGTTTTCTGGGGGAAATGAATGAGCCACAAATGGGCTGGCTGGCTGTTACAATTAAGGATGAATTTTAAATCACCAGGTTATTTTTTAGAGGAGTGAAGTATGCTGACGGTGAAAGCATCTGATTTTAATGTCATCGGCCGGCATGTGCTTCTGCTGCAGTGAAAACCCGCTTCAGAGCACAGGAGCCGTGCATTTAGCTGGACGAGCCCAGCGTTGTAATAGTTCATAAAGTAAATCTTCGGCTGCGCCTGTGCTTCTAACATTAGGGCACTCCCTCCTCCCTCCTGTGTGTCTCTGTGTGTCCCTTGTGGGGACATAGATGCCCACAGGCAGGCATAAAGGCACAGACCTATATACTTATTTAAGGAAACGGCAACCCATTCCAGTATTCTTGCCTGGGAAATCCCACGGACAGAAGAGCCTGGCGGGTGGGCTACAGTTCATGGGGTTGCAAACAGTCGGACATGACTTGGTGACTAAGCAATAGCAATACATATATTTAGTGGTGGTGTTTTTAAAACTAATTTTGCCAAAACTTGTGTATACTTCCTTGATCCTGGCAGCTTCATTTGCCAGTCATTCCACTGGCACGCATAAGCCGACCTCATTTTTTTTCATTTATACATCAGTGGTCTGTGAGTTGGCTGTACCATAATGTCCACAACCAATTCATTTTTGGCAGCCACTTAAGTTTCTTCCAGGGTTTCCCAATTGCGAAAAAGTGATGCAAAAAATATCCTCACATGTAAATTTTTGTGTGCTCATCCTCTGAAAAACATTAGTTTTCTTTCTCGATTGTCCAAAAAAATATTTTAATTGCTGAGAAAAGTCATGCATCTATATGCTTGAGTCTAAAGTAAATTAGAAATAAGTTAATCTCTTATTTTCTCTTTTGACTTAAGATTTCAGAGAACTGTAATATCTGTTACCGTATCTGTACAGAACTGTATATCTGTTCTGAAGGTATCTGATTTCTTGGGTTCCTAAGCCAAGTTCTATAGTTTGTTCAACAACTGACCTTCACTAATCACTTTGGTTCGTGGATCTTTTTTAAAGTTAGCTGAGTCAAATTTGTCAGTGAGGTTATCACTAGAGTTTTAAAAATATATAACTAACCCTCTTGTTCGGTAAATAAGCAATAAAGAAACTTTGCCCAGGGTATGTGGTGGTGGTTTAGTCACTAAGTCGTGTCTGACTCTTGTGACCCCATGGTCTCTGTAGCCCGCCAGGCTCCTGTGTCCATGGGATTTCACAGGCAAGAATACTGGAGTGGGTTGCCATTTCCTTCTCCACGCGATCTTCCCAACCCAGAGATGGAACCTGAGTCTCTTGCATTTCCTGCGTTGGCAGGTGGATTCCTTACCACTGAGTCACCTGGGAAGTCTCAGTATCCATTAATGTTTCCTTTAAAACATTGTAATAAGTGCAAAAAATAAGATAACACTGAGATGAATGAGAAGATATGCCAACAGGAAAAGCCTCTGCTCTGTTGCTAACTGAAAGGCAAATCGTGAATCTACACATGCTATGTGATCTGCTCGTGGATGGGATGGTTGGAGTGCTGGACGGACGGACAGACTCATTAATGAGAGTTATCTCCAAGGTATGGAACAGGTGAGGCAAGGGAAGAGAAAAGTTAGGTATTTACATTTTTTCACGTTAGTTATTTACAATGGGCATGTAAAGTTTTTCTCATTAAAAAAAGAAAAAAAAAATCACTATTGCCTGTTGTCCCAAAGACAGGAAGTTAGGCTGGTTATAACCAATTAACTGACTGACCTTTTTTAAAAGAATATAAAATTATTTTACATCCTTGTCATTTACATTTTCATGGGTACAAATTCGCATTGTTCAAAGTCCAAAATTGGAAAATGGTTTTTAAAAAAAGAGAAAGTTTTCTGCCTCCCAGAACCAAGTTTCCTCCCCCTGGTTAATCACTGGTACCGTTGGGGGGGTGTAAATTGTTTGTTTCTGTTTGGCTGTCCTGGGTCTTCACTGCTGCCAAGGGCTTTCTCCAGTTGTGGTGAGCAGAGGCTACTCTGTGCTGTGGCCCTGGGGCTTCCAGCTTCTCCTACAAAGCAGGGGCTCTGGGGCTGTGGTCTAAGGCAGATGTCACGCACAGGCTTAGCTGCTCTGCGGCATGTGGGATCTTCCCGGACCAGGATCAGGCTGGGGTCCCCTGCATTGCCAGGTGGATTCTTAACCACTGGACCACCAGGGAAGCCCTCCCTAGTATCATCTCTAGATGCATCTTGTGTGCATGCTCAGTCGCTTCAGGCGTGTCTGAATGTGCGACCCTATGGTCTATGTAGCCCACCAGGCTCCTCTGTCCATGGGATTCTCCAAGGCAAGAATACTGGAGTGGATTGCCATGCCCGCCTCCAAGTATGTGTATCTTACTAGATACATCTTACACATACTCAGGGACATGCGTCTGTGTGTATATATATGATATGAACATATATCATAAGTTTATGTAAGTATAGGAAGAGGCTGTAGTCCCTGGGGTCGCTGAGAGTCGGACAGGACTGAGCAACTTCACTTTCACTTTTCACTTTCATGCATAAGAAGGAAATGGCACTCCAGTGTTCTTGCCTGGAGAATCCCAGGGACAGGGGAGCCTGGTGGGCTGCCTATGGGGTCGCACAGAATCAGACGCGATTGAAGCGACTTAGCAGCAGCAGGAGCAGCATAAAAGTATTGTTTGTTTTCCCACCAATGGTAGCCTACTATTCAAATTGGTCTGTATTCGTTGTTTGTTTGTTTGTCCACTTATTTATGTAGAAAGAGAATTTATTTTTATTAATTCATTTGCTTATTTATTTTTAATTTTGCCTGTGCTGTGTCTTTCTTGTGGCATGCAGACTCTCCGGTTGAAAAAATACTACCTAGGCATTCTAATGCCATAAAACTTGAATATGAGCGGTCATAGCATCAACTAAACACAGCAGTTAGACCGGAAAGAGATAAATCAAAATTACTTTTATAGACAGAGGACTCAGGCACACGTCTGGGCGTGGCTGTGGGTGGGGTCTTACAGCCCCAGCTGCTGTGGAAGCAGCATCAAACCTGCATGTGAGCCTGGAACCCTGAGTCCTCCCAGTGTGACCTTCCAGCTTCCTGGGGAGCCTCCTGACCCAGCGGATACCGTGATACAGCAGGAACAAGCGCTCCGCTGGGGAGAGGCTGGAGCTGGAGCTGGAGGCCGGCCAGTACCTGCCTGATGCGGTCGTTCTCCTTGCGCAGCTCGTGGAGCACCCTCTCGGTGGACAGAGCCTCCGCCCACCTTTCCCGGGCTCTTCTCTCCTGCGAGAGGAGCGCGCTCCGGTAGGAGAAAGTGGCTGTCTCCAGCTCCCTCTCCATGTCCCCTGCCATCTGCTCGTAGAGGCCGCACTGCTGGCGGCCGTAGCCCAGTCTTCGGTACACGTGGGGGCCTCTCCTCTCCATCTCCAGGCGGCGTGCTTCCTCCTCAGTTGACTTTCTCAGTAGCTGCTTGACCTGCTCCTGATGTAATTCAGGCAGCATTTCAAGTTTCAGCCGCAGCTTCTGAATCTCCCTCTCCAGCTGTGCGTTTTCAGACCGCAAGGAGGCTTGCTCGGTTTGGAGGCGTTTCATTTGTCCCATTCGCTCTTCATTGGTTTGATTTTCTTCATACAGTTTTCTGGATATCTCTTCTTTCTCTTTCTTCTTCCTTCTAAAGGACACTTTTAAGTTGACAGCGTGAATGAGACCCTTCAGAGCAGCTTCCGACAGGCCCCCTGGGGGATGCGCACTTTCCACCTCCCTGTTTTCTCCCACTTCCAAGTTGCTCCTCTCAACGGAACCCTCTCTCGAGAGGTCGGGCGAATGCCTGGCCTTCAGCGTGGTTTCGACGAGTGAGCTCAGTTGGCTCCTTCTGTCATCCAGCAGCCGCTGCATCTGCGCGTTTGAGCGCTCCAGCACATCTTTTCGTCCCTTCAGGCCCTGTGTCCCATGCCTCCATCCCGCCATTTCGCGGGAAAGCAGTTTGAGACTTTGCTGAAGATGACTATTTTCATTCAAACCATCCCTCAGTTGTTCCTGGAGATGTCGCACCTTGTCCTGAGATGCTTTCAAGATGTTTTTTACCTCAGTCACCTGGAATTGGTGGGATCCCGCCATGTCTCCAAGTGACGGTATCTGTCCTTGGAGACGAGCCATCATCAGCCTGTGAAACGAAAGTTGGGGGGAGGGCTTACTTTTCTGTACTTTTTCAAGGAGGTCTTTCATGTCCTCAAGAGATGCTCCGCTTGGGTTTCTGTTGAGGGCCTCCAAGCACAGGATTTGTAAAGCTGGAACGCTGGCCGCCACCACAGGCGTCTTGAGGGCTTCATAGGCTTGTGCCATGAGTCCAATCTTCTCCCTCACTTTCCTGTAGACCTCAGCGCGGGCAGAACACCTCTTGGCCAGCTCTGCCCCTCTTCTTAGAGTGCTTCGGCTCTTGACTATGAAAAGCGCCATCGCCGCACACAGCAGGATCTCCCAAGGAAACCCCCAGGGACCCGGGACTCCTTTCAAGGCCGCAGAGACCAGCAGGAGAGCATCCCACAGACCCGGCGGTGAAGACATTCTGGAGACGGGCAGCAGGCCCTCGCTGATCCCACGGGCATCCCAGCCCTGCCTCTGGTTTCCAGTGTCCCATGGGCCGTAACTGACCACACGGAACCCTGTCGCGTACTCTGTCTCTATGACAACCAGTTGCCTGGCAACGAGGGCGAACCACCCTTAGGGCTGAGGCAGGGGAGGTCCCTCAGGGTCTAGAAAGCCGCGTTCTCTGACTGCCCTGCTCACTGCACACATCGTGGTATCACCTGCACAGGACATTCAGGAAGTGGACGTGGTCAGAGATCAAAGCTCGGGTCACACAGTGCCACGCCCTACCCCCTTGTCTGCACATGGGAGCATGTCAGGGCGCAGGGAGCCCTAGATGAGGTCTCCTGATCTCAGCTTCCCTCTGCCTCAGGGAAGCCCAGGCTTGACTACAAAAGTCCCAGGGATGTCTCTCCTCTAAGAGTCACTCACTCACTCTGGCGTGTGGTCAATGTTTGCGCAAGGACAGAGGACGGAACGGTGTCCCCAGGTGGACTGCCAGTCGGGATTTCAATCGTGAGAACTCAGGAGGAATGAATCCCAACAGGCAAGTTCGTACAAGTTCATGGATTTTCTGGGGAGCCTACCTCCATTCAGTTCAGGCGTTGCGCTCGGGTCTACTCAGGGCCCCCCGGCTCCTTCACTGCGTGATCCTGCGGTCTTCAGCTCAGGGCCCCCAGGGATGCCCGGGGGACGGTCTCCAGTCCACCGAGGCATCGGCAGCCTGTGCCTCTGCTGATTCACCACCTTTTACTTCTTCCAGCCCCATCTCCCTCCACCAGTGCCTCTCCGTAGTCGGGCTCAGAGCCTCAGGGCCCTTCACCCAGGACTCTGCCACGAGCAGCCAGTGGAGGGTGCAAGCAGGAGAGTGACACGGTCTGACCGATGTTTGAGAAGGACTAGTGGGGAGACTTCCCTGGTGGCGCAGTGGTAAAGAATCCGCCTGCCAATCCAGGAGACGTGGGTTTGATCCCTCGGTCGGGAAGATCCCCTGGAGAAGGAAATGGCAGCCCACTCCAGTGTTCTTGCCTGGAGAATCCCATGGACGGAGGAGCCTGGCGGGCTACCAGGGGGTCACAAACAGTTGAACACGACTTAGCAGTGAAACAACAGCAAGGAAAAGGTGGGAGCAGAGCTGGATAAAGCATCGAACCCAGGCCCCCTGCACTGAGAGTGCAGAGTCTCAGCCACTGGACCACCAGCAGAGTCCCTCTCCTGTCGATGGATAGGCAATCTGGCAATACTTGCCGAAGTTAATCAGGTATCTTTGATCCAGCTATTCCATTTCTGGAAATTAAGCCAGGAGATAGTCTCATGTTGTAAAAAATTCAGTATGTAGCAGTTTATAATCTGCAGTGATATTTATTATATAATTAAAAACATGGTAGTTTTTTTTTTAACATTTCAAAAGAAAAGAAGAGTCTATGAAAGATGAGAAGCAGAAGAGTGCCCTGTTCAAGAAAGAAGCTTCAGGATTTCCCTGGGGGTCCAGTGGTTAAGACTTTGAGCTCCCAGTACAGGGAGCCCTGGTTTGACCCCTGGTCAGGGATTTGGATCCTGTGTACCATAAGACCTGCACAGCCAAATAAATGAATAGTTTAAAAGAAAGAAAGAAGGAGAGAGGGAGAGAGGAAGTAGTTTCCCAAATAATCCAGATTTTAAAAACATTTCCCAAAGAAGCTACTTTCCCTCTCTGAGCCTCAGTTTGTTCATCTGTAGAATGGGCGTAATAGTCATGCCCACCTTACAGGGCCATGGTGGGGTTAAATACATTCAGGAAATGGTAGCTGCCGTGATGCTCACTGTTATGATGCTGATCATTATTGTTACTTACTTAAATCTTGGTTTTGGATGAACTATAAATGGTGGGTTCTTTGGTATGGCCCAGAGTCAGAAGCCTGAAATGAGGAAACCACTATTGCACAACTTCCTTAGATATCAGAAATCCTCACCATTTCCTCTGGAAATATGAGTGTGAGTGACATGTCACATACTGACAGCTGCAACATCTACCTCCCTGTTTCCTAAGCGGTCCAGTGACCTCCAGATTTCATTTAAGTTTTCTATTATTCTCTTCCGAAAGGGACAATGGAGCTCTTGTTTGAACAGCTTTGGTGAGCCCAGAGCACGAATTGGTCTTTATGAGGAGCATGAAAGAGTTGTTTTCCATACATTAGTCTATCAATTGTTTTCTTAATGCGAAGTTGGGTAGGGGAGTATAGACAGTGGGGAGAGAAAAAAAGATAATTTTGTATTTACGGCTGGATGTCCATATTTGATAGGGATAAGTGGGATTTAATGTCACAGCTTTGCAAAGATAAAGCCTGTGTGAGTAAGAAGCCCTAAATTGCCCAATCTCAATTTGCGCTGGCTTTTAACCATCACTCTGTCTGGCTTGGTTATGTTTATTGGGTCACAGGAAGACAGAAGTGAGAGACAGCACCAGGAACTGACTTTGTTGAGATGTTGGCTTTTACTTCTGTCCCTTCAAAAATAAAACAAACACAATGAAACAAAACCCTTGTGGGTTAAATCTAGAAAGCACAGTAAGAAGTGGCACAGCTGTAAATGGGGCATTCTCAGATGGGCTCAGGCATATGGTTTAGGCTTTATTAACTTTTATATCAAAAAGAACAAGGCATCAAAAGTTGTGGTTTTGTTGTTAGATTGTAAATTTTTATTTCAAACAAAACAGAAAAAAATAAAAAAGCTGCCAGATAGATGTCTTGACTCTCTTCTGGAGAATAATTGTTCAAATTAATCCACTTCGGTTTTGCTGTTGTTTTTAAGCACTCTCCACATAATAGGCAAGGGAGCCTTTTTATTTATTCTTATTTTGGCTGTGCTGGGTCTTCACTGCAGCACGGACTTCTGCAGGTGTGGCAGTCGGCTGCTCTGCTACATTTGGGATCTTGACGAGGATTCCATCCCTGGGTCGGGGAGATCTCCTGGAGAAGGAAGTGGCAACTTGCTCCAGAATTCTTGCCTGGAGAATCCCATGGACAGAGGAGCCTTGTGGGCTACGGTCCATGGGGTCGCAAAGAGTCAGACATGACTGAAGCAACTGAGCACGCACCACGCATGCACCACGTGATCCAAAGTACAGTTCCAACTTCACATTTTTTTCTAGATAGCCACCATTTATTTTGTAACTCATCTTTCCCTCTACCGATCTGAAAGGCAGTCTTTATCAAATACTAAATTCCCACTTGGACTTATTATCGAGGACTTTTGAGAAGCATATGTTGTGTGTATTTTAACTCATTAATTGCAAAGGGAAACTGTTTCCAAATCAGAATACACTAGAATTAAAGTCTTTGGGGGACTCTGTAGTGGTCCAGTGGTTAGAGATCAGTGCTTTCACTGCCAGGCCCAGGTTCAATCCCTGGTCAGGGAGCTAAGATTTCAGAAGCCATGAGGCATGGGGGAAAAAAGAAGGCTTTTATATTCGCTTTAGAAGCTTGGGCTTGCGTGTGTGTGTGTACAGACGGTGTTCTTGTGACTGTGAGCCCACTATAGTGTCTCATTTGTCTTGCTAAGTCAAGGTTTAGGAATAGGTATGTGATACCACTTTGAACAAAAAGATGATGGGAAATCTGCTGAGAGGCCTTCAGGGAGGGTTTTCCTCACCGTTAAAGAGGGCTGAAAGGCAGGGTCTTTTCCTTTTGCCTCTGGGAACCACTGTCTCCCTGAGTTAAGAATTCTGCAGGTCTTAGGGCCGTGGTGGGAGGCAGCCCAGGAAGACAAGCTGTGGATGGAGCATGGAAGGAAGAAGAAACGGGAAAACCTGGCTCCTGCACTAAGTCACCGCCACTAGAAACAGCCAGAGACAAACTCCTTGACAGACAGATTGCCCAAGCCCTGCTGAGCTGGGTTTTCCGTTATTTGCAGCTAAAACTGTCCTAACAGTCCAGCTTCCCCTACATATTGAAAGATCTAGAACTTTCTCTTCTCCCCTGTGGGGCTGAACTGACCCTTTAAAGTCACCAAGCGTGGAACAGGGTGAGAAGGGAACTTTATCAAACTCAATGGTTCAAATAAAATTATAAACGCACAGGATACCTTCAGTACACTGCAGGCCAAGTATGTGTCCGCACTGTATGGCTTCTCAGAGAATATGCTGTTTGTCTCCTGAAAACAAACAACACTTCCCTGCTCCTAGTATATAATTTTATGTTTCTCATTTCTTTAAAGATAATTTTTTTAGAAAATCGGCTAGAAATTACTCTGGGTGTTTTGGAGCTATTTTGCCAACATAGGAAATTAAAAGATTAGAGAAAGTTGAAGCAAAAAAGGATTCTTTGAGATTCTCTGGAGCAATGGTTTCAACCTTGCTATACTTTGAAATCATCTGGGAATTTAAAATATATATAAAAGGCTATCGCCTCCCCAGAGACTTCAATTTTATTGTTCCAGGATGTTACCTAAGCACCAGGATTGTTTTTTAAAGCCTCTCAAGTGTTTATCACTGTATTTTAATTTCATAATACTTTCCCTCAAACTTTTATTGAAAAACAATTTTTTTATTCCATTAATAGTTAAATGAACTGTGTATTCTGGGAAAGATTGAAGGCAGGAGAAGGGAATGAGAGAGGATGAGATGGATGGATGGCATCACCGACTCGATGGACATGAGTTTGAGTGAACTTTGAGAGTTGGTGATGGACAGGGAGACCTGATGTGCTGCAGTCCATGAGGTCGCATAAGAGTCGGACTCAACTGAGCAACTGAACTGAATAGGTAGGAACCAGCCTTCTTACCTCTTGTGTGTCATTCTGGAAATATTTTATCAATATGTTCTCTTGTCTTCACGTTGGAGTAAAATTTGGCTACATCTCCTGTACTTCTCTAATGCAAGATTATCTATTACCATTGTTAGCGTCCAGAAATACCTATTTGTTTAAAAAAAAAATTTTTTTTTTTTTGGTTTTGTTTTAAATGGAAGAATTCCTTGCCGGGGGTTAAAAATTAATCAACAACAGAAGGGCTAATGAAAGGCCAGGCCGCCCTGCCCTGCCCCAGGCCCATTCCTCAGAGGAAGCCACTTTTAACTCTTTCTGGTTGAAGTTTTTTCAGTCTCATTCCAAATTCCAAATATTAGATTTACGCCACTGGTTGTGGAGTATCACCTGGAGAATTTCATCTCCCGACTTCTTGCATAAAGTAACCTTTTTAAAAAAGAGGTGTAAGATGACTCCTTTCTGGCTGTTTATGAGCAGAGGATCCTTAAATGTTAGGAGCCCTCTTTCCAATGTTTCTAATATGCCAGAATGCTTTGGAAATGTTCTTGTCATGCTTAAATAATTTGCATAAGCATATTGTTTTGGTTGAGCTATCGTGATAACAAACCAAATCTTAGCAGATTCTCTATTTCTCTGGGACTTGAGAAATGACCCTCTTGGATTATCACTGAACATGGATTTATATCCTGGGCTTTTGTATTCTTGTAAATAGGTAGCCTTGCAGATCAAAGTCTTAAGAGTTGTTGTTATAGTCTTAAACCCTATCTTTATTTATTCATTCAACAAATACCAGAAAGAACCAGGGAGCTCCTGATGCCAGGATAAGGAAGATTCATCTGTTTCATGAGTACAGGGTTTTATTTTGGAGTGATGAAAATGTTTTGGAACTTGAGAGAGATGGTCGCACACATTGTGAATGCACTACACACCACTGGATGGTTCACTTCAAAATCGTTAATTTATGTTGTACATTTATTCTCCACTTTCAAAAGTGTTGGGGGGCGGGAAGGACAGTCCCATGGTGAGACAGATTGGAAAACCAGCCTGTTGTGTAGCCCTTTGAGACCTGAGCTTTGTTACTGTCATATCAGTGTATCTGAGAAATGTTCCCCAAATTCCTCTTACCCAGACTTGCCAGGTCATCTCCGTCTGGAACTTCTCCCAATACCTCTTAACATTCTTTGGAAACCAGCTTTAAGGAAATTTATTCATTGACATGGAAAGATGCTCGTGATGATTTAGTGCACCAAGCTGTCACACAATGGTTTGTGCTGTATGATCACTTTTTGGTGGACCTATGTAAGTATATTTAGGCATAGAAAATACACTGACATCATTTTTGCCAACAGAAGTTATCTGTTTTATATTCTCACAAGTAAATTTCTTTTTCTTCCTTTTATCTGTATTTTAAAATGTGTCTACAAGAGTATGTACCTTTTTACATAAAGGTTTGTTTGTTTTTTTAAGAAAATGACCCTCCCTTTATATTTTACTTTTGCCCTCTCCTACCTGCAAAAATGGGCTTCCCAGATGGCGCTAGTGATAAAGAACCCACCAGCCAATGGTGGGTTCTTTACGTCCAGAGACGTGAGTTCAATCCCTGGGTCGAGAAGATCCCATGGAGGATGGCATGGCAACCTACTCCAGTATTCTTGCCTGGAGAATCCCATGGACAGAGGAACCTGGAGGGCTAAATGTAGTCCATAGGGTTGCAAAGAGTCAGACAGAACTGAAGCGACTCAGTACTCAGCACCTGAAAAACTGCCTGATTTTTGCCCTTGTATCCTTATAGACTTAATATATTGGACTCTGTATCTATTAACATAGTGGAGAGGGCGAAATTTTGCAATGTGCATGTAGCTTCAAACTCTGGTTCTTTAGAGACACTTCGGTCTGCCTGTTCCATGGTTTTCCATTCTGTGAAGTAGAGTAAGCTCTTGGGTTGTTATCACTAACGATTAATTCAGTTCAGTTCAGTTGCTCAGTTGTGTCCAACTCTTTGTGACCCCATGGACTGCAGCATGCCAGGCCTCCCTGTCCATCACCAGCTCCCGGAGTTTACCCAACTCATGTCTGTTGAGTCGGTGATGCCATCCAACCATCTCATCCTCTGTCATCCCCTACTTCTCCTGCCTTCAATCAGTCTTTCGCATCAGGTGGCCAAAGTACTGGAGTTTCAGCTTCGGCATCAGTCCTTCCAATGAATATTCAGGACTGATTTCCCTTAGGATGGACTGTTTGGATCTCCTTGCAGTCCAAGGAACTCTCAAGAGTCTTCTCCAACACCACAGTTCAAAAGCATCAATTCTTTGACGCTCAGCTTTATTTATGGTCCAACTCTCAGTTCCTTACATGACAACTGGAAAAACCATAACTTTGACTAGATGGACCTTTGTTGGCAAAGTAATGTCTCTGCTTTTTAATATGCCGTCTAGGTTGGTCGTAGCTTTTCTTCCAAA
This sequence comes from Moschus berezovskii, assembly GCF_049115385.1. Classification (NCBI taxonomy): domain Eukaryota; kingdom Metazoa; phylum Chordata; class Mammalia; order Artiodactyla; family Moschidae; genus Moschus; species Moschus berezovskii. The sequence goes on from NC_142474.1 coordinate 3,989,898, forward strand.
GAGCAAGCGTCTTTTAATTTCATGACTGCAGTCACCATCTGCAGTGATTTTGGAGTCCCCAAAATAAAGTCTGTCACTTTTTCCACCATTTCCCCATCTATTTGCCATGAAGTGATGGGACTGGATGCCATGATCTTAGTTTTCTGAACACTGAGTTTTAAGCCAGTTTTTTCACTCTCCTCTTTCACTTTCATCAAAAGGTTCTTTAGTTCTTCTTCACTTTCTGCCATAAGGGTGGTGTCATCTGCATATCTGAGGTTATTGATATTTCTCCTGGCAATCTTGATTCCAGCTTGATTTCTCCAGCAATCTTGATTCCAACAATTAATCCAAACGAAACCAAGGACTCCATGCAGGTCATTCAACACAAAGACACACTTAAAGAAGCACAATAAGGCAACAAAAATTAATTAGTTTACAAAGAATTCTTTTTTTTTTTTCCTATCTAAAAACAATTACCTGGAGGAGAAAATGGCAACCCACTCCAGTATTCTTGCCTGGAAAATTCCATGGACAGAGGAGCCTAGCAGGCTATAGTATATGGGGTTGCAAAGAGTCGGACACAACAGAGCACACACACACACACACACTCATACACATGTAATAAAATGGACCTTTAAAAGTAAATAAAAACAATTGAAGAGGGGTGCATTTAAAGCCAGTAGCACTCGTTATTGTTGCTGTTTAGTAGCTCAGTCCTGTCTGAATTTTTGCGACTCAATGGACTGCAGCACATCAGGCTTCCTGTCCTTCACTATCTCCCAGAGTTTGCTCAAACTCATGCACATTGAATCACTAATGCCGTCCAATCGTCTCATCCTCTGTCACCTCCTTCTCCTGCCCTCAGTCTTTCCCAGCATCAGGGTCTTTTCCAGTGAGTCATTTTTTTTCATCAGGTGGCCAATGCATTGGAGTTTCAGCTTCAACATCAGTCCTTCCAATGAATATCCAAAAAACATTCAGTTTCCTTTAGGATTGAGTAGTACTCATATTCCCTGTATTAATTTCCTATTGCTGCTCTAATAAATTATTACAAATTTCAGTGATTTGAAACAACAGAAGTCTGTTTTCTTACAGTTCTGAAGACTGGAAGTCAACATTCTTCTCCCTGGACTGAAGACAAGGCCGTGTCGCAGGGCTGGCTCCTTCTGGAGGCTCCAGTAGAAACTCTTGTCCTTTGCCTTATCTGGTTTCTGTGGGGCGCCTGCATCCCTCGGCTCCTGGAGGCTTCCTCACATCACCCAACCTCTTGCGTCTGTTGTTACATCTTTTACCTCCTTATTTGACTTGCTGCTGCCCTCTTATAAGGACCCTTGCAGTTGTATCGGTCCACCTGGATAATCTGGGATCATCTTCAATTTTCTAAAGATTCTGAATTTAAGCATATGTGCAAAGTCCCTTTTGACACATGAGGTAACATACCCACAGGTCTCAGGGATTGGGGTGTGGCACCTTTGGGGGTGGTACTATTCTGTCAATCACAGCCCCTATCATTTCTTTGGAGCCTCCTGGTTGGTCCAGGGCTTCCTGGGTAGCTCAGCTGGTAAAGAATCAGCCTGCAATGCAGGAGACCCCAGTTCGAAGCCTGCAGACACCTTCCCCACATGCTGCTCCTCTTTCTTCCCAAAGGACCCCCTGAGACTTCTGCTCTTGCCCTCTGTCTTGTCTGGAGCTCTGTTTACAGCAAAGCATCTGGCAGCTTCAAGTCCATCCTTCCATCCCGATATACAGCTTCCCATCGTGTACACAACCCGGTGAGGGGCAGCACTGTCTTCTTCAGCCATAGGCAGCTCTGGTTACAGCAGGGGCTCAGCTGTCTGGTGTTAAATCGCTCATTACACTCTCTGTTGTGATGCCAAGCCCTTTATTATGTGTTGGTTATAGTCCTGGTTAAGAATTGAAAGAGCAGAAGTACATTTGTTATGTCATTGTGACATACGCATTGTGATGACGTCATGTCCTAAGTCTCCATTCAGAGGTGGTATAAAGTCGTGGCTGAGAGTGCAGCTACCCAGGCTACGCTTCCTGGGTTCACATCCCAGCCCCTCCACTTACCGCTGTGTGAGCTCCACTATCCTCTTAATGCCTGTTTCCTCACCTGCTGAAAGACTGTCCAAAAAAATATCTACCCTATTTGCTTGTATTGAGGAATAACTAAGAGAAACGGTGTGATGTGTCTGACACATAGTAGGTCCCCAGCATTTTCTATTTCCCTTCTCCTTAGAGGTCAAGTGTAACATCAGGCCAAGCTTTCCCCTTACAGTAATGACAGCTGCATCCAAACGATGAGATAATAGTCTTATTTCCATTTTCACAAATGAAAAGTTTTTCCCAGAAGAGTAAGCAGTGAGTGAATAACTTGCCTAGGCTGAAAATTAAATGCGTGTACGTTCACATATGTTGAGCTTCAAGCCAACCTTTTCTCGCTCCTCTTTCACTTTCATCAAGAGGCTCTTTAGTTCTTCTTCACTTTCTGCCGTAAGGGTGGTGTCATCTGCACATCTGAGGTTATTGATATTTCTCCCAGCAATTTTGATTCCAGCTAACCCTAACCCATCACTTCATGGCTAATAGATGGGGAAACAGTGGAAACAGTGGCTGACTTTAATTTTTCTGGGCTCCAAAATCACTGCAGATGGTGATTGCAGCCATGAAATTAAAAGACGCTTACTCCTTGTAAGGAAAGTTATGACCAACCTAGATAGCATAGTAAAAAGCAGAGACTTTACTTTGCCAACAAAGGTCCGTCTAGTCAAGGCTGTGGTTTTTCCAGTGGTCATGTATGGATGTGAGAGTTGGACTGTGAAGAAAGCTGAGCGCTGAAGAATTGATGCTTTTGAACTGTGGTGTTGGAGAAGACTCTTGAGAGTCCCTTGGACTGTAAGGAGATCCAACCAGTCCACCCTAAAGGAGATCAATCCTGGGTGTTCATTGGAAGAACTGATGCTAAAGCTGAAACTCCAATACTTTGGCTACCTGTTACGAAGAGCTGACTCATTTTAAAAGACCCTGATGCTGGGGAAAGATTGAAGGCAGGAGCAGAAGGGGACGACAGAGGATGAGATGGTTGGATGGTATCACTGACTCAATGGACATGAGTTTGAGTGAACTTCAGGAGTTGGTGATGGACAGGGAGGCCTGGTGTGCGCAGTTCATGGGGTCACAAAGAGTCAGACACAAGTGAGCGACTGAACTGAACTGAACATACACATATATGTATGCCTGTATATATGTATGTACGTGTGTGTATGTTTAAGTTTTGGGGAAAAAAATCACCTCAGAAAAGTACATGACAAAAAGAAAAGAAAAAAATGACAAACACTATTAAAAGTGGTGTATAGTCACAATTTTTTTCTTTACATTAAGGACCAGGAGTTCCCAGGTGGTCTAGTGGTTAGGATTCCAGGCTTTCACTGCGGTGACCCGGGTTAAATTCTTGGTCAGAAAACTGAGATCCTGCTAGCTGTGCTGCTCCACCAAAGAAACAAAAAATTAAGTACCAAGAAGTACCTGCCAAATGAAAAGTTTCCGTCTAAGGCAACCACCGTTGGTGCTTTGGCAGCCTCCAACTGCATTTCTCTGAGCATATGTGAGCCGTTCCGCTGGACCTATTCTGTGTATTCATTCTGCTCTGCTATCCGTATCTGTAAATTTCAACAATATGCCGTGAGCAGTTTTATGCATCACTTTGTCTTTTCATTATGTTTTTCATTTACAAACTAATAGCTGGCCTGTTTCAGCTTTTTAATCTGAAGTAATCCTAGGTCACAGAAAGTGTGAGAATAGCCCAGCAGGGTCCCTGGTGCCTGCCCCTTGGCTTCCCTCAGCTTTCCCCAGTGACGACACCCCTGTAACTGTAGCACCTTATCAAAACCAGGGGATGGACAGCGGCAGTCAATTCAGAAGGCTGCAGACCTTCCTCAGACTCACCAGTGTTTACATGCACTTGTTTTTGTTAATTTGTCTCTTGATGTGGATCTATGACATTTTATCTCTCAGTTCAGTTCAGTCGCTCAGTTGTGTCCGACTCTGCGACCCCATGGACTGCAGCACGCCAGGCCTCCCTGTCCATCACCACCTCCTGGAGCTTACCCAAACTCATGTCTGTTGAATCGGTGATGCCATCCAAGCATCTCATCCTCTGTCGGCCCCTTCTCCTCCTGCCCTCAATCTTTCCCAGCATCAGGGTCTTTTCCAATGAGTCAGTCCTTTGCATCAGGTGGCCAAAGTATTGGAGTTTCAGCTTCAGCATCCGTCCTTCCAATGAATGTTCAGGACTGATTTCCTTTAGGATGGACGGTTTGGATCTCCTTGCAGTTCAAAAGCATCAGTTCCTCTCGATTTTATCTCTACTTGCTCTTTTTAAGAATGGACTTCCAAAGGACTTCCCCGGTGGTCTGGTTGCTAAGGCTCTGTGTTCCCAATACGGGGGCCCTGAGTTCAATCCCTGGTCAGGGAACTAGATCCCACATGCTGCAACTAAGACCCCGCGCAGCTAAATAAATAAATTTTTAAATGCAGTCAACACAGAAATGCGGTTTGCCAAATATTCAAACCCGCTGTGATATTTGGGATGTGTTCTCCAGGTTATTCTCAGTATGTATGCTGTGTGTGTTTGTTTTTAAACAACAACTAAAAGGATGTTCTGAGCTATATATATATATATATTTTTTTTAATTTGCCTTTAAAAAACAATCACGGACATCTTTCCATAATCGGAACAAATTTAGATCTGCTGCAGTGTGAATGTTTTTAGTGTGAAACATCTGCATGGTGGCTGTCGACTTCCCATGGAAGTAGGCACTCAGTTTATGCGCAGCCTCTAAATTTCTTTGGAAAACACAGCAAATCCCACCTGTCAGCATTTTAGAACCTGAGCCGTGACATTTCCTGAACTAGATCCCTGCCCTGCCCTGGCACAAAGCCCCCAGCGGGTACATCTTCTAGACCTCCTGGCCGAGTGTGCCACTCCCACACCTGCCCAGGCATGAATTACTGTCACCTTTTACGAAACATTTTTATGAGACCACCACCGTAACCGCTTCTAGTGAAATCATTCTGGACTCCCTGTCCCCCCACCCCTCAGGACGGCTCTTCCCAGGATGGATGTGAACAGTTCCATTTCTGCTTTTATGCATTTGGCATAAAGATTTCTTGCAGCTCATAAACACCTTGGCCATTTTACCAGTGTCAGGAAGGATGTTTATGACCCAAATATGAAAACTTGGTGAGAATTAACACTTCGGCAAACGGGCTGTGTTATTCTTGGCAAGAAATGCCTTCTAAAGACAACCCAAAGCAGGCAGGCTCCGGGTGTGAAAACACACGTGATGGTGACATACTTATGCTTAAAACTCTAAAAATTGTCTAGGACTCAAACTCTTGACTGCGTGCTGTTCAGTAACGGGGTGGCTGAGCAGTCTAACGGTTTGCTAGCTTCCTGTTTGGGTGTTTTTGTGGCATTATGATTTTGCCAAGTGAAGGAGGCAAAATAAAACAGGAAGAGATGTTGGATCAGGAGGTTAATAAAAGTCTGCTTTGTCTCTGGAAGCCTCCCCCAGAGTGGCTTCCTCTTACAGGCCCCACAAGCCTCTGAATTGACAGATGCCATTTGCTCATTTACGATGTGACAATAAAAACCCTCAGCCTTATTCAGTGTGATTCTTCTGCCCTGACAGGAGGGCACCAAATGGCTTGGAATCAGCAGGCATCTTTTTTCATTAAAGATGATAACTTCACATGAACTGCAGTCAAAGGATGCTTTGGAAAAGTCACAGAATTTTGTCAGGGAAAGAAAAGTCTAATGAGAACAGGCTAACACTCTGGAGGGACCCAGAAATACACGTTTGTAAAATGACCCAGATTTTACACCAGTAAAGACTATCTAACAAGCATAGGTGAGTGCTGAACTACAAAATACAAAATCGTGGATAGTTCTTTTTAAACCAGAGGCTCCGCTCATTTTTGCAGTTGTGTTATTTGTATGAAATAAAGACATTTAAGCAATAGATGCCTAACTAATATCAAAGTGTAATCCACCTTCTAGTGTCTTATACAAAGGCATATTCTTTGATTTTCTATCATTAATGCATACCTAGTATTTGGCACAGAAGATAATTGAATATGTAGATTGAAGGTCGCATAGGTTTTTTATCCCACAAACTTATATTTCATGAACTTTCGTTCATCTCAATCATTTTTAAGCTAACATTGCTTTTTCGCTAGCAGGGCTGTGTAGAGCTTTTTGCTGAACACCTATTATCATTGGTGCTTCTCATTGATTCAGACTCTAAATTGATTAAAACCACTAGTTTCAAATGAGACCATACGAGACAGTTGGGACTGTTTTATCCTGTGATGGTGGTAGTGGTAGTACTCAGACATGTCTGACTCTTTGCGACCCCATGGACCGTAGCCCACCAGGCTCCTGTGTCCATGGGATTTCCCGGGCAAGAGTACTGGAGTGGGTTACCATTTCCTGCTTCAGGAGATCTTCCCAACCCGGGGATCAAACCCAGGTCTCTTGCGTCTCCTACATTGGCAGCAGAGTCATTACCACTGTGCCATCTGGGAAGCCCATGTTCTATCCTATTCATGTCATAAACTATGAATGAGAATTGCTGGTTTAGACCACAGAAGTCTTTTAAAGGACATGGACAGATTTCTCCTCTGTGTTTTAAAATTAACCCTCTAGAGGCTAAGCAGATATTTTTATAGACCGCCAACTCTTGTGGATCCTTCCTGAAATGTTCCACCTACAAAAAAACCTGTATGTTAAATATGAGACGTGGCCTTGGTTGAAAAGCACATTTGTGATGTATCATATTTTCCAAATTCTGTCATTTGTGGTTATTTTTTCCCTAAGCATAGGTGTGAATCATTAATTTGGATCAGCTTCAGCCTTTTTAAAATATATAAATATGTTAGTGTCTATTATCTGGAAGATAACTAAGGCTAAAATTACTGAGCGTGTACTGTGAGCCCAGCTTCGTTCTCAACCCTGTCAGGGCGTTAACTCATCTCATGCTCACCACACAAGAAGTGTTCCGAATATTCTTGTTCTCCAAACGGGGGAATTGAGAAAAGAAGCGGTCAAGTGGCTGAGAAGTAATTAACGATGGTCCTGTTAATGGAAAGGTCGTTTCCAGTTTTTTGTGTCACAGTGCAGTGATGAGGGTCCTTGCATATCCGTTTTTACACACGCCTGTCATGATTTCTGTAGGCTTATGTGCTAGGCATGAAGTTGCTGCATCTAAGGTCAAATGTCTTCTTCATGTTGAAAAGTGTTATTTCCAAAGTATTTAGGCTTAGTATCCCTTCTTCCCGTGTGGGGCAGGCTGTTTTCAGCTCATATCCTCATTTCTTTAGATAGATGACAGAAGGATGGAGGGACGGAGGGATGATGGTCAGATCGAGCTCATTTTCTAAGAGTTTTGAATTAACAACATTTTATACTGGTTCTTCCCCTGACCCACCACCATCACCAGTGTAGGAAGTGGCCTAAAGGATTGGGATAGTTTTCTTAAATTTATGGGGAAACTATCTGTAGAGTACAAACAGTTTCATCTCATCTCCATTTTGTTAGCAAGTTCCAGAAGCAAAAAAAAAAAAAAAAAATCAGTTACTGTCATAAATTTATTCTGAGAGGCAACTGACATGGCAAATGGTGAGTCCCAGCAGTGATCCACCCTGCAAACAAGAGACTCCCTAAGTTTGAAGCAGGAGAGGTTTCCTGGAAAAACACTTGGTCATTAACACTCCTGGTCCCACCCCACCACCCCTTCTGCAAGGAACACAGAGCAGAGGCAAATTGCTTTAACTTAAAAAAAAAAAAAAAAACAGATTGATCTGAAATAAAATGAGGCCTTCAAAATTCACAGTTTAACGCTCATAAACTGATAGTGAGAAAGGTGGCTCAGCGCGTCTGCACACCTTCATCCTCAGCAAGACAGAAACTCACTGGAGCAGTTCCCCTCGACTTGTCATCTGTGAGCTGGAAGATCAAAAGGCCCAACGCCAGGATGGGAAGTGGGGAGAATTAGTGTCCCTCTAGGAGCCTCTTGCCCCCACAGCAAGCCTGGTGGTTCTCCTTAGGATCATGAGCTCTTTGGCTCCTAGTTTGGGGTTCCATTAAGGGCATATCCACCCTTGAATGAAGGCGATGGAAGGTTGCAGTTTCTTTTGAAGTCCAGCTGTTAGAATTGTGATTCAGATTTGCAAAGCCCGTGGCTTGTCGCCTGGCACACAGCAAATGCTTGGTAACTTTGGCAGTTATCATTAATATGTTCTTCTTCTTGTTCAGTTGCTCAGTCATGTCCAACTCTTTGCGACCCCATGGACCGTAGCCCACCAGGCTCCTCTGTCCATGGGATTTCCCAGGCAAGATTACTGGAGTGGATTGCCATTTCCTACTCCAGGGGCTCTTCCCCACCAGCGATCGAACCTGCGTCTCCTGCTTAGCAGGTGGATTCTTGACCACTGAGCCCCCTGGGAAGCCATTATTAACATGACTCATTGGCAAAATGATCTGCATGACTCAGATAAAGTGATCTTATCCTACTTTGATGAAGTGCTTTAGAAATTTCGAGACTGGAGTCTGGCAGGTAGAGGAGCTTGACAAACTTTTGCTATGAAGCAAAGCTGGTTCACTAGAGTCGCCACACCCATCCCCTCCCCTGAGTAGCTGAGTGAGGCTCCAGGAGCTGACATCCTTTGCCTGAGGTGGGGTCTGAGCCCCAGTCCATAGAAGCCTGTTCTGTCTTTCTTCTCCACTCTGAAATCTGCATGGCTGATTAGCTGAGGTCTCTGTACCCTTTCTGGTACGTCATCAAGCAGAAGAGGCTGTTCTGCGCATGTCAGCGGTAACAAGGCCGAGCCTGAGGAAAAACCGCAGACTTTGGAGCCCCAAGTCCTTGGGCTCAGTCTTAACCTTGGCGTTGTAGCTGTGTGATCCTGGACAGATCACTTGACCTCTCGGGGCCTCAGTCACCTCATATGCAAAATGGACATAATGGTATGCACATTTGGGTACCCTTGGATGATTAGATAATATAATACCAGTTATTACACACTGCCTAACAAAATCTAAGAATCAGTATAAAAATAATGCTAAGTCGCTTCAGTCGTGTCTGACTCTTTGTGACCCCGTGGACTGTAGCCCTCTAGGCTCCTCTGTCCATGGGATTTCCCAGGCAAGAACACTGGAGTGGGTTGCCATTTCCTTCTCCAGGGGATCTTCCCGACCCAGGAATCGAACCTGCATCTCTTATGTCTCCTGCACTGGCAGGCGGGTTCTTTACCTCTAGCTGATAATAGTGCCTGAGAATCTATCCGGTTGAATGTGGAGACCCAGCTCTCTCTCTAAGCCGTCAGGCTTCCCAAAGATGTGCTTGTCCGAAGCGTCAGAAGCTGTTACCTGACAAAGAGGAGTTAAGACAGCAGATAGATTTCAGGTCAGCTGACCTTGGGATGGAGAGAGGACGCTGCATTGATCCAGTGGGCCTGAAGGCACCGCAAGAGTTTGTTGGTCTGTTTGGTGTTACCAGGAGTCAGCAATTTTTTTCTGTAAAGGGTCAGAAAGTAAATACTTTAGACTTTGTGGTCCAAGGGACAATGTCCTCAATGCTTCAAGTAACCATTCTTGCTGAAAGACAGAAGTTGTTTCTTATCCTTTACGTTTTAAAATATCAAAACCATTCTCAATTCAGACTAAATCAAAACCAAAGGCGGTGGGCAGGCGGGCGGCGGCAGGCGAGGGTGGTGGTGTCTGGTTTGGCCACTGAAGTCTGCTAATTCCTGGTATCTGTGCAAATATCTATTTTACTTCCAAAAAAGGATAATGCTAGATATATAGATTTTTATAGTTTTTTTAAAAACATTATCTACAATGAATATCTCCTTAGAATAAGTAATTTATCAATTCCATTTTTATGATTGCGAGCACAGGCCGTATTTGGGGGGAGTTTATTATGGTGGATACGAGCATGGTTTAGCATTCTGCCTCCATCATTTCCTGGTTGTGTGACCTTGGGGAAGTCACTTCTCTCTACGCTTTCATTTTTTCATCCGTAAAATAGGTTATCAGTGATTCAACTAAAAAGTATTACGGGCTAACTATGTGCCGAGAACTCTTCCAGATGCTGACTTAGAACCTGACAAAACCACTGTCCTGGTTGGAATAGGTGTGAGAGGAGGTAATAGACAGTAAACAAGCAAATAAATTCAATAGTGTGGTGGGCACCTCACCCTTCCCCGGGGGTACAGTGGATAAGAATCTGCTAATGCAGGGGACAGGGTTTGATCCCTGGTCCAGAAAGATTCTGGGGCTTCCCAGGTGGCGCTAGTGGTAAAGATACAAGAGACAAGGGATCAATCCCTGGTCAGGGAGATCCCCTGGAGGAGGAAATGGCAACCCTCTCCAGTATTCTCGCCTGGAAAATTCCATGGACAGAGGAGCCTGGCGGGCTACAGTCCATGGGGCTGCAAAGAGCCAGACACGACTGAGCACACACACACCCTGGGCAGATTCCACATGCATTTCACAAACTTGTCTCAGACTTGGTCCGAAACAGTCCTGTAGTACTCACTGGAAAAGACTCTGATGCTGGGAAAGGTTGGGGGCGGGAGGAGAAGGGGACGACAGAGAATGAGATGGCTGGATGGCATCACCGACGCTATGGACATGAGTTTGGGTGAACTCTGGGAGTTGGTGATGGACAGGGAGGCCTGGCGTGCTGTGATTCATGGGGTCGCGGACAGTCAGACACGACTGAGCGACTGAACTGAACTGAACTGTCCTCCAGACGGCCTCTGCTAGCCCTCACCTCCTCATCCGTGTCACCAACAGAAGGCTGAGGAAATGACAGTGTAGACATTCCCAGAGGAGCTCATAGAAGGCCTTGTAGCTCCTGCATTGCTCTCTCTTGGACCACCCACCTGGTCTGGGAGCAGCCAACCGCCCTGCCGTGAGGACACAGAAGAACCCCCTGGGGATGCCCACATGATGAGGGACTGAGGCCGCCCACCCACACCCAGGACCTGCAAGCATCATCTTGGAAATAGGTTTGCCAGCCCCAGTCAAGTCTTCATTGGACCCCAACCCTGACCAGCAACTTGTCTGGTGCACGATCTTGGAAATAGGTTTGCCAGCCCCAGTCAAGTCTTCATTGGACCCCAATCCTGATCAGCAACTTGTCTGCAACTTCACCCAGCTAAGCTACTTGTGAATTCATAGGTGATCCGCAACATTTTTAAAAGAATTGGCGTAAACGCAATGAGCTTTGGACTGAAGTGAGCACAGACAGCACAGAGGGAAAAGAGGCCTTCTGTCGGCCAGAGGAGGCTGCAGACCGCTCAGCTGTGAGCAGGGTCTGCGTTCCATGGGAAAACAAGGTTGACCCAGAGAAGAGACTCCCTGAGTCTGGAGGGGAGATCTAAGAAGTGTAATCACTCATTGCACGTCACAGAGCTAGCAATGATAGCACCAGGTTCCAGGCGGAAGCAGTCTGGCTCGAGAGCCCATGCTCTTCTCCTCTGTGTTATACCATGGCTCTGATGGATGGTTGGAGGGTAGGTAGGTAGATCGTAGTATAAGTTTAGTTCTCTGAATTACCTATGCTCGTGTAAGGACACACACAGTCAGAATTCCAGACACCAGTGGCCTGGAGTGTATTGATCTGATAGATTGATGATCTCCATGACATTCACTTAAAGAAGGGTACAGCCTCTGATCTTGAACCTTTTCTTTTTACATGAAGAAAAGTGTTAGGGAAGGAGTTAAAGATAAGGACGGACGCTGACCTTCCTACACCACATGTGGAGATTTGTACTCCATCTTAGTTCTAACACCCTGTTTCTAAGGGTGTGGGTCTACCTTCTCAGCCTTCATTTCGTCTATCATTCTTATTTTCTGGGGTTTTTTTCTGTTTGTTTTCTTATACAAGTAGTTACAGCCTAATGATCAATGCAGGAAAATCAGAACTGACCAGGAAGCAAAAAGAAAACAGAGATTGCTCGTATTCCCACTAATGAGAAATGGCTCCTGCCTGCGTCGTAATAGGTTTTGTTTGTTTGTTAAATGCAGTATATTTGTATGACGTGTTATAAGGAACCAGTTTGGTTGTGACTAAATATTTTGTTGAAAAGGCTTCGGCAATTTTTTCCCCCCAGAGAGATTCCTACACCCATAGTTAGTTAATTTCTGTTTCCAATGATCGTGAACTAAGATAAATACACAACAGTGTGTTTTCACCCCTGTGTGGGTTCCAAAGAGGGTTTAATAGAAATATCTTAAAAATCTTCACAGCGTTTTGTTTTGCTACTAAAACCCTTGCCTGACACAGTGACTATGCAATATAAGTGTAACTAATTAAAAAGTAGATTTACTTAGTCAACCATTTGTTTGGATTAAATGACAAATGGTTGACTGATCATTTTTCCCTGAATCAACTAGATGGTTAGTACTGGGATTTTTTTTGTCCCTACCAATTGACAAGTTGTTTTGAAATTGTGTGGACACAGACTAACCACTCCACCTCATGGGGGAAAACTCAGTTAATGATAGATCTTTCCAAATATTCAAAGACTGTGTATAGGTCTGTGCCGGCTACTCTGCTTTCCAAAGGGAGAGATTTGGAACTGATATGGGTGTTTTTAATGCTGATTTCACTGTAACCATTACATTTTTTAACTTAAAAACTGACCCTTGTTGGATTTTTCCTCACCTTAGAAAAGAGATTCCAGCTTGGTGGAAAAAAAGGTAGAAGAGTACAGAAATATACAGCGTAGAAAGTGAAAAACTTCTCTCACCTCCCTGCCCCTCCCAACGCCCCCCTCCCAACACCACCAAACCACTGTTAACACAGTTTATTCAAATGCTTTACACTGTGACTTTTGCAACAATTTCAACAGCACCAAGGGGAGGAAAAAAAAACTATAGCAAAACTAAACCAGAAAACAGTGTTCCCCCCAATCCTCGGTTTCACTTTCCAAGGTTTCAGTAACCCATGGTAAACTGTGAGCCGAAACTATTAAATGGAAAGCTCCAGAAGTAAACAGTTCAGAAGTTTCCGATCCTGTGCCACTCTGGTATGGGGATGAGACCTCGCACCCTCTGCTCTGTCCGACCCAGGAGGTGAGGCACCGCTTTGTTTGGCATATTTGCATTGTATTGTATATGACACTCTCCTGGTAGCGTAGGAGAAGCATCATCCACATACAAGATTCAGCACTATCCGATGTGGGCCTCCCGGCTGGCGTTAGTCCTACAAAACCTGCCTGCCAGTGCAGGAGACACAGGAGACGCCAGTTCCATCCCTGGGTTGGGAGGATCCCCTGGAGGAAGGCACGGCAACCCAGTCCAGTATCCTCACCCGGAGAATCCCATGGACACAGCATCCCGGTGACCTATAGTCCACAGGGTCGCAAAGAGTCGGACACAACTGGAGTGACTTGGCTCGAAGTGTCCAGTGTGTCACCTGCTGGAACATATCCCCTGCCGACGAGGGGGAACCGTTCTACCAGCAGGTTACACGTGGTTATTACCAGCTGATGGGTGACTGCTTTTCTATTTCCTATTGTTTATCTGCAATGGCAAGCCACTCCAGTGCTCCTGCCTAGAAAATCCCATGGATGGAGGAGCCTGGTAGGCTGCAGTCCGTGGGGTCGCTGGGGGTCAGACACGACTGAGCGACTTCACTATGTGCAATTTCTACAACGAATGTGTGACTTGTGTAGTTTTTTAAGTTTTAAAGAAAGTTAACTGTTTCTAAAGGCCAGTGTAGTTCATTTTACACACGCGTGTGTTGTGGTTTGTGTGAATTGACCGAGGACTACAGGCCAGCACGGTTCAGCTGTGGACTGTCCGCATGGGGCTCCTGAAGTTTCTGTTTCTCCACCCTCTCTGTCTTCATCTCGTCTTCCTGTGCCCCTTCCCACCCCCCTCTCCTCCTCCTCCTTCCTTTTAATGGCGTTTCTAGTTGCCATAGGGCTTCCCCCGTGGCTCATGCATGTGTGTGTGCTCAGTCACGTCTGACTCTTTGAGAACCTGTGGACTGTAGCCCGCCAGGCTCCTCTGTCCATGGGATTTCCCAGCAAGAATACCGGCGTGGGTTGCCATTCCCTCCTCCAGGGGCTCTTCCCGACCCAGGGATCGAACCCGTGTCTCCGGCATCTCTTGCACTGGCCACCTGGGAAGGATCAGTGGTAAAGAATCCACCTGCCAAGAGATGCAGGAGACGTGGGTTCAGTCTCTGGGTCAGGAAGAGTCCCTGGAGAAGGAAATGGCAACCCACGCCAGTATTCTTGCCTGGGAAATCCCATGGACAGAGGAGCCTGGCAGGCTACAGTACACAAGTCCCGAAACAGTCAGACACGTACAACTTAGTGACTACACAACAACAAGATATGCATTCTATAGATTTTCATTAAAGTGTGTGTTTAAAAACAGTATTGCTATAAGTTAGGCAATGCTGTCTTGATTGACAGGGTTAACCCTCCAGCCTCCTGAAACCAGATAAACAGAGATAGGCCAGGTATTTAGATTTTTCATCAGTACGGCCTCCTCTCATAATGCTTAATTCCATTCATCTGCGTTAGCATCTAAAGTTCCTTGAGGATTAAAATTGCCGAAATTAAGTTTCTTTGTCAAGATCTGTAATGTCAGTTTTTTTTGTTTGTTTGTTTGTTTGTTTGAGTTTTGACAAGCATGAGAATAGGGCCAATCTCAGAAGTTTTGGGGATTTTTTTGGTGCTTCAAGATACTAAGTTTGTATTTTGAAATTTGAGTCTGTTCCACATAACCATGAACCCCAGATCTGAGTAACCAGAATGTTTGATGCTATGCCAAGGTGTTTCATTGTATAGAAGCTTGTAAAATGTTCCATCTATGGCCTTGGTTCTTCAGAAATTCCTTCATCACAAAGGAAATTAATTTTATATTAATTTTAGCAATATTAAGGTATCACTTCAAATCTGAAGTTTAGGAGATCAATTAGGAAAGTTAAAAGAAGGGCAAGGAGGAAAAAAAGAACCCACTATTGTTATGCTTTACCTCCTTTTTTTTTTTTTTTATGCTTTACCTTCTTAATTTATCTCCTTAAGGAAGACTCCGCCTGGAAAGTTAACCATTCACATTATCGATAATTCTGTGAGGTGTGGCCTCCTGAACTCACGAAATGGTTTAACTGGTCAATCAGCCTCATTTGTTATCTCCAAACTAGGCTTCCTCTCCTACTCTGAAAAATAAGCAGAGGACTATGAGACACCGGGTGGGCCCGTCGGCATTCTAATATCTGTGTTCTGGGAGAATCATTGTTGGGATAAACAGGAGGGCAGAGGCAAAGCTACCGGTGTCCTCACGAGAGACGGAGGGAGCCATCAGGCCCCTGGCTCGTTCCTGAGGGCCCACACTCTGCCCTTTCAACATGACCTTCAGGTGAGGTTACATTCAGACTCACACAGCAGCGCCGATAAGGCTGGGGCAGGGTCCTGCTCCCCCTCCGCTTCTTTCTCTCAGAACGATCCCGCACTCTTTAACCTCCCTCGTTTACAATACCCTTGAATATATCACGCACAAACGTGTCATTCATGCTCCTCATAGACTCCTGAGCGTTCGCTGCTCTGCTTCTGTGAAAGTGTCAATCACGCAGAAACTCAGGTTTTATCACTACATGGACACCCACCGTCTAGATAGAGCCTTTGTTGACCTTTTGCCATAGTTGCTTCATGAATCATTTCTCTCTTCCTCAAGTATTTCAAATGATAGATGTCATGAATGTTTGTCCCTAAATTCCCTCAGGTTGTGGCTATAAAACAACAGAGAGGATTTTTTTTAAAAAATACAGTCCTAATTTGGGAATCCTAATTTTCCCCAAAATACCCTTCCCAGCTGGTATGTTTCAGCCAGGATGCAATCGAGGACCATGCTTTCCACGTGGTTGTTGCATGTCCTGTGTCCCCTGTGAAGTCCAGAACGGCCCTCCCGCCAAGCCTGTCCTGTTGCTTTTCTTGTGACATTAACTTTCTGAAGCACCAGTTTGGCCTCCTTCAGGAATACTCTGTACAACTTCAGCGTCTCATCACTGGACCACAGTGTACCATCCAGATGAGTCAATGTCTGATAAATTATCTTCTAACTAGCACAGTTATATCACACTGCTTTTTAGATTTTTTTCCTCTTGCCTTTTTTTTTTTACTCTATTAAAATTTATAATTTAAAACAGCACACATTGAGCATAGCGTGCAGATTTGACAATATATCATACTGTTGAGTTAAAATACCCTACTTTTTAAGTTTCCTGCATACGTGTGTCTGTGTGTGCGCATGTGCTCAATTGCTCAGTTGTGTCCAACTCTTTGCGACCCTGTGGATATAGAGTATATATTATGTATTACCTATAACTGTCTATGTCATTATGGTTATAATTATATATACACAACATTCTGTATATATACAGAATATATTATATATAACATATGTACACACAATATGTAATATATCTTCTACATACAATTTATACAGAATGTATACAGAATAATTACATGCATATTTGGAGTATATATACAGAGAATCTCAGGAAACTAGCTGGGCCTTGTGACCCTGATGGCCACTAATCATAGACTCAGTAACTGTGGGCTCATCCTAGTTTGGGGGTTCTTTTTCATCGAAGCATAGTTGATTTATAGTGTTTCAAGTGTACAGCAAACAGATTCAGTTTTAGATTTTTATATATGTATATAGATATATATCGCCACACTTTTTCAGATTATTTTCATCATAGGTTATTACAAGACATGGAATATAGTTTCCTGCGCTCTACAGTAAGTCTTTGTTGGTTATCTATTAATATTTTATATACGGTGATGTGTATCTTTAATCCCAGATTCCCGGTTTATCCCTCCCCCGTCTCCCCTCTTTGACAACCGTACATTATGCAGTTTCTCCTAGTTTGGGGTTCTTCTTCCCTCCTTTCATCATTAGAGGTCCCTCACACCTAAATCAATTCTTTATTCCGTGTCATATGATGCAATCATTGTCGTGTCTAGCGCTGGCTGCCCCAGGGCGTGTGACCTGTAATATGAATTTGTTTCCAACACCGGCGGGAGGTTTCGGCCCGACTTCCCCGTGTCTGCAGAGACACCTTCTAATACTTTGACAATCACTTCCTGGGGATTAAGCTGAATTATGTGGCCAGCAGCTCATGCCTCTTTTTTTCCCCTGTCACCTTAATTTCATGCCAACTTTTCTGGGATGGCAGAGTTTTCCTCCTTCTGTACAAAAGCTCTCTGCTTGCCAGCGGTATAGATTCTAATCTGTGTCGCCGGGAAGGATTGTTTGATCTGGAGGGGTCATTTGCGCTGCCCTAGACAGAGGACGTGAGCTGCATGACCGGTGGTTGCATGAAGCCACTCAGTGCTGGGCTGGTTTGCTATGAAGGAAACAGCTGCGTTTTGAAAATGTTCAAGTAACTGCTAACATTTAAAACATTAAAGGCCCTCACATAAGAATTCAGATCATATTCTTTTGACAAATGGGAAGTTCTGGTTACATCATGCCTGCTTTCCTAAGAGGCTCTGGTTACCTGGCTGGGCCCAAGGACACCGTGCTCTGGGGGCAGGACTGAACTTTCTAGAGGCCATGCCCACTCCTCACACTGCAGAGAGGGGAGCTGAGGCTTTTGGGGGGCCATGGTGACAGAGTCACCCAAGATGCATCAGATATAGGCATAGCAAAAAGAGACACAGTACCTTCCTTTGAGTAATGAGGAAGATGAAACAGACAGAGCTCAAGTGGATAGACATTAATCATAATCATTCAGTAGAAAATGATTGAGCCCTACCATGTGCCAGCCACCATTCCAGCAGGAGACGGAGCAGTGAATGAAGCCAAGTCCCTAATCTCATGGTGCTCACTCTGGGGGTGAGGGAAGGCAGACAGACAATAAACAAAATAATCTGAGTGAAACACATAATCAGTTAGATAGCTGTAAGCACTATGGATAAAAATAGTGCAGGGGAAGCCAAGACTGATTGGTAGGTGTTGCCATTTTATAGAAGTCACAGAAAACTAACCAATTTGATCACATGGACCACAGCCTTTTCTAACTCAATGAAACTATGAGCCATGCTGCGTAGGGCCACCCAAGATGGATGGGTCATAGTGGAGAGTTCTGACAAAACGTGGTCCACTGGAGAAGGGAATGGCAAACCACTTCAGTATTCTTGCCTTGAGAACCCCATGAACAGTATGAAAAGGCAAAAAGATAGGTCACTGAAAGATGAACTCCCCAGGTCGATAGGTGCCCAATATGCTACTGGAGATCTGTGGAGAAATAACTTCAGAAAGAATGAAGAGACGGAGCCAAAGCAAAAACAATACCCAGTTGTGGATATGACTGGTGATAGAAGTAAAATCCATAGCTGTAAAGAGCAATATTGCATAGGAAGCTGGAATGTATGTTCCATGAATCAAGGCAAATTAGAAGTGGTCAAACAGGAGATGACAAGAGTGAAAGTCGACATTTTAGTAATCAGCGAACTATAACGGACTGGAATGGGTGAATTTAGCTCAGATGACCATTATATCTACTACTGTGGGCAAGAATCTGTTAGAAGAAATGGAGTAGCCATCATGGTCAACAAAAGAGTCTGAAATGCATTACTTGGATGCAATCTCAAAAATGACAGAATGATCTCTGTTTGTTTCCAAGGCAAGCCATTCAATATCACAGTGATCCAAGTCTATGCCCCGACCAGTAATGCTGAAGAAGCTGAAGTTGAATAGTTCTATGAAGATCTACAATACCTTCTAGAACTAACGCCCAAAAAAGATGTACTTTTCATTATAGGGGACTGGAATACAAAAGTACGAAGTCAAGAAACACCTGGAGTAACAGGCAAATTTGGCCTTAGAATACAGAATGAAGCAGGGCAAAGGCTAACAGTTTTGCCAAGAAAACACACTGGTCATAGCAAACACCCAACAACACAAAAGAAGACTCTACACATGGACATCACCAGATGGTCAATACTAAAATCAAATTGATTATATTCTTTGCAAATTGATTATATTCTTCTCCAAAGATGGAGAAGCTCTATATAGTCAGCAAAAATAAGACTGGGAGCTGACTGTGGCTCAGATCATGAACTCCTTATTGCCAAATTCAGACTAAAATTGAAGAAAGTAGGGAAAACCACTAGACCATTCAGGTATGACCTAAATCAAATCCCTTATGATTATACAGTGGAAGTGAGAAATAGATTCAAGGGATTAGATCTGATAGAGTACTTGAAGAACTATAGATGGAGGTTCATGACATTGTACAGGAGGCAGGGATCAAGACCATCCCCAAGAAAAAGAAATGCAAAACAGGCAAAATGGCTGTCTGAGGCGGCCTTACAGTTCAGTTCAGTTCAGTCGCTCAGTTGTGTCCGACTCTTTGCGACCCCATGAATCACAGCACACCAGGCCTCCCTGTCCATCACCAACTCCCGGAGTTCACTCAAACTCATGTCCACAGAGTCGGTGATGACATCCAGCCATCTCATTCTTCAACTTCGGCTTCTTCAGCATTACTGGTTGGGGCATAGACCTGGATTACTGTAATATTGAATGGTTTGCCTTGGAAACGAACAGAGATCATTCTGTTGTTTTTAAGATTGTATCCAAGTACTGCATTTCGGACTCTTTTGTTGACCATGATGGCTACTCCATTTCTTCTAAGGGATTCCTGCCCACAGTAGTAGATATAATGGTCATCTGAGTTAAATTCACCCATTCCAGTCCATTTTAATTCACTGATTCCTAGAATGTCTATGTTCACTCTTGTCATCTCCTGTTTGATCACTTCCAATTTGCTTTGATTCATGGACCTAACATTCTAGGTTCCTATGCAATATTGCTCTTTACAGCACCGGACCTTGCTTCTATCACCAGTCACATCCACAACTGGGTATTGGTTTTGCTTTTGCTCCATCCCTTCATTCCTTCTAGAGTTACTTCTCCACTGATCTCCAGTAGCATACTGGGCACCTACCGACCTGGGGAATTCCTCATTCAGTATCCTGTCATTTTGCCTTTTGATACTGTTCATGGGGTTCTCAAGGCAAGTATACTGAAGTGGTTTGCCATTCCCTTCTCCAGTGAGGAGGCCTTACAAATAGCTTTGAAAAGAAGAGAAGAAAAAGGCAAAGGAGAAAAGGAAAGATATACCCATTTGAATGCAGAGTTTCAAAGTTCTCTCTTCCAAAGGAGAAATAAGAAAGCCTTCCTTGTGATCAGTGCAAAGAAATAGAGGAAAACAATAGAATGGGAAAGACTAGAGAGTTCCTCAAGAAAATTAAAGATACCAAGGGAATATTTCATGCAAAGATGGGTACAATAAAGGACAGAAATTGTATGGACCTAACAGAAGCAGAAGATATTAAGAAGACGTGGCAAGAATAAACAGAAGAACTGTACAAAAAAGATCTTCACGACCAAGATAATCATGATGGTGTGATCACTCACCTAGAGCCAGACATCCTGGAATGTGAAGTCAAGTGGGCCTTAGGAAGCATCACTACGAACAAAGCTAGTGGAGGTGATGGAATTCCAGTTGAGCTATTTCAAGTACTAAAAGATGATGCTGTGAATATGTTGCACTCAACATGGAAGCAAATCTGGAAAACTCAGCAGTGGCCACAGGACTGGAAAAGGTCAGTTTTCACTCCAATCCCAAAGAAAGGCAATACAAAGAATGCCCAAACTACTGCACAATTGCACTCATCTCACATGCCAGTAAAGTAATGCTCAAAATTCTCCAAGCCAAGCTTCAACAGTATGTGAACTGAGAACTTCCAGATGTTCAAGCTGGATTTAGAAAAGGTGGAGGAACCAGAGATCAAATTGCCAACATCTGCTGGATCATGGAAAAAGCAAGAGAGTTCCAGAAAAATATCTGCTTTATTGACTATGCCAAAGCCTTTGACTGTATGGATCACAACAAACTGTGGAACATTCTTCAAGAGATGGGAATACCAGACCACCTAACCTGCCTCCTGAGAAATCTGTACGCAGGTCAAGAAGCAACAGTTAGAACTGGACATGGAACAACAAACTGGTTCCAAATTGGGAAAGGAGTACGTCAAGGCTCTATATTGTCACTGTACTTATTTAACTTATATGCAGAGTACATCATGAGAAATGCTGGACTGGATGAAGCACAAGCTGGAATCAAGATTGCCGGGAGAAATATCAATAACTTCAGATATGCAGATGACACCACCCTTATAGCAGAAAGTGAAGAACTAAAGAGCCTCTTGATGAAAGCAAAAGAGAGTGGAAAAGCTCATTTAAAGCTCAACATTAAAAAAACTAAGATCATGGCATCTGGTCCCATCATTTCATGGCAAATAGATGAGGAAATGGTGGAAACAGTGACAGACTTTATTTCTTTGGGCTCCAAAATCACTGCAGATGGTGACTGGAGCCATGAAATTAAAAGATGCTTGCTCCTTGGGAGAAAAATTATGACCAGCCTAGACATCATATTAAAAAACAGCGACATTACTTTGCCAACAAAGGTCCATCTAGTCAAAGCTATGGTTTTTCCAGTGGTCATGTATGGATATGAGAGTTGGACTGTGAAGAAAGCTGAGTGCTGAAGAATAGATGCTTTCAAACTGTGGTGTTGGGGAAGACTCCTGAGAGTCCCTTGGACTGCAAGGAGATCCAACTAGTCCATCCTAAAGGAGATCAGTCCTTGGAAGGTTCATTGGAAGGACTGATGATGAAGCTGAATACTTTGGCCACCTGATGCGAAGAGCTGACTCATTGGAAAAGACCCTGATTCTGGGAAAGATTGAAGGCAGGAGGAGAAGGGGACGACAGAGGATGAGATGGCTGGATGGCGTCACCAACTCAATGGACATGAGTTTGGGTAAACTCTGGGAGTTGGTGATGGGCAGGGAGGCCTGATGTGCTGCTGTCCCTGGGGTCGCAAAGAGTTGGACACGACTGAGCGACTGAACTGAACTGCCATTTTATATCCAAAGGTCAGTGAAGGTGACTTGAAGGTAAAGCAGAACAAGGGAGGGAGAGAGACATGAAAATGACTGGGGGGAGTGTTCCAGGCTGAGGGAACAGCCAGTGCAAAGGCCCAGAGGTGGGATCACACCTGGTTCCTTCTGGACCACAAGGAGGAGCTAGCGACAGGGAGAGTGGGAAGAGCCACGGTCAGCGGGGCCATGGGATCCAGGCTTTGGACTCGAGTAGATGAGTCTTGTCACCTGATCTCCATGTTCACGGATCCCTCTGCCTGTTTGGTGTAGAAGAAGGCAGGGCAGGAGGCTCCAAGGAGAGCAGCCTGGAAGCCATCCCCATCCCCAGACTCGGAACAGGAGAGAATGGTCAGATTCAAAGCACACTTCAGAGGTGGAGATGGAGGCTTGGCTGGCTTGGGGAAAGCAGAGAAGAAAAGGATCAAGGGGTCCTCTGTTTCTTTTAACCTAAAGGCAGGATCAAGTGACTGTGAGCCAAACTGGAGAATTCTCTGAGAAAAGCAGGCTTGGGACTTCCCTGGTGGTCCAGCAGTGAAGTGTCTGTGCTTCTACTGCCGGAGGCTTGGGTTTGGTACTGGTCAGGCAACTAAGACTCTGCCAGCTGCACAGTGCTGTGCTGTGCTGTGCTTAGTCGCTCAGTTGTGTCTGACTCTTTACCACCCCGCGGACTGTAGCCCGCCAGGCTCCTCTGTCCATAGGGATTTTCCAGGCAAGAATACTGGAGTGGGTTGCCATGCCCTCCTCCAGGGGACCTTCCCAAACCAGGGATCGAACCTGGGGTCTCCCGCACTGCAGACAGATTCCTTACCAGCTGAGCCACCAGGGAAGCCCAAGCTGCACAGTGGACCACCCCCAACCCCCATTCCCATCTGGGCATTGCCATGAGTCTGCTTTGGTCGTTGAGGTTCCTAGAAAGGACATCCCTTTATGAATTAAAAACAGAAACCACCGTAAAGAGAAGACTTTTGTCTCTGCCTCCTCCTACCAGCCTGGAGCAGGTGCAGCCATCTTGTAACCGTGAGGACACATGCCATGTGCTGAAGATAGCAGAGAAGAAATGTGGAAACCCTTCCCTAAAGGCATTCTTGGCAATAGAACTGACCCCAGATTTCCTCTCCCAAATATGTGGTGGCATGCAACACATAAGTCTTTATCTGGAGAAACCATGGAGTTTTCTGTTACCTGTAGACAAACACATTCCTGAATGATCTATCATGGCATACAAAAGATAAAAAGAATCTTAGAAAAGATCTAGCACATGGTCGAAGTGTGCTCCTCAGAAGACTAGTGTTATGGAATGTTAGTGGTCATATATATTAAGCATGGACAGGGTGTTTGTCAAAGAACCTGAAGTTCTCAGTCAACAACACAAAACAGGGTTTATTTCTGTAGGACTTGTCAGGGCCTTCAGGATGCCAATGGACCTATGAATTTCCTAAGGGAGATATACCTTAAGCTATTTGATTATAAACTGTCCTTTTCCAGAGGAGCATTTCTTTGAATTGTTATTTTTGTTCAGTCACTAAGTCCTGTCTCTTTGTAACTCCATGAACTGCAGCACGCCAGACTTCCTTGTCCTTCAGTCTCCTGGAGTTTATTCAAACTCATGTCCGTTGAGTCGGTGATGCCATCCAACCATCTCACCCTCTGTCTTCCCCTTCTCCTCCTGCCCTCAATCTTTCCCCAGCATCAGGGTCTTTTCCAGTGAGTCGGCTCTTCACATCAGATGGCCAAAGTATTGGACTTTCAGCTTCAGAATTGGTCCTTCCAATGAATATTCAGGACTGATTTCCTTTAGGATGGACTAGTTGGATCTCCTTGCAGTCCAAGGGACTCTCAGGAGTCTTCTCCAACACAACAGTTTGAAAGCATTGATTCTTTGGTGCTCAGCCTTCTTTATGGTCCAGCTCTTATATTTGTACACGACTACTGGAAAAACCATAGCTTTGACTATAACAGACCTTTGTTGGAAAAGTGATGTCTCCACTTTTTTAATTTCTCTGAATAAAGTTTCTCAGAACACACTGAAAGAGGGTCTGCGAGTTTAGCACATGAGGACCTGACAGTGTTGGGCCGCCTGACACCCAGTTAGGGACCCGTGAGATGGCTGCTGTCATCAGGACACTCTTCTTGGAGGTCACATCAGCTAATTACAGCCCTTTTCTGCAGGTTTCTAAAAAACTCCAGAAGAAGAAAAAGTCTTCTTTCTCTGTCTGAATGTTGGCGGGATCTAGTGTTCCATGGCCAGGATTGCAGCCTCGTGGGGACCTGGACCTGAAAGCCTGGAGCCGACAGAGAGGAAGATACAGGAAAGACAGATGGGATTGTCCTGGGGATGTGAGACCCTCGGGAGCAGCACCCACGAAGCCAGCTCCTTACGAACCCTGTTCTGCCCTCATCTCGATTTCCTCCAGGAACCTCCATGTCCTCTCCTCACACATTGTGACACAAAGCAGCCCACCTCGCCGCCACACCCCAGACCTCCATTTCTGGCTGACACTGAACTCTGGGCAGATGGGGGCGTGGAGGATGGTGGAATGGAAGGTGGAACCTTACCTTCTGCCTCACAAAGGCCTAGGTCTCCTTGCAGGAGTTCAAGGGCAAGCACTTTTCTGCCTTTGAAAACACAATGTTTCCTGGGCCTGAGCAAAACAGCGGTACTGGTGTCTTGACACTGAGGGGGTTCAGTTTAGTTCATTTGCTCAGTTGTGGCTGACTTTTTGCGACCCCATGGACTACAGCATGCCAGGCCTCCCTGTCTATCACCAACTCCCGGACCTTGTTCAAACTCATGTCCATTGAGTCGGTGGTGCCATCCAACCATCTCATCCTCTGTCGTCCCCTTCTCCGCCTGCCCTCAATCTTTCCCAGCATCAGGGTCTTTTCCAATGAGTCGGCTCTTCACATCAGGTGGCCAGAGGGGGTTCAAAACAGCCCAAAACCAACATCTGTGAACTCAGGCCCTTGAAAAACAGCAAATGCCAAAAAGTCTCTCCAACCTCTCCTGTCTTCCTGAAAGCCGGTGATGAACACCTCCAGGAAAGATGCTCCCCCACACCTGGAGGAGGCGAACATTCTAGTCACCAGAGTCCTGGGAGTGGGGGCTGCTTTGAGCCCAAGAAGAACCAGAAGGTTCTGCATAAGATTTTTTTTTTTTTTTTTGCCACGAGGCTTGCAGGATCTTAGTACCGCAACCAGGGATTGAACCTGGTCCCTGGAAGCAAAAGCACCGAGTCCTAACCCCTGGACCACCAGGGAATTCCCAAGAACTTGCACAAACTTTGTTGAGAAACTCTCATCTGCCTTTCAGTTCAGTTCAGTTCAGTCACCGACTCTTTGCGACCCCATGAATCACAGCACGCCAGGCCTCCCTGTCCATCACCAACTCCCGGAGTTCACTCAAACTCATGTCCATCAAGTCGGTGATGCCATCCAGCCATCTCACTCTCTGTCGTCCCCGTCTGCTCCCGCCCCCAATCCCTCCTAGCATCAGACTCTTTTCCAGTGACTTTAGCATCCCTATATATTTTACTTCTTCATGATCTATTAAACTGAGTATGTACGCATTTAGACCCAACTGTTTCTTTCTTCTTTGCTTAGATATATACCTTTTAAAAATTTATTTTTATTTGGAGTAAAATTGCCTTAACAACGTTGTGATAGTTTGTGCTGTGTGTGTGTTAGTCGCTCAGCCATTTCTGCTGTACAGTGTGAATCAGCTGTAAGCATACGTATATCCCTCCATCTTGAGTCTCCTTCCCAGCCCCCCTCCCCAGCTGCTTTCTGGATCTTCATGTTCCTGAAGGGCTCCCATGTCCATGTAATAAAATTATTAAATTACTAAATAAAACTTACAGTTGACCCTTGAACAACGCAGGAATGAGGGGTGCCAACCCCTGGGCAGTTCAAAACCCAGATGTAACATTGCAGTCAGCCCTCTTTCCGTGGTTCCGCATCTGTGGATTCAACCGACTGTGGATCGTGCAGTGTGTATTCAGTGAAAACACGTGCACATCAGTGGGCCCGTGCAGTTCGGTCCATGCAGTGCGGAGCTCCACTGTATACACTTTTCCCTGGTCCATCTGTCTGTGTCAACTTAATTCTCGGGCTTAGTCAGAGACCCTAAACGTAGAGGAAAAGTTTTGCCTCCTACAATACTATTATTATTTTTTTAGGAAGCTGGAATGATACCTTGTTTATTTTTTATTTTCAAATCTGAGTGCAAATAAACAAGCACACAGTAGACAACTTTTAAGTGATCTTTTCTATTTGCAATGATCCATAAATATTAAATAGTCCAACAAAACAAATGGTGTTGTGTAGTCAAATATTCCCCCAAACCAAAAAATAAAGCCCATAATCTATATGAAAGTGACAAACTCTCCACATCTCAGTTCTCTCAATTTTGTTCTTCTTGTTTAGTTGCTGAGTCGTGTCTGACTCTTTGTGACACCTCCCTACCTCCCATGGACTGTGGCCCGCCAGGCTCCTCTGTCCCTGGGATTTCCCAGACAAAAATACTGCAGTAGGTTGCCATTTCCTTCTCCAACCTCTCCTACAATGTTATCTGTCTTAATTCACAGCCGTGTCTTCTTTAAAGTGAAATATCATTACCTTTGCCTTCTATGCCAGTCCTTAAATGCTGTCCCACCCACCATAGTCAGGGATCAAGCCTCGTCAGAGAGGCTGGTCTGAGTCTTCCCGGCAGGATCAATGGGGAAGGTCATGATTACAGAAAGTTATCTTAGGAAATGGAGACTGGATCAGTCCTGGAGGGAAGAGGCGGAGCTGAGAGCCTAGCCTGGGGCAGGGGTTTCCAGGCCCCAAGAGTTGGGTGAGGCACCCACGCTCCCTTTCTCTCCACCACACGCCTCCCGTCTCCCTGGAGGTTTGTGGCAACACTGCATTGAGCAAATCTATCAGTGCCACTTTTCCAACAGCATTATTTTTTTTTAATATTTATTTGGCTGCGCTGATTCTTACGTATGGCATGTGAGATCCAGTTCCCTGACCAGGGATCAAACCCAGGCCCCCTACACTGGATGCATGGAGTCCCAACCACTGGATCACCAGGAAAGTGCCAGGAAGTTTTTTAAACAAGTACACATTTGATTCGAAATATCTGTGCACCTGGGAATATTTCAAGGCACCAGTTCTTCTGATTTCATGGTTTTTATTTCATATTTTTTAATGCTAAAATATTACACCAGCAAAACTATCAGTATTGCAGTTCTCAAAAACCCTATACAGGGATATTAAAATCTTCCAAAGTGGCTTTGCAATGAGTAACTGCTAATTGCAAATAAAATTTAAAAGGAAGGGAGAGTGGCTGAGTAAATACAGTCCTAGGCGCGGGGGATGTGGGGTGACGACTGGAATTCCGCAGAAGGCTCCTCGGCGCGGCTCTGCAAGTAAAGAGAGCCCTCCACTTGTTGGGCTCTGTTTGATCGTGTGCCCCTGTTAATAAACTTGCAGGACTCCGATTGGGCAAATGCCCAGCCGTGCTGCAAAAAGGCTTTGTCCCCAGAACATATTTAAATTTCAAATGCATGCCTAAAATAATAAGCCCAAGCCTAGTGCGGGTTAAATTCTCTGTATAACTTGAGGGGTTGTTTCATTTCACTCCAGCTCTTTGGAGCTCTGCAATTGGGTTTTGTCCACTACCCCCCCACACCCTTCCCATCCCCCTTCTCCGCCCCCAAGTCTGTCTTCCTTTTTCTCTGCAATCTCTAGTGGCAATTAGCCTAAAAGATATACCTCTCTGCTCTGGTTTGGTTTAAAAAGGCATTAATCTTGGTTATAGGGAATACTCTATGCTAATGTGTGTTTTATTTTCAGCAAGTCTTATTGATCTGCACTTTCCATTCTTCCTTATTGATGTCCAGCAGCCCAACTTTTAAAGGGTCCAATTTCAAAGAGACGACATCCTCTCTTTGGGAAGTACTCCCCATCATGTTTCTGGAAACACAAGTAGACTCTGCCTGCCCCCTCCCATCCATATGCACGGATGGGTTAACATGAGCATCCTGGGTTGGAGGGCTCTAGATGCAGGTCTGGAAGCTAAGGGTACCTGAAGGAACATTTCTGACTGCACAGCTAAGAGTGTGTGTGTGTGTGTGTGTGGTGGGGGGCACTGGGGAGGGGGTGGGAATCGAAATCACCTCTTTTGAATTTGAGAATCTCTATCTTCTGTTTGGGGCTTCCCTGGTAGCTCAGCTGGTAAAAAAAAAAATCTGCCTGCAATGCAGAAGACCCTGGGTTCGATCCCTGGGTCAGGAAGATCCCCTGGAGGAGAGCATGGCAACCCACTCCAGTATTCTTGCCTGGAGAATCCCCTGGACAGAGGAGCCTGGCGGGCTACAGTCCGTGGGGTCACAAAGACTGATCAACTAAGCTCGTGCACATATCTTCTGTTTAGGGACCATCTAAACTTACCATTTACTCCTGCTATTTATGGCAATTAATGTTGTCACTTTAGTGACTGCTGTTAACGACAGCAGTAGAAACTTAAAAGCAGAGAGATGAGATTGTTCCAACTGCTGGACTTATCCTTTTCAAATAAATTTCTCATTCTGGGGCCATTTTAATTTTACAGAAAAATCGTGAAGGTTGAGTTCCTACATGCTCTCTTTACCTGCTGCTGCTGCTGAGTCGCTCAGTCGTGGCCGACTCCACGCGACCCCACAGACGGCAGCCCACCAGGCTCTCCGTCCCTGGGACTCTCCAGGCAAGAACACTGGAGGGGGTTGCCATTTCCTTCTCCAATGCGTGAAAGTGAAAAGGGAAAGTGAAGTCGCTCAGTCCACCAGGCTCCTCCATCCATGGGCTTTTCTAGGCAAGAGCACTGGAGTTAATTTTAACACCTAACATATCATGGTTTGTGTTAGTCACTCAGTCCTCTTCCACTCTGCAGCCCACCAGGCTCTTCTGTCTGTGGGATTTCCCAGGCCAAGAATACTGGAGTGGGTTGCCTTGCCATCCTCCAGGGGATCTTCCCAACCCAGGAATTGAACCCATATCTCCTGTGTCTCCTGCATTGCAGGCAGATTCTTTACTCTCTGAGCCATCAGGGGAGGCCCACATATCATGGTACCCTTGTCAAAACTGAGAAATTAACATTGATAAAATACTATTAACTAAACTCCAGATTTTGTTATGATTTCATCAGTTTATCCACTGACTATTACCCTGTTTCTGCTCCAGAATCTAATCCAAGATACCACTTTGCATTTTTAGTGGCTTTTTAAAAAAAAAATCTTGTTTTGTTTTCATCTCATTGACCTTCCCACAGCATTGCTTTTTGTTTTGCGGGGTTTTTCCCTTTTTTCTGTTTTTGCCATTAATAATAAGTCACAGGGGAATTCCCTGAGGGTCCAGTGTTGTGTTTTTCAATCGCTCAGTTATGTATGACTTTGTGACTCTGTGGACTGCAGCACGCTGGGCTTCCCTGTCCTTCCCCCTCTCCTGGAGTTTGCTCAAACGCATGTCCTTTGATCCAGTGGTTAGGAATCCTCAGTCTCTCTGCTGAGGGCCTGGGTTCCATCACTGGTTGGGAAATTATATCCCACAAGCTGTGCAGCACAGCCAAAAACAAAGTCACGGGAGAATACAGTCTTCTGAACGGAAACCTGCTGCTGCTGCTGCTAAGTCGCTTCAGTCGTGTCCGACTCTGTGTGACCCCATAGACGGCAGCCCACCAGGCTCCCCTGTCCCTGGGATTCTCCAGGCAAGAACACTAGAGTGGGTTGCCATTTCCTTCTCCAATGCATGAAAGTGAAAAGTGAAAGTGAAGTCGCTCAGTTGTGTCTGACTCTTCGCGACCCCATGGACTGCAGCCTACCAGGCTCCTCCGTCCATAGGATTTTCCAGGCAAGAGTACTGGAGTGGGGTGCCATTTCCTTCTCCGGAAAGGAACCCTAGAATCTACTTACTCCCTAAGTGATGGTATACATCCCAAAGGCGGCACACGTGAGATATTTTAGGTGTTATGCCAACAGACATTTTTTATTTCAATATTTTAATGGCTTTTAGAGAAAATGTAACAAGCCAGTAAGACCATTTTACAAACATCATTTGCCAGGATGAGGTTGAATGTAAAAAAGTGAGTCAATATCAAGAAGACTTAAAGGAAAATGTTAAGTAAATAATTGTGTGATTCACAGATAAGTCAAGGAGGGTGCTTAAAGGCCTCAATTTTGGAAACACTAGGAAAGCTATGACAAATCAAGACAGTGTATTAAAAAGCAGAGACATCACTTTGGCAACAAAAATCCACTTAGTCACAGCTATGGTTTTTCCAGTGGTCATGTATGGATGTGAGAGCTGGACCATCAAGAAGGTTGAGTGCCAAAGAATTGATGCTTTTGAACTGTGGTGTTGGAGAAGACTTTTGAGAGTCCCTTGGCCTTCAAGGAGATCAAACTAGTCCATCCTAAAGGAAATCAAACTGAATATTCACTGGAAGGACTGATGCTGAAGCTGAAGCTCCAATACCTTGTCCACCTGATGCAAAGAGCCGACTCACTGGAAAAGACCCTGATGCTGGGAAAGACTGAAGGCGGGAGGAAAAGGGGACGACAGAGGATGAGATGGTTGGATCTCATCAGCCATGATGACGGATGGCATCACTGACTCAATAGACCTGAACCTGAGCGAACTTCAGACGATAGGACAGGGAAGACTGGCGTGCTGAGTCCACGGGGCTGAAAAGAGTCAGACGCGACTGAGCGACTGAATAGCAACCGCCCCTGGAAGCACTGGGTCTTGTTTACACCCTCTCTCGTGCACACGAGGAAACTGAGGCCTGTGCCGCCGCTGCCAGGCCCCTTCTTTCCAGGTGGCCCCATCCCCATGGAGGTTCCCTTTGCAGAGCCGGGCTCAGTTCCCGGGTGACCTGTGTGTCCCGGCGGGAGACGGCCACAATTACAGGCTTGAGATCATTCCAGTCCGGCAGACTCGAGAGTGGAGCCTGCCAGGGGCTTCGGGAAAGTTGTCCTTCATCTTCAAAAGGGATGTGCTCAGGCCCAGTAGTTCTGTGCTTCCACTGCGGGGAGCGCACCTTCGATCCCTGGTCGAGGAATTAAGATCCCACATGCCCACGCGTCGCAGCTAGAGAGAAGCCAGCGCCCGGCAACACAGACCCTGATTGCCGCCTTAAGACCTACTGCCGCAGAGAATAAACTTTAAAAATTAAGAAAAGAACTGAAAATAGGAGGATCTGGTACACGAAGGGGACTCAGTAAATAGCTGTAGAATGCCTGGACTCTTGTGCGGCTCCATGTGTGTACACCCAGCCTTTGTACACTGTGTGGAGATGCGTGTTTGGAGAAGGTGATTTGAAGGAAAATTTATCGTTTGACCATAGGCTGTCACCTGCCAAGAAGTCACATTCAGGCTGAAGCAGAGGAAAGCACAGCACGCAGAGATGCTGAAACGGAGACAGATGCAGCCCTTGGATGTTGAGGTGCCGCTCTTAGGGTTGGGTAAGTCTGTTTTACTACATTAACACTAATTAGCAGAGGCAACATTATGGACATTTCATGCAAGGAAGAAAGGATACATATGTCTGTGTGATTCTGTGAGAAGGGTGGCCCTGCAGTTGTACCGTAGATTGCTCTCATCTTCCCATCTAGATTGTCCTTCCTTGACCACCCTGCCTCCTTCAGGAAAGTTTCTCTGCACTCAGTAGGATCCTGCAGATCAAGGTAGCCTTATTATGTATCCCACCCTGCCCCTGTCCAGGGATCAGCCAATCAGAGATCTCTATTCCACTCTGGCTACCAACACTGCCTCCTTGATTGGTTCAGAGATGAATAAGGGATCACACTGAGCCAATCAGAGCCCTTCCTGGGACTCCTATGCCAGAGTTAGCATGGAAAATAAATTTACTTTTAAAGTTAAGGAAAATTTCCCAAATCAAGTGCCTTTGTTGTTGTCTTTGTTTAGTCACTAACCTATACCCAACTTTTTTGCGACCCCATGGACTATAAACCCACCAGGTTCCTCTGTCCATGGGGTTTCTCAGGCAAGAATACTGGAGTGGGTTGCCATTTCCTCTTCCAGGGGATCTTCCTGATCCAGAGATCAAACCCCTTCAGTCAGTTCAGTTCAGTTCAGTCACTCAGTCATGTCCGACTCTCCGTGACCCCATGAATCACAGCACGCCAGGCCTCCCTGTCCATCACCAACTCCCTGAGTTCACTCAAACTCATGTCCATTGAGTTGGTGATGCCATCCAGCCATCTCATTCTCTGTCGTCCCCTTCTCCTCCCACTCCCAATCCCTCCCAGAATCAGAGTCTTTTCCAGTGAGTCAACTCGTCGCATGAGGTGGCCAAAGTATTGGAGTTTCAGCTTTAGCATCAGTCCTTCCAATGAACACCCAGGATTGATCTCCTTTAGGATGGACTGGTTGGATCTCCTTGCAGTCCAAGGGACTCTCAAGAGTCTTCTCCAGCACCACAGTTCAAAAGCATCAATTCTTTGGCGATCAGCTTTCTTCACTAGTCCAACTCTCACATCCATACATGACCACAGGAATAACCATAGCCTTGACTAGACAGACCTTTGTTGCCAGAGTAATGTCTCTGCTTTTTAATATGCTATCTAGGTTGGTCATAACTTTCCTTCCAAAGAGTAAGCGTCTTTTAATTTCATGGCTGCAATCAGCATCCGTAGTGATTTTGGAGCCCCAAAAAATAAAGTCTGACACTATTTCCACTGTTTCCCCATCTATTTCCCATGAAGAGATGGGACCAGATGCCATGATCTTTGTTTTCTGAATGTTGAGCTTCAAGCCAACTTTTTCACTCTCCTCTTTCACTTTCATCAAGAGGCTGTTCAGTTCCTCTTCACTTTCTGCCATAAGGGTGGTGTCATCTGCATATCTGAGGTTACTGATATTTCTCCCGGCAATCTTGATTCCAGCTTGTGCTTCTTCCAGCCCAGCATTCCTCATGATGTACTCTGCATATAAGTTAAATAAGCAGGGTGACAATATACAACTTTGACGTACTTCTTTTCCTATTTGGAACCAGTCTGTTGTTCCATGTACAGTTTTAACTGTTGCTTCCTGACCTGCATACAGGTTTCTCAAGAGGCAGGTCAGGTGGTCTGGTATTCCCATCTCTTTCAGAATGTTCCACAGTTTATTGTGATCCACACAGTCAAAGGCTTTGGCATAGTCAATGAAGCAGAAGTAACCCCTTAAAAGGTAATAAATAACATATGTTAATTTATACATTAAAAGAAGCCTAATGGAAAATACACCAATCTAGTAATAGTGGCTTTCTCTGAGGCATGTTGTAGACTTTCACTTTTATATCATATATTCACACCAATTTGAATTTTCAAGTGATGAATTTATTTTGAATTTAAAAAACAAATAAATCCCATAAAATAAAACCAAATTCTGAAATTTGTCTTCTGTATTGGCAGGCAGATTCTTTACCACTGAGCCACCAGGGAAGCCCCCAAGTGCCTTTAGAACCTTGTTAGTCTCGCCTCCAACTCTAAGCCAGGTAGGATCAATCTACTTAATTGCATCATCCTGAAGGCAAAACAGATTTCTGTCCCTCCCTCAGTGTTTTGTGTCCCATCCTCACAATGTTGATCCACAGATGTTAGATATTAGACTTTGGGAGGGAAAGGGGTTGGCAGTTATAAGGGAAAAGAAAGCATTGGCCTCCTTCCTTTATTTAGAGTGTTCTTTAAAAAACAAACAAACAAAACCTGGTTGCACATTGGTATTAACAAAAACAAGGTTTTAGTTTGGATGCTGAATTCCTGGCAGTGACGGGTCTGGGTCATTCTCTGTGCTTTTGTTTATGTCTGTTGCACAGCGAGTCCATGCCAGTCGTTGTGACGAGCACTGGAGTTAGGAGCACACTGTGCCAAGGCTTTCAACCCGTTAGAAGGGCAGAGCGTGGGGGTTCTGCTCTCCTTCACCATTAGGACCTGTTTTCTAAATCCATTTACCAAGAGCCATCAGGCACGTGGAAAGATGCTCTACATTGCTGGTTATTCCGTTCCGTTCCCTCGCTCAGTCGCGTCGGACTCTTTGCGACCCCGTGGACTGGAGCCTACCAGGCTTCTCTGTCCATGGGATTCTCCAGGCAAGAATACTGGAGTGGGTTACTGTTTCCTTCTCCAGGGGATCTTCCCGACCCAGGGATCGAACCCGGGTCTCCCGCATTGGAGGCAGACGCGTTAACCTCTGAGCCACCAGAGAAATGCAAGTCAAAGATACTCAGAATGGCCTTCATCAAAGAGTCTATGAATAATAAATGCTGGAAGGAGTATGAAGAAAAGGGAACCCTCCTTCACTGTCAGTGGGAATGTCAACTGGTGCAGCTGCTATGGAGAACAGAATGGTTCTGTTTTTAGTTCCTTAAAAACCTAAAAATAGGACTTCCCTGGTGGTCCAGTGGTTAGGAATCCACTTGCCGATGCAGGAGACATGGGTTCAATACCTGGTCAGGGAACTAAGCCAAAGAGTACAGCCCCACCCCCACCAACCCCCGGCCAAAATAAGTGATGATAAATGGTACATTTCAAAATGAAAATGGGGTCAATCCACCAAATGACATAACACTAAATCTATATACTCTTAGTAACACAGAATTGGAAGTAAAATACAAGCACATAGTATGGAGCTCAAGACAAACAAAAATACTAATTGTTTGACATACAGACTGGGAGTTTGTGAGATAAATGTCTGTAAATTTAAGTGCTGGGTCCAAGCAGATATTGATTAAAAATGTGATGGATACTGCCTGATTACTGTCAATGGGAGATGGTAGAGTAAAGGAACAGTTGCTATTAACAATAACCTAAAAAGAATAACAGCCAAGATTGTTTTGAGTGCCTACCGCACGCCAGGCAGTTCTCACTTACTAACTTTTTACTATCAGGGAGGCACTCTGCTTCTCTCCCATTTTGTGGAAGATTTCCGGGGTAGAGGATTATGCAAAGGACTGTGAATGTAGGGAGGGCAGATATGCAAGCCATGCTCATCACAAACGCGGGAAATCTTCATTAATGCGCATGTTCAATTTTTCCTGTGTTCCTGGGTAGCTAAAAATGGAGAAGACAGTAGCCATTTCCTCTTCATGACTTTTTCCACTCTTATTTTAGCTCTAGAGGCTGGAAGCTGCCTTCCAACACAGTTTTCTTAAGGGACATTGAAAACATGAATTTCAAAGTTTTCACACATCATAAAATAATCTTCTTTGGATTGTTTCTCAACCATTTAGCCAGAGTAAAGTGCTTCACCGAAATTGAACACCATGCTCCTCTCTTTCCAAAATTTTCACCCCTACCCTGCCCCCACCCAGCTTAACATGCTTCCTTCTATTGTGAAAAGAAAATTCCATGAATGCAGAAGCAAGAGACTCATGAATTTTCCTTTTTTCCCTCCTCAAGGTGCTTACCTAAGATGAGCTTTGTGATTGGAATGCAAAGGGGCATCAAACGGACTCCCAATCGCATTAGAGAAGATAAGCAGTTATCAGATGGTTTGACTGATTGGGTGGTTAAGTATTTTTCCTGAGGAAGCCACTTTTAATATTGCCTTCCTGAGGGGCTTAACAAACTGGCTCTAGCCTCCTAAAGTCATGGTTGCTAACTTTTACTTTGGGTACACTATTTTTATTTATTTTTTTTCAGATCAGTTGCAGCCAATACAGGTTTTGATTTCACAAATTTTACAAAAGGGCTGGAGAATCTCCCAATGTTTTTGCCCACCAAAGCGACCTCCAGCTCACCGAGTGTTACCCACTGTAATCACAGGATCATTCCTCTCTTTTCTAGAAGGGAGGATGTGGGACCAAGTAAGTTTCTTTTAGGATTTTCTTTAAAGATGCCACCTTCATTTACTTCATTTCTAAAAGTAAAATTCCAAGTTGAACTGAGAGCCAGCGGCAATGCCTCCTAATGTGAAAATTCTCATGGATTCTTAAAAAAAAAAAAGATCCTTAACTGCTCCCAAAATATACTAATCATATTTAATCAACCTGTTTGTTTGTTTTTTCCCCTTTCTGACTAAAGACATTCTCAGCATTTGGAAAAACCCATTCACCGACAAGTTGTAACAGTCATTATAATCATAAAAATGACAAGGATTTTAAAAGCCAGATGCTAACCTGGTGACAAAGAGCTTAACAGGACTTGTGGGCCGAGACGCCCAGGGAGATTTTGAGTCTGCAGTGAGTGACTTGAAGGGAAATCCTGACTTCAATTATAAAGCAAAGACAAAATCCTCTCAGTCCTTTCAATCCATCCAACTTCTCTGACCAAATTGTATTCTTCCTCCTCCCCACACCCTCCCCCCTCCAGCATTTCCATAAACAATATAACCATCAGACCAAACCCCTCGGTCAGCAAATAAAGGCAGAGAGTTAAGTAAATTTGCTTCCCAGCAATTATTTCTGTGAGGTCATGGAGTTAAGCATTAGAAGCGCACTACTGCGAATGGAGGTTTCAGGAACTGTACGATTTGCACTGCGAAACTGACAAAAGCACCCAGACTCTCTCCTGCTTTCATACCCCCAGAAATCATTGACCACGGGGGTCTTTGTTCCCTAAATTCATCTAAGAGGAATCTTTCACATGAACGCCCCTGCATTCCTGTTAATCCCTCCTGCACTCTGCTTCCCAAAGAAAACCCATTTGGTCATTTGGTCTGAGTCTCCACCTGCAAATTATCAGGATAATTATGATCTGGGGGAAAAAAGAAAGAAGAAAGAAAATAGAAGCAAGCAAGAAAAGGAAAAAAAAAAATCCACCAAGATGTTTAGTACCCAGAGCAGGAGTGAGCAAACTTTTCCTGTAAAGGGACAGAGAGTGAATGTTGGTAGCTTTGTGACTTTTACAGTTTCAGCATGAGACTGCCCACCGATATATGTGAAATGAAAACAGCCACAGACGTTACTTAACTATATGATAGCGTCAGCCGGGTTCCAGTAAAACTTATGGACACTGAAATTGAACTCTCTGTGATTTTTACGTGGCATAAAGTAGTATTATTTGGGGTGTTTATCTACCATCTCAAAATGGAAAAAGCATTCTCACCTCATGGACGGATTGGGTCCGGGGACTGTAGCTTACAGACCCTTGATCTAGAACAACCTGGCCTTGGAAACCACTTCTGGTCTGAATGATGTGGATCAGATTTGATGGGTCCTGCTATTTTCACGGGCAAATGTATACGTTTGACAATACAGCTGGAGGATGATTTCTGGATTTTAATATCCTATTCAAAGATGTAGTGAGGAATTCCAGGAATTTAAGCCAGGAAACTAGACTTCATGCCACATACACTCAAAAGTACTCACCAGGCTTTTAATTACAAATTAAACCATCCAAATCCTAGGACACTTAGCATTCTGGTCAAATGGAAAACTGTCACCTAAGTGCCTTCCTGTAAGCCGTGTGTCTCAACCTCAGCGCTCTTGGCATTGGGGCTGGGTGCCCCTTGCTGAGGGGCCACTCCCTGCTCCGTAGGCTGCTGGCAACATCCCTGGCTTCTGCCCCCACTAGATGCTAGTTGCATCTCCCAAGTCGTGACCACCCAAAATGTCTCCAGATAACTGCCAGACACCCCCGGGGGGACAGTCCGCCTCAGCGGAGAATTGGTGATCTAAGTCAGCTCTGCCAGCAGAACTTTCTGATGATGGAATTATTCTCTATCTGGACCATCTCCTGACTGTGAGACAGTTGTCCGTGCTGAGAACTTAAAGTTTGCGAGTGTGCCTGAAGAGCTGAGTTTTTACATTTGAGCTTAGTCACTTGGAAGTTGAATGTAAGCAGCTCTGTATGGCTAGTGGCTGTTCTATTAGATGAGCTGCTCTAACTCTGCCCATTGCTGCCCCAGCCCCAGGAGAGAACAGGAGCTCAGGCCCTGACTTTCATTCCCTTACTCCGTCAGTATGCGTTTACTGAGCGTCTGCTACAGGTCTGGCACTGTGCTAAGGATACACGCTGAACAAGAGGCATGCAGTCCCTGTCCCGCTGGAGATGTCGGTCCAGTGGTTAGGAGAGACAAAATAAAGCTTAACATAGAGTAATTGAACCTTATGATCAGGGCTCTCTGCAAGAGAAAAAGCAGGTTGGGGGAGGTTGTCTTTCAGATCACGTATTCTAGAGATAGCTCTCCAAGTGATATTTAAATTAAAATTGCCGGGATTTCCCCAACAGTCCAGTGGTTAAGACAACAGCGTCCAATGCAGGAGGCACGAGTTCAATCCCTGGTTGGGGAACTATATAACTCACATGCTGTGCAGCCAAATAAATAAATGAATACAGTGTTTAAAAAATTAAAATCGTGATGTGACTTGCTTGACACGGTGCACAGTGAAACGGAACAAAGGCGTGATGATTGATGGCTGCTTTTCTTAAGAGCCAGCAGTTCTTGAACTTCTGTGACATTTCTTTCTTGCTGGGAACTCTTCTCAGCCTCACAATGTTATACCTATTATCCCATTTTATGGATGAGGAAAACTGAGGCATGCTAACTTGTTCAACAGTGCATGTCTAATATGTGACAGAGTTAGGATTAGAACCCAAGCAGCCAGAGGGTATCTGGGCCTGCTGTTCCATGAACCGTAGCAACTCATGTGGATATTCCAGAGCACCCTGGGACCAAAATATGCCAGTGTCAGTTTTTAAAGAGCCAGGCCTTACAAACTAGAGGTAGGAAAATAATAACAAGATGTGCTTTCCTGTTCTGAGGGCGAGGGACCTCCGCATTCCTCATCTCTTGATTGAAATCTCCCAGCCACTGAGAACTCTAGGTAATAAATTGTAACTCATCTTGGCTGTGTGAAATCTCTTGTTTCCGGGTGCTGGAAAAACACTGCCAATGCTTTATAATTTCTGGTGAAATATGAGGCAGAGTCAGCTAGCAGTCTCTCAGCGGCACACACGTGAAAAATTTCAGCTCACATGTCTCCAGTAACAGACCGGAAAGCTTGACCATCGGAATGAGGCGGCTGCCTCTTCTGACTGCGTTCCCACCACGGTAGTCCTCCAGAGACGGTGAGTCCTCATCTCTGCAGAGGCGTGTGTTTCAGCCTCCCAGCTTAAGCGCCTCTGTAACTGCACGTCAGCACTCTTGGTTCGTGCTCAGCCTCTTGCAGACAGGCACAGAGCGGGCGGGCCAGCCCTCTGCCTGCCAGGTTCCGCTCTCACACTGGAAACACTGCCTTTTCTCTGTCCAGTGAGTGCTGTGTTTCCCCCATCCTTGTGCTTTGTGTTGATGTCACTGTTTAAAATGGTCCCTCTGCGCAGGGCTGAAGTTCTGGCGACAGCTCCTAAATTCAGGAGGCTGTGTGCCCCGAGTGAGTCCCCATTCGCAGTCACTCCCGTTCGGCCCCTCCTCCCAGCCCCCGGCAACTGCTAAGCTGATTCTGCCTCTGTGGGTCATGGAGGTGGAGTCACACAGAACCGTGCTCCTCTGCGTCTGGCCCCTTTCACCCAGCAAAACCTCTTCTAGGTCCATCCGTGTTGTAGCATGAGTCAGTTCTTCATGCCTTTTTGTTTGTTTTCATCAGCTTTCTTTGTTGTTGTTGTTTTCTTTAATTTATCCTCGCAACAATTTTTACGTGTATGCTATGTGGTGTTGCTAACTATGAATTCATCCTTGTACAGCTGATCTCAAAATTTTTTTCGTTTTCTCAGCTGAAACTCTAAACCAATTGAATAGCAACTCCGGATTTTCCTCTCCTCCCAGCTCCTGGTAACCCTATCCCTGGCCACCATCCTTCTGCCCTTTATTTCTACAGATTTCATTTTAGATTCTTTATATAAATGGGATTATGTAGTGATTGTATTTTATGATTGATTTATTTCACTTGGCATAATGCTGTCTAGGTTCATCCACATGGTAGCACATGACAAGATTTTCCTTTTTGAAGGCTGAATAGTATTCCGCTGTGTTATCTATGTAGGCCGCATTGTATTCTTCCACTCGTCTCCTGATGGACACTGAGGCTGACTTCACTGTGAGTAACATGGCGATGAATGTGGAGGTACAAGTGTCTGTTTTGGATCCTGTTTTCAGTTCTTCAGGATGTACCCAGAGGTGGGCTAGCTGGGTCATGCGGCAGCTCCACTTCTCATTTTTGAGGAACCGGTGGCACCACTTTACAACCACACCAACAGTGTGTGAGGGTTGCAGTTTCTCCACGTTCTTGCCAACACTTGCTATTTTTTAATATGGTATCCACCCTAATGAGTGTGCAGTATATCTCCCTGTGGTTTGTTTTTTTAGTATTTATTTATTCCAGTCGCACCGAGTCTTAGTGGCAGCACGTGGGCCCCAGTGCCCGGATCAGGGGTAGACCCTGGGCCCCCTGCACTGGGAACACAGAGTCTTGACCCCTGGACCGCCAGGGGAGGCCCTCCTTGTGGTTTTGATGTGCATTTTCCTGACAATTGTTCAGCAGCTTTTCATGCACCTGTTGACCATTTGTAATATCTTCTTTGAAGAAATGTTTACTCAAGTCCTTTGCCCATTTTTTTAATGGTTGGTGTTGTTATTGAGTTGTAGGGTTCTTTATATATTCTGGATATTAACCCTTTTCCAATATTTGGCTTGCAAATATTTCGCTGGTTGCCTTTGCACTCTGTTGATGGTCACCATGCTGTGCAGAGGTTTTTAAGTTTAATGTAGGCCCCTTTATCCCCTTTGATGTAGTTTTGCTTTTGTTATCTCTGTTTTTGGTGTCATATCCAATGAATTGTTGCCCATTCCAATGTCATGAAGCTTTCCCGCTATGGTTTCTTCTGGGGGTTTTATAGTTTCAGGCCTTATGTTTAGATCTTTATTCTCTTTGGAGTTAACTGTTGTATATGGAGTAAGATAAGGGTTTACCCTCATTCTTTTGTGTGTAGATACACAGTTTCCCCAGCGCCATTTGTTGAAGACAGTCCTTCCCTCATATTGTTATCTTGGCACCATTTTTGAAGATCATGTGGCCACATACATGGGATTATTTCTGAACTCTCTATTCCATTTCATTTATATTTCCTTTTAATGACCGAATAATATTCTGTCACATGGATATACCATACTTTATTTATCAATAAGTAGATATTTTTCCACTTTTTGCCTATTATGAATAATGCTGCTGTAAATATTTGTGTACCAGTTTTTGTATAAGCATATGTTTTCAATTTTCTTG
This sequence comes from Moschus berezovskii, assembly GCF_049115385.1. NCBI lineage: Eukaryota > Metazoa > Chordata > Mammalia > Artiodactyla > Moschidae > Moschus > Moschus berezovskii. The sequence continues at coordinate 4,031,116 of NC_142474.1, forward strand.
ACTACATACCTAAGAGTAAAATTTCTAGATCAATGGAAATTCTATTTCTAATATTTTGAGGAACTACTGAACTGCTTTCCAAAGTGACAGCACCATTTACATTCCCACCAGTAATGTATCAGCATTCCAATTTCTCTGTATCCTTGTCAACACTTTCACTGTCCATTTTTTAAGTTGTAGCTACCCTGCTACTACTGCTAAGTCACATCAGTCGTGTCCAACTCCTTGCGACACCGTGGACTGTAGCCTACCAGGCTCCTTCGCCCATGGGATTTCCCAGGCAAGAGTACTGGAATGGGTTGCCATTGCCTTCTCCGATAGCTACCCTAGAGGGTATGAAATAGTATCTCATTGTAATTTTGGCCTGCGCTTCCCTGATGACTAATGATGCTGAGTATCTTTTTATAAGCTTATTGGCTGTTTATATATCTTCTTTGGAGAAATGTATATTCCATCTTTTTGCCCATTTTTCATTATTTGTCTTAAAAATAATAAAATTGTTAAGTTGCAAGAGTTCTTTATATATTCCACATATTTGTCCATTATCAGATATATGATTTGCAAATATTTTATGGCAAAGAATTAATCAGGCAATAAAACGATCAGACTAGTGGTTTACAAAGATATCTTGTACCAGCTAATCCGTCCTTAGCTGTTAACCAGGAGAGGGAGTTGCTAATGGTACCCCATGGATTTCTTTGTATGTTCAACTCATCAACCAGGAATGGTGTGATTTTATTAGTGGTGGCTAGAATAATGATTTTATCTGTGTATCAGTCACCATGTATTAGACACTATCTGGAGCATTTTACATGTTTTAGTCCTTCTCCACTGTTCTTGCCTGGAGAATCCCAGGGACGGGGGAGCCTGGTGGGCTTCTGTCTATGGGGTCACACAGAGTCGGACACGACTGAAGTGACTTAGCAGCAGCAGCAGCAGCAGTCCTTCTGTGATTGTTCTCATCCAGCCCATTTTGTAGGTGCAGAACCCAGCGAGAATCTATGTCCCTTCCCCAGGGTCACACAGCTAGTGAGTGATGGCGCTCAGATTTGAGCCCAGGCTCCTGGATCCCACGTCAGAATATTTAATCACAGCACTGCCGTGAGACTCAGGGACAGCTGGGGATCTTTCTTCTCCTCTGAAATCTCTTTCATACTTTGTAACCGAGGGTGGGCTCTCAGACGCATTCTAAAACTGGGTTCTTTAATCAGGTCATTCATAGTGCCTTTTTCTTTTCAAAAGTCTGTGATGCCTTGGCCACACCTCCCTGAACCCGGCCTCCGTCGTGTCGGACTCCTTGCAACTCCATGGACTGTAGCCCACCAGGCTTCTCTGTCCATGGGGTTCTCCAGGCAAGAATACTGGAGTGGGTAGCCATTCCCTTCTCCAGGGGATCTTCCCGACCCAGGGTTGAACCCCAGTTTCCTGCATTGCAGGCAAATTCTTTACTGTGTGAGCCACCTGGGAAGTCCTCTGAGCCACCAGCGAAGTCCTATTACCTAAGTGTAAACTGCAATGAAAATAGATATTAGTAATATAACAACTATTGACATAGTTATTATTGGTTTCACTTTACTAATAAAAATATCTGGGAGGGAGAGTTTCCTGGTCGTCCAGCGGTTAGGATTCCATGCTTTCAGGCTGAGGGCATGGGTTCAATCCCTGGTCTGAGCATTAAGATCCTACAAACTTAATGACACAGCCAAGAGAAAAAAAATTCCGGTTCAGTGGCAGTGAGTGATGGGACGGTCCCAAGACCACACTGCTGCTTTTCAAGACGGTCCCAAGACCGCACTGCAAGATTTTCATTGTAGCCTTCCAGCACAAAATGTTGTAGGGTTTTTCCTCCCATAATACTTCCCTAGGGATATTATTTTCCTAGAGGACCAAGGGAGCAAATATATAGATTTCACATATGAATTAATTGGGCTTCCCTGGTGGCTCAGACGGTGCCAATGCAAAAGACCTGAGTTCAATCCCTGGGTCAGGAAGATCCCCTAGAGAAGGGAATGGCCACCCACACACCAGTATTCTTGCCTGGAGAATTCCATAGACAGAGGAGTCTGGTGGACCACAGTCCATGGGGTGTTCAGTCGGGTTCCGGAAATGTCATAAAATCCTGCATGACAAAATAAGTCACACACTTTATATTTCACTCAAGTGAAATGTAGATATATGTTTCCAAGTTAAATATTAATTGTATCCATCAAAAGGAACTATGAAAATAGAGATTGTGTAAAATGCTGATATTACAATTTAATAGCTATGAAAAAATTCAATTATGAGATTTTTTAATTGAGCTATCACTGACATATAACACTGCATAAGTTTAAGGTGTACAATGTGCTGATGTGATACATTTATATATTGTAATGTGATTACTATCACAGCCTGAACTAATATCTCTGTCACATCACATACTTATCTTTCTTGTGTGTGATAAGAACCATTTCGGATCTAGTACCTTGGCACTTTTTTTGTTTTTTGGTTTTGTTCTTTGGCCACTCTGTGCAGCACGTGGGATCTTAATTCCTAGACTAGGGGTTGAACCTTCAGCCCTCACACTGGACGTGTGGAGTCTTAACCACTGGACTGCCAGGGGAGTCCCTCTTTATACTTTTGAAGTATTTAATAGTGTTATTGACCAATTCTCAGTTTTAACTGCATAAAGTTAGGAAGGGTCAGTATACATGGTGGAATACAGGTTTTTCTTTAAGATATATATATATATTTCCAAGTGAGAAGGCTATAAAGGGTTAAATCATTTCCTTTTTTGCTCACATTATAGACTCCAAGATTGAGCCTGAGGTATCTAGGTATCTCTGTGCATCCCAGAGGCTGGTTTGTTTTTCATCACTGATAGGTAGCATATCTTTTTGGGGGGGGGGCAGAGAATAAAAACCCTCAGCCTTAAAATGAAGCCTATTTCAGGAAGAACGGTGACTGATTAGTACAATTCCACTGCATTTATTTGCCAAGGCACTCCTCTCCCTGCTGAGAAGCAAACGCTGTCCTTGCTTCTATTTTCTTTCTAAGCATTGCTGTTCCACTCCTCACCAGTGAGGAGAGAAACACAAACAGTCAAGTCCTCGGATCCTTCTGTCCAAACTCAATGGAAAATTGCCTTCATGCCGGGTGGAGCCAGCCGACTTCCTCTGCAGTGAGCAGCCTGGCGAGGAGAATCCTTGCCGACGTTTAATAAGGTTTAATTCAGCTTGCGGCTGAAGCAGCTTGGGTGTGTGAATTGTCGGAAGCGCCCCAGAACTAAAGATGCGCCCTCGGAAGCTCCGTCAGGAAGGGGTGGTATCCAGGGTCGTAAATCGCTCTGTGGCTTTTCAGGAGTTTATGCTCCCAGGCCTCTTGCACAATAGGCTACAGGATGACTCTTAACACCTCATTAAAGTTGCTTTTTTACCAAATGCTAATAATAAAAAGGAGCCCTAAAAGCCTGGCTCATTTTTATTCAGAATCCTCTCCTCTGAAATATATCAAGATGTCATAAAGTGCAAATACAATGGGGCGCTCACATCTTGGGTAGACTCATTAAAACCCTGTGTTGACAGGAATCCGGGGAAGTCAAGGCTGGGCTCTGGGTGGGAAACTGTCTTACCCTCTGGGCCATGGCGCCTTCAGTCTGCCAAGAACGGCAAGGCCAGTGGGGCTGTAATGCCTTTAAGGCTTCATCTCCTACTGTGAGGTATCATCTCCAACTTTTTCTTTCTGATCACAGCAGGGCTTTGCCAATGGAACCTTTTCTTCAGCTGTCCCCGGAGTTCTTCTACTTATCCATGGCACCTATTAGGGCCAAAACTAATTAAAAAAAAAAAAGCTTAGTGCTGCAAATAGTGATGTATTCACAAATCCCAGGACAGTGAGAATAGTGACTAAGCCCTGGAGGTTGTTCTTGTTTGCAGAGACTCTGGTGTGACACAGGGCAGTGGAGCTGGAGACAGACTCCCTCGCCGTCCAGCTGTGTGACCCTGGCCTGGGACCTCTGCTCCCTGCACCCTGGCTCCTGCTCCATAACCTGAGACTGGAGGTCACAGTGCCTGCCTCTGAGACAGGTTCTGAGGAGGGAAGGAACCAGACAGTGCTGGCAGTGTGCTGGACGTGAAGCCTGGCAGACAGAAAGCCCTCGATGAACGGTACTTTGTATTCATCCATTGATCATGCAACAGGCATTTCCTGGGCACCCTTTTTTGTGCCTAGCACTGTTCCAGCATCAGACAAGCACAAAGTCTGTCCCCTCCCAAGGTACAGGAAGGGGAGGGCAAAACGGAGCTAATGGCTACCGTGCCCCTGGCGAGGCCTGAGACTCTAGGTGAGTCCCTCAAGCTCTGGGGCAATAAGGGCCCTCAGGAACCAGAGACCTTTTCTTAGTTTATATTTTATTTTTCTGGCTGTGCTGGGCCTTGGTTGCTGGACGGGCTTTCTCTAGTCAGGGTAAGTGGGGATCCTCTCTGGTTCTGGGGCTTGGGCTCCTCATCACGGAGGCTTCTCTTGCTGCAGAGCACGGGCTCTAGGGTGTGTGGGCTTCAGTAGTGGCCCACGGGCTTGGTTGCTCTGTAGCATGTGGGATCTTCCCCAACCAGGGACTGCACCCGTGTCCCCTGCGTTGGCAGGTGAATTCTTAACCACTAGACCAGCAGGGGAGCCCCCGCAGCGGATAATTCTTAACTGGGGGAGGAGGGGTCGTCTTGTGCATTGTAGACCATTTAGAACGTCCCTGGTCTCTACCTACCAGACACCAGTAGCGCACCCCCCAGCCCCCCTCCCCGCCAGGGTGTGACAACCACAGTGTCTGCAGGGATCGCCACGTGTCCCGGTGTTTCCTCAACCCTGAGCTGGAAGACCAACCTTATCGATTTCACAGAGAGCGGAGGTGGGGGAAGGAGTGAAATGGAGCCCAGCCTGGCACCTCATACGCCTCAGACTTTCCCTTCAATCGCAGGTGCCCTGGGCTCCCATACATGCAGGATGTGGCGGGAATCCTCTGCTCCTGCGCCTCGAGGGCACCCCGGTGGGAAGGTGAGCAGGATGGGGTCCACCCAGCCTCGGCCAAGGCCCATCTGCGAGTGATTTACTGACCACCTTTGGAACTTGGCCTTCGCCGATGAAAAGGTCCAGACAGTTACAGAGAATCAGACTTGACTTTTGAACACGCAGACACAGTTCAGCCGCAAATCTGACCCTCCGGGGGCCTGCTCCTCCCCTCCTGGTTCATGAGGACAGTGTGCTTGCTTCCAGACCCTTGTTGGTGGAAAGTTTCTAGAAAGCCCAGAGATCCCCATTTGTGCGTACATGCGTGCTGAGCCACTTCAGTCATGTCTGACTCTTTGTGACCCCATGGAGTATAGCCCTCCAGATTCCTCCATCCATGGGACTCTCCAGGCAAGAACACTGGAGTAGGTTGCCATTTCCTCCTCCAGGGGATCTTCCCCACCCAGGGATCGAACCCCTGTCTCCTGCGGCTGCTTGTGCACCGCAGGCAGATTCTTTTCTACTGAGCCACCAGGACACCGTCTCCATTTGTGCAGGAAGGAGGCGGATTCAGAAAAACAAGGAAAGAGAAATAGATCAGGTCAGAGCATGAGCGGTGGGGGCGTGGATGCTGTTTCCGTGTGACCTTGGGCACGTCATTTCCACTTTCTGAGCCTCGGTTTCTTCACCAGTCGGTTGAGAATCACAGTAACAATACTACTACCCCCAACTGGTTATGAGGATTAAAGGAGAAAACGCCAATACAGAGCCCCCGTTGCCTGATTCACAGCAGAACCCGATAAATGGTAGCTCAACATGAAACAAAACATTCTGTTGCTGAACTGAGTCCCAGGCTTGTCCTCAAGGTACAGAGAAAGCCTCGTGACCAAGCCAGCCCGGTCTGCCTGTGACTTCCCCAAATTCTCTCCCGGGAGTTCTGCAGTACCTGGCAAGCTAGGGAGAGTTGACCACCCTGAGAAATGACTTCAAAAGTGATTTTCTGGCCCAGAGTCCTGGAGCAGCAAGGTGAAACGGGGAGTAGCGGGCAGTTTGGGGAAGGCGGTGAGCCCCTCACCACGTGGGCTTCTCCGAGACGGAATATGCTTTGTGAGTTTCAAGGAGAGGTTTACGAGCTCGCTTCCTGAAGGTTTAATGGTCCCGAGTGATTTATCTTATCTGGAGAGTCATTGCTATAGGAGAAACCTGCTCCTCCGAGCTTCTGCTTTCCTTTACCATCAAACCTTTCATCTTCTCCGAGAGTCGTCTCCCTCCGCCATAAATAACCTGATTACGGCCACACAAAGGCAGGGCCCGGCCGCCTGCAAGACGGGACTCCTCAAATCGTGCCTTCGTAAACCAGTTTGCCCAGAACATGGGACTACCTCATAGGATCCACTGGGGTGTTTTAAACGAGCGGAAGGATGCAGGGGGACCAGGGTGGCAGGTCCATGGATTAAACAGCCCAGAATCACACGTGACCGGCTCTCAGAAGCGGGGGCTTAAGGAGAAGTTATCCCTTGGCTGTCTCTGAGTAATTAAGACGCAAGGATGCCTTTCCACAGTGGAAGTCTTGTCAAGTGTGGTAAACAAAAATGTTTATATATCGTTCTGCTTTTACGCGGCATTGTCCAATAGAACCTCCCACATTGACGGAAGCACCATGCAACATGGTAGCCACTAACCAAAGTAATTCTTGGGCCTTGGAAACGGTACTCATGTGGCTGAGAAACTAAATTCTTAACATTATTTTACCTTAATTAATTTAGTCTTAAAGAGCCATATGTAGCTGGCGGTTTACCATATTGGGCAAGGCAGTCTTCCGGGGATAAACTTACAGTAACAAATATCATCTCATTTCCTTCTCAGATCCCAAAAGTATGGACGGGATTTCAGCGGTCTATTGGAGCAGCGGTCCTGTGCTTTTGCACTGTTGTATCTGCGGGTGGTGCAGTGTCACACCAGCTCGGGGTGGATGGGAAGCAGGTCCCTGGAGCTTTGCTTTCCATTCCTGTGATGGTCAACAGAAAATCTGGACACTCAGAATGAACTAAACCCCATAAAAATGTTTGATAAGATGCTATTAAAATGTTAAATTGCAGAATGAATGCATCTTGTATTAAAGATTGAAGAAAATACCCAAACAATTTTAAAAGACTATAAAATGAAAAGTGAACCAAACATAACACCACCTCTCCCTTCCCCATGCTTGCCGCCACCCGCCAGTTCAGAGGCCCCTCTTCTCGCAGTCGTGCTGGGTGAATTATTTCAGGCTTTTTTCTCTACATATTTTTAAAAGTATGTGTGTTTCTGAAAAATAATTTCTATAATTTTTTCAAAACTTGGGTCTATGACGCATGTTGATCTACATGTTGCTTAGTTTGTATTTTAATTTTAATAAGAAGCAGATGAAAGCATTTCTATTACAAACATAAATATTAAAAATGTCAAAACTATAATAAAAACAACCCAGGAAGTTGGTGGCACAGCCCTCCTTTTTCACCCTCTTCTTAAAGAGAATCAGCACTGTTGTGCGTAGCCTTACAGATTTTCCTGCACATTGACACCCATGTAAAAATATTTTGCTTTATTTTTGTGTGTTCAAAAATATGTGAACTAGATCAAACTGTACATATCTTCCCCTAACTTTCCCTTCTCGCTTAAAAACAGTGCACTGTTAGTACTTTGAGTATCCCTCATCCTCTCCACCTGCTTCACAGACTTCTGAATGTGAGTGGGACAGTTTGTCTGTCTCTGTCCCTCCATACGGAGAGCTCGCTGGTTTCCAGTTCATCATCAGTAGCACAGGGTTGCAACGCGTACCTGACACCTGCCCTGCTGTGTCCTTGTGGGAACCGTCCTGGACATACACACGGGAGAGGGGTTGCTGGGGGAAGTGGGATTCACATCTAAATTGTCTTCTGTACTGAGCTGAACATTGTGCCCCTAAAATTCTTTTCCTGCCCAGAACCTCAGAAGTTGACCTTGTTTGGTATTCCCGTGGGTCATGGAAGATGTAATTAATTAAGATGAGGGCAGACTAAAAGTGGGGCTTCCCAGGTGGCTCAGTGGTAAAGAATCCACCTGCCAATGCAGGAGACATGGGTCAGGAAGGTCCTCTGGAGGAGGAAACGACAGCCCATACCCGAATTCTTGCCTTGGAAATCCCATGGACAGAGGAGCCTGGCGGGCTGCAGTCCACGGGGTCACACAGAGTCAGACATGACTGAGCAACTGAGCACGCTTGCTCGCTCACGCGCGCGCGCACACACACACACACAGAGTAAAGTAGGTTGGGCCCTTAACCTAGATTTGGTATCCTCATACGAAGAAGAAAGGAGACAGGAGCAGAGACTCAAGGAAGATGCTGTGTGAACCCAGAGGCGGAGTTCAGCCTGTTGCAGCTACAAGCCGCGGAACAGCCAAGGTTGCCAGAAGTCAGCAGACGCTCCTAGAGCCTTCAGAGAGAGCCTGGCCCCGATACCACGATGGCTGCAGACGTCTTGCCTCCAGAACTGTGAGGAAATCATCTCTGTTTTAAGCCATCAAATTTGTGGTTATTTGTCAAGGCAGCCCTAAGAAACTGATATACCCTTAAAATAGTGACACTCCCACTAACCAGCATGTAAGTGTTCTTCATGGTGCTGAAGTCCTTACCCTCACTGGAAGGTATTCATTGGAAGGATTGATGCTGAAGCTGAAGCTCCAATACTTTGGCCACCTGATGCGAAGAGCCAACTCATTGGAAAAGACCCTGATGCTGGAAAAGATTGAAGGCAAAAGGAGAAGGGAAAGCAGAGGACGAGGTGATTAGATAACATCACTGACTCAATGGACGTGAATTTGACCAAACTCTGGGAGGTGGTGGAGGACAGAGGAGCCTAACATGCTGCACTGGAGTAGCAAAGAGATGGGCACACCTTGGCCGCTGAACAACAACAAAAAGCTGGAGGAAAGCAGTTTGGGAAGAGCCCTTCAAATCTTCTTAGCGAGCGTCTTAGTGATTGCATACAAATGTTCAGAGAAATGCAATGAATAACGTAACAGATGGACCTGTTCAGCTCAGCTCAGCTCAGTCGTGCCCGACTCTTTGCGAACCCGTGAATCACAGCACGCCAGGCCTCCCTGTCCATCACCAACTCCCGGAGTTCACTCAAACTCATGTCCATAGAGTCGGTTATGCCATCCAGCCATCTCACTCACTGTCGTCCCCTTCTCCTCCCGCCCCCAATCCTTCCCAGCATCAGAGTCTTCCAGTGAGTCAACTCTTTGCATGAGGTGGCCAAAGTATTGGAGTTTCAGCTTCAGCATCAGTCCTTCCAATGAACACTCAGGACTGATTTCCTTTAGGATGGACTGGTTGGATCTCCTTGCAGTCCAAGGGACTCTTAAGAGTCTTCTCCAGCACCACAGTTCAAAAGCATCAATTCTTCAGTGATCAGCTTTCTTCACAGTCCAACTCTCACATCCATACATGACCACTGGAAAAACCATAGCCTTGACTAGATGGACCTTTGTTGGCAAAGTAATGTCTCTCCTTTTTAATATGCTATCTAGGTTGGTCATAACTTTCCTTCCAAAGAGTAAGCATCTTTTAATTTCATGGCTGTTACTCCATCCCTATTTAATCAACACTAATACCTACAAGTCCATGATTCTTTATCTGCACTCACAGAATATAAAAAGCCCTGAAAACCAACAACTGCTGTGAGGCTATCTATTATCCTAACATTTCAGCTAATTTGGAATATAGACATTTCATTGCCAGTATAGCACTGTGTTTGATTACAGGGGCTGCCCCAGGTTCCCCTGGGAATATTGTGGATCTCTGTCAAATTAGTTGCAAGTATCTTTTCATACAATTTCTATTTTGTTCAGTCACTCAGTCATGTCTAACTCTGCAACCCCATGGACTGCAGCACACGAGGCTTCCCTGTCCTTCAGTATCTCCTGGAGTTTGCCCAAACTCATGTCCATTGAGTTGGTGGTGCCATCCAACCATCTCATCCTCTGTCGTCCCCTTCTCCTCCTGCTTTCAATCTTTCCCAGCATCAGGGTCTTTTGTAATGAGTCAATTTCTATACAACTTTAAAATCATAACAGGTGGAATTATCCTCCCACCCACCTTTCATGAGCTCATTTCCCTCTGTCCTTCCCTCAAGGGAAAACCCCACCCTGAACCTGGAGTTTCTATTTTTCCTGGATGTTTTGATAATTTCACCAAATATTTATGGAGGGTTTCCCAGGTGACACTAGTGGTAAACAATCTGCCTGCCAGTGCAGGAGACAAGAGTTTGATCCCTGGGTCAGGAAGATCCCCTGGAGGAGGGTATGACAACCCACTCCAGGAGTCTTGTCTGGGAAAGCCTATGGACAGAGGAGCCTGGTGGTCTGCAGTCCATGGGTTCGAAAAAGGGTTAGACACGACTTAGCGGCTAAACAATAACAATACTTACGGAAATAAATGATATCATTTTGTGTTCTTCACTACAAAAATCACACTTCATCCAGTTTCAATTTTATCTTTCATACCATGTCCTCTGACTAAAATGTTAGAAATCAATAACAAAAAGATGACTACAGAAACCCCACACATTTGGAGCATTTAAAACACATTCTGGACTTCCCTGGTGGTATTCAATTAGAGGAATATACCAGAGTTTGTTTATCCGTTCTCCTGGAGATGGGCTTTTGGGCTGTTTCCATTTTAGATCTATTGAGAATAAAGTTGCTATGAACATTCTTATATAGCGTTTGTGCAGACAGAGGTTTTCATTACCTAGAAATGAAATTGCTGGTAAGAGAACTTCCAAACAGTTCTTCGCAGTATTTATCCCACCGGCAATCTGTGAGGTTTCAGATGCTGTACGTACACTGCAGTGTTGGGTGTGACCTCTCTTTGTTTAACTTATTTGTTTTTAATTGAAGGATAATTGCGTCACAGTGCTGTGTTGGCCTCTCCCATACAACACGAGTCAGCCGCAGGTATACCTGTGTCCCGCCCTCGTGGGCCTCCCTCCGCCCCGCCCCTCACCTCCAGGTTGTCGTGCGGCAGGTCCCCATCGGCTGTCTGTTTTACACAGGGCGGAGTGTGTGCTTCCATCCGGCCGACCCTCTGCCTCCCCCGCCTGTCCCCACCCGGGCCCGTAAGTCTGCTCTCTATTCTGCATCTCCCCCGCTGCCCTGCCAGTAGGCTCACTGGCACCGTCTTTCTAGATTCCACACATGTGCATCAGTACACGACCCGTGTTTTTCTCTTTCTGACAGACTTCACTCTATAATAGACTCGAGGTTCATCTACCTCCTTAACACTGACTCAAACGCCTTCCTTGTAGTCAGTCTTTTTATTTTATCCGTTCTCGTGGGTCTGTACTGATAGCTCATTGTGGTTTAATTTGCATTTCTCCAGTGACTAAATGAAGTTGAGCATGTTCTCATGCCGAGTTCCCTCTTTAATAGATTTCACTCTGACTGCTGGTAGAGACCAGACTGGAAAGGTTCAGAAGAGGAAGTGGATCCACTTCGCAGTGGATCTTAGAAGGGACTCTAAAAGGCTAGCTGCAAAAGTGGTGAGGAGGAATTAGAATGGGGAGATACATATTTACGGGCTTCCCTAGTGACTCAGAAGGTAAAGAATCTGCCTGCAGTGCAGGAGACGTGGGTTCAGTCTCTGGGTCGGGAAAATCCCCTGGAGTAGGGAATGGCAACCCACTCCAGTATTCTTGCCTGGAAAATCCCATGGACAGAGGAGCCTGGTGGGCTACAGTCCATGGGGTCATAAGAGTCGAACATGACTGAGTGACAAACACACACACACACTCAGTAAAATATAGATTTTACCTTGCAACTCGTGGGTTCTCTGTTCCCAGACCAGGGACTGAACCCAGGCCACAACAGTGAAAGCCCAGAATCCTAGCCACTAGCCACCAGGGAAGTCCCAGGATGGGGATATGTTTTGAGATACAGCCCGCAGGAGTCCTTAGCAGATTGGATAGGACTTGCAAGACAAAGAATCAAGAAAGATGTTCAGCTTTTGCCCAGAAACCAGGGGTGACTAGTGATGTCAGTCACTGCAGTGGAGGCTATCGGGGAGGAGCCAGTCTGGAGGGAACAGGTAGCTTGACTCTCGGGAGACAAAATGTCCATTAGGCGTTCAGTGGTGCTGTTTGAGGAGAAAGGTAAGCCAATCTGGAACTCGAGGAAATGGTTACAACTGAAGTCATCTGCCTGTTTAAACCCGTGCGCGCATGTGTGTGTGTGCACGTGTGTGCACGAGTGCTTAATCGCTCAGGCGTGTCCGACTCTTTGCGACCCCATGGACTGTAACCTGCCAGGCTCCTCGGTCAATGGGATTTTTCAGTGCTGAATACTGGAGTGGGTTGCCATTTCCTTCTCCAGGTGATCTTCCCAACTCTGGGATTGAACCCAAGTCTCCTATGTCTTTTGCTTTGCAGGCAGATCCTTTACCCGCTGAGCCATCAGGGATGCCCCCTTTAAGGCCATAGGTATGGCTGAGATCATAGGGATGGCTGAGGTCACTAGGCAGTGGGTGTCACCTTTGGCTGCACTTCTGAAATAAACCTGGGAGCTTCAAAAATATTGCCCCACCCCAAGGATCCTGATGTAATACGTCTCGGGGTGAGGCTCAGGCATAAGGATTTTTAGAAGTATCCTGAGGGATTGCAGAGTGTGGGGGTTGAACACCTCTGATGGGAACTACACAGCCTTGCAGAGCAGACCTCCAGGCTCTCACCTTGTGTAACTGAGACTTCATGTCCGCTGACCAGCAGCTCCCCATCCAGCGCCTCTCCTTGGCCTCTGGCAACCACCGTTGTACTCCCTGCTTCTGTGATTGACTGCTCTGGATGTAGGTGAGGTCACGTAGCATTTGTCCTTCTGCGACTGGCTTTATGTCACTTAGCATTATGTCCTCATGGTTCATTCATGGGATGCTCTACGCCAGGCTTTCCCTCCTTTTCAAGGCTGCATTCTATTCCCTTGTACGTGGTGACCACCTTTTCTGTAGTCATTCCTCCCTTCAGGGACATTTCGGTTGCTTCCACACCCTGTTTGTTTCTTTGCTTGGTTAGTTTCTTCGTCACACCACGGCACATGGGATCTTAGTTCTCAGACCAGGAATCTAACCCACCCCCCTCTGCAGTGGACACGTGGAATCTTAACCACCAGGCCATCAGGGAAGTCCCTACACCTTGGATATTGTGAATAATCCTGCAATGAACATGGAATGCAGATCTCTTCAAGATCCTGGTTTTAATTCGTTTGGATACATACCTGGAACTCAAATTGCTAGATCGCGTATTAATTTTGGTTTAAAGTTTGGTTTAACCTTTGAGGAACTTTCATGCACCCTAGTTTTCATTCCTGGAGTTTTCAGGTTCATGAACCCAAGCATTAGCACAGAGGGGTAGTATAAAAGGCAGGGGCTGGATTCTGAAGTCTGACTGCCTGGATTCAAATCCACATGTGACTCTGGGCAAACTTTGTAACCTCTGTGAAACTCAGTTTTCTCATCTGCACAATCAAAATTTATCTATTAAGGAAATACTGATTGAGAGCTATAATGTTTCTAACACGGGGGATGGTGACTAGAACAGAAAAACTTTGGCCCTCGTGATGCTTGCTGCTGCTGCTAAGTCACTTCAGTCGTGTCCGACTCTGTGTGACCCCATAGACGGAAGCCCACCAGGCTCCCCCATCCCTGGGATTCTCCAGGCAAGAACACTGGAGTGGGTTGCCATTTCCTTCTCCAATGTGTGAAAGTGAAAAGTGAAAGTGAAGTCGCTCAGTCGTGTCCGACCCTTAGCGACCCCACGGACTGCAGCCTACCAGGCTCCTCCACCCATGGGATTTTCTAGGCAAGAGTGCTGGAGTGGCTTGCCATTGCCTTCTCCGCTCGTGATGCTTACGTTCCGTTTAGAAAGATAAGTAGATTAAAAATATACTTTCTAGTAAAATACATGGCAACTTTTATAGGGATCGATGCTAATGAAAAAAATTAAAGCAGGGAAGTTACAGAAAGCACAGCTTTGTGTCCTATCACTCAGTCCTGTCTGACTCTGTGTGATCCCATCAACTGTAGCCCTCCAGGCTCCTCTGTCCTTGGAATTTTCCAGACAAGAATACTCCAGTGGGTTGCCATTTCCTTCTCCAGGGGATCTTCTGGGGCCAGGGATCGAACCTGCATCTCCTGCATCTCCTGAATTGGCAGGCAGATTCTTTACCACTGAACCACGGAGAGGCCCTTGAATTGCTTCCTTGCCCTCATCAAGTTGTCACCAGGAGGGAAATTTAAGAGTCAGTTTCTCTAGAGACTCACTGCAGCCCCCAGCCCTGCTCTTCAGCCCTCAGAAAAGAAACCTGGAATCCTTTTTAGGAGAGCTCTCCTTTACAGATCTTGTTAATCTAAGGAGTTCTGTTTTCTCTATAAATAAGGCAACAGTCCCCAGCGTGGCCTGGGTGGTATCTGCTCACTGTGTATGGTATCTGGTGCAGAATGGAGGTGAGGGAGTTTGTGGAAGGAAGCAGGGGAAAGATACGGAAGAAACCCAGAGGAGCCTTTTACTTTTGAAGGATGTGATAGACTGTCACCCTTGAACCCAAGTTACGCTGTGTGTCTGTGTGGCGGGGGCCTTTGGCAGAAGCCGCAGCGCCTCACTCTTCCCACCTGCGTTGATCAAGCCCTGTTCATCCCCGGCACTCTGAGCCGTCAGGAGTCTCGGGAGACGAGTGGGTATCACATATCTTCCTAAACAGCCCCCAGAGCTGGGACGGAAGTTAAACAGTTTCCCAGGTTTTCTTTCTCTGTTCCCTTCAGGATCAAATAGTCCCTACAGCCAGAGGCCTAATTGTGTCTTTTCATCTAAACTGGGATCTCCATGGAGTCAGGGGTTATGTCTTCTTTGTTTTTGTAATCTCCACGATCTGGCATAGAGCATCAAGCAAGGGAGGCATGAAGAGGTGGATGGCGGATGGATGGGTGGGTGGATGGCGAGATAAGTATATGGAAGGAAGGAGGGCGGGAGGGAGGGAGAAGGAGGAAGTTCGGAAGGAGTGGAAACGTGGAAGAAGGAAAGAAGGGATTGAGGAAGGAGGGAGGGAGGGGGAAGGGTGGGTAAACAGATGGGGGCTGAGCGAATGAAGAGGTGGACGGGTGATGGATAATAATGGCGAACGCTTTGCGAGCCCTTATCATGCGCCAGTTTCATCTCCCCACCACTTTCAATATATGAAGAGTAAGCTTCAGAAGAGCTGTCACAGACCCAAAACGACAGAGTTCTGCCCGACTCCTGAGTGAGCATACCGACCCATCATATCCTGATGTTGAATATGTGGATGGATAAGTGCATGATTCGTCTGCATGCAGACTTTTCTTACGGGCTTCCTGCGTAGCTCAGCTGGCAAAGAATCTGCCTACAATATGGGAGACCCCCATCAATTGCTGGGTCGGGAAGTTCCCCTGGAGAAGGAATAGGCTACCCACTCCAGGATTCTTGGGCTTCCCTGATGGCTCAGATGGTAAAAAGAATCTGCCTGGGATGTGGGAGACCTGGGTTTGATCCCTGGGTTGGGAAGATCCCCTGGAGGAGATCATGGCAACCCACTGTACTAGTCTTACCTGGAGAATCTTCATGGACAGAGGAGCCTGGCGAGCTACAATCCATGGGTCTCAAAGAGTCAGACGTGACGGAGCGACTGAGCACAGCACAACAGACAGCACAGCTTTTCTCAAAGGACAGACAGAAATAAACAAGAACGAAGCTGACGTCTTCAGCATTACCTTTTCCAGCAACACGCCGGAACGTTTTCCTCCCACTGCTTTGCAAGCCAAACGGTGGGAATTGGAACAACAACGAGAAAACAGTGCCGGTGTTTAAGAAGCTTCCAACTGATAAACCTGGGGGCCTTTGACCGCAAAAGGGTTAGAAAAATGATGGGGGACCAGTGGCCTGAGAGCCTAGGGAGAGACTCATTCTGCCCCTGGTTGTCCCAGTTTTGACCACGGAGCTTGCCTGGGCTCTCTCGACCTCACAGTCCTGGGCGTCCAGTGAGTAGCTTGGACCGAATGACTGGGAATGTGAAGCCCTTTCCCCAGACTCTTCTGGTTAAGATTTACACCCACCCTTGGCCAGGACGGGACGTGGTCCCCACTGTGCCAAGAGGCAGAGTTGGGTGTGATCAGGCCTGTGGGCTCCGACAGGCAGCCTGGTGCCCCATTCCGACTCGAGGTGGCCTTTTAGACTTCTGATTTCACCTTTGGGCCTCAGTTTCCTCTTCTGTAAAAGCAGACGCGACATGCTTTATACCTTGGAGAGTGGCTGGAGAGGATTATCACAGTGTCTGGCCACTGGGAACCTCAATTCCATGTCAGCTCTTATTGTTTTTTTTTTAACTTTTTGTTTCTACTGTTCTTTACAAAATTAAAGCCACACAGATAATTCAGCTTTTTTAGAATAAAATGATTTCAAACACAGAGATAAAAGTAAATCAGAATTTACCCTTAGTGCCCCAGAGGCCATTACTCCCCCTGGAAATAACGGCTCTGTCCCTTGTCCTTCTGGGGTTTCTTTTTATGTAAATTCAGTCATTCCGTGTAAAGGCTTTTTGCTTGATAGCGAGTCTTGCGAGGGTTTCTACAGAAGGGCTGTGGATCTGCCTCACTATTTCTCATGCTACATTGTAATTCTTGGGTTGTTTGAATCACAGTTGTTTTTAGGCCTCCCTGGTGGCTCAGATGCTAGAGAAACTGACTGCTATGTAGGAGCCCCAGCTTCAATCACTGGGTCGGGAAGATCCCCTGGAGAAGGGAATGGCAACCCACTCCAGTATTCTTGCCTGGAGAATCCCATTGACAGAGGAGCCTGGTGGGCTATAGTCCATGATGTCCCAAACAGTCGGACATGACTGAGCGACTAACACTTGGATTACAATTTATCTATCTGTTCTTCTATGACTTTCTCCTTTTCTTTCATTAATTTTGAAGTTCACCAAAAATGCATGAACATGTTCTCTTTGCAAGAAAGCTAAAATATTACAAATAAGCCTGAAGTCCCCTTTGACAACATGCTTGCCCAGACTTCTTTTGCGCCCCTCCCCCATTAGAAACCTCAGCCATCCATTTGGAATGTGAGTTTCTAAGACTTTTCCAGCGCGTCCATAATTACGCATCTGTAGAGAATACATAGCTTTGCTTTGTGTTTTCTGGTTTTGTCTTGCAACTTGCTCTGAGTCACTGAATAGTATATGTAAAGCTTCCCAAGTCTCCAGAAGCCTGTCTCTTTCAGTCCTGCAGAATATGATTTTCTTCTAGCTATAGTTTAGATATATCCCATGCCATGTAGTTTCCACTTTTTCCTCTCTCACCATTAACGCACCAGCCTATATCCCTACCCACCAGCGCAGGGGACCTCCACTCATCAGTAATTTGAAAGCCGTGTATATGATACAGAGTAACCGACCAATGAAAGCCCTATGTTCATGGGACTTTAAACTGAGTCGTTTTTTAGAATCGAGCGTATTTCTTCTCCATCAGTTTAGACGGTGTGACCCAGTGGGAAGAGAAAGGGCTGCAGAACCAAACAGTACTCATTTCATCCCAGCCTCTTGCCAACTTGAGTCAAGTTTACTTCTCCTTCAGAGTTTTGATACCCTCAGTCGCACCCCTCATAGAACTAATTGTGAAAGCTGACTTAAATAGTGTGGGGGTCACCTGCCCCTTGGGAAACCCTCAACAGATACAGATTGTCACTGTTAAAATCTAGTCTCTCTCCTATCTCTCAAAGGATCTGAGGTGTCTAGCTTAGACTTTTCGTGCTGCTGACTTTTAAGTTAATTCTAGCAACCTCTTTCTAAAGTGATAATAAAATAATAAGCAAAAACAAAAAACAAAACTGAATATTTAGATCTCCTGCCAACTACAAATCAGCATTAGGTAGTGGTACCTAGCCCTCAAGATAGAGGACACTTCTAGAGGCTAATTCCGACAGTTTGGGGCTTTTCCCACTCACCCCAACCCAATAATTAATAGGAGTCAGGAAGAAGCCCCTGTATTCCTAAGTGCTGATTCCCGCCTTGCTGGCACTCCAAACATCTGAAGGAAAAACAGTTTGTTAATTGCTGTCTAGACAGTTTATTGCGGCAATAAGATCAAAACCCAGAATCCTAAGGTTTGTGGTATGAATCACGCAGACTAAACAATTGTTTTATTGCATTTACAGAGAAGTTGATTTATCACATCACTGGGTAATAAAACTCCTTCATGGTTTATCCGAAATAATTTTGCTCCTTTTACACCACTCTGTGATAATCCACCTCTCTGGGGCTGTTAGAATGTGTTCTCTGTCACATCTAAAGAGCTTCCTATCCGGTACCCTGTGGTCATCAAGGGTGAGGGTTCGATCCATCCCGGGAGGCTTTGTGAGGGCGGGCAGCCTGAATACAGTGGCTGTCATAGCTGTATCTGCCCACGCCAAGGTGAGTGGACAGTCCCTGAACCTGAAAACCTCTTGTTTGTTGTCAAAGGCCAATTTGGTGTTTGGGGTTTTTTTTGGGTTTTTTTGGCCACTCTGTGCAGCCTGTGGGACTTTAGTTCTCTGACCAAGGGATTGAACCCGTGCCCCCTGCATTGGAAGCACAGAATCTTAACCACTGGACCACCAGGGAAATCCATGGCAAAGACCAGTTTGATGGTTTCACCCCACTGACTAGTTCCTGGCTGGAATGGACAGGTGCCTCTGAAGGTCTGGGCTGATGTTCCCCCTGCTTGCGGCTGTATGTGTACCCTGATCACCTGTGGACTGTGAGAGAAAGGACGAACAGTCCACCCTGCATTTGTTACCCCCTCCCAGACCCCGCAGCCGCCAGTGGAGCGGGGCTGCCTCCACGAAACAGAGGCTCAGGGAGTTTAAGGGGCTTCTTTGGGTGCTATGTCCAGGGCTTTGTGACATGGGAAGCCAAGAGACTTCAGAGATTAGCATCAAATAAATTGTAATATCTTTTCTAAAGAAGGTATACCTGTTTTGCTCTTCTCTTTTACATCCCTGCCCTGGCAACAGTAAAAATCCACGGTAAGGATCAGCTGGTCTCCAGACCCCTGGAATCAAGTGATAATTTTAAAAACTGAGGGATTTCCCTGGTGATCCAGTGGTTAAGACTCCACGCTTCCACTGCAGGGGGCACGGGTTTGATCCCTGGTCGGGGAACTAAGATCCCACATGCCACACGACGTGGCCAAATACAAATAAATAAAGTTAAAAATTGATGTGGAATTTGTAGAACATAAAATTATTTTAAAGTGAACAATCCAGGGATATTTACTACCTTTGCATTATTGTGCAACCAGCACCTTGGTCAAATACAAAACGTTTTCATCTCTTGAGAAGAAAATCCCCCGTCCATTAAGCAGCACTCTGCGTTTCCCCCTCCCGCCAGCCCTGTCAGCTGCCAATCCTCATGCGTTTACCTATTCTGGGTATTTCATGTAAGGGATCCTGTAACGTGGCCTTTTGTATCTGACTTCTTTCACTTACCATAATGTTTTTGAGATTCCTCCACATTGTAGCATGCCTCAGCACTTCATTCCTTTTTAACGGCTGACTGATATTCCACCGTATTTATAGCCCTCGTTTTGTTTGTCCGTTCGTTGTTCGATGAGCATCTGGGTCATTTGCCACCTCTGCCTGTACTGCTGCAGTGCACGTGTATCTGAGTGCCTGTTTGCAATTCTTTTGAGTTTTGCACCTAGACACAGAACTGCTGGATCATACAGTAATTCTGTGTTTAGCCTTTCAGGAAGCCACCAAACTGATTTTCAGAGTGACTGAACCACTCCACACTGAGGGTTTCCATTTTTTCCACAACCTTGTCAACACTTATTATTTTCCATTTTTATGTTTCTTTAAAAGATTTTTTTGCTGTGGACCATTTTTTAAGTCTTTATTGAATTTGTTATAATATTACTTCTGTTTTATGTTTGGTTTTTTTGGCTGCAAGGCATGTGAGATCTTAGCTCCCCCACTAGGGATTGAGCCCTCACACTGGCATTCAAGGCACGGTCTTAACCACTGCACCGCCAGGGAAGTCCCTGTGCTTCAATTTTTGATGACTGCTCTCCTACTGAGTATGAAGCGGTGTCCCACTGTGGTTTTGGTTTCCCTACTGACGAATGGTGTTGTGCATTTTTTCACGGGCTAGATGGCCATTTGTCTAAATTCTTTGAAAAAGTCCTTTGCCCATATTGTGATTGGGCTATTTGTTTTTTCTGCTGTTGAATTGCAAGAGTTTTTTATATACAGTTTACATCAGAGATATGATTGGCAATTATGTTTTCCCATTCAGTGAGCTGTCTTTTTCTTGATGATGTCCTTTGATGCACAGATGGTTTTAGCTTTGTTGTTGCTGTTTGGTTGATAAGTTGTGTCCAACTCTGCAACCCCCACGCACGAACTGCAGCATGCCAGGCTCCTCTGTCCTCCACTATCTCCCAGAATTTGCTCAAATCCATGTTCATGGAGTCAGTGATGCCATCCAACCATCTCATCCTCTGTCGCCCCCTTCTTCTCCTGCCCTCAATCTTCCCCAGCATCAGGGTCTTTTCCAATGAGTCAGTCCTTCGCATCAGGTGACCAAAGTATTAGAGCTTCAGCATCAGTCCTTCCAATGAATATTCAGGATTGATTTCCTTTAGGATGGACTGGTTTGATCTCCTTGCAGTCCAAGGGACTCTCAAGAGTCTTCTCCAACACCACAGTTCAAAAGCATCAACTCTTTGGCACTCAGCCTTCTTTATGGTCCAGCTCTCACATCCATACATGACTACTGGAAAAACCATGGCTTTGACTATACAGACCTTTGTTGGCAAAGTGATGTCTCTGCTTTTTAATATGCTGTTTAGTTTATTCATAGTTTTCCTTCCAAGGAGCAAGTGTCTTTTAATTTCATGACTGCAATCATCATCTGCAGTGGTTTTGGAGCCCAAGACCTTCATTTCAATGAGGTCCAATTTATCTGTACTTTCTTTAGTTGCTTATGCTTTTTGTGTCATATGTAAGAATCTATTGTCAAATCCAAGGTCATGTTACAGTTGTTGGGGTTTTAGCTTCTATGTTTATGCCACTGCTCCATTTTGAGTTAATTTTTATATATGGTGTGAAGGAAAGGTCCAATTCTTTGGATATTGATAGCCAGTTGTCTTAGCACAAACACTGAATCTTTTGGATACTCTTCTAGCGTGATTTCCAGAAGTATCTCTGAAGTCTGAAAAGGTTGAAGAATACCTCCTCCTGTGCTCTAGGGCTCAAAATCCCTATCAAGCTACCAACAGTATTTTTCAGAGAACTAGAACAAATAATTTCACAATTTGTATGGAAATACAAAAAACCTCGAATAGCCAAAGCAATCTTGAGAAAGAAGAATGGAACTGGAGGAATCAACCTGCCTGACTTCAGACTATACTTCAAAACTATAGTCATCAAGACAGTATGGTACTGGCACAAAGACAGAAATGTAGATCAATGGAACAGAATAGAAAGCCCAGAGATAAATCCATGCACCTATGGACACCTTATCTTTGACAAAGGAGGCAAAAATATACAGTGGAGAAAAGACAATCCCTTTAACAAGTGGTGCTGGGAAAACTGGTCAACCACTTGTAAAAGAATGAAACTAGAACACTTTCTAACACCATTCACAAAAATAAACTCAGAATGGATTAAAGATCTAAATATAAGACCAGAAACTATAAAACTCCTAGAGGAGAACATAGGCAAAACACTCTCTGACATAAATCACAGCAGGATCCTCTATGACCCACCTCCCAGAGTAATGGAAATAAAAGCAAAAATAAACAAATGGGGCCTAATTAAACTTAAAACTTTTGCACAACAAAGGAATATATAAGCAAGGTGAAAAGACAGCCTTCAGAATGGGAGAAAATAATAGCATACAAGGCAACTAACAAAGAATTAATCTCAAAAATATACAAGCAGCTCCTGCAGCTCAACTCCAGAAAAATAAAAGACGCAATCAAAAAATGGGCCAAAGAACTAAACAGACATTTCTCCAAAGAAGACATACAGATGGCTAACAAACACATGAAAAGATGCTCAACATCACTCATTATCAGATGAATGCAAATCAAAACCACAATGAGGTACCATTTCATGCCAGTCAGAATGGCTGTTATCCAAAAGTCTACAAGCAATAAATGCTGGAGAGGGTGTGGAGAAAAGGGAACCCTCTTATAGTTGGTGGGAATGCAAACTAGTACAGCCACTATGGAGAACAGTGTGGACATTCCTTAAAAAACTGGAAATAGAACTGCCATACGACCCAGCAATCCCACTCCTGGGGATACACACCGCGGAAACCAGAATTGAAAGAGACACGTGTACCCCAATGTTCATCGCAGCACTGTTTATAATAGCCGGGACATGGAAGCAACCTAGATGTCCATCGGCAGACAAGTGGCTGAGAAAGCTGTGGTACATATACACAATGGAGTATTACTCAGCTGTTAAAAAGAATGCATTTGAGTCAGTTCTAATGAGGTGGATGAAACTGGAGCCTATTATACAGAGTGAAGTAAGTCAGAAAGAAAAACACCAATACAGTATATTAACGCATACATATAGAATTTAGAAAGATGGTGATGATGACCCTATATGTGAGACAGCAAAAGAGACACAGATGTATAGAACAGTCTTTTGGACTCTGTTGGAGAAGGCGGGGGTGGGATGATTTGAGAGAATAGCATTGAAACATGTATATTATCACATGTGAAACGAATCTCCAGTCCAGGTTCAATGCATGAGACAGGGTGCTCAGGGCTGGTGCACGGGGATGACCCAGAGGGATGGGATGGGAAGGGAGGTGGGAGGGGGGTTCAGGATGGGGAACACGTACACCCATGGCTGATTCATATCAATGTATGGCAAAAACCACTACAATATTGCAAAGTAATTAGCCTCCAATTAAAATAAATTAATTAAAAAAAAAGAGATCCCAAACTCTGTTGCCTGCTAATACGATGGAGGGACTTGCTAGGCGGTCCGCTGGTTAAGACTTCAGCGCCGTGCTTCCAGTGCAGGGGGCGCAGGTTCAGTCCGTGGTCGGGAAACTACATCCCACGCGCCACAGCTAAGACCCGGTGCAGCCAAAAAATACCCAGCTAGATCTTGCCTGGAGAATCCCAGGGACGGGGGAACCTGGAGGGCTGCTGTCTCTGGGGTCACACAGAGTCGGACACGACTGAAATGCCTTAGCAGCAGCAGCAGCAGATAAATAAATATTTATTAAAAGAAGACAAAATTAAAATGCAACCACCACTGGGCTTCCCAGGTGGCGCTCGTGGTAAAGAATCTGCCTGCCAATGTAGGAAACAAGAGATGAGGGTTCGATTCCCGGGTCTGGAAAATCCCCTGGAGGCGGAAACGGCAACCGGCTCCACTGTTCTTGCCTGGGAAATTCCATAGACAGAGGAGCCTGGCAGGATACAGCCCATGGGTCACAGAGTTGGACACGACTGAGCACGCGTGCACACACACACACACACACACACACAACTAGCATATGTCCCAGCAATGCTCTACTAGCATTTATCCCAGAGAAATGAAAATTTATGTTCATACAAAAGTCTGTACATGTTTGTAGCCGCTGTATTCACTACAGGGCAGATTGGAAATGACACAGATGTTTCTCAGCAGGTAAACAGTTAAAATCTGGAGTGCTCCACTCCAAGGAGTAGGGTCCAGGGCTGAAAATGAGCAAGCTCTTGATACAGGCAACAAGCTGGATGACTCTCCAGAGAACGCTGTGCACGGAAAAAGCCAATCTTGAAAGGCTACGTGCTTCCATTTACTTAGCATCCTTGAAGTGACAAAACTATAGCATTACAGAGACTTCCCCGGTGTCCAGTGGCTGAGACTCCATACACCCAAAGCAGGGGGCCCGGGTTTGGTCCCTGGTCAGGAAACTACATCCCACATGCCTCAACTAAAGATGCCCCATGCTACCACTAAGACCTGGCACAGCCCAATAAATAATAAATATTTTGTAAAAAACTGTAGCAGTATGGAACAGATCAGTGGTTGCCCGGGGTTAAGGAAGGGATCAGGGCAGAAGGAAAGAGGGTGTGGCTGTAAAAGAGCAACATGAGGACTCCTTGTCTGAACAGACGGAGATGTTCTGTATCTTAACTGTATCAGCGTCGACATCCTGGCTGTGATATTAGAGTGTGGCAAGATGTTACTGGATCTTTCTGGTAGCTCAGACAGTAAAGAATCTGTCTGCAATGCAGGAGACCTGGGTTCGAGCCCTGGGTCGGGAAAATCATTCCAATGTTCTTGCCTGGAGAATCCCACGGACAGAGGAGCCTGGTGGGCTACAGTCCACGAGGTCGCAGAGTCAGACACGACTGAGCGACTAGCACTACAGGATGTTGCTATTCTGGCAACCGGGTACCCCGTTCCCAGAGTACCTGAGAGAGCACCTTGCTTCTCTGCATTATGTCCTGCAACTGCGTGTGAATCAGCGCGTATCTCAAAGCTAAAAGCTCGTTTGAAAACTTACGTAGGGACTTCCCTGGCGGTCCGGTGGCTGACTCCACGCAAGGGGCAGGGTTTAATCCCTGGTCAGAGAGCTGGATCCCACATGCCACAGCTAGGGCCCAGCACAGCCAAATAAATAAAAAATAAATATTTTTTAAACTTACGTAAATATGTAAATCATATGTATTTAAATCAATAGATAGTATATTATATATAAATATATTTTTAAATGCATTTAGCATTGAATCTTGTGTTTATAGGTCAAAAATGGTCTCATGTTGGCACTTTCACATGGTTCAGCCAGATATTTTTCCTTCACTCAGCTGAATTGGTAGCATCCAAAACCCGTTTTGGCAGCTCATTTTTTCGTTTCAGTCCACCGTGCATAGAATATTCCATATCAGCCCAAACACAGCTGCCTCCAGCTGCAGAAATACAATGCCGTATTATAGATGACCATGGCTTATTCTGACAGTTTCCTCTAACGGACATTTTGGCTGTTTCCATTATTTAGCTTTTACCGACAATGTTGCCATGTATTTCCTTGAACATACATCATTCGTCATGTGTTCAGTAGAGGGTCTGTAGGATAAATTTCCAGCAGAATAATTACTAGGTCAAAGTATATATATAGCTTTTATTTCCGTAAATGTTTCCTAATACCTGCCAAAGAGGCTGAACCAATGATAACTCCCAGCTTCCCCCACCAAGGCTATGTTGGAGAGCCTGTGGTCCCTCATTTTGCAAAGACAGTATTAGCATATCTGCTAATCTTACAAATAGAAAAAAAAAGATATCTTGGGGTAATTAATATTTGCAATTTTCTTGTATGCCTAGGTCAAGAATCTTTTCTTATACAGCCCGCTAACATAGTATTCATTTGCAATCTCAGCGACTGAACTGAACTGAAAGGGATTTTGTTTTATATTTCTTTTTATCATATAGAGTATTTGAATACAGTGGAAGATTAAGAAATGTTTGCAGATCAATCGCCACACCTGGCCCCAAACCTCCACCCTCTCTGAGCCTCACTCACCTCCTGAGGCTGCAAGGACTGAAGGAGAAATCAGAAAGTGCCTTAAGATGAACAGCAAATGGAACTGGACAGGAGGTGGGGTCAGGTCCAACGGAGAACCAAGGGCTGCTTGGCCTACATTTTCAGGGTTGTTTTTTTTATAGGCTGCCAGGGCACTAGGTTGAAGGACCCAAGGAGCTTTGCACCAGCTAAAGAAAATACAAAATTCATAAGTGACTATAAAGTTTCTCATCATGCTAACTGGTGCCTGCCACTGACCTGAACTTAGTTTTTAGGGGTCTTTCAATCCCGAGAGCAAAATATTCTGTTCTTAACAAAATCCATAGTCGCACATTTAAATTTGGAACACTTCAAAAATTACATGTATGGTATACATACTAGTATATAGCATTATGTTACATTCCATATTATTGGTGTATATGTATATATATACCTGGTCATTTCACATAAACAATGAGACATTCACTGAGACACTAACATTCATTGGAAAAGTATTTACATGAATTTACAAATGCCCTGGACCTTTCTGGATCCATTAACAGCTCTGAAAGAAAATTGCTGTAGCTTTTTATTTTGAAAAATGTGTGGAACTCAGGCTGATAAGAAACCTTTCATGCATTCATGAATGCTAACTAGGAAGATAGTTGGGGACATTCCAAATGCTTATTCCTGTCTCTTTCTGTCTCTCGGGCTCTCTCTCAGCAGCCCCCACCCCCACCCCACCTTGGGTGCGCCTAGATAACCATGGTGGAACTTGGAAGGCTCTTTTATTAAGCTGTCCCATTGTATGCTAAGTTATGGTGGGCTTCAGGCTGATCCCTTCACAAAAGTCCTTTGTTTGGGGGTTTCCCTCTATAAACTGGGACTCAGTGAATTATGCCCTTCTAGGAGGCTTTCCTTGGCTGATTATGTTTACCTAACCAAGCATTATTTTCTGTCTTGTTTTCTTCTTTTTCTCAAGCATCATTCAGCTCTCAGGAAAGCATGAGAAAGATAAGGAAAATGCTCGTGAAACTAGGAGGTATGTTTGGCTTCTCTGCTCTGAAAATGATTGAGGTGTTTTTGTAACAAGCACGTGCCACTTTTGGGAAAACTGTATTTTTCAATAGAATTTTCCCCTGGGTGCCGGATCTGCGGGCTACAAAGGACATGAAACGCCCTGATTTTGACATGTTTTCCTTGTCTGTTGCTTCTGTTCAGTTTGGGCTTTATTTCGTTTTGTTTCCATAGTTTGGGGATGAGGGTGGAGGACAGAAAGAGGAAACCAGCTCTTTCCTATTCATCACTTTAATCCTAGAATAAGAGCTTTATTGTTTTGTTTTTTAAACGCGTTGGTTTGGGAGGAAAATGACAGAGGTTTTTATTTGGGGTCCTCTCTTTAAAGAAAACTAGTGGGACCTTTAAGAAAAAAGGCTGAACCACATAAAATGACAGCAGCGAAGGACGATGGCAATAAAGGGGCATCCGAGGGTGTGCGCGTCCGTTACGATGGGGGCTGCCCCTCTCCTTCCGTGAAAAGCAGCCTTCTTCTCATGGGAAACCAAGCCCCTGGGTTATTAGATTCACAATGAGTTCCCCAGATGGAGTTCCCAGGAATAAGGATTCTCAGAGGAATAAAGAGAACCCTAGAGGCTCCTGTTTGTTTTGTTTTGTTCTTGTTTCAGTGAAGTTTTGACGAGGTAATGCCTGCAAGTGGTTCCAAAAGCACACCGCGCAGCAAACAAGGGGCGATCTCTGTTCCAACTGCTGTGCTGCGGTCACCTGTCCGCCTGCTCGCAGCGAACCCCTTGCTCGGAGATCCTGCGCAGTGTAACATTCGTAGCTGTGTGTGCGTCGGCGAGTGTACATACATGTTCCTTCTCCCTCCTTTCTCACACAGCATCAACATGCCTTGCAGATGGCTTGGCACTTTCTCCCATGGATGGCCCATTGATCTTGGCCACTGTTCCATCTCAATACACAGCTAACTCATCAATCTTTTCTATGGCTGCATACTGTTCCACTGTAAATGCACCTTAACCTATTTAACCGTTTCCAATGGATGGGCAGTTGGGTCGCCTTTGATCTTTTGCTAGTACAAACAGTGCTCCCTTGGCTGATCTTGGTGGGACATCATTTCACACATGTGTGAGTAATTCTGCAGGGAATTTCCTCCAGTTGGAAACGGTGGGTCCAAGAGTTTGTTATTAGCCCGTGGGCTAAGAGGGGGACTCGAGGTGTTCGTGTCATTTCCAAGGCTAGGTTTGCATGCCTTCTGTTTTACACAACCTCAGTATTTACATTTAGGTCCCCAAACAATACATGAAGAGGTCCTCCCTGTAGCTTAAACCAATAAACAAAGAGTCCAAAGGCTGCATGGTAAAATGTGAAAGTTCCTCTTGAATTCTCAACCTCCTACCCTCCACCACATTCTCCTTCTCAGAATTGACCACTGTGAGTTCATGCAAATAATTCCAGACCCATGCCTGTATTTACGTTTCTACTCATACACATGGTTCTAGTATATCCAGGTAGATGCCGACAGAGGTGGCTGGATAAAGGGCAGTAGAGACGCGTTTGTGTGGATACGTAAACAGAGGTGCTTACAGTAGTGCTTGTTAGACTATTCCGCGCTCAAGACTCACCTGTGGATTTCGTTACACGGAGGATTTGACTCAGTGTGACTGGGGTGAGAGCCAAGCGTCTCTGTTTCTAACAAGCTCCCGAGCATTACCAACACTGCTGAATTGGGGTATCTTTTTGGTTCTGATTTGTTTTAACAAAAATGAGATTATGCCTACATATTGTCCTTCAATTCACGTTTTTCCCTGACCAGGCCCTTTGAAAAGATGATATGGATGAGGTCTTATGAACATATTGAACTGTGTATACATATTGATACCATCAACTTTTATGAAAGGAAAATCACTTCATTTGATTTCTCAACTTGGGAAGCCTCAGAGACCTTCCCACATCGATTTCATTGAATTCCAAGCATCAGTGGTGGTAATAGAAGCAGTTTTTATTGGCTGATGAAAATAAGCCTCAAATGACATGAGAATAGGTTCATTCTTGTATCCTGGTCCTAATAGTGTGTCTTTTGAGAGGAGAGGAGATGCTAGTTTCTGAGCATCAGTGAGTGAAACCAGTTTCCATGTGGGCATTTTTATTCATTTATTTCTGATTTATTTTCTTTCATTGGAGGATAACTGCTTTACAATATTGTCTTGGTTTCTCCTCTATACCAAGATGAGCCAGCCGTAGGTATATGTGTGTCCCCTCCCTCGTGAGTTTCCCTCCCACCTCCCGCCCCAGCCTCCCTGTCTCGGCTATCACAGGGCACCGAACTGAGCTCCCTGTGTGATACAGCACGTTCCCATTGGCTGTCTGTTTTCCCTATGGTAGTGTATATGTTCCAGTGCTGCTGTCTGAATTCTTCCCACCTTCTCCTTCCCCGCTGTGTCCACAAGTCTGTTCTCTAGGTCCGCGTCTCTGCTCCTGCCCTGCAGATAGGTTCATCAGTACCATTTCTATAGATTCTATGCTGCTGCTGCTAAGTCACTTCAGTCGTGTCCGACTCTGTGTGACCCCATAGACGGAAGCCCACCGGGCTCCCCCATCCCTGGGATTCTCCAGGCAAGAACACTGGAGTGGGTTGCCATTTCCTTCTCCAATGTGTGAAAGTGAAAAGTGAAAGTGAAGTCGCTCAGTCGTGTCCGACCCTTAGCGACCCCATGGACTGCAGCCTACCAGGCTCCTCCATCCATGGGATTTTCTAGGCAAGAGTACTGGAGTGGCTTGCCATTGCCTTCTCCCTAGATTCTATAGACATGCGTTAACATGTGATATGCTTTTCTCTTTCTGACTTCACTCTGTGTAACACGATCTAGGTTTATCCACCTCAGTAGAACTGACTCAAATACGTTCCCTTTTATGGCTGAGTAAATTCCATTGAATATATGCGCCACAGCTTGATCCATCCATCCTTCCGTGGACATCCAGGCTGCTCCCATGTCCTGGCTGTGGCAGGTAGTGCTGCAGTGAACATTCGGGTCCGTGTGTCTCTTTGAGCTGTGGTTTTCTCAGAGTCTGTGCTCCACTGGGCATTTTCATTAGCATAGAGAAAACCAAAGAGGACCTCAGAGTCTTCTTCCAACAGAGAGACTCCTCCGTCACTTCTTACCTGTTCACGGGAGGGTGGACGGTGTGAATTTGGGAAGGTCGCTGCAGGACCGACATTTGCTCTAGCTGCTTGAGCCCGAGCCAGGGATCTCTCGCTCCCCTGCTCACCTCTGCTGAGTTCCATCACCAAATCTCCACACTACAGGGGGACCCATCTGTCTGCACCTCCGTTGACCCCAGCCCTGTCTCAGCAACAGACTGGCAGGACCTTCCTCACTGCTCTTCTCATCCACTCTTGCTCCTTTCATTGGGTTTGACAACCACAGCTGGGTTGGGTTGGACTAAACTCACACAGAACGCCGTGATCGCCCTGTGTAAGGCCCACAGGTGTGCCCTGTTGAGCCTCGTAGTCTGACCTCAGAGCCTTCCCTGTAGGGCCCCGCCATCCCCTCCGGTCTCCTCACTGGGCCCTGTTCCCTGCTCAGCATCCTTCAGCCCTGCAGGCTCCCGTCCCAGCCTCCCAGAGACCATGCCGTTCCCTCTGCCTGGAACGCTCTTCTGCCCCCTTCACCCCGCAACCTCATCGCACACTTTCCAGCTCAACTGTCCCTTCCTCCGAGAAGCCCCCTTGGACTAACCCACTCCCCCAGTAGCACCCTGCACCTCTTCATACCAGTTATCCCAGCGTGTAATGGTATCTCTCTACACATTTGCGGGGGATTACTGCACTGAAATCTGCCTCCCTCCATTACACCCTGGGCTCGATGAGGATGGGAACCGTGTCCGCGTTTCTTTCTTGGCATGCCTCGGTGCTAACCACAGGGCTTGGCAGGTAATGCGTGGTCATGAGATACTTTTGTTTTTCGAAGGAAAGGAGGAAGGGGGACTCAGGGCCCGTGATGTGAGCTGTTGTGATTGCTGTGGACGCTATAGCAAGAGTGATTCGGTGAAGATTCTGAGCGAGGAGGCAATGAACAGGCAGGCTGGTTTGGGATGGTGGTAGGGACTAGAAAGTGAAGCTAGAGTGTTCCTCTGCGGTTGGACCAAAAGGGAGGATGGCAGGGAGCGGTGGCATCTTGGGGCTTACCGGAGGTGACAGAGTTTTGCAGGATTAGCACTTGGAGGAGAAGGAATAGCCCCTGCCTGCATTTCAGGGCAGTGTCTTGACCCCCAACCCACACCTCAGAAGTAAGAGTCAACTAACCCAACCCCTTTTTAAAGAAGCAATTTTTAAATGTATTTTTACTTATTCTTGGCTGAGCCGGGTTGCGCCTGGACTTTCTCTGGTTGCAGAGAGCGGGGGCTGCTCTTGAGTCCCGTGCGAGGGTTTCTCGTTGCAGTGGCTTCTCCTGTTGATGGGCGCGGGCTCTAGGCGCATGTGCTCCAGTAGTCACAGCAGGCAGCCTTTAGCAGTCGCGGCCCGCTGGGCTAGCTGCCCTGTCGCACATGGGCTCTTCCTGGACCAGAGAGTGAACTCTGGACCACCAGGGAAGCCCCAGATTCAACCCATCTTTGTTACAGCATGGAGCTGTGACGAGCACCTACCGGGGGCTATTCGGATCCACACCAGGGTCAGCCCTTGTCTCGGCCGGTCTTCTTTGCCTCGGCCACCTCTCCCAGTGTACACTCCAGCTGTGACCTCAGTCTGGAAACCCGGTAACAATCGTGGCCCCTCTTAGTGAGGCACGGGGTAGGTTAGCTCCATCTGTGCATCTGGAGTGCCAGACGTTCGTAAGCACCCAGGAAGCAGGATGTCCTGTTGTCAGAGCCACCCCTGAGCCACAGAGGACACCCCAGAGAAGCAAAGTGAAAAACCAGTGAAGGCAGGGCTTCACAGGCGGCCACTCAGTGACTCCAGGGTGAAGGGCAGGCAAAACTCCTAACAGAAACAGCTCACCACCGTACTGAAAGTGAAAACAGTGTTAGTCGCTCAGTCGTGTCCAACTCTGTGACCCCATGGACTGTAGCCCGCCAGGCTTCTCTGTCTATGGGATTCTCTAGGCAAGAATGCTGGAGTGGATAGCCGTTGCCTTCTCCAAGTGAACTTCCCGACCCGTGGATCGAACCCGAGTCTCCTGCGTTGCAGGCAGATTCTTTACCACGTGAATCACCAGGGGACCCATAATATCCAGCCTTAAAATATGAAGACTTGATCATGTGTCCAACTCTTTCCCCTCTGCTTATGTGTTTGATTCTCTGCTGTAGCCTCAGTGCCGGTGCCGTACCTGGCACGGGTCAGGATGAGGACGGAACAAGGGTGGCCCCTCACCTTGGATGCCCC
Source organism: Moschus berezovskii (assembly GCF_049115385.1). Classification (NCBI taxonomy): domain Eukaryota; kingdom Metazoa; phylum Chordata; class Mammalia; order Artiodactyla; family Moschidae; genus Moschus; species Moschus berezovskii. The sequence goes on from NC_142474.1 coordinate 4,063,073, forward strand.
AGGCCCCCTCCTTGCCTCATCCTGGCATATGATGGGTGCTCAATAAATACTTGTTGGATGAATGAATCCAGGTATGTGGAAGCAACCATATCTCTGAGTTGACTTCTCCCAGGTGTTTTGACCTCAGATTTGAGCAGCCTCAGGCTACTTGATGAGTTTCTCTGATCCTTGCCTCCCAGGAAACAGATCGACGATCATCAAAACATCCGTGATAAAAGTGATATTCAGCCTTTCTGGCGCCCCACGCTCTGTCCTCTCCAGGCCTGGCCAGAGCATGTGCAGGAGCTCTGCTTGTTTTCAATGTGCCAGGACTGAGAACTGGGTCATGTAGGCCAGTGGGAGAAGAGAGAGTGGCTTGACCTCCGTTGATGAAGATAATTTTCCTGTAGATAAGGCAGTATGAGGTCTGACTTCACCAATGTTTTCACGCTGCTCCAACCTGCTTGCCAGCTAATTTAGTTCCACAATTAACCTTTACATCAGAAGCAAGGTTATGCTGTTATAAAACGTTGGGACATATTGCCTCTGCATTCCTGACTGCTTTCCTTCATTTCCCTATTGTTTATGGTAAAAATTTTTTGCGTCGCATTTTTTTATTTAAAAAAAAATCTTTAAATTTTATATCTCCACAGAAGATTTTTTATTTTCATTGTGCCATGTGGCTTGTGAGTTCTTAGTTCCCTGACCAGAGATTGAACTCAAAGCCTCAGCAGTGAAAGCGCAGAGTCCCAACCACTGGACCATCAGGGAATTCCCCTGGAAGATTTTTTTTTTTTTAAAGTAACTCAAATTGTTGAATAGATAATATAGCCACATGATCTAAAACCTGAAAAGAATGGGCATGATGGAAAGATTCCCCAACTCTTGTTCCTCCTCCACCCAGAGCCTACCCCCATCATTTCTCATTGATCTTGGCCAAGTCTCCACAATCCAAATACAAACACGATTCTTCTTTCCGTTTCTCTTACATGTTAACATACTATGAGCACTTCCCCCCCCACAGTTTGCTTTTTCCCTTTTAATCAAATTACCTTGAAGCTCATTTTGTATCTGCTCTAGGAGCCTCCTCATTCTTTGAAAGGACCATATTATAATTTTATAAATATATGATGTATATCAGAAGTATAGGATAAACGCTCTGCGTCTATTCCCAGCGCAAGTTCCTACACTCTGGGGTTTTTCACTCACCACTGTTAATAGTTTGTGGTTCTTTTCTTTTATAGGAAATATATTTTTTATTATATCACTTTCAGGCATACAACATAGTGATTTGATGTTTTTATAGACTACACTCCATTTCAAGCTGTTATAAAATGTTAGCTCTATTTCTTGTGCTATCCATAACACCCTTTTATCTTTCTTGTTTTCACACTTACTAGTTCGTCCCTCTGACTGCCCTTGCCCCATCTTACCCCCACCGCTTTCCACACTGGGAGCCACTCATTTCTCTGTGTGTCTGTGAGTCTGTCTCTGTTTCGTTATGGCCGTTCATTTTGAAACCTGTTTAGGTTCCACAGATAAATGAAGGTGTGCAGCGTTTGTCTTCCTCTGTCTGACTGACTTCCCTGAGCGGACACCATTCCCCCACTCCCATCCACCCACTCCCATTCTTGCACGTGGCACAGTTTTATTCCTTTCATGGCTCATATTCTGGTGTCTGTGTGTGTATTCATTTTTGGTTGTGCTGGGTCTCCGCCGCTGCTTGCAGCCTCTCTCTAGTTGTGGAGAGCAGGGGCTACGCTCTAATTGTGGCGTGTAGGCGTCTCCTTGCAGTGACCTTTCTTCTTGTGGAGCACTGGCTTTGGGGCACAGGGACTTCAGTATTTGCAGCATGTGGAATCTTCCTGGACTAGGACTCGAACCTGTGTCCCCAGGATCAGTAGGCAGAGTCTTGTCCACTGCACCACCAGGGAAGTCATTGGCTATTGTAAGTAAGGGACTCTTCTTCTAGACCTTTTGGCATTCGCACACAAATGCCTTCCAATAATTCAAGAATATTTTTGCAAATGTACTGAAAAGATTAGTTTTTCTGAAACTTACTCCTTAAACATAATACGTCTTGGGAATTTCCCCCCAACCGTTATCTCTAGTCTTAGCTCTTTTTAAATCAGTTCTATTTTCTGACAGCTGCATAGCATGTCTTGACTGAAACACACTTTCTTTAACCCTTCTTCAACCAACCTGGCCAAAGTTTTTATTTCCCAAGGAATGAGATTTTCAGTGTATCATGAAAAATAAGTACAATGTGACAAAGGAAGAATTCTCTGCAGCAGTCATAAGGGAGGAATCACACCATCATCAGTAGATCTGAAAATTATAAAGATAATACCTCAACCAAGGGATCAAGGTCAACATCACTAACCCTAAGACATATTGACAACACACAGGCCTCAGTATTAAGACATGTCACTTCTGTAGTGTCCTTGCCAAAATGCATAACCTCTTTCTAATCAGAAGAAAACATCACATACTCTCAAATGAAGGGACATTTAACAAAATAACCGATGAGAATTCTCTATAAAAGTGTCAAAGTTATGAAACATAAGGAAAAATTGAGGAACTCTCACAGCTGCCATATGGGATCCTGAAACAAACAAACAAAATCAATGGGAAAACTTGAAAATTGAAAAAAGTCTGTCAGTTCAGTCGCTCAGTTGTGTCCGACTCTTTGTGACCCCATGGACTGCAGCATGCCAGGCCTCCCTGTCCATCAGCAGCTACAAAAAAACCTGTAGTTAATAGTGTTGCACCAATGTTAATAGTAATATGCCAACCTTAATTTCCTAGTTTTGACATTGCATACTAAACATTGTTAATATATAAGATATGAACATTAATCATAAGATATTAGCATTAACCGAAGAGAAACATGGTGAAAGGTATAAAGGAATCTTTGTAACAAGTTGCAGAACATTATTTATATAAATTAAGCTTGTGCAAAATAATACTGTGTACGCGCATAGACGCATATATGTGTATATTTAAAGACATACAACATAAGGAGAAGGTGTAGAAAGTGGATTGGTAGGACTCATTTTAAGGTTATACATGACAAAGAAAGAAATAGAATTGAAGATGGAGATGAAGGGGAAAACTGTAAAATAATTTGTAGGGGTGCCGGTATTCCACTCTGTATACTGATCTAATGAATATCTTTGCACATGTATGAAATTAAATACACACATCCATGTGTACAAAATTATACACATACTGCACCCACCCACTAAGCCAGAGAATTGCTTATCACAAAATACTGGAAACAGCCTAAATAGGATAAGGCCTAAATAGGATAAGGGTTATGACCACCTTAATCATGGTCCATTCATTTGGTAAAATACTATGCAGTCATCTAAAAGAATGGTGTAAGGACTTCCCTGGTGCTCCGGTGGTTAAAAATCTGCCTTCCAATGCAGGGGACGTGGGTTAGATCCTGATCAGGGAACTAAGATCTCATGTGCCATGGGGCAACTGAACCCATGCCACAATTAGAAGCCCGCGTGCCACAGCTAAGACCTTACGAAGTCAAAATAAGTAAACTATTTTTTGAAAAGAATGCTGTAGTTCTATAGGTGAGGCTACATAATAAATTCCAAACTTTCTTGTTAAATGAAAAAGCAAGAAGCAAGACAGCGTGCAAACAGGAGGTGTTTCTGTCCCCAGGACTTTCCAGGCAAAAGTACTGGAATGGGTTGCCATTTCCTTCTCCTGGGGATCTTCCTGACCCAGGGGTCCAAGCCAGGTCTCGTGCATTGCAGGCAGAGTTTTTACTGGCTTAGCCACCAGGGAAGGCCTTCACTTTTTTAAAAAAATATTTATTATTTTATTGGCTGTTCAGTTCAGTTCAGTTCAGTCGCTCAGTCGTGTCCGATTCTCCGCGACCCCATGAATCACAGCACGCCAGGCCTCCCTGTCCATCACCAACTCCCGGAGTTCACTCAAACTCATGTCCACAGAGTCGGTGATGCCATCCAGCCATCTCATTCTCTGTCGTCCCCTTCTCCTCCCGCCCCCAACCTGTACCAGGTCTTAATTGTGGTGTGCAGATCTGTAGCTGTGGCATATGGGATCTAGTTCGCTGTGGCATATGGGATCTAGTTCCCTGATCAGGGGTCGAACCTGGGCCCCCTGTGTTGGGAGCTCGGAGTCTTAGCCTATGCACCATGAGGGGAATCCCTAGGTAAATAATTTTAGAAGCATCTTCTTGCACGGACCAGCGGTGGAAGCCTGAACAGAGCACATGATCCATTCCACTGTGTGCCCTGGATTCCTGGAATAAATCCGCAGGCTCAGTGACAAAAGGCAGACAACGGCACGAGGATGCGTTTTCTTTCCTTCAGTAGACCAACCTTGGAAGAGCTCAGACTCTGGACCCCAGCTCCAGTTAGTTTTGTGAACTTCAGTGGGTCATCACATGTCTGTGCCTCAGTTTCCGCATCTGTGAAATGGAGACGACACCATGACCTTCCCAGAAGTGGTATAGGGAAGCTGAAACGAGATTGTGCACACATGGCTTCCAGAACTAGCCTGGCACAGAACACGCTCCTGAGGGCGCCTCCCCTTCTGGGTATTTTTTTTGCCACCTCTACGTGTTTTGACACAGATGACTTCAGGAATTCAAAGCACTGATCATTGGGAGAAAGAAAAAAATATGCCTAATTCCAGAGATTGTTCAAGAATCTGCTGGTGGCAAGGGCTGCCTGTGGCTGCCTATGCACCGCCGCCCCCCCACCACCTTCTTTAAATAAAGAAGTGAAGTCTCTGGGTTTCTGCCGGAGGCCACTGGGCCAGGGCAAACCTGGGCCATTCATTCTCCGTCTTTCAGCCCATTCCTGTGTTTATACTACGCTGTTTAGTTTAATGCACATCCCAAGATTACCCCTAATACACATCCTCAGAAATGTTTATGGAAATTCTTTATAAGCAAACGGCTTTATTTCCCTTGAGTAGCTGCAGATACAAAGCAGCGGTCACTTTTTTTATTGACAGGCTTAAACACCTCGCAGAGCTCCTGCACCCCCCCGCACCCAGTGGATCTGTTACCCTAGCCCACCCACGCGTCCCATTGCGGGATACCGAGTTCCAAGGAGCCTACGCTTGCCTCTAGGCCCGTCCTGGCCTCCCCAGCCCCTGGCCATCTCCCCAAAGCAAGAATCTTGACAGCTGGTTCTTTCCCCTGCTGCTGATTCTGTTGGGGTCAGGGGAGGAAGAGGGAGAAGTAGGTATATATTGGCGTCCCCTCCCCACCCCCATATGGTCTCACTCAATGTCTATTACATGCCAGGCGCTGTTCTAGACTCTGGAGGTTCAGCCATGAGCAAGGGAGTTCTCGGCTGTTAGAGAAACTACATGCTGATGATAGAGGCAGACCAGACAAGTACATTTGTGCGGCTAACTCCTGAGGGTGATAAGGGCTACTGAGGATGATACTATAAAATGAGGCAATTAAGTTGGGGGAGCAGATGAGCCAACATCATCGAGAAAAAGATGGCCAAGGAAGACCTCCATGAAGAGATCAGATCTGAGTGGAAAGCAGAATGGAGGTGGGGCGGGAGGCCTGTGCTCCCGAAAGGGCGTTTCAGGCAGCAGGACAGCAAGCACGAGCTGCCTGAACCTGGGTCTACCTCTGATGCTAGAGGAGGAGCAGGAAGGCCTGTGTGGCTGGAATGTAGTCATCGAGGCGGAAAGCTGTAGGAAGTCAAATGGGAGAGGCAGGCAGAGGCCAGCTCATCAGGGCCTGGGAAGCCGGAGCACGGAATTACACAGTTTGTACCAATTTTAGTGGGAAATCAAGAGTTTTGAGCAGGAAATGGCATACCGTGATCCATGTTTTTCTTTTTTTTTTAAGTAATTTTTATTGGAGTATAGTTGGTTTACAGGAGCCTCCAGGTGGCTCAGTGGTAAAGAACGAGAGACACAGGTTCTATCCCTGGATCAGGAAGATCCCCTGGAGGCAGGCATGGCAACCCACTACGGTATTCTTGCCTGGAGAATCCCTGGACAGAGGAGCCTGGCAGGATACAGTCCATGGGGTCACAAAAGAGTCGGATACACCTTAGCAATTACAATGTTGTGTGTCTGCTGTCCAGTAAAGTGAATCAGGTATATGTATATCCGCTGTTTTTTAAATTCTTTTCCCATATAGGTCATTACAGTGTTGGGGGGAGTCCCTTGTTTACACATTAGGTTCTTAGCAGTTATTTATTTTACCTATGGTAGTGTGTGTGTGTCCGTTCCAGTCTCTCAACTTATCCTTCACCGCACCTTGGTAGCCACAGTTTGCTTTCCATAACTGTGACTCTATTTCTGTCTTGTAAATAAGTTCATTTGTACCATTTTTTTAGATTCCCACATGTAAGTGATGTCACATGATGTGATTCATTTTTGTTTTGGCTGCATCGTCCAGCTTGTGGGACCCTAGTTGCCTGATCAGGAATCGAACCCGGGTCCCTGCGTTGCAGGCACAGAGTCCTAACCCCGGGTTGTTGTTCAGTCGCTAAGTCGTTGTGTCCGACTCTTTGCGACCCCATGGACTGCAGCACGCCAGGCTTCCCTCCTCACTGTCTCCCCGAGTTTGCTCGAGACTGGTGCTGGGAAAGACTGAAGGCAGAAGGAGAAGAGGGCGGCAGAGGAGGAGATGGTTGGATGGCATCACCGACTCAGTGGACATGTGCTTGGGCAGACTCCAGGAAATGGCGAAGGCCTGGAAAGCCTGGCGTGCTGCAGTCCACGGGGTCGCAAAGAGCCGGACACGACTGAGTGACTGGACGCCAGCAATAAAAGACGCTGTTCATGTGCCAGGCCCTCTCGGAGCATTCTCCCAAAAATGCTCGTGGGCATCCTGCAAAGTGATTGCAACATTATCCGCATTTTTCAGCTAATGAGATGGGAATAGTTATTTCAGCTATCTGATAGTTTAAATAACTTGTCCTGGGTGACCCAGACCGGATTTGGCCTCGCCGGTGTCACACTTGGTTACGGGTGGAGCTGTGTCTCCTCAAAAAGCAGACACTGCCATCCTCCTTCGCAGGACCCCAGAGTGCCGCCCTGTGTGGACACAGGGTCTTTAGGGAGGTAATCAGTCAAAATGAGGGCATCCAAGGGGCCCTGATCCAGGATGGCTGACGGCTTTTCTGGGAGATTTAGACACTGAGACAGAAACGATGGAGGGACGGCGCTGTGAAGGCCCACCTCCACCAGCCAAGGAGAGGTGCACAGGACAGACCTTTCCCTCTCAGCTCTCGGGAGAACCAGCCCTGCTGGCACCTTGATCTTGAACTTCCAGCCCCCGTATCTGTGATATGACACCTTTCTGCTGTGTAAGCCACCCCACTGGTTACAGCAGCCCTAGCAAACTCGAATGCCAGTACTAGGACCACGCTAAGCCATGTTCCTCCTGTACTATGATCTTTTTATTGAGTTGTCTGTCTTCTCTGTTAACGTAAGATGTTTTCTGGACAGTTGAGATCACGCATAGCTTGCACCTCTAGTAGGTCAAAGGTACCTGCTGCTGCTGCTAAGTCACTTCAGTCATGTCCGACTCTGTGCAACCCCATGGACAGCAGACCACCAGGCTCTTCTGTCCATGGGATTCTCCAGGCAAGAATACTGGAGAGGGTTGCCATTTCCTTATCCAATGCATGCATGCATGCTAAGTCGCTTCAGTCATGTCCAACTCTGTGCGACCCCATGGACAGCAGCCCACCAGGCTCCTCTGTCCGTGGGATTCTCTAGGCAAGAGTACTGGAGTGGGTTGCCATTTAAAAGGCACCTGAAAGATATCAGATATTTGGGGGTTTGGGCTACAGTCCTGAGCTTGACCTCCCTCTGCAGGACGGATTTTCTTCTCATTGGGACCACAACATAAAAGCTCAAGCTCCTCTAAGAGTTCAATTTCTAACCTTAATCCAATATTAATGTCAGTCCATTTTAGGGTCCCAGCAAAAATTAGAAGGCTTAGAACTCCCAACGCAGGGGGCCCGGGTTCTATCCCTGGGCAAGGAACTTGGTCCCACCTGCTGCAGCAAAGAGCTCGCACACTACAACTAAAGATCCTGCTGGCCACAGCGTGGCTCACAGGTCCTGCGTGCGCAACTAAGCCCCGGAGCTGCCAAATACATACATAAGTATTAAAAAATAATCAGAAGGCTCACTCCAGCAGGGTCACCGAGGAGAGTTTCATGAAGTAGGTATTTACAAAGGTGCAGGCAGGTACAGAGAAACCTGTAGGGGTAGGGGAAGCACCCTGGGGCTACTGACAGCAGGGAGCCCTTGCGTCCTCCAGGCTGGAAAAGGCAACAGGAGGGAGCAGTTAGCAGGACCTGGCCAGAGCTGCAGGGAAGGGCCGCCCCCCAGGAGCTGTGCCTTCAGCAGTGACCAGCCAAGGGGTCAGCACCCCAACCGCACTCTCTCCTGACCGCCCATCTCCAGCATCTACTCCCTATGGGCTGAAACCCACAAAAGCCCAGATGTCACAGGAGCCAGGGACTGCAGGCCCCGAAGGCCAGGCTCCTAGGCACAGGGCAGGAAAGAGGAAAAACAGAATATTCTGCACACTCGGGACGTCTGCTGAGTTGCCACTGGTGACACGACAGAGCCCATCTCTCCAAAATCATCCTTTCCCCCTGGCTATTTATGTTGCTGCCCTTTTGCAAGGACCATATAAAATATTTTACATGCTTTTAAAACTCATAAATGTAATGAAGCCAAGATGTTTCAGCAAATGTGCTTGACAAATCCTGCCACAGATCCACTCTTAGCTGAGATCAGGACCAAAGGCACATCTCATGACCCTCTGAGCATCTGACGTGGAAACCAATAGATTCATCTCCAGACCTGCTCAGCCCCCAGGATGGCCAAGCTGCCACTGGGTCTTGAGACTGTACCTATTCCTTCCTTCATTTCCTGCCAGTCATCTCTTGCAAATAATTGTTGCTTTTTGAAAAACGGAATTCAGTCAGTTGGAGATTTATTGGTGAAGAGAGATTCTTGCGCTGTGTTCAGGCATTGTGCCTATAATCTCCAATCTGAGCTTTCTGAGATGTGAAAAAAGACGCACACATCTGAATTTGGGCTGATAATCTCTAGGGGCTCAGAGTAAAAGTCGGTAAGAGCTTAGCACAAAACCTCGTATGTGGAAAGAGAAGCTCACTTGAGTATACAGTATGTGTACTTGATGGCCTTCAGCCTTGTGATGGATGCATAATGTACCTATTATTGTCCCCATCTTACAGATGGGTAAGTGAGGCCCAGGAGGAGCTGGATCAACTTAACCAGGGCAGCATAGCTGGCAAATAGAGTCAAATCCAGGCGGTCTGATTCCAGATACTCTTAACATTTATGCAGTATCATCTTTTTTTTTTTCTCCAAACTTTAAAGTTTTTTCTGTATTGGAGTCTAGCCGATTAACAACGCTGTGATAGTTCAGGTGAACAGTAAAGGGACTCAGCCATACACATACACGCGTCTATTCTCCACCAAATCCCCTCCCATCCAGGCTGCCACATAACATTGAGAAGAGTCCATGTGCTCTACAGCAGGTCCTTGTTGGTTATCCAGTTTAAATGTAGTTGTGTGTACATGACCTTACCAAGGCCCCTCAATTTCCCTTCCCCTGCAATCGTGGACTCGTTGGCTATGAGTCTCCGTTTTGTAAATGAATTCGTCTGTGTCATTTCTTTTTGAATTCCACGTATGGGGGTTCCATCCGATACCCCTTTGTCTGACTTACCTCACTCAGCACGACACTCCCCAGGTCCATCCCTGTTATGCAGTGTCATCTGAATAACTGAAAGGTCTTTTTGGGAAAATAGGGCGGTAATGTGTGGACCGCATGGGTTTGGGTGCATGATAAACGCGTCCAGGTGGTATATTTCAAACCTTTGTCTTCAGAATGGGGGTCAGGCTGAGCCTTGGTTCTGATACAGGAGAATGTCCGAGGGCCACAGCTTAGGGTATTTGCTAGGTGCCGGGCACTACACCAGGCACTGGGAACACTCAGGTGGCACCTTTAGGGAAGACAGATCTTGGTCAAATAAACTCACAAATAAGCCAAATTGTAGCCATGATAAATGCTAATAGGTATCTAGCGCTCCTTGGAAAGAAAGCTATGACAAACCTAGGCAGTCTATCAAAAAGCAGAGACATCATTTTGCCAACAACCTCAGATATGCAGATGATACCACCCTTATGGCAGAAAGTGAAGAGGCGCTAAAAAGCCTCTTGATGAAAGTGAAAGAGAAGAGTGAAAAAGTTGGCTTAAAGCTCAACATTTAGAAAACTAAGATCATGGCATCTGGTCCCATCACTTCATGGCAAATAGATGGGAAAACAGTGGAAACAGTGTCAGACTTTATTTTTCTGGGCTCCAAAATCACTGCATATGGTGACTAAAGCCATGAAATTAAAAGGTGCTTACTCCTTGGAAGGAAAGTTATGACCAACCTAGATAGCATATTAAAAAGCATAGACATTACTTTGCCAACAAAGGTCCGTCTAGGCAAGGCTATGGTTTTTCCCGTGGTCATGTATGGATGTGAGAGTTGGACTGTGAAGAAAGCTGATTGCCGAAGAATTGATGCTTTTGAACTGTGGTGTTGGAGAAGACTCTTAAGAGTCCCTTGGACTGCAAGGAGATCCAACCAGTCCATTCTAAAGGAGATCAGTCCTGGGTGTTCATTGGAAGGACTGATGCTAAAGCTGAAACTCCAATACTTTGGCCACCTCATGCATCAAGTTGACTCACTGGAAAAGACTCTGATGCTGGAAGGGATTAGGGGCAGGAGGAGAAGGGGACGACAGAGAATGAGATGGCTGGATGGTGTCACCGACTCAATGGACATGAGTTTGAGTGAATTCCGGGAGTTGGTGATGGACAGGGAGGCCTGGCATGCTGTGATTAATGGGGTCGCAGAGAGTCGGACACGACTGAGCGACTGAACTGAACCGAGTCAAAAGCTATGGCTTTTCCAGTAGTCACATTCAGATGTGAGAGCTGGACCATAAAGAAGACTGAGCACCGAAGAATTGATGCTTCTGAACTGTGGTGCTGGAGAAGACTCTTGAGAGCCCCTTGGACTGCAAGGAGATCAGACCAGTCAATCCTGAAGGAAATCAACTCTAAATATTCATTGGAAAGATTGATGCTGGAGCTGAAACCCCAGTTCGTTGGGCACCTGATACAAAGTTGACTCACTGGAAAAGATCCTGATGCTGGGAAAGATTGAAGACAAAAGGAGAGGTGGCAGAAGAAGGTGAGATGGTTGGATGGCATCACCGACTCAATGGACATGAATCTGAGCAAACTTCCGGAGTTAGTGGAGGACAGAGGAGCCTGGTGAGCTGCAGTCCATGGGCTCGCAAAGAGTTGGACAGGACTTAGCCGCTGAGCAACAACAAAAATCCAGCTCTCCAGTGGCCATGCGTGAGACAGCCAGAACCTGAATTAGTCAAGGAAGTACAGGAGACAGGACTGAATACAAAATGCCTGAGTTAGGGCTCAAGTTTTGTTTTGTTAATTTATTTTTTAATTGAAGGATAATAGCTTTACAAAATCAAGTTTAAGTCATCACCAAGATTTCAGGGAAGACAGTGTTTCAGATAGGGAAACGTAAAGACCCTGTGGTAGGGAAATGTCTGAAAAGAAGCTGGTGGAGACTTGGAGGCCGAAAGTGGGATGGTCATGAAAACTTGATGAGAATTTTGACTTCTTCCTCTGGCAGAATATGCTGGTGTGCACAAAATGTGATATGTCACGGCAGAGGCTTCATGGTCCCAGCCCCAGACCTTGGACTTCAGGTTAAAAATTGCTGCCTTCAAGAAGAGCTTCATTTACACATGTAAAGGGAAGCTATTATCATAATAACTGGTGATATTAAGTCACCTGATGAATTGAGCAAGAAGCTTCCATGCCTCCAGTTTAGATTTTTTTCAGCCACACCCTATAGACCTCAAGCAAAACACTAAAGGAATTTAAAAAATAGAGAGTGGGGAGGAGACAGAAATAATCTGGAGGATATTGAAATGTAAGCATAACAAAAGAGATCTCAGAGACCTGAAATCCAAAAAGAGATTTTTGTCTTTGTCCCACCTTAGAACACACCTAAAACCCCACCTAGGGATGCTTCCCTTTGATTTTCCAGCTCAAAATCCAGAATCATTTTAGGCAACTGTCTTGAAATCATGCCTTAAAGCCACGCTGATGAGTCTGGCTATGGAATGTAGCAGATCTGGGTTCCAATGCAGACAGGGTTCCAGTACTTCAGAAGGTCATTTTACTTTTCAGTAACTTTGTTTTCTCATCTGTAAAACGGGGAGAATAGTAGGTACCCTCCCCACCCCCCACCCTCTGCACCTTCCTTTCTTGTTTGAAAGTGAAATTTTAGTCGTTCAGTCGTGTCTGACTCTTTGTGACCCCACGGACTGTAGCCCGCCAGGCTCCTCTGTCCATGGGATTCTCCAGGCAAGAATACTGGGGTGGGTTGCCATTTCCTTCCCCAGGGGTTTTTCCCAACCCAGGGATCAAACCTGCATTGGCAGGCGGATGCCTTACCACTGAGCCACCAGGGAAGCCGAAAGCCGAGATGCACGACCCCAGTTAATCTAACTCTCCACTTCCTCCCTACCTAGTCTTCAGAGCTCTGACTAGCTCCCTGCAACCCCACACCCCAACACCCCAGGTCACGATCTCATTCCTTTCATCATGCAGGAAGGGGACTCCATCAGAAGGGGACAGCCCCGATTTGCCCCAGCTCGATATGTAAATCAGCTTATCCCTACATCCATTCTGGGGCATGTCTCATCTGCCCCCTGCTCTACCAGGAAGTGGGGCTTCCACGGTGAGAATAAGGCATTAAGAGGGAGCAGATGATGAATCAGTACGCGAAATGCGTGGAGCACTGCTGGAGGGTGCTGAGAAACCGTGCAGGAGGACACGATGCTTCTGACAACAGGGACCCGCGTGGCAGGAGGGCGCCGATACCCACAGCGGGGGTTCTGAAAAGGGGCCGGACCGCAGAGAGCAACCAGTGCAGGACTGGCCCCGGGCTCTCTGCATGTGTCCCGGGTGGAGGGACAAGCGAAGTGGAGAAGCCTGGTCGGAGGACTTGAGAACAGGGAAGGGAGGAACTTCCCTGGAGGTCCAGTGGTTAAGACTCTGCGCTTCCACCGCAGGGGACGTGGGTTTGATCCCTGGTCAGGGAACTAAAATTCAGCAAGCCTCAGAGCCAAAAAGAAAGAGGAAAAAAGAAAGAGGCAAGGGGGCAGGTGGCAGAGCAGAGTAAGAGGCTGATGAGGGAGAGGAGAGATGAGGCGAGAGAAGACGCGGAGACCCGTCCTGGAGGGTTCCTCTGTACATCCTGGAAGGTCTTCAGCTTCCTTCCTGCTGTTAAAGGACATCTTCCTTCCAGCGAAGGAGGCGCCACCTCTTTCCTAGGACCACAACCCCAACGCACTGTGGGGAGCCCGGGGACCCTGCTCACTGAACCCTCTCTCCCCTGGAACATCAGTCTCTGTACCCCCAACCCACCTGTTCACCAGTGTCTCCCCACTCTCTTTCTTCAACCCAGACTTCACTTTTAAGGTGCAGCTGTTACTGCTGCTATTTAGTCACTAAGTCGTGTCCGACTCTGTGACCCCACGGACTGTAGCCCGCCAGGCTCCTCTATCCATGGGATTTCCCAGGCAAGGATACTGGAGTGGGTTGCCATTTCCTTCTCTAGGGAGGTTTCCCGATCCAGGGATCAAACCCAAGTCTCCTGCATTATAGGCAGATTCTTTTCTGCTAAGAGAGATTTCTCCAAAAAACAAATCCCATGGGGGACTTGCTCATGATCCAGTGGTTAAGAGTTTGGCTTTCAACTTTTTGGTTAAGAGTTTGGCGCTGAAGGTTCAATCCCTGGTTGGGGAGCTAAACCCCGTCCCCAACCTTGCCCATGGCTGTAAAGGAAAACATAAAACAGAAACAATATTTTAACACATTCAATAAAGACTTTTTAAATGGTCCTCATCAAAAAAATCTTAAGGAAAAAAAAAAATTCCATGGGATTTCCTGCTGTGAGCCAAGCTCTCTTCTAAAGGCTGAGATTCAGAAGTGAAAGAAACAGCCCCAAATCCCTGCTTTTTTCTAGTGGACAAAACCAGTTATGTTAAGAATACAGTGTCAGGTATGAAGATTTTCTGTGGAAACAACAGAGCAGGGTAAATAAAGAGCAGGTTATGGGGGCGCCGGCCACTGCGTGGTTGACTGGATGCCAGTACGCAAGGCAGGGTGAGTCTCTGGTCTTGGCACATGGTAGGTGTTCAGGAAATAGCTACTGAGCAACCCTAAAGTTGTCGTGGTGGAAAGAGAAGGATGAAATACGAGCATGCAGTCTGACCCATGTGGCTCAGTGAGCCCAGGTGGCTCAGTGGTCAAGAACCCGCCTGCCAATGCAGGAGGCATGGGTTCGATCCCTGGGTCGGGAAGATCCCTCAGAGAAGGAAATGGCAACTCACTCCAGTATTCCTGCCTGGAGAATTCCATGGACAGAGGAGCCTGGGGGCTACAGTCCACAATGAGTCAGACTCGACTTAGCGACTAAACAACAAAAAGAACTATCTGCCCCACGCTAAGGAGAGTCCAGTCCAAAATACTGATGGATTGAATCGATATTTTAGAAACGTTTATTAAAATAGTTTCTATTTGTGTCAATGATGACATTTATTGTAATTCCCCTTGTGCTCTTATTTTTTAATATTTATTTATTTTGGCTGCACTGGGTGTTAGCTGGGGCAGGCACGATCTAGTTCCCTGACCAGGGACCAAATCCAGGCCCCCTGCATGGGGAGCGCAGAGTCTTACCCACTGGACCACCGGGGGAGTCCCCCTCCGGAGCTCTTAGTACATGTTTGGTGGCGGGTACAGGACCTCCTTGAATCCCCTGAAGAACTGGGGCGAGGTCAGCATTGGCAGTCTCAGGGTCAGGTGCCCTGGGATGACTGTGGCTTAGGAGGCACTGACTATAGTGGGAGGGGAGCAGTGCCCCCGGGCAGCAGGACTGACGTGCCCGGCGCCCAGGACGGGCAGCTGCTGCCATCCTTCTTGTCTCAGGGTCCTCATGGGCCATCTAGAGCAGGGGTCTCAACCAGGGGCCATTCTGTCCCCTCCCCTGTGGACATTCTGCAATGTCTGGAGACATGTTTGGCTGCCATACTGAAGGGAGGGGGTGCTACTGGGATCCAGGTAGAGGCCAGGGATGCTGTTGAACATCCCGTGATGCCCAGGACAGCCCCCTGCAAAACACTACCCACCCCCCAAGCCGTCAATGATGTGACGTTAAAGAAAGCCTGATGGAGAGCTTAGAGGAAGGACAGTGAGTGGGTGGGGCAGAGACAACCTTGGGGAACCTCAGGAGGGCTTCTCCCCAGGAAAAGGCACCCGATCCCAGACAGTCAGGAAGCTCAGCCGTCCAGACGACAGAGCGGGGATTCTGAGCCCTTGACTTCAGGAAGGACTTCATTTCCACAGGTGATGGTGTTCAGAGTCTTGACAAGTATGTAGCAATTTTTAAAGGAGCAGATATTTGGTTCCACCGCTCCCCGCCCTGACCAGCTGAACAGTTTCGACCTAGATTATTGTTCTATCTCCAGTGAGACCTCAGGGCAAAAAAAACACAGAAAGGAAAACAAGAGGGAGGAAATGGCAATGGAGAAATGATTGCAAGTAATAAAAAAGACCAGTCCCAAAGGCGACCGGTCCCAGCCAGCTTCAGCCTTGCTCCAAACCTCGACGCGAAGCTCGCTCCGCCTGGGGGGCGCTCCCTTTGAGGAGGCGTGGGTGCCTCTTCTGCTGGGCACTGTCCATCGGCCTCATTTCTGATCTTCAACTTGTCCAAGCCCATCCCAGCCTCAGGGCCATGGCTGTTTGTGAAGCATTCTTCCTCCGCACATCATCAGCTCTGGACTCAGGAGCTCATGAATTCAGGTGGCCTCCACCTCCGCTCACTCTCTAATCATCTGTACGCACGTATTCACTTGTGCGTCTGCAGCCTGTCTATCGTCTTCCTCACGGGGCACGGAGAGGTGGGCTCTTCTTAACGAGTCCTGGGGCCTAGCACCTTGCCTGCCCCATGGGTTGTAGCGAGAAGCAAATGGGTGGGACTTCCCGGGTGGTCCAGGGGTAAGGAGTCCGCCTGCCAATGCAAGGGGCATGGGTTCGATCACTGGTCAGGGAAGATTCCACGTGTCGTGGGGCAGCTGAGCTCCCGCGCCGCAAGTACTGAGCCCGCACTCTGCAACAAGAGAAGCCCCCACAATGAGAAGCCTCTGCACAGCAGTGAAGACTCAACAATAAATTAGTTAGTTTAAAAATTAAAAAATAAAAAGCAAATGGGTGACTGGCAGTCAGAGGAGCTGATAGAAAGCCTGGATCGGCTGCTTCTGAGGTGGGCGCCCTGGGTCACAGCTATTCCCATCCTCAGTTTCTGCATCTGCAAAATGGGAATAACAATACCTCTCTCTCAGAATCGTGAGGATAGTTCCATAAGGGCCCCAGCATGTTGTCTTTAATTTAGTTGGAACCCGATAAATACTGGTCTTTCCTGATAAACTCTTCTCAAAAGACTAGCCTTCCACAATCTTCCCCTCCCTCTCCAACCACACCCAGTTCTTTTATACTCGCTATAAAAATATCCCAGAGGTATACAGGGCTTTCTGCATAGCTATGGAATTTTCTGTCAGAGGTCAGATACCGGAGGACAATGGTGGGTTTGCTTAGATTGAGTTAGCATTTCCCTGGGTTTATGCTGACCTAATCAACTCTCATCTCCAACAGAGTTTCTGAAACTAAACTCTCTGCTTCCCTCCTGGTCCCGATAGTCTGTCTGTCTTGGTGAAAGACACTGTCACTGTCCACCCCCACCCCACCGCCAGCCTCTCGGCCCAACCACTCATTCATTTCAGAGCCAACATTTTGGATGATGTCACCCACGAGATGACTCACAGCCCGGTTAAGTCCGAAGAATTAAGTGCCAGTGACAATTATAGCATCCCGATTCCAACCTGACATGCTGAGCGTTTCCTCCACTAAGAGACAGCTGAATACAGAGTTTGGCAAATGTTTTCTGCAAAGGATCAGATAGAAACATTTAGGTTTTGCGGACCAAGAGGCAGAACGGAGGATTTTTGTTTTAAACTTGTACCTGGATCTTTACAGCAGCTTTATTGTTTATTTACTTGGCTGTGCCAGGTCTTAGCTGTGGCATGCAGAATCTAGTTCCCTGAGAGGGGATCGAACCTGGACTGCCTGCATTGGGGACTCGGAGTCTTAACCACTGGACAGCCAGAGAGGTACCCAAACTGGGGATAGTATGCAGATACTTACGTAGGGGAGAAAACAAATCTTCAGTTAATGAACTCCAAAATATAATAACAATACTTGATTATAATTTTTTTCAGTGTAAGTCTATGAATGAAAAGAATGGAATTCTTTTGGAGGATAACATTGCTTGATTGGAGTTCAAAGTCATGTTTTTTGTCCTGGAAGAGATAGTGAAGTTTTCTCTGTAAGAAAGGGAAGTCACTCAGTCGTGTTCGACTCTTTGCGACCCCATGGACTGTAGCCTACCAGGCTCCTCCGTCCATGAGATTTTCCAGGCAAGAGTACTGGAGTGGGCTGCCATTTCTCTGTAAAATCCCTTGTTAACTCACGGGTCCTGCAAACCAAAGGCAGGCTGGACTTGACCTTTGGGCTGTCTTTTGCTGATGCCTCACGTGGCCCTCAGGAAGTTGCTCAGTTCTGAAGGTTGGCCCTAGCCCTGTGAGACCTTGGGTAGGTCATTTACCTTTCTGTGCCTTAATCTGCTCCCCTGGAAAATGAGGATGATAGTAATAGAGATTACCCCATAGGGTCCTTGATTTTTTAAATATATAAATGCGTTGGGGTGTTGTTTCTTTTTTGGTGCTGGGTCTTCCTTCGCTGCTGCACGGGCTCTTCTCTAGTTACAAGAGTGTGGGCTACTCTCTACAACTGTCTCCAGCGTAACAAGTCCCAGGTGAGGCCTGAAGAAGACCCCAGCACCACACTGACTCCCCAGGCCTTCCTGTTTCTGGACATGATGTGGCACTTGTTTTCTTCCAGGTGTTTGGGGGAAACATCCAGGAGCCATCCTTGACTCCTCTCCTCTCCCCGTATCCAATCATCCAGTCCGTCTGCAGGCCCCACGTATTCCTGACCAGGCGTCTCTCCCGGAGCCGCCGGTCATCTCTCCTTCCTGGGCCCATGGCTGGAGTCTCCACCGCCGCGCCCCTCGAGCTGAGGCCACTGTCCTATTCACAGTTCTCCTTCTAAAACCTGACGAAAGTCACGTCATTCCTCCGCTCAAAACCTTCCAGCAGCTTTTCGTCTCACTAGACAAAAAGCAATGTTCTTTTTAAAAACAGAAGACTGTTTCACTGCTCTTAGCAGTCATATTAAGATAAAAAGTGAAAGTGTTAGTCGCTCAGTCCTGTCTGACTCTTTGCCACCCCATGGATTGTAGCCCCCCAGGCTCCTCTGTCCATGGAATTCTCCAGGCAAGAATACTGGAGTGGGTTGCCATTCCCTTCTCCTGGGAATCTTCACAACCCAGGGAGTCAACCCAGGTCTCCTGCGTTGCAGGTTCTTTACCATCTGAGCCACCAGAGAAGTCATATTAAGATGAAGCTTATTTAAACATTTCAAGTCTTATGTGTTTTTGGTATAGGACAATTAAGGTTTTCTTAAACATCCTACGTAGTTACCCCCTCTTGAGTAATTTTTTTACATCTTTGAAATGTCCTGATAGTTATTTGGGTATCTATTTGGTAGGGTGTCACTGTGATATGACATTTAATATAAATGGAAGGGGGAATTATTTTTTAAAATAAAATAAATAGAAGGAAGGGAAAAAAGAGGTAACAGCAGCTTTTATTTTAGATATATAATACATAGAAACCTGGGAAAAGATACTTAACACACTCATCAATAGGGAAATGTTAATCAAAACCACAATGAGAAACTACCTCACACCATTAAATAGTTACTAACAAAACCCAGAAAATAACAAGAGTTAGTGAGTATGATTTCCATTCTAAAGGAAATCAGTCCTGAATATTCTCTGGAAGGCCTGATGTTGAAGCTGAAACTCCAATACTTTGGCCACCTGATGCGAAGAGCTGACTCATTGGAAAAGACCCTGATGCTGGGAAAGATTGAAGGCAGGAGGAGAAGGGGACGACAGAGGATGAGATGGTGGGATGGCATCACCGACTCAACGGACGTGAGTTTGAGTAAACTCCGGGAGTTGGTGATGGACAGGGAGGCCTAGCGTGCTGTAGTCCATGGGGTTGCAAAGAGCTGGACATGACTGAGTGACTGAACTGAACTGAGTGAGTATGCAGAGAAATTGCAACTGTTGAATACTGTCAGTGGCGATGTGAAGCGGTGCAGCTGTTGCTGAAAATAGTATGGCAGCTTCTTAGACAGTGAAAAATAGAATTATATACACTACTATATGTAAAATAGATAATCAACAAAGACCTGCTGTATAGCACAGGGAGCTCTACTCAATACTCTGTAATCACCTGTAAGGGAAAAGAATCTGAAAAGCAATAGATATTTGTATGTGTTAATTGCTCAGTTGTGTCCAGCTCTTTGTAACCCCATGGACTGAAGCTCACCAGGCTCCTCTGTCCATAGAATTCTCCAGGCAAGAATACTGGACTGGGTTGCTATTCCCCTCTCCAGGGAATCTTCCTGACCCAAGAAGATCTTCCTTCCTGCCTTGCATGCAGATTCTTTACCATCTGAGCCACCAGGGAAGCCCCAAGATATATGTATAACTAAATCACTTTGATGTACCCCCTGAAACTAACACAACATTGTAAATCAACTATATTCCAATAAAAACTGAAAGAAAAAAATTAAAAACTAAAAATTGAATTACCATATGATGAAGCAATTCTACTTCTGGGTATATATACCCCCAAAGAATTAAAAGCCAGGTCTGTGAAAAGATACTTGTATTTTCATATTCATAGCAACATGATTTACAATAGCTAGAAGGCAAAAGCAACCCAAGTGTTTATGACAGATGAATCTATAAATTAAATCTGGTATATACATGAAGTGAAGTGAAGTCACTCAGTCGTGTCTGACTCTTTGCGACCCCATGGACTGTAGCCTACAAGGCTCCTCTGTCCATGGAATTTTCAAGGCAAGTGTACCAGAGTGGGTTCCCATTCCTTCTCCAGGGGATCTTCCCGACCCAGGGATTGAACCCAGGTCTCCCGCATTGCAGGCAGATGCTTTACTGTCTGAGTCACTATGAAAGAATATTATTCCCTTAAAAATGAAAAATTCTGATACTGGCCACACCATGAATGTACCTGAGAATATGATGCTATATGAAATAAGCCAGTCACAAAAAGGCAAACGCTGTATGATTCCTCTGGCATGAAGTACCCAGAGCATTCAGACAGAAAGTAGAATGGTGTTCGCCAGGCCCTGAGGTGAGAGAGAATTGGAGAGTTAGTGATTAATGGGTTTAAAAAGTTTCAGTTTTGCAAAATGAAAAGAGTGATGGACATGAGTCATGGTGAGGGTTGCACAACAATGTGAACGCATTTAATACCACTGACCTGCACTATTTTGAATTATTAAGATACTACATCTTATGTGTATTTTCCACAATTTTTTAAATTGTAAAATAAAACCCCAAAAGCTAGAGTCATGACCTCTAAGGCCATACGTGTGCTTGCCCCCCCATTACCTCTCATACCCTCCAGTCCTGCCCCAGTGGCCTCTTTAAATTTCTCCAAACAGGGCAAACACATTCCTGCCCCAGGGCCTTTGCACTGTCTGTTACCTGGAATGCCCTTCCCACAGATATCAGCTTGGCTGTCACTTCCTTCATGTCTCCGCTCACATGTCTCCTTATCAGGGAGGTCTTTCCTCATTCCTCCGCCGAAAAAGCATCCTCTGACGTTCTCTATCCCTTTCGCTGACCCGTATTAAAGGTATTTGTTTACGCAAAGACGAATGGAGCGGTCAGGGTGCTTCTGTCAGGAGTGACAAGTCTGCAAGGTAACTGACACCTTCCATAACTGCATCCCATCATCCCACCCCGGTCCTATTCCAGGCAGAGTCCATGTACCCTCGACCACCATTTTTTTTGCATGAGCCAACAGTGTTCACATTAGGTTTGTGGTGGGGAGGTGACTTTTTTTTTTGACTGCCTCACACAGCTTGTGGGATCTTAATCCCCTGCCAGCAATTGAACCAGGGTCCTCTGCAGTGAAACACAGAGTCCTAACCCCTGGACAGCCAGAGAATTCCCTTTTTGCCCATTTTAGACCATGTGGGTTTTTTCATCCTAAAATTCTCATCACCCAGCCCAAGGCCTGGCACTTCGGGGACAAAATAATTCCTCATTGAATGAATGATAGTCAAGTAAATCAAATGAATCTGGCCCCCAGGCTATCATGTCTGTTGTGGGTCTACTTAATATTATCAGAAACCTTAGATTAATCTCCCTACATAGCCTGGAAATGTGCATGATAACGACACGTGCTTCCTGAACACCAGTATAAGCCAGAGGCTTTACTACCATCATTTCTAATTTTTGAAGCAAAGTAGAGGTTAGTCTCTCCATTTACTGGCAAAGGAAACCAGGTTTGGAGAGACCAAGAGAGGCTGGAGGATAATGACAAAGGCAGGATGCATACACCGGCTCGTCCATGTTACCCAGGTTAAGAAATGAACTTTCAGGACATTTCCTGGTGGTCCAGGGGTTAGGATTCAGCGCCTTCATGGCTGGGTCCTGGGTGCGGTTCATGGTTGGGAAACTAAGATCCCGAAAGCTGCATGGCACAGCCCCAACAAAAAAACTCAGGAGCAAAACAGAGAACAGCAACGACCAAGCCAGCAGCTGTCCTCAGCTCGCGTGCTGCTTCCCAGGAGCCCCTTCCTCTTTGGGGTCTGTCACCCCCCTTGCTCCCCTGCCTACTTTGCTTCTTCACCCTTTGCCTCTTCCTGCTCTTTTCTGCTCTCTCTGCTTTTCCCTCTTTCCCTGCGTTTCAGAGCCGCATCTCAGTCTTTGTAACCAGACCAGAGCCAGGTCATTTGTTTATTTGGGAGTTGGAAGTGAGAAAAGAAGTCAGAATCTCTCCGCACATTAAAACAAAGACGGAGCATTTTATATTCCCTTTCATGGTCAAAAGATGGTCCTTCCTTTCCTCCCCTTCACAAAATCCATTTCGGTGTTTATAGACCGGTTATCTTAACAACGAGTGCCCTTTGCTTTTCTCTCTGTGCCAATTAACATTCTTAATTGCCTCGCTCTAACCCACTCACTTTTTGTCTTGGGCAGAGCTCTCTGACAAGTTTATTTTCAATTATAATTTATATTGCAATGATAGATAGATATTTATGACAGTAAACTTTCCAGTGCTGGGCTTTTAGCTCTTAAAGGTTTGTTATAATAAAGAACGCTTGTGGCAAATTGACAGAAGTGCCTCCTCACTGTTATTTTTTTGAAGACAAGTTCAGAATAGGTATTTTTGTGTGTGTGGTGGTCGGGGGGAAGCAGGTTGTATGTCTGGAAGGTAATCACAAAAAAGAAAGAAGAAAAAGCAAGAGAAAACTTTTAGGAAAGGTTGTGGGGGCCAATACAGAAATGTTTAAAGAATGAATCAGAACTGCTAGCAAAGGGGAGGCAGCGGAAAGCGCTTTTTAGCAGAAAAATTGTTTAATCAATTGAACCTTCAACTTGCTTTTGAAAATCTATACATTTCTCCTGTCCAGTTACGAAATATCTGAATGTCCCAATAAGCATGTCTATGGTTTTACCCTTTTAGCTTGACCACTCACGTTACCCAGGCTCATGGCTTGCACAAGAACCACAAAGGAATAAGAGAAGCTTTGATGGGTTGTGAATTTGAGAAGCACCAACACTTATTGCAGAAAAACTCAGGATGTGTGGTCTTAAGAACAGAAAGCCCAAACCTGCACAGAGCCAAATCAACAGGATGTTCACTCATATTCTCTATAGTAAAGACAACTCAATATATAACAGGGATTGGTTAAATGGATTAAAGGTTCGTCCATAGAGTGATAAAATTACATGATAAAACCATTGACGAAAGATTTCTTGTTAGCAAGGTAGAAAAGGCTGATGCTATCCCGTTCAAGTAAAATAGAACTGCAAAATGTGTTTTTTTTCTTTCTTTTTTTCCCAAAATGTATTTTCAAATAGATCTCAACTCTGTAAAAGTTATGATATTCATGAAAGAAAGATCACAAGAAAATTCACTCAAATATTATCTTTCTCTCTTCTGTAGAAGCAGCAGCAGAACTACTCAAATCATCCCAACGAGAGAATGAGGGAATATCAGCCTGTACAATCTGAGAGAAAAGGCAGGGATGCATGGGTTTGATTCAACTGGGGGGTAACAAGGTTCCCCTAGAGAAGCTGTTGTTCAGTCGCTCAGTCATATCCGACTCTTTCAGCTGTATACCCAAAAGTGGACATGCTAGAGCCTATGGTAATTCTATTTTGATTTTTTAAAGAAATCACCATACTATTTTCCACAACAGTTGCACATTGTACATTTCCATCAATGGTCAATTCAGTTCTGTTCAGTCACTCAGTCGCGTCTGACTCTTTGCGACCCCATGGACTGCAGCCCGCCAGGCCTCCCTGTCCATCACCAACTCCTGGAGCTTGCTCAAACTCATGTCCATCGAGTCGGTGATGCCATCCAGCCATCTCATCCTCTGTTGTCCCCTTCTCCTGCCTTCAGTCTTTCCCAGCATCAGGGTCTTTTCAAATGAGTCAGCTCTTTACATCAGGTGGCTAAAGTATTGGAGAAGCTAAGAATGCTGTTTCAGTTGAGGTAGAGGTTTAAAACTCAACATTCAAAAAATGATGGCATCCAGTCCCATCACTTCATGGCGAATAGAAGATGAAAAAGTGGAAACAATGACAAATTTTCTTTTCTTGGGCTTCAAAATCACTGCAGACGGTGACTGCAGCCATGAAGTTAAAAGACACTGGCTCCTTGGAAGGAAAGCTGTGACAAACCTAGTCAGTGTATTAAAAAGCAGAGACAGCACTTTGCCGAAAAAGGTCCACATCGTCACGGCTGTGTTTCCAGTGGTCACGTATGGATGTGAGCGTTGGATCATGAAGAAGACCGACTGTCAAAGCAGTGATGCTTTTGAACTGTGGTGCTCGAGAAGACTCTTGCGAGCCCTTTGGACCACAGGGAGATCAAACCAGTCCACCTGAAAGGAAATCGACCCTGAATGTTCATTGGAAGGACTGATGCTGAAGCTGAAGCTCCAATACTCTGGCCACCTGATGCGAAAAGCCGACTCTTTGGAAAAGACCCTGATGCTGGGAAAGACTGAGGGCAGGAGGAGAAGGGGGCGACAGAGGATGAGATGGTTGGATGGCATCACCGACTCAGTGGACACGAATTTGAGCAAACTCAGGGAGATAGTGAAGGACAGAGAAGCCTGGCGTGTTGCAGTCCATGGGGTCACAGAGTCGGACACGACTGAGCGGCTGAACTGAAACTGAATATGGCCTTGAAAATCATATTGCCTACGGACCTGGTTTCGCAGCTTTGGCACTACTGACTCATAGCTCTTTGTTGTAGGTGGGCGGCTGTCCTGGGTTCTGTGGGAGGTTAGCATGCTCTCCCCGCTTAGCTTACTGTGTTGCGGCCTCTACCTACTGTGGAGCAGGAGCGCTCTTTCATTGCCATATGTCCCCAGGCGGTGGGGGAGGTCAAATTACCCCCACTGAGAACCACTGCCTCGGACTCAGCGATCTAAGGCCTGACCAATCTTCTCTAGAGCATATAAGTGCCCCAGATTGCCCTAAAGACCTGTCGGCATGGACCACAGTGGGCCAGTCAAGGGACTGAGGGACCAAAAACTCCCAGTAGCCTCAACGTTCTCATTCCCAGTCCATATCCTCTTCAACTGAAGTAACTGGGAGAAGCTCCTGTTTTGGACAGTTCATTCCTGCTGTAATGAACTTGCTGGAGTAGCTGTACTTTTTTTTTCCCCTGAGTATGCAGTTGTGGGCTTCAATATGTTAGAGGACATATTAACAGGGAAGACTAATTGGAGCTAGAAATCGTTCAATACCAATTCGGGATTGATAAAGTGTTAACAAGCAGAGAGACATTAAAACAGGAATCAGGAGAGTATCATCATTTAAGTGGTGATTATTGCAATTAGCCAGATTTTGCAAATATAAATTATCTCAATAAAAGAGTTCTGGGCCAGGACACTCAGAAGAGTGGACAGTCAGCCCCATAATAAAACACTCCCAGTGAATGACAAAGATGAATTCTGAAGCAATTTTCGCTCAGCTTCTAAATCTCTGGATTTGAACAGCTGCTTCCTGACATTCAAAGCCTTCTATTTGAGGCAGGCAGATATCAGATCGATGAGTCCATAGCCTCCAAGAGGTTGGTCCATGTTGAGAAAAAAAGCCACACTTTTTACTTCCCAGATCCAAGTCTTAGATTTCCCAAATTAAAGCAGCAGTGGTTACCACATTGGTCCACTTAGCTGTTTCCTGGTACAAATAATTAGGGACCCAAAGGGGCAATCCTTTCACAGTGGCAGACTGTGATTTATGCACACCAGCCTTGCCATTTCTGTCTTTTCAAGACTAAGATGCTGGGAATCCATGCAGGTAATTATGGCTCTTTCCATTATAGGGACCACCAAGTATCTAATCGGGAAGCCCAGATGGCTCAGTGGCAAAGAATCTGCCTCCAATGCAGGAGATACGGGTTCCATCCCTGGGTCAGGGAAATCTTCTGGAGGAGGACGTGGCAACCCACTCCAGTACTCTTGCCTGGGAAATCCCATGGACCAAGGAGCCTGGCGGGCTACAGTCCATGGGATGGTAAAGAGTCGGACATCACTGAGCAGTCAATGTAACATAAATACCTAATCACCTTTTTAACAGCAGCTTCACTTAGACATGCTGTACAAATCATAAAATTCACCCACTATAAGTGTACACTTCAGTGATTTTTAATAAATACATATGGTTGGGCAGCCGTCAGTTTGTGATTGCCTTTTTTTCCAATTGTGGTAAAATATACAGACCATAAAATTTTACCATTTATCCATCTTTAAGTGAACTCTTCAGTGGTAAGTAGAATATTTATATTATTGTGCAGTCTCCAGCACTCTCTGCATCTTACAAAACTGAAACTCTGTACCCTTTAAATAATAACTCCCCATTTCCCTCCCCACCCAACCCCTGGTGGTCACCCCTCTACTTTCCGTCTGCGTGAATGTGACTTCTGTAGGTACCTCATAGAACTGGAATCGTATTTGTCCTTTTGGGACTGGTTTATTTCCCTTGGCGTAATATCGTCAAGGTTCATCCAGGCTGTAGCAAGTCAGAATTTCTTTCGTTTCTAAGGTTGAATAATACTTCATTGTCTATAGACATAGACACCACATCTGTTTAGCCCTTAACTTGTGGATGGACTCTTGGGTCGTGTCCGCCTTCTAGCTCCTGTGAATAATGCTGCTATGAATGTGGGCGAACAGGCTTCTGTTGACATCCCAGCTTTCAGTTCTTTCAGCTACGTACCCAAAAGTGGAAATGCTACTTTACCAACAAAGGTCCGTCTAGTCAAGGCTATGGTTTTTCCAGTGGTCATGTATGGATGTGAGAATTGGACTGTGATGAAAGCTGATTGCCAAGGAATTGATGCTTTTGAACTGTGGTGCTGGAGAAGACTCTGGAGAGTCCCTTGGACTGCAAGGAGATCCAACCAGTCCATTCTAAAGGAGATCAGTCCTGGGTGTTCATTGGAAGGACTGATGCTAAAGCTGAAACCATACTTTGGCCACCTCATGCGACGAGTTGACTCACTGGAAAAGACTCTGATGCTGGGAAAGATTGGGGACAGGAGAAGGGGATGACAGAGAATGAGATGGCTGGATGGCGTCACTAACTCGATGGACATGAGTTTGAGTGAACTCTGGGAGTTGGTAATGGACAGGGAGGCCTGGCGTGCTGTGATTCATGAGGTCGCAAAGAGTCGGACACGACTGAGCGACTGAACTGAACTGATGATAAATCTATTTTGATTTTTTGAGAAACCACGACAGTTGCACATTGTACATTTCCGTCAATGGTCAGTTCAGTTCAGTTCAGTCGCTCAGTCGTGTCTGACTCTTTACGACCCCATGGACTACAGCACGCCAGGTCTCCCTGTCCATCACCAACTCCCGGAGCTTGCGCAAACTTACGTCCATCAAGTCAGTGGCACCATCCAACCATCTCATCCTCTGTCGTCCCCTTCTCCGCCCGCCTTCAATCTTTCCCAGCATCAGGGTCTTTTCAAATGAGTCAGTTCTTAGCATCAGGTGGCCAAAGTATTGGAGTTTCAGCTTCAGCATCAGCTTCACCATCAATGGTAACTGGGTTTTAATACTCTATTTTATATTCAGGCCCCCAAAATCCTTCTCCAGAGTCACTGACTCCTGTGTTCTGTCACGATGGCTGTGCTACAGACACAGGGGTGAAGGTGTCTGCCCTTGTGGAGCCTGTGCTGTGCAAAACCAATCATAAATGCGTATACCATTCAGTCTGTAATTATGCATTTTGAACTATGCTATAAAAGGAAAGAACTGGCTTCTAAAAGATCTACACCAATAGGCGAGACTGTTCTACTTTGGATGAGAACAAACCGGTTTTAGGAAGAAACAGTCGAGCTGAGACTGGGGGCTTAGTAGAGAAGGGCAGGTGAAGAGAGGCAAAGAATAGGAGGGGAGAAAGTTCCTGCAGAACACAGCAGAGGCAGGATTCTGTGGACTGGGAAGGTTTGGGTTCCACAGACAACTCTACCTTTAACTGGAAAGTTCCTGAATTTGTACCTTCAGCATACAACGGTTAGTACCCAGGAGGCACTGGATGAAATGGGAATAAAAAAGGATTTTAATGATGATAAAATGGGTTTACGTATCCCCAATACCCTTAGACGCAATAAAGCCTCAGTATTCATAGACTGCTTGTGGAAAGGTATAAAAGAAGTCAATTTCCCGACAATTTCTGTCTGGGGCAAACAGGGAGAAGAACCTGATTATACATAAACCCAGTCATCTAACAAAAGGCATTACAAAGTTTAATCCTGTGCAGCAATCTATTTTTTTTTTCTCTCTTTCCTAACTCTCAACACACATGCAGGTCTTTCGGTTGTTTAAGGAATATTAAATAATCAAAACATTACCTTGGCTTAGCGACTAGCCTTCTGTACCACTCACCCCCCTCTGCTTTGTTCTAAGGTCTTAGTTCGCCTCTGGATTACTAGCTGCTGGCCGCAGCTCATCAGTTGGAGGTAGATTTGAAAAGTGTACCGGGTCTTTCTTTTCAATATTCATGGAAGATTTTCCTTTGGGGAAAACTTCTCTTTGACTTTATCTGTAGAAGTCATTTCTGCAGACCCTGGGTTTTTCAGGACAGGCTTAATGTCACACGTTTTCGTTGACCATGATGTTTTCTTGTTTGGCTATCTTGTCTATATTCAGCCACAGCTGGATAATGGGCATCGGGGCGTGATAAAAGAATCTGGAAGTTGGGCTTAGGGATTGAACTCACCCGCTTCTTAATTAAGTTTCTTCAGGTCCTTAAACCTCAGTTTCCTCGTTTTCAAAATGGACACAACAATGCTGCTCCCTCTTGGAAGAGAAAACTAGAAAGTGTCCATCTTGTGAAGTCTGTGGTGCATGCCAGGGGCTCAATCAATTGTTATTATTATCACTTGGAGACTCACGTGGCACACTTTTACTACCTTGTTCTAAGCAGAACCGGCTATCGTGTTTTCACTGTCGCCAACTAAAACAAGTAAATATAAACACCTACATGTGACGTGAAATTCTCCTTAAACCACTGATGTTTCACGAGCTGTAAGCCCCTGTGTACATGCATTTACGCTGGTGAATTACATCGTCTACCTTACACAGAAAAGGTGTTGGGAATGTAAGCAGATTAGTCAGTGAGGCAGGCGTTAATTGGCTTTTTTACTCAGTATGAGAATGCTAAACGGCTTCCATGTATTATGAAATCAAATTCTTACCTTTCCAACTTGGGCTGTTGACTGTAATTCTATCTTTTCTGGTTTAGGGAACTTAAAACAATTCCAAGTATTCAAACAAAGACTCAAAAACTGGAGGTTAACCTTACTTCCTTTGGTAAGTTTTTATTGATGACCATGAATATCAAAAAGATGATCAAGCTGATTTATTTTCTGCCTTGGGTTGTCCAAACAGCCAGGTGAACATATTTATCAGCTTAGCATTCTATTTTGCTTGCATTCCCGATGAGCTTACAAGAAACTGGTACAAGCTGGGAACCTGATGAATAACTAATCAAGAAAATGCAATGCACAAATGTGGAAGGGTTTATAATTGCATAGTTCCTTACAATGGAGTCAGTGCTAAATTAAGACACACGCGGAAAGGTACCAGGGAATCACTGAATCAAAGGCTTAGAAGGCTGAATATTTCATCATTTATTCAACATTTATTGACATCATGCAAGGCAGTTAATGGAATAAAATACATCGAGATTTACTATAGTTTTTTATACATAGAATATTATACACACATACACAATTTTAGAAGATTTCAGACGTCTCCATGTCAGAATGAGGCAATCACTTTGAACTATGCCCATCTTTTCGATATAAAGTTGGTATAGCAAAAAATTCCAATAATGTCTAGTTTGGCAACACCCAGTTTCTCTGACAATGCCCATTGCTATCCATGGGAGAGGATTGTCTCAGTTATAAAATGATGTTAGCAGACATTTATGGCTTGTGGGGGAAAAAAACGCAACCTCTCCATGTTTTGATATTATCTCTGACTATACTTGTTTTTAATCTGCTTTTTCTATATTTAGTATCCAGTCATTTTAAAGTTAAAAAAAAAAATCAAGATCTGCACTGTGACAAAAAACCCAGACTTTGTGAGTATGAATCCTGGAGGTTATTATTTAGCATTTAAAGGAAATAAATCATGGCGAGGGGCTACTCTGAAATTTGGGAAATTTGAAGGCCACTTTAAGTGTTGAGATGAGGGGGGAAGGTTGAATATACCGCCATTCTTTGGATATCTCAAAACTCAATTTAAACATTTCAATGAAAAAGGAGATGGGAGGGGACAAGGGTCAAATCTCAGGGGTTTTGTTTATTTTTTTGTTAGAGGTAAAAATTGAGACAAAATATTTCACTGAAAAGATCTTCCTCCCCAGCTTGCGCGGATATCAACCTTACAAAAGTAATTTTTGGAGCACATTACCAAATGCGCTTGTTCCAAAGCTGTTATGGAAACTCCTAGTTTTTAGTAAGTACACAATTATTTTTCTCTTTCTCTCCCAGAACTCAGATAGCTGAAGCGAGGATGGTCCCCCCTCGGATTTCGCCCAGCACCCAGCCAATCTGAGCCCGAATGCTAATTAGTTGCTCTCCCCCGATGAACACGCCTTTGTCGCTTGTAGGGCCGGACTACAAAGCCCAGAATGCCTCGCCCCTCCCTGATCAATGAGGGCTTATTTAAATGATCTCTGAGGTCTTGGACCCAGGCCAATCAGCTGTCAGGGCTCATGATAAATCGCAATGCATTATTGATAATAATAATTGCTGGGACATGCGCGTTCCGGCCGAAGGGGGGTAAATTTCCCAACTCCAGGAATTTGTGGCGGAGTGGGCAAATAACCGCGGCTCTCCAGGCGCCCCGATGCTCGCACCATGTCGAGGCGCAAGCAGGCGAAGCCCCAGCACATCAACTCGGAGGAGGATCAGGGCGAGCGGCAGCCGCAGCAGCCGGCCCCCGAGCCTGCAGATGCGGCCCCAGCGGCGCCGGCGGCGGGGGCGCCGGGTGAGTGGGGCTGGGGGGCGCGCGCCCCGGGCGGGCAGCTTCTGAGACGCTCGCCCGCCCCTCCGAGGCGCGGGCTTTGGCGAGGCCGCGGCTCCCTCCGCAGATTCGGGAACTGGGATCCGGGGGCTTAGTTCCAGGGGCGAACGGGCAGCCTGGCTCCCCACCCCCACCCCCGCCCGCGTTCATTTTACACTTTTTCTCGCTTCGCTCTCGTGGAAGTTTCGCCCGCAGGGCTCGCTCTTATTGTAGGATTGAGCCCGAGCCTCTGCCTGCCCCTCGTTCCTGAGAGGTCCCCTTCTCCTCGTCCTCTGCCCCTCGCTTAATTGGCTGCACTGCCCTCACTGGTAACCTCCCCCCCCACGTGTAACTTAGGCTCCCGTCCTCCTTCCCTGGCGCCGCTTTTAAAAGAAAAGACCCCGGGGGTCCCCACTCCATTCCCTCACCCGTTGGGGGCTTTTCTAGGAGGCTGGGGAAGGGGCGCACCCTCGGAAGACCCCCCCGGGGGAGGCCGATCTGTTGCACGCGCCCCTCCCGTGCCGTGAGGGGGAGGGGGCGCGACCTCCCCCCACCCCCCGGAGCTGGGGTGCGGGCCACCCGCGCTGCGCAGGGCACTGAGGGCCGGAAGAAGCGGAGGACTAGGGCACAGGACTGCCTTCTTTTCTGTTCCAACAATTTCTTTTTTTGGTTTCCCTCTTTTCTCCCGGGGCTACGCCGCCTGCCGATCTCCGCCCTAACCTTTCGGGGCCTGACCTCCAGCCATCTTTGATTTCCGACTTCCTAAAAATAACCGCGGGCGGCAGGAGGGGTGCGGGCCCGCGGGCGCGGGGGTCGCGCGCGCTCTGCAGTCCCGCTGGGGCGCACCCGCCTGGCGTTGCGCGTGGCTTTTCCGGCGCGCCCCGCTTTCCGAAAAGCGCGCCGCGGGGGCCGGAGAGGTCGCGCCAGGGCTGGGCGGTTGCGGCCGGGGCGAGCTCCCGGGGGGCTGACCCGGCCTACGCTTCCGCGCCGCGCCTCTCCGGGGTCGGGAGGAGTTCGGGACCCCCAGCCCAGTCGGGAGCGGCCGGGCGGACTCCTCTCTCCCTAATCACTTAACCTCGGGGGCTTAGGAGCGAGTCGCTTTCCCACTATCTCCCCTCAGCCCTGGCCCGCCAAATTGTCGCCTGATAAGTTTTTCGCGTACGCCTGGGGGGAGGGGGCGTCTTTAAGCTCTTCTCGGGCCTTGTTGGTGGCTTCGCCCCCCTCGCCGCCTGCTTTCTAATTTCCCAGCGGGTGATGGGGGTGCGCGCCGCAACCCCAGTCTCTCCAATCCACTACAACGAGGGGAAGAGCCGTCGCCACTTTTTGGCTACTGTACCCTTTATTTCGGGGAGAGAAAGGAATACACTTTCTGAATCTATAAGATAATGTAAATCCCTATTCCCCCCTTCCCCAGCCCTAATAATCTTTTTCCAGGGCAAGTTAAAGAGATCGGCTTGACCAAAGGGGCGGCTCTGCGGTTTTTGGGGCATCCGATGGTCAGGGCAGCGCGCACCGGAGGTCGGAGGAGGGCGGCCTCTCTTTGTGCCTTGGGAGGGGGGTGGGTGGGAAGGACGGAGAGGCTTCGTTGCCTGGCCCACCTGGAACAAAAGGGTTAACCCTCCGCCCGCCCGCTTCCTCCCGGGAAGGAGGGGCGAGCTCCTGGCTCTGACCCCTCCCCTGGTCCTGCTCTGACCTCCCCTTCCCCCTACCCGCTTCGTTTTGGGTGGGCGCACTCTTAGCGGGGCTTTTGGTGGGATTTGGCACCTTAGCGGGGGCTGGTTACGGGGGGCGAGGGGACCTTCTTAAATGAACACTAGCTGGAGTCGGCCACCAGTTCACCCGAGCTGGTTAGGATCGCGAGCCTGGCCGTGCGCTCCCTCCACAATTGGGGAGGGGGAGTTGCTATTGATCGCTGGGGTTGCGGTGGCCGCTGAACTGCGCGCGGGCGTCCCCTGGAGGCCCAGCCGGGAACCTCGCGCTCTGCTGAGAGGCGGGTCCCCTCGCAGGTACCGGCTCCCACCTGATGGGAGGGACGCGCGGGGGCCGGGGGTTGAAGAGCTCTGGGCTGGGCGCTCCTCGGGACACCAGTCAGTTCTTTGCTCTCTCTTTGGCGGTGCCGAAGTTTCTTTGCCAAATCTAGCACTCTTGGAAAGAATTCTTCCAATCCTAGTATGTGTTTGCAGAGCCCTCAGTTACCGCCGTGAAACATAAGGTAGTATAGCAGTACATTCCCAAGCAGTCCATTTTGATGGATACATTTGTGTTTGAGCCCCTGTGTGTGTGTGTCTGTGTATGCGTATAATTAAAGACATCCAGTTTAGAGGACAGCCGATTTGAGACCACTTAAAAAAGAAATGCACTTTTTGAGGGAGGAAAATGAAGTTTGGCGATCAGTTAGATCCAGAAAATCTGCAGGTGGTCAGGGGACTCAGGCCATGTACAGGAAAATTAGTATTTTTTTTCAAGAGATGTTCAAATGCCCTTTGTGCTAAACTGGATTACAACCATCAACGATTAAGATTCCCCAATTTCAAATAACCGCCTAGCCCGTTTCTAAACTGAAATGACCTACATCGGCGGTAAGGAGCCAGAATGGGACACTTGGGAGTTTCTGTTTTAATTGAGGGAAAGGGAAATCTTGGTGACAGTAGCCTCAGTGAATGTTGCAAGCCAAGTTTCTGTGTTTGCATCTGGTATTCTGAAAGAGAAGGCCTACAGCTTGCCCACACCTCTTTTGTTCCGTTAAAAAGAAGTTGCACAAGTTGGTGCTAGCTGATCCTTCAAGCCCCGCTTCAACCTTCCTTCTGTTAGGGAGCCATCTTGGGAGGGAGGAATAGAATTAATGCTTCCTCTTTTTAAATGAAATGAAGTTTTTTTTTTTTGTAAGGTGTAAGAGTGAGGTGTGCATTCTGATCTGGTTGTAAGACTTTCAGCTGTGTAAGCTTTGATTTCTGAGCTTCTGGGTTCTTTCTCTGTACCAGGAAGATGAAACACCGTATTTAGATAGTTTCAACTATAGAAGGCCCACTGTGTGCTGGAAATGTGATCAGCAATTAATTTTATTCAAAATAACAGTTAAAAATTGTGTCAGGGCAGGTGAACTGCCAAATTGGGATCATTCTGCAGTTTTATCTGTAGCCCACACCAGGCTGGAGACCTAACGTATACATTACCTTTGATTTTCGTTTTTGCTCGGTTTAAACTTCAGCTTCTCGTTGCAATGGCTTGCCCAGAGTTTCCTTGTCCTCTTTGATTTGAGCCTTGCTCTAAATCCAAGAAGTTGTGTTTATCGTGAATTTAGAGGAGTTGGTTATGGGAAGGGGGTTTCTATCAGTATTCTTTCAGATGGAGGAGCTGGGCGGAGGTAGGCTTTAGAATAAGTGGTCCCGGGGAGTAGTTTGGAAATTGGAGTTTGCATTTGGTGCTCCAGGCTTTACTGCCTTGGAAAAAATGATGGAAAGAGTTTTAAGATATCCCTTTTTCATCATCCTTCACCTGTGTGCCTTTGATTGTTTATAAAAGCATCTAAACCATCTTTAGAAGCCTCTAAATCCAGATAAGAACTGCATCTCCAATCATTGCCATCCATTTCCCCCCCAAAATTTCAAGTCCATGTCAGGTATTGTTCTAAGGGGTTCTGGGGAAGGAGATAGCAAGTTAACAACTTGCTTTTAAAAAATGAGCTCCAGTTGAGGCAAAGTGGGACCTATCTCTAGCATAAACAGCAGAGCTTGCACACGTTACCACAAAAAACTTTGATTCTTTTACTTCTTCCTTTTCAGCAAACTTGAATTTTGATCCAAGACGGTTTGGAACAGTTTTTTTTTGGTACCTTTATTAAATGGAAACTTAATTACAGCTCTAATTTGCCACCTACAAATTGAGTTAAAGGCGTTTCTCAGATTGCTGAATGCAGATGTAAAATTAAACTGGTTTAATTTTAAGCACTTTTTCTGAACTGGTTCAGTACTTAAGGAGATCTCAATTTCCTTTTGTTTTTTGGTAAGCAGTTATCCTGCTGGTGGGGGTGTGGGGTAAGAGATATTAAGTACTTTAGATAATCTATTCATTGTAGTTCTTTTAATATAGGAATGGGAGGAAAAAAAGATAAGCTTCAGGCATAATGCTTGTCTCAAGATATACAGTTGGTTTCTTAAGCATTTACATAGGCTTCAGAATTTGATTGGCCTCCGGCAGATGAGCTTTTCTTGCTATACAATAGTAAGAGTATTTTCTATCCATTTGGCAGTGATTGAATCTGAGCCCCCTGCTGGGTTTACTGCATTCTTCCAACTTATTGGATAACTCGATGCTGAGAGATAACATTCCTAAAATTCGGGAGTGGGGGGTGGGGTGGAAGGATGGGAGATCTAGTTGCTGTAATCCCTCTGAACTTTGCTTTTTCCTTTCGGGAAGGGTTAACTTAAGCATACCCAGCGATTGTTCATAACAGAGTCCTCTTACTCTTGGGCAAATATGCTTTCAGTATTTGCCAGTGGTGGTCTGGATGTCGAAGTGCTTTACAGCACCAGCAAACAGAGCTCCTGCTGTTTGAAGGCTGGGGTGGGATGTTGCCAGCATTGCTTGGAGGCTGCAGAAGAGGCGAGCCTGTGTATACAGTGCCTGCAAGCTGGTATTCAGGTTGTAAATCACTCTTGAGAACTGCTGGGTCCTTCTGGGGCAGGGAGCTTAACCTTTTTTGTGCCACAGTTCCCCTCCCCCAACAGAAATATTGAAACGCGTACAGTGAGATACATAGAAATACCAAGGAAATAAATCGCGTTGAGATACACTGAGCAAAAATGATTGGAAGCATTCGTGATACAGTAATACGTGCTTCTTTATGAACACAGTAAAGAAGATCTAGCAGTCAGTCAGGTAACCAGAATTTCCAGTAACACAACCGCATTAACATCGGAGGAAAATACCTGCTTTCTGCAAATAACTGCCGAGGTGTGTTCTCAGTGTTCACAGTTGAAAGAATATTGTCTGCATGGGGGTGAAAACTTTTTCTGGGGGGTAGAGGGAGACAAAAACGTGTATCTGGGACTCCCCTGGTGTTCCAGTGGTTAAGACTTCCTAAGATCCTGTGTGCTGTGCATCCTGGCCAAAAAAAAAAAAAAAAAATTATGGGTGTTGACAGTGGTTTGTGGTCTTCCAAAGGATCATAGTGCATAAACAGATATACAGTATGTTTGTGGTATTAAAGTTTTGGACTGGGTTGGGGGGAGAGTAGTGTGAAAAATGCTTTAAAAGCTTTCCTAGAGGGGTAAACTGAAAAAAAGAAAGTGTTCTTAGCAGAAACAGTAATAAATGAGGCCACTAACTTTAGTGCCTTTTTAAATGAATTAAAGACTAGAGTCCCTGCTCTTGTGTTTTCTAGTGAACAGTGTGGCACCTTGAGTCATTTATTCCTGAGCCTCAGTTTCCACGCTTGCACGCTGGAAGCAAAGATGCTTGTCTATGTGGCTGCAAAGATAAATGAGTTAAGGTGTGGGAGTCTGCAGTGGGTGCTCTGTGGTAATGTATGGGGGATGGCCATAGTTGTGCTTTGGCGCTTAACAAGCAGAAGGGGCATTTGTACATGGGCTTTGCTAAGAGATTTCCAAAGTAGCGTGGCTGAGATGAGGCGTGTAACATGCTAATTAAAAAAAAAAAGACAAAAGTGTATACATTTTGAAGTTTCTCTTCCACCCCAGGCCTGTGCTCCAGAAGCCAAGGACCAGCCTCAGCATCTCTTTATTTCAGAATTTTCCCACGGACATATTTATGTCTATTCCCAAACATGGCGGGGGGCGGGGGGGAAGCACACTATCTGTACAGCCTGTTCTCTGCATTTTTTTCTCCTTTTGAAATCACTCTTGGGTGGTTGTCCTATAGAGCAAGCTCGCATAGTAAAGCTACAAAGTAGTCATCTTTTTTCTGTACCCTGATTTATTTCATCAGAATCTTGCTGGTGAACCACAGTGTGTCCGTTTTTGTTTGGGCTGTTTATTGCTATGAGACCTGAACCCGGGTATCACAGAAAGTAAATTCCTACCAAGGGAGTTGCTGGGTCGAAGAATTGCACTATAATGATGGTGGTGGTGGATTGTACTCTGAACAAGTGGTATCTATTTATGCATTTACCTGGCTGTTACATTTCCCTCCCAAGAGACGCTTTCTAAGTTTCCCTTGGAAAGTTCTTGACACATAATTGCCAGAGTTGCACTTCCGGAAAGATGGTGCCACTCAACACACCTCCACAAGCACCCGATTACAAATCGTAATGATTCTGAGAAGTGATGAATACTTTTAACCTGATTCTTGGGAATTTGGTTGCTTTGGAGCAGTTGTGGAGTTGAAAGGAAGGTGGTACCTACCTACTATTCCCCATGGAAACAGCTGGGGTGTTTTGTGTCTTAACCCTCCCTGTCCTGCCCCCGACTCCAACCTGCCCCTTCAAGCTTTCCTGTCCTCCCCAGGGGTTTCTGCAAGAGGCAAGATAGTTGCCATCTCTGTAAAAGAAACATAGTAGGAGAGGAAGGAAGTGCACGAATGAAGTTCAGAGGGAGGATCTGTGTCCCATGCCTGGCTTTTCAGCTTCACCACCTTGGGGAAGTTAACTGTGACTACATTTGTTATTGTGTTGTCTTGGGTAAAAGTAAGTCACATCTCGGAGTCTGTTTTTTTCATCT
This sequence comes from Moschus berezovskii, assembly GCF_049115385.1. Lineage (NCBI taxonomy): Eukaryota > Metazoa > Chordata > Mammalia > Artiodactyla > Moschidae > Moschus > Moschus berezovskii. The sequence continues at coordinate 4,100,681 of NC_142474.1, forward strand.
ATAAATGGGGCTGGTGTTTAATAGGATTGGATGGATGTAGCATGGACCACAGGGCACCTAGAGGATCTAGTCTGGACCACAGGGAACTACCAGGCTGCTCATCTTTGCATAATCAGACCCCACCCCTGCCTTGAACTCAGTAGGAAGTGAGAAGGGTTGTTAAACTGAGTGAGGCTCTCAGCAGCCCTAGTTGCCCAGGTAACCAAGCCACGGAAATAGACAAGGTGAAGAAACTGATGTTCACTGAACCACCTACAGTGTCTGCCCGTTCCCCAGATCCTAGGATGGTGCCAGGCTCGTAGTCAGCACTCACAAACACTTATTAATCGCATTACTTAACCCAGGCATCTACCTTATGTAGCTGTCATGATTGTACACATTTAATGGAAATCCTGAAGGGTAAACCTACCATGTCAAACCTGTGAATGATTACTGTAATTTGTTTTCTTTGCCTTTTTTCACCCCAGCTCACACCCCTTGCTCAACTTCTGATTATTGCCTAGTCTGAAGTTAGAAAGATTAAGTCAGTTTATTAAGGCTATGCTGTGGAAATTTAAAAGAATCAGTGTTTGAAAGTCTGTTGGAAACTATAGATCTTTCTTAAGAGAAATACACTGTTTCAAAATCAGTCCCTCCCCCAAATTGTTGACTGACTCCTCAGTCAAAACCCATGGTGTTGGGAAATGTAATCACCCAAGAAGAGGCAAAATAAGTTCATTTATTTTTAAAAAGTGATTATTTTATAAAAAAATAAATGCTTCCTGACATCCTGGCCATTTCCCCATTCACTTGTACATGTCAAATAGGTGTTTTTTGTTTTAAACAAAAATGGTCACTTGTTGCCTACTGTCTATCCTACCTCCACCTAACTTCTGTCTCTGAATTCAGGACATGTGGGAAATTCTACATTGTTTTCATACTGTGGGTATACCAAAATTTATCCTTCCCCCTTTTTTTGTGGCTGTAAACATTTCTGTGAAAAATACTCTTTTTCCTAGGTGGATCTTTGTATCCATATGCAAAGGTCTGTGATTTAGCTCAGGGAGTACCTGGGATTGCTGGGTTTGAAGTGTGCCTGTGTGACTTCTCGCATCAAGGTGTACGTACAACAGAACAGCCAGGAAATGAAAACAGTCAAGTCACTTAGAGTCTCCACTCACCAGGGCCCAGGCATCTGGCTAAAATATGGCTGCCCAGTAGGTGTTTTGACATGCAGACTGGCAGTCACTGAAGGAAATGAGATCCAATTGACAAAAGAAACCCAGGGACCAATCATTTTTAGGAATAGAACTGCCCAGACTGTGAAGGTTGTTTGATTTAATGTAACATAGTAGACTAAGCTGCAAATGGAGGGCGAGGAGTAAACTCCATCATTCCATCCTTTCCTGCTTTTCTGGGACTTCTTTGTTTAATGGCTTGTTATGTCATGCTAGGGCATTTCTACAGGTTTTCCATAATCAGGATGGCCAGTAAAGTCTTTCTTGGACGTGCAATCTTTCCCTTTTTTTTTCCAGTTTTTTTTTTTTTTTTTTTTCCTCACACATATAAAACATTCCTTGGGGTATTGGCTTTGTCTTATTTAGGTCTCCACATTTTAGGTGAATTTAGTACCACGGTCATAGTTCTTGGCACCTTTAAACTTCCAGCATCTCTGGTGGGAAGGTACATGTCTGAAGGAGTAATTTATTGCAGTTTCACTTTTGATGGACCCAGGGTGGAGATGAACAGCAGGTTTCCAGTGTCATTTTAATGGATGACATGAAATCCATTTGCTTTTGTAAGCCAGCTCTAAGGTGGGGCAGAGAGTTCAGTGGGGTTGTTTTAATAAATTATATCGAGTTTCCCAGTACTGCCTTATAATAAGTTGGTACAGATGGCCAGTGCAGGAGATGCAAGATACCTGGCTTCAATCCCTGGGTTGGGAAGATCCCTGGAGAAGGAAATGGCAACCCACTCCCGTATTCATGCCTGGAAAATTCCATAGACAGAGGAGCCTGGCAGGCAACAGCCATGGGGTCGCAAAGAGTCGAATGTGACTTAGTGAATGAGAACACACTAGATTGCCCAAGACAAGTCTATTTGCACTGTTCTGGAGGCTGGACCCCTGAGACTGAGGAGCAGCAGGGTAATTTTCTCTTGGAGGCTCCACGCAGCCTGCTTGCTGCCTTCTGTTGGGTCCAGCATCCTTGGCTTAGAGCTTTGTATCTCCTGTCTTGGCCTAACGTGGCCTAATGTGTCTCATGTCTTTTAAAAAACAAATTCTATTTAGTTTTGGCTGCCCTGGGTCTCTGTTGCTGCATGCTGGCTTTCTCTAGTTGCGGTGCAAGGGCTTCTCATTGTGTGGTGGTTTCTCGTTGCAGAACATGGGCTCTAGGCCCATGGGGTCAGTAGTTGTGGCGTGTGGGCTTTAATTGATTCAAGGCATGAAGAATTTTCCTGGACCAGGGGCCGAACCTGCATCCCCTGCCTTGGCAGGTGGATTGTTAATCACTGGACCACCAGGGAAGTTTTCCTGTCTCTTTTCTCCTTAAGGACACCAGGCATTGGGTCCACTCTAATTACAGTTGTACAGAGCCTACCCCCCCCCCCAACATGCACAGGGGACCCGGTTAGGATTGGATATTTGGGGGGATTATGATTTCACCCACTACATGAATGGTTGGCTCACTGAGATCCTCATTCCCTTTCCATGGTCTTCTTATTAGGACACAGATCATGAAGACCTCTGAATTGTGAGTTGTGGTCCTGCCCCCCAGAGATCGCCCCGCGTCCTTCCTAGGGTGGAGTTCTCATCTCCTTCTTCCCTGTCCTCGTAGGTGCTTCAATGAACTACCTTAGCGGCGGTGTCGGAGGCAGCGATGAGCTGAATGGGGACGGAGCAGGGATAAAGCGGCCCCGGAGGGAGGAGACCCACGTCTGTGAGAAATGCTGTGCCGAGTTCTTCAGCTTCTCGGAGTTCTTGGACCACAAGAAAAATTGCACTAAAACGCCCCCCGTGCTCATCTTGAAGGACAGTGAGGGGCCGATGTCGTCCGAAGACTTGTCGGGGACTGTGCTCAGCCCGCAGCCGCCGAGCCCAGGCCGGAGGGAGGGCCACTGGGACGATGGCGGCGGCGGCGGGGGCCCCGGGGAGGCGAGGGAGAAGCCCGGGGCGGAGTCCGTCCTGTTCCTGAAGACGGAGGCCGCCCTGCCGCCCGCGCCGCAGGACATAAGCTACTTACCCAAAGGCAAGGTGGCCAACACCAACGTCACGCTGCAGGCGCTGCGCGGCACCAAGGTGGCGGTGAACCAGCGCAGTGCCGACGCGCCTCCCGCGCCCCTGCCCGGCGCCGGCAGCCTGCCCTGGGTGCTCGAGCAGATCCTGTGCCTCCAGCAGCAGCAGCTGCAGCAGATCCAGCTCACGGAGCAGATCCGGGTGCAGGTGAACATGTGGGCCTCGCACGCCCTGCACGCCGGCCACGCGGCCGACTCGCTGAAGACGCCTGGGGGCCACATGGCGCAGCAGGTGTCGGCGGCCGTGGCCCTGCTCAGCCAGAAGGCGGGGAGCGCTGGGCTGCCCCTGGACGCCCTGAAGCCCGCCAAGCTACCTCAGGCCAACGTCCCTTCCGCCGGCGGCTCCGCCTCCCCGGGGCTGCCGCCCTTCGCCCTGAAGCCGGACGCCGCCCGGGTGCTCCCCGGCGTCCTGTCGCGCCTCCCCGGGGCGCTGCTCCCCCAGGCCCCGGGCTCTGTGCTCTTCCAGAGCCCCTTCTCCGCGGTGGCCTTAGACCCGTCCAAGAAAGGCAAAGGGAAGCCACCGAGTGTCTCCCCGGTGGAGGTCAAACTCAAGGACGAGGCTCTCTGCCGGCACAAGTGTAAGTACTGTAGCAAGGTTTTTGGGACTGATAGCTCCTTGCAGATCCACCTCCGCTCCCATACCGGAGAGAGACCCTTCGTGTGCTCCGTGTGCGGCCACCGCTTCACCACCAAGGGCAACCTCAAGGTGCACTTCCACCGGCATCCCCAGGTGAAGGCTAACCCCCAGCTGTTTGCCGACTTCCACGAAAAGACGGCTGTGGGCAGCGGCCTTCCCTTCGCGCTGGCCGGCCCCGTCCCCCTCGAGGAAGCCGGGTTCTCCCTAGACAGCAAGCCCGCACTGGCGGCGGGGACCCCCAGTGTCTTAGGGCTAGCTCAGAATCTCCCCTCGGGGCCTCACCCCAAAGACATCTCGGGGGGCCCTTTGCCCAGCGACCTGCAGCCCGGGCAGTCTCCGGAAAGCGAGGACGGCTCCATCCTGTCCGGGGTGGGGCCGACCCATCCCTCTCCCAGGGTCGGAGGCTTCGCAGGGGGTGGGCCGCCGGAGCCGGGGTCGGAGACCCTGAAGCTGCAGCGGCTGGTGGAGAACATAGACAAGGCCACGGCCGACCCCAACGAGTGTCTCATCTGCCACCGCGTCCTCAGCTGCCAGAGCTCGCTCAAGATGCACTACCGCACGCACACCGGGGAGAGGCCCTTCCCGTGCAAGGTCTGCGGCCGCGCCTTCTCCACCAAAGGCAACCTGAAGACGCACCTGGGGGTGCACCGCACCAGCGCGTCGGTGAAGACGCAGCACTCCTGCCCGATCTGTCAGAAGAAGTTCACCAACGCGGTCCTGCTGCAGCAGCACATCCGCATGCACATGGGCGGCCAGATCCCCAACACGCCTCTGCCCGAGAGCCCCTGCGAGTTCGGGGGCCCCGAGCCCTCGGCGGCCAGGGAGAACGGCAGCCCCCGCGCGCCCGCTCACGACGGGGTCGTGGAAGCCATCGACGTAGACGAAGCCTGCCCCCAGGAGGCCCCCAGCAGCTCCTCGAGGGTCCCCGGGCCCCTCGCTGGCGTCCACGCGGCGACCCCTACTCCCGGGCTGGCCACGGCGACTTCGCTGGATGCCCCGGTGAAGGCGGGGCTCGCCGCGCTCGTCCTGCAGCGGCAGGGCAGCCGAGAAAACGGGTCCGCGGAGAGCGACAGCCTGACCAACGATGACGCCTCCTCGGTGATGGGCGATCCCGAGTGCGCCAGCCGAAGCCCAGACGTCCTGGAGAGCACGTGCTTCCAGGCGGTCTCGCCGGCTCATAGCCAGGCGGAGAGCATCAAGTCCAAGTCTCCGGACGCCGACGGCAAAGGGGACGGCTCCGAGAGCAGCCGCAGTGAGATGGAAGGTGATGGAGCTTTGGGTTTCACTTAGGTCCATTCCGGGCTCGAGGTCATCCGGAAGGAGCCAGGGTGGCCTTGACCGGTGGAGAGTGGACTCGCTCCTCTGTGGGGCAATTAGTGACTACCTCTGCAGGGTCCTGACGTGCTTTTACTTAGGACAGTTCTTTCAGATTGGGCGTGGACAGTTTACTTTGCTTGGTTTTGATTTTTGTGTTGGAGGCCCATGGTGGCCACATGGGGATTCTTTCGAGTTAATGCTATCCTAGAAGAGTATTTCAGGAAGTGGACGCCAGTGAGATAATTCATAGTTCCTTGATCCAGAGATCCCACTCCCTAATGTAAGAGTCACAGATGGGTAATTCTTGAGGGAGACTATTTTAAATTGTGGGGTGCCTGTTGATGGCATTAATGGTCGAATGGAAGGGACACCATTGTAGAATAGGAAAGATGGTGTCAGAGCAAACTTCAAGGTAACTTGATGCGGGGATTGAACTTGGAATTGCGTTGTTTGTGATGCCAATACCTTTTCAAAGCCAAAATATTGGGTTTGCCAAAGAGTCTGTTCAGGCTTTTCCATCTCCTGTTTTGGGGAAACCCGAACGAATTTTTTGGCTCACCGAATAGGAAAATTCTTCTAAGTTTTGGAGTCGTCATTCTCTGTGTAGCTGAGAAGAAAGCTGCTTCCAAGGTGTAAATTTCCTGAAAGGGGTTTCCAGACTCTCAAATGGCAGGGCAGTGGTGGTCAAAACTCCTTTCTTGGTTTGAAGAATGAATGATGACGTGATGATAAAAGTTTTTTTTTTTTTTTTCCTGTGCGCAGGTCGGAGCAGCGTTCCATCGACATTTATCCGAACCCAGCCAACCTATGTTAAAGTTGAAGTTCCTGGTGGGTTTGTGGGTCCCGCGACCATGTCCCCAGGTATGGTGCCTCTGTTAGCAGCCCAGCCCCGACGACAGGCCAAGCAGCACGGCTGCACGAGGTGCGGGAAGAACTTCTCTTCGGCCAGCGCGCTTCAGATCCACGAGCGGACTCACACTGGGGAGAAGCCCTTTGTGTGCAACATATGCGGGCGTGCTTTTACCACCAAAGGCAACTTGAAGGTGAGCTTCCTTAAGGCTTCAGCTGGGGGCGGGGGCTGGGGCTCAGTGTTAAGCAGCGACATTCATCCCTAATAAATCCTTCCATCAGGGCCAAGTGGGATATTACATCATGTAGTCTCAAAACTGGCTCTTGAAATAGTATTTTTTAAAAAGGAATAGTGGATAGGACTGTGTGCTTCCACTGCTGGGCCCCAGGTTCAAGCCCAGGTTGGGGAACTAATATCCTGCCAGCTCTGCAGTGCAGTGAAAAAAAGGAAAAGAAACAGGCTTTGTCACGTTACAGCATCTCTGAAGTTGGGATGTTAGTTGCCTTCATAAAATCCTGCAGATCTGGAAACATAGACGGTGATTGTCATGTTTGTAATATAAAATTGATAAATCCTTTATGGGTTTGTCTTGTGCTTTTAGACTTGATGACTACCTACCATGGTCTTCAACTTTTTATTTAAAAAGAAGGGATTTGAAAACTCAGAAGCCAAACTGGGAAAATAATTGCAGAAAGGAGGCCGGGTTGAAGAAGCAGGAGGCAGTAGAGTATCTTTGCTCTTCAGAAGAGTCCCTGTCTTGTTTGCCACGGTAGATGAAATAACATTCATTCCTGGTGGCTTGTGTAATCTTCCCAGTTAGGCTTATTTTTTCCTCAGCAATGATTGCTCCTGTTGACACTATGTATCTAGGATGTCAGCTCCATCAGGGCAGGGTCTGTTTTGTTCAAAAGTTGATTTTTATAACTCAGATTTTTTATTTGGGTCAGTTCCCACAAAGGGGGAAGTTGCACAGAGATGGTCACACACGTTGCTAATTTTTCCCAGTGGTAGAATTTTAATTTTGCTCAGCTGTAGAATAAATGGGCTTCTCAGGTGGCACTAGTGGTAAAGAACCCACCTGCCACTGCAGGAAACATACAAGTGATGTGGGTTTGATCCCAGGGTCAGGCAGATCCCCTGCAGGAGGGCATGGCAACCCACTCCAGTATTCTTGCTTGGAGAAGCCCATGGACAGAGGAGCCTGGAGGGCTACAATCCATGGGGTTGGTTTCAAAGAACTGGACACGGCTGAATCAACTTAGCATTTGTGCATAGAATTGATAATAACCAGGGTATTGACACTGATGTAAGCTACTGGTGTCACATTTTCCCATTTCCCCTGTGCTCAGTGTCTGTATGCCTTAGGTTCCGTACCATTTGTTGCCTCTGCAGCTTTGTGTGTTAACACACTGTAACCCTGGCGCTCAAAACAACACTGTACTACCCAGGAGGTGTTGGCAGACGGGCAGGTGGATAGTGGAATGGGGGAGATTGGAGTGTGTCCCCTACTTCGTTTCCCTCTCGGCAGGAATGTGGGTCCATTGTTGCCAGATGGTGTGATTGTTTTCTTTTTCCTCAACAGAACAGAGAATCTGGATTTTTCACTATGAAATCCAATTTTTCTCTTGGCTGCTCTCTGCAGCTTGTGAGATCCTAGTTCCCTGATACAGGGTTTTAACCTTTGCCCCTTGCAGTGGGAGCATGGAGCCATAACTATTGGACCACCAAGGAATTCTCCAAAATCTACTTTTAAAATAGAAGTTTAGATGGACCAAACCTGAGGGCAGACTTGATTGACTTTGATTGCCTACACGCAAAAACCTGTTTTGGTGGAAACCTTTCTGTCGCTCTCCCCACAGGTCCATTACATGACACATGGGGCCAGCAACAGCTCAGCACGCCGTGGCAGGAAGCTGGCCATCGAGAACACCATGGCTCTGTTAGGAACGGACGGGAAGAGGGTTCCCGAGATGTTTCCCAAGGAAATCATGGCCCCTTCGGTGAGCGTGGACCCCGTCGTGTGGAACCAGTACGCCACCATGCTCAATGGTGGTCTGGCCATGAAGACCAACGAGATCTCTGTAATTCAGAGTGGTGGCATCCCCACGCTTCCCGTGTCCCTGGGGGCCAGCTCCGTGGTGAATAACACGGCCACCTCCAAGATCGACGGCTCCCAGTCTGCCGCCGGTGCCGAGGTGGAGAAGCCAGGGATGGCCGACAATGTCCCCAAACACCAGTTCCCGCACCTCCTGGAAGAAAACAAGATCGCAGTCAGCTAAGCCGCCGGAGGACGCACCTCTGAGGAGCAGTGCAGGCAGTGACCTCTCTAGAGAACTGTATCGTTTTTTGTTCTCTTTTTTTTTTTAAGGCCCCCATCTCCTCCAGTTTTTTTCCTGATGTGCAAATAATGTTTACAGTTGTGACCACAACCTCAGGCACGTCTTACAATCACAATGTTGCTTTGCTGCTTTGCAAAAAAAGAAAAAAAGGAAAAAAAAATTCTTACTAAAACAAATACTAGTATTTTTTTAAATTTTGGAAGAAAGCGGGTCTTGCAAAGTAGTTTTGTTACTTGCAACAAACTATATACATAAAAACCTTTGTACACCCTCGAGTAACTGTTTCCAAAGACGGTCGCCTCTTTCAAGTTGGAAGGTAGTTCAATGGAGAAGACACCTATTTCACCTGCTCAGGGGGTGGGGGCGGCTGTATACTTACTTCTGTGGGGACTGTATGCGGGTAAATGGACATGGTCTGTCATCTGTTTCGGGACCTGTTTTTGTATCTCCCAACCCTACACCCATTTTTCTTTTGTTTTTTTGAATGTACTTTTTTTTTTTTTTAAACCAAGGTTGAAGAATTCCAAAGTGTTTTTCAACCTTGGAACCTTAAGTAGGATGCCCTCAAGTGGACTGATTTTAGTCCTTAGAGAGTCAGTGTGTGTGTTGCTGCTTATTTAAATACAGTTCAGTTGGAGCCTCAAGAGTGCCAAGGTCCTCTCTACCCTTCCAGATGCCGCTTTCTTCCTAAAACCAGGGGAGAGGTGCCCACCTGAGCAGGGAGTCTCAGGTGATATAATTTAGTTCACCAGTGCCTGCTCTGTTGAAGAGCTCGGTGTCCATTCTTGAAGAAACAAACTCGTGGAAGGGCATGTTTTCTTATTATATACTAAAAAGTTCTTATACTAATTTGTACCAACATTTCCTTGGTTGTGACTTATGCCAAGTAATTATGAAGATTTTTTTTTTTTCTTCTGAGTATTGCATGAAGGCTACCAAGTTGGAACAGGCGAGTCCTGGATGTGAAAGCTTTAATTTATCTACCTCATTCATGTGTTATTTTTGTAGCTATAGTCTCTATTTTCCTATTGGATGACCGCTGAAGTGTTCCTAGACCCTATTGTAAACCTAAGAGTTGATGTATTGGTGGGAGCAGCTGGAAGTTCAAGATGTTGTTGTGATTCTTTATTTTCTTCTTAATCCCCCCTTTTGTATATGTGATATTAAGCAGATGATGAAGCGTTCCTCTTGAAGATTTAACAAGCAAGGAGAAAGACCTGCATTTCTGGGTGGAGAAGTCTTTGCCCCTCTGTTTGGAAGAGTGGATTGTGGCTGTTCTCAAGTCTGACTCTTGGTAATTGCACCTGACTTTAGGATTCCACCCCCCTCAAAATTTTTTTGTTTTGTTTTGCCAAGTTGTGCCTTTCCTTCTGGAATTGTAAGTGAACACAATGATAGTACCTGTTTACACTGTGAAGCGGATATTGTTACAGACGGTAGACCAGAGGCTCTCTCACTTGTTAAGCTCAATAATGCCTTGTGAATGTATGATCTGCGGAGAAACCCCTGTAGTTTTACCTGCTGATGCTGTCTGTCTGTTGGAGAATAAATTTTGAATGGTTCTTTTTTTTTTTCACCACCAGGCGTGTATGTAAATTTTTCTGTTAGTTTCTGCTCCACACCTGAGAGTCCTTTCCTGACAATCATTTCCAGCTGCCTTGGGAGAATTTCCACCCAACTAAGTAGGATAGGGCCTTCCGCAGTGGCTCAGTGGTGCGGAATCCACCTGCAGCGCAGGAGACATGGGCCAGGAAGATCCCCTGGAGGAGGGCACCACAACCCACTCCAGTATTCTTGCCTGGAGAACCCTGTGGGCAGAGGAGCCTGGCGGGCTACAGTCCATGGGGCCGGAGCACCAAGCACAAATAGGCTACCCCCAGCTTTCTGAGCCAAACTAAATGAGATGGCTGCCGCATCGACTACTTACCATGTCCCAGGTAAGGTGAGCCTAAAAATTGGGCCCAGCTCTGGATCACGAGGATGCTGAGGAAGGCAGGCACGTGGGGCCAAAGCCACCAGGCGGTGGGCGTCTCCTTCACCTTCCAGACAGTGGTTCTTGGCAGTTCGTAACCCAGGAAGCATGGGTGCCATGGCATACACCATCATTCTCTAGTAATGCACAAAGAAAGTAGGCCAGTGGGAGTAATTTCTATGGTGGGTTTTCTGTGTGTCTTCAAATATGGAAACAAAGCAACAGTATTTCAGGGGGGGTTGCAGTTTCATCGGTTCCAGCCTCCCCACCACCACGTTTGTCAGCTTACCCCAGGACATTTGAGTGCTTCTGGCTGGAAGTTACAAAATGGCAGAACCTTGGTTGTAGGCCCTTTCCTGGGTGTGGGGGAAGCCTATTTTGAATCCATCAAAGAGGTACATTTGGCTAAGTTTGTGATTCTGACCTTGTGTTTTTTGTTGTTTTTTTATCTAATGTGGACCATGTTTAAAGCCTTTATTGAGTTTGTTACAATATTGCTTGTGATTTTTGACCACAAGGCATGTGGGGTCTTAGCTCCCCAACCAGGGGTCGAACGAGTCCCCCCTGCATTGGAAAGCGCAGAGCTAACCACTGGACAGCCAGGCAGTCCAGGACCTTGTCTCTGATTAAAATCTAAACACCCTAGCGGCTAATTCATGACTTTGCTTTCTTCTTTATTTTATAGATTCAGTAACCATAGTCATTTAAAGGGGCACTTTTTCCGGTGGATAAAGTATATGCTTCTTGTGGCATAATCATTCTCTCTCCTGGCAACTCCCTCAGTTCTGTTTCCTTGTTTCCAAACAATCACTAACTACAACAAGAAATGCACAATTCTTTTCACAGAAAGTGAGTTATTAGCTTTCAGAGCTATTAACATCTAATATGCTGAGAGAAGCAACTGCTTTTGGTCTAGGGATCCTGCTTTGGTCCTGGTATCCATGAAAATTCAAATGTCCCCCTAAATAAAAAAATACCAAAAAACCCCAGGTCCTTACCACTTTGCTGTGATGAATTCCAACTATTTCTAAATAATGAAAATGGAGCAAACATGGGCAAAACGAGGAGAAGGAGCAAATTTTCCTCTGAGAAGTGGATGCTGCAGTTGAGGTATTAAGGGTAAGACCTCACAAGTGTGTTTAAAAGAAGCATCAAACAGTGCATTTGAAAAGTCTAAAAACAATTTTGTTTACTTTTTGCCTGTGCTGGGTGTTGGCTGCTGCTCGCAGGCAGGCTTCTGCGGGCTGTGGCGCATCGCGCTGCTCCAGCCGCGGCGGGCGGGCTCTTCTTGCAGTGGCTTCTCTTGGGGAGCCCGGGCCGGGGGCTCGGGGGCTTCAGTAGCTGCAGTGTCTCAGGCTTAGTTGCCCGGAGGCACGTGGAGTCTTACCGAACCAGAACCAGGGATTGAACCAGGGATCCTGCCTTCTAAAGCAGATTCTTAACCCTAAAGTCTAAACGTTTGAAAATTGACCTTTCTGGGAGAAGGAGCTTCCCAAATGACCCGTATTTTTTCCCCTCTGTTCCCCTCTGGTATCATTTCCACCCTCCAACCCTTTGTAAGTTCAGTTCAGTCGCTCAGTCGTGTCTGACTTTGTGACCCCATGAATCACAGCATGCCAGGCCTCCCTGTCCATCACCAACTCCCGAGTTCACCCAAACTCATGTCCATCGAGTCGGTGATGCCATCCAGCCATCTCATTCTCTGTCGTCCCCTTCTCCTCCCGCCCCCAATCCTTCCCAGCATCAGGATCCTTTCCAGTGAGTCAACTCTTTGCATGAGGTGGCCAGAGTATTGGAGTTTCAGCTTCAGCTTCAGTCCTTTCAGTGAACACCCAGGACTTATCTCCTTTAGGATGGACTGGTTGGATCTCCTTGCAGTCCAAGGGACTCTCAAGAGTCTTCTCCAACTCCATAGTTCAAAAGCATCAATTTTTCGGTGCTCAGCTCTCTTTACAGTCCAACTCTCAAATCCATACATGACCACGAGAAAAACCATAGCCTTGACTAGACGGACCTTTGTTGACAAAGTATCATCTCTGCTTTTTAATACGCTATCTGCTGCTGCTCCTGCTAAGTCGCTTCAGTCATGTCTGACTCTGTGCGACCCCATAGACAGCAGCCTACCAGGCTCCCCTGTCCCTGGGATGCTCCAGGCAAGAATACTGGAGTGGGTTGCCATTTCCTTCTCCAATGTGTGAAAGTGAAAAGTGAAAGTGAAGTCGCTCAATCTCATCCGACTCTTAGCGGCCCCATGAACTGCAGCCTACCAGACTCCTCCATCCATGGGATTTTCCAGGCAAGAGTACCGGAGTGGGGTGCCATTGCCTTCACCGAATATGCTATCTAGGTTGGTCATAACTTTCCTTCCAAGGAGTAAGCGTCTTTTAATTTCATGGCTGCAATCAGCATCCGAAGTAATTTTGGAGCCCAGAAAAATAAAGTCAGCCACTGTTTCCCCATCTATTTCCCATGAGGTGATGGGACCAGATGCCATGATCTTAGTTTTCTGAATGTTGAGCTTTAAGCCAACCTTTTCCCTCTCCTCTCTCACTTTTCATCAAGAGGCTCACCCTTTGTAAACTATTAATTCAGTTGTGTTGTTGTGTCTGACTCTCTGCGACCCCACGGACTGTGGCTCGCCGAGCTCCTTTGTCCATGGGAGTCTCCAGGCAAGAATACTGGAGTGGGTTGCCACTTCCTTCTCCAGGGGACCTTCCCGACCCAGGACTGAGCCTGTGTTTGTTACGTCTCCTGCACCGGCAGGCAGATTCTTTATCATCTGAGCCACCAGGGAAGCCCATTAATTCGGGGAAAGAGGTGAATTGAAAGAAATACCCGTGTTCTAAAAGCTTGGGACAAAGGATACAGAGGTTTATTTTATGCTGAAGGGATAATTGTCGGTCCTTAAAAGCACTGGAACGACCTCTGTATCATCCCGTGGTTCGTGCTGTAGATAACCTGGTGTCAAAGTTAAGTTTGCCTCTTTAACAATTTACTTCACCCGAACCAGCTTTTTGCTTTGTTTTGCTTTTTAATGCTTGCTGGCTATCCTGATGGCTTTCAGGCCATCCTGGTGGGAGAAATTGTTTTCACTGACCTTCTTAAATATCCTCAGTTAATTGTGACGGACGCTGATTCTGTCTTCATGTTCTTGTGCGGTAAAGATCCCAGGGGACCCAGAATAGGAAATTATAATGGAATTTAGGATTGCTCATCTTTGAGATTCCACAAAGCAGGAAATTGTTCTTAAAGATGGGAAAATAGAAGAGAATTGCTTACAGTTGCCAACTTTTTATAAAGTAAGAATGATAAAAGCACCTCTTTTTTTGTGCTTCCCTGTTGTATTATCTACATGGCGTTTTGCTCTCTGAAATGTTGGCTTGTTTATCTCTCCTGTTAAAGTATAACCTTTTGGAATGGGAAATCAAGACTCCTACAAATGTAAAATGAACATGTATACAAGACTCTATCAACAGTTACAACTGATTGAAAGGAGAATTGAAAAAACTCCTCAGTTTCAGGTAATCAGGAAGATTGAAGTAAACTGATGCAAAAAAGGAGTGAATCTTCACAGAGCTGAAATCAACTGCATTCCACTGGGCAAAATTTATTTGCATCTCTTCCAGGGAGAATCATTTGTGTTAACTAGGGTATTCTGTTGTAGAATTGCTCAGTGACAATGAAAGAGGCAGGTCACCCAGAAGGTCTGCTAGACGGGTCATCTGGTCATCTTGATTTCGGTCTTTTCTTAGATCTGGGTACCAGCAGAGACCTCAGCTCTGGGCAGCAGGTATTGTGTGTCTTGTTAACCGTTTCCCCACTGCCTGGAATACTGTAGGTGCTAGGTGAAGATGGCTTGAATGAATGAATGTTCAGTGGTGTTTTCCTTAAACTCCCCAATGTCTGTCTGTTGGGAAATAAAAACAGTACCATACAAACTAGTATAATTAAATCCTAACTAGATGTAGTTGCTTATGGAAAGCACTTAGAGAGTTCTTTCCCCAAAAAAGGGGCACTGGGAAGATGAGGTCAGAGTTAGAGATAGGGTCTTAACTAGATTAACATCACATTTGGGTCTCAAGTAGGTCTCAAGTAGGGACAGTGTTACCCTCGGGATATTTCGCCAGGTCTGAAGATGTCAGCGGAGGTCCCAACCTGGGAGAAGGGGGCAAGCTGCTCCTGGCACGTCGTGGGCAGACACCAAGGCTGCTTCTGAACATCCTACACTGTACAGGGCAGCCCCCCCACAATCTGGGAATAGCCCCAAAGTCAGTAAAGGGACCACCCGGGGCATTCATTCACAGAGAAGACTAGGCAGCAAAACGAGTGCTCCCAGGCTGGGCTTACCCGGAACATTAAAAAATCCAGTCTGGCTGCACCGAGTCTGGGTTGCAGTGTCTCGTTGGGCATGTGAACTCTTGGTTGCAGCATGTTTGATGTAATTTCCTGACCAGGGATCTAACCCTGACCCCCGGCATGGGGAGTGCAGTGGCTTAGCCACTGGACCACCAGTGAAGCCCCTATCCAAAATGGTCCCCCTTTCCCTGCCTCGATTTCACCCCTGCTAGTACCCTTGTCCTCCTGTCCACCTGCACTCTGCAAACGGCCTCGGCCAGCTTGGCGAGCTATGAAAATGAGGCTCCAGCGTAGGCTGGACTGAGTCTCAAAATAGACCATGGTCTGGGCCCAACACCTGTTGGAGAGGTTTGGTGACCTCTGTGGGCCTCTGCGGAAAGATGAGGCTGGACTAGGCTGGCTTGTCTGTCAAAGATCATTCTGTTCCAGGTTTCTAGGGGTCAGTGACTTGTTGGATGGAGCCTGCTCCAGAGCCTGTTGGGTGGACAGGGCTGTCAAAGGCCATGAAATGGGCTCCTCAGAAAGCAGAACCGTAAGGTAGCTGTTTCTAGGGCCACCGGGAGAAGGCAGGGCCGAGCCGGGGAGAGGGCTTCCGATGCTGTCCCCCCAGCCCCACCCTGTCACTGCCTTACTCTCCTGGACCCTGGCACTGTTCCGTCAGCCCCACAGGCCTCTGCCATCCCACACAAGCATCTGGATCTTTCTCACAAGGAGATAAAAGCCTTTAAGTGCCTCCCTTCCTCAGGGATTGCCTTTCTGGAAGGGAGTCATTTTTGTCTTCTGCAGTGATTATAAAAGCACACAGAAATTTGGAAAATGCAAAGGCAATAAAAAAAGCACCTCTCTTTCCATATGAAAATATTCTTACCTTTGGAGATTAGGAGGGGCTCTTGGTCTTTTCAAAATTCATTTAAAGAAAACTTAAAAAGTGATACCTGTTGACTACAGAAAAAGCAGAAAGTAGAGGCGAGAAATTTCAGATCCATTTAGGTGTACCACACTCATGCAAAGTGTTAATGAGGGAAACTGCTGGGTTGGCGTCAGGGTGGATATGGAGTGGGAATATGGAGCTGTCTGTACCAACTACTACAGAAATAATTATTATAGTTCAAAAATCTACTTAGAATGTTGTCCGGAGACCACCGTTTGATAACACTGTGATGTTTTGTTTTGTTTTTTACTATTTTTAAAAAAGAATTCTGTTTATTTTCTTTGTGCCCAGGCTTCGTGGCTGCAAGGGCTTTCCTGTAGTTTGGAGACTGGGCGCTTGGGCTTCTCACTGCGGTGGTTTCTCTTGTGCAGAGCATGGGCTCTAGGGCACGTGGGCGCAGCACTTGGATATCTGGGCTCGAGAGATATGTGTGGTGTGTGGGCTCAGTTGCTGCTCAGCATGTGGGGTCTTCTGAGACCGGGGGTCAAACCCATGTCTCTTGCATTGGCAAGCAGATTCCTTACCACTGAGCCACCAGAGAAGCCTTGCTGTTTCTTTAATTAGTAAAAACCCTAATATTTATAGGAGGAGGAGGAGGAGGAGGAGAAATTATAATCACTAACCTTGGTGAGAATTTACTATGTGACAGGCATTGAACTGTTTTACGTGTTGCTATTACCGCTCAGAATTCTTGCAACGATCCTGAGCTAGCCACAATTCTTATATGTATGCAGCTTTCAAATTGCTTTGTGTACATAATTGGTTCATTTAATCCTTCCAACAATCCTGTGAGGCCAGTGTGTGTCTGTGTGTGTTAGTTGCTCTGTTGAGTCCGATTCTCTGTGACCCCTGCCAGGCCCTTTGTCCATGGAATTCTCCAGGCAAGAATACTGGAGTGGGTAGCCACTCCCTTCTCCAGGGGATCTTCCTGATGCAGGGATTGAACCTGGGTCTCCTGCCTTGCAGGCTAATTCTGAGCCATCTGAGCCAGCAGGGAAGCCCCCTGTTTTACAGATAAGGAAACTGAGGCCCAACTGTTTGTAAGTCGCCTCTGGTTCTACAGTTGTGAGGTGCTGAAGTGATACAGGATCTCAGATGAGGGGCCACTATTATTACTCTGTACTCTAGACAGTGAGGGCACAGCCTGGTGAGCGAGGGCGGCCAGAGGTGGGCGCCCTGAGGACCAGAGAGAGCTGGAAGGCGTTTGAGATCAGGGTTCGCAGTTGCCTGGAAGTGTCAGGATCACTGGTTCCGCTGGTCACTGGAGGGCATTTTTCCTTCGGTCTGGAGCACAGAAGGCCAGGCCTGGGAGCCAGTCTGTTCCTTCCTAACCGCATTGCTTTGTGCAGGCCGCTCTGAGTTTCTGTCACCTCACCTGTGAAATGGGTGTGATCATTTGGACTCAGCTGGCAGGGCTGCTTGGAGGATGAAATACAGGATTCCATGCGTGTTTATTCCACTCGCATTTATTGGCTCCCAGCTGTGTGGGGGCCCTTGGATTAAAGGGCCATGATCTCTGGTCTTTTCTGTCCCCTTGTGTGGTGGTAGAGTGGAGAAGAGGGGCTGAGGTGGGTGGGGCTTGAGAGGGGAGCTCTGGGGAGCAGGTGGGAGAGGGTGGGGCACCCTCTGATGCCATAATTGGTGGGTCAGGGTGTTTACATTGCCTCCACTCAATAAACCTTTCCTGAGAGCGGACTGCATTATGCTGTGTGCCTGACCACCCTGTGTACAGAGAGAAAACGACGCAAAGCAGATCAGGTCTGTTAGCCAAAGAATGCCGTTCCCCCTTCAAAGGTGCAATACAGCAACGTCTAGTGCCATGCTTTTCTCGAGGAGCTTCATCGGGACATGAGATAAGTCACACTTCTCGGTTTGGTATCCGCCTTCTTTCGCTCAGGGCCCTGGACACAGATACTCGGTGGCTTTGTCCTTATTCATAGCAAACGAATTAACAGGCACCCACATCCCACATCCAATGTGTTAGGTGTAACTACTTAAAAATTCCCTTTAGTTGCAGTAGGTTAGTTAACATGGTGTTACATTTTGGGGTTCTTTCATTACACATGGATTTTTAACTTCCCTGCCTCCTTCCTACACCACTGTTGGTTTTCTTTCTGTTCTTAAACTTTTATTGGGGACCTTGGAAAGCGAGTGGATCCTGGACACTGTGTGGGAGAGGGCATAGGTGTGGGCCAAGGAGTCCGTGTGTGTGTCTCAGTGTGGCTGAATGTTTTGTGTGACAGAGCACGCGTGTCAGCCCCAGAGGCAGGTGAGGGGCGAGTGTGAGATGGAGGGTGTGCAGGCGTGTGAGTGCACTATGATGGGGAACCTCAGGGTTCAGATGGGAGAGTGGGGGGCTGTGATGGGGAAGGATGGTGGCTGAGGGAGTCTGGAGAGCAGGGAGGCAGTGTGTCCCTGTGACTGATTCCTGGGGACACACGTGTGTGAGGTCCAGGGTGGACATGGGTGTGAGTGTGGCAGGGTGTGTGCTTGTGCGGGTGAGCGTGAGTGACTGAATGTCAGGTGCTGGTAGGGGGGGAGCAGGTGAGAATGTGTGTGTGTGTGGCTCGCGTGTGAGTGTGGCTCGCGTGTGAGTGTGCAAGAGTGAGCCCGAGATAGGATGGATGCGGTGTGAGCTTGGTGGTGCGTGCGGGTGCGCACTCGTGCGGGTGCGCACTCGTGCGGGTGCGCACTCGTGCGGGTGCGCACTCGTGCGGGTGCGCACTCGTGCGGGTGAAAGCGGCGTCCGCGGGGGCGGGGGGCGGCCGGGCGCGCGCACGGCGGGGCGTGGGCGGGGGGCGCGCGGCCGGGGGGCGCGCGTGGGGGCGCGCGTGGGGGCGGGGCGTCTGCGGCGGCCGCGCGCGGGCCCGGCGGGCCGCCCCCCGTGGCAGGCGCGGCGCGGGGCGGGCGGGCGGCGCGCTGAGCTCGGGCCCATGGTGCGCCCGTGTCCGTCGGTGGGGCCGCGCGGCCGGCTCCGCGCGTGGCCCGGCGCTCGCGAGCTCGCCCCGTCGCTGCGGGCCCGGCCCGCCCGCTGCCGCCGCCTCCTCCCCCGGGGCGGCGCGGCGCCGGCGGGCGGTGGCGCGGAGGCCGGACAGGGCGGCGGCCCAGGCTGCGCTGGGGGCGCGGCGACCAAGGCGGGCGACATGACGGACAACATCCCGCTGCAGCCGGTGCGCCAGAAGAAGCGGATGGACAGCAGGCCCCGCGCCGGGTGAGCGGGGCGCGGGCCGGCCGGCGGCCCTCCTTTGTCCGCGCGCGGCCGCAGCCCGGCGCCGGGCGGGGCGGGCCGGGCCGGGCCTGACAGGTCTGCCGGCGCCATGAGCCGGCGCCGGGCCCGGGCAGGGGCGCGCGGGGGGCGGCCCGGCTCAGCCCGGCGGGCAGCGCGGCGCGATCGCGTCCCTCTCGGGCCCAGCGCGGGCTGCCGGGCGCCTCTGCCCGCCTTGCTCTGGGCACCGCGGGAGGCCGGGCCCGCCCGGCGCCGTGGGGCTGGGCTCAGGCTCGCCTCCGGCCCGTTTTACTGTTTCCTCGTTACGCCTTGTCTTCGTAACTGCGATTTGGTCAATACCGAACCTCGCTCTTCGCCCGGAACCGCCCTAGGGGGCCCGGAAATTCTCGGCGGGCATTGCCCCCGCCGCAGACCCGCCGCGGGGTCCCCGCCCGGCCCGCCGGAGGCGAGAGGAGCTCCTGCGGGTCGCTTGCGCCCCCGCCGCGCGGTCCCCACGGTTTGAGGCGGGAGCCTCCCCCGGCAGGGGCGGCGGCTGCCACCTGCTGTACCCCCGCGCAGGGGCAGGCCCCCGCGCCGCCCCGTGAGGGGTGCACTCCCTCGGGAAGAGGAGGCGCCGGGGCTTGCGCCCTGACACTTCCCCCTGGGCGGAGGGCGCTGACCTGCTGAGGTTTCAAGGGGCCGTGGCCTCCCTGGGGCAGAGTTAGCCTGGGGCTAGGGGCGGGGGAGGCGAGCTGGCTAAAATGCCGATTCCGGGCCCCGCCGGAGACTGCTCGGGGTGGGGCCTGGAAGAGTGCATTTCCCGAGGCTGCCCAGGTGGGGCTGCGGTCGCCGGGGAAGGCAGCTGGGCGGGGCCGGGCCCGCGGACCGCCCTCCGCTTTGGCGTCCGGCTCTCCCCGCGCACTTCCCGGTGGCGGCCGCTTTGTGCGGCGTCGGTTCTTGATGCAGGGGCGTGGGCCGGAGGAACCCCTAGGAGGACTTCACCAGGTGTCAGTGGAATTTTTTGAAAAGTGGGGGAAGGGATGATGCCAGCTGCCATTTTGTGGGGTCTTTGTCCGCCCCCCGTCTTCCCTAAACCTTCCGGGGAGGAGGCCCCATTGGTGAAGACAGAGGCCCAGCGGGGTCAGGGACCACTGCGAAGATGCTGCAAAACGCAGACTGAACTCAGGATCTCTGAGCCAGAGGTGAACTGCCCGCCACAGCTTCCTTCACTTTTGGCCTACGTTTTAATCCTGACCTCTCAAGGCTAAAGAACGGTGACAGCTTGAGCCCTATGCCTGGAGGAGGGCCTGCATGTAATAAACACACTCAGTGAATGTTTTAATGAGTTAATAAGATCAGCGGACTCTGAGGGCTCTAGTTATTAATTTATGCCACAGTTATATGTGTGTGGAGGCTGTGCGGGGAGACGGGTGCAAAGCTGCATTAAACCAGCCCTGACCACAGGTGTGGGCCTTCCGACGCTGCTGGTGCATTGGAATCACCGGGGCAGCTTTAACAATTACCATTCCTGCCGCGTTTTTGACCTTTGAAATAAAAATCTGGAGTGGGACCTGGCTTCCTTTATCTGCCTTATTTTTTCATGGCTGTCTGGATGATTTTAATGCGTCGGCATAGTTGAGAACCTCCCATTCAGGGCAAGAGAGAAAAATGCAAATAATTATTTAAAAGTGATGGTTACCATGAGAGAAATATGCATTCTTAGCATAGGGGCCCAGATGGAGTGGTGCCAACAGTTGGGAAAAAAGGTTTCTGTTTAGTAGTGGAGTGGAGGATTGCTTCTCGTTTAGAATTTGCCACCTGGGAACTAATCTATTTCCTCAACAGTGACATGGATTCAGATTCAAGTCAGGTCTCTGGAATTCCAGGTGTTTGCATATATGTTCTTGTATTTAATCTGCATTTTTAGGAGTAGGCTTGTCAAGTTGGGGATCTTGGTATCTGGAAACACTTTTGGAAAGACTTCTTGTAATTTAAGGGTGGGAGGTGAGGTAAAGAAATAAGAAACAAACATGTTTGTGATGGGCAGACTCTCTGCTGGGCACTGGAGATAAATGCATACTTAATCGCTCAGTTGTGTCTGAGTCTTGGTGACCCCGCGGACTATAACCCGCCAGGCTTCTCTGTCCATGGAATTTTCCAGGCAAGAATACTGGAGTGGGTTGCCATTTCTTGCTCCTGGGAATCTTCCCAATCCAGGGATCAAACCTGAGTCTCCTGCGTCTCCTACGTTGGCAGGTGGATTCTTTACCACTGCACCATCTGGGCTGTGTTTAAATCCTCATAACCACTGTTTGAATTTTTGGAGTTAAGTTTCTTCATTTTATAGCCAGGGAAACTAAGGTTCAGTGATGCTAAATAATTTGTTGGAGGTCATAGGGATAGTCAGTGTGGGGGGATGGATTTGAACCTGATTAACTCTATCTAATGGCTCTAAGCTGTAGGATGGTTGGGGGATTTTGTGGTTAAAGAAACCAAAAACCTAGGTGCCACAGATCCCAGGAGACAGAGTATAATTAGTGCTGGGATCACTCAGCATATGCCAAGACATGCAGTTTATTTGCTGGAGGAATCCCATAGCCCCAAAGCTCTTTTCTGCCTTGAGAAAGTTACCACATCCTGATGTTGAGAAAACTGTTGCAGTGGTTTTGTTAGGACATAAGCATTTGCCTCACGTCGCTGGAAACCTTTTTTCTACATCATGTGCTTTGCTTCTGGCTAAATGAAATTGTCTTGGTGAAACACAAGAGACTGGTTAGGAGCATGGGCGTAGGATTGGAGGACTGGGTGCAAGCTACTCACTAGCTGTGTGACTTGGGGGAAATTACTTAACCTCTCTGGGTTTTTGTTTTTTCACCTGTAAAGTGGGACTAAGAGTAATTCTGTGTACGTGCTTGTGTGCTCAGGCGCTCAGTCATGACCGGCTCTTTGCACCCCCTTGGACTGTATCCCTCCAGGCTCTTCTGTCCATGGGATTCTCCAGGCAAGAACACTGGAGTGGGTTGCCATGCAACCCAGGGGATCTTCCCAACCCAGGGATTGAACCCAGGTCTCCAGCATTGCAGGTGGATTCTTTACCATCTGAGCCACCAGGGAACCCCATAATTATGTGTACCTCCTAGGATTGTTTATTTTGAGACTTAATCCGTCGTGAGTTTGGAACACTAAGCACTTCAATACATTTTAGACGTTTACTAGGCCAAATAGTGATAATTAGATTTTTGTGTGAGGTTTGCCTTTGGTAATTTCCAGAACGCTCCTTTGAGAAGAAGGACTTTTGATGGTGGGAAGTTGAGAAATACAGACTTCATTGCTCTCTCATGATCAAATCCAGGAAATGATTAACCACATAATGATTCCAGCCAGATAAGTAGGTGCCCTGCTGTGATAGGTAGTGATCAGGTTGGGCAGAACTGAGACTTTGCCTTTCCTGAGTGATGATTTGGGACCTTGTGGTCAAATTGGACAGGATGCTTTGATTTTCCGATGTATTTGGACTTGGGGAACAAGGAAATTTTGGATGTGAACTGAATTAAGAAACAGCTGAGTATTTAAGTACACAGTTTGCTTCAGCTTTTTTGGGGGGGGGCAAACAATTGGGGTTTGGGGCTTCCCTGGTGGCTCAGATGGTAAAGAAACCGCCTGCATTGCAGGAGTGCCGTGTGCTCTGCTTTGTCGCTCAGTCGTGTCCAACTCTTTGGAACCCCGTGGACTGTAGCCCTCCAGGCTCCTCTGTCCATGGGATTCTCCAGGCAAGAATACTGGAGTGGTTTGCTATGCCTTCCTCCAGAGGATCTTCCCAAGCCAGGGATCGAATCCAGGTCTCCCGCGTTGCAGGCGGATTCTTGACTGTCTGAACGACCAGACAATACAGGAGACCCAGGTTCAGTCCCTGGGTCAGGAAGATCCCCTGGAGAAGGAAATGACAATCCACTCCAGTATTCCTGCCTGGAGAGTCCCATGGACAGAGGAGGCTACAGTCCATGTGGATACAGTCCTCGGGGTCACAGCATCCGACAGGACTGAGCAGCTTACACTTGGGTTACTTTATATCACATAAAATGCATCCATTGTTAAGGTACAACGCATTGATTTTTTTAAAGTAAATTGACAGAGTTTCTGTAGTTCCTTACAATCCAGTTTTTGAACGTCTCCATCTCCCCCAGAAGTTCCCTCATGCCTTAATCCCAGGCTGATTTCTGTTTCCATAGGTTTGCCCTTTCTGGAAATTTCATGTAAATGGAGTCATCAACTGTGTTGTCTTTGTATCTGCCTTTTTTTTTTTTTTTCCCATTTAACAGAATGGTTTTTTAATTTTAATTTTTAATGCAGTTTTTAAAGGTTACTATCCATTTATGTGCTAATCACTTCCTAGTTGTGTCTGACTCTCTTGCAACCCCGTGGACTGTAGCGCACCAGGCTCCATGGGATTCTCCAGGCAAGAATACTGGAGTGCGTCGCCATGCCCTACTCCAGGGGATCTTCCTGACCCAGGGATCGACCCCAGGGATCTTGCATCTGCTTTGGCGGGTGAGGCCTTTACTACTAGCGCCGTCTGGAAAGCCCTGTGCGTCTGCGGTTACTACAGAACACTGGCTTTGTGTTGTGATACATGCTTGAGCCTGTCCTACACTCAGTTCAGTTCAGTTCAGTCGCTCAGTCGTGTCCGACTCTCCACGACCCCATGAGTCACAGCACGCCAGGCCTCCCTGTCCATCACCAACTCCCGGAGTTCACTCAAACTCATGTCCACAGAGTCGGTGATGCCATCCAGCCATCTCATTCTCTGTCCTACACTCAGTAGTTTGTATTTTCCCTCAACAACCCCCTCCCGACTGGTAACCACTGGTTCGTTGTCTGTAAGCCCGCTTTGTTTTTTTTAAAACTTTTAATTTTACATTGGAGTACAATTGATTATCAATGTTGTGTTGGTTTCAGATGTAGAGCAAACAGATTCAGTTTTGCATATACATGTATCCTTTTCAAATTCTTTTCCCAATTAGGTTGTTACAGAATTTTTGAAAAACAATTTTATTCATGGGCTACAGTGGTTCTTCGGAGAAGGCAATGGCACCCCACTCTAGTACTCTTGCCTGGAGAATCCCAGGGATGGGGGAGTCTGGTGGGCTGCCGTCTGTGGGGTTGCACAGAGTCGGACACGACTGAAGCGACTTAGCAGCAGCAGCAGTGGTTCTCAGCTGCAGTACTGGGCTCTGTGCTATTCTTTGCCTCATGTGGGGTCTGTTGTTGTGGCATGAGAACTCTTAGTTGCGGCATGTGGGACCTAGTTTCCTGACTAGGGATCAAACCAGAGCCCCCTGCATTGGGCGAGTGGAGTCTTAGCCGCTGGGTCACCAAGGAAGCCCCTGTTACAGAATATTGAGCAGAGTTGTTAACGCAGCGGTTTTAAAGTTCCCTTTTGTTGCTTAAAGATTTCCATTGTGTAGGTATACCATACTTTATGTCTTCACCGTGATGGACGTTTGGGTTACGTCTCCTGTTTGGCTATTGTAAATAGTATCCCTAAGAACATTCGAGTCTTCGTGCAGACATACGCATTCCTTTCTCCTGTCTGCTGTGAGTGTTTGAGACGGAGTTTGTCGGTCTTTCCTGGCTCTTCTGTGGTGGCCCAGTGGGTTCCCCTGTGTCGTCTTCCTGTATCTTCCCGTTCAGAGCTGCGGATGCTCAGGGTTTGCTCCTGGCCCTCCTTGCCCTCGGAAGTCTGGGTTGAGCTCGTCTGTACTCATGGCTTCCTGTGTGCAGGCTCGGTGGCTCGGTCACATCCGACACTTTGCGCCCCTTCCAACTAAAGCCTGCCTGTCTCCTCTGTTCATGGGATTTCCCAGCAAGAATACTGAAGTGGGCTACCATTCCCCCTCCAGGGGATCTTCTGACCCAGGGATTGCACCCGAATCTCCTGCATCTCCTGCATTACAGGCGGATTCTTTACCTGCTGAGCCATGGGGGAGCCCTTCCCTGGTGGCCCAGATGGTAAAGAATCTGCCTGCAGTGCAGGAGACCCAGATTCAATCCCTAGGTTGGGAAGATCCCCTGGAGAAGGGAATGGCTACCCATTCCAGTATTCTTGCCTGGAGATTTCCATGGACAGAGGAGCCTGGTGGGCTGGAGTCAGTGGGGTCAAAAAGTGTCGGACACGACTGAGCGCCTGACACTTTGAACCCACAGCTTCAGTGACCTTCAAGTCCTTCTGCCGTCTTCCTGAGTCCTCCTTTCAGCCTGGCTCCCACCACGAGCCTGGTCTTCCTCCAGTGTTCCCACGCACGGAGAATGGTGTGCCAGCTCTTCAAGGCAAAACCCTGAAACCCAGGATCTGGAGGCTGCCTTCACCCTCCTCTTCCTTTGCTAACCCTTTGTCAGGACCTCCCCCTTTTGCTCCCGAGTTGCTCTGGAATCTGTTCACATCTCCTCCAGCATTGCTGCCACCGGCTCATCCTCCTCGTTGTCTTCATCATCATCATCGCTTGATACCCTTCATCCGTGCTTTTGACTGTCCGGGGAGGTCTCCACCTCTCAGCCAGACTGTGTGTGCTGCGTCGATTCAGTGCCTGACTCTTTGCGACCCCGTGAACTGGAGCCCTCTAGGCTCCTCTGTCCATGGGACTCTCCAGGCAAGAATACTGGAGTGGGTCGCCATGCCCTCCGCCAAGGGATCTTCCTGACCCGGAGATCAAACCAGTGTCTCCTGCACTGGCAGGTGGGCTCTTTACCACTGAGCCACCTGGGAAGCCCAGATATGGCCAGATGCTTTGATCACGGGCATGTTCTGCTCAAAGCCCTCCAGGGAACCATCTCACTAGGTGCTCTGGCCCCGCGCTGTCCAGCATGGTAGTCAGTAGCCTCCTGCCGCTGTTTAAATTCAGGTTTAGAACAATTAAAATTAGACTAAACTTTGAGTCCCACGTCTCGGTGTCCCGTCCCCACGCACGGCCAGCGCCTGCTGCACAGGTTGGCACAGAGACCAGCAATCCCGCCGTCACAGGAGGTGCTGTCGGACGGCGCTGCCAGGACCCCTGCCGCCTCCTGATCTGGTCTCAGCACACTTCGGCCCCTTCCTCGTCCAGCCGTGTGATCTGTGCTCACTGTCTCCTCCCGGCTCCCTCTGGACGCAGGGCCTCCGCACGTGCTGTCCTCTGCCTGGAGAGTCCTCCTCTCCCCGCTTCATCTGGCCGAAGCTCCGTCTTCCATTAAGTCCCACTGCGGCCTCGGGTCCTCGGGAGACCCCCTGACGTCCCCTCTGCGAGGTGGGCCCCATTCTGGGAGCCTCTCAGAGCACCTGCCCCTCTTTGCTCAGTTGCAGTTAGACGGGTGCTTGTGTGATCCTTCAGCTGGGACTGTGCTGGCTGGGGACAGGTTAGTCGCCATCGCATGGTGCCCAACACATCCTTCTTTTTCTGTTTTTTAAGAAGAGAACAAGTCTACACTTTTATTTATGTTTCAGTAAGTTTAAATCCTGGAAGGGCACAGCGTCACTCCTTGAAGGGCACGCCAAGAGTCGGGTTCTGTGTCCAGTGGCCTTGGCAGAACAAGTTGCTTTGAAATTTGGCACGAACCATGCTGCTGTTTCCACAAGCACGTGTTACTTTTCCCCAGATCACTCTGGTTTTGTTAAGTTTTCCTCCAGGAGTTACTGTGCTGTTCTTTGTTTTGTACACAAAAGCACACCTCTTGCCTAGATAGAATTCAGCGTTATCTTGAGCGTGTGTGTGTGCGCGCACTTGCTTGGTTGTATCCGACTCTTTGGGATCCCATGGACTGTAGCCCACCAGGTTCCTGTCATCCATGGGATTTCCCAGGCAAGAATACTGGAGTGGGGTTGCCGGTTCCTTCTCCAGGGGATCTTCCCAAACCAGGGATTGAACTGGCATCTCCTGCACTGGCTGCTGCTGCTAAGTCACTTCAGTCGTGTCCGACTCTGTGTGACCCCATAGACGGAAGCCCACCAGGCTCCCCCATCCCTGGGATTCTCCAGGCAAGAACACTGGAGTGGGTTGCCATTTCCTTCTCCAATGTGTGAAAGTGAAGTCGCTCAGTCGTGTCCGACCCTTAGCGACCCCATGGACTGCAGCCTACCAGGCTCCTCCATCCATGGGATTTTCCAGGCAAGAGGACTGGAGTGGCTTGCCATTGCCTTCTCCGCCTGCATTGGCAGGGGGATTCTTTTACCACTGAGCCACCTGGGAAGCCCAGAATATCTTTAGTTTTCAGGAGAGCTGTGTACCCCCTCTGGTTCCGTAGACCCCACTTGTAGCCCATGAAAAAGGCCATGGACCACAGCCTTCCAGAATATTTGTCATTTTAGAAATCTTCCTCCTAGTAGGCCTCCACAGGGGCCAAGATGACTGAAAGGGCCCAATAAATCCTTGTTGAGAGAAAGCAGATCTCCA
Source organism: Moschus berezovskii (assembly GCF_049115385.1). Taxonomy (NCBI): domain Eukaryota; kingdom Metazoa; phylum Chordata; class Mammalia; order Artiodactyla; family Moschidae; genus Moschus; species Moschus berezovskii. Next base: position 4,127,984 of record NC_142474.1, read on the forward strand.
GTTTATAAAAGAAACAGAGCCACCTCTGCTCTTGAGAATGGGGAGGGAGAAACCTTTTCTAGCCGGTCCAGGCAGAAGTCCAGATGTTCTCAGCTCTAAGTCTGTAGGACGCTTCTTGGACATTCTTGAACTGCTACTTACTAACCATCTTTTCCTGTGTTTTCCTGGCTTGGAGGTCTTCCCTAGTTGGGGGGATCAAGTCTGCCTATCTTAGCCACGTGGTCTGAAGACAGGGCTGGGGGTGCCGGAGGGGCTTGCGACGTGAGTGCAGGAGAGGGGAGTCACAGGCCACGAGACCAGGTGCCTGCTGTCTGGCTCTCTGTCTCTCCGCCGGCCGGATGCCCTCTGTCTGCCTTGCTTTCTGCCTCCGCCGAGGGGTGCCAGCCCGTCCCCTCCTGTGATGGGCTCTTGGCTGCCTTGGATGAGAGAACAGCCCGGGCAGGCATTGGCAGCGGCCCACCCGGAAGCGGTCTTTGTGCCCTCTGCCAGCCCCGCTGCACTGGTGCCATCCCGTTCCTGGTATGGCCTCCCTGCCGTGGGCCCGCCCCAGTGCTGACCAGAACCAGACCAGTGCTCCCTGCCCAGGCGGGCCCAGGCGGTGACATCGGCTGTGGAATCACACACCAGCCCAGGTGGGGATGCTGAAAGGGAGCACGCGGGTACAGGACCGAGGATGGCCAGGGCGCCCGCTGCACGCCAGCCCCAGGGCGACAAGGTGGCCCTTTGACCTCGACCTCTGGCCCCCATGTGTGCAGTCAGTGGGAAGGAGGAGGCAGGGTATGGAATAAGCCACCTTCGGACTTTCGGGGCTTTATTTTCAGCATAGAAAGTCCTTTCAATATCTCTGCCCATGTGCAAATGATGGAAGTCACCAGTTAGGGCTGTCCAAACTTGATGGCCAACTTTGGGAATGGCCGTGGAGTGGCTCAAGCTTCACTCCTGAAAGGGACTGAGCTTTGGTTTAATTTGGAAAGAAGAAAACCCATCGTGGCATATCTTTTTGATGACTTTTACCTAAAGGGAGAGAATGTGGTTAGTCTCTCAATCGTGTCTGACTCTTTGCAACCCCACGGACTGTAGCCCATCAGGCTCCTTTGTTCATGGGGATTCTCCAGGCAAGGATACTGGAGGCGGTTGCCATGCCCTCTTCCAGGGGATAGTCCCGACCCAGGGACTGAATCCAGGTCTCCTGCATTGCAGGCGGATTCTTTACCATCTGAGCCCCCAGGGAAGCCCAAGAATACTGGAGTGGGTAGCCTGTCCTTTCTCTAGGGGATCTTTCAGACCCAGGAATTGAAGGAACCGGGGTCTCCTGCATTGCAGGCAGATTCTTTTCCAGCTGAGCTACCAGGAAAGCCAAAGAGAATGGTGCTGATTTTTTTTAAAGTGAGCGTTTGCTTTATTTATGTGATTTTGAAAGATTGATTTACGCATTCAGAGCTTGGTCTGTGGAAAGCATCGCCAAAGATCACTTTAGGTGGCTCAGGGCCAAACATTGAAAGGCTTGCAATTATGTTTATGGTTCCTTCTGTTTATGCTGAGCGATGATACTGGTCTTCTTTTTGTAGTAGTGCCAGGAAGTTTCCTTTTTGCATACATTTCAGTAAAAAAACACAGAGTCGATTTAGAAGTATGAAGACAATAATAGTTGGGGAGCTTTGTAGATGTGCCCGCGTCATGGCTGACATTTAGGAAGTGGTGGCCTGTGCTGACATGGTACTGTTGGTCTAAAAATACAGTGGTATTGTTACAAAGGGGAAAATAAGCTGGTTGTGCTAATAGAGTTAAAATTCTAAAAAAAAATTTTTCTAATTTTATTAAAGTATAGTTGTTGGTTTCTGCTTTATAGTAAACGATTCGGTTATGCATTATGCATACTTTTCACATCCTTTTCCATGATGAGTCCGTACAGAATATATTAGGACCTTGTTGTTTATTCATCCTGTGTATAATTGTTTGCATTTGCTAATCTCAAACCCGGCTTCCCTGGTGACTCAGTGGTAAAGAATCCGCCAAAACAGGAGGCGTGTGTTTGATTCCTTGGTCAGGAAGTTCCCCTGGAGAAGGAAATGGCAACCCACTCCAGCATTCTTGGGCTTCCCTTGTGGCTCAGCTGGTAAAAAAATCCACCTGCGATGTGGGAGACCTGGGTTCAGTCCCTGGGTCGGGAAGATCCTCTGGAGGAGGGCATGGCCACCCACGCCAGTATTCTTGGCTGGAGAATCCCTATGGATAGAGGAGCCTGGTGGGCTACAATCCATGGGGTCGCAAAAGAGTCGGACACGACTCAGCGACTGAATGACAGACAACAATCCGAAATTCCCAGCCCGCCCCTCGTTCACCACCCCCCGCCGCTGGCTCCCGCAAGGCTGTTCTCTGTGTCTGTGGGTCTGTTTATGCTTCTTGGATGAGTCCCTTTAGGCCATAGTTTAGACTCCACACACAGGCCATATCGTATGATGTTTGTCTTTGCCTGACTGACTTCACTTGCAATGGTAATCTCTAGGTGCATTCATGCTGCTGCAAATGGCATTATTTCATCCTTTTTTTTCCCCCACGGCATGGGGCATCTTCCCCAACCAGGGATCTGACACGTGCCCCCTACATTGCAAGTGCAGAGTTTTAAACCACTGGACCACCGGGGAAGTCCATTTCATTCTTTTTTATGGCTTAGTCGTATCCCTGTGTATTGGTTCCACATCTTCTTTATCCATTCTTCTGTTGATGGGCGTTTAGGCTGCTTCCGTGTCTTGGCTATTGTAAATAGTGCTGCAGTGAACTTTGGAGGTGCGTGTATCTTTTCAAATGATAGTTTTGTCCGGATGTATAGCCAGGAGTGGGATTGCTGAATCATATGGCAACTCTATTTTCAGTTTTTAAGGAACCTCCATATTGCCTTCCATAATGGCTGCACTGATGCATTCCCAGCAATGTAGGAGGGTTCCTTTTTCTTCACACCCTCTCCTGCATTTGTTATGTGTAGACTTAAAAAATCCTTTTTCTTTCGCCAAGTCATCCAGGAAAGAAATGCTTTTAAAACAGTGGTTAGTTTGCCTTGTTGATCGGCGATCTTATCGTCACTTTAATCCTCGTCTGAAGTTTGAGGGGATTGTGCGGGAGGACAGTTGGAAGGGGCCCTGTAGAAAGAAAGGCTTCTTGTGTGAACTGGCGATCGGGGTGAGCTGCAGGCTGTTGCCTCCTTCCCAGTAAATCTCTCTGGCATTTGCCCCGTGCCAGGGCAGAGCCTGCTGGCTGTCCTGCCTGAGAAAGAAGCCGCCTGCAGAGGGAACAGTGCCCTCCCCATGGACACGGGCCTGGCAGGTCGCCTCCCTCTGCCCAGCCATCTGCTGGGCCACGGATGAAGTCGGGTTTGGCCAGGTTAGACTCCAAGATTTGGCCAACCCTCAGCCTCCGCACTGTCAATGTCTTCAGTTTCCTGTGCGTTGTAGGAGTTTGCGCAGCAACGCTGGCCTCCACCCCCTGGAGGCCAGTAGCATTTCTGTAACCTAGGGGCCCCCCAGCTGGGACAGCCCGAAGGGTCCCCAGACGTTGCCGCCCTCGGGGGTGGGGGAGTGGGAGTGGGCAGGACCGCCGCTGTTAGGAGCCCCTGGATGAGTGGAATGTGCACGTTCTGTGACTAGCCGCAGCCTTTGTTGTCCTTAAGGTGAGTCATCGTCTCTTGACACAAAAAAAGAAAAACCTGTTGGGCAAGAAATTCATGTTTGGATCGTGTTCTCAACTCTGAGTTCAGCTTCTCGACTAAGGAAGCCTTGAGCTGTTGGAATAGAGCATTTGGGAAGTGTTCTGGACTGCCATGTATCCCTGCCCAAATGTACACACCAGGGTCCTAACTGCGCACCTTTTAGAAAGTGACTGTGTTTGCACACAGGGCCTTTAAAGAGGTGATCAAATTAAAACGAGTCATTACGGCGAGCCCTTAACCAAGCTGGGTGGTGCAGGAAGAGGAGATTAGGTGGGAGGAGAGACACCAGGGATGAGACGACCGTCCCCGAGGACCCAGGGCAGAGGTGGCCGTCGGCACGCCATGGAGCGAGGCCTCGGAAGGTGCCCGATCTGCCGACACCTTGATCTGGGACTTGCCAGCCGCCAGAAGGAGCAGAATGTAAATTCCTGCTGTTTAACCGCCCAGTCCGTGGTATTTTCTTACGGCCACCTAAGAAGACTTAATACAGGAAGCATCTCCTGGTTATTTGTAGGTGAGGAGTCTCTTGGTGTCAATGGTAAACTTTTATTTTAAACCGATGAATGAGTTCTTCAGCGATTTTCTTTAGACAGTCCAGTCTCCCTAAGCGTGTTGCAAAGTCAAGTGCACTAGAGCTGAGTAGCACCCGCTCCCGTAACCTAAAGCACACCCCGCCTGCTCCCCAGGGAGGAGGCACCTGTTCCAGATGCTTCCTTGTGTTTACAGAGTTTACTGTGGTCACATTTCCACGTTGTGCTTTGGATGGTTGGTTCGTTAATTCTTGTCACTCGGACTGTGCTAGATTAGTCTGCTGAGAATAATAATAGTTGCTCATCCCTGATGTGTGCTGATTGGGCTTCCCTGGTGACTCAGATGGTAAAGAATCTGCCTGCGATGCAGGAAACCTGGGTTCAAGCCCTGGGTGAGGAAGAATCCCCTGGAGAAGGGGATGTCTACCCACTCCGGTATTCTTGGCCTGGGGAATCCCATGGAGAGGGGAGCCTGGCGGGCTATAGTCTATGGGGTCCCAAGGTGTCGGACATGACTGAGTGAATGGCACACTATTGGGTTGACCAGAAAGTTTGCTCTGGTTTTTCCAAAGTAAGAGCTTGCGGATACACCTGAACAAACTAACTTTCTGGCGGAAGCAGAGAGCAGAAATGATGTGACAGGTAAATTTTAGAAACTTCAAATTATCCCAGTGATTGTGAATTCTTCAGAGGCATAGCTTCTGCTTTCAGGGTTAGTTTGCTTGTTGATCCTTATTTTCCTGATTGACTCTGGGTGAGGGAGACGTTCCTGGTGATGGAGGAAAAGGGCAGAACGTCTGTTTCTAGAATGTGTGGACTCACCCTTTGAATCTGAATACCTTTTAGCTTGTATAAAGCAGTCAGTCCCCAGGGAGGTCCAAAAAAAATGTAAAACTGGAGAACTGCCCCACCTTCATGTTCTTCCCTGTTTTTTTGTTCTCCAGTTTAAAGGCAATTTGAGACTGTCATAGAAGGGATGACACAATTGTGTCCGGCTAAGTCAAAGGACCAGGAAGTAGACAGATAAGACCACTTGTCCCACGGGCACGGCTTTTTTTTTTTTCCTAAATCAACTGATTAAAAACTATGCATATGTACACATCCATGCACATGCACACACAGGAAAGCACGTAAATCTCAAACGCACAGCTGGATGAGTTTTCATGAAGTAAACACACTCCTGTAACTGGAGGTGAATAAACAGGCTGTGACCTCAGAAGCCTTCCCTTCCTCACCTTCCTCCCCGGCCCCACCGGTGTCCTGGCTTCTAACAGCGGAGACTGGTCCTGTTTTTGACCTTGAAGTGAATGTGGTCGTGGAGCAGGTACTCAGCCAAGCCTGTTAATTCTTGCTGCATCTTTTGTTCGTGAGGGGTGACTCTGTGCCTGTCTATTAGAGTTTGCTCACTTCTGTTGCCAGATGAAGTCAGTGTAGGGATAAGTCATTGATCTGTGAACAAGGAGGGGTTTAGGAGTGTCGACCCTCAAACAGTCAACAGTCCAAGGACTGGGCCTGCTGTCTTTGTCTCGAAAACAAAAGAATTGATAAATGACTCCCCCAAGGGCAGAAGTTGAAACAGTTTGGATAGAATCAGGACTCAAACCCTAGTTCTTTTTTTTTTTAAACTCTTTGTTTTATATGGGAGCATAGCCGATTATCGGTAAAGAATCTGCCTGCAGTGCAGGAGACCCGGATTTGATCCCTGGATCAGGAAGATCCCCTGGAGAAGGGAATGGCAACCTGCTCCAGTGTTCTTGCCTGGAGAATCCCATGAACAGAGGAGCCTGGTTCTTCTCAGATATGTTCTGAGAAGCAGCTTGATCTTTCTTTCTTTTTCTTTCTTTTTAATTTGGCCACGAGGCATATGGGCTCTTAGTTCACTAACCAGGGATCAAGCCCATGCCCCCTGCATTGGAAGCTCGGGGTCTTAAACACTGGACCACCAGGGAAATCCCTTTTTTATTTAATTTTTTTGCATTCCTTATTTTACTCTTTTTTTTTTTTTTAAGAAAGTAACATTGGTTCGTAACCTTACGTCTTTCATGTGAACAGCATTTCTACAGCCAGACACCCCTTGAGAAGTTTGCATCTTAAGGGAAGTAGTACTAAAGTCTGAGTTGTATTCTGATTGTAAAGTGAGTGCAAGTGAATTAAAGGATTGGGGAACAGAGACCGTTGACTGAGATGGGGTGAGCTTCCCCCCGAGGCAGCCGCGGTGAACACAGACCTTCCAGGGCGCGGTTTTCTTCCTGTCTGGTTCCCGTGTGGGCACTGTTTGATGAGTATACCCGTGTAGCACGTGCACTTTTATTCCCGTTTTTTCTCACCCAGCATTTTCATGTAAACCTTTTGTTTGGTATCCTGATGTGCTTTGTAAATGACACTTTAAGCGGCAACCTGCTGTTTCTTTGTGGAGGCATCTTTAATTCATATAACCCAGGACCCTGGACATTCACAAGTTGGTTCTTACTGTGTTGTCACTTTATATTCATTCTGAACGCTGGCCCTCCAGAGCAGAGGCACCCCGAAGGTGCACGGAGGGCCGGTGCAGGGAGGCGCAGGCCTGGGTTACCGTGATCTTGTGTTTGCTGTGTGACTGGAGATGCCCTGTTCCGTCCGCCTGGCTGCTGCCTGACGTGGCACACGATCTCTCATGGTTCCAGGCTGTTGCATTAACTGGGGTGGGTGGACCTTTGTCAGGCAGGTGCCGATCGCCCCTAGACAGTAAGGGGGGCCCGGGAAGCCAGAGCTCGCTGGAGAAGAGCCCCTGTACCGTCGCCAAGCGTGGCTGCCAGGCCCTGCAGGGACCTGACTGACCCATCCAGAGCCCCTCCTGGCTCTCACATGGAGACTTCTAAACACTAGCATTTTACTGTTTTCCAGTATAAAAGTAATAATTTCTGTTAGAGAAAACAAGTGGTTTTCCTTATAGAAGAGTTAAAGATGCAGTAGCTGGAATTTAAAGCCCAACTTCCTATTAATACTAGGTATGTTTCCTCTGGGCTTCCCTGGTGGCTCAGTGGTAAAGAATCTGCCTACCAATGCAGGATACGCAGGTTCTATCCCCAGGTTGGGAAGATCCCCTGGAGAAGGAAATGGCAACCCGCTTCAGTATGCTTGCCTGAAAATCTCAAGGACAGAGGAGCCTGGTGGGCTACAGTCCATGGGATCGCAAAAGAGTTGGACATGACTTATTGCCTCAGCAACATATTTCCTTCTGATCTACGGTTTTATCAGATGGCTATTAGGTGACATTATTTCGTTGGATTTTGCTGTTAGAAATTAAAACTTAGTCTGTAGAGGCAATCTTGATGGATGACTTTTTGCTACACCTTGGACAGCTTTCATGGGCTAGCATCCCCAGGTCTCTGGGTTAGATGGAGCTCGTGAGTAATCAGGGGCTCCCACCATGTCTTAATCACTGAGCTAATCTCTGGAAGGGCTCTGCTGTGCACACCCTGGAAAAGCCAGAACGGCCCGTGCTCCCAGGTCAGGAGATGGGCAGTGGCCTCCTCCGGTCATTTACATTTTTCCTTTTGCCTGGTGCATACCCACGAGATTGGGAAAGTTTTAAAAAAGGAGAGGAAAAGAAGTATGAGCACAAGTTTTTTCCTTTCTCTGTTGACCCGCATGTCCGGCTTCCTGTTTCTGAATGTCTGAGATGGGTGGAGCTGGAGGGCAGGGGAGCCTGCGGTTGACTGAGGACCAGCTGCCCGTGGGCAGTTTGGTGGTCATGAGAGAGAACAGAGCGTGCAGGCATTCAGTAAGTGTTCGCTGAATGAGTAAAAGTCCCTGATAGAGCTGCATGCAGACATCGCGTCTGCCGCCCTGCAGAGAGAGGAGCCCTGGTCCTGTTCCCAGGGTGGGGGCAGGGGCATCAGGAGAGGTGTGATCGTATCCCCCTCAGATCAGCCCCTCCACCCCCTGGTTCCAGAAGTCGACTCCCCCCAAGCGACAGGTGCTATAACAGTCTGGCATTTTACAGGCGCCCTAGGAAACTTCGCTCCTGGCCATGCGGGGCTGTCTCAGCACCAAAGCCACACCTGGTGGGCAATGCAGCCTCTGGGCTGTGGTCCAGGCCTCTGGGGGCAGGGGAGGAGCCAGGCTGGGAGGGAGGAGGCTTCCCAGCAGAGGTGCCGGCTCCCCAGTGGAGGTGCCAGCTCCCCATGGCCAGGCTCTGCTGCCCAGGACCCGGAGGGGCCCAGAGCCTGGATGCAAGCAGGGGTGCCTCTCCCTGGCCCTGTGACTCTGGCTGGGTGAGTTCAGCTCTCTGAAAATGGGTGTCATGATGATGCTCTGGGGGTGTGAGGACTGGATGAGCTGATGTCTGTCGCGTGCTTAGGTCTCAGTGTGTGGCCCATGGCAAGGGCAGGAGCAGAGATAGCCACTGTCAAGGCTGACCTCGGAGGGAGGAGCCAGCAGGGCATGGGCAGCGGCCCTGGGGACCCGCGTGTGTCCTGCTGTGCCTCCATCATTGAGTTCGGGTGGTCTGGACAATCCACGCGTGGCTTGTGGAGTCTTTGGTAGCGTGAGGTCTCCAAAGGTAGGTTCTGGGATCTGTCTGCTAAACCCATGGTCCCCTCAGCCCCCTCCAACTGCAGGACTCAGTGGGGGTGGGGAGAAAGGAAAGGAATGCACAGTGATGGCTTCCCCCGGCGTCTGGCACTCACTGAGAGCTTTATAGATGTGCTTGCATGGTGTTCTGCTCTCTGGGAACTTGCCTTCCATGTCATCACTTAATTCCATTCAGTTCTCTGAGATCATGTGGCCCCTGCAGTGTGCCTGGCTCTGCCTGGGGGCGGCTGCATGCAGACCTCTTCTGGAACCTGTGAGCAGATGGCCTAGCTCATGAGATGGCCATGCATGAGGTCAGGTCCCTGTGTGCTGGGGGCCTGGGGCATGTGGAGGGCTTCCCAGCAGAGCGACTGAGCACCTGCTGTATACCAGGCTTGGGGAGGGAGGTGAGTAGAATCTGGTCTCTGACCCATAAGCTTGGGGCTGAGATTTCGGCTCCAGACTGAGAGCTGTATGCTGTTTTGCTGCAGGCTGGCTCTTTGGTTTGTTTTGTTTTTAAATGTAAGAAGTTTAATCCGTCACAGTCATGTTGTTCAGCGTTAAAAGGTGCAGAAGTGTGTGCGTTGCAAACCCAGCCTGCTTCCCACCTGCTCTGTTCAGCTACCTGGTGCCCTTCCCCAGGCAAACACGCATCAGTTTCTTCAGTGTGGTTCTAGACAGCCTTTAACGATCGGTTGATGAAAACAGTACGGATATTTTGTATCCATCTAAAGAAACACACATAGGTTTTTCCTTTTTTTATTCACTTGTTAGTACACCTTACACAATACAACATACTTTTTTCACTTAACAATATACCCTGGGCTTGTTCCCTATCAGTACATGAAAAGGTTCTTTCTTTAAAAACAGTTTGTTTAAAGTGACTTTAAGGGTTCCATTGAATAGATGTACTTTATTTTTTAAAATTTATTTTTGATTAGAGGATGATTGCTTTACAATCTTGTGTTGGTTTCTGCCATATATCGGCCTGAATCAGCCACACGTTATTTGCGTGTCCCCTCCTCTTGAACCTCCACCCCTCGAACCTCCCTCTACCCTCCCAGACCCCCTTTAGGTGGTTGTACAGCACCGAATGTGAGCTCCCTGCGTCATACAGCAAATTTCCACTGGCTATCTAATTTTACATATGGTCATATAGATGTACTGTGTTTTACGTAACCAGTTTATTGCGGCGCACTTGCTGTATCCCAGGCCTGGGTTTAGGTTCTAATAGTTTGCTCTTCCTTTCTTCCTAGTAATATTACGGTGAACGGTCTCTGTGCCCATTTCTGAACATATGGAATATTGAAGGGTATTTGAGTGAACTCCGGGAGTCGGTGATGGACAGGGAGGCCTGGCGTGCTGTGATTCATGGGGTCGCCAAGAGTCGGACACGACTGAGCGACTGAACTGAACAGAACTGAACTGAATGATTGGGTCAGAAGGAATGTCCATTTCTAATTTTGGTAGCTGTTGCCAGGTTGCCCTCCTTCGAGGTAATGCTGATTTAGGCCCTTCCCCGCGGTGAAAACGCCTGTTTGGCCGTCCTGATCAGAGACTGGTGGTGTTAGGTTCTTTGATCTTAGTCATCATACTAAGCAGAAAAAAGTAATAACCTCAGTGTGGTTTTAGCTCTGCCTAGTATTTTAAAACTGAGTCAGTTGCCAGCATTTAAAAGCTGCGTGTTGGCCCTTTAGAATGTGCGTTTGTCTTTGTCTTGAAGAGCTGGAGGGTCTGTTGTGCTGGGCCTGTGCAGAGACATCCTGGAAGGAACTGCTTCCTGCCCACGGGGTCTGGGCTTCTCAGGAGCCCTGTCCCACTGGGTCGTGTGTTTATTTTTGTTTGTTTACTCTTTTCTTGCCGGGCTTCTGGGGATTTGAGTTTGCCAGTCCTGGTTTAGAGAGAAGCAGGTAAGTTTAAGGGAGAACAGAGTTGCTTCCTCTTCTCTTTGGGAATAGCAGAATTGGGTTTCGAACGATAAGGAGAAGTTGGATGGTGGGCTTGCTTGAGAAAGTCTGGTGTGGATGAGTCTTGCAATAGGGGTTGGGAGTTGGAGGAAAGTCGACCCGCAAGGAAAGAACTCACAGTGCGGAGTTCTGGAGCCCGCCTGTCTTGACTGTGGTCAGTGGCTTGACAGTGAGGACCTGGGGTGAACAGGTAACAGGGACGCACAGAGTTCATAGGAGTGAGTCGTTGTGGGGTGGGATGCGATGCGAGAGGCGTCACGCGCCCTGAATACAGGAGACAGGAGACTCGAGCCACGAGAGACCGCGAGAGAAGACAGTGCCCGCCGTCCGTGACTGCCCCACCCCAGAGAACCTGGGTCAGTCCCATGCGTGTGTGAGCGTTTGTTTTCCAGTATTTTTCCCCATGCATACATCAGCATATGTTATTTTCATTCAAACATAGCATAGTAAATTGCCTATCTTCCGCTTTGTTTTTCTCCTTCCACTTTATCACTTGGATCTTGTCCAGCCAGCGTGCGCATCTCTCCCTTGTTCTGCTCACGCTGCAGGCTCACTGTCCAGGGGTCCGCCTGCCATGGACATCTGCTTGTTCCCAGGGTTTTGCTCTCCTGTGTGTTGCTGCTGTGAGCATCCCAGTGTGTTTCCCTTCAGTCACCTTGTACCAATATTTGTGTAAGACATGTCCAAGGGTAGCCGTCTAGGTGAGAGGATCTGAGCTTTACATTTAAAGAAGTTGCCGTCTTGTCACTGATACACGGTAGTCCCACCTTCTCTGAGCTTTTGCTTTCTGTGGTTGCAGTCAGGCGTGAGGGGCCCAAGAATCTTAAGTGGAAAGTTTCAGAAATAAACGAGTCGCAAGTTTCACACTGTCTGCCCTTCTGAGTCAAACGATGAGACTGTGTCTTGCTGCTCAGTCCTGCCCTGGACTTGAACCATCATTGTTTGTCCCGCCTGCCGACCTGGTAGTCACTCAGCCCCCTCTGTTATCAGACCAACTGTATCAAATAACCCTTACTTTACTTAAAAATGGCCCCAAATAATGATGTTGGCAATTTGGATATGTCACAAGGAAGCTGTAAAATGTTTCCTTTAAGTGAAAAATGGGAAGTTCTCAACTTAAAAAAAAATGTTATGCTGAGGTTGCTGAGATGTACAGTAAGGATGAATCTTCTGTTTGTGAAATTGTAAAGAGGGAAAAAGAAATTCCTGCAAGTTTTCGTGACTTCCAACTGCAAAGACTATGGTCGCAGGGTGTGATAAGTACTTAGTTAAGGTGAGAAAGCCGTTTAATTTGCACTGTAAGATGTTTTGAGAGAGAGCCCACATTCACATAACTTTTGTTGTTATAACTGTTCTGTTTTATTATCAGTTACTCTTGTTAATCTCTTACTGTGCCTAGCTTATAAGTGAAACTTGATCCACAGGTCTGTGTGTTTAGGGAAAGCACAGTGCCTGGGGAGTTTGGAACCGCCCTGGCTTCAGGCACCCGTTGGGGGATCTTGGACCACGTCCCCCATGGTTAAGGGGGGCGACTGTGGTCTTGTTTCTTCTCCAGACAGTAGCATTCCTGTGGCCAGAGATACTTCAGACTTCTTTGGGCTGCTTCCTTCTTTGCATTCTTCTGGATTCTAGATTTTACATTCTCCCAGTTAAAAAAAAATCCAGCCAATCTGTCCCAATTCTGGAACAAAGAGCAAGGTTTCCCTTCATGCCTTCCCTTCCATTCCTTCCAGTCCCTGCCCCCTGCCCCAGCCCCCAAGTGCTTAACAGTTCGGGTTCTAGTTCTTTGGGACTAGCCGTTCAGTATGGCAGCTCCTAGACTCACGTGGCTGTTTTTGGTCATCAAATTAGTGAACTAAAATTTAAATTTTGTATTTCCAGTGCTCAACAGCCACGTGTCACTAGTGGCTGCTGTGTTTGACAGTGCAGCTAGAGAATATTTCCCTCGTCACTGACATGTGGGGGACAGACTCGGGACTGTTAGCACTTTTGTTGTTGTACAATCGCTAAGTCCTGTCCGACTCTGCGACCGCATGGACTGCAGCACACCTCTGCAGGCTCCTCTGTCTTCCACTACCTCCCAGAGTTGCTCAAACTCATGTCCATTGAGTCAGTGATGCCACCCAACCATCTCATCCTCTGCCACCCCCTTCTCCTTTTGCCTTCTATTTTTCCCAGCATCAGGGTCTTTTCCAATGAGGCGACTCTTCACATCAGGTGGCCACAGTATTGGAGCTTCAGCTTCAGCATCAGTCCTCCAACAAATATCCAGGGTTGCTTTCCTCTAGGTTTGACTGGTTTGGTCTCTTTGAAGTCCAAGGGATCCTCAAGAGTCTTCCCCAACACCACAGTTCAAAAGCATCAATTCTTGGCATTTGGGGCCAGATAGTCTAGAGGAGATCAATCCTGGGTGTTCATTGGAGGGACTGATGCTAAAGCTGAAACTGCAATACTTTGGCCACCTCATGCGACGAGCTGATTCACTGGAAAAGACTCTGATGCTGGGAAAGGTTGGGGGCAGGAGGAGAAGGGGACGACCGAGAATGAGATGGCTGGATGGCATCACTGACTCTGTGGACATGAGTTTGAATGAACTCCGGGAGTTGGTGATGGACAGGGAGGCCTGGCGTGCTGTGATTCATGAGGTCGCGAAGAGTCGGACGCGACTGAACTGAACTGAACTGAATCCTCTGTATGGGGCCAGCCTGTGCAGTCTGGAATGTTCAGTAGCATCCTTGGCTTCTACCCACTAGATGTCATTAGCCCTTCCCTCCTCTGAGCCTGCAGTTGTGATAACCAAACTTCTCTCTGGACATTGCCAAGTGCCCCCAGAGGCAAACTGACCCCATTCTCACATTGAGAACCACTGCTGCTGGCTATTTCCTCTATGTTGCTTTTTAAAAAACACTGTGTATATTTAGTGTACAGTATTATCTAAGTTTTAGATGTACCGTGTAGTGGTTCACAGTTTTTAAAGGTTGCAGTCCGTCTATAGTTATTATAAAATAATGTAATAATGTAAATCAGTATAGTTATTATAAAATATTGGCCATATCCCCTGTGTTGTGTAATGTATCCTTGCAGCTGGACAGTAGTTGGTACCTCTTAATCCCTTTCCCCTATCCTGCCCCTTGTGAGTTCTCTGCGTTGCATTTAATTTTTCCTTGCATTCTTCCTGGATCTGCCCAGTGTCAGCACTGAAGACTCTAGATTTCTGGACTCCGGCTTCAGGGCGGGTGGGTGCGTCACGAAGTCAGTTTAGCAAATACTTACTGAGTGCCTGCTGCTGGTGGCAGAAGCGATTGTTTCTTTGGAGGCGGCTCCTTGCTACACTAGTTGCCTTTTCCAGAAATGTTCCCTTGGCACATCCCCCTGTAACATTTGTTTTCCCCCTTGCATTTGCCCAGATTGTGCGAAACCACCGCACATCTGGCCAGCACGCTGCTGTCCATCGGAGCTTCTGTTTGTTCTAGAGTCAGACTGTAAGAACATCCCCTTTGGTTTCCCTTTGTTTAAATGGTCTAAGCTGGGAGCAGTGTAAGCTCAATTATTTCTAGCCTTCCGTCTTCACCTAGTTGAATCGCTGTTGCTAGTGAGAAATTTTTCATGTGTTTTTTAATCTGAAAAAATAACTCGAGAAATAATATCTACTATTAATGGAATGCCTGTTACGTGCTAGGCATTGTCTTATGCCCTTTGTATATAAAGTCCTTAACCCTTTTGGTGATTCAGCAAAGCAGGCCTTATAATAGACAGGAAGAGACGGAAGCATAGAAGGTGAACTGTCCAGGGGCACACAGCTGGGGTAGAGTGGGCTGCACTTTGTATGTAGGTCTGTCTGGTTTAAAAGCCGGTGTTCAGGGACTTCTCTGGCAGTTCAGTGGTTACGGCTCCATGCTTCCATGGCACTGTTCGATCCCTGGTTGGTGAATGAAGAGCCGACGTGCCAAACAGCACAGCCAAAAAAAAAAAGCAAGCTGGTGTTTATCACTTAGCCCATGTGGTCCTGCTGTTCTGAAACTGTGACTCCTGTTCCTTCTTTTCCAGCCTCTGCGTTAATTTCTCACACTCAGGGGTTCTGTCTTGCAGCCCCTGTCCCCAGCCTGTCTAGAAGGTGGGATAGGAGCTAATGTGTCTGGGAAAGTGACAGACGGCTCAGTTTGGTGTTGAGAAGCGACAGCAGGGTGACAGCTGCTCCCACAGCTCCAGGCACGCCCCCCTTGGACCTCCCGTGGATCTGACTTCCACCCCTGGACAGATGGGGTGTGGGGCAGCTGCTGGAAAAAGAGCCGTGGGTATAAATCCAGATGTCAGATGGGGGCCTGGCTGCTTGCTGCCTCATCTGTTTTGACTGATGGGGGCGCCGGGGGAGGACTTTGTCACTTGGAAATTTGCCACCAAGCTCACGGCTTTGCTGAGGACAGTGGTTCCCCAGATACAGGCAGATGCTGGCTCCAGGTGCTACAGTGGTAATGTCTAAATAATTCAGGGACAGGAAGTAAATCTCATGCAGACATAGTGAGACCCTTAACTTCCCTTTTCAGTTTTCCTTCAATATTTCTAACCCTGTCAGGGCCCACTTTTTTTTTTTTTTAATTTACTTTTTTATTGAAGGATAATTGCTTTACAGAACTTTGTTGTTTTCTGTCAAACCTCTTTTTTGAAACAAAGTTTTGGCTGCGCTGCACCTTCATAGCAGCCTGCAGGCTCTTTGAAGCATTGAGCGAGACTGAGTTGTCCTGTGTAGGATCTTTGTTCCTCCACCGGGGATCGAACCCACGTCTCCTGCATTAGAAGGCGAATTCTTAAACCCTGGACCACCAGGGAAGCCCCAGGGTCCACTTTTGAACAGCAGACACTTGCTAATGTCTGTGTAACGAAGAGAGGACGCAGCAGCAGCAGACTGGCGGCTCGGAGCCCAGGGCCTCTGTGTCAGTGGGAATTCAGTAACATTTGCTTCTCCTGGTTTGGATTTTGTTGTTTAACTTCTGTTCATGGCAAGTGATACTAGTTTTCCATTTATGATAGTGTTACTGTGGAAAATTCTGAAAGAGATGGGAATACCAGACCACCTGACCTGCATCTTGAGAAACTTGTATGCAGATCAGGACACAACAGTTAGAACTGGACATGGAACAACAGACTGGTTCCAAATAGGAAAAGGAGTACGTCAAGGCTGTATATTGTCACCTTGCTTATTTAACTTATATGCAGAGTACATCATGAGGAATGCTGGGTTGGAAGAAGCACAAGTTGGAATCAAGATTGCCAGGAGAAATATCAATAACCTCAGATATGCAGATGATACCACCCTTATGGCAGAAAGTGAAGAGGAACTAAAAAGCCTCTTGATGAAAGTGAAAGAGGAGAGTGAAAAAGTTGGCTTAAAACTCAACATTCAGAAAACAAAGATCATGGCATCTGGTCCCATCACTTCATGGGAATTAGATGGGGAAACAATGGAAACAGTGTCAGACTATTTTTGGGGGCTCCAAAATCACTGCAGATGGTGATTGCGGCCATGAAATTAAAAGACGCTTACTCCTTGGAAGGAAAGTTATGACCAGTCTAGGTAGCATATTAAAAAGCAGAGATATTACTTTGCCAATAAAGGTCTGTCTAGTCAAGGCTAGACTAGACTAGACTTTCCAGTGGTCATGTTGGATGTGAGTTGGACTGTAAAGAAAGCTGAGTGCCGAAGAATTGAAGCTTTTGAACTGTGGTGTCGGAGAAGACTTGATAGTCCCCTTGGACTGCAAGGAGATCCTACCAGTCATCCTAAAGGAGATCAGTCCTGGGTGTTCATTGGAAGGACTGATGCTGAGGCTGAAACTCCAATACTTTGGCCACCTGATGTGAAGAGTTGACTCATTGGAAAAGACCCTGATGCTGGGAGGGATTGGGGGCAGGAGGAGAAGGGGTCGACTTCAGGAGAAGGGAGAAGAGGATGAGATGGCTGGATGGCATCACTGACTCCATGGACATGAGTTTGGGTAAACTCTGGGAGTTGGTGATGGACAGGGAAGCCTGGTGTGCTGCGGTTCATGGGATCGCGAAGAGTCAGACACAACTGAGCAACTGAACTGAACTGAACCGTTTAAGTTACCTTTTTTGTTTGTTTGTTTTTATTTTTTGGCTGTGTCGTGTATCATGTGGAATCTTTGTTCCCTGACCAGGGATTGACCCAAGGCCCCTGCATTGGAAGCTTGGGATGTTAAGCATGGGACTGTCAGGGAGGTTCTTTAAGTTACCTTTTAAGATAGAAAGGTAGAAATAAAGGGCAGGAATTCTCAACCAAGGCATAACTGGCATTTGGGGCTGCATCATTCTTGGGGGGCGGGAGTTGTCCTGGGTTTTCTAGAATGTTTAGCAGAATCTTGGCCGCCTCCACCTAGGAGACACCAGTAACTACCCCCTTCTTCCTGCTGAAAATCACTGATTTAAGACATGCAGATCGGGAGGACTTCCCTGCCCCTAGTGGTTAAGACTCCCACAGGGGACATGGGTTTGATCCCTGGTCTAGGAACTAAAGCCTTCTACGTGCCTTGAAATGCAGCTGCTGCTAAGTCACTTCAGTCGTGTCTGACTGTGTGACCCCATAGACGGAAGCCCACCAGGCTCCCCCTTCCCTGGGATTCTCCAGGCAAGAACACTGGAGTGGGTTGCCATTTCCTTCTCCAATGTGTGAAAGTGAAAAGTGAAAGTGAAGTCGCTCAGTCGTGTCCGACCCTTAGCGACCCCACGGACTGCAGCCCACCAGGCTCCTCCATCCATGGGATTTTCTAGGCAAGAGTACTGGAGTGGCTTGCCAGTGCCTTCTCCATTGAAATGCAGCACCCCCTCCCAAAAAAAAAAAAAAACGTGCAAATTGAGGCAAACTTAAGAACTTAGAAAGTGGAGGTGGTTGGTATGTAGAAATCCCGTGTGTGTGTGCGCGCATGTGCGTGCGTGTGTGTGTCTGTGTGTATGTCTCTGTGTGTGTGTGTATGTGAAAATGGCTGGAGTGTGAGAGATTGCTCAGCAAATTGCCTTCAGTTGGGGGTCTGCTTGCTGATGTTCCAGCGGCACTAAGGTTTGGTCCACAGCAAGGCAGGTGGAGGGGCTTGGACAGAAGCTGTAAAGCCACACTGTCCAGGGGAAGCGCTGTCATGCTGGAATGTTTTCCGTCTGCACTGTCCAGCGCATGCCACTGGCCACCTGTGACTGGGGAGCACTCAGAATCTGGCTACTGAGAATGAGGATCTCAACTCTTACTCTAAGTAACTTCAGTGTAAAACTTCCATGTTTGCCCAGTGCGACCCCAAAGTAATCAGCGTGGAGATGTCAGGATGATAAGACCACAGGCTTTAAAAGCTTAGAAGTGAAGATACACAAACCAGTAAAAATGCATCTTTAAGGATGGTCCAGTTATGTGGCAGACAGGACTATTAGATTTGGGGCGGAAGTTAACACACCCACTTAACATTGGCTTTGCCGACTATGTGTCCGACTCTTTGCAGCCCCGTGGACTGTAGCCCGCCAGGCTCCTCTGTCCATGAGATTCCCCAGGCAAGAATACTGAAGCGGGTTGCCATTTCCTCCTCCAGGGGATCTTCCCGACCCGGGGATTGAACCTGCGTCTTCTGCATTGGCAGACGGGTTCTTCACCACTGAGCCACCTGGGAAGCCCGACGTTGGCTTTAGCAAAGTAAAATAAAAACAAAAACCAATTTACTGACGCCTGAGACTTGGGCTTCCCAGGTGGCACTAGTGGTTAAAGGACCTGCCTGCCAAGGCAGGAAACATAAGGGATCTGGGTCTGATCCCTGGGTTGGGAAGATCCCTTGGAGGAGGAGGGCGTGGCACCCCACTCCAGTATTCTTGGCTGGAGAATCCCATGGACAGAGGAGTCTGAGGGGCTATAGTCCCTGGGGTCACAGAGTCAGACACGACTGAAGTGACACAGTGCACACGGAACACAGGAGACGCCCAGGAGGCGGGCAGACCTACGTGCTCTGCTCTGGGGTCTCTGCATCTTCCTCGTGACTCCATTTTGCCGGCTGACTCTCCCTAAACGGGAGCAGGGCTCCAGGCTTGTTTTCTGCCACCTAAACAGCCCCAGGGTGAAGAGCATGTCTTTTCTGGAATTTCTAGCAAAACCCCCCGCCAGGCCTCTCGTCGGCCCCTCCTCTGAGCCCATAAGCATGTCGAGGCCTTTGCTTGGCCACACGCCTACGTCCTGGGCTCATCGTACCTGGAGCTCAGAGTTGGGGGCGGCCTCGGCTAGATCAGGTGGAGAGATGGAGGGAAACTGACTTACTGAATTCTGATAAAAGAGTAAGTGCAGGATATGTGGCCTAGGCTGACGGCCCGAACTCGAGGCAGGGCGCCCTTGGACAGCGGCCCCCCCTAAGGCTGGGGTGCTGGGCTGGTTGGAGATGGTGCAGTTCAGGCCACTGGACGGTGGGAGCGGAGCTGGTCTGCAGGCGGGGCAGGCGGGCAGCAGTCCCCACAGTGCAGACAGAGTGGCAGGCACAGCGGTGGTTGGCACAGCGGTGGTTGGCACACCGGTTGTGAGGGAGCTGGAGTCCGCAATGTCCCTGGTGGATGCCGGCAGAAGGGCCCCCAGAAAAACCTGGGTGTGAGAGAATCCCGGCTGTGGCGTGGAGGGGCTGGGGGCCTGGGGTGTCCACGGGAAGGCCCTGGGAAGGTGACCCCGGTGCCACAGGGGCCTTGAAGGGCCCGAGGGACATCATGTGCTGGGCACGGGGCCGACCACAGCACGACTCACACACAGTTGCTCCCCACCTGCCCCCCGGGCTGCGGCCTGGGAACCTGGGGGGTGGGGGGGCACCTTTTCCTCCAGGAGTGTCTCTCCAGCGCCCGCTACTGAGGAAGCTTAGTATGTCACTGCTCTGAAGGAGTTTGTCCACCCACCCAGCAGGCACTGAAGGGTGACTGCGGAGCTTCCACCCGGTCCCTTGATGTGAGAAGTCACAGGCGTGGCTCAGGCAGGGCAGCTAATATGTGTGCGGAAGAACTTCGGTCTGGGGCTGGCTGTACAGACCTCAGTGACACAAAGTCCTTATTTTACCTTGTGCCAAGTGCTTACCTGCTTTTGTATTTGTGAGGAAGTAGAAGTGAAGGATCTTGTTCCAAAGTTAGGTCCCACCCAACCCTGCCCAGGACCTGGAATCATGGTTGGACCAGGTGAGCACTTAATAAATGCTTACTATTATGGATTTAGCTGAAAACACACAAAAATACACCCATAGATGCACATTTAGCCCCATAGGTAACATGGGCACATTTAGCCCCACACATAGGTAATATGGGCACATTTAGCCCCATAGTTAATATGTGTCCAGTATGACCGGAGAATATATAAGAAAAGGCACCCTTCCCCCTCCTTCCAAAGGAAAGCACGTTATAAGCTCATTATAGAGGTTTTCTGCACTTTCAAGCACGTCTGCGCATTATCCTCTTGCCTTTGTGCAAAGAATGGCATCCTGGACACAACTTTCAGCCTTTTCCATTGAGCATATCTTGCAAATAGGACCATTTAGCACATG
This sequence comes from Moschus berezovskii, assembly GCF_049115385.1. Taxonomy (NCBI): domain Eukaryota; kingdom Metazoa; phylum Chordata; class Mammalia; order Artiodactyla; family Moschidae; genus Moschus; species Moschus berezovskii. Next base: position 4,148,289 of record NC_142474.1, read on the forward strand.
CAGCTCTGTCTCCGCCTTTAAAGGCTGTTGAGCATCCCCTTGTATGAATGTTTCCTGCTTGTTTGACCAGCACCCCCTTTTTTGCTTTAATACTTTTTTGGCTGCACCAGACAGCATGTGGGGTCTTAGTTCCCTGACCAGGGATTGAGTCTGTACCCCTTGCATTGGAAGCACGGAGTCTAAACCACCGGACCGCCACAGAAGCCCCAACCAGCCCCCACCCCACTATCTGACGACCGATTAGGTTCGTTTCCAGTCTTCGCTGCCTCAGGCAGGTTGCCCTGCACAACCTGCCCCTGTGCACGAGCCGCCTGAAGATTAAGCCTTGGAGAGTTTAACCTTGCAGTTTGCTGCGTGGAACCTTCTGCCAGCAGAAAGCAAACAGAACTCATATGAACAGTCAGCCGGCAGTCTGTGGTTCTCTTCGGCTTTCGTTAGAAGCACTCCGCTTTGGGAGTCATCATTGCAGGATTACTGTAGGATAGGGAGAGGATTGCTGGTCCACGGCAGAGTCGAAGACCACGAGGAAGGTTTTCTGCAAACGGAAGGGTGTGCTTCTGCTCAGTGCACGCCCCCCCCCCCCAACCCCCCGTTCATTCGGTGCTTTGCCCCACGCTGGCCCGCTTGGGTGATTCACACCTCAGAGCAGGGACGGGGTTGGACTCCTCCAGGTTTCCTTGTGTTGCTCTGGCCGACATGAATGAGTTACTTAGAAGTGAAACCTGTCCTCACAGGAGCCACCAGCAGCCTCCCTGCCCCACCCCCAGCACCGGTTTACTGGAACCAGGATGCTATTTTTAAGAAAGAGCATCGTGTTTCATCATGGAAATTTTGAGCATCTGAGCAGGCGACTTGCTGGCTTGCCAGTCTTTAGAGTCCTGAGCCCACGGCCTGTGTGTGCTCAGCTCTGTACCCAGCACCTCAGTAGGACATGCCTGGCCCGAAAGAGGAGGGACAGAAGGCAGGTCTGCTGCTGACAAGTAATTATGTAAGTCGTGATGGCCACATCGGGAAGGTTTGCTTTCAGCTGGCAGCGTCTCAAGGGGCTGGCAGGGCTGGGCTTCCTCCCTCCCAGCCTGTGCGTGTGCTGGAGCCCGGGGAGGAACATTCCGTTTGTGGTCTTTCTACCACAAGGGGCTGATGAGGGTCGTAATTCTCAAGATGCCTTGTTTACAGGATCTCCTGAAGGATGTGGTGCCTTTTTTGGGCGAGTCGGGGTTGGGAATGTGTGTGTCAGAGCAGCCTAATTTCATCAGAGCCGGGCAGGTGACCAGGTGTCCCTGCCCTTGCACAGGACACCTGAGGAGCTGCCCTCTGGGGGCAGCCCTTGGGGTCAGCTTGCCTACTGCTGGCACGCTGGCCCGTCTCTGGGTTATGTGGGGCTCCGAGTCATCATCTTCCTGGTGTGTTCCTCCAATGTGTTGCTAAAAAGGAGAGATGGGCGTGGAAGGAAGATTCTTTTCCTTCTCTTCTTTTATAGTAATCTTGGTGACTAGCACCCTTGATAGCTTTGAGAATAAGACCTGCTTCAAGGCCAGTTTCTCACATTTTGGCAGACTCGGGCTTTTTTCAGCTGTCCTGAGCTTTCCTCTCTCATCTGCAACATGTAAAAGTGATAAAAGTTTTTATTGTTATGCATTTACTTTCTAAATCTTCAAAGCAAAACAGATCCTGCGTTTTGAAATAATTTGGGCTTGGGATCAAAGCACCTTTGATTTGGACCACAGCTGGCTTCTTAGATGCATCAGCTCTGTTTTCCCTGCCGAAGCCCCATGTGGGGCTGTGGTTCTGACCCAGTGATGATGCTTTAGAGAGAGAAGTTCTGGGAGGGCGTGGGCGTGGCGGTGTGGGCGTGGTCTTGACGGTGTGGGCGTGTCTTTGCCACAGGTGCGGCGAGTGGCTGAGATGCTGCGGTGGAGGCGAGCCCAGGCCCCGCACAGTCTGGTTGGGGCACCCGGAGAAGAGGGACCAGCGGTACCCTCGAAATGTCATCAACAATCAGAAGTACAACTTCTTCACCTTTCTGCCTGGGGTACGTATGGGCCGGGACAGCACCGTTTTTCCTTCTTCACCACGTGTGTGCAGTGGCACCAGCCTCAGAAGACCGAGGCCCCTGCCGCGGGGCCTGCGAGCGCCCCGTGTCTTTTCCACGTCACCCCCGCCACTGGCCGTTCACCTCCCTTAGTCCTGAGCGCCTGGAAGGGGTTGCCTTCTGTCTGCAAGGCTGTGAGACTCCCCCGGATTGGTTGGAGTAACTTCACATTTATTTGGTGTGTTAGGCCTAAGAAGAGTGAAAAAGATATTTTGAGGGCCTAATGGCAAGCCACTCCAGTACTCTTGCCTGGAAAATCCCATGCATGCAGCAGCCTGGTAGGCTGCAGTCCGTAGGGTCGCTAAGGGTCGGACACGACTGAGTGACTTCACTTTCACTTTTCACTTTCACACACTGGAGAAGGAAATGGCAACCCACTCCAGTGTTCTTGCCTGGAGAATCCCAGGGAAGGGGGAGCCTGGTGGGCTTCTGTCTTTGGGGTCGCACAGAGTCGGACACGACTGAAGTGACTCAGCAGCAGCAGCAGCAGCAGCTTTGTTACAGAAAAAAAAAAAAAATCAGTGCCTATATTCCCCCCTCCCCCTTAATTTTCCATCTTGGAACACATATTCAGAATAGAAAAGTTGGGAGATAAAAGTGTGGAGAATTTTTTTTTGTCTTTTTCCTTTGGCTGTGCTGTCTTAGTTGCGGCCCGTGGGGTCTTTTGCTGAGGCCAGGGGTTAATGGCCCCGCAGCACATGGTCTCCTAGTTCCCCGACCAGGGATCGAACCTGCATACTCTGCGTTGGGAGGTGGATTCTCTTTTAAAAAAATTTAAAATATTTATTTATTTGGCTCTGCTGAGTCTGAGTTGTGACATGCAGGATCTAGTTCCCAGACCAGGGATCAAACCTGGGCCCCCCTGCATTGGGAGCTTGGAGTCTTAGCCACTGAACCATCAGGGAATCTCCGGAGGTGGATTTTTAACCACTGGACTGCCAGGGAAGTCCCAAGAAATCTTTTAAAGATAGATTTTAATACTTGCATCCAGAGAGATTTTCTGTTAACGTATTTGCTGTTTGTTTTGCTTAGTAGTATATTACCCTGCAATTGTCCGTTTTGTTCATTAATTTATACAAATCAACAGACAAGCCTTCTGAAAACTTCCCCCCCGCAGCACATCCTTAAGTTAAATATCGATTTTTATCAATTGTGACCTCCAAAACTACACCAGCTGGCTGTGGAAGCAGCAGCAACAATCAGATCCAAAGCTGAAAAAAAAAAATCACTGACTTACTGAGAGAGAACATGGAAACAAATACCTTATACTGTAGCATAAGGTCAGCCTGGATTTCTTTTTCGTAATTGATTTATTTTTGGCTGTGCTGGGTCTTGGCTGCTGCCTGCAGCCTTTTCTCTAGTTGCAGTGAGCGGGGGTTGCTCTCTCGTTGCAGTGCGGGGGCGTCTCACCGCGGAGGCTCCTCTTGTCATGGAGCACAGGCCCTGGGGCACCGCGGAGGCTCCTCTAGTCATGGAGCACAGGCCCTCGGGCACCGCGGAGGCTCCTCTTGTCATGGAGAGCAGGCCCTGGGGCACGGGCGCAGTGGTTGTGGCTCGGTGGCCACAGGGCCCAGGCTTGATGGTTGTGACCCACGGGTCTCGTTACTCCACGGCCTGTGGGATCTTCCTGGACCAGGGATTGAACCCGTGTCTCCTGCATTGGCAGGCGGGTTCTCTACCACTGAGCCCTGAGGGAAGACCCTGAATGTTTCTTAAGGGTGATTTTTGACTCCATTTATTGCTACCTGAGCAGACAGGGCATTTCCGCTCATTGCCTGATGGCCAGGTGAGTCAGGGTATCAACAATACTTCCAGGGCACGTGGGGCCAGTGGAAACCGCCAGAACCCTCCTGCCACGTGGGATGGAATTCTGCTGTAGTTAGTCTGGAGTGGAAATCATACCAGTGAGACATCGACGTATGTCTCTTTTGATTCACTCTTACAACCTAAGCCTTTTTCACTAAACCCTCTTCAGTGGCATTTGGAGTGGCCTTTTCTGCACTTGCAGAAGAAGTTTAAGAAATAAAACCTAACAGCTGTTGTCAGAGACCCCACACCCAGAGGTCCCCACTGGGTTGAATTTGGTGTTTAGAATTCCCATGGGCGTCATTTTTTTCTTTACTTTGACAAATGATGTTTTCATCACCCAGGTGTCAGAGTGTGAAGTGTATGTGCAGGCTCCACGTGAGTTGTGTTCTCCCGGGGAGCGTTTGAAAGGCCACCTGTCTGCCTCGCTCCGAGCCCACCAGCCTCGAGTGTCTCCTGTCTCTCTCCATTGCAGGTGCTGTTTAACCAGTTCAAATACTTCTTCAACCTCTACTTCCTGCTTCTCGCCTGCTCCCAGTTCGTCCCCGAGATGCGACTCGGAGCGCTCTACACCTACTGGGTTCCCCTGGTGAGTCCGTTGGGGCCTCCTTTCGGGAGGGTCTGAGGTTGGGCAGCCACAGGGTCTCTGTCCTTCAGGACGTGGTCTTTCAAGGGAGAGGATGCCCCCCAGGCCAATGCGTTGGGAGCCCCCGAGGTTTTCCTGGTGACGCTGTGTTCCGCCCACCGCCGCGGTGCCTGGGCTCGTCCTTTTGTCTGTCTGTCTGCTGTCCAGTCTCTCCTTGTTTCAGCAAGAGTTTCCTGCCTGCTCACCGCGGATTGCCGGGTGCTGGGCCCTGGCACACAGCGGTCCCGAGAAAGGCAGAGCCTCCAACCCTGTGGCTTGTGCTCTTTGAATTGTTTTCTGTTTCTGATGTAGGCTATGTCAGCGTGAGGGGTTGACCACGCAACCGATTCTGTGCTCCGGTGTGTCTGTGTATGGAGTGTGACTCACCTGAGGCTTGTAAATAAATACACGGAGGTCTGGAAGGTTCTTCACCAAAGCTAGTAGTTTTCTTTGGAACAGGGATGAAAGTATTCGTCGCTTAGTCTCTTTGTGACCCCGTGGACTGTAGCCTGCCAGGCTCCTCTGTCCATGGGATTCTCCACGCAAGAATACCGGAGTGGGTGGCCATTCCTTTCTCCAGGGGATCTTCCTGGCCCACGGATCGAATCCGGGTCTTCTGCATTGCAGGCAGATTCTTTACCTCTGAGCCACTAGGGAAGTCCTTGGAGGGGGATGTGCGGCCTTATTATTAAGTATTTTTTATCTTCAGGTACAGAGACCTCTGTCTGAAGTCACCGCAGTGCCTTTCTGGAAGTTGGAAACTTATGGGAAATTGCATTAGCTCAGATGTGTAGTCTAGGTGCTTGAAACTGTTTAGAGTAGAGTTGCTCCCTCTACAGGGGGAGACCACGTTGGTTCTTAGGGCTGGTGACCAAGGATCAAAGTGTTGAACACAACGCGAAGGCAGGTGCTGTGCCTGTTTCTGCTCTGGGGTGTATTCCACATATCACTACCGATGATGCTGACCCCGGGGACTGCAGAAGCCCCTCAGGAAATGCAGTGAGGGCCCGTGTAGGGGCCAGGATGACTTGGAGGGCTCCCGCCCTTCCAGTAAGAGCCGCGCTCCAGTTCTAGTCCGTGTCTCTTTGCTGAAATGATGCTCAGGGTTTCCAGGAGGAGCCAGGAACCTGACTCCCGATGCAAACAGCTGAGTCCTGGTTTTCCTGGGCCTCTGGCTGTAGAGAAAAGCCAGGGTTACCAGCAACCTCCGGCAGTCCTGAGGCTTCTAACTGCCCCATGGCCTGAGTTTCCTGTGATGATTCAGAGACAGAAGGAGGCAGTCATCTTGCACAAGGTCTTCCTCTCTTTCCAGGGGCTACAGAGAAGGGAGCCTGGTTTCAAAGACAACTGGATGACATGTGTTTCCCGGTGACTGCAGCTGATTTCTCCTAAGTCCCCTAGATGTTTATGTGGAGAATCAATTTCCAGTGCTTGGCTGAAGTACATTTTGAAATGTGTCTGACCACCCCTAGAGTCCTCTCGTTTCACGCCCGGCCGTGAGCTCAGTGGTTCAGGACGAGGACTGTGGGGCCAGACGGTTGCCCTGCAGCCTCTTTGAGAAGCCGTGTGGTTGGAGCTAGCTTTTCCGAACCTCAGTTTCCTCATCTGTAAAGTTGGGGGTGGGTGATCGTGTCCATTCCCATGGCTTGTTGGGAGGTGCGGTGAAGAAGGAATGCTGCAAACGGCTCCTGACACACAGAAAATTCTCAGGAAACGTCCTCATTCTGATTTTACAATTCTGGTACTTGTGCCGTTGCTGTTCATCGTGTGGTGACGTCTTCGCTTTTGGTGACGTTTTTTCTTTTTTAAAAAGTGTTTATTTACTTGGCTGCAGTGGGTCTTAGTTGTGGCTTTTGAGCTCTTTGCTTGCGGCACGCAGGCTCCCCTCTGGTTGCAGCGCGCAGGCTTGATTGCCGTGTGCTGTGTGGGGTCTCAGTTCCTGGACCGGGGCTCAATCCCACATCCCCAGCATTGGAAGCAGATTCTTAACCGCTGGACTCCCAGGGAAGACCTGGTAACTTCTTTTTCGATGCTGATGTATTCATGGGAGATGTTCCTCGGGAGACAGATGAGATAATCAGTAAAATTGTATGAAGATCAAATGATAAATCTAGATTTCTTTGTTATTAAGACACAGTCTACACGATACTGAGTTTTCAGTTCCCTGTGTGTTCCCAGCACCCGTGGTCAGGACAGGACATTCTAACCAGCCCAGAAAGTTCTCTGTGCCCCTTTCCAGTCAGCCCGCCTCCCCAAGCAGAAGTATCTGCTTTTCTGATTTCTCTCAGGAGTTTTGCTTAGTAGATCTTTTTTTTTTTTTTTGACTGCACCTTGCGCCTTATGGGATCTTAGTTCCCCAACCAGAGATCTAACCTGGGCCCTCAGCAGTGGAAACATGGAGTCCTAACTTCTGGACCTCCAGGGAATTCCCAGTAAATCTGCTCTTGACGTCCAGCTTTACAGAAGAGTCTTAGCGCCTTCAGGATTTTGTCCGTCCACTGTCATACCTCTGACTCCCTTACGAGTGAAGATGACCCTCCGCTGCCGCCCAGGCTGCTTTCTCAGTGTCTTTGGCCCTTCAGTCAGTTCAGGTGCTCGGTCGCGTCCCCCTCTTTGTGACCCCGTGGACTGCAGCACGCCAGGCCTCCCTGTCCATCGCCAACTCCCAGAGCTTGCTCAGACTCATGTCCACCGAGTCGGTGATGCCATCCAGCCATCTCATCCTCTGTCGTCCCCTTCTCCTCCCGCCCTCAATCTTTCCCAGCATCAGGGTCTTTTCCAATGAGTCAGCTCCTCCTATCAGGTGGCCAAAGTACTGGAGTTTCATCTTCAGCATCAGTCCTTCCAATGAACACCCAAGACTGATCTACTTTAGGATGGACTGGTTGGATCTCCTTGCAGTCCAAGGGACTCTCAAGAGTCTTCTCCAACACCACAGTTCAAAAGCATCACTTCTTCGGTGCTCAGCTTTCTTTATGGTCCAGCTCTCACATCATACTTGACCACTGGAAAAACCATAGCTTTAACTAGATGGACCTTTGTTGGCAAAGTAATGTCTCTGCTTTTTAATACGCTGTCTAGGTTGGTCATAGCTCCTTTTAATTTCATGGCTGCAGTAACCATCTGCAGTGATTTTGGAGCCCAAGAAAATAAAGTCTGTCACTGTTTCCATAGTTTTCCCATCTATTTGCCATGAAGTGATTTGGCCCTTAGGGACCTCCAAAGCTGGCAGGTTGGAATTTACATCTGGACCACATTTGCATCTCTTTGTAAAGCAGTTTCTAGCTTAAGAGATGGCAGGTCCCCTGGGATTGGTGAGGATTCTGTGTGTGTGTGTGTTGGGGTGGAGGGTAGGTCATAGATATGGTAACTTGTATGTGTGAGCTCCCTGGCTCTTAAGGAATTTCACTCAGTGGAAAGTCATTTTCAGCTCTGGGTCCCAACACCTGACTGTGTGCCTGTGTGCTAAGTTGCTTAGTCGTTTCCAACTTTTTGTGACCCCTTGAACTGTAGCCCGCCAGTTTCCTCTGTCCTTAGGATTTCCTAGGCAGGAATACTGGAATGGGTTGCCATGGCCTCCTCCAGGGGACCTTCCCGACCCAGGAATTGAACCTGTGACTCTTGTGTTTCCAGCATTGGCAGGCAGGTTCTTTACCAGTGTGCCACCTGGGAAGCCCATGGTGACTTAGGAAGCAGTATTTATCTGCAGCAGGGAGGTTAGCGCCTCCTGTCTTTGTGATAAGCACACACTTCCCATTAACATCGATGGGATTTAGCCAGACCCACACAGAGAGAACTAGAAACTGGAACACTTGAAAAAACAAACAACCGAAACCTGGATTCTGGCCCAGAATGAAACAGCAGCATGGCCATGCGGGGGGGATTCTGCAAACGTGGGCCGTGCTTTTCCAGACCAGGTTCTCTCTCACCTCCCTATGTGGTCTGGTCATGCTTTCATTCTGAAATGTACCGGTTTTGCTTTGGCTTCAGTGTGTACTTCCTTCTGATCGGAAACAGGAGAAATCCTTTGATGGCAAAGATGTATGGGCCTTGGGAGGGGTTCCACAAAGCGGCACATCGCTGGCTAGATTTATATAAGAGATTTAGCGTCTTTTGAATGGAAGTTAATATATTGCACAGGGTAAACAGTATGAAAATGAAATCCTCAAAGAGTTCACGACTGCTCACCTCAGGGGCAATTGTGCTCTCTGTATTAAAAAAGATGACTTTAAAAAGAGAGATGACAAGACTCTTTTGTAAGAAAAATGAATGGCTGCTCTTGCTTTTATTGATACAAGAAGAAAAATCTAGATGAAAATGGATTCCTACCATGGGTGACAGACACCAGTCTGCACCAGGTTTTGTGAGTGGGAATAGGGGCGGCTTAAAATTTTCCTTTTCCTAATGGGTGCTTATGCAATCAATACTTTAACATGAGGATTCCCTTGGTGGTTCAGTCGTTAAGACTTTGCCTCCAGTGTAGGGGTGCAGGTGTGTTCCCTGCTAGGGGAGCTAAGAGTCCACATACCTTGTGGCCCAGTAAGAAGTCCCCACCCCACCCCGTCCCCTTCTTTACAGAGGAATCTAACCAATAGTTAAGGAGTGGGGGCTTCCCAGATGGTGCACTGGTAAAAAATCTGCCTGCCAATGCAGGAGACACAAGACATGTGGATTTGATCCCTGGGTCAGGAAGATCCCCTGGAGTAGAAATGGCAACCCACTCCAGGATTCTTGCCTGGAAGATTCCGTGGACAGAGAAGCCAGGTGGGATATAGTCCATGGGGTCACAAGAGTCAGACATGATTGAGTTCACACATGCACACACAAATAGAGACCTTATAGTAAAGAAAAAAAGTTAAGGATATTGAAAAATCTCCAGCAGTGTATGGAGTCTTTGTTTGTCTTTATCTGAGCAGTGCTGTATCTGGAAGGTTGATCTCCCTCCTGGCAGGCCAGTGCAAATAGGCATTGTGACTCATTTTGTGCCCTGGTGGCCACCTGCTTGGTTCCACCCATCCAGGTTTCTGCAGGTGCAGAACGTTGTGGCCTCTGAGAGCAAGGACTCTGGAACAGGAGCCCCTGAATGATCACTCAGGACCTTGACGTCCTTGGTTTAGTTGCTAAGTCGTGCCTGACTCTTTGAGGCCCCATGGACTTTCGTCCACCGGGCTCCTCTGTCCGTGGCATTCTCTAGGCAAGAAAACCGGAGTGAATTGCATTTCCTTCTCCTGGGGATCTTCCCGACCCAGGGATCGAACCAGGTCTCCTGCGTTGCAGGCGGATGGTTCACCGACTGAGCCCCAGGGAGGTTTTGTTTTCTTCGCCTCTGTGTGTCTCGGTCTCTACCTGGCCACCGTGGCCATCCCGGGGTGAGCTGCTCCAAGCGGGGAGGGTACTTCCAGTGGCACCCGGCACGTGGCGAGTGAGCCGCAGGCGTCAGGGCATCCCCACCGCTCAGCCCTTACCAGTGGCCGGACATTTCCGGGGGCTTCTGTGTTTTTCACACTTAGGAGCCCTGGGGTGGGGGTGGATGGGACGTCCTGGTACCTGCGGCGGTTTCTCCGGGGTAGGAGATTCAGAGAAGGGCGCCTGCTGGGGCTCGTGCGCCTGAAAAGCCTGCTGCCCTGGTCTCGTGGTCTCTTCTGTCCCGACCCCAGGGGAGGCTGGTGGCTTTCAGGCCAGCTCACCATCTGTCTCTCTCTCTTCTGCAGGGCTTTGTGCTGGCTGTCACCATCATCCGAGAGGCAGTGGAGGAGATCCGATGCTACATGCGGGACAAGGAAGTGAACTCCCAGGTCTACAGCCGCCTCACGGCGAGAGGTCAGCCTTCTGCTGCCCAGCCCCAGGGGGGTAGGGGGCAGGGTGGGCACTGGGTACCAACTTGGCCACGGGCCGCTGATGGTCAGGGAGCAGGGTTCACAGCCCAGGGCCATGGGGTGTGGGCAGCTGGGGTGGGACAGTCGCTCAGTGGCCGCCGTTAGGGAGGCCAGCATGTGCCTCCTGCCTGGCGGGGCTCCAGCCACATCCCTGGACCATCACTGTGCCCCTGGAGCCCGTGTTGACGGCTGACCTGCGCCTTATCCACTCAGGATTAACTGTGCGCTCGTGACATCCTCCGCATGCTCACCCCTTCCACCTGCTGGCTGAGAAGGTAGCCCTTCTGTTGGTGTTTGGGCGTGTGTGTGCTCTGTCATGTCTGACTCTCTGCAACCCCATGGACTGTAGCCCACCAGGCTCCTCTGTCCATGGGATTCTCCAGGCAGGAATACTGGAGTGGGTGGCCATTTCCTCCTCCACAGGATCTTCCCAACCCAGGGATTGAATCCACAAGTCGTGCATTGCAGGCAGATTCTCTGCCACTTGAGCTCTCTTGGTGTGGAGGCTATAAACTCTGTCCTGCACAGGTTCTCAAAGGAGCATAGCTCTAAAAGATATACTTTCAACATTACAAAGCTAATGTGACAACTTTGCAATGTTAGTTTTTTAAGAAGGCACCAGACTTCATACTGAATGCTGCATCTGTGAAGTTTCTTTGAAGGGATTTTATAAATTTTCAAAATGGAAGAATAAAGAGTGAATAATCTGACCCAAAGAGAATTGACTAGGCAAACTTTCATTTGAAATTTTGAAGTGGTGGAATTTAAAAAACCCACTCAAATACACCATGGAGAACCCATGAAACAACCCAACTGACGTCGACTTTTATTTCTAAGTACAGATTCTACCTAGATTTCCCATAAGAAATGAGAATGTTACCTTAAGCTCCCAAGGATGACTGTTCCTGTTCAGGGATTAATGTTTCAGGAGCAGCTGAGGGGGATAAAAGCTGTGTTTTGCCTCCAGGAAATTGAGAATTCTGAAAGAGATAAGATAGATGCCTGAGGAAGCCTGCACCCAGCCAGGATGTGATCTGCTTTATGGTTAAGTGCCTAAGTCTTCACAAGGAGCACTTCATCTGTAGTTTCTGGGATGAGAAGAATTTTCCTTCTAGGAAAAATTTTGGAGAAATTTATTTAAGTCTCCAAAATATTTTTTTTAGTATAGACGCATGACAGCACGCTTCCTATGTGGCTCAGTGGTAAAGAATCTGCCTGTCGGGCAGGAGACGCAGGTTCCATCCCTGGATCGGGAAGATTCCCCTGGAGAAGGAAATGGCAGCCCACTCCAGTGTTCTTGCTTGGGAAATCCCATGGACAGAGGAGCCTGGCGGGCTATATAGCCCATGGGGTCACAAAGACTCGGACACGACGAGTGACTAAACAGCAGCAGCATGGGGGCATCAAAGTATTTTGCTTTAGTTCATTTAAGTAGATTTTCGTAGTTGGTGGTCTTAAATAAAAGTTGCCAGTCTCTGGGAAAAGGTGGGATTTAGAGTTGGTATAGAAATGTTTTATTATTGCAAGACCAGGAGCTGACTGTGGCTCAGATTATGAACTCCTTATTGCCAAATTCAGACTTAAATTGAAGAAAGTAGGGAAAACCACTAGACCATTCATATATAACCTAAATCAAATCCTTTATGATTATACAGTGGAAGTGAGAAATAGATTTAAAGGACTAGATCTGATAGATAGAGTGCCTGATGAACTCTGGATGGAAGTTCGTGGACATTGTACAGGAGACAGGGACCAAGACCATCCCCATGGAAAAGAAATGCAAAAAAGCGAAATGGCTGTCTGAGGAGGCCTTACAAATAGCTGTGAAAAGAAGAGAAGCGAAAAGCAAAGGAGAAAAGGAAAGATATAAGCATCTGAATGCAGAGTTCCAAAGAATAGCAAGGAGAGATAAGAAAGCCTTCCTCAGTGATCAATGCAAAGAAATAGAAGAAAACAACAGAATAGGAAAAACAAGAGATCTCTTCAAGAAAATTAGAGATTCCAAGGGAACATTTCATGCAAAGATGGGCTCGATAAAGGACAGAAATGGTATGGACCTAACAGAAGCAGAAGATATTAAGAAGAGGTGGCAAGAATACACAGAAGAACTATACAAAAAAGATCTTCACGACCAAGATAATCACGATAACGTGATCACTGACCTAGAGCCAGACATCTTGGAATGTGAAGTCAAGTGGGCCTTAGAGAGCATCACTACGAACAAAGCTAGTGGAGGTGATGGAATTCCAGTTGAGCTATTTCAAATCCTGAAAGATGATGCTGTGAAAGTGCTGCACTCAATATGCCAGCAAATTTGGAAAACTCAGCAATGGCCACAGGACTGGAAAAAGTCAATCTTCATTCCAATCCCAAAGAAAGGCAATGCCAAAGAATGCTCAAACTACCGCACAATTGCACTCATCTCCCACGCTAGTAAAGTCATGCTCAAAATTCTCCAAGCCAGGCTTCAGCAATATGTGAACCGTGAACTCCCAGATGTTCAAGCTGGTTTTAGAAAAGGCAGAGGCACCAGAGATCAAATTGCCAACATCCGCTGGATCATGGAGAAAGCAAGAGAGTTCCAGAAAACCATCTATTTCTGCTTCATTGACTATGCCAAAGCCTTTGACTGTGTGGATCACAATAAACTGTGGAAAATTCTGAAAGAGATGGGAATCCCAGACCACCTGACCTGCCTCTTGAGAAACCTGTATGCAGGTCAGGAAGCAACAGTCAGAACTGGACATGGAACAACCGACTGGTTCCAAATAGGAAAAGGAGTACATCAAGGTTGTATATTGTCACCCTGCTTATTTAACTTCTATGCAGAGTATATCATGAGGAACGCTGGGCTGGAAGAAGCACAAGCTGGAATCAAGATTGCCAGGAGAAATATCAATAACCTCAGATATGCAGATGACACCACCTTTATGGCAGAAAGTGAAGAGGAACTCAAAAGCCTCTTGATGAGAGTGAAAAGGTTGGCTTGAAGCTCAACATTCAGAAAAAAAGACATGGCATCTGGTCCTATCACTTCATGGGAAATAGATGGGGAAACAGTGGAAACAGTGTCAGACTTTATTTTTTTGGGCTCCAAAATCACTGCAGATGCTGATTGCAGCCATGAAATTAAAAGACGCTTACTCCTTGGAAGGAAAGTTATGACCAACCTAGATAGCATATTAAAAAGCAGAGACATTACTTTGCCAACCAAGGTCCATCTAGTCAAGGCTCTGGTTTTTCCTGTGGTCATGTATGGATGTGAGAGTTGGACTGTGAAGAAAGCAGATCGTCGAAGAATTGATGCTTATGAACTGTGGTGCTGGAGAAGACTCTTGAGAGTCCCTTGGACTGCAAGGCGATCCAACCAGCCCATTCTAAAGGAGATCAATCCTGGGTGTTCATTGGAAGGACTGATGCTAAAGCTGAAACTGCAATACTTTGGCCACCTCATGCGATGAGTTGACTCACTAGAAAAGACTCTGAATTTGGGAGGGATTGGGGGTGGGAGGAGAAGGGGATGACAGAGAATGAGATGGCTGGATGGCATCACCGACTCTATGGACATGAGTTTGAGTGAACTCTGGGAGTTGGTGATGGACAGAGGCCTGGCGTGCTGTGATTCATGGGGTCGCAAAGAGTCGGTCACGACTGAGCGACTGAACTGAACTGAACTGAACCTACTTATATTTAGGGCATTTTGCTACCTAAAGAAAGAAACCCCAACGTAATCTTTACAAAGGCAGGTAGCTTGGGCTTTCCACGGGGGTAACCAGAACCCTCTACAAGGCACTTTTTTGTGGTTCAGTTCAGTTCAGTCACTCAGTCGTGTCTGACTCTTTGCGACCCCATGAATCACAGCACACTGGGCCTCCCTGTCCATCACCAACTCCCAGAGTTCACTTAAACTCATGTGAATTGAGTCGATGATACCATCCAGCCATCTCATTCTCTGTCATCCCCGTCTCCTCCTGCCCCCAATCCCTCCCAGCATCAGAGTCTTTTCCAATGAGTCAACTCTTCGCATGAGGTGGCCAAAGTATTGGAGTTTCAGCTTTAGCATCAGTCCTTCCAGTGAACACCCAGGACTTATCTCCTTTAGAATGGACTGGTTGGATCTCGTTGTAGTCCAAGGGACTCTCCAGAGTCTTCTCCAACACCACAGTTCAAAAGCATCAATTCTTCGGCGATCAGCTTTCTTCACAGTCCAGCTCTCACATCCATACATGACCACGGGAAAAACCATAGCCTTGACTAGACGGACCTTTGTTGGCAAAGTAATGTCTCTGCTTTTTAATATGTATATTAAATCCTCCCTTAATAACATTTTCTGACTATAACATTTAAAACGCTTGGCAACCGACAGAAGGTCCACCACAGAGGGTGCGGTGGGTCTCTGTCAAGCTCAGGAGGAGGGTCTGGGGACCCCATGCGTCAGCCTTCCAGGCTCCACACCTTCTTTGCTTCTTTTCATATTGCAATTGCTTTTCCCGTGAATGATTTTTTTTCTGCCCTCCCCTGCAGTTCCCCTGCAGACCCCTTTCTCAGCCCCTGCTTTAACTTCCTTCAGCTCTTGAAAAGATCCTAAGGAGAACTGGCAGATGGCTGCAGCGTTGAAAACTTGTCTTCCTTTGTTGGTCTCCTCCTGTGGCCCGTGGTTTCCATTGTCAGGCCAATCCAACAGGAGGGCAGAACGGAACAGAGTTCTGAATGTCAGCCCAGACCTGGCTCCACAGTTTGTTTCGAAAGCCCCAGAAAAGAAAGCTCTGAAGAAAGCCGCCAGCTTGGAAAGTGAAAGCGGGGTGGGGGAGGGGTGTGTGGGAGAGTGGGCGGTGGGGGTGTAGCTATTTGATACACTTTGTGGGAAGGGCCAAGGTAAGAAGCTAAAATTGGAGGATTTCAGAGAGAGGAAGAGAAAGAATCCTTTTTTGACTTTACCATTCAGTCGCTTAATATTTTCTGGAATAAGTGTTTTCACCAAGATCTTCTTTCAGTAAGTTCAAAGGCCAAGGGCAACAGATACGTGCATGTGTGTCCATGCGGGACTATTTTCTGTTTTTATCACACGGCGTCTTAAAATGTACTTTTCAGTGCTATTTTTGCAATTCGAGAAAGTTTGGAAACCAAAACATCAAGTCCTTGATCATGAGATTGTAAGCCATAATATTTACCTACGTTTTGCTTCATTTCCTGGTTTATAATAGCAACACTTGTATTAATACTAATATAGTTAAATAATTGGGGAAAGAACGTGAAAGCGTTAGTTGCTCAGTCATGTCTGACTCCTTGCGACCCCATGGACTGTAGCCCTCCAGGCTTCTCTGTCATGGAATTCTCTAGGCAAGAATACTGCAGTGGGTTGCCATTCCCTTCTCCAGGGTATCTTTCCGATCCAGGGATCGAACCCTTGTCTCCTGCGTTGCAGGGTGATTCTTTGCCATCTGAACCACTGGGGAAACCCTGATAATTAGGTAGGTGGGTGGTGATAATTTCTAACTAGCAAAATAGTTGCAAAGATTATGTGGAGAACTCCTGTTTGCCCTCACCCGGGTTTATCAGTGTTCAGCCTCTTGCTTCTTAATACTCTCCCCTCACGCTTTCTAAGTCCTTAGAGAATTAAGTTGCAGACATTATTTCCTTTTAACCCCTTAATGCTGCTGCTCCTGTTTAGTGACTTAAGTCATGTTCAACTCTTTCCGACCCCATGGACTGTAGCTATAGACTGATTTTCCAGGCAGGAATATAAGAGTGGGTTGCCATTTCCTTTTCCAGGTAACCCCTAAATGTGTGTGTGTGTGTGTTAGTCGTTAAGTTGTGTCCGACTCTCTGCGATCTCATGGACTAGGCTCCTCTGTCCATGGAATTCTCCAGGCAAGAATACTGGAGTGGGTTGCCACGCCCTCCTCCAGGGGATCTTCTTACCCAGGGATCGAAGCCGGGTCTGCGACATTGCCGGCAGAGTCTTTACTGTCTGAGCCACCAAAATACTTGGGTTTAATTCCTAGTAGGATGTTTCTCTCAAATGACACAGTATAATTACAAACTCAGGAAATTTATCATCAGCATATTACTGTTAATTTCCTCTACACTTCTCACTCAGAATTTACCATTTGTTCCTTAAATGTTTTTTAATAGTGTTTTTCTTTTTTCCTAGTCCAGAAAGCAGTACAGGTTTGCCAGTTGCATTTGATTGCTTTCTTAATCTCCTCTAACTTGGCAGAGTGCCCCAGATTTCTTTGTTGTGACATTGACATTTCTGAAAAGGACAGGCCAGTTTCAGGCCACTTTGTAGTCTGTCCCTCAATTTGTGTTTGCCCAATGTCTCAAAATTAGATTCAAGATATCGCAGAGTTAGTATCATTATAAGAATGTCAATGGCACAGATTCTGGGATGTTGCCAAAGTTTTAGAGGCATTATGTTAATCAAATTAAAAGAGTTCTGAACTTGGAGGGAGAAAGTTGATTTTAAACAATTGAACCTAAAACCCTGGAAATCAGGAACTTACCACTGGGAGGAACAATGGATAGTTTTTTTTTTTAATTGCTGCTTCCAAGGGTTTAGATCATCTTATTTCAATCAAAATGTGTCTAAAACACCACACCAACAGATCAATTTTTAATGTAATTGTCATAGTTTAATAAGAAGTATTTGAAGCACTTCAATAGTAAAATTAACCTACATGTGGAAATGACCTTTTATTCATTCTTCAAGGATATTTGGGACTCCATCTCTTCCCAGAGTTTATGGTAGGTCTCTGTATTGCAGAGATAAACACGAGAGATTGGGACTTCAAGGGATTAACAGTGCAGTAAGGTATCCAGACAGGTAATTAGGATGATTATAAAATGTAACTCGTGATTGTACTTCAGTGGCACAAGCCTTATGGCCCTTCTAAGCAACCACCGCATTTCCGGTTCTGAGCACAGTGCCTGGTGGTGGAAGTTAGTGGTTCCGAGTTTGTGTTCTGCCAGATTCAAGACTCCTGCTCCCGCCGCCCCTCTGCCATGGGGCGTGCCTTAACCAGTCAGTGAATTGGGGATAATAATAGTGCCTACCTTAGAGCTGCTGTGAGTATAACTCTGGCATGAGAAGAGTTTAGCCCTGGGCTGGGATTAGGTCTGTGCCCAAGAAAGGCAGCACTGGTGGTATTGTAGCTGCTGCTGCTAAGTCACTTCAGTCGTGTCCGACTCTGTGCGACCCCGTAGACGGAAGCTCACCAGGCTCCCCCGTCCCTGGGATTCTCCAGGCAAGAACACTGGAGTGGGTTGCCATTTCCTTCTCCAATGTGTGAAAGTGAAAAGTGAAAGTGAAGTCGCTCAGTCGTGTCCGACCCTTAGCGACCCCATGGACTGCAGCCTACCAGGCTCCTCCATCCATGGGATTTTCTAGGCAATAGTACTGGAGTGGCTTGCCATTGCCTTCTCCAGGTATTGTAGCAGGACTGCCTTAAATGTTGGTGGATGACTTAATGGAGGTATGAGCTGGAAGTTATGGGAGGTTATGGGAATGCATCAGGCAGGAGCTGCTGGTGTCTTCGCAGAAGAGGTGACCTGCATCCTGAGTCCTAGAGGACCAAAGAAGGCAGGGCTGGCTTTGTGATTTGCAGCGCCAAATGCAGAATGAACACAAGGGGCAAGGGGCCCCCGTTCAAAAATTGTTCAGAATTTCAAGATAGCACAGCAGAGCGTTAAACAAAGTCATGGCTGCTCCTGAGGGCATCCCCCTGTGCCATTACGTGGATCACATGGCTGGGAAGTGGTCTCGTAAAGAGTTCTCCAGGGGGCTTCCCTGGTGATCTAGAGGTTAAGAAACCTGCCTTCTAATGCAGGGGACTAGGGTTCAATCCCTGGTCAGGGAAACGCGCTGCAGGACAGCTCAGTGTGTGTGCCACAGTTACTGAGCTGGCGCGCTGTGGGGCTCGTGCTCGGCAAGTGGAGGAGCTTGTCAGCCTCAACAAAGAGCCAGCACAGCTGGAAGAAAGGGAAGAAAGAGTCCTCCAAAGGTCACAGACAGTGATGGTGAGACGTGTGGGGGACAGGATTCCATGTTCTGGCTCCATCTTGTTCTTCCCAATTCAGCCCTGCTTCCTGAGCTGCTCCTTCCTGGGAAAATAGAAGAAAAGACCACGTAGTCCAGTGAAGACCTGAGACTCTGGGCAGGTTCGTTTTGTGATCCAGGAATCTGTCGTTGAGGCATGCAGCAGGGAGAAGGCGGCATTGGAGCTGTTAGGAAAATGCCGTGCAAAGTGGGAAGCAGGAGAGGGAAAAAGGAAGAAAGGCTTTTGACTGGAAACCAGCCAGGCGCTGGGTAAGGTCTGCCTGTGCTTTTTGAAACAGCCTCACGGGGGCGGGTTTTACAGATGGGCAGCCGAGCTCAGAGAGGGACAGCGTCGTGTCTCAGATGATGTGGCAGTCACAGGGTAGGGCTGCGGCGTGAGCCTGGCTGTCTGATGTAACACCTTCATCTGTGAGTCTGGTCACCACTGGGCCCCGCGCTGAGGCTCAGACTTCCCCGTAGAGTCTCTCAATAATTGCCACAGTGTTCAGCTTTAGTGCCTAGTTTAAAAACGCGTTTTTAAAACTGAAGTCCTAGTTGATTTACAGCATTCGTTTCTGGGGTGCAGCAAAGTGGTTCCGTTATGTATTGAGTTGGCCAAAACGTTCGTTTGCATTTTCCTGTGAGATCTTTTTGGCCAACCCCACACATACGTATGATGGTGATTTAGTCACTAAGTTGTGTCCGACTCTTGTGGCCCCCGTGGTTCCTCACTGGACTCCTCTGTCCATGGGATTTTCCAGGCAAGAATACTGGAGTGATTTCCTTCTCCCGGGGATCTTCCCAACCCAGGGATTGAAGCCACGTCTCTTGCATCTCCTGCATTGTGGGCAGAGTCTTTACTTCTGAGCCAGCAGGGAAGCCTTTTCAGATTATGTTCCATTCCTATTACAGGGTATTGAATATACAATATGACAAAACACATTTCTGAGTCCAAAGAAGTCGATCCAGCCTCCTGATTCTGAGGCAGACAAACTGTTGAAAGCCATATAGGAAGGATGCTTTTAAATAAATGATCATCCCCTTTCCTCCTACTTGAAAATCCACATTTAAACCTGATCAGAGACTTAAGAGAGGTTCTCTGACCTTTATGCGTTTTATGACTTTAATTGTAGAGCTGTCTTTCCAAATTAATAGCATTCAGTGGCCCTGGACACACCAAAGCTGCAGAAGAGAGGGTCTTGAAGTCGTAGCAGACTCAGCAAAACTTTGTTTTGTTACTGGAAAGATTTGGCTTGGGCCAAGAAATAATAATTAGTAAAGGAATTATTTTTCTTTATCCTTGACTTTCCCCAAACCCAAACTTTATTTCTGAAGGGGGGAACCTGCCTTGCTTATCACAGGTGGGGCGTTGGTAACTGGTTTCAAATTTTCACCAGATGAATTCCAGGGGTCTTCATGCCAGGAATGTTTTCCCAGCCTAACTTGTGATCAAGGGCTCAATGAAGCAAGTGGATAATTAGCCTTGAAAGAAAGTGCAAACAGAAGCACGATGAACACAGTTGCTGGCGCTTCTTTCCCGCTGGGGGCGTCTGGGCACAGGGTGAACCGCACGTCTCTAGTCAAAGGTCCGCGCGGAGTGGAGGGGCTCTGTCTTGTCTCCAGCTTTTTAGGACAGATGTGCTGTGAAAAACGGAACTCGTGTCTTCCCCCTTCCCCCATTCTTTCCATATTGTCCCTCCATGCTGGTCTGTGCGCCCTTTGCCAGTTACAGAGTAATGTCAAGGATCTCACTTCCATTTGAGAGTGATATGTTTTTAAACATTTAATTCAGAATCCACTTTACCCCATTATTTAGGACTGCAGGGAATATGACTAAATTTTGAGGTATAAAGACATACGTGTTTCCTTTCGGACCTTGTATTCCAGTGGAGTTCGTCAGATCGGATGGGGCCGGGAGCACAGGTTCATTTGTGGCAGTTGTTTAGCTAATGGTTAATTAGCTCAACGGAAGCTCTGTATTCTTAAACACAGGTACCATTTATGCTTTCAAAGTATGAACTCTGTCCAGACATGGGATAACACTAAAAAAGGCTTCATACTTGTTTTGAGAAGAGAATTACAGTGATGGTCTTTTAAAACTTTTTTATTAAAAATCGTTTTAAACTTTATTTTTGAGGTTGATGTATAGTTGATTTCCAGTGTTGTGCCAGCCTCTGCGCTACAGCAGAGTGACTCAGTTAGGCACATGGAGACATTTCTTCCTTCTGTGTTCTTTCTGCTGTGTCTTCTCACAGGACATCGAATACAGTTCCCTGAAAATTTTATTTTACTGAAGTATAGTTGATTTACAGTGTTACGTTAATTTCTGGTGTACAGGACAGTGATTCAGTGATACATATATATATTCTTTTCCACTGTGGTTTATTACAGGTTGTTGAATCTAGTTCCTGTGCTAAACACTAGGACCTTACTTATTTTATTCTTAAATAGCTTTCATCTGCTCAGTGATGGTCTTTTGGATATTCCTGCTGCAAAACTCTACTGCAAAGGTTTTTACTGAGGTTCTCAAACACAGCTCAGTAAGCAAAGCACTTCCCTTCCCAGGCTTCTCTCATTAAGATTCAGAGCATTAGCTTTTACAAGTCTTAACTTAAAATAGGTCTTGCCAAACACTTTCCCATACATTTTCTGACAGATACGAAGTTTGTTATTTCAGACTTACAAGGTTCCTTTTATTCTTTCAAACTACTCAAAATTCATGTTATTACAAATCACTGGTGAACTGATCTACTGTTTAATCAAAATAAAAAAGCAATCCCAGAAAAAAATCTCACATGCAAATTTCGCTGTTATCTTTCCCAACAGGTATTTACCCCCTGTCGGGGGTGTCGGTCTGTTCCATCATTATTGGGCACCAGAAGCAGCGGAGGACCATTTATATGTTTATTTTAAAAGCCTCTGTTGAGTATAAACTTGTTAAACTCCAGCCTTTCTTTTTAAAGTTCCCGCTAATTTAAACAAAAGCCCCAGGAAGTGGCCCGTGGAATTTATAATAATACTCTTCCACCCTTTGCCTGTTTTCACATAACAGTCTTTTCTTCGGCTTTGGGCAATGTAAGACAACCCGATTGGAAGACGAAAATATCAACTTTAAACCTGTGAACTCTGCCGGGCCTGCAGAGGCGTTTTCGTGTCAAGCCCAGGAAATGTACACATGCTGTAGAATTTACTACTCATCACTGTCACAGTCAGATTAGAGTGCCAGTTAAAGAGTTATACATTAACCAGGGTTAGTGCATGGAGCTTGCTGCTAGAGACCCACAAAGGCAATTAATGTCCTGCGTGCACAATGAAAAATAGAAGTATAGCTGGAGGTGTTCGGGGGTCAGAAGATTGACCCACACGTACTAGTGCCCTGGAATTTACTTTTTTTTTTTTTTGTGGGCGGTTCTGCAGTTTGACTGAATTGTCATTTGCTTGTTTCGACTCATAGGAAAACATCTGGTTTCTCTCTGCAGTGCAGACAAACTGCCCTTATTCTGAAGCTCTCACCCATGAAAAGCATGGTTTGGGCTCAATAGGTTTGCTTATGAAAGGCTCGGGGGTCCATCTCCGCAGAAATAAACAGATCTAGTAATTGGAAGTTTGTTCCCCATTATAAACTCTGACTCGAGACGGCTTGCGTGAAGTGGCTGAAGCGGAACGGGGCGCATTTATTTTATAGAAGGCGTTTCACGATTTAGGATGTGGCCGGCGGCAATCTGCCACTTAAGCTTTGAAAAATCTCTTACCCAACTTTCTGTAGCGTTTCTGCAAAGATACGTGAAAATCCCAGAGCCAAGAGGTTGGAGGTTGAGTGTGACAGGGTCCGAAAGAGAAGGGAGGTCTGGGAGGGCAAGGTGAGGAGTTCTCTGTCTTCAGTTCCTAGACCAGATCTTCTCACTTTGTAAAGAAGGTGTGAGTGCATGTTTTCACTCCTGTGCAGGACCAGCTGTGTAATTTGCGGTGCAGAATGAAAATTCAGGGTCCCTTGTTTAAAAGTTATTAAGAATTATGGTATGAAAAGAGGAGGCCATTCACTCAAGGGTAAGGGGATCCACGTGAATACACAGGTCACATGAATGAATACACAGGGCTGCGCTCTGTCTCTGGAAGCTTTAGGAGTCTCTGGAGTAGATGGAAAAGGGAACAGAAAATGGGAGCCCTTGGGAAGTAGATCTGCTGACTTCCCAGTGGGGCGCTGAGAGAATTCTCTTGCCGTCCGATAAGGGACTGGAGGGAGAGTGCCTCCCTCTGTCTTTCTCTCGGAACAATTCGTGTACTTTTGGCTGTGCTGGGTCTGTGTTGCTGCACCCGGGCGTTCTCTCGCTGCAGTGCGCGGGGGGCTCCTCTTCACTGCGGTGTGCAGGCTTCGCGTGGCAGTGGCTTCTCTCGTTGCAGAGCACCGGCTCTAGGGCGTGTGGGCTTCAGTAGTTGCAGCCCATGGGCTCAGGAGTTGTGGCTCCCGAGTCTAGAGCACAGGCTGAGTCGTCGTGGTCCACGGGCTTCGTCGCTCCAGGGCCTGTGGGGTCTCCCCGGACCAGGGGTCGAACCCGTGCCCCCTGCATTGGCAGGCGGACTCTTCGCCACTGAGCCACCGGGAGCCTCAGGGTCGCGTCTCTGCTGAGATCTAGGTCACCGTCACTGGCACTGTGCCATTTTTCGGGCCCCGTTCTCCTTTGTCAGGAAAACGGGGAGCTCTGCGCGAGCGTGAGCGTTTCTGCTCTTCCTTTTCTGCAGGAACGTTGGAATGCTCAGAACAGCGGCTCAGGCACGGCTAGACATCACGTGTTTTGGACCCTTTCCACAGTTTTGAGGCTCTTCTCTTTCTGGGAGTTAGTCCCAGCCACCGCGTGCTTGGCTCTTCACCGCTGACTCTGGCCCCGTTTCTGCCCTGCCACAGCGGCGGCTTCTTTACCACTCGAGGCCGCCTGAGAGAGGGCGTGTCATTCGGATGTTGGGTGTGGGCAGCAAAACCCCCAGTGACATTGGAATCGAAGTATGGATCTCTGCTTCCCCTTCTCTCTCCTTCCGGCTGCTTTCCCTCCTTTGGTTCTTCTGGTTTCGCCTTTTCTCGTGAGTGAGCAGGTACGTGGGTGTCCTGCACGCAGCTGTGAGCC
The DNA here is from genome assembly GCF_049115385.1 of Moschus berezovskii. Classification (NCBI taxonomy): domain Eukaryota; kingdom Metazoa; phylum Chordata; class Mammalia; order Artiodactyla; family Moschidae; genus Moschus; species Moschus berezovskii. The sequence goes on from NC_142474.1 coordinate 4,171,846, forward strand.
GGACATTCTTTTCTCTTCATTTGGAGGGTTGGCTCTGCAGGGTGTGTTGCTCTCTGTTGTCCAGTGGCGTGAGCCGGCTGTGAGTGTACACGCGTCCCCTCCTTCCCGGACCCCCTCCGCCCCTTGCCACCGTCCCACGGCTCTGGGTCATCACAGAGCACCTCGCCCATCTCCCTGTGCTGTGCAGCAGCTCCCACCCGCTGTCCATTTAACGCTTGGGAACTGCACAGTTTTCATCCCCCCAGAACGGCAGCACGACCCGAGGTGTCCAAAGTTATAGTCCGGCCTGTGTGTTGGCTCAGTGGAGCGGGTGAATCTGAGAGTCCCCCTGTGTGGAACCTGAAAAGCTGAGGCTCCTCCCACCGAATACTAACATGCTAATGAGAGGGCTGTGACTGAGACTCCCCAGGGACCTTGGGGCCAGGGGGTGGGGGTGGGGTGGGTGCCCCCCCCTTCCACTGCCCTCCTCCCGACATGGAGCCCGCTACAGTAGGAGGGTTTGTTGGAGGGATATGCCTGCTGGGGTTGGTCAGAGACCGCTCTGCAAGCGCAGTGGATTAAAGGGGTTTTTGTTGAGGCAGAGCAGATGGACAGAGAGGCAGAGTTCAAATTAACTGACCGTAAATCAGAACCCCCGCCGTGGAAGGGGAAAGTCTGGGCCTGGTCATTTAGAGGTTGGAGCTAATTTAATTTATTATATATATTTTTTCTCATTGGAAGAGCTCCTCATGTTAACTCTTAAAACAAGAAAATCTTCGTGAAGCATTTAGAAAGTACCTATGCCAAAAAGAAGGATAAATCTCTTCTGTCCCTAGATTAACCTTTTTAGGATAATCCCCCTGGTTTTGTCCTCTGTCTTGCTCACATCCCAACGCACATCCAGATGCAGTTATTATTTAATAAGAATTATAAGTGTTCTGCTTAGGGTTGGCCGTTGGGAGAAAATGTGTGAGTAGGTCTTGAAGATCAGAACACAGGCTCAGGGATGGTTTGGGTCAGGCCACCAGCATGAATTCCAGTGAGAGCACCAAAGACAACGTGTAAATTTATGTTTGGGAAAGTTGGGGTGAACTCAGGCGAAGGAAAAGCAGGAAAAGCTTACGGGCACCAGGGGCTGGGGGTAGGGGACGTGCTGAATTTACGGTCTTCCCTCCAGGAAGGCCCTTGGTAAGCTGCTCAGAAAGAGCAGCGTGTCTGTGATGCGGTTTTCCCCGTTCCCCCCCTGGTGGGGCCAGAAGCATTGTTCAGGCAGGAAGAGAATTTTCTGCTTCACACCCCCTGTTCACTCATGCGTTTCTGATGAGCTGGCTCTTAGGGTTAGCGCAGGTGCCCTCTGCAGATGCTTAAGGCGAGTAGGTTCCGAGGGCGCCCCGGCTCAGGCTGTTGGCTGGAGTTCTGCTTTGTGAAAGCAAGGCTCTATGGGAGTCTCCCTTTCCGGGGGCGGGAGGGTCTGGCTGGGACCGGCTAGCCATCTTGAGAGCCTTCCACACCGTGGTTTCTGGATGTCATTCGTGCTTGAGAGCTGCCCTCTTAGCACCAGGTGTCCTCACTGTTACCATGACAAAATTTAATTAAGGACAAACATCAGTTAAAGATCAAACCCTGTGGAACCTCTGAAAAAGAATTGTTTCAGTTGAAGTCTTCGGAATGCTTTGAAGCATTTCAGCAGTGATGAATTACTGGAAAGACCCATGGCATTAAATGATGTGAAAAGTGTCAGATAAAATAATCTGAGCTGCGCACCCACGTTCTTGGTGGCTGAACGTTGGGTGTATGTCGGATGAAGGAGCCCACGGTGGGGGACAGCAGATTCAGGACCCCAGGACTTATTAAATGGGCCTAATGGGAGGTGCCAGCAGCATGAAGATTTTGGTGGTGTTGCTGCCTCGTGTGGGAATCCCGTCCATCACGAGAGTACAGACCCGCGTCCTCCGCAGGCTTGTTCACAGGGTGCTGGGCCACCTGGCCGCCCACAGACCTTCATCTCTGTGCTCCATGCCATGCTTCTGGTCTTGCTGAAGGAGTTCCAGCTTGCGGCCACTCACATACGTGTTCTGCTCACACATCTCTTTCCCATCTCTTGCCTTTTTCCCGATGCTGGTAGCAAAATCGTCTGGTCAGGTCTGGCCTCAGCTCTTCTGTAAAGTACTTGTTGACCCCTCCCCGTGCCCCACCCCGTTCACTTATTATGTGTCTCCTGCCTCCTCCGCGCTGCTCCATGGGTGCAAGTCCACGGAGCCCACCCTGGGAGCCCCTGGCCTCCAGCAGGCATTCAGCTCAGGGGCTTGAGCGTGGGGTGAGTCGTCACGTGCCTTCGGGGTGCCAGCCACTGTTCTCAGTCCTCCTCCAGGGGGGCGGCCTCCTTCCTTCCTGCTTCCTTCCTGCGCCCGCCGAACTCCTGTCCTTCCACACTCTGCTTTGCACTCACAGCATCTATCCTGCTGTCTTTCTCACAGCTCACGGGTTTGCAGACTACAGCTGGTAGGCCAAATGCAGCCCACCACCTTGGCCCGGCAGCCCGGAATGGTCTTTACATTGTCCAACATAAACACACAAAAGACTCTCCTTTGGGGAGAACAGTTGTTGGGAGACTTGAGTTTGTTTATTGGCTGCAGAACCTAAACTGTCTACTGTCCTGCGCTTCCCAGGACGCCTTTGTTGACTCCTGCATGGGACTGTGGCTTTTTTAGGATGAGGGGACTGTCTTCTTTGAATTCCTAGACCGTGGCACTTCAGTAAATGCTTTTTGAGTTGAACTGAATTTCCTGTTTTTTCTTCCTTCCTCTGAAGTCAGGTGGGGCTGTGCTTCTTGGTGCTTACCTGTTCTGTGAGGTGGGGCCTCTTTGAGCCCACTTCCCTTGTCTGAAAGCTAGAGATACTATCTTTTCTGATGGCCATTGAGAGGAGGAAGTGAAGCCATCAGGATGTCAATGTGTTTATAGCACTTAGCATGGAATCCACGTTTAATGTAGGCTGTTATTATTTATCCAGATAAGCATCCAGCCAGAGTTGTGTGGTCTGATTATAATCATATAAACCATTTGTTGTTTTTTGTTGTTGAGTCACTAACTCATGTCTGACTCTTTGCAACACCGTGGACTGTAGCCCACCAGGCTCCTCTGTCCATGGGATTCTCCAGTCAAGAATGCTAGACTGGGTCATTCCCTTCTCCAAGGGATCTTCCTGACCCAGGGATGGAAGCAGAGTCTCCTGCATTGCAGGAAGATTCTTTACTGTCTGAGACAGAACCATACTGTATAGCAACTGCAAATTTTAAAAAGTCATTTTGGGTTAACTTCTTTCTTTTTGGTGGTGCTGAGAATTCACTGTTGATCTTTTGACCATGGATCTGCCTTTGAATTTTCTTCCCCATTTCTCTGTGTGTGTGAGGCTGAATGAATCTTTTATAGTGCTGATTCAGAATAGCTTCTAAGGTGCCATTAGGACAGAAGATCTGACTTGAGGCCTGTGAGTCCTTCCAGGGCTCTCAGAAGTGGGGATCAGGTTTTTAATTGGTCTCTGTAGCAGATGAACCTTTTCTCAGAGAGGCAGGAGACACTGCAGTTGCTGGGTTTTGGGGGCACATCCTTCAGGGTTTGCAGGCTGGCGGACGCTCTGTAGAGACACGAGGACTTGAATTCAGACGTGCTATATCGTGGGCCTGTCTCATTGCAGGGACGGTGAAGGTGAAGAGCTCCAGCATCCAGGTGGGAGACCTTATCATCGTCGAGAAGGTGAGAGTGGAGTCTCCTGGCTTGTGACGGCTGCTGTGTGGGTGCGCACGCGCGGGACGTGGTTGCACCCACTTCACGAATCCTGCCGTGCGATTCCTGTATCTGTGGCCATAAGCTTGCTGGGCTCTCCCCAGCACCTTTGCCTGGGAGAAACATGAGACACACACACAAAACAATGTTTCAAGGTTTCTGCGCTGCTTAGCCAGAAATCCCACTTACAAACACGAAGAGTATAAGCTTTGGTTTCCTGCTTGATGTATTCCCTGTTTGGGAGTCTTCTTTTTGTTTTTAACTCGTCATAAAGATTTTTCCTAGAGGCCCGCTGCCTGTATCAGCACATAAACATATTTATCATTTGCCCGTTGAGCCATTTTAGGTTGCGTATTTTTGACTTAAACATTGTGTTTTTCTGTCGTTTTATGGGGAGTAGGGGCTCGGTGGCATGAGAACGGTAAGAAGGCCACAAATGCATTTTAAAAACAGCGCTGCTGTTGTGTTTGTTACTGCAGCCAAGGCTCATAGCTCCTGGCACTGGGTACGCTGGGAGGCGCTGGATTCGGGGGTGGCCCCGGAGAGTCTTGGAATCATACTTGATTAGGAAAGGACTGCCTCTCAACTCATTTCTGTAGGAAGTGAACTCTGCTCTTTTAAAAGGATTAAATCTAAGAACTCACAGTTGATTTGAGGTAAAGCAAAGCTCTCCTGAGTGGCAGCTGCGAAGACCCTCGCAGACCTCTTTCTGCTCTGACACACTTTCATCAGGGTTGCTGTGGGCGACCCTCTTTTTTTTGAGTGTGGCTTTTTTTTGCTTCTTCCTACTTGACTTCCTTATTTAAATCCCTCTCACAGCCAAACATCAAGCCAGAAAACTGGTAGAAGCAGAAAGATGAGCCTAGCGTATGTCTGTCTTTAGTTTAGGCAGACAGACAGCCTGGACGAGAGCCAGCTTGGGGAGCAGGCTTTGGGCCCCCTGGGTCCATGGGCTTCAGTTGCAGGAGATAATGGTTGGATTCGCCAGAAAATGGGAAGGTCTCTTTCTGAGATAAGATTTCAATAGGGGATTAGCAGTGTAACAGCAGCAGTGCAAGATTTTTCAGATTCAAAAACAGGATAAATCCCCAGATCTGTCTCCGACAAAGGCAGACACTTAAAAGCGGCTGTGGGTTTTGGTCCCCCCCGCCACCCACTGCTGAGGGGGCCGGGGCGTAGTGGGGTGTGAATCCCCCACCCAGGGGCACTCATGGTAACAGTCTCTCTGTTCATAACACAGAACCAGCGGGTCCCTGCCGACATGATCTTCCTGAGGACATCAGAGAAAAACGGTAAGCATCTGGGATCAATCTTAGAAACAGCCATTAACCTTTCAGTGGTGATTTGGCAAAATAATCATTTGAAAATGTAACAAAAGTAGATGATCATTGCGGAGCCATGGAGGCAAACCAAAAATGCTTCTTTTCATAGAGCAGTCTTTAAAAAAAGAGGGGGGCGGGGGCTTGGTGCGTGCAGGTCAACAGCTTCAGATCACGACAGAGACAGCGGGACCTCTGCTGAGTCACCGCTGGGGGGTCACACACTGTGGCGGGGCGTACCCCCCTCCCCCGTGCCAGGCTGCATTCAGCTCAAACTCTGGAGTTGGCAGGATGAGGAAGTGTGTCGAACACACGGCAGCCAACAGCAGCAGACTCTCTTCGGAGAAGATGCAGGGAGGTGTGTTGCCAGGTGGGGCAGGAGAGAGGGCGGTGGCCTCCCCCCAGCCTTGACTCGTGAGCGGTGGGGCCACGGTCGCCCCTGCCCGTCCGGTTATTTGTTGTTACAGCCCGTTTGCCTGAGTGACCCTCTCCAGTCTCCTTCAAGACCCTACATGTCACAGTTACTGTCGTCTCTCTGTGTCCCAGGGGCGTTGGTTCCAGGAACACCCCGTGGGTACCAAATCTACAGATCCTCACGTCCCTCACATGAAATGATGCCGGACCCTTGGCCGGCACAGGTCCTGCGTCCCCAGCAGGGCTGGAGGCCCAGCTGTATTCCCCGGGGTGGCTGCCCCCTCTGCCGCCTGCCCGCCTCATCAGTTGATTCAAATCTCCTTTTTATTTTTGTTGTTTAAGCTGTTCTTAGGACACAAGGCCATTTTTCTCTTGCCTAGCAGGCAGAAGCAGAGATCTTTGAACCTCAGAAAAATCCACGTTTGTATTCTTTTGAGCTTGCTGCAACCTAATTGCGTGATAAATTGGATAAAAGTGAGGATGAGGTTTCATATTTAATTCGTTGTTCTTGTTCTGTCGCTCAGTCGTGTCCAACTCTTTGTGACTCCACGGACTGCGGCACACCAGGCTTCCCTGTCCTTCACTGTCTCCCAGGGTTTGCTCAGACTCATGTCTATCCAACCATCTCATGTCGGTTGTCGCTCCCTTCTCCTCCTGCCCTGGGTCTTTTCCAGCCTCAGGGTATTTTCCAGTGAGTTGGCTCTTTGCTTCAGGTGGCCAGAATATATTAATGATACATTAAATCATCCAGGGTGCGTGGGATATACTCCATTAAAACAGCCTTTAAAACAACTTTGTCCTTAGGCTCGTCCTTGTGTCCTTATCAGTGAAAATGGCTTAGGGTCCCAGAAGTGTTCTTTTTTTTCCAAAAACAAAAAACACACAAATAGATGGACTGGAAGGGATCTTCCTGAAAGTTCTCAGCAGTCTTCCCTGCAGTGTCGGGATACTCGGTGGCTCCTCCGTCGGAAGAAACAGGGAGCTGACTGACTGCTCAGACGTGCACACATCAGGCTGAAACTGCACCCGTCACGCGGGCAGGTGGAGTCACAGCCGACGGCGCCGTGGTCCTTCCCGGGTCTGCGCAGTTTGCATGAAGCAGCTTGCTAGTCCTTACACTGTGAGTCGGCACTCTGATAGCCTCATCTGTGCACGCGAGGAGACTGAGGCTCATAGGAAGTAGCTGCCTCAAGATGCACAGCTAGGGAGCCGTGGAGCCTTGAACCCAGGAGGTTCAGTTCCTGAGAAGATGCTCGTAACACCTGCACCTCATAGACTCGAGTGCTGGTGAGCCTGTGCCAGCCGCTGTCTGGGGGTATGATCACCCCCACTGGATCCTCTACAACCAGCTTGTGAGGTCTGCGTTTCTCCCCAGTTTACAGACATGACAGGCTGAGGCTTAGCACGGTCAGGAGCCCAGCCCCGGCTCCCGCTGAGAGTGGAGGAGCGGGGATTTGAACCCAGAGCTGATGGCGAAAGTGGGAAGTCAGGTATTACTTCTTCCCTCTTGGCCGCTGGCCAACTGTCCTGACACAGACCCGAGCAGGAGCTGTCGGCGCCCCCGCGGTGGGGGGGTTCCTGACCCACAGGTACACAGGGGGTGCCCCCTCTTACCTCCACAGGGTCCTGCTTCCTGCGGACGGATCAGCTGGACGGGGAGACAGACTGGAAGCTTCGGCTTCCCGTGGCCTGCACGCAGAGGCTGCCCACCGCCGCCGTGAGTAGCTTTCCCTGCAGAAGTACCCCCCCCCCCAACGGCCGTGTCCGGGTGGGGCTTTGATGCCCACCTCAGGGGCCACATGGGGGGCCGTCTGCACTGAGGCGGGGCTGCGGGGGCCCCGGATCCTCCTGGTGTCTTGGGCACTCGCTGGTTGCGGGCTGTGCGGCCTTGTGAACCCCGATCTGGCCGATGGGGTTGATGGTCTCTGGCGGGCAGCTCCAGCCCTTAAGAAACCTTGACAAAGCACCTGGCATGAAATTAAAAGGCAGCGCAGGGCATGCGCTTCTCTGCGCAGGCTCTCGGAGGGCATCGGCCACCGGGACTCGGTTCTGCGGCTCTTGTCTCTCTGCGGAGGCCCTGCCCTGTTCTGGAAGCCCTCAGACAGGCCAGCGAAAGGACTGATTCTGATGGATTTCCCTCTCGCTCTGTCCGCGTGCCCGCCGGCTCCAGCTCCGCCTTCCGACCCCGGCCCTCCCCCCTCTCCAGGAGCATGCAGATCCACTCCTGCCTTGTGTGCAAAGTCCCTGGGGTTTCATTCCCTTTTGAAACCTCATTTATTTATTTTTTCTGGCGGGGCCGGGTCTTGGTTGCTGTGTGGACTTTCTGCAGTTGCGGTGAGCGGAGGCTGCTCTCTGGTTGCAGGGTGCGGCTTCTCATCGGGCTGGCTTCTGTTCTTGGGGAGCCCGGGCTCTAGAGGATGGATCTGGTAGTCGAGGCTCGTTCACTGAGTCGCCCCAAGTGAGGCATGTGGGGGGTTCCCGGACCAGGGGTTGAACCCGTGTCCCCTGCATTGGCAGGTGGCTGTTAGCCGCTGGACACCAGGAAAGTTAGTCCTCTTTCCTGTGTTTGACAGTAGCTACCCTAATGGGTGTGAGGTGTTCTTGCACACTTGTTCACCTCTCTGCCCTTTCCGAGGCTTTGCATAAAGTCTACGCCCTTCGGCCCTTTGTTGAATGAGCGAGGGCTTCGGTGGGTTTGAATGGCTCTTGTGAGCGAGAGTGTCGCAGATGGGGAGGGGTGTGCACCGTCAGTTAGTTCTGGAAAAGCCAGATAAACACAGACTCTCCCCTTTAGGGCTTCAGGGTGTTCGGGGATCTTGCAGGTAGAGACTCCCAGACTAACTTGCTGGAAGGTTTCCTTCTTTTTTTCCACCTGCCCCGTGGTTTTGAGGGCCTGTTTGGAAAGTACAGTTGCTTTTGAAAAACAGTGGACGCGTCCCCAAATCCCTTTTAATCATGCGCTGACTTTATCTCCAAAATGTCACCCCCTTGGGACAGGACCTTCTTCAGATTCGCTCACATGTGTATGCGGAAGAGCCAAACATCGACATTCACAACTTCGTGGGGACCTTCACCCGCGTGAGTAGGCCTCGAGGGGCGCAGGGTCCCACCTGGGGCTGTGCGTGACCGGGGTGTGGGCCCAGTGCCAGCAGGGCTTTGTTGGGGCATAGCTTTGTGTCACGGGGCGGGTATCGTCCCCATCAGAAGACTCCACCTTGAAAACTGACATATTGCTTCTCAGTAAAAGCAACACAACTGGGAGTTTCTTCCAGCCTCCCAACAGCTTTCATCACCTGACTACTTAGAGCCAAGTGTTCTTGTAATTAACGTTACACTTTCTTTTTCACGTGAGCCCATTCATTGCTGTTGTTCATCACTAAGTCATCTCTGACTCTCTGGGACCCCATGGGCTGCAGCATGCAAGGCATCCCTGTCCATCACCATCTCCCGGAATTGGCTCAAACTCATGTCCTTTGAGTTGGTGGTGCCATTGAACCATCTCATCCTCTGTTGTCCCCTCCTCCTCCGGCTTTAGTCTTTCCCTGCATCAGGGTCTTTTCCAATGAGTATCCTCCAAGTCCTGTCCACCATGGTTATAACTTTTAAAACATATCCCAACCTTTCAGAATAGAAATTAAATTTGGATTTGAGTTATTTTAAGCACCTGAGATAATAGGTTTATGGAACCCGTATTGAATTGTTCCTGCTCTTGTTCTAGAAGCCCTCAGGCCAGCAAAGGGCTGTTTCTGATGGCTTTTCCTCTACATTAGCATTCCCACCTTGTGAAATGTTTCTCCAGTGCTGGAAGCTTGCATTTCTTAAATCACGAACCACTGTTTTCAAGTATTTCTGTGGGGCTGAAACACCAAGGATGAGGGTTTATGAGTTTGGTCCTTCTCTCCAGGCTGGGCTGTTGGCTTCCAAATGTGGGGGTCACCCTTTCTTCCTTTCTTGGAAAGAGCAGGCCGAGACCGCAGCGGGCTCCGTGCAGCCCGGGTGGGTCAGCCTGTGTCCATCTGCTCTTTTGCAGGAGGATAGCGACCCCCCGGTCAGCGAGAGCCTGAGCATAGAGAACGCGCTATGGGCCGGCACAGTCAGCGCATCAGGTACCAGCCTCGCGGAGGAATGTGTTAGCAATCTGAAGAGGAAAGCAGATCCTTCGGTATAATGAGAATAATCATCTGTCAGTTGGGAAAATGAGCTGTTGGTCAAATGGCATTTTCCACTGGCTCCTCACCCCCAGGGAATGAAACGGCCATCTAATTGCCCCCCGGTGCTTGGAGGCGTCTGGAGGGGAGGCCGCCCTGGCCTGTGGACTCGGCCACAGCGTCCGCTCTGGGAATAGCCCCTAATTGCCACGTGAGATTGATGTCCTAATCTGTACCAGAAAGCGGGTCAGCCTGGATGTCCATGAGGGCTGCCCAGCTGGTCCTGATGGCGCCCTGGCGTCGGAGACTCCCAGGTGACAGAAATTGTCTGGTCCTCTGCGCTCCAGAGTTTGCGGGATGGCCTGCTGAGGCACAGGAGGGAAAGGTTGGGACCCTGGGGTGCAGCTGGGCGGAAGGGCTCCAGGGGCTGAGCCCGCCTGGGGCAGCTGCAGGGATGATGGTTGGCCGCCAGTCTGTCGGCACCTACTGTGGGTGGCGTGGTTCACTTCACCCCCCAGCAGTGCCCCGTGGGCAGGCGCTGGCATCACCCCCGTGCTGCAGATAGGGGAACTGAGGGTCGGTAAGGGTAAGTGACTTGCCTAAGGTCCCACAGCACGTAAAGGCAAAGTTGGGACTCGAGCCCAGGCACTTTCCCCAGAAGCAGAACTCTGTCCCCCTGTCATCACTGTATCATATACGTCATTGGGTTGGCCAAAAAGTTTGTTTGGGTTTTTCCGTAACACCTTATGAAGAACCCAAACGAACTTTTTGGCCAACCTGATATGTAATAGTATATACTGTCATTAATGTGTAATTCCACTGCTGCCATCGTCCTGTCTCTATGGGAGAAGTTCGTGCCGTGCCTCACTTTCCCTCCTAGCCAGTCTCCCTCTGCTCGCTGCTGCTCTATGGCTCTTCAGCACAGCAGACGCTCAGCCAGGATGCTCTCTGAAAGGAGCAGGACCAGCACGGCCTCTGCACAGGCTGCCATCCACAGAATCCGTGCCCGTGGGCAGAGATGAGCTCAGCTTCTCAGCCTTAATTTCAGAGATTAGCAATAAGAAGGCTTATTTATCAGGCACTGTTTGTTCACAGAGTGTTTTCTCTTCCATTCTCTCGTTTTGATCTGACAACACTAAACGAGGACACTTAATGGAATAAGGAATTGAGTCTCAGAGAGGTCGAGCGACTTGCCTGAGGTCACACAGCCTCGCCTGGGGTCACACAGCCTCGGGGAGGTCGTCTCCTGGGAGGAAGAGAAGGGAAGGCACAGGGAGACCTTGAAGATGGAGAAAAGACTCCACACGGGTCCTCAGAAACGCACCGTGAAGTTAAAACATGCATTTCCCCCACTTGTGTGAATTCTTTGTGTTTGGTGAGGTGGGGGGAGAGAGAGAGCCGTGACCCCCAATCCAGAAGCATTACTTGCCATGCCCTGCAGTGGACGTCTGCTTTGCAGTGGGTCTGAGGAGCTGGGCGGTTACCATTTCTTTAGCTGGCCTCCGTTTCTTCCCGGGTGGATGTCTGACCGCACTCTGGTTCTAATGTAAACATGGAGTTAAATGCAAGCCATTTTCTCCTTCCGGTGCTCAACTCCAGAAGCAGCCCTCGAGAGTAATCTTAATTATCTGAGATTTCATTTGTGTGTTCCCTTCAGAATCTAATTCCCGTGTCTTGATCACTCCACTGTTATCAGTTGAAAATTTAAAATAAAAAAGCTTGCCAGGCAATGCTGAGGGTCCAGCTGCATTGGCTGGCGTTAGTCTGTAAGAGGATGCAGTTGCCATGGTAACTGGGCTGCTAGGCTGAGGAGTCACTGGGGTGATGATGAGAGAGGCTGGTGGGGCTCAGCAGAAGCGGAACCTGGGTGTCGCGGATCCCAGTTCTTCTCAGACTCTCAGTGGAAAGGGGCAGTTTCTTGAGCCCCTGCCCCCACCCCAGTGTGCAGCAGGTCAGTCGGTGGCCCTGCTGGGGCTGAAGTATGGCCCACGTGGGGCTGATAATGCCTGCTGGTCTGTACCCTGTTCCTCGGGGCTTGTCCTGGAATCACACTCGTGTCAGAGCAGTGTCTGGTTGCTGGAAACGCGTCGGATCCTCCCTCTCTTGGGCTCACCCTCTCTCTCGTCTCAGACGGGGTCAGAGGTCCCCGGCAGCAGCACACTGCAGTGGAGGGTCTGAGGGGCTGGGGGAAATACCCAACCTAGCAGCCTGGCCAGTTGGAGATCCTGGCGGGCAGGATGGAGTGGACACCACAGTGGGCAGGCGGTCGAGGGAGCGGCCGTGTGAGGGGAGCCGCCGGGGACATAGCCTCAGAAGTGGGGTCGGGGTCTGGGGGAGTGGAGGGGCGCAGGTCAGGGGTCTTCAGGACTGAGTGGGGACTGTGATGAGCGGAAAGCGGGAGCCTGGCCAAACACGGTGGCTGAGCTCAGCACCTGTTGGAGATGCGGTGAGGACTGCAGACCCAGTGGCCTCAGACCTTCCAGTTTTCCAGAAGAAGCCAGAAGTCTCTGTCTATATGTATATTTTAATATGAAATCTCCTGTATTTAAAAGTTGGCAACTACTTCAGAACCTTTAGGGACTTCCCTGGTGGTCCAGCAGTTAAGAATCCACCTGCCAATGCAGGGGACGTGGGTTCAGTCCCTGGTCTGAGAAGGTTCCGTGTCCCATGGGACACCTAAGCCCGTGCACCGCAACTCGAGAGTAGCCACCCCCCCCCCAACTCCCTGCAGCTCGAGAAAGCCCACCTGCAGCAGTGAAGACCCAGCACAGCCAGAAGTTAGAGAAACAAAGCTTTCGAGCACTGGGCAGACCAGACCAGCGCAGCTCTGTGGACTGCTGGCGTGCTTTTGCGGGGTGGCTGAGGCTGGGGTCTGCATCTCCCGGAGACAGTTACGGTCCTGGGCACAGAGGGGTGTGGGGGAGGGGGCATCTCCAGCGGCCTCTGAAGCCTCCAGGATTGGCCAGTACCAGATGGGGACACTGCCCTTGCGGGCCCCTGTTATTAGGACTCTCTAGAACCCTGGACGCTGGGGATTGGGACCCATCCATGTGAGAGCCATGGGCGCACGGCCATCCCAGCACGGCCCAAGCTCAGCTCCCCCTGTCCGACTGTCTGCAGGGGTCGGCCTGCACTCGCTGGGGCCTGCCATCTGCCTGGGAGCAGCAGGCGCTCTCGTCGGCCCTCCATGTGCTGAGCGCCTCCCTGGAAGGGAACCGCGGTCGTGCAGGAGACAGTGTATCGGACTCAGGGCCTTCAGTGTCTCCCCGGGGTCTCCGCTCGAGAGCCCCGGCCCCGCACTCCACCTGGGGTTGCGCTCCTTTAGCGACTCTGTTCAAATCTTTCGGCGGTTTGGGTGCGTCCCTCTGCTGGTGCCTGCCAAGAGCTGAGGGGCCAGAGGAGAGAAGCTTAAGGATTTCCTTTATCCCGCGGAGACCAGGCTGTTTGTATTCCTGGGATCGTCCCCGAGCGCTTGGTGGTTTCAGCTTGGATGAGCCTGCATCCCTGGTCTCCGGCGCACGCTGGCCCCCTCGGCGCTCCCTCCTGTCCGTTTCTCTCCTGGTTTTATCGGGGTGCCGCCAGCCCCGTGCTGACTGGGCTGCTGCTGCCCTTCTTGACTCCCTACCTGCCCCGCTGTGTGGAGCGTTTTCCTGGCACACCCTGAAGAGGGGAGACAGAGGTACGGTTTTGATGGATATTGCCAGTTCTCCTCCCCAGATAGGCTATTCCAGCGGACGCCCCAGCCAGCAGCGTGTGTGCCAGTCCGCTTCCCCACTTCTTGGCTCACGCTGACGTTCTCACGCGTCTGAATTTTTATTACGAGGATGGGAATAAGAGTTTCCCATTTTTTTTGTTTTTGAGTAGGGTAGACATCTTTTCTCAGGTTAATGGGCTTTTGGGGTTTATAACAGTTGGTGTCTTTGTGAAAAACGAAAGATGATGGAGGGATGGACGGAAGGGGTAGGGGCATTCTCAGGACAGAACTGCCATCCAGACGGACGTCTGCCAAAGGTTCTGGTTGCACACTGCCTCTGAGCGGAGTCACAGTCCGTGGGAAGAACATGCTCTGATAAGGGGCGTGCTCATAGATTCCAGGGTGGTTTGTGAGGTTGCAGGCCCCTCTGGAAGCCTGTGAGGCCAGTGGCATAAAGGACAAACCCCCGCCCCCCCTCGCCTGCTCTCTGAGGCGGCAGGCCCACAGGCCAGCAGTGCCCAGTGGTGCTTTTTTCTTAATTAATTTAATTTTGGCTGCACTGGACCTTCGTTGCTGCACTTGGGCTGGCTCCAGTTGCAGAGAGTGGGCTTCCTGTTGCCGCAGCGCTGCTTGTTGCCGTGCGTGGGTGCTGTGTACCTGGCTCAGCAGTTACGGCACGCGGGCTCTAGGGTATGGGCTCAGGAGGTGGGGCGCGGGGAGTTACCCCGAGGCATGTGGATCTTCCCAGACCTGGGATCGAGCTGCTGTCCCTTGCATGGCCGGGCAGATCTTCTCCACGGGACCTGCAGGGAAGCCCTACCAGTGGCGCTTTCAGCAGTAGGGGGGATGCCCTGTGCCTTCACCGACCCAGATGGCCCCACTGCCCTTCTGTGGCCGTTGAGCCTGAAATGAGGCTAATGAAAATGGGGGCTGTGTTTCACTTTCTTTTTCAGTGAATTTAGATGTGAATGGCCACATGTGGCTAGGAGCTTCTCTGCCGTCTGTGTGGACTCGGACGTTGGTTGGCCCTGGTGTGAACTTGGGGACTGTCTCACACTGCGGACGCTGGACTGAGAAGAGGTGCTCTCGAGCGCGTCAGACCCTCTGGAAGCCTGCCTGTCTGTACTCACGTTTCTCTGGGTTGCTTCCTTTGTCTTAGGTACTGTGGTGGGTGTTGTCCTTTACACGGGGAGAGAACTCCGGAGTGTCATGAATACCTCGAATCCTCGCAGTAAGGTGTGTACACGGTTGTAGGATGTGTTTTCTTGCCAGAATTTTCTGAGTAATGTGGTTTGGTGATTGGTGTTGGTGGGGTGAGGAGCAGGACTCAAAAACAGGAACCCCTAAAAGAGTGACCTCATTTGTATAAATTTACTTTTTGTGTACGTTTGTGCACAAGTGTGTGTGTGTGCGTGTACACGTGTGTGTGCACATGTGTGTGTGTGTGCACGTGTGTGTGTGCTGTGCTAAGTCGCCTCAGTCGTGTCTGACTCTGCCACCCCATGGACTGTAGCCTGCCAGGCAACTCCATCCATGGGATTCTCCAGGCAAGAATGCTGGAGTGGGTTGCCATGCCCTCCTCCAGGGGATGTTCCCGACCCAGGGATTGAACTTGCGTCTCTTAGTCTCCTGCACTGCCAGGCAGATTCTTTACCCCATCACCACCTGGGAAGCCCACATGTATATTTACACACACACCATACATAAGCACGTATTCAAATACGTGTTTGAAAATACTACGGTTGGCTTCCAGACCACCATGTCAAGTGAGTATCACTACAAAGCAAGTCACATGAATATTTTGGTTTCCCAGTGCATGTAAGTTATGCTTACACTATTCTGTAGTCTGTTAAGTGTGAAGTAAAAGCATTGTGTCAAAAAATGTACATACTTTACTTTAGAAATACTTTATTGCTAAAAAATACTAACAGTCATCTGGCAATACAGGGTTGCCACACACCGTCAATTTGTTAAAAAAAACACGGTATTTGCAAGGCTCACTGCAGTTAAACAAGGACTGCCTATGTATGAATACATAACATTTTAAAAGTTTTAAAATGACGTATTGGGTCCTGAGGGGCTTCCCAGGTGGCTTAGCAGTAAAGAATCCTCTGCCAATGCAGGAGACTGAGGTTCGATCCTTGGGTCGGGAAGATTCCCTGGATTAGGAAATGGCAACCTACCCCAGTATTCTTGCCTGGGAAATTCCATGGACAGAGGAGCCTGGTGGGGCTGCAGTCCATGGGTTGACAAAGAGTCAGACATGATTTAGCGACTAAACAACCACAGTTGAGTCCTTACTGTTCGCCGCATGTTGTACGGCATCCTCCACCCGCATCACTTTTAATTCCTACACCAGCCTGTCAGCACATGTCTGCAGCCTCTTCTCAAGAGGAGAAATGGCCTGGAGAAGCACCACGCTCTGGCCGAGTTGCGTAGACCTGGTTTCACACCCACGCCAAGCTGCTGGCTGTGGCATGGCCTGCAGAGTCAGCCCTGGGTTCCACCTAATGGCCCTGTTACTGCTCGAACACACCAGGACCTGCCTGCCCAGCCCTACCCCTCCTCCAGTTTCTTAGTCAGAATATTTCAGGATGATTTCCTTTGTCAGTACCATGAACAAATATCAGTCATTTGACCTCACCGTTACAGTCCCCATTACCACCATCATTACAACTTTCAGTTCAGTTGCTCAGTCCTGTTCAACTCTTTGAGACCCCGTGGACTGCAGCAGGCCAGGCCCCCCTGTCCATCACCAACCCCTGGAGTTCAGTCAAACTCATGTCCATTGAGTCAGCGATGCCATTTAACCATCGCATCCACTGTCATCTCCTTCTTCTCCCACATTCATTCTTTCCCAGCATCAGGGTCTTTTCAAATGAGTCAGTTCTTCACATCAGGTGGTCAACGTATTGGAGCTTCAGCTTCAGCATCAGTCCTTCCAATGAACACCCAGGACTGATCTCCTTTAGGATGGACTGATTTGATTTCCCTGCAGTCCAAGGGACTTTCAAAAGTCTTCTCCAACACCACAGTTCAAAAACTTCAATTCTTCGGTGGTCAGCTTTCTTTATAGTCCAACTGTCACGTCCATACATGACTACTGGAAAAACCAGAGCTTTGACTAGGTGGATCTTTGTCAGCCAAGTAATGTCTCTGCTTTTTAATATGCTGTCTAGGTTGGTCATCGCTTTTCTTCTAAGGAGCAAGTGTCTTAATTTCATGGCTGCAGTCACCATTTGCAGTGATTTTGGAACCCCCATAATAAAGTCAGCCTGTTTCCACTGTTTCCTCATCTATTTGCCATGAAGTGATGGGACCAGATTCTATAATCTTAGTTTTTTGAATGCTGAGTTTTTAGCCAGCTTTTTCACTCTCCTCTTTCACTTTCATCAAGAGACTCTTTACTTCCTCTTTGCTTCTGCCATAAGGGTGTTGTCATCTGCATATCTGAGGTTATTGATATTTCTCCCGGCAATCTTGATTCCAGCTTGTGCTTCATCCAGCTTGGCATTTCGCATGATGTACTCTGCATATAAGTTAAATAAGCAGGGTGACAATATACAGCCTTGACATACTCCTTTCCCAGTTTGGAACCAGTCCGCTGTTCCATGTCTGGTTCTAACTGTTGCTTCTTGACCTGCATACAGGTTTCTCAAGAGGCAGGTAAGGTGGTCTGATAGTTCCATCTCTTTCAGAATTTTCCACAGTATGTTGTGATCCACACAGTCAAAGGCTTTGGCGTGGTCAATAAAGCAGAAGTAGATGTCTTTCTGGAACTCTCTTGCTTTTTCTGTGATCCAACAAATGTTGGCAGTTTGATCTCTGGTTCCTCTGCCCTTTCTAAATCCAGCTTGAACATCTGGAAGTTCATGGTTCATATACTGTTGAAGTCTTGCTTGGAGAATTTTGAGCATTACTTTACTAGCATGTGAGATGAGTGCAATTGTGCGGTAGTTTGAGCATTCTTTGTATTGCCTTTCTTTGGGATTGGAATGAAAACGGACCTTTTCCAGTTCTGTGGCCACTGCTGAGTTTTCCAAATTTGCTGGCATATTGAGTGCAGCACTTTCACAGCATCATCTTTCAACATTTGAAATAGCTCAACTGGAATTCCATCACCTCCGCTAGCTTTGTTCATAGTGATGCTTCCTAAGGCCCACTTGACTTCACATTCCAGGATGTCTGGCTCTAGGTGAGTGATCACACCATCGTGATTATCTGGGTCATGAAGGTCTTTTTTGTACAGTTCTTCTGTGTATTCTTGCCACCTCTTCTTAATCTCTTCTGCTTCTGTTAGGTCCATACCATTTCTGTCCTTTATCGAGCCCATCTTTGCATGAAATGTTCCCTTGGAATCTCTAATTTTCTTGAAGAGCTCTCTACTCTTTCCTATTCTATTGTTTTCCTCTATCTCTTTGCACTGATCACTGAGGAAGGCTTTCTTATCTCTCCTTGCTCTTCTTGGGAACTCTGCATTCAGATGGGTATATCTTTCCTTTTCTCCTTTACCTTTCACTTTTCTTCTTTTCTCAGCTATTTGTAAGGCCTCAGACAGCCATTTTGCCTTTCTGCATTTCTTTTTCTTGGGATGGTCTTGATCTCTGCCTCCTGAACAATGTCACGAACCTCCATCGATAGTTATTCAGGCACTCTGTCTATCAGATCTAGTCCCTTGAATCTCTGTCACTTCCACTGTATAATTGTAAGAGATTTGATTTAGGTCATACCTGAATGGTCTAGTGGTTTTCACTACTTTCTTCAATTTAAGTCTGAATTTGGCAATTAGGAATTCATGATCTGAGCCACAGTAAGCTCCCGATCTTATTTTTGCTGACTGTATAGAGCTTCTCCATCTTTGGCTGCAAAGAATATAATCAACCTGATGTTGTTATTGACTATCTGGTGATGTCCACGTGTAGAGTCTTCTCTTGCGTTGTTGGAAGAGGGTGTTTGCTATGACCAGTGCGTTCTCTTGTCAAAACTCTGTTAGCCTTTGCCCTGTTTGATTTTTGTACTCCGACTATATTACATATAATAACTATATTATATATATCCAAGTTTATTACATATATTCAACTATATTACAACTATAAATGCCACTTATTTGAGGTTTTAGCCTTATGTGGGGCCATGTTTCTACAAAGTGATGGGTTTCATGGGCTGGTTCCATTTTTTAAAAACATGCTTTAAGGTTAAATATATAGTCATTAAAATAATAACGTTCAGTAATGCATCACCTAAAAATTAGATGCCACTGGTGGTGTGTGCCCTCAGTCTCCATGCAGTACAGAACCAGTGCGTGGTGTAGAACTGGGTCATTTCACAGGTCGCTGGGAGCATGGTCGAGGCCATGCAGTGCACAGCACCACTGGAGGCAGCAGTAACCCGCTTATATGTTCCATGCTACATCTTTAAATCGTAGAGAAAAAACCACAGTGAGACTCATTGAGGTCCCGGGGATGTCGGTTACTCCGTGGAGCCCCGTGTTCTCACCCACAGTTGCGGGGAGCCGCAGAGCCTGCCGTCTCACCCGGGGCGCGGGTGTCCGGGGCAGGCCCGGCCGTCCGGGTGGGCTGTGGGTGGCAGCAGCTCGTCAGTGCCTGCCTGCGTGCCGTCCCGCAGATTGGCCTGTTCGACCTGGAGGTGAACTGCCTCACGAAGATCCTCTTCGCGGCCCTGGTGGTGGTGTCGCTGGTCATGGTCGCCCTCCAGCACTTTGCCGGACGTTGGTACCTGCAGATCATCCGCTTCCTCCTCCTGTTCTCCAACATCATCCCCATCAGGTGCGCTGAGAGCGGGCAGGTGCCACAGCGTCTGCGCGTGTTTGAAGGTCATGCTTTTGTGGTTTTGAGAAGGAGCTGGTCCCTTGTAAAGGAATGACCCGGAACAGGTGGGGTCTCATTTGCGCTGACTGTTACGGCCCCCGCGATGTGCATTTTGGAATCGGTGTTGAGATCTGAGCAGCTTTTTGTGTGTATCCTGGTAACCTGTGTGCTCTGATTCTCTGCCCAGCCTGCGTGTGAACCTGGACATGGGCAAGATCGTGTACAGCTGGGTCATTCGCCGGGACTCAAAAATCCCCGGGACCGTGGTTCGCTCCAGCACGATTCCTGAGCAGCTGGGGAGGATTTCCTACCTACTCACAGACAAGACGGGTGAGTGTCCGGGGCCCTTGCAGGATTCAAAGTTAAAGAAGATGCTTGGAGTATCTTTCTTTAGGTATTGGAGATGAGTGTTGCAGTCCTTTTATCCTGTTCATCTTTGGATGAAGATAGACTCCTTGGGACATGATGATGATAGCAGCAAAGCCTTACTTAGTGCTAATCGTGTGGAAAAGCACTGTCCTGGGTGTCTATATCTAGTCACTTAACCCTCCCCTGATATTGTGAGTTTGGAGTTATTAAGTGGCTTGGCTCCGTGACTTGTCAGAAGCAGGCTTTGAACTAAGACTGGCTTCAAGTCCTGACCTTGAAACCACATCCTGAAATGCCTCTTCACAGTTTAGCACCTATCGAGTTACGCGGTGGCTGTCGTGGTTGAGAGCAAGTGGGGAGGCCTGGGTTTGACCTCCATCTCTACCATCTAGTGAACGTGGGCTAGAAGCGGACCTGTTGGAGAGGTCCGGGAAGGCGGAGCAAGACTAGGCCTCAGGAGGGAGAGCCAGGCAGGCTCCGCTGTGTCCAGGTCCAGGTGGCCTCGACTCGACTCTGCTCCTCTGTTGTCTGTGCCTCTCGCTGGTCAAGCTTTTGGTGCCTTCGGGATTGACTCTGATTGGCCTCGTGTATGTCATGTCCCGCCCTCTTGGCCAATGGAATGAGGCAGGCACCCTGATTGGCATTCTCTCTAGACCATCCCAGGGACCAAGGATGATCATTTCCCCTGGAACTCTAAGGTTCTGTTTTTAGAAGAAATTCTTGGATTCCAGGCTGACAGAATGTCACAGATGTCTACTCCAGCAGAAGCAGTGCTGAAACCAGTGTGTGACGTAGAGTAAACTCTCAAAAAAACAAAAACAAAAACCGGAAAACAAACAACTTTTGTTACTGTTATTAAGAGCTTCAGGATGTAGGCACAGTCACTCCTTGTTTTGTGTTTCAGGAACTCTTACCCAGAATGAGATGGTTTTCAAACGGCTCCATCTTGGCACTGTAGCCTATGGCCTCGACTCAATGGATGAAGTTCAAAGCCACATTTTTAGTATTTACACCCAGGTAAAGCCTTCTGTTTTGATACCCAAAGTGATGTTTGAAAATATTTACTAGCATCTCTATTGGGAAGAGTTCATAATACCATATGATTCACCCATTAAATGTGTACAACTCAGTGGGTTGTTTTGAGTATTCAGAGTTGTGTAATCCTCGCCACAATCTGTTTTTATCTTCCTCACCCGAAAAAGAACTGCCATGTCCGTGAGCAGTCACTCCTTGCTTCCCCCCACCCACCTTTCCTTCCAAGCCCCTGGCAGTCACTGATTCTTCATGTTTTGAATAAACCTGCAGTTCAGGTTTTTCCCATCTTCCTCATCCCAAGGGCTGATCTACTGAACTACTAATGGATGATAGGGGAAACGTGGAAGGAAATTATTTGCCAATAACTAGTACCAGAAACACAGAAGGCAAAGGCAACGCACTCCGGTGTTCTTACCTGGAGAATCCCAGGGACAGGGGAGCCTGATGGGCTGCCGTCTATGGGGTCACACAGAGTCGGACACGACTGAAGCAACTTAGCAGCAGCAGCAATACCAGAAACAGAGAAGGCAAAGGCAGCCCACTCCAGTGTCTTACCTGGAGAATCCCAGGGACAGAGGAGCATGATGGGCTGCTGTTTATGGGGTTGCACAGAGTCGGACACAACTAAAGCGACTTAGCAGCAGCAGCAACAGCAGTACCAGAAAAAGCTCTGAGAATGTCATGGTTCTCCTTCGAGTTTATAGACATGTTTACTTCTTCCTTTTCCCCAGTTATGAGCAAAAGCAATCAGTAATTGATGGACTGCTTGTGACATAATCATGGTGTAACTGATGAGCTTTAGTTCCTCATCTCTTTTCAACTCAGCAATCTCGTGGAAGAAATGATCAGAAATGACTATCAACTTATCTGCTCCTGGTTTTCTCCCCCCCTACAAGGTTTTTCAAAACCATTTTTTTTTTTTTTAGAGAAAGATATTACTTGTAAGTGTCCTAAGAGTCCTAAAATGTTAGACCAGTGGATCTCCACCTGGGCTGTTCATCAGAATTCCTAGTGATGTTTTAAAAAACAAATAGAATAAAAGCAAAACAAAAGACATTGACCTGGGCCTGATACCCTAGAGATTCTGGCTCATTCAGATGGGCTTCTGTGTGTTAAAGGAGAGATGATAAACAAGCAATTCCCTTGGTAATTCTGAAAACACACCCAGAGCTAACATAGACTTGCATTAGACCAGCTGCGGGGTTATGACACTGGTTTGAGAACAAGAGAATAAAGAGGCCATATTTTGCTTGAATTTGTCCAAGTAGATACTGATTCTGCAGTCAGAAGGCCAGTTAAAAATGTGTTTTTGTGTAAGGATCAGAGATGGACTCTGAATACTTAGCGGCACAGTTAGAGTCAACATTTTCATTTTCTGGGACATTTGCTAGCTGGCACACCTGCATTTCCAGGGTGTCTCCTGAACACGGCAGGGCAGGAAACAGAGCATGGAAGCAAGGGTGGATTTTATGTAAAGAACAGCTCATTCCATCCATGTCGAGTCATGACCTACAGCCAGCACGAAGCACCTGCCATTCCCCTGGCTGCCTGTGTGGGCGTCGTGGCTTGACTCAAAATGGATCCATGGACCTTTTTCAAAGATGGACTTTAAGACTGTTAGAAAATCACAAGGACGTGGCTGGGCTGGGGGGAGAAGCCCCAGCCCACCCCGCTTCCTTTCCCCTCTGTCTGACCCATCTTCCAGCGTCATGTCGTGGAGTCTGTGCTGGGCTCCGTGTGTCGCTCTCTAGGGGGCTCCCCTCTCTGCCAGCTTCTGCTGCCCTGTCAAAGCTGGTGGCTCCCGTGTCTGCATCGACCCGACCTGGAGCTTTAGCCTGGACTCCTCGGCATCCCCGCTCACGTGTCGGGAGGGCTGTGTACCCCCACCCCGTCCTCACTGCATCCCTTGTGTGGTTGCACAGAGTTATGCTCGTCTTCATTAGCACCATGCCGCTTTTCCCTGTGAGCTCCGTCCAGGGATTCGGGAAATGCCCCTGCTTCCTGCCCCGTGGCCACCTGCCTGCAGTCACAGGCCTGCCCCCCAGACCACCCGCTTGGCTTCGGTTGTCATCCCCTCTCGCTCACTAGGCAGAAGCTGCACTCTCCCTTGCCTGGCTGTCTGCAGAGACCCCCGCAAGGTTTCCCTGCTTCCCTCCTGCCCGCCCTGGTCCTGGCAGCAGGGTCCGTGGTGTCCAGCATGGCCCGCATCCCCTCCCCACCGTCTCCCGTGGCTCAGCCTCTCCTCCCGCTCACCGCGGTACACCGCGGCCTGCAGCTTTCCGGCTTGGGTGAGCCGCTTCACTTCTGTGTCTTAGAGTAGTCTTCCCTCCGAACCATCACCCCCCCACCCAGTGCCCTCCGGACTCCCCCGCAGGGGTCACCGTGTGGATCGTCACACTTGTCAGCCCCTGGCTGGGTCCCGCCTCCCTCGGAGCGCTGTGTCAGCGGTGCCGGCCTGCCGACGGTTATGTTAGACAGCATCATACACTGCAGTACGTGCCCTGGCGGGAGGCACACCCCTACCCATCCTGGTGGTGTTTTTAAGAGCTTGTGGTATTGACAGAGGCCACCCTTTCTCAGGATGTTTGTCGGGTTCAGCTTTGTGACCCATTTTTGGGGGAGTGAAGATAAGCCTCTCTGTTAAGTGCTGAGAGTCAGAAAACAGCATTTTTTACAGTGAACTCTCAGCACCCTTTCTTTAGCAGAGGCTCATAAATTGACTCACCCATCCTGGCCTTGGGTTTGAAAGAACGGGGTATGATGGGGAGAGGCCGGGATGGTGTGGACACCCCCGCCCCCAGGGAGGCCGTCTGTACCCTTCTCTCCGGACAGCGAAAAGCCCACAGTAAACACACGGATTCTTTTGTGAGGACAAGTATGAAGCCTTTCCTGTCTTGTTGTTTTTTTAACAGCTTTATTGAAGTATAACATACACACCATAACATTCAGCAATGTTAAGCGTACTGTTTAATGCGTTTTTCAAGTAAACTTACAGAGTTGTGGAATCATCCCCACAAGCCATTCTTACACCGTACCCGCCCCCGCAGTGGGATTCTCCTGAGCCCATTTCAGCCATCCATCCGCCCTTTAGAGTGTAATAATAGGACGTTTATAACAGCGTCTCCCAAATACAGCGTTTGGAACTCCTGGGTGAGATGGGCAGGGACCGAGTCAGAATCTCTAGGAGTGGTGGCTGGACTTACAAATTTTCACAGGTGAACCAGGTGATTCCAGAATGCAACAGAGATACTATAGCTACTTTGAATCTAATTGTTATTTAGTTGCTAAGCCATGTCTGATTCTTTTGTGACCCCATGGACTGTGGCCTGCCAGGCTCCTCTGTCCATGGGGTTTCCCAGGCAAGAATACTGGAGTGGATTGCATTTCCTTCTCCAGGGGATCTTCCTGACCCAGGGATAGATCCTGCATCTTCTGCATTGGCAGGGGGATTTTTTTATAACCACGCCACCTGGGAAGCCCACCCTGAATCTAAGGTCCGCCGTTATTTTTCAGAATATCACTGTTCTAGATCTGTGAACTCCAAAACAGAGGGTGCAAGGTGACCCATGGAGGTGCAGGAAGGAAAGATTTGAGTGTTCACGCACACTTCAGTTTCATCTTCAAAATTAAAGCAAAATTTAAAGCTTACTAAGAGCATGAAGATTGACCCTGGGACCCTCACTTGATTTATCAGATGGACATTTGTCAGGTACAGTCCTTGAAGTGTCCTGCAGAAGGAGTCAGAATTCTGCGATTGTTTATTTTCGAAACATTGGAATACAGACTGTGTTTTATGAGTGTCTAGGTGACTGGTTTTAGGGATGTTATTTAACTAAATTAACCTCATAAAGAAGGCAGGTGGTTTTACAAGATTCCTGCAGGGAAACTCCAGATGATTAATACAGGCCCAAGCAAACCACAAAGAAATGGCCAACCCATTATGAGGGAAACCTGTGACAGGCTAGGGAGGTGTGATGATTTTTCCTCTGACTTATTGATTTACTTACTGACACCTTTAAAAAATTGAGAGATGGTTCACAAACCATAACATTTATCCTCTTAAGTGTACAGGTCAGGGTTTATTAGTATATTCTCAATGTTCTGCAATTGCCACTGCTATCTAATTTCAGACTGTTTTCACCACTCCAAAGAGGGACGCCCCCCGTCTCTTGGACTCCGCCGTTCCCCAGCTCCTGCAGCCACCCGTTTACTTTTTGTCTCTGTGGGTTTGCCTGTTCTGGACATCTCAGATGCCTGGAATCAATCAATACCTTTTGCACCTGGCTTATTTCACTTGGCATAACATCTCCAAGGTTTTTCCAGGTTGCAGCGTGTGTCAGCACTTCATGCTCCTTTATGACAAACAGATACGACAATTTGAATCTGTAACTGTAAATAATTATAATTTTAAATCTGTAATCCTCAGCATGTTATTTTGAACTTTTAGCTAACTCTGTGAAATACGCTCTCTTCTTTCTATCACATCATTTTATAATCTTTTGTTGTTTCGCAATGCACAGCGCAGTATGTATACAACTTGAAAACACATGTGGGGAAGGTACTTACTTTTTTTCTCAACTGGTCAAAAGAGATGACTAGTCTGTATATTGCCGGAATATGGAATCATCTATTTTATTTTACTCACCCTGGCAAGTGGAAGTATCTTTAACTTTTATTGATATATGTGTCTGAGAAAAATAATGACTATGGGGATTGGGAGCCACGTGGTATCCTTTGTCAGAGAAAACCAAGACCAGTGCTTTTGAGTGTCCTTCTAGGCTATTTTATATGGGTACATTCTCCTTCTTCTTTTTTTTAAAAACATAGGTCACCTTATTACACATATTTTGATCTGTGAACTGTGCTTTTTCACTTAATAGTTTGTCTCTGATACTGTTTTAGGATTTGTTAGAGTTGGAATTTACTGAGCAGTTTTTTTCCTTTTCCTTTTGATGAGTATGTTGGTGAACATGTGAGTTTGTGATTTACTTTCTGCACAAGACATATGCACAGGATGCGTTCAGTTATCAGTACGTGCTGTGTTCCAGGTAGCGTGTCTCTTGCTTTCTGCATCCATAGGAAGCACAGAGAAGGTTATGTTTGCTCAGGGAAGAACTTTTACTCACGTGTTTTTCTCTGGGACACAAAGCTTACTTTGTTTTTTACTCATTAAAAAAGAATTCTAATCCTTTCTTAGGATACATTTTTTTTTTTTTTTGGCTACAGAAAAAATAAATAATGTGGATTGGTGGAAAGAAAAAACATTGAAATCACCTGTATTCACATCAGTCAGAGATCACCGGTGTTAACACCTGACTGTGTGAAACGCCACGCCATTTGTCTGCCTCTGTGTCTGTGGAGATGCCTGCTGTCTTTCTCTATCTCCCTCTGGTTCTTTTTTCTTTCCAGCAAAAAGTCATTATATTTTTGTAATTCTTTAAAACTAGAGTTGAGGATCAAAAAAATATCTGTAGAATTGAAAAATATGTATATATGCATGGGCCCTACTGTATTCTTTAAGTGACCGGGACCTGGGCATGTTATATATATATATTTCTTAAAACCTTTCCTGGTTATTCAGAGAAGCATTTCTGATTAAGACCCACTGTTAGAATAACACTGTCCAGCTTCCTTTTTCTCCCACACATGTCATAATTGTGATCCTTTTGAATGGTTATATAACAGGGCCAGATAGGGGTAGAGTGAGGAATGCACCTAGGAAGGAAAATTCATTGAGATGGCAAAAAACATTAAGACACATCATATTGTAATGCGATATTAAAAAACTCAAAAGCAAAAAATTCGAGTCTTAAATTGACAGGCTCC
The DNA here is from genome assembly GCF_049115385.1 of Moschus berezovskii. Taxonomy (NCBI): domain Eukaryota; kingdom Metazoa; phylum Chordata; class Mammalia; order Artiodactyla; family Moschidae; genus Moschus; species Moschus berezovskii. The sequence continues at coordinate 4,198,243 of NC_142474.1, forward strand.
AGTTCAGCACTTGCACAGGTCGGTCTCACCGTCCTGATCCTGGTTTTGTGGCAGCAGTGGGTGCATGTGTGGTTCCCAGCCTTGCCGTGATGACTTTGTGGGCGGGATCATTCTTTGTTGTGGGGGCCAGCCTGTTCATTGAGGGTGTCTGGCAACACCCGTGCCCTCCACTGTCTGGATGCGTGCAGTACACTCCCCCTGCTCTTTGTGACGGCCCCACATATCTCCAGACACTGTCCAAGGGGGAGGGCAGAATCTCCCAAGCTGACAACCCCCGTGTTACATGTGATTCAGTTTCAGCAAATTGAAATTTGTTGCCTTTGTCATACAGAAAGTTGTGTACTATTACATAGTAAGTGTTAGTTGCTTAGTTGTGTCTGACTCTTTGTGACCCCATGGACTGTAGCCCAGCAGGCTCCTCTGTCCATGGGATTCTCCAGGCTAGAATACTGGAATGGGTTGCCGTTCCCTTCTCCAGGGGCTCTTCCCGACCCAGGGATTGAACCTAGTTTCCCACAGTGCAGGCCCATTCTTCACACTCGGAGCCGCCAGGGAAGCCTGGCTGGTGGTGCGTGTTAGGTTTATTCAGTCACTTAGCCTGTAAGTCAGTCGATTGATCTGGAAGCTGTAGCTCTGAGCCTGTCTCTAGGAGTGGCCCTTTGAGGTTAGTGAGTCATCAGCTCTCAGCTCTACCTGGGGGCTGAAGCGGGAATCCCGTCTCTTCAGTCGTGTACTTTTAAGCAGCCCATTCGTGGTAGCCGTTGAGCTTGTGAACGTTCACGAGTGGTTATGTTTTCACTGCATTTGGAAAGAAGATGGGGGGGAGAAGGTGTGTATTCATGGTGTCTGGGCATTGAATTTTTGTGTTACTCTTTCCTGAAATACAGGCTCGGGTTCTCATCGGGAAAGACCCTTGCCGTGGATTAGTAACGAGAGACGGAGGCCCCTTTTTTTCAGGGAGTCTCTAAGTCTCATTTGTTTGCTAGGGTGGCGTGGAATGACACCCCACGGTGCGGGACACCCACCCCGGGCCCGAGGCAGGGGCCTCTGTGTGCGGAGAGCTTGATTCTTCATCCGACTTCTGACCTCAGGAGGGCCTAGCGTGTCCTCCCCTCCTTAAGAGGACCGGTGGTTTCCCCCTTAGGGCAGAAAGGGCCGTAACCTGCTTCTGTGGATACCACATCTGTTTTTATTTTCCCCTGGTATTTTTTAAGTAAGAAGAAATGTGTGTAGGTTAAAGGGCCTATGGGGAGGAGGCTGGAGATAAACACTGTACAATGTGAAACTTTTCCATATGGGCAACATGAGGATACTTAACAACTGGACCCAGTACAAACACTGGCCGAGCCCTCGTAATGACCAGTGCCTTCCTGGTATGTGTGGATCACCATTTGGTGCGTGGATGAGCCTTTTATTTGCAAGTTAAATCAGAATCAGTGGTTATGACCCGTCTTCCCTGAAACATCTTAGTAGTGTGTGTGTGTGTGTGTGTGTGTGTGTGTGTGTGTTTAGTTGCTTCAGTCATGTCCGACTCTCTGCAGTCCCATGGACCATGGCCTGCCAGGCTCCTCTGTCCATGGGATTCTCCAGGCAGGAACACAGAAGTGGGTTGCCATTTCCCTCTCCAAATCTGAGACAGGCCAGACGATCTTAGCAGTAAAGGGGGATCAATATCAATTGCAGAGAGAGACAGGCACGTGGAGGCAGCACATCAGTTGCTTGTGACGTTGGTCTGATTCAGTCACCGTCATCTTCTAGTTTATTGTCAAGAAGTTCCTTGATCTGAGAGTGGGGTCTTTGCAAAAATCTGGGCTTTGTTTCTCTTTTTGCCATGCTGTGGAGTGGTTTCACCTGGAATGCAAAGCCCCAGGGCTCTGTGTTATCCCACATTTAAAATATTAGTGAAAGTATCTGACTCCTGTAGACATAATCAAATTGCTTCTAAAGCCCAAAGGTTTGTGAAAGACACCCTTAATTCAGCCTTCCCTTCCAACCCGCTGTTGCTAAAGCTGGCCAGCCAGAGCAATTACTTTGTCAAAGGTCTTGTTATTGCTCCTAATGGTAAATAATAATTTGGTCCAGGTGCTGAGGAATGTGGGCAAAAAAATGAAGACACACGTCCACGGCCAGAACATAAATTACAGAACTTTGAAGGAAAAAAAAAAAAAACATTCTTGATTTAGCCTCACTGCGAGAGGGGACCTTTCTGTAAATCTTCAGTCCTCGTTATAATTTTAGAGTTAAATTTTTTATAATTAAAAGCACTTGGCAAATAATGATTCATTTAAACTGTAGTTCTGATATATTACTCTAATTATGGTTACCATGCAGCGCCCTTTGGCCTGGAAGTGAAACCCGTGTCCTCTTGACACCAGAGGTTAACAGAGCAGGAAGCCAGAGCAGCGTGTATGCCTGCGTGACCAGAATAATTTAGTAATTGTCTAATTACCTGAGGAGTCTGATGCCACTGCTAAAAATAGTATTAAAAAATTAAATGAAAGTCTTTTCTTGTTTCTCATAACCCATCTGTTCTCTATTTTGGGCAACCATGTGTTCATGGGTATAAAACATGATTCATTCTAAAAGATCAGATCGCTTCTCCTCTGTTGGATAAAATATGTTTTTAGTGGAACATACTATTCAGTAACTCACAAACATCTCTTGCTTCCGAGACTCAGTTGTGGAGGTAGGGAGGTTATGATAGGTCTTTTGTCCTAAATTGTGACTTAAAATGTGGAACCGATGTTGGTCAATTCGATATTTATTTCTCTTAAAAATGGGGGGGGAGTGTCAGATGAGGACTTCTCACCGTTATCTCAGGAAGATTAAGTTGTTTGTTTGTTCAACAAACATCTGAGGCAAGTTATCTCCTGCCCTTGGTACTAGAATTCAGTAGACAAGCTATCTGTTTTCATGGTCTAGCAGAATTCTCAGGTGAACGAGCCAGTTTTAGCCAGTGCAGACAGTAACACACGTGGTGCCATGGAAGCGGGGTTCCCAGTGGGGCAGCACATGAGGCAGGGCCAATCAGGGGATCAGGGGAAGGCACCTTTGAGGAGGCGATGTGGAATTTGGGGCCTGAATGATGCAGTGGAATGAGCTAATTCTGCAAAGGTGTGGGAAACAGTGTTCCAGGCAGTGGGCACAGCAAGTGCAAAGGCCCTGAGGCAGGATAAGGAGCTTGGAGAGAGAGGCTGATCAGGCGGGTCATGGGAGCGTATCTAAGTTTTCAGTTCAGTTCAGTCGCTCAGTCGTGTTCGACTCTCCGCGACCGCATGAATCGCAGCACGCCAGGCCTCCCTGTCCATCACCAACTCCCGGAGTTCACTCAAACTCATGTCCACAGAGTCGGTGATGCCATCCAGCCATCTCATTCTCTGTCGTCCCCTTCTCCTCCCGCCCCCAACCTTTCCCAGCATCAGAGTCTTTTCCAGTGAGTCAACTCGTCGCATGAGGTGGCCAAAGTATTGCAGTTTCAGCTTTAGCATCAGTCCTTCCAATGAACACCCTTCCAATGATCTCCTTTAGAATGGACTGGTTGGATCTCCTTGCAGTCCAAGGGACTCTCAAGAGTCTTCTCCAACACCACAGTCAAAATCATCGATTCTTCTGCGATCAGCTTTCTTCACAGTCCAACTCTCACATCCATACATGAACACTGGAAAAACCATAGCCTTGACTAGACAGACCTTTGTTGGCAAAGTAATGTCTCTGCTTTTTAATATACTATCAAAGTTGGTCATAACTTTTCTTCCAAGGAGTAAGCGTCTTTTAATTTCATGGCTGCAGTCAGCATCTGTAGTGATTTTGGAGCCCAAAAAAATAAAGTCTGACACTGTTTCCACTGTTTCCCCATCTATTTCCCATGAAGTGATGGGACCAGATGCCATGATCTTTGTTTTCTGAATGTTGAGCTTCAAGCCAACCTTTTCACTCTCTTCTTTTACTTTCATCAAGAGGCCTTTGAGTTCCTCTTCACTTTCTGCCATAAGGGTAGTGTCATCTGCATATCTGAGGTTTTTGATATTTCTCCTGGCAATCTTGATTCCAGCTTGTGTTTCTTCTAGCCCAGCGTTCCTCATGATGTACTCTGCATATAAGTTAAATAAGCAAGGGGACAATATACAGCCTTGACGTACTCCTTTTCCTATTTGGAACCAGTCTGTTGTTCCATGTACAGTTCTGACTGTTGCTTCCTGACCTGCATACAGGTTTCTCAAGAGACAGGTCAGGTGGTCTGGTAGTCCCATCTCTTTTAGAATTTTCCACAGCTTATTGTGATCCACACAGTCAAAGGCTTTGGCATAGTCAATGAAGCAGAAATAGATGTTTTTCTGGAACTCTCTTGCTTTCTCCATGATCCAGCGGATGTTGGCAATTTGATCTCTGGTGCCTCTGCCTTTTCTAAAACCTGCTTGAACATGTGGGAGTTCACGGTTCACATATTGCTGAAGCCTGGCTTGGAGAATTTTGAGCATGACTTTACTAGCATGTGAGATGAATGCAATTGTGCGGTAGTTTGAGCATTCTTTGGCATTGCCTTTCTTTGGGATTGGAATGAAGACTGACCTTTTCCAGTCCTGTGGCCACTGCTGAGATTTCCAAATTTGCTGGCATATTGAGTGCAGCACTTTCACAGCATTATCTTTCAACATTTGAAATAGCTCAACTGGAATTCCGTCACCTCCACTAGCTTTGTTCATAGTGATGCTTTCTAAGGCCCACTTGACTTCACATTCCAAGATGTCTGGCTCTAGGTCAGTGATCACGTTATCGTGACTATCCTGGTCGTGAAGATCTTTTTTGTACAGTTCTTCTGTGTATTCCTGCCACCTCTTCTTAATATCTTCTGCTTCTGTTAGGTCCATACCATTTCTGTCCTTTATCGAGCCCATCTTTGCATGAAATGTTCCCTTGGAATCTCTAATTTTCTTGAAAAGATCTCTTGTTTTTCCTATTCTGTTGTTTTCCTCTATTTCTTTGCATTGATCTCTGAGGAAGGCTTTCTTATCTCTCCTTGCTATTCTTTGGAACTCTGCATTCAGATGCTTATATCTTTCCTTTTCTCCTTTGCTTTTCGCTTCTCTTCTTTTCACAGCTATTTGTAAGGCCTCCTCAGACAGCCATTTTGCTTTTTTGCATTTCTTTTCCGTGGGGATGGTCTTGGTCCCTGTCTCCTGTACAATGTCACGAACCTCCGTCCAGAGTTCATCAGGCACTCTATCTATCATATCTAGTCCCTTAAATCTATTTCTCACTTCCACTGTATAATCATAAGGGATTTTATTTAGGTCATATCTGAATGGTCTAGTGGTTTTCCCTACTTTCTTCAATTTAAGTCTGAATTTGGCAATAAGGAGTTCATGATCTGAGCCACAGTCAGCTCCTGGTCTTGTTTTTGCTAACTGTATAGAGCTTCTCCATCTTTGGCTGCAAAGAATATAAACAGTCTAATTTCGGTGTTGACCATCTGGTGATGTCCATGTGTAGAGTCTTCTCTTGTGTTGTTGGAAGAGGGTGTTTGCTATGACCAGTGCATCCTCTTGGCAAAACTCTATTAGCCTTTGCCCTGCTTCATTCCGTGCTCCAAGGCCAAATTTGCCTGTTATTCCAGGTGTTTCTTGACATCCTACTTTTGCATTCCAGTCTCCTATAATGAAAAGGACATCTTTTTTGGGTGTTAGTTCTAAAAGGTCTTGTAGGTCTTCATAGAACCGTTCAACTTCGGCTTCTTCAGCGTTACTGGTTGGGGCATAGGCCTGGATTACTGTAATATTGAATGGTTTGCCTTGGAAACGAACAGAAATCATTCTGTTGTTTTTAAGATTGCATCCAAGTACTGCATTTCGGACTCTTTTGTTGACCACGATGGCTACTCCATTTCTTCTAAGGGATTCCTGCCCACAGTAGTATATATAATGGTCATCTGAGTTAAATTCACCCATTCCAGTCCATTTCAGTTCACTGATTCCTAGAATGTCGACGTTCACTCTTGCCATCTCCTTTTTGACCACTTCCAATTTGCCTTGATTCATGGACCTAACATTCCAGGTTCCTATGCAATATTGCTCTTTACAGCACCGGACCTTGCTTCTATCACTGGTCACATCCACAGCTGGGTATTGGTTTTGCTTTTGCTCCATCCCTTCATTCCTTCTAGAGTTATTTCTCCACTGAGCTCCAGTAGCATACTGGGCACCTACTGACCTGGGGAATTCCTCATTCAGTAGCCTATCATTTTGCCCTTTGATACTGTGATCACTAACTCACAGACTACTGACAAGTGGACTGTTTCTACTGGCCTTAATTTTTATTTATATTTTAAGGCAATAGAGCAACTCAGCACAGCACAGAGCAAAGCAGTAGAACCCATTCTTCTAAGCAGAGCCTTCATGGTACCTGACGGTACACAGGTGGGGATGGGACTGCTTGTCCTCCATGTTTGATGCTGCTGAGTGTGTTTCTCGGGGTTCCTCTACTCTACATGTGGGTTGAAAACCAACCCCAGCCCACTCCTCTCATTGGCAGGAAACCAAGGCCCAGAGGGCAGATTGGCCTTGCTTGAGGTCACACCACTGTTGACACCTACCCGAGAATCAGACTCAGATTTCTCACCTTTAGTTCAGTTCAGTCGTGTCTGACTCTTTGCGACCCCATGAGCCGCAGCACGCCAGGCCTCCCTGTCCATCACCAACTCCCGGAGTCCACCCAAACCCATGTCTATCGAGTTGATGATGCCATCCAACCATCTCATCCTCTGTCATCCCCCTCTCCTCCTGCCTTCAATCTTTCCCAGCATCAGGGTCTTTTCAAATGAGTCGGCTCTTCGCATCAGGTGGCCAAAGTATTGGAGTTTCAGCTTCAACATCAGTCCTTCCAATGAACACCCAGGACTGATCTCCTTTAGGATGACTGGTTGGATCTCCTTGCAGTCCAAGGGACTCTCAAGAATCTTCTCCAACTCCACAGTTCATAAGCATCAATTCTTAAGCACTCTGCTTTCTTTATAGTTCAACTCTCACATCCATACATGGAAAAACCATAGCCTTGACTAGATGGACCTTTGTTGACAAAGTAATGTCTCTGCTTTTCTTTTTACCATGTTGCTCAAAACCTTTTCCCCAAGACTTAACCCATTAGGAGGACAAGCCATGTGCTAAAAGGTATAGAGGTGGATGAGGGCTGTGTAAGCCGGGCAGCCGCTTCTTAGATGAGAATTAGGGTCCTTGGCCAGTGCCGAAGGCACAGCTTGAGCACATTTCAGTTAACTCTTGAAAATCGACCTTGAGTGGACTTCTGGTAACATTTTGCAGTGTGTTGTTACGGACGTTCTCCCTGATCTGCCCTGGGATGCTCATCGCACCCTAGAGCCCCGTTGAGGCTGTCTTCCATTTTAAACTGCGAGGAATGTACAGTTAAAGCGGTGGCTCTAAACTGGGCAGGATTTTGGTCTCCATGGGGCATTTGGCAACCTCTGAAGACATTTTCTGTTTGTTCTCCTGTGACACTTGGGGTTGTTTTTGGAGTCTAGAAGATGGAGACAGAAGCTGCTAAGCATGTGCTACCCACAGTATGCCCGCCCCCCCCAATAGAGAATTATCCTTCTCAAGTGTCAGCAGTTGCTGTTAGTCGCTCAGTCGTGTCCATCTCTTCTGGGACCCCGTGGACTGTAGCCCACCAGGCTCCTCTGTCCATGGGATTCCCAAGGCAAGAATACTGGAGTGGGTTGCCATTTCCTTTTCCAGGGAATCTTCCTGACCCATGGATCAAACTTGCGTCTCCTGCACTGGCAGGCAGATTCTTTACCACTGAGCCCCCAGGGGAGCCCCAAATGTCAGCAGTGCTGAGGTCCAGAGCCCTGGTCTGAAACACCAGCATGGCTGGAAGTGTAGCGGAGCCCCCGACACCACCCAGCATTCTCGGGTAGAATCGCCCCCACCCCCTAGATTGTCATTTCTGCCTGTTTATTTTGTGTTTGTTGGTTTTGGCTGAGCCCCAGTGACGACGCCTAGGGTGGCACGTGCTGGAGCGGGCGGGAGGGCAGCCGCGAGTCCGCCGGCCCTCCCTCCCTGGAGGCCCCTCGGTGACCCGGTCCTCCTCGCTGGCTTTCCCTTCCGCAGCAGCCCCAGGACCCGCCGGCTCAGAAGGGCTCCGCGCCGACCACCAAGGTGCGGCGGACCATGAGCAGCCGCGTGCACGAAGCGGTCAAGGCCATCGCGCTCTGCCACAACGTCACCCCCGTGTACGAGTCCAACGGCGTCACCGACCAGGCCGAGGCCGAGAAGCAGTACGAGGACTCCTGCCGCGTGTACCAGGCGTCCAGCCCGGACGAGGTAAGCCCCGCGCGCGCCCGCCGCCTGCGCCGGGAGGAGCCGGGTTGATGCGGGGTTCCTAAAGTCCCCGCCCTCCCTCCGGAGGGAGCAGTCTTGACCTTGAGATGCATCATAAATCAGGGCAGAGCAAGGGATCTGTGTGGGTCAGACGGCCAGCGCACGGGACACAGGTCCCTTAAAGAGCCACATTCCTTCAAAAAGCTTTATTGATATAATCCACATAGCATGCAGTTGCCCGTTTAACAGAAATACAGCTCAGTGTTCTTAGTAGTATTTTCGTGGCGTGCTGTAACCTCACCGCAGTTGACCTCATTTGATTGATTGGTGAATTTTTATTTATTTTGGGCGCACAGGGTCTTCGTCCTGGTGCTTGGACCCAGTCGTTGCTGCGTGTGGGCTTTGCTGCCTGACAGCATGTGGGGCCTTAGTTCCCGGACCAGGGATCGAACCTGTGTCCCCTGCATTGGAAGGCGGATTCTTAACCCCTGGGCCACCAGGCAAGCCCCCACCACAGTCGGCTTTAGTACATTTCACCACCCCAGAAGGAAGCCCTCCGTTCCAGTCTTCCCACGGATCCCCACCATTCCCCCGCAGTCCAGGCAAACCCTGACCCGCCTTCTGTCTCGGTCGACTGGCCTGTTCTGGACATTGCCGGCAAATGGAAACGTCCACTGGGTCTCATTTTTGCCTCGTTTCTTTCACTTCCATGTGTTTTCAAGGTTAATCAGTGAAGTGGTGTGTATCAGTACTTCATGCCTTGTTCTGAATGAACTGTATGCTTTCGAATGGATAATGCTGTGTTCTGATCCGTTGTTTGGTTGATGGACCTGTGGAATGTTTACATGTATTTGAACATCTGTGTCTAGGCTTTTGTGTGGACACGTGTGTTCACTTCCCTCGGTGTGCGTGTAGGAGCGGGATTACTGGGTCACGTTAACGTGATGTTTAACCTCGGTTTTATAGCGTGTCCTTCAGCTTGTGTCTGTCTGAGCTTTGCGTATGATGTTGCCTCAGGTTATGCGTTTCTGGCACTGGCCTTGGTATCTGAAGTCACACGATGTTGGCATGTCCCACTCTCAGAGGTTCTAACATAGGTTTCTTGGCTAAGGTGGTGTCCCCTAGAAAACTTTTCTTCCGGGTGAAGTCGCCATTTTCTGTGACTGACTCATAACACCAGCCCCCTGGGTGATAGGGTGAGGGCTTTAACCAGAGTTTGTTTTCAGAGCCCAGATTATTTCACTTTTCTGCTAAACCTTTCACTAAACCATTTTTAGACACCACTAGATATCAGTCTTCATTAATTTGATATATAGCCCCTCTACTAGGTTTTAATGTATTTTTTCTTAAAAAAGGGAGAATTTTAATATTGGCAAGGGTTTTGCATCCTCCTTTTTTTCACTTCATATTTTATCATGACTATTTCCAAATTTTGTTGAATATTATTAGAATACAGTTCTTCAGATTTACTGCCCATGAATGGACCGTAACATCTTTTAACTGTGCTCCTATTTCTGGAATTTAGATTATACCTTAATTTCAAGCAGTGGTAGTTAGAAACATTTCTAATGGGCATCCTTGCACCTGATGTTTGTAGAAATGGTGTAACTGGGTTCGTGATTTCACCAGGTATGTTAGAGGGCCTCCCATGGGCCAGGCACCAGGAGTCTACGTTAAATAAGACACCAGGCCACGTCCGTAGGGACAGCTGGAGTGAGACAGCTGAGCACGTGGATCCTGGGTTCCCAGCTCCACACCTGGGGAGGTTTCCTATCTCCACAGTGGGTCTGTGGCATGGGACCCACAGGAGGGTGTTGTGAGGCTTCTGGTAAATGGTCAATAAATCCCACGGGTCAAACTGAATGAATATGTTTATGTAAAATACAAGAGTGCGTCCCAGGATTTTTTTTTTAAGCCATTTAATTCTTCCACCAGTGTTGCAGGGAATCCCAACTATTATTATTATTATTAATTTCAAGAAGGAGGGAGGGGCTTCTGTGGTACATGAAGTGTTGTTGTTTTTTTTTAATATGTGTGTGATGACAGTTGACTCATTGGAAAAGCCCCTGATGCTGGGAAAGATTGAGGGCAGAAGGAGAAGAGGGCGTCAGAGGATGAGATAGGTGGCTGGATGGTATCACTGATGCAAGGGCCGTGAACTTGGGCAAACTTGGGGAGATGGTGAGTGACAGGGAGGGCTGGTGTGCTGCAGTCCGTGAAATCACAAGAAGTTGGACATAACTGGGTTACTGAACAACAGTGACAGTTGACATTTACCTGGAATTGTTTGAAACTTTGTCTCTATTATTATTTAATGCTTACAGCAGCTTTGGGAAAGTGCTGAAAGTATTAGTTACTCGGTCATATCTGACTCTTTGTGACCCCATGGACTGTAGCCCACCAGGCTCCTCTGTGCATGGAATTCTCCAGGCAAGAGGACTGGAGTGGGTTGCCATTCCCTTCTCCAGGGGATCTTCCTCACTCAGGGATGGAACCCGGGTCTCCCACATTGTAGGCGGATTCTTTACTGTCTGATCCATGTCAGTGACTTACTGTTCAATGCTTCCAACAGCATTGGGAGGTGGTTTCTACCATGACCTCTGATTTACAGATGAGGAGATGGACGCAGAGAGAGGGTAAGCAACTTGGCCAACGTTGCACAGCTGGTGAGCACCAGATGTTGGACCCAGGCAGCACCTGCTCTTGCTGGCTCAGCCTTCAGCCTCCTGGTAAAGGGTGTGGTTGAACAGATTGTAGACAAAAGCCGTGGTAGGTGGGGTTAAAGGAGATGTTGCAGGAAGGGAAACCTCTTCCAGGGCCTAAGAGCGGGCTCTTGTCTAATACTCGGAAAAGAATTGTCCAAAGAGACACACATGCTGGAGACTTTATTGGGAAGGGGCACCCCGGGAGAGAGCAGGAGGGTAAGGGAGCCAGGAGAACTGCTCCGCCGTGTGGCTCCCAGCCTCGGGTTTTATGGTGATGGGACTGGTTTCCAGGTTTTCTCTGGCTAGTCATTCTGACTCAGGCTTCTTTCTGGTAGCACACGAATTGCTCAGCCAAAACGGTTGCCAGTGAGAAGGATTCTGGGAGGTGGTGGGACACGTGGCGTCTCCTTTTGGCCTCTCCCGAACTCCTCCGCTGGGTGGTGGCTGGCTAGTTTCGTGTTCCTTACTGGGACCTCCTGTTGTGCAGATGGTTACTATGGTGCCTGGTCAGGGTGGGGGGCTTCAGTGCGCTTCCCCTAACAGAAGCAGGCTTTTCTGCTATGCCCCATTCGGCTGAACTGTTCCTGGGAAGGAAGGAATTCGGGCTGACACTCATTCATGTGTTTTGAAGGTCTGGACCCCTCTGAGAACATCAGTGAGCCAGTGGTTGAGGTGGTCGAGGGAGGCACAGCGGGAATCTTCTCCAGAGGTCAGCAAGGACACTTGGGTGCGTCTTTCCCGGTGAGGTCCTTTCTTCCTCCTTCTCTGGGGCAATGGAATGTGTCCCTGGGAGATTCCTCCTTCCTGTCTGCTCGGTATTTGTGGAAGAGCTCGAACTGTGACGCCCAGTTGATCCATGACCACTGATACGTGAACCAGGCTTTTTAGGGGTGAGAGATGTGGTAGCCCTTGGCCACATTCTGAGATGGGAATTGTTTGCAGAAAGAGAAGAGGAGGGAGGGACTGTAGGTGTGGACGAGTCTCCCAGTCTCTCGGGGCTTCTGCCCTGAACCAAAGGCCTGTCACGTTTGTCACTGTTTCCTTACCGGGGTCTGTCCGCTTGATTTTGGTTTTCCATTTGGGAATGGGAGGATGATACCACTGAATGGCCATGTGAGAAAGGACCTGAATCTTGGTAGTTATGGACTGGGAACCAGAAGCTTGTGGGTATTTGGTAGAATTTAAATCGAACAGGTTCCAAATGTTGGTGGTTGGATGAGCACTTGTGCCTCTGGGCTCCTGTTGACCATTGACATGCATCTGTGGTGGTCTTTAATGCCTGCCCCACACCCCTGGTTCCTGCTGAACTTTGATATATTTGTTTTAGGGCTGTGCAAAGGTTTTTCCGCGAAGGTAAATCTTCCATGGAATGCTGTGTGCTTTTCAGCTCCTTTTTTGTTAAAGAGAAGAGCCCTTTATCTCTGCTGTCCGATAATCACCTTTGGATTCAGATTTGTTCTGTTTTGCTAAGATTCTGAATAGTGTTTCTTTTTTAAAAGATATCTTTTGGTCTTTGGTGTCTTCATAGAGCTCAGTGTTACTTTCTTGGTTTCCTTTTCCCCATGACTTTTATTTTTTTTATTACACAGTTATTTCATTTATTCTATATGAAAATATAGAGAATATATGAAAATATAGAGAAGAAAATATGAATATATGAAAATATAGAGAAGAAAAAAGGTAAGCCAAAACCCTACTAACTGAGGGTGTGGTGTTGTTCAGTTGCTAAGTTGTGTCCACCTGTTGGTTTTGACCCTGTGGACTGTAGCCTACCAGGCTCCTCTGTCCATGGGATTATCCAGGCAAGAATACTGGAGTGGGTTGCCATTTCCTCCTCCAGGGGATCTTCCCAGATCAGGGACTGAACCCAAGTCTCCTGCACTGGCAGGTGGATTCTTTACCACTGAGCCACCAGGGAAGCCCAACTACAAGGTGTAACCACTGTTAATATTTTCCCCACCAACCTTTTAAACTACTTCAAAAGATGCATACCTCAAAAGAGAAGTCTGTTTCTGTAAATAGACCATCTGACAGAAAGTTGGCCGAATCGGCTGCCAATGAAATCTTGCAGAAAGTCGTCCTGTTTCCAGATCTCTGTGGGATTTCATGTAGGAGCAGCGGGGTCTAGAATCCTACCTTTGAAATTCTATATCAATGAAGCCTCGCTGGTGCGGGCAAGGTCAGTTGATGGAATACATACAGAAGCCAGTATCCGTTTTACTTTGGAGCTGCTGGAGTAATTCCTACCAGTTGGCCCAGGATTCGTTTCCTGTAACAGAGAGCAGGATTTCCTAAATTTGTTTCCTGTGCATATTCTGTCTGGGAAGCCTTGAAGTGTCTTTATTCAGCTATTGATTACAGCCTAGGGGCAGCGCTCTCCCCCGCCCCAGTACTCCCCAGGGAAGTGAAATGGATGAAGTCTGCTGGGGAGAAGTGGCCCCCAGAGGCTCCAGCACACGTGCTTCCACCCTGACCGCATCCCATCCTCTCGAGGATGTTTGGCACTATCAGAGGTGGGGTGCGGTGGAGGGGGATTCTACAGACTCCGGAGATGGAGATCATCCCTGCATCCATTAAAATGTCAGGGGCTGGGAGTAACGCAGACGGGGTGACATAAAAAAGGGGAGTGCAGTGAAGGCACAGCTGCTCTAGAAGTGGATTTTACATTTTGTTCCCCACTCTGATCTTCTTGCCTGGAGAATCCCATGAACAGAGGAGCCTGGCGGGCTACAGTACATGGGGTTGCAGAGTCGGACACGACTGAAGCAACTCAGCACGCACTCATTATTAGAGTAACAGGGCTTCCCTGGGGGCTCAGTGGTAAAGAATCCGCCTGCCAGTGCAGGAGACAGGGTTCACTCTTTGATCTGAGAAGATCCCCCATGCCGGGGGACGACGGAGCCCGTGCGCCCCAGAGCCTGGCTTTGTGACAAGAGAAACCACCGAAGTACTGCTACTTGAGAATAAGCCCTGCTCTTTGCAATGAGAGAAAAGCCTGTGCAGCGATGAAGACCCAGCACAGCCAAAAATAAGTAAATTACATATATATAAAAGAAAACAGTAGCAAGAGCTTTTTATAGAAAAACAAAAAAAGAACGAAAAAGCCAAAAATATTTTGATGTTTTTGCTACCTCTCCCTTGTACGTGTGTGTGTGTGTGTGTGTGTGTGTATACCTTGTGTGTGTAACGACCTTGACTTGTTCCCTTGCATTATCCCTTTCCGGTAACTGTCTATGATAGGAAGATTCTTACTGACTGCTGAGATACACCACAGATTATTTTTCCTGTCTCCCAAGCATAACATTTCGGTGGGCCCCTCTCTTGGCCGTCATGAATAATGCCGTGGTGGAGAGCCTTGCGTCCTCAGTCCCCTGCACATCGCGGCGTGCACGAAAGGTCCCAGTTGTCTTATTTTGTGTTTTCTTAGCCTGGTTGCAAAGAGTGGGGAGAAAAGCTATAGGAGAAGGGAAGCTCATGGCCTTGAGGAGGGGCTGGCAACTTCCCAGTCTGTTTGCAGCCTTGAGGGTTTTTTTCTTCCCTCCACGACTGCATCCCTGTCTCTCCTGAACGCCTCCTGGTGCCTGCATCTTGGCCCCAGGCCACGGACAATGCCAGCATTCAGACGTGTGCACGGGGGAGCGTGGAGTGTTGACGCAGAGTGGTTTGGGAGGCTGATGGAGCTCCACCGTCACGTTTGCCAGGCCCTCGGGCTCGAGGGTGAGGTCAGAGAACAGCGGTCGGGAACTTGATAAAAACCCTTCATCAGTGTCTTTATTAACCGCCGGGTGGAATCTTGAAATAGGAGTTCGGTTGCTCAGAAGAGAGGGGTCCTGTGTATGGCAGGACCGTGGGGTTGTGGGGGACACTAGGAAACTGTCGTATTAGCCTTGTTTGGTTTGAGCTCATCCGTGGACAGATGCGAAAGTTGTGTCCCGTGTCGTGTCAGTTTTGGCCAGCAACGATTAATAGTCGTTTCTAAAGGGCTCAATGTTAATGGAGGGGATGCCATCCTTCTTTCTCAGATATTCGTTTTCATCAGAGTTAAGTGAAAGGAGGCTGAATTTTGAGTATAAGATCAAGGAAATTTAGATCAGGGAGTGGCCCTTTATTCTACTGCCTTGTCCGCTGATTCTTTGTGAAAAAAATGTTTTAGCTGCACTACGTGGTGGGCAGGACCTTAGTTCCCCGACCAGCTATTAAACCTGCATCCCCGGCAGTATAAGCTTAGTCTTCACTACTGGACCCCCAGGGAAACCACCTGTGCACTGATTCTTAAACGTTGCTGGCTCCATGATGGTTTTTTTTTTTTTAAATCAGCAAACTTTAAAAATCACTTAGCGTTCTGTAAGAGTCAGCTTCTCCTGAGAAAGATCAGAACCTGGAAAGACTGAGTCCACTTTCTGCCTGGCAGCCATGAGCCAAGTGGGGTGGCTGCTGCCTCTTGTTTCCCCAGGCGCCCTGCACTCCCGCCCTGCCCCGCCCCGGTCCACTGCCTGCCCTATTCCTGTCGACAGTCAAACCTGCAACCATGGTGTGGCACATTTTGGAACCTGTTTGTTTTTTTAAAACTTTATTTTTGGAGGATAATTGCGTTCCAGTGTTGTCCTGGGTGTCTGCCATACATCACCGTGAATCGGCCACAGGTGTTCACATGTCCCCTCCCTCTTGAGCCCCCCTCCCGCCTCCCGCCCCACCCCTCTGGGTTGTCACAGGGCCTCGGATTGAGCTGCTTGTGTTACACGGTCACTTCCTGGTAGCTCTCCGTTTGGTGTGTGATGATGTGTGTATTTCAGTGCCACCCTCTGCTGCCCCTACTCTGTCCTCAAGCCTGTTCTCTGCGTCTGAGTGTCTTTTCCTGCCCTGCAGAGATGTTCATCAGTAGTGCCGTTCTTCTGAATCGCATGTGTGTGCTTTAATATGTGGTATTTGTTTCTTTCTGACTTACTTCACTCTGTACAATAGGCTCTAAGTTCATCCAGCTCGTTGGTACGGACTCACATCTTAGTTCCTTTAGTGGCTGCGTAATACCCCGTGGTGCGCGTGCGCCGTCACTTCTCTGCCCGCCCGCCTTGCGATGGGCGTCCGGGCCGCGCGTGCGCCGTCACTTCTCTGCCCGCCCGCCTTGCGATGGGCGTCCGGGCCGCCGCCTGTCCCGCTGCTGTAAGCAGCGCTGCAGTCAGTGTGGGGGTGTCTGTGTCGTCGTCAGTTACGCTTTTTCAGGGTACACGCCCTGTGGTGGGACTGCTGGCTCGTATGGCAGTTTATGAAACTTACTTCTTCAGTAGAGAATACCCTAGGTCTGTGGACACATTTATAATCCTGAAAGGCTGGCTTCAGGGAGACTGGCCACTCTTTGCAAGCCTGGCTGTTTATCTGATTGAAGGCCACCAAAGAACCCTTTTATTAATAAATCAGATCGTGGATTTGTGCATGTTCTTCTGTTTCGCATGTATCCTGCTTTTCACAAGAATTCAAGGCTCTTTAGCCTGCCTGGCATAATTCCCAAGCACACTTTCCCAGGTACAAAGGGAAAATTATTAAAACTTATCACAGATGGCTCATTGCTGACCAACAAATGATGAAAAAGCCCTTTCATGGGCAGCTCTGGCGAGAATTCTTCAGATAGGCTTTTATTTTCATGGGGGCAGGGTAGAGTAGCAGACTCTGTTTTTTTTTTTTCCCCTGACTCAAACTGGAGTATGCAGCCAACTCACAGAGCCAGATCCTGCCTCTGGCACTTTCTTGGTTTCTAGCATTTGCCTTTGATTCTTAACTTATTCATTTACCTTATGCATGCGTGAACGCTCAGTCTTGTCCAACTCTTTGTGACCTCATGGATTGTAGCCCGCCAGGCTCCTCTGTCCATGGGATTCTTCAGGCAAGAGTACTGGAGCGGGTTGCCATTTCCTTCTCCAGGGGATCCTCACTATGTAGGGATCGAACCTGTGTCTCCTGCGTTGGCAGGCTGATTCTTTAGCACTGAGCCACCTTACGCGATGTCTTTTTCTGCTGCCGCTTTGACCTCTAGATAGTTTCACCCAAGGCCCTCTGAGACCCCTACTCAGTGAGACTCAGTGATAGCTCAGGTGAGACTTGATGACTTGGCAATATGGAATGGTTCTTTTGAACTAAAACTCTGACTGCCTAGGAGAAGAAGTAGTCTTATTCACATCCTCTTGTTCTGGGAAGGGATAGCTAGCATCCCTTCTTGACCCCTGAAATGTCTGTCCCCACCGCAGTTGAGAAGACCTAGATAGCCCCCCATTCAAAATGGCTCTCCTGTGAGTAGGCCCCAGGGGATTTTATGTCTTCTGATAGAAATCAGCTTTAAATTAAGGCTGATTTAATGTTAGTTGAAGTAGGAGAGTGGAAGGTGAGAAAGAAAGGCCCCCCGCAGGGCTCATATCCTGTTGGAATCAGCTCCTGGGGAGACCTGCGAGCTTTTGATTAGGACCTTGGACCCCAGGGGTGAAGCTGGGGGCGGTGGGGGGTTGCTGTAGCGGAAAGCAGGCGGAGATGTCTCCACGCCCTTGTAGTTCATGCTTCCCGGGAATACGTGTCACTGGTGCTCATTTGAGATTTCCGGTTCAGCTTTCCTTCCAGCACAGTCCTGTGGGGGCGGTGCCAGGGGGCATCTGGGCTGGCTGAGGCCAGAACTGCCCCCACAGCCCTGAAAGCCGCTTCCCGTCTCGGAGTTTCGGATCCTTGCTTTTTCTTTCTTCTTTCTTCGGGTCAGTGCTGGGGCTACGTTGCTGCACGTGGGCAGCGAGTGGGTGCCGCCGTCATCGCGGTGCACGTCTTCTCACTGTAAGGACCTCTCTTGTCGCGAAGTCCAGGGCGTGTGGGCTCACTAGTTGTGGCAAATGGGCTTAGTTGCTCCGCAGCATGTGGAACCTTCCTGGGCCAGGGATTGGAGCTGTGTCCTCTGCATTGGCAGGTGGATTCTTAACCACCGGACCACCAGGGAAGTCCCCTTGATTGACATTAAGAATAGGCTTTCAGGGACTTAGCGTATGTCCTTGAAGCCCAATATCTCAGACTTTGCACATCATTTCAAAACAATTAAATACGTTTTTAAGGAGTGAAATAATAGTTGTTTAAAAGCAAGGATGAAAAAAAACATCTGTTCCCTAGCAGTCGTGTTAGAAAGCATCAGAGGAAGGATTATTTTTTTCTTTGTTACTAAATTCTTATGTAAAGGAGGATGTAAATTCAGTCAAGCTTTTGAGTCTTGTATAGTCCTAGGTATTTATAATATCTCACATTGTGTAGGGATATTTATTTACGTAATCAAAATTAAAAATGCTAAGAATAAAAGAAATACATGTACACGGTAAAATATTTCGGTAGAATACATGGAGAAAAGGAAAAGCTGGAAGGAATTTCTCTTCATGTGTATTACCCAGTGAGCATTTTAACTTAAGCACACGAAAGTGAAAGGCACTCAGTCATGTCTGACTCTTTGTGAGCCCAGGGACTGTGAAATTCTCCAGGCCAGAGCACTGGAGTCGGTAGCCTTTCCCTTCAGGGATCAATCCCAGGTCTCCCACATTGCAGGCGGATTCTTTACCAGCTGAGCCACCAGGGAAGCCCAAGAATACCATGGATCTCCAGTGGATCTTCCCTACCAAGGAATTGAACTGGGGTCTCCTGCATCGCAGATGGATTCTTTACCAGTTGAGCTACTACTCAGTGTTTTTTTTTCATTTAGATGGATGAGATTTTGAAAATACTGATTTTTTTCATTTTAAACTTTGAAAGAAAATTTTTAGCAGATAAGACAGACCATACTGAAATTCAGAGTGATTAGAACAAAGTTACGTGACTACGTTTCCGAAGACTTATGCAAGTTAGTAGCAAAAAATAAATTACTACTTGGGACTTCCCTGGCAGTCCAGTGATTAATACCGTGACCTTCCAGTGCAGAGGATGTGGGTCCGTCCCTGGTTGGGGAGCTAAGACCCCACACGCCTGTGGCCCAAAAGCCAAAACATAAAACAGAAGCAGTATCGTAACAAACTCAATAAAGCCTTAAAAACGGGTCCACATCAAAAAGAAGTTACTTGATTAGCCCTCTCTTTGGAGGTGGAGGTTGGTGGGGACTAAGAGATAGAGATTGGTGGGAGATTAGGAGGTGGAGGTCGGTGGGGATTAGGAGGTGGGTGTGTTTGGGGCTCTTACTCTGCCTCCGGTGCCTCCTGTCAACTTTCTGATGGCGACGGGGAGTCAGGGGTGGCCAGGCACTCACTGAGGATGCGCTGATGTGCATGCACCTGGTGTTTTGAGAACGGGCGTCTGGATGGCCCAGGCTGGGTGCTTGTCTCGGACCTCGGGCCTGCTGGACCTGGGGTTGGACCTCATCTCAGCTGTCGCAGCTGCCAGTCGGGAGCAGCTCCCCTCCTGTTTCTGTCCGTTTCATCCCGCACGTAGAGCTGGTTGGTAGTTCCTGCCTCCGTGGGCTCTTCTGACAAGTAAATGATGCCGTCATCCGCACACCTAGCTCTTCATCCTTGCCGACCCCCTTCCTGTGGCAGCGGGGGGTCGGGGCTGGGTGGC
This sequence comes from Moschus berezovskii, assembly GCF_049115385.1. Lineage (NCBI taxonomy): Eukaryota > Metazoa > Chordata > Mammalia > Artiodactyla > Moschidae > Moschus > Moschus berezovskii. Next base: position 4,217,834 of record NC_142474.1, read on the forward strand.
CACCCATTCCCAGCTCCCCCTCTGTCCCCCCTTTCTACCCTTTCCTTCTTTCCCTGAAGACCCCGGCCAGCTTCATCTGCAGACTGTTTCATTTTCTTCCCGGGCATGTAAAACATGCAGCTTACTTGCTTACATTGAAAAGTTGAGAACACTCGGGGACACGGTCAGGTTTCTGGTTTTTCTTGAGAAGCTGGAAGCCGTGCCCACCCTGGACCCCCATTCCCGGGGGGCAGCCACCTCCAGCTGGGGCTCGGGCCCTTGCCGGGTGCCGTCCCCAGTGCTCTGGTCCTTACCTTGGAATCTGCATCCTCTGTGCTTTTTGATGGGCAGCGAGGCAGGCCTTGCTCAGGCTATAAAACCCTTTAGCTGGTGACTGGGCCAGCTCCCCAGCAAGTGCAGAGGGCGGTCGGTGGAGGGCATGGCTGTGCACCAGGGAACTCCAGGTTCGGGCCCCGGCACGTCACCGTTCACAACTTGGGAACTTCTCTGAACCTCGGTCTCCTCGCCAGCACGGACCAGCATTCTCACCCTTGTCAGGCCTGCCGGGTGGGGTGGGGTGGGGTGGGGGTGATTCTCTGTCGAGGAGGGGGGCTGTCCCATGTGGTGTAGAATGTTTAGCAGTTCCTGGCCTCCCCACAAGATGCCAGGAGCAAATGTCCACCCTCTGCTTGGCTGTGACAACCGACACTGTGCCCTTGGGGGGCAGAGCTGCCCAGTGGAGAGCTCCTGCAGATTCCCTCCCAGTTGGGTATTCATGAAGTTTAATGGGGAGCCTGGACGTGAGCTCCCCCTCCCACCATACCCGCGTCACGCTCCTTCTTTCCCAACATTTGCAGTTTGCTTGGTGCAGGTTCTTCCCGACGGGAGCCCTGCTTGCGCTGGTCACCCTTGAACCTGCACAGCTCTCTCCACGGTCTGGCTCGTGGCTGCTTTAGGGAAGAGGAGGCAGCCGTGAGCCCGGGGCCCCCCCAGGCCTGAGCGGGGTGCTGGTGTGTCACCGGGCCAGCGCGGCCTCCCCGAGGGGCGCAGGCTCCGCTCAAGCTCACCCGTCTCCGTGTCCCCATCCCCCTTCCTGCTCGTTTGCGTGGCCGTGCGCTGGGGCGCCCGCCTGTGTGTCTGACCATTGGCCCTCGCCTCGTCTAGGTGGCCCTGGTGCAGTGGACCGACAGTGTGGGGTTAGCGCTGGTGGGCCGCGACCAGTCTTGCATGCAGCTGAGGACCCCTGGCGACCAGATCCTGAACTTCACCATCTTGCAGCTTTTCCCCTTTACCTACGAAAGCAAGCGCATGGGCGTCATCGTGAGGGTGAGTTCTCTTTCCTTTGTGGCTAAAAATTGTTTCGTTTTTTAAAACAGGCCTAAGTCTGGTGTGTGCCTCTGGCTGCACGCCCTTTCTCGCCTTTCTTTCCTCTAGCATTACGTATTGTTCAGACTAGCAGGACGGTGCAGTTCCCTCCACAGAAACAGAATGTGCTCTCCAGTTGGACAGATCTCTGATGGCTGCTCAGCTTTTTGGTCAACCCCGTTTCAGAGTGAAAGGTCTAATGAGTGTAGATCGGGCAGCTCTTACTAATAATACATTTCTCATCGTACATTTGTTCATTCAATTAAAATATATTCTTTTCTATCGTGGTGAAATTCTTGACATGATTATTACCGTCTAGTACATTCATACAGGTCTAATCATGGCAAATAGATGGGGAAACAGTGGAAACAGTGTCAGACTTTATTTTTGGGGCTCCAAAATCACTGCAGATGCTGATTGCAGCAGGAAATTAAAAGACGCTTGCTCCTTGGAAGGAAAGTTATGACCAACCTTGATAATATATTAAAAAGCAGAGACATTACTTTGCCAACCAAGGTCCGTCTAGTCAAGGCAATGGTTTTTCCCGTTGTCATGTATGGATGTGAGAGTTGGACTGTGAAGAAAGCTGATCGACGAAGAATTGATGCTTTTGAACTGTGATGCTGGAGAAGAGTCTTGAGAGTCCCTTGGACTGCAAGGAGATCCAACCAGTCCATTCTAAAGGAGATCAATCCTGGGTGTTCACTGGAAGGACTGATGCTAAAGCTGAAGCTCCAATACTTTGGCCACCTCATGCGACGAGTTGACTCACTGGAAAAGAGTCTCATGCTACGAGGGATTGAGGGTGGGAGGAGTCGGGGACGACAGAGAATGAGATGGCTGGATGGCATCACCGACTCTGTGGACATGAGTTTGAGTGAACTCCGGGATTTGGTGATGGACAGGGAGGCCTGGCGTGCTGTGATTCATGGGGTCGCAAAGAGTCGGACACGACTGAGCGACTGAATTGAACTGAACATTCATACGGAGAAGGCAATGGCAACCCACTCCAATACTCTTGCCTGGAAAATCCCATGGACGGAGGAGCCTGCTGGGCTGCAGTCCACGGGGTCACTGGGAGTCAGACACGACTGAGCGACTTCACTTTCACTTTTCACTTTAATGCATTGGAGAAGGAGATGGCAACCCACTCCAGTATTCTTGCCTGGAGAATCCGAGGGACGGAGAAGCCTGTGGGCTGCCGTCTATGGGGTCGCACAGTTGGACACGACTGACGTGACTTAGCAGCAGCAGCACCAGCAGTACATTCATAATGTCGTACAGCCACCACTTCTGTTGAGTTTTGAAGCATTTGCGTCACCCCAAAAGGAAACCTCGTGGCATTAAGCAGTCACTCCTCAAACCTCCTTGCCTGTCATCTTTGGAAGTCTCCAGTCTTCTTTCCATCCCTAGGATTTACCTGTTCTGGTATTTCATGTAAATGAGATCACACAATAATATCCCTGGCTGCTTTCACTTAGCCTCATGTTTTAGAGATTCATCTGTGTTGTTGCCTGTATCCATACTTCATTGCTTTTTATGACTGAATAATATTTCATATTTCATCCATTTACCCATGAGTGGACATTTGGGTTGTTTCCACCTTTTGGTTGCTGTGAACACGCATGTAACTGGATGTAAGTGCCTGTTTTCAGTTCTCAGGATAGACGCCTCAGTTCAGTTCAGTTCAGTCGCTCAGTCGTGTCCGACTCTCCGCGACCCCATGAATCACAGCACGCCAGGCCTCCCTGTCCATCACCAACTCCCGGAGTTCACTCAAACTCATGTCCACAGAGTCGGTGATGCCATCTCATTCTCGGTCGTCCCCTTCTCCTCCCGCCCCCAACCCTTCCTAGCATCAGACTCTTTTTCCAGTGAGTCAACTCGTTGCATGAGGTGGCCAAAGTATTGCAGTTTCAGCTTTAGCATCAGTCCTTCCATTGGGTCTGTTTCCCAGTTGCTGGATGATTCTCTTTTTAACTTTATGAGAAACTGCCATAACTTTTCTGCAAAATGATGCACCCTTTACATTCTACCAGGAGTATGTGAAGTTCTGGTTTCTCTTCCTCAATGCCTGTTATTTTCCATTTTCTTTTCATTGTAGCCATCCTGGTTGCTATGAAGTGGTATTTGATTGTGGTTTTGATTTGCATTTCCCTAATGGCTAATGATGTTGAGCATCTTGTCATATTCTTCTTGGTCACTTGTATTTCTTCCTTGGAGACATATCTGTTCAAGTCATTTGCCCACGTTTTAATTGGGTTGTCTTTTATTGTTGTCTTGTAAGAGTTCATTATAAGGTCTAGGTCCCTTATCAGAGATATGACATACAAGTATTTTCTCTCCTTCTGTAGCTTCTGTTTTTGTTTTCTTGGTAAAATTCTTTTCATGCACGTAAGTTCATCATTTTGATGAAGTCCAATTTATTTTTTTCCTTTGTTGCTCTTGACTTTGGTGTCATACCTGAGAGTCATGAACAAAACCCAAGGTCATGAAAATTTACCCCCATATTTTCTTCGGAAAGTTTTTGTAGTTTTATCTCTTTTCGTCGTCAGTCCATTTTGACTGATGCTTGTGTGTGGTGTGAGGTAGGGATTTTGGCTTCATTCTTTTGCCTGTGGATACAGAGTTGTCCCAGCATCGTTTGCCACAGAGACCATTGTTTCCCTGTTGAATAGTCTTCACACCTTTATTGTAATAAAATATTTTCAGTGATTTTTCATTCATACAATCACAATAGTTACTGAAAAACGTGTGATCATGCAGCAGCATGTCATTTTGGCCTTGATATTTTAGATTTTCTTCTTAAATTTTTTGAAACTTTTATGAAAGTACAGCATACACAGAGAAAGGTGCAGACTTCATAAATGTACAGCTTAAGTGTTTGCAAAATGAATACAACGTGCCTGGTGTCCAGAACAAGGACAGAACCCCCTCCACCATCAGCCCAGAAGCTCCCTTGTGCCCCTTTCTGGTTTTGCATCCTTCCGCCCCACAAGGGTCTAACCACTGTCCCATTTCTGCCACGGGCTGACTTTGTCTCTTTGAGCTTTACATGAAGGAAGCTGTAGATGCCCTTTTAAATCCTGCCTTAAAATTGCTTTCATTTTTAATTAGTTCTATTTTTTACAAAAATCTTATTTTTTAAAAAATTAATTTTTATTGGGGAATAGATATACTTTTGGAGAAGGAAATGACAACCCACTCCAACATTCTTGCCTGGGAAATCCCATGGCCATGGGAGCGTGGTGGGCTGTATAGGCCATGGGGTTGCCAAAGAGTCAAACACAATTTAGCGACTCAACAGCAGCAGCAGCCGCGCTTTCGGCTGATTCTGTTATCAGAAGCGGGTACTAGGTCCAATGCCTCACTTGATGGGGGAAGTGGGAGTCATTGAAGAGGCCGCTTCTCCAGGTTAAAGTTAGACGTGGTCCTGATGGTCCAGTGACACACAGAAGGAAATGTGCCTTGAAAACAACACCCTTTAAGGGATTTTTATGTCCCTGAGGCCAGTAAGTCCTCAGACTCTTCCGGATGTATATATCCTTGGCAGTTTTTAAGCGGGATGAGGGCTTTTTCTCCCTTGCAGTCCCTGCTTTCCCCACTGGCCTACATCCTGCCTGCCCTGTGCCTTCAAACCACATCTTGACTTCATGTCTGATGTCAAGAACATCCATGGCCTGGAAGCAGCCACATGAATCCTGTGGGTAGGTGTTTCCTGAGGAATTAGAGTCATTATCTCCTACTTTAATTTTGTTCCAGCCATTATTTTTCCAAGTTCTAGGGCCATGGGCTCTGCTGGAGTCATTTGGGGGTTGAGTCATCATCAGATAAGTCCCGATATCAGCTGTTCTAGAAGTGGGCCCAGTACGTCCCCTCCCTTGCGTTGCAAACGGCTCTCATGCCCAGACGCGCGTCATAGTTTACGAGCCGTGACCCCTGGCTCTGCCCACTGCAAGAATGGGGTGTATGTCTGGGATACTGTTGGATGGGCAAATCTATCGTATTTTAAAATGGCTCTCTGTCCTTTCCAGGTAATACTTTAAAGAATCAGCATTCACCTGTGGCATTCAGAACAAATACATATTAAAGCAGGGGATTAGAACCGTTCATCAGTGTTTTCACTGCCCAAAGACTCACTCCTGCATTTTCAGGGAATTTCCCTTCTGTTTTTTCTCTAAGCATGCTGCTGCTGCTGCTAAGTCGCTTCAGTCGTGTCCGACTCTGTGCGACCCCATAGACGGAAGCCCACCAGGCTCCCCCGTCCCTGGGATTCTCCAGGCAAGAACACTGGAGTGGGTTGCCATTTCCTTCTCCAATGTGTGAAAGTGAAGTCGCTCAGTCGTGTCCGACCCCCAGCGACCCCACGGACTGCAGCCTACCAGGCTCCTCTATCCATGGGATTTTCTAGGCAAGAGGACTGGAATGGCTTGCCATTGCCTTCTCCGTCTCTAAGCATAAATGAGTGTAAATAGCCACACACATTGACATCAAACTCTACCTGAAACTTTGTAAACTCCCATCCCCTCCATTGAACGGTAGGTATGCTCAAAATATTCTATCATTAAAACATGATTTTTATGATTTTAATCTGTACAGTGTTCTGTTGGAAAAAATGTAGCGTTATTTAATCAAACATCGCTTTCTTGGATACTTAGGTTGTTTTCTGTTTCTTACTACGGACAGTGAATCTGTGCATGTCCATCTTTGTTAGTTGTCTTTAATGCAGTGCAGATTATTTTGCTGATATTTCTATTTCCTGACCTGTCTCCCTCTTTATCTTTTTTATTTTTGCTGAGTGCAGGTCAGGGCCGCGGGACTAGCTCATCTCTCTGCACAAACCTCACTGTCCTCTTTTCACCAAATGTTTCTCATCCTGGAGCCATCTTACCCCCAGGGGACATGGGGATGTCTGGAGACATTTTTTGGTTGTTACAGCTCAGAACGTGGTGCCACTGGCATCTAGTGGGTAGAGGCCAGGACAGCCTCCTAACAAAGAATGTTCCAGCCCCGAATGGTCATCGTGCCAGGGCTGAGAGACTCTGTTCTAAGGTGTCCATCTTGTCTGCCTGTTGTTTGTCCAGTTCCTGACGTGAGGAGGTTTGCCCTCAGTTACAAAATGGTTCTCAACTTGGTTTAGTGACTGTTGACAGTTACAGGTTTAAAAAAATTTATTTATTTATTTATTTGGCTCAGTTGTATCTTGGTTGCAGCACACGGGCCCTAGTTATGATGCTCGGGCTTAGCTGCTCTTCAGCATGTGGGATCTCAGTTCCTTGAACAGAGGTCAAATTCGTGTCCCTTGTATTGCAAGGCGAATTCTTAAACGCCAGGCTACTGGGGAAGTCCCCATCAACCCTCAAACACCTGTGAATTCGTGGACGGAACTGAGCAGCATCTTAACACTCACAAAGCAAGGTCTGGTCTTTGCGTGAACCTCTCTTCTGAGAAGGTCGGCCAGGTTCAAGAAGCCGGTTTCCTTGGGGCTTGTGTGTTCGGCTCTGGACTGCTGGTTTTGTTTTTGTTGTTTTACAAGATGTTCTATTGCCCTCCCCACACTCTTCCCACGTGGCATGCCGAAGTCGGATCGTTGGTAGAGATCATACCCTTGTCATTGTCTGAATAAAAGAAGTCTTTGAACAGGTGCCAGAATGAGACCACAGTGGAAAAAGATGAGGCCTCCAGACGATGCAACGCAATGGGCAGATCTCTAAATTTACAGCGTAATCTTGCCATAATATGGGAACGAAGTAACCTTGTGATGAACTTGGTGGGAGGAAATGACTAATGGGAGGAGACAGTATTTATGTTGGCTGAGATGTCCAAGCTCTCTTGAGTCCCTTCTGGAGCACAGGAAGCTGGGGTGGGGGGCATTATTTCCCACAGCACCTTTTGGGTGAAGGGGAAATGAAACAAAAAGAGAAACCTGATGCTTTCATGCTCAGACCCCATAGCTATCTTTGACCTGGGTCACAAGCAAGCATAGATGCAATCCATCAAAGAAGCAACCTGCATTTGTAATGCTTTTAAAATGCAGGTCCTTCTGTGGCCTGTGGGTGCTTTTATGAGTAATCACGCTGTTCGAAAAGATGGTCAGTGATCAGAGGCGTTCAGAAGTTACTTTAGAAGATGAACCTATACCGCTGATGTGGTGCTGGGTATTTATTTCCTCTTCCATGAAGAGCTTGCAGACCATGCATTCTGGGCTTCCTGGGGCAGCAGAATTTAGGCACAGGGGGGTGGTGGTTGTGCTTTTACCCTTACCCATCTCCACTGCCTCCAGGTTCCCTGTGATGAAGGTCATTGAGGAAAGAGTCATGGGATAAGAATCAGCAATTTCACCATCAGTTCCTTAAAGCCAGGGTTTCTCAACCTCCACACTATTGACGTTTGGGTCAGATGGTTCTCTCTTACGGGGACTGTCCTGGGCATCATAGACTGATTGTTGTTGTTCAGTTGCTAAGTCCTGTCCAACTCTTTGTGACCCCATGGACTGTAGCCTATAGGCTTCTCTGTCCATGGGGTTTCCCAGGCTGGAATACTGGAGTGGGTTGCTGTTTCCTTCTCCAGAGGATGTTCCCCACCCAGGGATCGAACCCATGCCTCCTGCATTGGCAGGTGGGTTTTTTTTACCACTGAGCCTCCCGGGGAGCCCCTAGGATGGGTAGCAGTGTCCTTGTTCTCTAGCCTTTATATGAGGGTAGCACCTCCGGGTTGAGACAGCCAGATACCCTGTCGAGACGTGTTGGAAGTCCCCTGGGTACAAAACCACCCTCATTCAGACCCCTGTTTTCTACAAGCAGTGCAACTGAGGGTCTTGAGGAGTTACTGTCACTCCAACAGGAGTAATAACCCTGGGCCAGCAGTTTCTGTAGGTATTGGCCCTTTGCTCCCTGCTCTCTGTGGATTGTCTCACTGAAGCCCCGGCAAGCCATGTGGTAAGAGTTGTTAGGACCCCGGCTTTACAGAGGAGGACAGTGAGGTCTAGAGATGAGAAGCATTCTGTCCAGGTATGCCCAGCCGGGAGCCGGTGCCGGGTCTGAACATCTGATGCCTGTGCTGCGATGCCACCCTCTCCCCAGAACATCTGGTCCGTGTGGACCGAGAATCTGTGTACCTTCTTCTCTCGCTGAGTCCTCGGGTCGAGGGCTGAGGACCTCATCTAAGGTCCAGCTTTACATAGATTGGTGGTTCTCAGCTGAGGCGCTGTGTCCTCCAGGGGATGTTTGTTCATATCTGGAGAGATTTTGGTTGTCATCGTGGGGCTTGCTGCTGGCATCTAGTGGGTAGCGGCCCAGGGATGCTGCAGGAGATGGTGCACTGCACAGTCCAGCCTTCTCATGGCAAAGAATTCCCCAGCCCCTACCTAATGTTAACATCACTGAGGCTGAGAAACCCTGATCCCGAGAATTATCTCAACTTCCCAAACCCCTTCCGGTAGAACACCTTTCAGCCACACTGGCAGCCCTGTGTATCGATTTAAAATGGTCTTACACTGTGGGAGTCCATTCCTGTTAGGATAGTAATGGCAGTAAAAACAGAGTTCTTCAGTCCTTTTGATATCGCTTTTATCCTCTAACGATCTTCCAAGTGCTTTGAGTTTTCTTCTGTTTTCCGTGGCTTTTGCCCCAGAGTGAGCTCCCCCCCGTCTCGCTTTTCATCTCTGGCCAAGTGAGAACGCACGGCAACAGCCGCTGATGAAGGGCGCTCTGCGGCTGCACTTGCGGACGCGGGCGCTGGCGCGGAAGGCGGGCTCCGCGCGCTCATGCCTCCCGCCCCCGCCCCTCCTCTAGGACGAGTCAACCGGGGAGATCACGTTCTACATGAAGGGGGCGGATGTGGTCATGGCGGGCGTCGTGCAGTACAACGACTGGCTGGAGGAAGAGGTAGGCGGGACGCGGGACAGGCCGGAAGCACGTTCTGGAGCGCGGGACGTGGGACGGGCCGGAAGGCGGGACACGGGGACGGGCCGGAAGCACATTCCGGAGCCTGTGTCTCGTGTGCAACGGGGAGATGGGTCCAACAGGTCAACCCCAGATTCAGCCACTTAGAAAGACGCGTTGTTTCTTACAACTTCTGCGAATCCGTGCTTCAGGCACAGCTCAGCCAGGCCCCTGCTCAGGTCTCGGGCCGGGGTCAAGGGGTCGCGCAGGGCCGGAAGGCTGCTGGGCAGGACCCGCTTCTGAGCTCACTTAGTAATTGGGGGCGGGACCCGGCTCTGCAGCGGCTCTTGGCTAGAGGCAGCTGTGCCCCTCGCCCTGTGGGTCTGTGCATAAGGCAGCATACACGTGGTCCTGGCGTTGTCAGAGACAGGAAGCACGGGAGCCAAGGTTGAACAGAAGCCGCCTTCTGTGAAACGACCTTCCCTCACTTTGCCACGTTCTGTCTGTCGGTAACGAAGGCCCTGGGTCCATTGCATCCTCAGAGCAGGTGATCATACAGAGATGTGGGTGCCAGGGGGTGGGCGTCGGGGGGCCCCCGGCCCCTGCTGCCTTGTCCCAGGTTGTGGTGTGGGCACTGGCCGTAGCCTGGAGGGAAGGAACTGCCCGTGTCTCCGGCCGTTTCTGTGTCATCTCCCCGCTCCTGGTGCAGAATGCACATTTTAAATTCGGTAACAGTAAATTTCTGATTAGCGAGATAACAGTTGCACATGCCGACAGGGGCCGGGCAGGTAGTGCAGATGACTGAGGTGGGCCGGGATGCGTTTTCTGGCAGAGCCGCACTGTGTGTGTTAAACGCATTGGCACCTTCCTCACCGGGCAGCTGTGTTTCATGGGAACAGCTGCCTTGTGGCATCACTGACTGTGGTCATTTGGGAAAGTGCTTTTGTCACAGGCTCAGTTTTTCCAACGAGCCAGAAATATCCGGATTTAAGTCAGACTGCGTTGACTTAAATTTTGAACCCCCTTTAGAAGATTTGCTCAGGGAGACGGCTTCAGGAAGAAGCAGTGTTGTGATTTGCCAGGGGTCCTCCCTGGACTGGGAAGGGAGTCCCATCTGCTTCAGCCGTCCCCAGGGAGAGGTGGGGACTCAGAGCTCTCAGCATGGCTCTCCGCTGACTGGGGTCTGCTTTTCAGTGTGGAAACATGGCCCGGGAGGGACTTCGGGTGCTTGTGGTGGCAAAGAAATCTCTAGCCGAGGAGCAGTACCAAGACTTTGAGGTAAGTGGGTTCCGTCACTTTTCTGTTGGCTTTGAGCCCTGCTCCCTCACCATCTTCCCTCCCTCCCTTCTGCTTGGCCCAGGCCGATGTCATTTCCGAGCACACCAGCTTCTCTGCCTAGAGCTCTCCTCCCTCATGGAACTCCATGGCCCCCCTCCCTTGCTGCCTTTGGGTCTCAGCTCAAATGCTTCCTCCTCCGAGAAGTCTTCCTGGCTCCCCATCTCAGGCAGTCCTACCTCATCACTCCCCACTGTCCCCCTGTTGAGCTTTCTTCATTTGCATTTATCAACAGCTGTAATATGATGATTTTGTTTATGTGTATATTTTAACACTCTTTTTAATATCTTCTTTTTGGAGTAAAATCTTCTTGAGAGCAAACCTTATTGGTCTGGTTTGCTCTTGTACCCCAGCACTTAGGGTAGTTACTGTAAATCTTCTAGGAAATTTGAAATGAAGCCTTCAGATCTGAGATTGTAAACTCCCTTGGGGCTCTGACGTCTTTAAGCCGTAGAAGGTGCTGGCTGTGAACCAGGTCCTTGACTTTCACAGTCAAGGCCTCCAGTATAAATATGTCTTCTCAGTGTCCTCCTGTCCCGTGGACTGTGTGTTCCTTGAGGGGGGGTCCTTGTTGTACCCCCTGTCCTGGCACAAAGCTGAATGACTACATTTATACATGACTGGAAGAGAGAGAGAGCAGGCTGCAAGGAGAGGTTTCTGGGGCCCTTGCCCTGCTCCACCTGGAGAAGCTGTGCTTGAGTCTGTCCCTTTCACATGCGTGAGTTCTCTGTGAAGTTTGATTTAACAGGAGTTCTAGCCCTGGTGCATTCTGCCATTTTCTCAACTTTAAAGGCATATGCTTTGAAATGACCATATCCTTGCTAACCGTATAAAGATGAGATAAATGGAAGGGCTGGGTCAATAGTCTTTGGAAGTGGGACGTCATCTTTAGACAACCTGGTTCTTGGTTACAGTGTATGTTTATGGGGGAGAACCTACTGTTTTTTGAGGTCTAGACTCGTGCTAATCCTTGTGAAAACTCAGTCCAGTTGGGGCTGTTATTGTCTCTTAATGGAGGAAGACAACTGAGGCTCAGAGTTTAGCAAACTGCTGGGAGTTGCACAGCAGCTGAGCGTAGAGCAAAGGCTGGGGACTCTGGTCTCTCCATCCCGGTGTCTGGGCTGATGAACTTGGAAGGAGGCCGAAGATCTCAGTTTCAGCACTTTGAGGTTCACCCAGGTGCTGGGGTCCCTGCCCTGTGTGGACCTGGCCTGCCGTGCACCTCCCCACCCCACGTCATGACCATGGTCCCTGGTGTGTCCCAGGCCCGCTATGTCCAGGCCAAGCTGAGCGTGCACGACCGCTCCCTGAAAGTGGCCACGGTGATTGAGAGCCTGGAGATGGAGATGGAGCTGCTGTGCCTGACGGGGGTGGAGGACCAGCTGCAGGCCGACGTGAGGCCCACCCTGGAGACGCTGAGGAACGCCGGCATCAAGGTACAGCGAGCCTGCCGCCTGGCAGTGGATTCCAGGCTCAGATGAGTGGTCTCTTCAGCAGAGGGCAAGAATTAGAAGCGGGGCAGAGGGTGGAAGCAGTGACGGAGCACAGGGAGCCAGGGTCGGACGGCGACCTGAATCGCTCTGTCCTCGCTGCTCTGACAGCTGCTTTCAGAGGACGTCCTGTGTGACCTTTCTCTGGTGGCTGCCCTCTGCGCGCTGGGTTCCATGAAGGGAGCCTCACCCTAGCTCAGGACCACGGTATCCTGCACGCTCGGGGTGTCCGTTGCATGCTTGCTGAGTGGCCGGCCAGCCGTCTCTTTGATAGTCTGGGTGAATGAACTAAAGGCTGGCAGATGACCACCTGCCCCAGCACGCTGCCGTGTCCTCTCTCCTGTTTGGGGGCCAGGAGGTTCATATCCACTGTTTAATCAGGAGAGGCCAGTAGAGGGCGTCTGGGGAGCAGGCTCCATCACAGTGGACCCAAGAAAGGGATTAGCAAGCTCTTGGGTTACAAAGTGAAAGTGTTAGTCAGTCAGTCGTGTTTAACTCTTTGTGACCCCATGGACTGTAGCCTGCCAGGCTCTTCTGTCCATGGGATTCTCCAGGCAAGAATACTGGAATGGGCTGCCATTCCCTTCTCCTGGGGATCTTCCCAACCCAGGGATTGAACCTGGGTCTCCTGCACTGCAGGCAGATTCTTTACCATCTCAGCCACCAGGGGAGCCCTATGGGTTAGAAGCTCCTGAAGATGACATGGGTTAGTGGCCTATCTCTACCCAACTATGTCCTGGGGCCCCCATCTAACAGGAGTCCTTATGAGCAGGATGGTGTGAACAAGAGGCATGAGGCCTGCGGTCATAAACCAGCTCCGGCCACCTTCTAGCCCACAGCGGTCTCCCGCGTGTGTGGGCGTGTCTCATTGCAAACCAAATTCTCACTTGTCTTTGGCCCACAGGCCTGGTTCATTGCAAGGAAATTGCCAGCAAGATCCCATTTCTGCACAAAGTCTAAAGTCAGAGAGGCCCATTTCTGGCGCCTTGGGGCACATCGTGTTTGTTCCTGCCAATTTCTAAAACCTCTCCTCTAGGAACCTGGGAGATTCCAAGTTTCTGCCACTGGCTTTGTCCTGAGGGTTTTTTTCCTCCTTAAAACCATTCTTCCCAAAAGAGGTGTTTTATTCATAGAGCATGCACTGGACTTTTGCTGGTTTCCATTGTGAGAGGGGAGGGCGTGGAGTGTATAGTGAGGGGTCCGGCTAGTTTGTCATGAGGGTCTCACTTGTGGTTTTTCACAGGTCTGGAGGCGTTAGGACTTGGGAACTTCCACTTCACTCCCTTCCCGGGTGCGGCCCCCAGGCCGCACGAGCTGGCTCCACACGCAGGCTCTCATGCTGGGAACCAGACCTGGGACTGGAGCTCCCCTGCGGGGCCCCACCTGCGTTCCTGCGAGGGCTGCAGCCTCAGTGCGCTCAGGACTTTCCATGGTTTTCTGGAACTCACGCCTTCTAGCTCCTGTCCCAGGGTTTGCTCTCTTACAGAGAACCCTGAAGCCTGGCGCCAAACCGGGATCATACAAAACAATAGTTATTGATTTGGAGGGTGTTTATTTAATTGGAGGGTGATTGCTCTATAACGTTGTGTCGGCTTCTGCCCCACACCTACATAAATCAGCCAGCAGGATCCATATGCCCCTCCCTCTTAAACAACAACACTGTTTTTAAGACCAGAAGGGAGATGGAGGGAAAACACCAACATACTCTGGGGGGCAAATCCAGAGGTACGGGGCCCCCAACAGGGCCTGGTGCCTTCATCCTGGGGGTTCAAATCCTGCCTTCCCACCGACGACTTCTGTGGCCCTTGACTGGTGGCCTGACTTCACAGCACCTCCGTTTCCGGTCTCATAAGGGTTTGTGAAGGGACAGTGCCCCGAACACTTGGTTAAATTCACAGAGCTGAAGCAGAACCTGGCATGGTGAAGAACCTTCGTGGTTGTTTTCTTCCCTGCTCTTCCCCTCATGCCAGGGTATCCCTGTCCCATGACTCTAAGGTGCCCTCGCCCCCACCGCCCCTCCTGAGAGCAGAGAGAACAGGGAGTTAAAGAGTGAACAAGTGGAGCAGGAAGCACATTGGTTTAGATTCTGAAGATCTGGGTTCTGGGCCTGGTGGGGACAGGGGCTAGCTCTGTGACTTTGGGGAACTCATCTACCCTCTCTGAGCCCACAGCAGGGAGATGCCGAATGTTCTGTTACAAGGTGATGAGGAACCTGGCATGTTTACTGTTGGCAGTTTACAGTTAGGGTTAAGCTCCCTGGGGCTTCCCTGTTGGCTCAGACAGTAAAGAACCTGCCTGCAATGCAGGAGACTCAGGTTTGGTCCCTGGGTCGGGAAGATCCCCTGCAGAAGGGAATGACAATCCACTCTGTATTCTTGCCTGGAGAATCCCATGGACAGAGGAGCCTGGTGGGCCACAGTCTATGAGGTCGCAGAGAGTCGAACACAACTCAGCAACTCAATGCCCCCTGAGATCACACAGGGGAATTCAACTGTGTAGAAAGACCCCGTGTAAAGTGACAAATCAGTGTTTCTTGTAGTACATGGACGCAATCCCCCATCCATACAACCTTCCCCTTCGTTGAGATTATTTACTGCTTTAAGAAAAATCCCCAGAAGGGGGATTAGGAGGGCAGAGGCTGGGCTTCACGATGTCTGCAGAAGCACATGCCAGTTTCCCAAAAGCGCTGCACCAGCTTTTGCTCCTCCAGCAGCAGGCACACAGGGTCTTGAAGCCCTTGAACCAGGGCCTTTCTCTGTGGTGCTTCGGGGACATCGTAAGCCGGAGGTAGTTGGAGCTTATCAGTTCAGCGCGATGTGTTTGGAAACCCAGCTGACAAGGGCGACAGGCCGGCTTGAAGGCTAACCGGGGGGACATCTTCCATGTGGTCATTTCAGGTTTGGATGCTGACGGGGGACAAGCTGGAGACAGCTACTTGCACAGCGAAGAACGCACATCTGGTGACCAGGAACCAGGACATCCACATTTTTCGGCTGGTAAAGCATTCTCTGCCTCAGGGCTCGTGGCGGGGGTGGGATGCTCTGTTTGCCCTGTAACCTCATAATCTCACGTGGGCCTCTGCAGGCGGAGGGGGAGGACATTAACCACCTAGGGTGGGGGGAGCTCAGGGCACTGGTTTGGGTGCACTTACTGAATGGCCCAGGTGAGGCTGAAGGACTCCTTCCGGGGGTGGTGCAGGGGCTCCTGGTAACCACCTTGCGTTGACCTGGGTTCTTGACCTGTTGGGGGCCATGGTCCCTTGAAGAGGCTGATGGGGTGCAGATAAGCTTGTATGCGTGAAACTGTGCATATGAGTCTGGGGTTTCACTGGACCCTTGAAAGCGAAGTCTTTGGATAGGAAAGTCAAGATCATAGATCCTGGCCTATCTGCCTTCTTGAAGGAAACCACTGAGGAGCCTTTGGAAGGAGGCATGGTGGGTGGCAAAGAATTCCCTGCCCTGGTGGCAAGCCCTTGGCCAAATAGTGCAGGCAAGAGGAGCCACTCCAGGGCTCGAAGCTGAACACTGTGATTGGCTTTACTGAGTCGTGAGGTGAGAGCCACCAGGTCTCCTCCGGGGCTGAATATAGTGGTCCTATGTACCTGCCACCAGAGCTACCAAGCCAAACAACTGGGGCTTCTCCAGATGTTCTAGAGGTCTCCGCCCACTGCCACCCCTGCCTTTGGTCCATAGCATGTTGAAGCTTTAAGAAATCTAGCGGTTTCTGGAATAGCCCAACCAGCATCACACAGAGGCAGATACATCAGATCCTCATCATTCATGGATTCTGTATTTGCAAATCTGCCCACTCATTAAAATTTACTTGTAGCCCAAAAATTAATACTCGAACTGCCTTCAGAGTCGCATATGATCACGTGCACAGTGGTGTCACCTGCCGAGCAGGTCCCCAGCTGAGGTGGAGTCAGGCGACGCTCTGCCGTCTTGTCTCAGCCCTCAGAGGGACACAGGGGTCCTTTCAGTCTGTTCAGTGCCGCCTGGTTTTTTTTGCATTTTTGTGGGTTTTTTGTTAGCAATTTCATGGTTTAAAATGGTCCCCAGCACAGAGCTGAGTACTGACCATGTCCCTGAGTGCAGGAAGGCTGTGATGTACCTCCCAGAGATAATCTTCCTTCAGGTGTGAGTTATGGTCCTGATGGCCGTGAGTCTAGTGTTAACGAGTCAACTATACCTATGTGTATGCTAAAATTTTTGACGTATAGTTGATGTACAATGTTATATGCTTCACTATGTGCAGCGTAGTGGCTTATTGTTTTTTAAATGGTATATGGAGAAGCAAATGGCACCCCACTCCAGTATTCTTGCCTGGAGAATCCCATGGACAGAGGAGCCTGGCAGGCTAAAACCATGGGGTTGCAGAGTCGGACATGACTGAAGCACCTTGGCAAGTACTGCGTTTATAATTATCAAAGATTGGCTAGACCTCCGTGTTATACAATAGAGTCCTGTAGCTTGTTATGTTATACACAGTTGTTCGTATCTTTCAATCCTTTACCCCTATCTTTCCCCTCCTCTTCCCTCTCTTCACTACTCACAGGTAGTGTGTCTCTATATCTCTTTATATTCATTAGTTTTATTTTTCAGATTCCACATGTAAGTGACAGCATGCAGTATTTGTCTTTCTCTGACTTATTTCAGCAGTATATATTTTCAAAGATATCTTTAAACAGAGACACGTAGAAATCAAGGTTACGTAATGACTGATGGGCAAAAATATTGTGACCAGAGGCTCGCAGGAGCCTAGCCCTGTATCTCCCCCAGGAGCAGTGGTTCCGTAATCACTGAGTGTTCACAGCGGCTTCACAGAAGATAACTATTGGACATGATGAGAACACACTGTATGCTGTAGGAGTCTGGCAGACTATGGCTGTGTGCTGGTCACCTATGTTTTTAAATAAAGTTTTATTTAAATGCAAGGTCTGCCCATCTGTTTAGGATTGCCTGTGGCTGCTTTGGCAGTGTGGCGGTGGAGTGGGGTAGTTGTGGCAGACTGTGTGGTCCACAGAGCGTATCATATTTAACACCTGACTCTTTATAGAAAAGCCAGCTGCCTGGCTAGGTGCCTGGCTTCTGAGGCCTGCTCTGAAATGGACAGGCTGTGCTCCTCTAGGCAGGCTAACACGTGGTGCATGCGTCCATTTACTTGCTCGTACAGTAGAGGCTTGAGAGCCCTTGTGGGAAATAAAGGGGGTGAAAGTGCAGGAAAAGTGCTTAGCGCGGTGCCGGGCACAGAATGAACGGACACCGGCCCTTGCTCTCCCCTTGGTCACGTGGGCCCCAGCCTTCCGGGGGAGGCGAGGGGGCGGCTGCTGTGCAGACCCCCGATGCCCAGTCACAGCAAGCAGGGTCTGCTCTGGCTCGGGGGTTGGTGGCAGGGGCCCCAGGAAGTCGCCGCCTGTTCCCAGCGGCTCAGAGCGCAAGGCCTCCTTCACCGTCCTCCCTTCCAGGTGACCAACCGTGGCGAGGCGCACCTGGAGCTGAACGCCTTCCGCAGGAAGCACGACTGCGCGCTGGTCATCTCCGGAGACTCCCTGGAGGTGGGCGCGGGGACCCCCGGGAGCTGCCGTGGGGGCGGAGGGCGGACCGCGGCCGACCCAGCTCCTCCCCCTGCTGCCGCCAGGTGTGCCTCAAGTACTACGAGTACGAGTTCATGGAGCTGGCCTGCCAGTGCCCGGCCGTGGTCTGCTGCCGCTGCGCGCCCACGCAGAAGGCGCAGATCGTGCGTCTGCTCCAGGAGCGCACCGGGAGGCTGACCTGCGCAGTAGGTAGGCTGCGCGTGACCCTCGGGGGCCGCCGGGTGACCCTCGGGGGCCGTGCCCGCGGCTGCGCGTGACCCTCGGGGGACGCCGGGTGACCCTTGGGGGCCGGGCCTGCGGCTGCGCGTGACCTTCAGGGGCCCCCGGGTGACCTTCGGGGGCGGGGCCTGCGGCTGCGAGTGACCTTCGGGGGCTTCCTGGTGACCCTCGGGGGCGGGGCCCCAGGGCCGCACGCTTCAGGTTCCCAGGCCATGACGTTTATACCCCTTTCCCCGCTTTGGCCCTGTTTCTGCCATCACTGTTTTCAAGTACTTTGCTCTGCGAAAGCGCCCACAAGGACGCTGAGGGCGTTCCGGGCCTTCGTCCTTGGTCTGTGATTCGTTCTCTAGTGACACCAGCGCAGTAGAGCCCCGGGGGTGAAGAAGACCACGCTATTGAGAGGGGTCTGGGTCCAGTCGGCCAGTTTTCCCCAGCTGGGGGTCCACGGGGGTCTTGGTCTGCTCGCTGGTAGAATGGGAGAGGACCCGCAGTTCCCCCGAGGGGTACCTAGGTGGATTCAGAAGGGCGGTAGCCTTTACGAGGCGCCTGCTGCAGTCGCAGTAAGCCGGGCACCGTCTGTCATCGCTGATGATGACGGGACCCCCACCCCTTGGAGGCGGGCCCCGGGGGGCTGTAGACTCCCACGCGGCGTGGACACAGCCCCCTCGCTCAGTGAGTCAGCCAGGCCGCTCGGCCAGTGGCCGCTCCCTCTCTCAGGTCCGCTGCCTGTAAAAGCAGCTGATTCCGCAGGCCGTTGGAGAGACTGAGAGAACAGAACAGAAACGTAGCCTGCGATGGGAGGCAGCGGTGGACGAGTCCGTAAAGTGACCGTGGAAAGCGCGCTCGTGTTTCTGGCCTCTCCCTCCTTGCTGACCTTCCTCTCTGGTCTGTGCGCCCCGCAGGCGATGGTGGCAATGACGTCAGCATGATCCAGGAGTCGGACTGCGGCGTCGGCGTGGAGGGAAAGGTGAGCACGGATCAGGGTGTGCGCAGATTTCTGCCCTAGGGTCAGCGTTAGGGCCTTAGGTGGTGGTCGTGAGGATGTCAGAGGGGAGTCGCTCTGCTCCACCAGCTGGGGCTTCTCTTTCCCTCCGAGGTGCAGCTTCAATGCTCCTGGAAATCCTCCATTAGAATTACAGAGACTAAGGAACCAGGTCTGGTAATTACGTAGTGTTTCTACCTGGAAGTCAGAGATCCGTGTCACCGTATCTTACAGACAAATGCTGAGTCTTTGCTTGCCCAGACCTAATCTTTTTTAGTGTCTTGCTTCATTCTTAGGGTGCAGGGAATGTACTCCAAATGCTTCCCTGGCAGTGTTGTCAGTAAAAGCGTTAGTTTCACACTGTGGGTCATCTCTCAGGGATTATGACAGATGGGGCATGGTTTGCTCCTCCCTAAAATGCTGTGGCTGGAGAAGGCAATGGCAACCCACTCCAGTACTCTTGCCTGGAAAATCCCATGGACAGAGGAGCCTGGTTGGCTGCAGTCCATGGGGTCGCTAAGAGTCCACACGACTGAACGACTTCACTTTCACTTTTCACTTTCCTGCATTGGAGAAGGAAATGGCAACCCACTCCAGTGTTCTTGCCTGGAGAATCCCAGGGACGGCTGAGCCTGGTGGGCTGCCGTCTGTGGGGTCGCACAGAGTCAGACACGACTGATGCGACGCAGCAGCAGCAGCAAAATGCTGTGGCAGCTACAAATTTTTAAAGATTCTGTCTTAGAGTTGTTTTCCTTTTTCCTTCCCTGTCAACTGTGTGCCTTCCACTAATAGTTTGCCCTGCCCTCTGTCCTTTGCGACTTGAGATGACCATAGGCCAGAAGGGTGAGCCCACGTTTGTTAGCTCTGTGTGTGGAGTGAGAGTGTGGAGGCCTTGAATGAGGGCCAGAGATGCTCTCTATGCATTTTGTCCCATACATTCATGCCTCTGGATTTTCCAAAAATGCTTTTTTCCTTTCCACCTTTTTTGCCTGGTTTTCTGGTTCTCATTCAGTTGACAGTTGCTTGAAGTTGCAGAGCCAAATGATCCTTGAAGAAGATGTTAGGTCTGAAATCTGTATAATTCTTTAATCCTGGTTGTAAAAAGCACAGTTGAGATTAATAGATGGAATTCTTTACACCATGCTGTATAGTACGAGAACATTTGCTCTTCTGTTAAAAATTATAGTCTGCTTCCTTTGTTTTTTGTAATATAAAAGTAATGAGTGCTCACAGTAAAAAAACCACAACAATGTCGAAAAAGATAAAGAGCATTTTTTTCCTTTAGACAGCTGCATCAAACTGGTAACACTGATTATTCTCCTAGAATGTTTGTTGATGTGTATACTACTTGTTATGGGGGTGTATATAATTTATATGTACACATACATATATACATGGGATTCCCAGGTGGCTCAGTGGTAAAGAATCTGCCTGCCAAGCAGGAGATGCAGGTTTGATCCCTGGGTCGGGAAGAGCCCCTGGAGGAGGAAATGGCAACCCGCTCCAGTGTTCTTGCCTGGGAAATCCCATGGACAGAGGAGCCAGGTGGGTTACAGTGAATGGAGTCGCAGAGTTAGATATGACTTAGCGACTAAACAACAACAACATATATATGTACACCTTACACACATATATATTATTCTCATGTATAATTTAACATTTAAAATATTATATTATGTTTTACTAAAATGAAACTTGCCTAAATCTGCTGTAGCTTAGATTTCTTTATACATCAGAACATGTAGATCCATCATTTTGTATATTTCCTAGAACTTTCTATTTTGAAAAATGTAACTCCTTCAGAAAAGTCGAGCTAGAACAATGAGCTCCTCTTTACTCTTTGATTTACCAGTTACTAGTGTTTGTCACTGGAGAAGGCAATGGCAGCCCGCTCCAGTACTCTTGCCTGGAAAATCCCATGGACGGAGGAGCCTGGTGGACTGCAGTCCATGGGGTCGCTAAGAGTTGGACACGACTGAAGGCGACTTTCACTTTCACTTTCACGCATTGGAGAAGGAAATGGCAACCCACTCCAGTGTTCTTGCCTTGAGAATCCCAGGGACAGGAGAGCCTGGTGGGCTGCCGTCTATGGGGTCGCACAGAGTTGGACACGACTGAAGGCGACTTAGCAGCAGCAGCGTTTGTCACATCCTTCTTCTCGTTCCCTCTCTCTCTCAATCAGCTGAAAGTCAGTTGCAGATACGTTACCTCTCAATGCTTCAGGGTGGATCTCTTAAGAAAGAGGGCATTTTTCTACATAAGCAAAATAGCATCGCCACAAGGGTAACATTGATGTGTGATAATATTATGTAATATTCATGGTCTCATTTCTCCAGGGCTCCCCAAAATGTTTAAAAATGAAATCTCCAGGAAGCAGTGAAGGCTCACATGCTGCATTTATTTGCGCGCTTCATGTCTCTCTACTCTTCTCTAATGGAGAACACTTCTCTCCATATGTTTTGTGGGAGAGGCGGTATATTTCAGGACACTGATTTTTGAAGCATTCAGGGCAGTTGGAGAACAATCCCATGACGTCTGTGGGCCGGGTGGGTTTGCTTATGGTTCTGTGTTTCTGGTGTGAGGAGCTGAGGAGCTCATGAGAGGAGTTTGTGCCTTCCTGTTTGCCACCAGGAGGCCGTGATGTCCATCTGCCCCATTGATAGCATCTGCCGTGGACCTTTAAAGAATCCCATAATATGGCGGCACTCCATATTATGGAGTGCAAAGCTGTGTTTGGGAATGTGCAAAGCTGTGTTTGGGAATGTTCAATTTAGTATCGTTGGTAGCATTGGCCCCATCCCCCCATATGTTTAACTCTTAAGGGAGCTGAGTGCTCAGTGCCTGTCTTGGAATGATTCTTTGCTCCTGACTCCCGTTACGGGTTGGGCCTAACCCCCAAGGCTTAATACTAGATCTGTTTGACCTCCCAGTTATGACTATCTGTGCTTGGGAATGTTTTTTATTTAAATAAATTCCTCATTTAAAATCAGATTTAGACTCAGACCACCAACTGTGTATAGCTGGAAACCAAAGAATTCCTTTATTGAAGTTGTTCAAAGATCTCCTTACCAGCGTCTTGCTTTTTCAATTTAAAAAAAAAACATGTGTTTGCCTTGCCCTCCCGTGCCCCTGATGGCGCCCGATTTCGACTTCCGGTCCCAGGAGGGCAAGCAGGCTTCGCTGGCCGCAGACTTCTCCATCACTCAGTTCCGGCACCTTGGCCGCCTGCTCATGGTCCATGGCCGCAACAGCTACAAGCGCTCAGCCGCCCTCAGCCAGTTCGTCATCCACAGGAGCCTCTGCATCAGCGCCATGCAGGTGGGCACGTGGGGGGCTGTGTGGACAGTGCTGGAGAAGCAGCGGTCTCCGCTTTGGAACAGTGACCCCGCCGGGCCAGTTCCAGCCCCTCTCTCTGCACCGCTCCCCCCTCAACTCCGAAAGAGCTCGGAGCGCCTGCCTGGAGCCCTCCTGTGTGGGGGCCAAGGCTGTGCTTGCTCTGCAGAGCGTCAGCGGTGGGGCCTGGCTGGGGCACGAGATGTAGTGTAGTGTAGATGACCTGGGTTCGTGTGTCGGGGTGAGTTGTCATACTTAGTTTGCCAGAGGGAAGGACGCAGAGGTAAACGCCAAATGAATACTCCAGCTCGGAGTTTTCTGCATGCAGAATCAAGGACCGACAGAGAGCAGCCATAGACAAACAATGCGCTTTTCTTGAGCGCGTCCTGTACCCTGGGCAGCAGGCTAAGTGTTCACAGTGCAGGGGCACGTGCAGTCTTCACTGTAGTCTGTGCCCATTCTACAGACAGGGAGGCTGAGGCTCAGTGAGGGTGAGAAATTGGTACAGTATCCTTCAGGGATTTAGTCTCCCCAGGCAGGGGGCCCTGTACCTGCCCTGTTAGTCCAGGTCTCCCCCTCTGCCTGCCATTCTTGGGGGCGGGTGTTGCCTCCACCTGAGGGGGCACTTAGAGTGGTACAGCCCAGGGCATCTCAGCTCTGCCTCCAGCGCAGCCCAACTGGGAGTCCAGTGTGCTTATCCCAGTCATCCGTCCTCTTGAGGAGTTGAAAGTGTTCACTGCTCAGTCGTGTTCGACTCTTTGTGACCCTATGGACTATATAGCCCATCAGGCTCCTCTGTCCGTGGAATTCTCCAGGCTAGAACACTGTACTGGGTTGCCATTTTGTCCTCCAGGGGATCTTCCTGACCCAGGGGTCAGACCCAGGGAGTTACATCTTGCTTTTTCACAAAGGATTCTAGAATGTACAAGGTATCCTCCCATCTTCTGTCTCCCCAGCTTCTTCATAGTCTACTGTCAGGCCGTGGCAGTGAAGTCGTATTAGGGAGGAGGCCCAAAGCGGGGAAAGAAAACATTTTGGATGTTGAACATCTGTTGGCTGATCTTCTTCCTTGGGCATTTAGGTGAAAAAGAACCCCAGTTAAGTGGTGAGAACTTAGGAATGACACATCTTGGAACCCGTATCCCCAGCTGTCTCTCAGACCTTGAGCAAGTCAAGTTACCACTCTGGGCTTTGGTCTTTCCACCTGTCAAGGGGCATCCCTCTGTTCAAGGGTCTTGGCCCTGGCTCCTCAGAGAGGGCTACTTTGAGAAGCAGAGAGTTTTATTAAGGCATCAAGTGCTAAAGGCATCCTTACATCATTAATAAAAGCAAAACAGGCTAATGTGTAAACCTAAGGTGAGGTTTTATCCTGTTATTTTTTTATTGTGGTAAAAGTCACATAATATAAACACTATTTAAACCACATTTAAACCTGCGCACTTCAGTGGCACCGAGTACAACATTCACATAGTTGTGCAATTCTCGTCATCATCCATCTCCTGAATTTCTCACTTTTCTAAACTGAAACTCTACCCATTAAACCCCAACTCCCCGTTCCTCCTCCCAGGCCCTGGAATCTACCAGTGCACTTTCTGACTCTCTGAATGTGACTGTTCTAGGTTAAGGTTTGCTTTGATATGTGGGAAAGCTGTTTAATTGTATGCGAAAGACACCTTGCCTTCAGGCTCGAGTGGTGCTGCCTGAGGCACGTGAGGATGCCCCCTCCCCTGGCTCATCTGTGCTTTTGCGGGGGCGCAGTTACATTTTTAGTATCTGTTGCATTTATGAGTGAAGGATCTTTAAAGTGATTTTCATCAACACGATCAAAACGCTCACAGCTGCTCTGGTTCACCAGACCACATCTGTACTTTTATTTTATGTAAGCCCATCAGTTGGACTGGATAACATCATGGTTTTAATCACTGGGAGATTAATCAGCTCATTCCCGGGCAAACACACACAAGCTGGCTTGGATGAATTTACTTCTGTAATGCCCGTATGTTACCATAAATATGGATTCAGAAAAAAACCAATTCTAGCGTGAGGAATTGTTCTTTGTGCTATCGAGGGAGAAACAAACCAACCATCCCCAGTAAAAAAAAAACAAAAACCCTTACCCCTGTCCACTGTGCCGAAAGTAGAGAGTCCCCTTAGAATTGCACCTTGCCAGTGGCCTCTGAGACAGATGAAGATACAGCATGTTTAGTCTCCACAGTGCTGTTTCCAGGGTGAAGGCGTCGTGGTCAGTCTGGCCCGTTTAGAGGAAGAGGTTTCTGACTGATTTGCAAAACTGAACACCAGGATTCTTGACCTTTTTATAATCCTCCTTCCTGGGCAGCAGCCTGTGTGAGAAGTCCTCTGAAAGGTGGCTTTCACCTTTCAATTCCAAAGTCACAACCAGGGCAGAGCCAGGCTGCCCGTGACCAAGGCCCTCGGCGCCACCTGTGTCCTGAGCTCTGTACCAAGCCAGGGCCCACGACAGGTGAAGAGGGGGAGAGGTCTCTGGTCCCACACTCTTCCTAGCCACTAGGCTGGCCCAGCCTTTTCTTCCATTTGCTGTTCAGCCACTCAGTTGTGTCCGACTCTTTGCGACCCCATGGACTGCAGCACGCCAGGCTTCCTTATCCTTCACTATCTCCTGGAGCTTTCTCAAACTCATGTCCATTGAGTCGGTGATGACATCCAACCATCTCATCCTCTGTCGTCCCCTTCTCTTCTTGCCCTCAATCTTTCCCGGCATTGGGGTATTCTCCAGTGAGTCATCTCTTTGCATCAGGTGGCCACAGTACTGGAGGTTCAACGTCAGCATCAGTCCTTCCAGTGAATATTCAGGGTTGATCTCCTTTAGAATGGACTGGTTGGATCTCCTTGCAGTCCATGGGACTCTCAAGAGTCTTGTTCAGCACCACAGTTCAAAAGCATCAATTTTTTGGTGCTCAGCCTTCTTTATAGTCCAATTCTCACATCTGTACATGACCACTGGAAAAACCATAGCTTTGATTAGACGGACCTTTGTTGGCAAAGTTAATGTCTCTGCTTTTTAATATGCTGTCTAGGTTGGTCATAGCTTTTCTTCCAAGGAGTAAGCATCTTTTAATTTCATGGCTGCAGTCACTGTCCACAGTGATTTTCTTCCATGTTCAGTTTTTAAAATCCTCAGGCAATAGCTGTCCCTGGCCTCTGGTAAGTTTTGTACTAATTAGCTTAGAGGTCGCTTTGCTTCTGTTGGGGTCAGTAGATGTTCAGAGAAGGAAGTAACAGAGCATTAAGTCTGGTTTTATCTCCCCAGCCAATTTTTCACTGCTAATATTTTCCAAATCACGAAGCAGACATTACAGCAGGGGTTGGTAAATATCTTTATTGCTTTTGTCTGATTGCAAAAGTAGTAGGTTGTGGGTTCTTTGTAAAAATTTCCAAGAAAAGTAGAGCATGTAATATGAGAAGGGAAGCCTTCTCCGCGACCCCACCCTCCAGGATAACTGGTGCATGTCCTTAGGGTGGAGGGTATTTTCCTGTGTCTGTTTCCCTGCATACGCCAGCTTGTGTATCAGTTGCACACCTAGAGAGGAGGTGATTTTGAGCCGTTGGGTGTGTGGCTTCTGGGGACGGAACAGGGCTTGAATCCTGCAGGACCATTTTATCTGCTCACTTTCAAACCCTTCTGTGATGTAGGCGGTGTTAGGACTTGATCTCATGGGTTGTCGCGGAGACTCACTGGGATCAGATACAAGGTATTCCCAGATCCAGCTTGTGTGTAAGTTAATAAATGTTTACAGGGGAGCTGAGAGTGGACCCTGGAGCTAAACCCTCTGATGTGACTCCTGGCTGTGTCCCTTATGAGCTGTGCTATCTTGGGGAGTTCACTTAAACTCTGTGCCTTACTTCCCTCATCTGTAGAATGGGTACAGTGATAACAACGCCTCCTTTGTAGGGTTGCTATAGGAATTAAATGAGCTAATTACTTAAAGCACTGTAACAGGCAGGCGTAAAAGAAGCACTTTGTGGGTGCCGATGCTGTTTTTGTGGTACAGACGTAGGGGCTGTGCTTACAGTTTTTGGTAACGTCCTTTTTTCTCCTTGGCACAGGCTGTCTTTTCCTCCGTGTTTTACTTCGCTTCCGTCCCCCTCTATCAAGGATTCCTCATCATCGGGTAAGAAAGTCCAGGCAAAGTATTAATTTTTAACGAGCCACCCCTAGAACACCCCAGAAGAAGGACGAAGCATTGTGTTAAAGATGCCTCAGTCTCCAAGTCAAGGCTGGTCTGGCAGTCTGGTTTAGAGCCTTCTTGAGCTAATATAAATTCGAACTAATAAGCTCATAACCAGACTGCAGAGGTAGAGTACAGTCTGTTTGTGGTCCCTCTGTACCTGATGATTGAACAAGGCTTACCTGCGAGAGCCTGAGGTTATCAGATAATTGGCAACTGGGCAAAACTGAAGTCCCCGAGGGGTCTTAGGAAAAGCAGAGAGAGGGGATCTGGAAAGGACCCTTGTTGCCATGGCCGCTTGCAGCGGAGCGCCTGCTGGTGAGTCTCTAAGGCAACCAGAGCCTAGCTCGCAGGGGTCCATACCCTTGGTAGAGCTTGTGCCGTGACCTGTGATGCTGTCCCTTGGACGTTTGCTGCCACACACCCCTGTTCCTGACCTGGAATTTGTGACGTTCCTTTTGACCTTTTCAGAGGCTGTGCTGGTCTCTGAGTTACCCAGGGAGGTGGAGTCTGGTTTCCACATGCCGCAGATAGATGCTGGTAGGGCGGCTGGTTACCAAGGCGGGAGGCACAGAGGGGCTGGCTGGTCCCAGGGCCGTCTTACAAGTACATGTTCTGACGTTCAGCCTTGGAGCCAGCACTGGGGTCCTGCTGCTTGTAACTGGGGAAGATGGCCTGCCCTTTGTCAGGTCCTGGAACCATGGTGGAACCTGCCAGAACAGAGCCAGGGCTTTAGGCTCCACGTGCCTCCCCGGGACCTGGTCCCCCTTCCCTCAGGTTTCACCTGCTCGCCCTCCCGCACCTGCGTGGCTCTGGCCATGTGGGCCGCCTCGCTGCCCTTCGCACAGGACAGACACACTTCCACGTCGGGGCCTCTGCCCTTGGGGCGCTCCTTGCTGGACGCGGGCGAGGCCACCGTCCTCCTCTGTGGGCGCCTCCTCGGCCGTCCCATCCCCCGCTGCCGTCTCTGCAGTCACACCAGCTCACCCCGCGCCTTGTCCCCTCTTCCCCGTCATGTTTCCCTCCTCAACACCGTGCCTCCAACACGCAGTATGGTTTACTGAGCTTGTTTTTTGACTCCCAGCACGGGAGCTCTCTGAAGGCAGGCGGTTTTGTCTGCTCTGCCTCTTGCGTCTCCGGGGCATCACCCTGGCCCTGGCGCGCTCCAGGCACCCTGTGCGTGGCTGTTGAGCGGAGGGGTGGGGGCGCCTGGCTGGGCTCCACTGCTGGCTCTTAGCCGGGGGGATCTTGTCTCTCACAGGTACTCAACCATCTATACCATGTTTCCCGTGTTTTCTCTGGTTCTGGACAAAGACGTTAAGTCGGAAGTGGCCATGCTGTACCCCGAGCTCTACAAAGACCTGCTCAAGGTTCCCCGCGCGCCTGCCGGCTTCCTCCTCCAGCCCCGTTCCCTCCTCCCTCCCCACCCTCCTTGCTTCTTTGTGTAAATTGTAACTTAGCGTAGATTTAATGCAGCCTGTCTGCCTTATACAGGCAGGTGCTTTCTGACTTAGCCCACGAAGCTGCTCTATGGCTGTGGTTGCGTCTCTACGTTGATGGTGCAGTTCTTAGCCCACGTCGCAACCTGTCAGCAGAAGGCACGGTCTAGACTCTGCTCAGGTTGTCCGAAGACCGCACCTTTCTGCTGCTTTTAAACGCGTTTCACACGGACGCTCCACGTCTGATGTGAACACACTTGAACTGATGGCTTTCTTACTTTTGAGAGGAAGGCGTGGGGGCTTATCATTTTTCTTAAAGTATTGTATGCACACGCAAAGACTGTTAAACTCTACCGCCAATAGGTCAGTAGAAAACAAGCCTCCTCATCCCTTTTTACAAGCCCCTGACAGTTCTGTTCTGTAGCTGCTCCTTGTGCCCCTGGAAATGCCCTTATGTACCCTCCGGAAAAACCTGAGTGTGTGCGTAACTGCATTTTTTTGTCCTCAAGGAATTTTTAATAAGGAGCAGCTTTATTTAATCTAAAATCACTTCTCTTTTTTTTAAAAAAAAGTCATATCTGTAATGTATTTCGATGTGTGTGAGCCACTGTTCCGATGAAAACAGGTCAGTGGTCTTGTCTGGCTGGCGGCGGGGGCGTCTGAAGGCAGCTGGCGCCCTGGCAGAGCCCTTCCCGCTGACCCGCTCTGTCTTCTCCTCTCGTTCAGGGACGGCCACTGTCTTACAAGACGTTCTTGATATGGGTTTTGATCAGCATCTATCAAGGTAAGGATGGGCGGAACCACTGGTCGTCTTGTGCTCTGGCCTTGGCCTGGCGGTCAGATTTCCTGCGCTGTGTCTCTAGAACACGAAGATAAGCAGCTAGAATCTTGAGACAGCAGTCAGGAGCGTGGCCTTGGGCCCCCGGAAGCCCCCTCTGCAAGTCCTGAGGATGCGATCGTGGGGCCCAGAGTCACATGTGTGAGGTGGTGCTGCCAGCTGAACTGAGACAAAATCAGAGAAAGTGTTAGTTGCTCAGTCATGTCCCCCTCTTTGTGACCCCGTGGACTGCACCCCGCCAGGCTCCTCTGTCCATGGAATTCTCCAGGCAAGAATACTGGAGTGGGTTGCCATTCCCCTTCTCCTGGGGATCTTCCCCACCCAGAGATTGAACGTGGGTCTCCTGCACTGCAGGTAGATTCTTTACCACCTGAACCCCCAGGAAAGCCCAGAGGAAAATGTAACTAATACCAATGGAAGCTTGCTGGGGTGTTGGAGTCACTGTAACAAAAAAATGCTTGTGTTCTGGGATGTCCTGATACATTTTCTGAGGTCCAGCTCTAGTTTTTGAACAACATATTTACTTCCGTGGCCTCCAGAGAGGGGCCCCTCAGACTGTAGAGGCTTTGTAAGATGATTTACGCGAAATGGGAAGGAAATACCAGGCCCTCTTTGTTTACCTTTTCCACTCTGTTTAGAATTTCTGTTTACTGGTGTGCTTTATAATGTATCTGGTACATTTGTGCAGTGGGCCTGCTTTCTATGTCTGTCTGCACAGGCACACATGGATGGTTCACAAGTACATTCCGCCCGTTAGGGATTCACGCTTAGTGATTTTCACTGATGAGACGATGTGTAGTTAAACAGCGTAGAGACCATCGCATTTGTTGACGGGAGGCTCCACTGTCATCAGAACAGTCTGCAGGGGTCTTTTTGAGAGGTGCAGCAACATGGCGTGTGTGTATCTGGTTGAAGAAAGGAAAGCCTATCTGGAAGTTCATAATAAGAAGCAGTGGCGCTTTCCTGCACCCCCTCCACCCCCAGGTCTGTTGTGATAGACTCACCTGAGCTTCGGGGCTTCGCACTCTCCTGGCCCTGCTCTTAAGCAACGGTCTCACATAGCAAGTGTGTTTGATCAGCATGAGATGTCGCCCGTTCAGCTGTGATTCTGGGCGAGAAGGTGCTTCTCTGGACTCTCCTGCACTTTCCTTTCTCTTCTCAGCACGGGTGCAGGGGTTTCGAGTGCCTCTTAGCTGCCTGTTTATTTTGCGCATGTTTTTGGGGTGGGTGGGCGGCAGAAGAGACAAAACCTGTCACTCACCATCGTGACTCTTCTGAGTGTCCAGTTCAGTAGCGCGCAGTGTATTCGCGCTGCTGTGAAACCAGTCTCCAGAACTTTCTTGACTTTGACAAGGGAAGCTGTGTATCCATCCAACGGCAGACACGTCTTTCCCTTCCTCCCCACAGCTCCTCGGTAATCGCTGTTCCCCTTTGTGTCTCTTTGAACATGACTGCTTCAGAGCCCGGGTATAAGTGGGATCCCACAGTATTTGTTCTTCAGTGGCTGGCCACGTCCGTCATTTCAAATAAAATACAAAAGCCTCTGTCTCTTGTTCCATCATTCAATCCAGATAGTTACTCTCTTCTTCTGCCTCTTTTCCTGTCTTTTCCTCTCCCTCGCGGCGATCAACTCTCAATTATATATAAGTCAAAAGGAGTGTAGCAAGACTAGGGACTTCCCTGGCTGTCCAGCAGTTAAAACTCGTGCTTCCAGGGGCTGTGAGTGTGATCCCTGGTTGGGCAACTAAGATCCCACATGCCGCCCAGCGTGATCAAACAATTTAAAAGAAAAAAAAAAAAAAAGCAACATAGGAAACCTGGGATCTGCTGCCTGTCTTTCAAACCTCCATGAAGGCCCTCTCATTAGCCTCCTTGACCAAATGGTGTCTTTCATGTCTAAATGGAGAGGAGAGGGGTCAGACGTGGGCGAGCAGGCTGTGTCCTGGGAAGAGGGGGGCTGTGGGGGCGGCATGAGCCCCTCCCCACGCAGACCCCTGCCCCGCCTCGCCCGCAGGGAGCACCATCATGTACGGGGCGCTGCTGCTGTTTGAGTCGGAGTTCGTGCACATCGTGGCCATCTCCTTCACGTCGCTCATCCTCACGGAGCTGCTCATGGTGGCCCTGACCATCCAGACCTGGCACTGGCTGATGACGGTGGCCGAGCTGCTCAGCCTGGCCTGCTACATTGCCTCCCTGGTGTTCCTCCACGAGTTTATTGGTAAGAGCCCCGCCCGCCCCTGATGCGCACGCACACACACACACAGCCTGCCCATCAGGTCCAGGGGCCTCAACTTGGGGAGGGAGGCTGGCCCCTCGTGCCTGGGCCCTGTGTCCAGCAGGCCTGTGCACTCAGCAGCCCTCCTTGTCTCACTGGCGTCCCGTGGGGCACGGGGCCATTGACAGTCGGCCAGCCTCTTGGAACTGAGGCCGGTGGGCATGATCTCAGTGCTGAGTGTGGTCTTTAAACCACGCCCCATGCCTGCTGGCTTACAAGGGGCTTTGTTTAATGCGAGGACCGGGTGGGCTTACTCCAGGGAGCTGGTCACCATGTTGGGCTCCGTGGAGCCTCAAAGATGGTGAGCCAAGTCAGGCTTGCTGGAGAGTAGGTGGCAGTCAGCAGGACTTAACGCTGCTGTTGGCTCGAGAAGCTCTGCCTTATCGCAAAGGCATCTCCCATCCTGCCTCCTGTTTATCAGCAAACAGCTCCTTTAGATTTTGGTAAAGTGGCATTCCCATGGAAGGTGAAGTCTTAGAACAGTTTCACACGTGCTTGAAAGGCCTCCCTGAATGGGTTTTGTGAGCACCTACACATGCATTTCCGGAGAAGGCAATGGCACCCCACTCCAGTACTCTTGCCCAGAAAATCCCATGGATGGAGGAGCCTGGTGGGCTGCAGTCCGTGGGGTCGCTAAGGGTCGGACACGACTGAGCGACCTCACTTTCCCTTTTCACTTTCACACATTGGAGAAGGAAATGGCGACCCACTCCAGTGTTCTTGCCTGGAGAATCCCAGGGACGGGGGAGCCTGGTGGGCTTCCGTCTGTGGGGTCGCACAGAGTCAGACACGACTGAAGTGACTTAGCAGCAGCAGCAGCACACATGCATTTCAGTGGCTTGCCTCTGGGGAGTCACAGAGGCTTCCCAGGTGAGCCTGCCCCCAGGAGTTTCAGCCATCGCTTTAGCCGTGGACCTGCCCTAGGACTGGGCAAGCAGCCCACGGGTGGGGCCTTCGGCGTGGCACTTAGTAGGTGCTTACTCAGTGCCCACTGCGTTTCCTCCGCTTCTCCTCGAGAGGCAGGGGAGATGTTCCCAGTTCTTCTGGCACTCGCTAGCTGTCGCTCCTCTCTTGCAAAAACCACCTAACCGCAGGGACGACTGTCCTGCAGCCAGGAGGGGATCTCACACCAGCCCCCCACCCCTAAGGTCATGCTCTTCATGACCAGGGGTCTCCACTGCCTCATTCCACCCTCAGACCTGGCTCCGGCTTCTGTGACTATCGCCGAAGTGAAGGCAAGAAGCCGCTTGGAAGCAGAACTGTGTATTTGAGCGTCCCTTTCTGTCAGGTTTAGAAAGAAAAGCCTCCAGCTGTCAGATTCCAAATCAAAAACACCTGGAAGGGTCCCTCCTCCACCCCCTGCCATAGTTTTTTTTTCCCAGTTGTTGAAAGTAGCATTTCACGGAGGATCCGGAAGCTGCAGAAGCAGGTCAGAGGGAGGCGGGGACGCAGCTGGCAGGCTGCCGGCCGGGAGCCCCCGCGCCCGCCCACCGCTGTGCTCTGTCTGCCCGCAGACGTGTACTTCATCGCCACGCTGTCCTTCCTGTGGAAAGTGTCCGTCATCACGCTGGTCAGCTGTCTGCCCCTCTACGTCCTCAAGTACCTGCGGCGACGGTTCTCGCCTCCCAGCTACTCGAAGCTCACGTCCTAGGCCGAGCTCGGGAGGGGACCCCGGGCTCCGCGCATGCCTGGCGGGCAGAGGCCAAGCCGCTTCCTGTTGACCGCTGCCTGGGGCCTCTGCGTGCCGGCGCCCACGGGCGGGCCCGCTGCCGAGGTTCTGGGCTTCCTCGGAGCCCTGGCCTGGCCTGCGCAGGAGGCAGGCACCCAAGGGCCGCCATGGGCCTGTCTGAGCCCCTGGCGATTGACGGACGACTGAAGGTGACTCTGAAACCCGTAGCCCAGCCGAGAGGTTGGCACGTGTGTTGCCGCGCAGGCTCCCTTACGACTTGAATTTCGTTGTCCTGTGCTAAAAGTTTCTGTCCAGTTGAAAACCGTAGAGGGTTTTTCGTTGTTGTTTTAAACCATCCCAATGTGTGTGCACTTTTTCCGTCTTTCTGCCCTTAAAAAGACTGGTTTCAGAGAAAGAGCTCCTGGTGTAGGTTTGGGGGAAAAGACATTTGATTTAAAAAGTTAAGCAGATGGTAATCTGAGTTTTGAAACGCTAAATATCCTCTCAAAGGCAGCCTGGATTGTCGAATTGCCAGCTGGATTCCTGGAATGACAAAAACGCCATGAGAAGGGGGTGAGGGGCACACTGTCCTTCCCAGCCCAACACCTACAGTCCAGGCGCTGCCGCTGACGCCACCTGCCGCCTCGTGAGAGAAGTTCAAAGGGGTTGTCTTGCTTTGTTCAGACCTGGTAACAATTACAAAGCCCGTGGCTATCTGAGGACACCCTGGGACTTTTTTCGTTTTCACCAGGAAACGTGCCACTGGGCGGCCCCTTGATGTGCCGACAGCATGACAAGAGACTCGGCTAATTCTTTAGACAATGTCGCACATGTGGCTCAGACCCTCTGGGTCCAAAGTGGAAATGTCAGGGATGGGGGCTCTTGATGTCCACAGGAGTCTGTTTCCAGTTAGGAGGAATTGCTGAGGACGCAGTGACAAAGGGGGACGTGTCTTAGCGCATTGCAGGTCATCGGTGGCAGCTTTGAGTGAGGACCTTGGGGCGGGGGGAGGCCTGGACTGCAGCTCCGCGGTCTGGGCTCGCTTGCACTGCCTCCGGATTTCAAGGGAAGCTCACTCAAAGGCCGCGAATGGAGATTCCTCTCCCCAACCAGGGTGGGGCCCTTGTGCGACTGTTTCTTATAAAGCCGTGGCTTCTTGTTTCAGAGGAAGAAGAGACTTTGAGAGCGCTGGCCGTGGCCCGGCAGAGCTTTCTTGGGTGTTCAAGTCTCTTCCTCCAGAAGCCACATGTGCGTGCCAGAAGGGTTAGGTTGGTGGATCTTCAAGAGCTGATCGTGCTTGAGATCTTGGATTTGTGATTAATTCTTTCTGCTGCGTCCCCTCCAGTTCATTGACCTGGTTCTTCTTGTGCTTCAGAGGTGTAAGTTATGGCCACCCCCCCGCCACGGGTAAGCCCTCTCTTGGATTGCTGGGGACACCAGGTCCTTGCCTTTGGACCGCTTGATACACTGATGTATTTTCGTTGCCCTCTTAAAACTTTATAGAATGACAGTAAGTTGCAGGCGTTGCTAAATTGGCTGTGACATCACTTCTATTTTTGTTTTCAAGATTCTGCAGTTTTGCGAGATTTTTCCCATTCTGTCCCAGCCATTTCTGCCCCATAGGAAATAAATGTTGCATTAAATGAATGGTTATTTAGGAAGAAGATCTTGCTCCAAAACTTTGAGAAAGGCTGAGCCAGTCTGACGTCTTTGCTGGGTGATTTTATGTGGTTTCAGAGGTGGGGCGGGAGGAAGGTATGCTTAGCGTTTTTGCACCTGTCTGCCTGGAAGTCAGCCCTGTCGACCCAGGAGTCTGAAGGTCCTTCTGCTGTTTCTCAAGCCCTGACCTTGACCTTGTTCACAGACAGGTGATGGCTTCCACAGGAAGGTCTCCTGGAACCCTCAGTAGGAAATGTTTAGATTAACAGCAGAGACGGGGAATGAAGATGGTCTCCATGGGTTCTTCTTTACTTCCCAGTTTTGATCGAGGTGCTTGAGTTGACTTGACTGAACTCCTTACTGGCATCTGAGAGGGAGAAGGGGTCACAGGGGCATGAGGAAGCCGCGCCTGGAGGTTGCACATGCTCCTTTGTGCCGAGCACAAACCCGTTCGCTCGATCTCGAGCGCACCCCGGGGGAGGCGCCAAGAACTGGAGGATCCAACGTGCGAGTGGAGACCAGAGACTGTGGCCACCTCGGAGAGCCACCCCGCCGACAGGCAGCCTGTTCCCACAGCCCGCAGGAGTGCCGAGTGTCTAGGAAAACGCTGGAGACCCGCAGGGTGGGAACCACTAGTCAGCTGAGGGTACGGGATCCTGACCTGCACACATCAGACGTAATCCTATAGAGCCAGCGCGCATGGGCGCTTCCTGGCTTAGCTTCACTGAGCAGAAGACAGGGACACAAACAAAGCCCCTGTTTTACAGGAAGCTCCTGAGTCCGTAAACCTTAAGCATAAGATTCTGTTCGCCACCTGGGAAGGAATTTAGGAAGCACCGTTGACAGCTTGGAGGTCCCCTCACCTTGGAGCTCAGTGGCCCCAAGTCTTCCACAGCCAGTTTGATTGGAAGCCAGAGACCGCCCCCCCGGCACACGGGCACAGTGCTGTTTAAATACTTTCCTTCGAAGTCTGACACCTCCTCCTGCCCTTCAACAGCCCTGGGTATTTCTTGCGTCATTGATGATTATGTTTCTTGTAGTTTCTGGCGATGGTGGTGTGCGTAGGCAGCGAGCAGCCCGTTTGGTGTGGCTCCTCCCTCCCTTTCTCTAGGAGAATGAGCGCAGGCGCGTCTCCGGCTTGAGTGACTTCCTGTCTCCGCCTGCCTCGATGCCCATTTTGAGAGCGTGTGTGTGCATGTGTGTGTTGCCAGTGGTGCTTGGTGAGGCTGGTCACACTGACTCGGGCTGCTTGGGGCGGAGGACTTTTGCCCGAAGCGGAGAAGGGCATCCCAGGGAGCCCCTAGACTTGAGCGCAGGACCATCTGTTTACAGCCACCTGGAGCTGGGAGGCCAAGTTTCCTCCCACTTCATTGTGTCCAGACCCCAGACTGACTTTCCCAGTGAAACCCTTTCTCGTAGCAGTGACGTTAACTATCAGCATCTGCTTGCCCTTTTCTCCGTATGGTTTCCGCTGAAAATTAAGACTACGCTGACGACACTTTTGAATGTGTTTTGAGCGTTTGTGCTCATTGGGAATTGACACGATCAGACCTGTTTTTCTTTCTCCAGACTTTGGCTCTCGTACTTTGTTTTTCCTAGGGTGGGGATGGGATGCCCTTGCACGTTTATGGGGCAGCATTTTAAACCTCCATCAAGGTTGCAAATGGGACCTATACGTTCTTCTGCTCTATCCTTTTTAAGGCCAGCACCCATCAGCCATTTTTATCTTTGAGCCTTTTTTGCGTGTTTGGAATGTGTATGTGTGTGAGCATATGATGTCACCTCAAGTGCTTCAAAGACGCGCTTGGTTTTCACTGTGTTAAAATCCTGTCAATCATGGTTTTCTTTTTCATTAAGAAATATGCAAGGAGCTTTGCAAAAGCAACAGACTTTATTTCTCTCATCTTCTTTTAACATAAAGCACTTTTTTGTCATTTATATATACTTCTTAGGAAATAGTTCCATGAATTATGTCCGTTCTATCTTAGAAAAACGTGTGTATTTGTTTGCTTTTGGATGAAACCCAGAAGCAGGTGAGCAGCGTGGCATACTTGGGGACCTGCAGTGTCCTCTCCCAGCGCCTTGATCTAGGGACTCTGGTCTCCTCTCTCACAGTGGGGCTGGAGGCACTGTCTGCTGGTGTTACTGGGCAATGTCAGTGAATATTGTGTTTGTTGGGGGGCAGCTGGGGAGGGGGCATGGTATTTGCCAAAAAAAAAAAAAATTGTGGCTCATTTATTACTTTGTTGCGATGGGCCTGACTGTGAATTCCTCTAGGGCTCCTTGACTTCCTCAAGGATTATCTGTAATCCTCACGGCAAATATTCACCAGGACAGCGTTTTTTGGTTACAGAGAAGCTCTGGTACAGAACTTGAATTTAGCAGGAACTCCCAGGTTTAAATTCTTGATCCCATGATGACACACATGTGATCTTGCGTGATTCTGAGCGGTTCTGTTTTCATTGTCTGCAAGTGTGGCCCGTCGCTATTGCCCAATAAAGCTTGTGTACTTTATGTCTTCTGGGATCATTTTAATTTGTGCGGAAACATGAAATTCTGGTGTCAGAATGAGAACTTTTTATGATAATGCTTTTATTTTGTGTGTGTCTTGTGGTGCATGAAAAGTAAAGAGCTTTTTCTCTGGGTAAAGAAGTATTTCAATTTCAGCAAAAAACCCTACAAATCCATGCATTATGTATTATTCTGTACTGTTGCCTATTCCAGACGTGTTAGAACTTCAGAAAATGATCTCTATAAAAAAGGGAAACATTTATTTTATGACTCATATTTTATTTATACCCACAGTCTTTGATTGCTTTGAGTATGTTTTATTGGGGGCGTCCCTGGTGGCTCAGTGGTAAAGAATCCGCCTGCCAATGCAGAAGACACAAGTTCAATCCCTGAGTCCGGAAGATCCCCTGGAGGAGAAAATGGCAACTCATTCCAGTATTCTTGGCCGGAAAATCCCATGGACAGAGCAGCCTGGCGGGCTACATACAGTCCATGGAGTCACAAAGAATCAGACACAACTGAGCAACTAAACAACAGCCTTTTATTAAGTCAAGTGATAGCAGATTCAGGAACACAGTCACTTAAGTTTTAGGGAAAAGAGGTTTTGAAGCTATTGTGTAGAATGCAGAGGACATTGTGTTTCATTCAATATGTTTGTCAACCAGGGGCAATTTTGTCCTGCAGGGGACATGGGCAACGTCTGAAGTCATTTTTGGTTGTCACAACTTAGGGGGTGTGCTCCGCAGGGATGCCGCAGGTTACCCTACATGTCACCGGGCAAGCCCACCCACCACAGAGGATCACCCAACCCAGCGTCCGAAGTGTTGAGGCTGAGAAACCCACACACAACCTACACATGTCATATTGCCGTTTGTAGGAAACTTCATTTCCAGAGGAGCCCCGCAGTGTGAACTCCTTGTCCCAAGAAGCCAGTTAGCATCCAACGCACCAAATGTTTTAATTAGCAGCTCGTTGCAGTGCGGGCTGCTGGGGTCCGCTCGCTGGCTGTCAGCTGAAAGGGCCATTCTCAGTTTACGGATTAGAGAGGGGATTGTCCATTAGCTGTAACCCCGTCAGCAGCGGCTCCCTGGGCCCGTGTGGGACGCATGCGCTCCAGGGCAGAGGGACGGTACTTTTCCTAACCGCATGCGGTGAATGTCAAGGCTTCAGAGCACATGCCTGCTGTGAAATTCCATGACCGTGCAGGCCCTGCTCCCGCAGAGCCGCTAGGGGGCACCTGAGGATCAAAAGACCTTTCTGTTTCCTGTTTTCAGCAGCCCGCCGGGCCCTCCATACCAGACTGTTCTGTTTCAAGATGCTGCTTTCATAGCTTCAGAATTTTATTTCATGGCCAACGGCTCCGTTAAAAACAGACATTTCTTTTTATGTTGTTGACCAGGCTGTTTTGCTGGACTTAGCTTGGGGAAAAAAAAAAAGCAAGATGGGGGCAGGGTGAGATGAATATTTATTTGATCTTGGATATTTGCATTTTTGAATAATTGGCAACTGGGAAGCCTTGCCCTCCTCGCTGCTCTTCGGGCTAATAAGGTTTAGAGACGAAATGTTCCATCACCCCAAGTACTTTAGCTGTTTTTGTTATGAAACTTTTCAGGGTGACATGAAACCCTGCGGTATTTGTGAGCTGATCTGTAAATGATGGATTTGCTCACCTCAAAATAGAACTGTAGTCGCTCCAGACTTTCCACAAGTCGGAGCACAGTAACACAGTTCATTCAGGACTTGCTAATTTCCTGCTTTAAATGGGTTACATAACAGAATGGTCCCGCCTTCTCGCCTCTCAAAACTACCCATGAAGTGAGGGTGAGATGTATCGTTAAAAGCTAGAAATAGCTTTGCTAAACTCTGGGAAAAAGATGAGTTTTTTTTTTTTTTTTTCCTTTTTCTTCTAATAGTCCCCCCTTCCCATTTTTCATCCAAACATTGCATAATGTTAAAAAAAAAGAGTCAAATCTTTCCCTGGGATTTAATTTCGTTCTCCATGTGGCTGTGGTCAGAGGGGTAACTTAAGTACTTTGGGGGCTGGCAGATTTTTGGAGGGTCACGCACTCCCGGATCGGTTTTCATGTGAAGCGTTAGCAGAGAAAGACACCCAATCCTGGGGTTTTTCCCCTTCCCTCCCCACCCCTTTTGTGGATGAGTTATCTACAACGTAGCATCTTTCCAGAAAGCCTGCCTTCTCGTAGGAATGCCAGAGTAAAGCCACACTCCATTTTCCATATTGAGGTTTTGATTTTGAAATGGATTTGCCTTAAAATTTGGAGTAACTGAATCATATGTAAAGTCCCCAGCCCCACAACCTACGCTGTGACCAGCCAGGTCTCATATCTTAGAACTCAACCTGCAGGTTCTTTTGCTTATGTCGGGAGTTTGGTGTTTCCAAGAGATTTGAGAACTTTTTTTTTTCCCTTTTATTGGGTCTAAATAAGCCAGGAATATATATTATTTTACTTCCTTCCAGAAAGATTGCTGAATCCAAACAACGAGGGATTGGAGTTGTGTGGAATATGCTGATCTTTTCATTCATTCATTTGCTAAATATTTACTGAGCACCTACTGTGCTGGGTGCTGTTCTTTGGGCTGGAGGCGCGAGGAGAACAAGGTGGATAATCCCTGCCTGCGTAATGATTACCGTCTTCTGTGTGGGAGAGACAGGGGATGTGCAGACACGGACTCCAGTGTCCTCCAAAGAAAGCGGGGTGAAGGGGAGACAGGGATGATCTGGTGTGAGTAAGGAGAGAGGAAGTGATGGGGGTCAGAGAAGAGCCCTTCGGGTGGACCGCTGGAACAGAAGCCTGAAGGGTGAGAGGAAAGGAACCGGGGGAAGTGGTGTTCAAGTAGCAGGGTGTGCAAAGTCCCTGGGGTTGAAAAGGCTGGGTGTGTTGGAAGAGCAGAAAGGTGGGTGCATGGCCGGAGTGCTGAGATGAGGCGGGGAGGCAGGTATGCCAACACCCCCGTCCGTAGCATCCGGGCTGAGTGCTGTGAGAGCCAAGCGAGCGTGTTGAAGTTGGCTCGTGAGTTCTCAGAAGATGAACTATGTCCGAGGAGCTCATCACATTCTCTCTCTACTACTCACTGACCCATCCCTGCCTGCCTCTGCTTCCACCTCTGTGTTCCAAGGGGGTTCCGGCGAGACCGTTCCCACCGGAGTCAGCCCTCTCCCACGCGCAGTCTTTCTGCACGACTTTATTGGCGTAAGCGACACTGACTGTAAGGGGGAGAAGAAGCTGATCCTTGGCTGAAGTTTCCTCTTGCCTTTCCAGCAAATACTACAAAGGGTCTCTGTTCAGCCCCGCCTGGGTTACTGTGGGCAGAGCTGATTGTTCTCAGGCGAGCCCTGGAAGGCCGGCCACCCCTGATTGAGAAGGTGAGTCTGAAGGGAGAACCAGTAGAAGATACTTAACTGGGTCATGTTCTCCGAAGCTGCCACATATCTAGAGTGTGCCCATTTGGGCTAGATTTCGAAGAGGAAGCCCTTTGCAATCATGAACTGCGTGCGGGAACCCAGGCTGTGTTCAAATTCCTCCTGAAGAAAGAAAGAATAACGAGAAACAGGCTGTGGAAAAGAATGTAGTTAGTGTCTTAAAGATGGGCAAATATTCATTCTCATTTGTCCTTTTATGTGAAACAGATTTTTAAAAAGGCAATTGGAGTAGCTAACAACATCCAGAGCCCTGCTGATTCGAGTGGGGCTGAGGGTGGGGGCTCCCTTTGGCCCAAACGACTAATCAGACCCAAGAAAAGAGGTGAGTTGATTAGCCTGGAAATTGCACAGGAATTCTTCAAAGACGCGGCCAGTAATTAGGGTGTAAGATGCTGCTCGCTATGCACATAACTTAGCATAATTTTATTAGGCAGCTCATCACCACCAGAATTAAAATCAAGCCAGAAAAAAAAAAAAATCCGCTAGCCAGGCAGCCTGATGCAGACGTGGAGACTCTTGCTCCAAAACAGCTTCATGCTTGAGAGCCACCAGGGAAAACGCCCCCTTTCTTCTGGGCCTGATGGTGGGCGGGAGGAGAAGTGAATGCAATGGCCTTGTAGGGGATGGGCTGGAGTTTGGTGGGGGGCGGGCAGCAAAGGGCACCATGCCCTGGGCCCAGCTGGGATGAGACAGACCCGAATACCCATCCCCACGCCTACTGAGTGAGCTGGGGCTGAGGCCTCAAGTTCTCTGAGCTTCAGCTCCTTGCCTGCTGTTAGGGATGGGAGTCCCACCTGAGAGGCCAGCCGCGCAGCTCAGGACGCAGCTGTGGTCTTCATTCCAAGCGGAGGGCGGACTACAGATAGGGGGTCGGGGCGTCTCTTCCAAGCTCCAAATCCTTCATAGAAATGGGCTAATGTGCATGCTTTTCTCCTAACCCTGAGGTCACCTGTGTGGAAGAGTTTTTGAAAGATTTCAGACTGGGCACAGAGGTCATATCCCACCTTGACTCTCTCCACACCTTCCTTGGCTTCGCAGGTGCTTTCCATTTAGAAGGCCCTGCTCTGAGCGGCCCCCTTCCCCCACCCCCTCCTTCCAAGATGCCCGTACTCGGATGCCCACCTGCCCAACTCGCGCGGGGCTGACCTGGGCATCCCTGCCTGGGGCACACACCCCTGCAGGACCAGGGGTAGATGGAGCCAAAGAGGACATACCCCAGGCTCTACAGACTCAGCAGCTTGGGGTGGAGAATGAGGGTGGATCAGTCATTGGATTGGCAAGTCATTTAACACGTTTTGTTTTGTTTTGTTTAACATGAAAACAGATTAATAGAGCAGAGGGCAAAATCTGCTTGAGTTTGAAAAAATAAACCAGGAGACTTGAGAGAAGTGAAGAGGGGTGGTGACGGGAGCCCGTGCTGGGGGTGCTTCCTCCTGGGCTGGGCTCTTGCGGCTCGGGAGGGACTGGCTTCCGGTTTCATCCTCAGCCAGCCTGGGACCTGGCCCGTGGTGAGGGTTCCATAAACCTTTGTGACTTTGAGTTTGCTTTTTTATGGTGGAAAAACATACCCAAAGTGTACCATTTTAAACCTTTTAAAGTGTACGGTTCGGTGGCATTAAGTCATTGAGTTGTTGTTTTTTATTTTTATTGGGATGTAGTTGATTTACAATGTTGTGGTCCCTGAGTTTTAAGAGTGGGCTCTGGAAGATTCAGGAACCGGACGTGAAAAAAGTGGGCCTTGCTGTGTCGCGGCATTTTACGGTTGCAAAGTGCTTTCCCATCGGTCCCTGCTTCTGTGATTAGGAGGTGGTGGTATCCTCATTTTGCAAATGAAAAAAGCATCGTTGAGAGAGACTAAGGTTGAAGCAGGGCCACCAAACAACATAAATATTCACGGCACTGTTCACAGTTGCCATAAAGGGGAAGCACTCCAGTCGTCCATCAGCTGATGAACGGGTGAACAAAATGTAATCTGTCTATTGCTAGGGAATGCTGCTGCTGCTAAGTCACTTCAGTCATGTCCGACTGTGTGTGACCCCATAGACGGCAGCCCACCAGGCTCCCCTGTCCCTGGGATTCTCCAGGCAAAAACTCTGGAGCGGGCTGCCACTTCCTTCTCCAGCCTTAAAAAGGAGCAAGGCTCTGACATATGGTACAACATGGATGGACCTTGAAAACACTGCCGACTGAAATAAACCAGTCATTATAGGCCACACAGGGCTTCCCTAATAGCTCAGTTGGTAAAGAATCCACCTGCAATGCGGGAGACCCTGACCTGGGTCGGGAAGATCCACTGGAGAAAGGATAGGCTGCCCACTCCAGTATTCTTGGGCTTCCCTTGTGGCTCAACTGGTTAAGAATCCGCCTGCAATGCGGGAGACCTGGTTTGATCCCTGGGTTGGAAAGATCACTGGAGAAGGGAAAGGCTACCCACTCCAGTATTCTGGTCTAGAGAATCCCATGGACTGTAAAGTTCATGGGTTGCAAAGAGTAGGACACGACTGAGTGACTTTCACTTTCATGCCACATATTGTGTGACTCCATAGATACATGAAAAGTCCAGAAGAGGCAAATCCATAAAGGCAGAAAGTAGGCTGTCGGAAGGTGGGGGCGACTTCTAATGGGTATCTTTGGGGGGGTGATGAAAATGTTCTAGAATTCGATTGTGATGATGGTTGTACGTACACTAAAACATTTAATTTTACACCATGTAGGGGTACATAAATTCTATTATATTTTCTAGTGTATCCGTTCCGTTCCGTCGCTCAGTCGTGTCCGACTCTATGCGACCCCGTGGACTGTAGCCTACCAGGCTTCTCCGTCCATGGGATTCTCCAGGCAAGAATACTGGAGTGGGTTACCGTTTCCTTCTCCAGGGAATCTTCCCGACCCAGGGATCGAACCCGGGTCTCCCGCATTGGAGGCAGACGCTTTAACCTCTAAGCCACCAGGGAAGCCTTTCTAGTGTATAACGTATGTCAATTCTGCAAAACACCAAAAACCAAGCCCTGCCAAGCTGTATCCAGAGTGGCTGCACCGGTTTCAGATTGCACAGTAGCAGCACGAGGGTTCCGGCGGCTCCGTGTCTTCGACAGCGCTTGCTGTTGTCAGTCCTTTCATTTTGTCATTCTGATAGAGGTGTGGTGGCCTCTCTTCATGATTTTTGACTGTATGTTCCTATCGGTTGGCGACATTGAACATCTTATCATCTCCTTGGTTGCCACCCATGTCTTCTTTGGTGAAACGTTCCTGTTTTCTTCTTGTTGAATTCTGAGAATTCTTTGTGTGTTCTGAATGGAAGTGTACTGTTGACTATGTGATTTGCAAAAGCTCCCCACCTGTAGCTTGTCAGCAGTTCCTCGTCTTTGTTGTCAGTATTTCTCGTCCCAGCCGCTCTGCGGGGCGCGTGGCGGCATATCGTGGTGGTTCTAATTTGCATCAGATCATTTCTCAGCCTGGTGTGTGGGGTCTCGGTCCAACAGAAGCTCTGGTTTTGTGCAAAGTGCTTTGTATACAGAACCTTTCTGAA
Source organism: Moschus berezovskii (assembly GCF_049115385.1). NCBI lineage: Eukaryota > Metazoa > Chordata > Mammalia > Artiodactyla > Moschidae > Moschus > Moschus berezovskii. The sequence continues at coordinate 4,261,583 of NC_142474.1, forward strand.
GAGGGAGAGACCGTCATTATCTTTTCTACCAGCAGGGTTTGAAGAGATTCAGTGACTGGCTCAGGGTCACACAGGTCCTAGTTAAGAGATGGGGAAGGATAGGAACTCAGGTCTGTTGTCTTAAAGACAGCTGCCTGTTTGGAGCTATAATCCCCTTAAACCCTCAACTTCAGGCTCCTGGCGAAAGGACCAGTCTGACTTCTGTCCACCAAGCTGCTTTCCGCAATGCTTGCCATGAGAGGTTGAGAAATGCCAACGAAGGTGACACATGCCCTGTGTATCTGACTCCCGTCATTCCCGGAGGCCTGTCTCACCTCCATCCCTGACGCAGCAGCTCCCGGGAAGTTGCCACATTCTCTCGCCGCTGTCATTGTGGCCGTTCCCACCTTCTAATTGCGAGCAGAGTCAGCCCTGAGATGGGGTAGAGGCCTCAAGTCATGAGTCATCTCAGGGATGTTGTCATAAGGAAGAGATCCCCTGGGGTGTCTAGGGGTACCATTCAACATTCACGAGCACCTGTTGGATGCCAGGCAGCTTCTGGACATTGGGGATGTGACATTCATGGCCCCTGCTCTGAAGGAGCTTTTGTCTTATTTGGAGGAGAAGCAAGCATCGTTAAATCTTTGATCAGATATCCCTTCTCAGAGAGGCCTTTCCTGACCACCGTATCTCACTTGTCCTGTAGCTCCCTAACACTTTGCCATGCTCAGCAGATCAGGCGTGTGACCCCATGGACTGTAAGCTACCAGGCTCCTCTGTCCATGGGATTCTCCGGGCAAGAATACTGGAGTGGGTTGCCATGTCCTCCTCCAGGGGATCTTCCAGACCCAGGGATCCAACCTGTGTCTCCTGCATTGGCAGGCAGATTCTTTAAGCATTTAGCCACCTGGGAAGCCCCTCCTTACCTCTTACCCTGCTGTATTTGTCCTCAGGCACTTAGGACTATTAGAGCCTTTTTTTTTTTTTTGGTTGTTTTCTTTCTTTTTTCCCAGTATTGCCCTCTAAAATGTATGCTCTTGACTTATTTGCTATTCTGGATACCTAGAAAAGGGTCACACATGATGAGTGTTCAGTCACTGTGGAGTGAATAAGTGAAGTAAGCAAATAAGGTAATTGCCTTTGCAGTGATGACTATGATGAAATTCAATCAGGGTATCATTAGGGAGACTGACTGGAGTCGGGTAGGGTGAGGGGTGAGGACTGGATGTGGCTATTTCAGACTTAGTGGCCAGGGGTGGTGTCCTTGAAAAGACGGATTTTGAGCTTGCATCTGAAAGTTGAAAGGAACCAGGATTCATAGATATGAGAAGGAAGAGTAACTGAGGCAGAGGAAAAGCATGTGCAAATGCCCTGTGGCAGGAAGTTCTCAGGGTATTGAGGAAGAGAAAGAAGACCCATGGCCCCTAGCGCTGATGATTGGCAGGAAGTGAGTATTGTCATCTGGTAGGAAGCCATCCGTTTACCACCCTGGGTCTGTCTCCACCATGCCGGAGCTCACGGCCTTCTGACCTTTCCTGGCCAGCTTAGACAAAGGACCTGCTGAAATTTCCATAGACAGAAATGTCAAGGATGTGGCTCATGCCCCAGACCACATTGCTTGCCCCTGGTATGCCTGATTTTTTTTCTCTAGGTCCAGGGTTGTGACTTTTGGTAGCTGAATCAAACCATGAGATAGCTCTTGATTCTTGAGAGAATATTCACTGGGCCCAGGAGATGCCTCTCACAAAAGAAACTTCTGTGAACCACATGGCTTTCAAATAGGGCTGTGTGTGCTGTGTCTTCAACCTGTATTGTCTCATTGGGTCCTCACAGTAACCGTGTGGTTTAAGTGGAATTAAACTCATCTGACAGATAAGGAAAGCAAGATACACTTATATTCCAGACCTGGCTTATTAACTCACTATGAAATGCTGGGCAAATAATGTACTTTGAGCCTGAGGTTTTTCATCTGTGTTTGTACATGCTGTTTGTTTAGTCTCTAAGTTGTGTCCGACTCTTTTGCAACCCCATGGACTGTAGCCTACCAGGCTCCTTTATCCATAGGCTTTCCCAGACAAGAATACTGGAGTGGGTTGCCATTTCCTTCTCCAAGTGATCTTCCCGACCCAGGGATCAAACCCACATTTCCTGCATTGGCAGGCGGATTTTTTTTTTTTTTTTTAACCACTGAGCTACCTTGGAAACCTGAGTGTATGTGTGCCTAGTCCCTAATTGATAACGCTTGTTGGGAGAAATGGGCTTCCCTGGTGGCTCAGAGGTTAAAGCGTCTGCCTCCAGTGCGGGAGACCCGGGTTCGATCCCTGGGTCGGGAAGATCCCCTGGAGACGGAAACGGTAACCCACTCCAGTATTCTTGCCTGGAGAATCCCATGGACGGAGAAGCCTGGTAGGCTACAGTCCATGGGGTCGCATAGAGTCGGACACGACTGAGCGACGGAACGGAACGGAACGTTGGGAGAAATGTTTGATATATGGGAGATGGCCAGCATGGCGCATGAACACATAACGCCATCCTGTATCAGTTACAGCTCCATGTTTGCATACAACCAAAATCAGGGTGGCAAAGCTTAGCCAAGAACTGGGGGAGGGAGGATTTATTGTCAGACTGGAGATTGGGCTTGGAACAGACAGAACCAGTATTTGCTGGGGATACAGCTAGAAGGAGCTAATCCACCTACAGTCAGGTTACTGCAACTTGTTTTGTCACCTCTGGCTTTATTTAATCCATCAATGGACATGACTCAATGGACATGAGTTTGAACAGGTTCCAGGAGTTAGTGATGGACAGGGGAGCCTGGTGTGCTGCAGTCCGTGGGGTCGCAAAGGGTCGGAAACGGCTGAGTGACTGAACTGCACTGAAGCTCACATCACTCCAGAGTCAAAGTCCTGGTGGGAGAATCTGATGAATCCAGTTTCGGTTGCATGGCCAGGTATTTTGACTCACAGTTCCTCCAGATGGTCTACCATGGGGAAGAGGTAAGTTTTAAAAGGGATTGTTTTTGTTTCACCAAGAAGAAAAGGCAAATGGACGCTTGGTGTTCAAAGAATAACTGTGTTCCTTACAGTAATAATGCTGGCTTTGCCCCTGAACGCCCTGATCAAGATGTTCCCTCTCCAGGTTTCAGTTCCCACTCTGAAATGAAGGCACTAAGTTCCACACCAGGGTGACCCTTGGGATCTCTGGTAGAATTTTAGAAAAATGAAGACGCGTTCTTTTGATCAGCTTTGAAAACTTGTCCCGGAAGTCCCTCTTACATCTCATTGGCCAGTACCAAGATACATGCCCACCCCTAAACCAATCACTGTTGAGAGAGGAACTCAGGATGACCAATCAAATTTGACCCCTGCTTTCCATGGTTCATGTGGCTCAGAATGTTAAGAATCTGCCTGCAATGCAGGAGACACAGGTTAGATCCGTGGGTCGGGAATATTCCCTGGAGAAGGTAATGGCGACCCACTCCAGAATTCTTGCCTGGAGAATCCCATGGACAGAGGAGCCTGGTGGGCTACAGGAGAGTCAGACACTACTGGATGACTAACACTTTTTCACTTTCTCCGAAGCCAACGTGGGAGAGGCAGTTGACTGACCCCAGCATGGTCTGCAGTGCTTTCTCTCTCTTTCGTTAGACGGACTTTTTGAACCAGTGAAGCTTGGGTGGTGGTCCTGGTGTCCTTCTCAGTCCGGAAGTAGCCATAAAAGTTGTGTCCTTACTGCTCCATGGAACAGCCCAGAGGGGCACCATGTGTCACCTGCCAGGTAGCTCAGCGGCCCCAGGAATCAAACCTAGCTAAAATGTGCCAAAGCCAGCAGCGAACCTGGAGAAGAAAGAAACACCAGGTGGTAGCATCCAATAAATAAGGATTTGGGCTGAACTGAAAAACAAATCCACCTTGCCAAGCACCATGGCTGCACTGGTGTTGACTTAAGGCAGGTTTTAATTATGGTGCCAAGTAAGCTTGGCTTGTGCAGGTTGGGGGCTGTCCCCAGCTCAGCTGTCAACTCTGCTTACCTTCCAGAGAGCTGACAATTACATGGTGGCACTTTTCCATTCATGTGTGACCTAACACAGCCACTCTTCTCAAAAGTTGGTAACTAAATTTGAGGTGCTGAAAGAAATATTGCAGTTGAAATAATGCTTTAGGGAACATTTATGCGCCTTGGAGTGAATTAATGTCTCGGGGAAAAAAGGCCCTTCTCTAAGCACAAATATATACTTTTCGCATTCCTTTTTAGGCACCATGGATTTTAACAGCAGTGTAAATCAGATTTTACAGGCCACATATTTCAAGTATGGAGTTCATTAAATGTGTGAAATTTGACATTTGCTTCAGGGCGTGGCTAGGGTCCCTAGTAATGAATCACAAATTGTGTCGGGCTTTCTGATCAAGTTCAAGATGCTAAAACCCCTTTGGAGTTGCACAAAGAGGCAATTTCTTTCCAAGCCTTCCCCAGCCTGATTCTCCCTCAAACCTCTCTTCATTGGATCAGGTCTTAATAGGCGATGTGGTTCTGCCATCTTTATTCAAATTGAGAAGCATGAGTCCCAGGTTCTTTTAATTGATTTCGGAGTGGTGTCAAGGCATTTATTAATTCACTGACCATTTACTGGACACCTACTCTGTGCCAGGCTCCACGTTGGCTCTGGAGATGTGGAGGTAAAATAAGCAATGTCTTACATGGTGGAGTTTGCAGTTTGGAGGGGAAATGAACGTAGAATAATTAACTACTTTCACCAATAATTAGGAAGCACCAACTGCAAGAAGCGTTGTGAAGGAAAAGACGGGGTGTTACGGGGCCCAGAAGAGATTCACGTCTTCCCCTAATAGGGAGACATTTTTTTTTTCCTCTGGGATTATTAGGAAAAGCCTTTCTTGTAGTGTTATTTGCGTAGCTATTTTTGACTGGGCTGGTGTGCAGGCTTTCTCTGGTTGTGGGAGCAGGGGCCGTTCTCTGCTGCATGGGTTTCTTATGCGGTGGCTCCTCTTGTTGCAGAGTGCGGGCTCCAGGGCACGCGGCCTCGGTAGTTGTGGTGGCCGTGACTAGTTGCTCTGCAGCGTGTGGGCTCTTCCCGGGCCAGGGATGGAACCGGTGTCCCCTGCATTGTAAGGTGGACTCCTGACTACTGGACCACCGGGGAAGCCCAGGAGAGGCCTCCCTGAGAATCAGAGTTCACCTGAGACCTAAAGGCTGGGTAGGTCTTAGGAGGTGAAGAGTAGGGGACGTGGAACGGAGGGTGAGGAGGTGGTGACTGGGCAGACAGCGTCCTGCCTGCGTTGAATCAATGACTAAGTGTTTGTGGCCCACGTGTGCTCTTGGTTCGTCATCATGATGGAAGGATGTGGAACTTGTAACAGCTGAGACTTAACGGCTGTAAGTGACAGAAGCCTGGGAATTTCTTGACTCACATATCTAAAGAGTAGAGTAGTGTCAGCTTCAGGCATGGCTGGATCTAGGGTGAAATTGCTATCAAGCATCTGCTTCTGTCTCCTGGTTTCATTTGATTGGATGTTTGCTTCTTTCTCAGGCAGAACCTCTCCTCCTGGTGGCCTTCACTGGGCCCCCTGCAACTTCTGGCCTACATCTTTTTAGCAATAGTTCCAGCCAGAAACCTAGCTCACATGGCCACCCCTGAACCAACTCTTGTGTTCAGGGGAATGCAGTGCATGCATCAGCCTAGCCTGGCTCACACAGTCCCCTCCTGGATGTGGAACTGGGGGCAGCCCCCACACCATGTGGACTCAGAGTGGGGAATGGGTGACTCCTCTCTCTTCCCCCGAGAAAACTGAGAGTTGAGTTGCCCAGATAAAAGAAGGGGAATGATGGAAAACCAGAACAACGGACATCCACCACAGGAAGGTTTAACACCATAGTGAGGAAATCCGGTTTTTATCTCAGGAGACAGTGGGGAGCCATAGAGGGTTGTTGAGCAGGGGAGTGATATTATCATCTGAGCTGTCTTTTGGGAAGACACCCTTGGCAGGGATGGTGGGAGAGGGGTGGGTTGGAGTGAAGGAGAAGAGATGAGATGGTGGGAGAAGCGGCTTTGGTGATGGGTCAGGAGTGCGATGGAAGTCCACGGTGTGGCAGCGACTGCCTGAGTGGGGAAGGAGCCCGGTGGGAGGAGGCAGCTGGGTGGGGTTGGGGCGTGCGGGGCGTAGGCCAGGCGGCCCGGGAGCCTGTGGGGCACTTGTGCAGGGCAGGGAGTTGGGAATCACCCACTTGGGGATGGTGGCGTGCTTGGAAGGACGTGACCCCAGGCGAAGACAGGGCTTTGGTAGGAGAACAGAGGGGCCCGGGCTTTCCTCTGCAAGCATTTGGGGGCCACTTGTGAGTCCCGCGGGCATTTGTGTTCTGACTCCAGGGAGGGGTGGCTGTCAGAGCGAGATGCCATTTTCCACAAAACTTTCCAGATGTTTGCTTTGTTGGTTTGCTTTATTTATTTATTTTTAAAGTGGTAACAACAGAGAGAAGGAAAGAAAGGAAAAAAAAAGGAAGTAAAACTGGTGGTGACATGGAAGAGCCCTTGAGGAGAGGGGCCTGGCAAACGCTGGGGAGGCTGGGCGGCATGTGGGGACCCTGCCCCCCTGGGACCCGCTTGGGGGTCCTCCCGGCCCTTCCGTCGGGGGTCGGCTTGCTCGCTGGCCCTTCTCTCCAGACCCTTGCACTCTGTCAGGGAAGGAAGCCACTGGGTTTTCCAGCCACAGTGACTCAGACACCCCAGGCCTCTCGCCTCCGTCCAGAGAACAGCCACGAGGCTTCTTCCAAAAGTTCCTTGGGGAGCCGCTACCTCCCGCTGAGACGTGTCACCCTGAACCCGGGCCTGGTGGGAAACACGGCTGACCCGGTGGGACGCATGGAGCTTGTGCGCCTCAGTGCAGTGGTCAGTCACTAAGTTGCATCCGACTCTTTGCAATCCCATGGGCTGTAGCCTGCCAGGCTCCTGTGTCCTTGGGATTCTTCAGGCAAGATACTGGAGGGGTTGCCATGTCCTTCTCCAGGGGATCTTCCCGGCCCAGGCATTGAACCCGCAGTCTGCTGCATTGCAGGTGAATTCTCTGTCACTGAGCTACCAGGGAAGCCCCAGCCTCCGTTTGCTCATTTGTAAAATGAGGACTGTGGCTTGGTTCCCTCCTAGAATAACTTCCTAAGGAGGAAGCAAGAGAATGCCCAGCAAGCTCTGGCCTCTAGGAGGCATTTCTAAACAGGTGGTTGGCAGTGGGTCTTTACTTCCGGGCGTGGCATCCTTACCAACAGGAGAAGTCACCGTCTGAAGGAGGACAGTGGAGTCTCAGCGCAGATTCCCCTCTCAGGCCACGGGGCTGCTCTGTGCGAGGAGGCAGGGCTGGTGGTACCTCTGAGCCCTTGTGGAGCTGGACGTCAGTTGAGACATGCTTGGATTCAGGTAACCTGAATTGAAACCTGGCCCAAGCTGGTAAGTTTGCCAGATAAAAGACAAGATGCCCAGTTAAACTGCAATTTCAGATAAGCAACAAATAGGTTTATTGCCTAAGGTTTTCCAAAATATTGCATAGGGCATACCTATACTAAAAAAAATTATCTGAAATTCAAATTCAACCCATGACTCGTGCAAACGTACAAACTGATTTAAGTAAAAAGAAGGAGTTTATTATTGAAAATGCAATGTACCGATGTTGCTGACAGCAATTCTGGACTTATATCCTTCTATTTCAGGAGGAAAGAGAGAGAATGTATGTGTGGCTGGGAGTCTCTTCTCTAATGGTTCAAACTAAAGTCCCAGAACCAGTTCTTATTGGCCTGAGCCAGTCATTCTAGATGCTGGTAAGCTGGACCCAGGTCACATGCCCATCCCCAAAGCTGGGGTGGACGCAGCCCTTCTGAACAGCATGAACCAAGAGAAGGGTTTGATCCCCAAATAGGAACCGGGGCACTATTTCCAGAAGAAGAAGGCAGGGGTGCTGGGGGTGGGGCAAAGCCCAGGAGTATCTAGGTGCCCCCAGCAGTCTGTGGCATAAGATTTTGTTTTTTAATGAGTTTTGCTTTTAAAGCTGATTAGAGTGTGTGATTTTTATACTGCCTGCTGCTGCTAAGTCACTTCAGTCGTGTCCGACCCTTAGCGACCCCACGGACTGCAGCCCACCGGGCTCCTCCGTCCATGGGAATTTCCAGGCAAGAGCACTGGAGTGGGTACCTGACTGCAAACTGAGTCAGCACCATGCAAAAGACTCACTCTGAGAGAACCTGGCCCAGGACTCATCCGGGCTGACGTGTCTCGCAGAAAGGGAGAGAGGAAGGAAGGAGGCGAGGGAAGGCAGGCTGGACGTCAGTAAGCGTGAAAGAAAAAGCAAGCGTGACCGCTCAGTCATGTCCGACTCTTGGCGACCCCATGGCCTGTAGCCCTCCAGGCTCAGGATTCTTGCCTCAGGCTCAAATTCTTGCCATGGAGTTTTCCAGGCAAGAATGCTGGAGTGGGTTGCCATTGCCTTCTCCAGGGGATCTTCCTGACCCAGGGGTTGAACCCGGGTGTCCCATTGCAGACAGATTCTTTACCATCTGAGCCACCAGGTCAATAAGCATAGTTCATGGGATATAAACACTCCCCCAGGAGTGATGCCATTGGCTCCTGCTCTGTGAGGCCAGGTTCGGTTTGATGACCCTCTTCTTGACTCTCCAGCCGAGGCAGAGCTACTAGACAAGTGTGGGCTGCAGAAGGCGCTTCCAACGAAGCATCAGATGGTTCCCAAATGGGGCAAATGAAGGGATCTTCCGGAGGGCGGGGATCTTCCCACATCTGCCTGCCTCTAGGAGAAGTTACCGTGCACACATGGGAGCTGGGCAGTTTGGGGGTAAAAAGATTGGGACATTGGATCCATTTGGCCCTGAAAATGAATACATCTAAAGCAGTATTAAGTCTCTCTTTTGCCTCTAGAGCTGAGGGCAGCAAACTGGGTTTGTAAAAGGCCAGATAGTCGGTATCTTCAGCGTTATAGGCCGTGTGGTCTCTGTTGTAACCCAATTGCACCACTGTACCATTTTGTCAGGGAAGAAGCCAGAGACAATCCATACATAAACATACACGGCTATGTTTTAATAAAACTTTATGTATAAAAACAGGTAGGGAGCCAGATTTGGTAACAGTATGTCAACCCCTGGGATAGACCAAAGCAATTATTGCAACAGTTAGTTGTCCAAGTCCGGAAGCTGGTATTTTTTTTTTTCAAGTCAATTTTGCTAAGTCCTAGTTTACATATAGTGAAATGCACATTTTAAATATACAGCTCAAACAGTGTACTTTCACCTCTCACCGCACCCCCGCAAGATACAGACCACCTCTGCTGCTGTTTGCTGGTGACCCCACCCTCCATGCAGCCAACTGTTGCTCTGACCGCCCTCCTATAGACTGGTCTGGACTGCTTTCGGCACTTCATACAAAGGGACTCCTGCAGTGTGTTCTCGTTTGGTCTGCAGAAGCTGGTATTTGGAGACTTTCTAGTCTGTTTCACGCATCTTTTTGGTCACTGTCATGATTTTCAAGTGTATCTGAGTTCTCTGACACACTGCCCTTCAAAAGGCAAAGGTGGGCCCTGTCCCTTGGCCCTGGAATGTGGCTGGACTCGCTGGGTGCATCGAGGAGCAGGTGTGGTGGGGTGACGGGAGTGACTTCTGCGATTGGGTCTTTGGACTTCTGGTTCTCTGGTCTCTGAGGAGGCCAGCTGCCATGCCCTGAGGATGCTCAAGCGGCTTGAGAAGAGGCCCACATGGGGGAACTGAGGCCGCCTGCCGGCACCTACGACGCGTGTGCCAGCCACAGGAAGACGTTTCCTTGAAACAGATCCCCCAGCCCCAGCCAGGCCTCCGATGATTGCAGCCCTGGCCAGCCTGACTTCAGGGCAATCAAGGACCCTGACCCCAAACCAGCTGCTCTCGAACTTCTCAGTCACTCTGTGTAAGAGAAGGGTGCTGTTATTTGAAGGCGCTGCGTGTTGGGGTGATACCTTATGCCTCCCTGGATTACACACAGCCGCCGACACATGGCGTTGTCCATCTGTCCACCCACCCCTCTGCTATTCAACAAACATCGCTCTTTAATAAGTTTTAAACAACGTATAAGTTTAATGAAATTTAGAAAGATTTCTATAAAAATTGCCAAACTATTTTTGAGGGCAAACATTCACTTACAGAGTATGCTTCAGTTATCTAACAACAGTGGTTTCTTTGGATTTATTTAATTTTTATTGACGTGTGGTTGATTGGCAATGTCGTGTTAGTTTCTGGTGTAGAGCACAGTGGTTCAGTTGTGCATTTACGTGCGTATTCTTTCCCATTATGGTTTGCTGTATATGGTTTACTGACTGTAGTTCCCGGCGTTACACAGTAGGGCCGTGTTGGCTTCAGGTTTACATGTAGGGGTTTGTACCTGCTGATCCCAAACTCCTGATTTATCCCTCCCTCCCACCTTTTCTCTGGTAGCTGTGAGTTTATTTTCTTTGTCTGTGGGTCTGTTTCTGTTCATAGGTAAATAAGTTGATTTGTGCCATGTTGTAGATTCCACAGGAAAGTGCTATCATATAGTATTTGTCTTTCCCGGACCTATGATAATCTCTGGGTCTGTCCATGTTGCTGCGACTGTGTTCCTTCATTCTGTCTGTGTATTCCGGTCTGCACAGAAACACCGCATCTTCTTTATCCACCTATCTGTCGATGGGCCTGTAGATTGCTCTGTCAACAACGGTTTAATGGCTAACCCTGCGCTGGGAACAGTTCTCTTTTGAGCATATTTTTAATATTAACTTTCGCTGCTTGCCCGTTTTGCAGTTGAGGAAACTGACTCCCTGAAAGGCTGAGTCACTCTCCCCAGGCCCCGTGGTCAGTCAGTGGTGGAGCTGAATCAGAGCCCAGGCCCACGGCCCTCACCACTGTGCTGAACGTGCCCCGCCCCACTTTGCTTGTCTGCAGGGAGACCCTCACCGCATGCCCAGGGGTCTGCAAGGCTTGTGCCCTTCCAGGCCGGCGGTTGCGGTTCAGTCGCTCCATCGCGTCCAACTGCGACCCCATGGACTGCAGCACTACAGGCCTCCCTGTCCTTCCCCAGCTCCCTGAGCTTCCTCAAACCCATGTCCATCGCGTCAGTGACGCCATCCAGCCATCTCATCCTCTGTCTCCCCCTTCTCCTCCTGCCCTCAATCTTTCCCAGCTTCAGGGTCTTTTTGAATGAGTTGACTCTTTGCATCAGGTGGCCAAAGTATTGGAGCCTCAGCGCCAGCACCAGTCCTTCCAATGAATATTCAGGGCTGATTTCCTTTAGGATGGACTGGTTGGATCTCCTTGCAGTCCCAGGGACTCTCGGGAGTCTTCTCCAGCACCACAGTACCGTGCCTTTTCTGTCTGTGTGGTGCTGGACCCACAGCAGGACATCACCAAGTGTGCTTTGCCTGCCTGACTGATCAGCTGGAGCGGGAATGATGGATGTGGCCTGTGTTGCCCTGGGAAAGCCTGGAGGTCCTGAACAGCAGTGGCGCTGCCCTTCTGCTCGGGCGTGACTCTGTCCTCCCTGCGGAGGCAGACGGCCCAGAGCCCACTCTCCTGGGCCAAATCATGGCTCGGAACACAGAGAGCCCCGGAATAAGAACTCTGCTCCCCACACTTGGCAGCCCAGAGCCAGCCAACTGGGGTCTGGGATGAGCAGTGTTTATCCTGGAAGGCCTGACCTCTTTTGTAACTTTCACTCATTGTTGCCAGGAGCCCAAAAATACCTTTATTAATGGAAAAACAGGGATGGCTCCACAAAGAAATATTTTGACAAGCCTGGAGGAGCCAGCGGGAAGGTTCAGAGCACATCCTCAGGAAGCCGGGGCTCCTTATCTTCTCAGGAGCCCGCCGGGGGAGGGCAGCATGTTTCTCCGGCCATGTTTCCGCGCCGGGCCCTCAGGCTCGGCTCCCTGGGCTGGATTGTGCTGAGGTGGCTCCTGCAAGACAGCCGGGTCCACCCCCGGCAGAGATGCAGCTCCCCAGGGCTCAGTGGCGTCATCCTGGGTGACTGCCCCATCGGGGAATTCCCCTTTGTGCCCCATTCCCCTTGACTGTACCAGAGGATTGGAGCTGCTTCTAGACAGCTTTCCAGACTCCCTGGTACCGAGCAGTGCCTCCTGGGGAGAGAGGTTCGTGGAGACCCAAGGGCTCAGGGAAGGGGTGTCTTCCTACAGTTGCCCTCGCAGAGCCTAAGGCTTCATAACGTCAGCCAGGTGCCCACTCCTTACAGCAGCTCTCCAGTTGGCTAATATTACGCCCATTTTGCAGATGAGGAAAGCAAGGTACAGAGAAATGAAGTAGCATGGTCATAGAGTTGAGCAAAGGTGGAGCTGGGATTTGCAAGGACCCCAGTTGGCTCTGAAGCCTGACTATTAACTCCACCCATGGCTATCTTTCTGAAGTACATATCTGATCATGTTACTCAGTGTCTCTGTACTTGGTATCTTTATTTTCTTAAAGTAAAATCCACATTGACTAGGGAGCAAGTTTAACTGTTGTACAGAAGACCCACAAATAGTAGGAAATCCAACAAATTAGATATTTGTTTTTCTCTTACAAAAGAACCTGGGTGGGAGGGCCAGGGTTGATATGGAGGTGCCATGATCCTTAGGGACCTGAGCTTCTTCCATCTGGCAGCTTCATCTTCTTTAACCCAGTTTCTTCCTCATGGCCTAAAGTGGCTGCTTGAGCTCCTGCCATCAAGTCCCCATTTTAGCAGCAAGAAGAAAAGGGAAAGTGGACTGTATGTCCTGTCTCTTTAAGGGTTTGATTCTAGGCTCTTCCGCCTAGTGACCTATGGCAAGTCATTTAACCTCTTTCATCATCTTTGAAAAAAATTTGAATTTCTTTCAAAGGTTATGATGGTTAGATGAGTTAATGCATGTCAAACACTTGGAAAAGGGCAAAGTATAAACATTCAATAAATGTTAGTGACTATTATTACTGATGCCATTTAGACGACACCGTTCCTGATGGTCCCCACCCCACTGGCCATGACTAGGCTAGGTTGCTCTCACATGTGTTTCATGGCTCCCCAAGCCGCTCCCACTGCAGCCCTAGAACCCCGCTTTGTAACATGCATTGAGCTCTCTTGCCGCCCTGGATGGAGAGTCTCCAGAAGACATGCACTCTCTCTCTGGTTTTCCCACTGTATCTCTAGCAGTAAGTTCAGGGCCACACGGCAGCGTCCAGAAAACTTGTGGAGTGCGTGAAAGGATGAATATGTCCGGTGACAGCAGGTTCACTACCATAAAGGAGCCTTCCCCAGGGCCTTTGAGCGGGCCGTTCCCGCTGCTCTCAGGGCCTTTCCCCAGCTAGCTGTGGAGCTGGTTCTCGTTCTTCATCCGGTTCTGCTCAGGTCACCTCTTCGGTGAGGCCCGCCCTGACCACCCTGGTTAAACTGGCCCGCTTCCCGTCCTTTTCTCCCTTCTCGCTGCACTTCCTGCTTCCTTCCCGGCATGTATGGCCACCCGTCCCTGTCATCTGTGTGTGCCCCTCCCTTACCTCCCCCAGACTGGAAGCCCCGGTAGGACGGGGCTCTGCAGCTGTTGTTCTCATGCCTGTAACCCCTGTTCCAGAATTTTGCAGGTATGTAACAATCTGGTGGAATCAATCAATAAAGCAACAAGACAGGCCGATTGTTTTGTTTGTTTTTTTAATTAAAAAAATTTTTTTTGTCTGCACTGTGGGGCAGGTGGGATCTTAGTTCCCCAACCAGGGATTGAACCATGCCCTCTGTAGTGGAAGATGTGGACCCTTTCTGGGACCACCGGACCACCAGGGAAGTCCTCAGTTGATTTTTAAAATATGAGGAGAGGGGCTTCCCTGGTGGCTCAGCGGGAAAGAATCCGCCTGCCAGTGCAGGAAACGCGGGTTCTATCCCTGATATGGGAGGATCCCACACGCCACGGAGCAACTAAGCCCGTGTGTCACAAGTACCGAGCCTGTGCTCTAGAGCCGGGGAACAACAGCTACTGAGCTCAAGCACCCTGGAGCTGGGGCTCGGCCACAGGAGAAGCCACGCGATGAGAAGCCCTGCGCTCCACCAGGAGAGAAAAGCGCACGCGCGGCCGCGGAGCCCCAGCACGGCCAGAAACAAACACATGAGTAAATAATCAAAAAGTAAAACATGAGAAAAACTCTAGGTGTAGGCACCTCAGTCCCTTTATTTATGTTTTGAAACCAAAGAAAAGCCAGAATGTTGCAGCCTGAGCTCTCCGAAGAATGCAGAGCAGATAAGTTTCCCTTCTCCCTCTTTCCCTTCCTTCTGCCCGCAGCGGGAGGACGGCAGGCCCAGCCGTTCCCTCGCTCTCCACGTCGGCTCTCCAGCTTCTAGGAAAATCTTCCCCACGCCCGCGGCCCGGGGCATCCCGAAGGCTGCCGCGGGCCTCTGCTCCATCCCCGGTGCAGCGGCGGAGGGCGCCCGCCGCGGGGGCAGGCTCTCCCTGGAAACTCGCCGTCAGCAGCCCGATGAGCTGGCAGGGAGCGTCCGGGGTTCTCTCCAAATGCCTCGGAAATCTCCCTGTTGGGTCACATTCCGGCTTGGGGGACCCTGGGATTACCAGGGTTCTGGGAGGCAGCCAGCGGCTGATTGGGAGGTAGCAAGATTCAGCACTTCTGAGTTGGAAAAAGCGGCGCCGGGTATTATTTTGGGAACAGTCCGTCATGAGAACCTCCGAGAGCAGATCAGGCAGGCTATGAGAAGCAAGACAATGTATTTTGAAATGAACCAGGCCGGGGAGACACCTCGCTCCTCGCCACAGCCAGGGAACGGGGCGTTCTTTCCGCATGAGGTGAACCTTTCCATCGCCTGGAAACGGGGAAAGCCTCTCCAGCTGCCCAGCCGCCTCCCCGTTCCTGCTTCCCTGCCAACCCCAGCCGAGCATCCCAGCCACCCCCTCGGCCATGTGACCGAGCGAGGGTCCTCCCCAGCCGGCTGAGAAGGTGGCCAGATGCTCAGGCCGGCCTGCCAGTCATTCGACAAGCCTCGACAGGACCTGGGAGTGTGGTTCCGGAGCTAGGCTGCCACTGTCCAAGTTCACGCTCTGTCTGCTTCTTACTGTTTGAGGACCTTGGGTCTCTGCAACTCAGTTTCCTTACCTGCAAAATGGGGAGAATAGTAGTCTTCCTCCTACAGGACTGTGAGGACCAAATGTTAGTACGTGAGGAGGCTTGGGAGGGCCTGGCACATAGACATCACTCGGGAGACATGCGATAGGATTATTTACTGAGTACCCACCAATTCCAGACATCATTCCAAACCCCAAGTAAGGCGGGCATGGTCCTCTTTTCCTAATCTAGTGGGAGATGAGTCATAACCGACTAAATGAACCGATGAGACAATTTTTACATTCTCTTATTCACTCAACAAAACTTTCGCAGGTCCCACCGTATGCCAGGCATCATTCTTGGTGCTGAGAATAAAGCAAAGTCCCGCGCTTGCAGCATGTATATTTTGTTGGAAGACGGGGAGACCTCTGATTGAATACTGAATATGTCATTTATTTGTGGCGAGTGGTGATGTTCTACCGGAATACAGCGGGCCCTGTGATGGAGACTTGTTTGGAGGGCTGGGCTCCAGGGCAGAGGAGCCCGTCTTGAAGATGAGGGTCATAGAAGAATGTGTTCATAGGGCGACGTTTGAGCTGAGACTGAGAGGATCAAAGAAGCCAGCCGTGAGGGGTCATGGGACAGAGGGATCCAGGTGAGGGGCAAGGAAGCACAAAAGTCACCCGGTGGGGCCAGGGAGGGCGGGACAGCGAGGCTGCAGCGGGTGAGTGAGCGGGGGAGGGGCAGATGAGGGAGGATGCGGGGCTCAGGGAGGGCCTGGAGGCCGCCGTTCGTTCCCTGCAGGCTTGGTTCCTTAGGCTTAGAGGAACACGCGTGTGATGTCTCTGTGGGCTGGAGCAGCTTCCGTGGTTGGCGTGGCTGCCTCACCTGCAGTCTTGGCTGTTGGCAGGAGGCCTCTCTCCTCCATCGCGCGATCTCACCCAAGTGCTGCTTGAGGGTCGTCACAGCGTGGTGGCCGGCTGCCCCCCCCTGAGGGAACGAGCCAAGATCTCAAAACAGAAGCCAAACTTCTTCTATAACCTAGCTTAGTGGTCCCACGCTGCCATTTGGGGATGTCCTAGTGTTCCGCAGGGTGGGAGGGGGCTGGACAAGAATAGGAGTACCCAGGCGGGCACCACCGGGACCTTCTCAGGGGCTGGCTCTGACAGCCATGGTGAGGTACCTGGATTATATTCTAGGAGGGATGAGAGAGCTCTGAAACGGTATCTTTGGTGGATGCGGGTGCTCGTGTAACTGCTGCGTGTGGTGGCAAGCTGAGAGCAATTTTAATGCCTATATATTTATCGAGTGCTTCCTGTGCGCCAGGCACTGCCCTTAGCGCTTCATTAGATATAACACCTCAGGTCCTCACGTCTCCCTAAGAGGTTGGTGTCGCTCCATTTTACAGGGGAGGACGCTGCTGTTGTTTAGTTGCTCAGTGGTGTTCAACTCTATTGCGACTCCGTGGACAGTAACCCGCCAGGCTCCTCGGTCCGTGGGATTCCCCAGGCAAGAATACTGGAGTGGGTTGTCATTTCCTTCTCCAGGGGATCTTCCCGACCCAGGGATCAGACCTGCGCCTCCTGCATTGCGGGTGGATTCTTTACTGCTGAGCCTCCAGGGAAGCCTGAGGAAGCAGAGACCTCCTCAAAGAAACACTATCCAGGGCAAGCCCTGGAGGCCAGTGGGATTACCCAAGAGAGGAGAGCTGAGAGGGAGGAGAGGAAGTTAAGCTCAGATGGTTCAGGGGCTCTGAGCGCTTCTGGAGGCAGAAGCATGGAGTTCAGAGGTGTCAGAGGTGAGCGATGAGGCTGGAAGGGATGGGGGTAAATCTGATAGACCTTTGTGGGTTGCCCAGGGGATTCTGGGCTTTCTGCTGAAGGTAATTATATATATAGATATAATCACATATATTCAGTGCAGCAACTGAGTTGCCACTTGAGAGGCAGCACTGCTTGGTGGGTCAGAATTGGGCTCTAGAACTGGGTAGCTGGGGTTCCAACCTTATCTCAGCCACACCCTTGCTGTGCAGCCTAGAGCACATTGCATAACCTCTCTGTGCTGTAGTCTCTTCCTCCACAGAATGATAATCCTGGGGTTGCTGAGAGGAGGCAGTGAGTTTCCACCTGCCCCACAGCAAGTGCTCAGGCAACGGTCATGTGATAAGAGGTCTGTCACCCTCGTCCTTCTGGCTTCCGTATGTGGGGGTCTCTCCCACCTTCTGTGTTTGAGATACACAGAGCCCAGACCCATGCATTCTAACTGCTGTCTGCCCTCCAGCCAGGAAGGGGTTGGCGGTCAAGGTGACCGACGGGTGAGGGGGACCCGGGCTACCAGCGCAGCGAGAGGACCTGTGGTTGCTCGTCTCGAAGCTGCCCAAGCCCTCTTAAATACTCCTGGTGTTGAATCAGTTGTCTGGGCAGCATCAGTAAGTGATGTCTCAGCAGAAATACCTGTGTTTCTTATTTAGGAGGCTGTCGGAGGGGAGAGATTCTAATAAAAGGCTTCCCCGGTGACTCAAGGTCTCCTTCAGCCCGTATGCCTGACACTCTCCCTGGGCCTTTCTCCCCACGGCCACCTGGACGCCTTCTATTTGCTTGGATTCAGCTTCTCTCTCGCTTTTTCCCCATCTGCTGGCGCCTTCCCACCCCAGCTGAGAGCTTCTATTTTTGGGAGTTT
Source organism: Moschus berezovskii (assembly GCF_049115385.1). Taxonomy (NCBI): domain Eukaryota; kingdom Metazoa; phylum Chordata; class Mammalia; order Artiodactyla; family Moschidae; genus Moschus; species Moschus berezovskii. The sequence goes on from NC_142474.1 coordinate 4,279,319, forward strand.
TCGTGGATAATTTAGTGGGCGGAAGCTCCCCACCCACCCCCCTCGGAGCATCCCTTAAAAAAAAAAGGGAGAGTGCTCGAGAGAAGTGAAAAACAGTGGGTGGTTCAGTTCAAAAGGACAAAATATTTCTTGCCCTGGCACTGGGAGAGGAAAGAAATTGTCTGAGGAACCAAGAGCAGCTAAACTAAGAAGCTGAAAGCTGCAGCCCATAAGGGCAAATTAGGTGACTCAGCTGCGGCTCCCCCGGCTCCACTCCTTGTAGTATTAATGTGCTTTAAAAGGGAAAAATGCTTAACTGTGACAAAGAGTGGGCTCTATAAAACTGTGCTGAGTGCCAGCTCTGTCGAGTTCCAAAAGGCGTCCCCCTCTCAGCAGCGCAGGGCACCTGCGCAGACCGGGCCCGCCTCCGAGGCCTGAGCCTGGGTGGGACGGAGTCTAAAATTATCCCCGATAATGAGTCTGGCAGAGGAGGGCCCAGCGTGCCCATTTCCTGCCTCCCTGCTGGCCTCTGAGACCTCAGCTTCCAGGGAGGCCTCTGGGAGGCAGGGGCGGTGGTGCCAAGAACACAGGCGTTCTGGCCAAACAGAGTCGGGTTCTGATCTGGACTGGCTGTGTGGACATCAGAGCCTCGGTTTGCTCATCTGTAAACAGGGCTTCCAGCGTCAAGCTCAGTGGGAGTGTGAAACAGGCTAGATGTTGCATAGAAGATGCATTAGGCCCTGGATGCAGTTGTGTTTAATAAAGGGAAGTCTGGAGGCAAGGGGCTTCCCTGATAGCTCAGTTGCTAGAGAATCAGCCTGCAATGCTGGAGACCCGGGTTTGATCCCTGGGTTGGGAAGATCCCCTGGAGAAGAGAAAGGCTACCCACTCCAGTATTCTGGCCTGGAGAATTCCATGGACTGTATATAGTCCATGGGGTCTCAAAGAGTCAGAAAGGACTGTGTGACTTTCACTTCACTTTCAGTGGAGGCAGAGGCCGTGGACAGCAGGGTCAGTCATCCCGCCTTATTGACTACTCAGTCCTTGAGTGTAGGAAAGCATAAGAAAACCTACACACACACACATCCATATATATACACAGTATATGTATACAGACATACATTATATACATTTTAAGCGTTTATTATATACTTTAATGTTCTTAGCATCACATCCTGACATCAATCCTGAGGAAGGCGCTCATAGTGTTCCCATTTTACAGACTGGGTAAGTGAGCCTGTGGCAGAGCCAAGCCTCTGATTCTAGAGCCTGTACTTTATGCTGCCGCTCAGGTTGCCTAAGCGCTCCCCGCCCTGTAGGACTTTCTGCAGGGATGGAGCTCTTCTCTTCTGCTCTGTATAACCCAGTAGCCACCAGTCACAGGTGGCTTTCTGAGTGCTGGAGATGTGGCTTCTGCATCAAAGAACTTTTAGCTCTCTATTTCATTATTAATTAAATTTTAAGGGCCACATGTGGCTAGTGGCGACGCTAGCAGACAGCGCTGGGCTCACTCCTCCCAGTGTCTGCGTTACTCTGCAGGGGACCCAGGTGCAGGCATTTACTGAGGACCCCAGCAGAGCTGGGTTGCTCTTCAGAGGCTGCATGCGGAGGCTGTCTGCAGTGAGGACGGCTTACAGCCTTACCCCAGAGGCCTGGGCCCATGAAAGGAAGGTGAGGCGGAGGTTCGTTCACGGTCAGGATGATCCACTTGTCTCAGCATGCCCCAAAATTTCCCGGCTTTAAAACTCAAAGTCCTGCAGCCCAGGAACCACCTTGACCCTAGGCAAACCGGGGCAGGTGGTCACCCTATTCCTGCCCCCAGATAATTGGGTGCCGGGACCTCAGAGGATGGGTCTTCCTCAGTAGGGTTCCCTGAAAAGAATCTCTTCCCTGACCTGCCTGACTGCCCTGCAGTGTCTGCCGGGGAAACCAGCAGGCAAGTCATCTGCCTTCTCTGAGCCTCAGTTTCCCTTGCAGAAAGTGGGGGAGAAGGCTCCCCTACTGGGAGGCTGGCTGCAAGGAGTTCGAGGCAAGGTTGCATGGTAGGTGGGCAGATACAGCTGCTTTTTGCGGGGGGGGGGGAACGGTGTTAGTTAAGCTGGAGGCCACCCTGCCTGAAGCAGGCTTTGAAGTGAGCTGGGTGGGAGTGGGGGTCTTTGTGGGACTTCGTCTCCAGCAGGGGTGGTCATGTCCGAGAGCCCAGCGAGGCTCCATTGGGTCAAGGCGTGGAACACAGTGTGGTCCCACCAATGGAGCCAGCTCCTCTCAACGTCCCTTCGAGGTCTGTAAGAAAGTGGGGAGGCGCTGATGAGTCATCACCAGGCTGGGTGCTACCCGCAGTTTTATCAGTGCCCACAACAGGGTCTGAAATGGCCATTTGCAAAGTCGGCTTTATCTGGGGAGCCCCCAATTTCCCACCCTGCGCACAGGTGGAGAGGGAAAACCAGGCTGAGTTCAGAAAGAGCATTCTGACAGCAGCACCTCCCCCACCCCTCCTCCCTTCCGGGGTCCGTGGCCTGTTGAGGGGGCCACGCGTGGCATCCCGCGGACCATCCTCTGGAGGCTGTGCAGAGTTCATGACATCCCTTCCCTTTATTTTCCTGTTTTTTCAGAGCATGTGTAAACACATGGGTTGCCTGGTTTCGGAGTCTCTTTGGCCATTTCATTATTGCTGGAGCCTCTGAGCATCACTGGAAACCTTGGGTTTTCTAAATGAATCTAAAAATAGACCTCTTTGAAAAAAAAATCTTGGAGAGTTGACACAGGCACCGTTATTTATTTCTTTTCCCTCCTCCCCTCCCCCCCGACTCTTCCCACACCTCCCTCTTCCTCCCCATCAGTCCTGAGCACAGAAATGCTGGGCAGCCGGGTGTCCCCAGGGACAGGGAAGGGCCCCCTAGGCAGTGTCCAGGGGCCCTGGGCCCCCTGAGATGTCCGTGTGAGCCCTGGGCGACTTGCTCTGAGAGACGCCCGCTTGGAAGACGGGGGTCGCGGGTCTGGGGGCGCTTGGGAGCCTTGGGCAGGGTTTATGCAAGGCTGCAGCGGGCGAGGGAGGCGGTGGCCGGGCGATCCTTGCGAACGGCCGCCTGGAGCTCGGGCAAGACCGACTTGGACACTCCCACGCCCCCACCCCCTTCCCCTCGCCGTCGCCCGCATCGCTCCGTCTCCCTGACTTTTCTCCGCGAACAATCAGGGACTTGTGCTGGCGGCCGAGGGAGCCACGGAGCTGGCTGGCTGCGGAGCGGGCGACGTCATGGATTCCTGAGTGTGAAGTTTGCAGGAAAGCCCTTAGTTTTGGAGATGGACGGGATCCAGCGGTTTCCATGGCGCTGGATAAACAGGAGGAAACAGTGAGGGAATCCCGTTATTTTACTGCATTGAAAGCCTATAAACACGGAGCGCGGGGAAGGAAGTCGCGTTCCCTCTCGAGTAAGCCCGAGCGCCGAGCCGCGCCGACTCCACCGCGCCGGGAGCCGGGAGCCGGGAGGCGGGCGGCGCGCAGCTCCCGGGCCGCTCGCGGGCGCCTCGGCCAGGGCAGCCCCCCGAGCATGCTTTAGAGAGGACGGCGCCCCCCTGGCTCCGGGTCTGCCCCCGCAGAGCCCTCTCAGCCCGCGCGCCGAGCCCCGGTCCGCTCCAGATGCAGAGAGAGGCTGCGCTGAGCCGGGGGCACTGCCAGCCCCTCCGCGCCATGGGGTCTGTGGACCAAGGTAACTGCCCCCGCCCCATCCGGCCGCTTCCTCCTCCCGCCTCTCGGCCCTTTCCCTTCTGCTTTGCCCGGCCGGCGCTTTCGGCTCCCGGCGGAGGGCGCGGGCAGGCCCGGGGACTCGGCTTTCCCAGGGCGCGCAGGTAGCGTGGCCGGGAGGACCGGCGCCCCCGGCCTGGCCAAGGAGGGCGTCGGGGGCGCCGACTTGCGACCACCTCGCGCGGGGGCAGCGAAGCGGCCCCGGGCGGGCTTCCTTCCCCGGGCCGGCCTGTCAGAAGGATGGTCCCTTCCGTGGGACACCCGGAGGGATTCTCGCTACTAACCGCGGGCTGCTTAACCATTTCCGCGCTGGGCTTTGGAGAGCAGATGTCATTCAGCGGTATTATCATCATTATCATCATCATTTAGCTTTTTATTTTTTTCTTTAGGAGAACAGGCTTGGTACTTTGCTATCTAGTAATGAAGGCTTTACTTTTTAACAGAGCCGCAGATGCTCTGGGACATTTAAACAATTTTCTTTCCCGTTTTTTTTTTTTTCCTGATGTGCCTAGTGGATTCAGTTCTCCAGTTCCCCCTTTAAAGTGCAATGTACCATCAGTTTGTTTCGCGATCTGATTACACTCTCCTTTCCGTGTTTCTGTCTCTTTTTTCCCCTCCTCTTGGAGTTCGCCCTGGAATCATACTACTTAGATCTTACGGGAGGGGCTTAACCTATACGAATATGATATGAAAATGTCCCATCTGGTTTGGGATTGTTGAGGAGTTTCGGCTGTCCACTAACCAACTGGACTTGAAAAGTGGAAACTAGGCGATGGGATGTGTTTTTCGGAGGCCAGTCCCGCTAATAGTTGGGGGCATGGCCGAGAGGGCAGGGCTGCAAGAGTTAAATGAAATAAATATGCGTAGGAGGAGTTAGCCTCGTGTCATAAAATCAGAGTTGAATGTAGGTTTTGTGCTCTGCGTGGCTGATTAAAGTTCTGAGGGGGAAGAAATGACAATTTCTGTAAATAAACCTGAGGGGCTTTTTTTTTTTTTGAAAACCGGAGTGGGGCCAAACGCCTTGGGTTAGGTAAATGGTGTGCTTTGCCACAGCGGACCTCAATGACATATTTTTAGCTAAGTTGCACTTTTGAAAGCAAGACCCTGCCAGCACTCTGGACGTTTTCACTGGTACCAGTTTATCCAGTCATCGGCTGGTGGTCAAGCCTATGACATAATGACCAAAATCATTACTAATATCGCATCACCTGTAAAAGGGGTGCTTTGAGACAGGCGACAGATATATTAAGGACGGGAATGCGTTTTTACTGCCATGCCATGTGTACTGAAAGGCAGCGTTTGATGTTATGATGTGGGGGTAGGGGACAGACAAATGCCAAAATGAAGTCTATTTGGAAAAAGAGAGTTGGGAGGAGACTTCTGTTTTACAGTGTGATCTCACACGAGCCTCACCTTCTGTTGAGGCTGCTACGCCTCTGCTCCAGGTTTGTGAACTTGGTCCTCTCTCAAGGTTTGGAGGTGTGGGTATTTTGTGTGTGAACGTGCATTGCCTAACCTCCCCAGCACATGCTCGTGTGTCCAGGAACCGTAGAACGTGCGTGCTAGTGTGTGTCCACATGTGGGAGACAGGGCACCGCGTTGTTCCCGGCAAAGGACTCTTGGCATGCCAAAGCAACTGGGCACACGGGCTGCAGTTCCAGGCACCAGAGACAGCTGGCATGAGAGGCGCTTTGACTGTGCCACATCGGGGTCTCCTGAGGGAAACTCAGATGGCCCTTCACACTCGAACACCGCCAGGAACAGAGGGGCAGATCTCAGGGTGCATGCAGATGGGCGGGGTCATCAAACAGCAAATAGAACTATTTGTGTGGTAAGAAAACACTGAACTTGCTGGGCAGTTTTGGGCCGAGGCCCTGGGAAAAACTGAAGATCTGAGGGAGGTGTGTTCAGTTTTATCTGCAGTGGGATGATGGAAACTATTTCAGGAATAAACAAACTCAGGGTGAGCTCTGCTCACTCCCAGACCCAAATTCTCTGCCTTCTGCCTGGTTTAGAATTTCTGCTTCACTGCATTGCAGCTGTGTGATCTTGGGTGAGTGACTTAAACTCTATGGGCCTCAGTCTCCACATCTGTAAAATGGAGCCAATAATATTGTCTCCCTTAAAGAAGGGTGTGAGAATCAGTGAGGTGGCACACGTAAAGCATCTAAAGTGCTGCTGTGCTTATAGTCAAGACTGGATAAATACCCTGTGATTCCTATTAAAATGCAAAACAGTAACTTATATTGATATAGAAACTGGATTTCATGGCAAAAATTCTTTGAAGAGTCGCAGTACCTTAAACCTCTCAAGAGACTTTGTAACTTCTTGGAGCCTCACAGTGACACAGGTTGGGCTAGGATTATGGCTTGCCAAGCCTCCATTTCCTCGTCTGTAAAAGGGAATAATGACAGTGATGACCTCACAGGGGAGTGATGAGCATCGTATGAAATCATGCCTATAAAACACTTACCTCTGTGTTTAACATGCACTGAACACACACTGGACGTTATTATTTTCTGACAGTTGAGGACGATGAGAACCAGCTTTGCCCAGGATCACAAAGCAAGTTTGTAGCACCAAGCCCAGCACGTGGCAAGCGCTCGTCACCTTCCACGGGGGTGAGAACGCGTTAGGAGCGCTGACTGGGGACGGCAGGGCTGAGGGTTTGACACGTGTGAAGTCGTTCATTGTCAGGGCCACTGTGCCCCGAAAGTGCTGGAGGAGGGAGTGGAGGCTGGGACTCAGACCTAGGCTCCTGACCACGTGCTCTGCTGTCTCTGGAACTTCTTACTGTTATTATCATTTGGTATCGCACCGTTCGACGGATGAGGACTGAGGAAGGCCAGACCCTCTTCCTGGTCTCTTTTGCCAACGTTATGTTGGCCCTTGCCATACCCTGGAAGAGAAAGAAGTCTGTGTGAGGGGGCTGGTGTGGAAGGGACAAGCATCCTTGTTGGAGACGGGGAAACTGAGGCAGACTCTGATTTGTCCCGAGTGGAGGGTGAGTCAGCAAGAGTGCCTTGCTTTGCCTCAGGAGCACCATCTTTCCACTTCCACTGGAGGACTAAAAGTCCCCGGACGGCCAGGGGGCCATAAAGCCAGTACTGCTTTCTTCCCACACAAAACCCAGACCCGCTCCAAGAGCCCCCTGCTCCTGGCTGAGCCCCTCCCTGGCTTCCCAGTCCGCGACTCCTCCAGGAAGACTTCTGGGCTTTTCCTTTTCTTCCCAGAAGTTCAGAGAGAAGCACTCATTTCCCCACATGCTCCTGCCTTTATTAAGAACTTTTCTTAAGTCAGCTGAGGACAGGGCCAGGTCGTCCATTTCTGTGACTCTCTGTTCTATATCCAAGTCGTCAACAGCTTGGGATCTGAGTGAGAGGTTCAGACCTTGGCTCTGCCACTTGCTGGTTACATGACCTCCTGCAAGTGATTCACTCCCCCCTGCCTCAGTTCCCCCACATTTAGAAAAGTGTTAGTCTGGAGTGTAGGTTACTATATGTAGCAACTGAATATCAACCAATCAGAATGGCAGGAGCAGTGTCCCAGGAGACTCCCTTGCTGGACCAGACTTTAAGTCTTCATTTGCCAAATTGTAGGGAGGGTCTAAGATAGTGAAGGACAGGGGAGTCTGGTGTGCTGCAGTTCAGGGGATTGCAAAGAGTCAGACATGACTCAAGATAGAACAGCGACAAAAAGGGAGGGTCTCGGGCTTCCCTGGTGGCTCAGCAGTAAAGAATCCGCCCGCAGTGCAGGAGATGCGGGTTCAATTCCTGGGTCAGGAAGATCTCCTGGAGAAGGAAATGGCGACCTATTCCAGTATGCTTGCCTAGGCTATCCCATGGACAGAGGAGCCTGGCGGGCTACCGTCCACAGGTTGCAAAAAGAGTCGGACATGACTTAGCGACTAAACAACAAAAGCAAAAATAACAGGGAGGGTCTCAAGGCCGCAGAGCCCCTTGGAGGGAATGACAGCTGTCATTTACCACTCTGTGGGGAGTTCCAGTCTTTCAGTAAGCAGCATGGACCTCAAACCACTCAGTTAATAAGGGCTGCTATTGTTGTTGTGTAATGCATTAATTCACTATTTATAACCCCAAACCCAACCTGAAAAACAGCAACAGTTACCGAGTGCTTCCCAGGCGTGTCCCGCTGGCTGGCTCTCAGCACACACACGTGCGATCGAGTGTTCCGGCTCTTACCTCGAAGAAGCGCGCAGGTTCCTCTTTTTGCTCCTTTGCCAGATGAGGAGTTCGAGACTCTGACCCCCACACTGGGTGGGGCCCTCCTGTGCCCTCCCCAGCCCCCCCTGCCCTCTCCTATCCCCTGCTTCTCACACTGATGGTCGTTGTCCAGGCCATGTCTGCGTCCTCCTCCAGAACTGAATGCCAGGAGCCAGAAGCCACAGCTGTCTTGTTCACTCCGGGGCCCCAGTGCCTGGAACATGCCTGATGCTCAGCAGGTTCTCAGTGCGTTTTGTTCTGTGGAGGATGAATGAATGATGCACAGGAGGGTCGTTTGACCTGTTCAGGCCACGGAATTAAGACTTAAACGCCGAAGCACCGCACCGTCCTCTGGCTCACTCGTTCCGCCTCCTTTTGACCATGAAGTTGGTTTTGACTTGCGCGTTTTCCCACCAAGCACTGGTGACCTAAGCAGGCTTCCTTGGGGGTCATCCAATAGGCCCACGCTTTCAAGCTGTTGTCTGGAATGAGTCAGTTCCCAACAACAACAGCACCGAGACCGTGACAGCCGCCACCGCTTCCCGAGTGCCCCGTATCTGCCAGGCACCACCCCAGCGCTTCTCCGCGGGCCCCCGCGTTGGCCCCCAACCAGCCCTGTCTTGCACAGGGAGGGGTGACCACTGTGCCCAGGTCACATCGCTGGTGGCAAAGCTCTGAAGCAATCCCCTTGCACCACGTTGCTCCCCATTAGGCTGAACAGTCATCGCAAGGAGGGCATCTGTTTTCCCCACCAGACTATATATATTGTAGGGCCGAGCACGTAGCAGATATTATCTTAGTGGATTCTCCCCAGATAAGCTGACTGGCGGGAATTGAGTATGATCCTCCCATTTCAAGACGAGGAAACCAAGATGGGGCCTGCAAGGCGTTCAGAGGGCAGCGCCGATGCTGAAAGCTCTGCTTTTAAGGGTTGCCGGGCCCTGCCTCCGCTGCTTCCTGCAGCAGGGCCGCCCAGCCAGTCGGTGAGCTGGGCGGGCTCGCGGTGTGGCTCTCTCCTGCCTTCCACCTGCCTCTCCGGGCCGCTGAGGAGCTTCTGGCGGCCCCATCCCTGCCCTCTCCAGCTGGGACCTGCCAGGAGGGACCCGTTTCCTCACAGCCTCTCTCACTGGCCTCATCTCTGCCTCGCATTTCTTTGCCTTGAGCCGCCAGGGTGCCCGTGTCCGGCACCGCGGCTGCTGTGGGAGCAGGCCCCGGCTTCCCACCCACTCCTTGGCACCCTCCAGTCCTTCCCTCAGCCTTGGCCTGAGCCCGTCTTTCCACCCCGGGGTCCCTGCTTCCTTTTTTTCCCCCACATTTTTCTTCAAGGTCCAACTCATTCTCATCTCCTCTTAGAAGCCCCCTTGACCATTTAATTCATTTTCATCATTTCAAGCATCTCCGACGTACCAGTTCCCCTTCAACAGGCTGGGGGTAAAGTGAACAAGACAGAGGGTGTCTGTCCTCTCGAGCAGACCTCAGGGGAGCCACCCAGGAACCTCCAAGATAAATGTGGAACGGCGTTAAGTGCCAGAGGCCATAATAGGGGCACAGAGCCGCGAAGGACTCTGTTTGTAGGTGTGTGGTGCGTGGGCGTCTGAGTTTCCTGTGGCTCCATCGCAAATTACCACAAACCGGGTGGCTTGAAACAACAGAGATCTATTCTCTCACAGTCTCAGAGACTGAACGTGTGAAATCAAGGTGTCAGGGCCGTGTTCTCGCCGCAGGCGCTAGGGCACGACCCCTTCCTGTCTCTTTTAGCTCCCAGTGGTCCCCAGTGGTCCCCAGTGCTCCTCGGCTCCTAGCTGCGTGTCTCTGCTCTCCGTCTCTGACTGGACGTGGCCTTCTTCCTGTGTGTATGCGTGTCCTCTCCTCTTCTTACAAGGATGCCAGTCGTTGGATTTGAACCCTTAGCTCTGAGGACCTCATCTGGACTTGATCACATCTGCAAAGACCCTTTTGCCAAATAAGACCACAGCCACCCGTTCTTGAGGTTGGGACTTAAGCATATTTGGGGAGAGGATGTAATTCAACACACACTCGTGGGTCCCTTCCTCTCTAAAGGTGTCTTATCCATTGACCTCTGAACGGGGAGGGATCTGTCTCTACAGTATCTCAGGTGGAAAGAACAGTGAGCCCCAAGGCCCAGAGGAGAGAGCTGTGCTTGGGGTAGTCAAGGAGCAGCCAGCCCCGTGAGGCTGAAACAGAAAGGGAGGGAGGGGAAGTGTGATATGAATAGAAAGGTGGGGGAAGCAGGCCAGGGCAGGACCCAGCAGGATTTTGTGAGCAGTTTGAAGTTCATTCTCGTGGTAATGGGGAGGCCCTGGGGAAATCAGAAGTCACTGAGGGTGTGAGTCGCTGAGTCTTTTCAGAGAATCACGCTGACCATTAAGTGGGAAACCTCTCCCAGGTAATAGGGGATGCTTAGACTACAGGTGGCAGGCGACTGTAGTGGCCTGGGCTGGGATGACAGGGGTTGGGACCAGTGTGGGGAGCAGGGAGTGGGGAGGAGTTGGTGTTTCCCTGTTTGCAGAAACAGACAGGTTTTTGGTCCCCAAACTGTGCTCCCTTGAGTCCTGGGGCTGCGCAGGGGTGGTCCCTATCTTTGACCCTCAAGGGCATTTGCCATTAGTGTTGTGAATAATATGGACCACTTCCTGTGGGTCTCCTCTCTGCCCAGCCTGGATTCCCCACCGCAGCTCCTCCTTCCCTCTCTGCTCTCACTGGGACTCAGAAGGCTTCTCTCGGCATTTCATCTTGATCCAAAAACGTCCCTTAGCGCATCCACCCTGAGCTAATAACCCAGGAACCCTGTGACTCAGTAATGAGTATCAGACTGCTGTGGGACAAAACCACTTCCGTGGCGGCATGTGTGACTTCGAAAGTAGCATCACAACCTGCTCTGTGCCTTAGTTTCTTTAACTGAGCAGCGGGCTGACAGTAATTGTTATACATAGTGGAAGCTTGGAGTTTGCAGGTCAGGTGTGGGCGGCTGTCAGTGTATACACAGTGATCAGTGCCTGTTAGCTGCCATTTTCACTATTATTGTAGTGTTTCAAAGCCAAGTTGTTCATTTTCTTCAGCCTACTAACCTTCAAGGGCTTCCCTGGTGGGTCAGTGGGAAAGAATTGGCCTGCCAATGCCGGAGACTCGGGTAGGATCCTTGGATCAGGAAGATCCTCTGGAGAAAGAAATGGCAACCCACTCCAGTATTCTTCCCTGGGGAATCCTATGGGCAGAGGAGCCTGGTGGGCTTGAGTCCATGCAGTCGCAAAGAGTTAGACACAACTTAGCGACTAAACAACAACTAACCTACAAGAGTCCTTCCTGATTGGGATAAATCGACCTTCTTCTAAGCCTTTGGGGTCTCTTCTGGATGACCTGGTTCAGTCACTCAACCAGTGAGTTCAGAGGGGTTTGTGGAGGACTTATTACAAGGCACGGGCTGGGTGGTGTGGAGAATATCCAAGATATAGAAGGGGTACTCGTTTACATTTGCAAGTCAAATAAAGATTAAAAATAGTTCTTTTTTTTTTTGTAAAGTCACATAGAGGCACAATCATGTGTGCAACCATTTACACGCAAAGGAACTAGACGTTTTGATGAAGTCTACTGATTGTGTTGATAGAGGAGTTTAAGAGACAGAGGGCAAGAGCGGAGGCCATGTGGTCTTTTGGGAGGGGGCTGGGTGTGGTTGTGCTGGAGGGAGGCTGGTGGCTTCGAGATCCCTGAGGTCAGCTTGCTTGTCTGCATCCCTCTCTGACTTCATAGATTATGAACTCGACAGAGATGCTCGAGTCTGCAAGACTAGGGAGGGAGAGAGGATGGATATGGGAGCCCTGATCCTGGGGGTGCGGTCATCTGGGGAGATGGCCGGGTGGCAGAAGGGTGATGGTGGACAAAGGGAGATGGCAGACGGTTAAGAAATAGTTCTGGGGTTGGGCAAAGACTAACCAGTGTTCCATCCCCTAGCTAACTAGCCCTCTGCTGCCTGCCATTAAGGCTCTGATTCAGTGGAAGGCGAAGCTCCCCTGGCAGAGGGATGGTGACACCTCCTGCTTAATTAAAGGCAAGAACCACAGTTTAAGGGCTAGGTGAGTGTGCTGACCGTGCTCTCCTGTGAAATGTCAGTTCCATAAGGTGGAAGGGAATGTGCTACGGAAGCAAGGGATGAAGAGGACAGATGAAGCCAGGACAAAGTAGGTGAGCAGGGACCAGGGCGAAGGAGTCGAGGGCCTGGGGACCAGGGTCTGGTGCCCACATGCCCACAGGGGTGGACAGGGGCAGCGGGTGGGGCGGTGATGACCTGAGAGCAGAAGAATCACCTGGAAGAGGCGGCTTCTACTCGCCGCAGGTGACGGGGCCACCTGGGAATACAGGTCCGATGTGGCCTGGTCTTCCCATTTTGGGGAGCCATCGGACACTTGAAGTTTTAAATGAAAGCTCTTAATTAAAAAAAGAAAATGTTAGTTCAGACTTTAAAAAAAATTATGGGGCAGGCCAAACATAGTATGCCTGCAGGATGGGTTTGGCTAAGCTCCTGCAGGCCTGTGACCACCGCTGCTGTGCGAAGGGGTGTCTCCTTACAGTCCACACCTCCATTTGGGTTCCGGCTTTTCGTAGATCCCTGTTTCCCTGGAGCTTTAACCCTCTCTGCCTGCCTGGTGGTAGTGGGGCAGGGTGGTGGGGTGGCGCCAGTTTCGACAAACTGCCTTCAGCTTCAATCTTCTCCTGGAAATTGTCTTTCTTACAGCAGAGAAGTCCTGTCCAGGCTTTAAAAGATGATGTTGATCATAGATTGGAGTGAAAGTCAAGTTTGAAACTGTCTTGTGGTTCCCCCAAATCATGAGGAGCTCATCCCTGAAAACTGGCTTTGAGGGGAGGCAATGTGGAAGGGGACGCCAGGATACTCAGTGGTCGAAATATTTTAGAAATCGAAATTGATGCAAAGGGACTTTGTGGTTATGAATCTGCCTTCCACTGCAGGGGGCGTGGGTTTGATCCCTGGTCAGGGAACTAAGATTCCCACATGTTACAGGGCAAAATAGTAAATAAATAAATACCACAAAAATGGATCAAGAATTTACGATGAACCAAAAATAGAAGAAAAAAATTTAAATAAAGACAAGATCTTTATTATTCATTTTTCCTTTTACCTCAGGGTCTAGAATGGGTCCATACAGCACTAATACTGACCCTGTCTTTATTCCCAGTGTAATGGTTTGCCTAACATCGATTTTCTTTGTATTTATTTTTTAAAAAGTTTTGTGAAAATATAGTGTATTGGATTATTGAGGTTTTTGGTTCCCTTTTGAATTTTGCCTCACTTGCTTCTCTCTGGTTCCAGTCCTGGAGGAGTCAAATGCATCCATCTGTAAATTAAAATATTAGCACCTAGGGTGATACTCCTCGGATGTATTTAAATTGAGGGGAGGTCCTTTCTGAGATATGGGAGAGTTCCTACTTTTCTGATTAGACGCATTTCAGGGCCTACATTTTATAGTTAAGCTTCTATTACGATGGAGTCTTCGGGAAGGTGGGGTTTGGACTGAGAACGTGTGACTTAATTGTTACATGCTGCCATCAGGGCTGGCTATGTAGTCCGCAGGGCCCAGCATAAAAGATAATTCTCAGCCCCTGGTTCAAATATTATTAAGAATTTTAAGATGGTGATGGCAGGGTGTTAGACCTTGTGGTCCTCTGGGCTTGGGGCCCCGTACGACAGCACAGGCTGAACCCATGAAAATGACCTTGGCTGCTGCTCAGGTTAGCACTAAAGCCTCCTGGACTCTCAGCTGAAATGGGGCCTCAGGTACGAGCTGATTTACTGCCCCCATTTTACAGATGGAAGAACTGAGGCACAGAAAGGCCAGCTGACTTGCTTTAAAGTCACAGAGTGGTTCAGAGGAAGCACTTGGATTGGACCCTGGGCCCCCATTCTGTGATCTTCCTGATGGTACCACATGGCCACCCCAGCCTTGGCCAAACAGTGATGTCTCCATGCCTGTGGGTGCCATTGACCTCTAGGAAGTCCAGCTTGGAAGAGGAGGCAGCGACTGGATTCAAATCCATCAGTTTTGTTATAATGACCCCAGGAATCTATTTCCTATACCAGAGCATATTTTTTTACAAGTCATTTTTTTTTTCTTTTCCTTTTGAAAAAGAAAAAAAGCATGTACAGGCAGAATTTCCCTGAAGCCACTGAGTCAGATGAAATGTTATTTACATAAAAATAATTACAGGTGTCACAACCATGCTAGAGGCTGGGCCACCGGTTGTGCAAAACACCAGATTTCCGGACAAGTCCCATTAAACTGAGGCAACCAGGGACTCAGGTTCGCCTCTTGATGCCACTTCGTGTTCTGAGATATCTCTCAGTGTGAGTTCTGTTGGGCACTGTTCTTTCACCCCGTCACTGTGCCCTGGGAACACTTCAGGATCTGGGGCTACAGCTGGACTTGCCAGATTAAAATACAGAATGTCTGGTGAACTTTGAATTTCAGGCGAACGACGAATGCTTTTTTAGTTTCAGTATGTCCCATATGATCTCTGGGACCCAGACATACTTGAGCTGAAAAACAGAAGTGTTCATTGTTTGTCCAAAATTCAAATTTAACTGGGTGTCCCGTGTTTTTGTTCACCACATCTGACAGCCCTAGAGACAGCAGTCAATACAACAAACATTCTTGCTCTTGTGGGGCTTACAGTCAATTGAGAAGAGGCAGAAAAAGATGAGCAAACGTACTTATGAATAAAATACGCTGCCAAGATAAGGGCTTCGAGGAACACAAAGCCGAGTCGGGACAGAGGAGGCCAGGGGGTGCTATTTTTATTGGGATGATCGTGGATGTTCTCTCTGAGGAGCTGACATTTGAGCTGAGGAATGAACAAAGCAAGGAAGTGACATTTATCAGTGGAATAGTAGGTGCAAAGGCCCCGGGGTAGGGCCATGCTTGGCTTTTTCAAGGAACAGCTGGACGACTGAGGAGCGGGTGGCAGAAGGGAGTCAGAGCAGGGAACGTGGCTGGAGATGATGCCTAAAGGGAGCTGGCGTGGGGCAGCTCATCTAGGACCTTGTAGGTCAAGGCGCTTGTGTTTAACTCCCTGACGCCTATGGGAGCCTCCTACCTCGTCTTCTTACTTCCATGTTGGCCCTTACAGGGATCCCTTTCAAAATATCCCTTTGGCTGCTCCATGTCAGGGCCAGTGTGGAAGTGATGAGACCAGGGGGGATAGTCATCAGGGTGAGAGATGGCGTGAGCCAGGGTTGCCGGGGTTGGAGGCAGAACAGTGAAGCTGGTGAAACGCGATGGGATTTGGGGTTTCTTGGTTTGCTGAGGGTTTGCCTGTGGGTGTGAGCAGAGAGAAATAAAGGACTTGCTCGTTGGTTTTCGGTGGGAGAACATGATGAATATGAGGGTGGTATGAGCTGGGAACTGTGGGAGAGGAGCAGTTTCGGATGATAAGTAGGTGGGTTTGGACAGGTGCGCTCCAAGGCGCCTGCTGGGTGCCCAGATGCAGCTGTTGAATGGATGGTGCGACAGGATCGCTGCTTAGTCGCTCTGTCCTGTCCAACTCTGTGACCCTTTGGACTGCAACCCACCAGGCTCCTCTGTCCATGGGATTTCCCAGGCAAGAATACTGGAGCAGGTTGCCATTCCCTTCTCCAGGGGACCTTCCCAAACCAGGGATCAAACCCATATCTCCTGTGTCTCTTGCATTGCAGGTGGATTCTTTACCTGCTGAGCCATCGGGGGAGCCCAGGGAGAGGTGGAGACTGAGGCTAAAAATGAGCTTCATACCGGAAGGGGGAAAGGAGGGCAGAGCTACGTGTTGGGGGCAGGGGTGGTCCTTCCAGGGTCTGCTTGAAGGGGCCTCAGCACTCAGAGCCACCTGGGGTGGAGTGCGGTGGGGTGCGGTGGGGTGCGGTGGGGTGGGTGGGAGGGTCGGTATACTCTGAGTGTTTGTATTCACGTGCAATCAGATTATGCTGCCTATTTAAAGAGGTAGCCAGGAAGAGGAAAGAGAACTCAACGACGGACTAGAGGGTGAGGGTGCGCACGCCTTTGTGTGCTTCCACTGTCCCCTTCCTCACCACGGCCCACACTCCCATCATCTCTTGCCTGGATGGCTGCAGGAACCTCCTAATTGGTCTTCTTGCTGTAAACCTCATCACCTGCAGTTTCTTCTCCACCCAGACCCCAGAGCAACTGCTTAAAACCCCAAATATGATCTTGCCACGTACCTGCCTAAATGTACTTCAGTCATTTCTCATTGGTCTTAGGTCCGAAATTCTCCATGAAGGCCCCACTAACGCCCCAGCCTCACCTCACACCGTCTTCTGGTCCGTCCCCAAGCACCTGCCCCTCCGGTCTTTTCTGAGTTCCTCCAATGCTTCCTGCCTCAGGGCCTTTGCACATACTTTCCCAGCTGGCTGTTAGTTCTTCCCCTCACTCCTCGCTGGCTGCCTTCTGCTCAGCCTTCTGTTCTCAGCGTAAGTATCACCTCCCTACGGAAGCCTTTCCTGGATTCCGTGTTGACGTTGTCGTAGCTTCTGTCCCGCCGTCCTCTCTC